>NC_064827.1:83123634-84373634 GCF_024166365.1 Elephas maximus indicus | reverse complement strand
TCTGCAGGCAAGAACGGGTACAGCAACAAACTTCTCTGCAGCTACAACTTTCTCCAATACACAGTTAAAAAAGAAAGAAAGAAGAAGCTTGTGGCCGAGTTGACTTTGTGAGGAAAACAAGGACAATTTTCCCGTTCTAGCTTACTGCTTAAAGGGCACAGGGGCTAGAGTGAGTGGTGGAAATCACCAAAAAAGAGGGACAGCAGGGTCTTGGGGTTTGCTGTAGGGAGTTGAGGAAAGGGGGCCCAGCTCAGTTTGTATCCACCAACTGGGGAAACCCTCCTTTGAGGTATTTCCCAGAATTTTAACCTCCGCTTGGGATCTACTTGATGGCACACAACAACTGAATAGTTAAAAGCCAAAATTAAAATCACTTAATTGACTGCCCCTCACAAATAACTCGTTGTTTTTGTTACTTGCCATCCAGCCAATTCCAACTCACCATGACCCTGTGTGTTACAAAGTATAACTGCACCATAGGATTTTTTCAACTGTAATCGTTTTTTTAAATTGTGCCTTAAGTGAAAGTTTACAATTCAAGTCAGTTTTTCATATAAAAACTTATACACACATTGTTACGTGACCCTAGTTGTTCTCCCTACAATGTGACAGCACACTCCTCCTCTCCACCCCGTATTTTCCGCATCCATTCAACCAGCTCCTTCTGCCTTCTCATATCGCCTCCAGACAGGAGGTGCCCATTTAGTCTCATGTATCTACTTGAGCCAAGAAGCACACTCTTCACCACTATCATTTTATGTCTAACCAAAATGTTGGCAGTTCAAATCTGCCAGGTGCTCCTTGGAAACTCTTACCGGACAGTTCTACTCTGGCCCATAGGGTTGCTATGAGTCGGAATCGACTCGACGGCATTGGGTTTCATTGGGTTTTAGTCCAGTCTAACCTTTGCCTGAATAGTTAGCTTCAGGAACAGTTTTTGTTCTGGGCTAACAGAGTCCAGGGGGCGTGTCTTCTGGGGTCCCACCAGTCTCAGTCAGATCATCAAGTCTGGTCTTTCTACGTGAATTTGAGTTCTGCACCCCACTTTCCTCCTACTCCATCAGGGACTCTCTGTTGTGTTCCCTGTCAGAGCAGTCATTGGTGGTAGCTGGGCACCATCTAGCTCTTCCGATCTCAGGCTAATGGCATCTCTGATTTACGTGGCCCTTTCTGTCTCTTGGGCTCATATTTTCCTTATGTCTCTGGTGTTCTTCATTCTCCTCTGCTCCAGGTGAGTTGGGACCAATAGATGCATTTTAGATGGCTGTTCGCTAGCTTTTAAGACCCCGGACACCACTCACCAAAGTGGGATGCAGAACATTTTCTTAATGAACTTTGTTATGCCAGTTGACCTTAGATGTACCCTGAAACCATGGTCCCCAAACCCCCGCCCCTGCTACTCTGTCCCTCAAAGTGTTTGGTGTTGTATTCAGGAAACTTCTTAGCTTTTGGCTTAGACCAGTTGTGCGACTTCCCTGGTATTGTGTGTTGTCCTTCCCTTCACCTAAAATAATTCTTGTCTACTATCTAGTTAGTAAAACCCTTCTCCCTTCCTCCCAACCTTCATAACCATCAAAGAATGTTCTCTTCTGTGTTTAAACCTTTTCTTGAGTTCTTATAATAGTGGTCTCATACAATATTTGTCCTTCTGCTACTAATTCCACTCAGCGTAATACCTTCCAGATTCATCTATGTTATGAGATGTTTCACGGAATCATCGTTGTTCTTTATTGTTGCATAGTATTGCATTGTGTAAATACACCATAATTTGTTTATCCGTTTGTCCATATATGGGCACCTAGGTTGTTTCCATCTTTTTGCTGTTGTGAAAAATGCTGCAATGAACATGGATCTGCATATATCTATTCGTGCGAAGGCTTTATTTCTCTAGGATATATTTCAAGCAGTGGGATTGCTGGATTGTATGGTACTTCTATCAACTGTAATCTTTTTTTTGTTTTTGTTGTTGCTGTTGAGAATATTCACACCAAAACATACACCAATTCAACAGTTTCTGCGTGAACAATTCAATGACATTGATTACATTTGAATTGCGCAACCATTCTCATTCTTCTTTTCTGAGTTGTTGCGCCCCCATTAACATAAATTACTGCCCCCTAAGCTTCCTATCTAATCAATTTGATCCCATATAGATAGTTCTTAAAAGAGCATAATGCTCAAGGCAGACATATTTTACTAGTTAGACTAAACTATTGCTTGGCTATAATCTTAATGGAATCAGATTGCCAGGCCTTTTCTTGCGTGGTACCACTGGGTGGGTTTGAACACCAACCTGTTAGGTTAGCAGTTGAATGCAAACTGTTTGCACTACTTGGGGACCTTCCAAATAACTTCCATACATAATAGTTCATGGATTCTTCAATTACTCTTATCCCTCAGAAATAAAAAACTTCCAACTCCTTGTGTGAGGTGAAACTGTATATGCCATGCTTCTACTGTGAACCTAAAGTTGTAGGATTCTGGCAGGTC
Organism: Elephas maximus indicus; assembly: GCF_024166365.1. Lineage (NCBI taxonomy): Eukaryota > Metazoa > Chordata > Mammalia > Proboscidea > Elephantidae > Elephas > Elephas maximus. The sequence continues at coordinate 84,371,144 of NC_064827.1, read as the reverse complement.
TCTTTCCTGGGAACACATGGGCATGGGACATTGCACAGAATTGGGCACATTGGCAGGAGCTGGTTTAAGTCAAGAAGAGCTTGGTCAGACATTGCCTTAGGGGTGTCAGCCATCTCCTCTCTGTAGTTTTAGGAAAGGGGCAGAGGCATCCCTCACCTCAGAATTGGGAACTTGGTAGGAACTGCACTTGGTGTAAAGTGTTGAGATATAGGAGTTTGCTGGAGAGAATACTTCACCTAATCCCAAATCCCTGGTAGCACAGTGGTGAAGAGCTTGGCTGCTAACCAAAAGGTTGGCAGCTGAAATCCACCAGCCACTTCTTGGAAGCCCTGTGGGGCAGTTCTTCTGTGTCCTATAGGGTCATTGTAAGTCGAAATCAATTCCACGGCAACAGGTTTGGTTTTTGGTTTTAATCCCAAATTCTACCTGCTGACACACTGGTTCCACTCCCTACCATGAATTGTGGTGCCACACTGCCTGGGTTTAAGTGCCGCCTCCACCACTAACTAGCTGTGTGACCCTGGACAAGTCACTTAATGTCTGTTTGCCCATTTCTCCACCTGTAAAGTGGTGCTGCCTCATAGGTTTGTTTTAAAAATTAAAGCAGGATGGTGGGTGCACAGCACGATCAATGTAATTGACATCACTAAACTGTACACCGGAAAAATGCTGACTTGGCAAACTTGTGTATAGATCTACCTATTTTTTTTTTTTTTTTAACAAAAGAAAAAGAAAAAACACATGGTAGAAAAATCAGTTATTACATGTAAAGAATTTAGCACACGTAACACCTTTAACACCCAGCACATGATATAACATACACCATGTGTTCATTCTTGTGGCTTCATTTCTTCCAGGAAGTCAGTCCTCTTTGGTTGAACCCCCTGACTGGATGAAGTACTCTTTTTCTGCCCTCTCAAATATTTTCTGCTTTATCTATCACTGTAAGACCATTCAATAGGAAAAGAAGTCTCTTCAACAAACGGTGCTGTAACAACTGGATATCCACATACAAAAGAATGAAGTTGAACCCCTACCTCATACAATACACAAAAATCAGGTCAAAATGGATCAAAGACCTACATGTAAGAGCTAAAACTATAAAACTGTTAGAAGAAAATATAGGGATAAATCTTCATGACCTTTTTTTTTTTTTTTTTTTAACAAGGATTCATAGAAATGACACCAAAACCACAAACAGGAAAAAAAAAAGATAAACTGGACTTCAAAAGTACAAACTTTTGTGCATCAAAGGACACTACCAAGAAAATGAAAAATCAAACCACAGAATGGGAGAAATAGTTGCAAATCATATATATCTGAAAATAGTCTAAAATCCAGAATATATAAAGACTACAACTCAACAACAAAAAGACAAAACAATCCAATTAAAAAATGGACAAAAGACTTGGACAGACATTTCTCCAAAGAAGATATACAAATGGCCAAACACATAAAAATATGCTCAACATCTTTAGTCGCTGTTGCTGCTGTTAGGTGCTGTAGAGTCAGTTACGACACATCACGACCCTACATACTAAACGAAATACTGCCCAATCCTGTGACATCCTCAGCTACTGTGTCAGTCCATCCCGTTGAGGGCCTTCCTCTTTTTTGCTGACCCTCTACTTTACCAAACATGATGTCCTTCTCCAGGGACTGGTCCCTCCTGATAACATGCCCAAAGTATGTAAGACGAAGTCCTGCCATCCTTGCTTCTAATGAGCACTCTGGCTGTACATCTTCCAAGACAGATTTGTTCATTCTTCTGGCAGTCCATGGTATATTCAATATTCTTCACCAACGCCTAATTCAAAGGCATCAGTTCTTCGGTCTTCCTCATTGTCCAGCTTTCACATGCATCTGAGGGGAGTGAAAACACCATGGCTTGGGTCAGGCACACCTTAGTCCTTAGAGTGACATCTTTGCTTTTTAACACTTTAAAGAGCTCTTTTGCAGCAGATTTGCCCAATACAATGCGTTGTTTGATTTCTTGACTGCTGCTTCCATGGGTGTTGGTTGTGGATCGAAATAAAATGAAATCCTTGACAATTTCAACCTTTTCTCCATTTATCATGATGTTGCTTATTGGTCCAGTTATGAAGGTTTTTGTTTTCTTTACATTGAGGTGTAATCCATACTGAAAGCTGTGGTCTTTGATCTTCATCAATAAGTGCTTCAAGTCTTCTTCAATTTCAGCAAGCAGTGTTGTGTCATCTGCATAACGCAGGTTGTTAATGAGTCTTCCTCCAATCCTGATGCAGTCATCTTCATATGCTTCAGCTTCTTGGATTATTTGCCCAGCATACAGATTGAATAAGTATGGTGAAAGTATATAACCATGGTGCACGCCCTTCTTGACTTTAAACCACACAGCGTCCCCTTGTTCTGTTCAAACGACTGCCTCTTGGTCTAAGTACAGGTTCCTCATGAGCACAATTAAGTGGTCTGGAATTCCCACTCTTCACAATGTTACCCATGATTTGTTATGATCCACACAGTGGAATGCCTGTGCATAGTCAATAAAACACAGCTAAACATTGTTCTGGTATTCTCTGCTTTCAGTCAATATCCATCCAACATTGGCAATGATATTCCTTGTTCCATGTCCTCTTTTGAATCCAGCTTCAATTTCTGGCAGTTCCCTGCTGATATACTGCTGCAATCGCTTTTGGACGATCTTCAGCAAAATTTTATTTGCATGTATATTAATGATATCATTCAATAGTTTCCTCATTCTGTTGGATCACTTTTCTCTGGAATAGGCATAAATATGGATCTCTTCCAGTCAGTTGACCAGGTAGCTGTCTTCCAAATTTCTTGGTGTAGATAAGCAAGTGCTTCTAGTGCTGCATCTGTTTGCTGAAACACCTCAATTGATGTTCTGTCAATTCCTGGAGCCTTGTTTTTTGGCAGTGCCTTCCGTGCAGCTTGGACCTCTTTCTTCCAAGTACCATCAGTTCTTGATCATATGCTACCTCCTGAAATGGCTGAACATCAACCGATTCTTTTTGGTACAGTGACTCTGTCTATTCTTTCCATCTTCTTTTGATACTTCCTGTGTTGTTTAATATTTTGCCCATAGAATCCTTCAGTATTGCAACTGGAGGCTTAACTTTTTTCTTCAGTTCTTTCACCAGGTGTCTGCCAGTTTGTCATACTGTGGTGGCTTGCATGTTGCTGTGATACTAGAACCTTTGCCACCCAGCATTTCAAATACCAGCAGAGTCGCCCTTGGTGGACAGGTTTCAGGAAAAAGGACCTGGCAGTCTACTTCTGAAAAAATTTGCCAGTGAAAATCTTATAAATAGCAGAGGAACTTTAGTCACTAGAGAAATGCAAATTAAATTAAGACCCTGTACTCTAGACCATACTGCCTAGGTCTAAATCCCAGCTTCACACTTACTAGCTCCATTATCACGGGCAAATCATTTACCTTCTCCAGGGCCTCAGCTTCCTCACCTGTAAACTGGGGATAATAATAGCACCTACCTGGTAAGGTTGTCTGAGGATTAAATTTAATGAATATATGCAAAACACACAGGCCCTGGTCCATCTACGTATTCTATAAATGATAGCCACAATTGTATTTTACTCAGCAGATATTTTTTGGTTCAGATCCTAAGTCCAGCTCAGATAGTTTCTTTAGCTGATTGGGTGCCACTTTCTCAATCAACCCTGGGTCTTTCCACCCCAGTTTGCCTTGCTACCCTGAACTGGGCCCCCTCATCCTGCCAAGCCTCCACTTAGATCCCAATTCCCCTGGCTCCTCTAGGTCCTGCCCTCTGGCAGTTGAGGTGCTGGTGACCTTTGATCTACCTCTTATCTTCATCTGGAGGTCTCCTGGTGCCTGACCAGTCTTTGCTTGTCACCAACATCACTCACATACCTGGCAATAACCCCACACTGCTCAGGGCATAAACATTGGACCTCCCATTTCTTACTGTCTGACTCTGTCAAAAAGACTCTCTGTTTTCCTTGAGTCATTTCTCAGTTTTTAATTATATATTTGTGTTTACCTGTTTCTCTCTCTCTCCCTCTAGACTGTAAACTCGGCTCTAAGGGCAAAAATCCAATTTTCATGTTTGGTTCTCTAGTCCAACCCAACACTAACACTCATTCAATCATTCACTCACTCCCTTGACAACCACAGAGCAGTTCCCTATCAAACATTCTGATCAACACTGGGCATAAAAATAACACTAAATCATTCCTGAGTGAATCAAGAATCACCCAGACTGGGAGTCTGGGCTTGCAAGCAGCCATCTGAGATATAATTATTGGTCTGTGCTCATCTGAAGCAAACGAGAAAGAAGAAGGAAACCAAAGACTCAAAGAAGAAACTAGTCTATAGGACTAATAGCTCACACAAACCATGGCATCATCTATCCTGAGACCAGAAGAACTAGATGGTACCCGGGTACCGCCAACAACCATTCTGATCAGAGACACGATAGATGGTCCTGGATAGAATGGGAAAAAAATATAGAACAAACTTCAAATTCTTAAAAAAGGCCAGACTTACTGGACCAATACAAACTAGAGGATCTCCAGAGACTAGCACCCTGAGATACCCTTTAAACTTGGAACTGAACCCACTACCAGAGGTCACTTTTCAGCCAAATAATAGATTGACTCATAAAATAAACAATATTGCCCTGATTACTGTGCTCCTTTAAATAACCATCTACATAAGACCCAACAGTCGATATTTACCACAGGGCAAAGATGAGAAGGTAAGGAGGTGACAGAGAAGCTAAATTAATGGAAACAGAACAACGGAAATGGAAATAATGAGAATGTTGGCACGTGAAAAATGTAACCAATGTCACTGAACAACATGAACAGAAATTGTTAAATGGGAACCTCATTTGCTGTGTAAACTTTCAGCAAAAATAAAAAAAATTAAAAAAAAAATCACCCAGACTGATGGAGTCTTATTGTTTGAATTGTGTCCTCAAAAAATAGATACATTGAAGTTCTAACTTTTGTACCTATAGGTATGTCCCTGTTTGGCATTAATTATATTCCCAATGTTGTGTAACCATCACCACTATTTATTTCCCAAGCTTTTTCATCATCCCAAACAGAAGTACCCCTTAAGCAGTAACTCCCCATTCCCCACAACCTCTGGTTAACCTCTAAGGTACTTTTCTGTCTCTATGTATTTGCCTATTCTAGATACTTCATATAAATGGGGTCATACACTGTAATGGATTGAACTGTGTCCCCCAAAACAAAATGTAGAAGTCCTAACCCCTGTACCTATAAATATAGTCCTGTTTGGAAATAAGGGTTTTTGTTATGTTAATGAAGTCACAGCAGAGTAGGGAGGGTCCTAAACTTAATCACTTCCTAGTAGAGTGATTAAAAGAGTGATTTCAAAAAGTGATTAAAAGAGCAAATTAGACACAGACACACAGTGGGAAGACAGATGCCAAGGAACACCAAGGAATTCTTGAGCTATCGACAAGGAAGCCCCCTCCCCTAGAGCCAATGCCCTGATTTGGACTTCTAGCCTCTTGAACTATGAAACAATAAATACCTATTCTTTAAGGCCACCTACTTATGATATTTTGTGTTACCGTGGCATTAGGTAAGTAACTGCAACCCTGCACGCTGTAACAGGGATGTGTGTGGCCATGCAACAGGGATGGGATGAAGGAGAGAGTGGGCAAGCCTGTCTGAGAGAGTTGGCTTGGGAAGTATTCACAAAGGAGACACTTGGGCTGGATCTTAATAAGAAGAGATTTCTTAGGCTGACATCCCAGGCAGAAGGAAAACTACCCTCAAGAGTCAGAAAAATCAGCTAGCAAAGATTGTTCTTGGAATGGTGAGCAGATTGTGATGGGAAGGAATGCCAGCCTGCTGTGCACCTGTGAGCCTGGACCTGGAGGGAGGCAGGGATGCTGCTCTGATGGTGATGCACAGAGGGTACACCAGATGCCGTTCCCTCTGGCTACAATACCGTTCCCCTTGGCTAAGTGTCGTCAAACCATGACTCGGTGAACATTTCCACCCTGCCAGCCACTGAGATACGCATTCTACATGCAGTGTTGTTAGATGCTGTCGAGTCGGCTCAGAGTCATGGTGACCTTATATATGACAGAACAAAACTATGCCTGGTCCTATGCCATCTTCATGATTGTTGGTATGTTTGAGTCCATCGTTGTGGCCACTGGGTCAATCCATCTCATGGAGGATTTTCCTTACCTTCACTGGCCCTCCACTTTACCAAACACAATGTCCTTCTTCAGCAATCGGTTCCATCTGATGATGCGTTCAAAGTAAGCGAGTCAAGTCTCAGATAATATTCTGTGATCCATTGGGTTTTCATTGGCTAATTTTTGGAAGTAGAGCACAATAACCTTAAGAGGTAGACATAAATCCGCCATGTTTTCAAGATGAAACTCAGGCACAAAATGACTACGTAGCTTTCCCAAAGATGCACAGGTAACAAACACCTTAGTGGAGGTGTGACTCCTGCCCAGGTTGGTCTAACTACAAAATTCAAGCCTCGAACACCCACGAAGCCTAGGTTATATACCCCAGGGCCCTTGAAAAGTCCCCATCACAATGAATTGTAATTGCCCCTCTCCTTATCTATCTCCCACTAAAATATGAGTCTCAGGAGGGCAGAGACTTTGCTTTGCTCGCCATGATATCTCAAGCACCTGACACAGTCCTGGTAGAGTGCAGGCATCAGTAAGCACATATTAAAGAATGAATCAATCAATCAGTGGATGGATGGATGAGCAGGGCTCTAAACACATTTCTAATGTGTACTGCCACCCTTCTCGGCCCCTGTAATGAGGGAATCCCGGTTATCATCCTGAAACCAAGATCTGGCTGTAAAACACCAGTTCACTTCCCCCCTCTCCACTGTGGTCAGAAGGCAGAAGAGCTTCCCCAGCATGGCCCCGAGGCTTCCAACACCATCCTCACCCCCATTCTCATCCTGTCCGCACAGAAGAGCTAACAGAGCAGGCTTGACTGCTGTCCTTTGAAAGGGCTGTTTACAGGGTGGGCCCTTGGGTGGTGTCTAGGAGCTTGCATTTCGGGAGGGTCCCACCATCCTAACTGTTAAGAGAGCCTCACTGTGCCTAAACTGTAGAAACAATGTGGTTTATCCTGAAGACCTGCATTCTTTCTTGAAGTCTGGAATTTTGGTACGTGCTGGAGGGAGGGTGCCTACCTGACCAGCCCCCAGTAAAAATCCTGGGCACTGAGCCTCTATCCAGCTTCTCTGGTTAACAACACTTCACAGATGTTGCTGAGGGAATTAAACTCATCCCGTGTGACTCGTGGGCTCCTGCTGGCTCAGTGGTTAAGTGCTCGACTGCTAACCGAAAGGTTGGTGGTTCAACCCCACCAGCCGCTCCATGGGAAAATGATATGGCAGTCTGCTTCCATAAAGATTACAGCCTTAGAAACCCTATGGGGCAGCTCTACTCTGTCCTGTAGGGTCGCTATGAGTCAGAATTGACCGTACAGCAATGGATTTCTGGTTTTGTGTGACTCCACTGGGAAAGAACCCTTGGAAGCTTGTGCCAGGTTTCCTCCGGACTCTTCCCCATGTGCCTTTTCCCTTTGCTGATTTTGCTTTGTATCCTTTCACTGTAATAACTCATAGCTGTGCATACAACTATATGCTGAGTCCTGTGAGTCCTCCTAATGAATCAACAGACCTGGAAGCGGTCTTGCAGACCCTGACACACTGCCTCACCACAAAAGCAGGGTCCTGTCCAGTCCTATCAGGTCTTGTCCATAGACCAGAGGAATTGCATACTCTGAGGCCCAGGGATCAGACAGGAATGTAGGGTGAGCAGCCAGGTGAGCTGGATCAGTGCCAAAGTGCAGAGTCTGCAGCAGGCAGCTGCCAATTTAGCTCCCAACCACACCTGCAAGGCACAGGTCGACTTCAGCAGTTAGTTCACAGCCGCTGATATTAAACCCTCTCTCTCAACCAGCTGCCATCAAGTCAATGATTTTTCAGAAGTAGATTACCAGGCCTTTCTTCCAAGGTGCCTCTAAGTAAACTCCCACCTCCAACCTTTTGGTTAGCAGCCAAGTATGTTAACCATTTGTGCCACCCAGGGACTCCAAAGAGAAATGTCAAAACCCAAGAGAAATGTCTGATATGCCCAACATGATGAGGATTCTTTTAAAGTAAATAAAATAAAATCGAGATGTTTGGCTTGACTTGTGAAACCAGGGTGAAGGGTGGCAGGTGGGACACAGCTCAGTTTGAGAGGATCCAACAGTAGTGGGCTGCCACCCTTCTTGGATTTCTTATGAGACAGATTGTCAAAAACACTCCCATATGTCAGCACCCACTCTCAGAATCGGCTTATACCATATTCTACTAAGGAGACTAGACACCTGGTAGCACAAATCTTTAAGGCTATTAAGCTGAGCTGGCAAATGCTCCAAAGAAGAAAAACTAAAACTTGTCAGTGACTTCTTGCAGAGGAATCTTGCTTCTGGTTTACAAAGGTTTAGTTTGACTAGAAGCGACAGGCAGGAAGAGAGAGGGGAGTCAGTCATGACCCCTCGGACTGTGGTCTTAAGAACTAAAAAACCAAAAAAACCAAACCCATTGCCGTCCAGTCAATAACTCACAGCAGCCCTATAGGACAGAGTAGAGCTGCCCCATAGAGTTTCCAAGGAGCGCCTGATGGATTCAAACTGCCGGCCTTTTGGTTAGTAGCCATAGCTCTTAACCACTGTGCCACAAGGGGTCCACAGAGCAGAAGTGCCCCATAGGGTTTCCAAGGGGCACCTGGTGGATTCGAACTGCTGACCTTTTGGTTAGCAGCCATAGCTCTTAACCACTGCACCACCAGGGCTCCTAAGAAGGACAAAAGGGCTCCCTTATCTTATGATGAGAAGCCCACACTCGACCCCGGGCCCCACTCGGCAACTGTCCCACTACCAGGTAATGTCCTTCCTAAAATAGCGACAGAAAGGCCAGGTCTGCACATCTACAACACCCCCCATCTGGGTGACAGCTCAGCCCGTCCCCTTAGACCAGTACTCCAGGTGTTCTCACTCTCCTGTTCACCCAGGAGAAGCTATGTATTCACTACTTCTTCATGGTCTGGCCGAGGTCGCCTCATAACTCTCTGCCCATTCCCTCCCCATCTCTTGGAGGCTTCTCTTCCTCCTCCTGATCAGCCCTCCTGCGCCACAGCCCTAGGCTTAAGTTCTCAGCACTTGTGTACATCCAAGTTCTTGCTGAGCATTTTCATGGCTCCACCAAGCACCTATATGCGCAGGATGCCCAAGACAAGTCCAACCGCCAGCCTTGCCCCTCCCCTCTCTCACACCGCAGGTATACACTTTCAAATGCCTCCAAACTAGTGGCTTAAAGTGTGGTCTCTGGTCCGACAGCACCTGTATCACCTGGGAACTTGTAAGAGACGCAAATTCTCAGGCCATCCCAGACCTACTCAATCAGAAACTCTAGAAACTCCCAGGAGTGGGGCCTAGCAACCTGTGTTTTAACAAGCACTACAGGTGCACACTCAAATTTTCATTGGAATCGATTCGATGGCAGTGGGTTTAGCCCTACACCCTTCCAATCCCTTCTCGCACAACTATGAAACCTGGTAGCACAAACAGTTAAGCACCTGGCCGCTAATCAAAAGGCTGGCAGTTCAAACACACCAGCAACTTCCAGGGAGAAAAGACCTGGTGATCTTCTCCCATAAAGATGAAAACCAAACCCATTGTCAGCAAGTCCATTCTGACTCATAGGGACCCTATAGGACAGAGTAGAACTGCCCCATAAGGTTTCCAAGGCTGTAAATTTTACGGAAGCTGACTGCCACATCTTTCTCCCGAGGAGCAGCAGGTGGGTTCAAACTGCCAACTTTTGGTTAGCAGCCACGCACTTAGCCACCGTACCACCAGGGCTTCTACCGTAAAGATTACAGCCTTGGCAACCCTATGGGGGCAGTTCTCCTCTGTTCCATAGCATCGCTATGAGTCTGACAGCACTTTATAACAATCCTATGACTTGTCCCAAACAATTCTCAAATAAGAGTAACTTCTTTTTTTAAATCAAGCTGACTTCTGGAATGGTACCAATATTTCCCAGTAAAACAAGATCAAAAGCATAACCTAAGTTCAATATAGAGGACTTCCAAAACATAGAAGATACTTTTAAAAATTCAAGATTGATCTGTGACTGTAGAAGATGAAGATAATTCATCCATGGCTAAAGAGGAAAAAAACACTGAATGGCACCAGAAGGACTGGATGATGCCCAGCTACCACACTGAACATTTTGATCAAAGATTCTGTAGAAGAATCCTGATCAAAAGGGAGAAAATGCAGAACAGAATTTCAAATTCTCATGGACTCCAGACTTCCTGGAGCCACGGAGCCCTGAAACTATTGCTCTGAGATAATCTTTAAGCCTTAAACCAAAAATATTCCCTGAAGTCTTCTTAAAACCAAACAATACTTCAGCTTAACTAGTAAAGAATGTCTGTCTTGAGTATTATGCTTTTTATGATTTATCTACATGGGATCAAATTGACAACAGCAACTCAAAAGATTAGATAGGAAATTTGGGGGGCAGTGAGGTTATGTTAATGGGGAGGAACAACTTGGAAAAGGAAGGTGAGAATGGTTATACAACTCAAAGAATATTATCAGTGTCGCTGAATTGTACATGTAGAAATTGTTGAACTGGGGTATGTTCTGCTGCATATATTCTCAACAGTAACAACAACAACAAAAAATTCTGAACTGCAACTTGGGAAAGAAAAGACAAAAATGTGCTAACTCATGCAAAAATGACCATCAACCTACCCTACTTTGAGAAGTACTTGAGAATGAAGAGTATCCGAATAAAATAAACACACAATTTATGAATATGACTTTTAAAACATATTATTGCATATTTTAATAAGAATGAACTGGTGTTAACCAATGTGTATTTTGGTTAAAGCGTTTAAAATGCCCATCACCTATACCATATGCATTTTCAGTGTGTTACTAACATCTGAAAGGAGTATGATTATTTTTAGTTCAATGTGTAGAATAAGTTCCTGCCTGCTTACTACTCCCCCATATCCCTAAGAAACCATGTACTCATTAACACTTCCTTCAAATCTTTGAAAACATCAGGTTTACTAGGCCCTGAGGCAAAAATAAGATGATGGGCCAAAACTGAAATAAATTCCAAAAGAGCAAAGAGCTCAATTTACATTTTCAGGATACTTCTAAACTGATGAAACTAAGTAATCTATTCAAATCTGATTTTGATTTTACCTAGCTTTCCTTTAGAAAAAAGAAAAAAAAAAAGTTCAAGGAAGAATGGCCAAATGAGCACATGAAAAGATACTCAACATCATTAGACCTCAGGGAAATGCAAATCAAACTACAATGAGATACCACTTCACACCTACTAAGATGGCTAAGATAAAAAAGACAGACCATGACAAGTGTTGGCAAGGAAATGAAGAAAGTGGAACTTTCCATACACTCCTAATGGGAGTGTAGAATGGTTTAACCACTGTGGAAAACAGTCTGGCAGTTCCTCAAAATGTTAAACAGAGTTACCACATGACCAATAATTCTACTTCTACGTATGCACCTGAGAGAGAAAAGCATGTCCACACAAAAACGTGTTCACAAATGTTCATAGCTGCATTATTCATAATAGCCAAAAAGTGGTAACAAGCCAAATGTCCATTAACCGATAAAGTGCTATACAAAATGCAGTACATCCACACGTGGTAAATTATTCAGCAATAAAATGAATGAAGTACCGATGCAACATGGATGAACCTTAAAAACATTATGCAAAGTAAAAGAAACAAGTCACAGAGGACCACATATTGTATGATTCCATTTGTACAAAATGTCTAGAAAAGGCAAATCTATAAGACAGAAAGATTAGTAGTTGCCTAGGGCTGAGGGCGGGAGGTAGGGGAGGAGATTGAAAGGTGCCAGCTAAAGGAGGGGAATCATTTTTAGGCAACGAAGGTGTTCTAAAATTATTGTTGCGATGTAATGGATCACTTTTGTGTGGCCTTTCTAGCCATGGTCTTGTAACTTCCACCCAGGTGATTGCGTGGGACTGTGCACATAGGGTAATTGTAGCCCACAAAAGGGATTTGTAGGTTTTGCCATCCCACTGGGCTTGAAATGAGCCATCCCAGAGGCGGGAAAGAGAGGATCCCACCACCACCAAGGAAGAACTCCCAGGAGCTGAGGGTGCAAACTCTGGACTGGGGATTCCTGCAATGAGAAACTCCTGGAACCAGGGGATCAAGAAAAAGAGAGCTGTAACCCTAAAGATGGTGAGAAGCAGAGTGGCTGCAGGTCGAGCAGTGGGCTTCCCAGCCCATGGAAAGAGAAGCTGAGTGCCTTTGGGCAGGGGCCAAGGGCCAGGGAAAGGCGTGCCTGTGAGTACCACTGGGAAGAGGCTGTGCTGATGGAAGAAGAACTGTTATCCTGAGCATTCCTGAACATGAATTATAGCTGTTACTTACCTCGTAAACCCTATAATAGTGAGTATTGTCTGTGAGTTCTCTGTGGCCACTGCAATGAATTATCGAACTCAACAGAGAAGTAGAGAGCCCCGTGGGAGGGACAGTCGGGGTCAGAATTGGTAAAGACAGCCGAGAGAGGAGGCATGTCTGACCTCCACCTCATAGAAATCAGCCTTGGGCTGTTAATCTTGATTCTCCTTCCCCCTCATGAAGTTAGAGGAGGTCAGACTCTGCCCCCAGGCTGTTTTTTACAATTGTAATGATGGTTGCACAACTCTGAATTTACTAAAAGCTGCTGAATTGTACAAGTTAATTAGTGAATTGTATGGTATGTGAGGTATAGCAAAATAAAGCTTTTTTTTTTAATGGCCTAAAGCTAGAATTGTAAACAAAGACAGATAACTACAAAGTGTTAAGTTCTTCATTTCCTGAATACAACCAAAAGCCTCCAGGGCCAGAGTAGCAGGGACGGGGGTCTGGGGACCATGGTTTCAGGGGACTTCTAGGTCAGTTGGCATAACAAACTGTATGAAGAAAACATCTCGCATTCCACTTTGTTGAGAGGTGTCCGGGGTCTTAAACGCTAGCAAGCGGCTGTCTAAGATGCATCTATTGGGCTCAACCTACCTGGAGCAAAGGAGAATTAAAAACACCAAAGGCACAAGGTAAATATGAGCCCAAGAGACAGAAAGGGCCACATAAAACAGAGACTCCATCAGCCTGAGACGGGAAGAACTAGATGGTGCCCGGCTACCACCGATTACTACCCTGAACACAACAGAGAATCCCTCATGGAGCAGAACGGTGGGATGCAGATCTTAAATTCTGGTAAAAAGATCAGGCTTAATGGTCTGACTGAGACTAGAGGGACCCTGAGAGTCATCGTCCCCAGACCCTTTGACCGCCCAAGATTGGAACCATTCCCAGAGCCAACGCTACAGACAGGGAATGGCCTAGACTATAAGACAGACAATGATGCTGGTCAGGAGTGAACTTCGTGGCTCAAGCAGAGACATGAGACTATGTGGGCGACTCCTGTCTGGCAGCAAGATGAGAAGGAAAAGGGGAACAGGAGCTGGTCAAACAGACACAAGGAATACAGGGTGCAAAGAAGGAATGTGCTGTCTCATTAAGGGGAGAGCAGCTGGGAGTACACGGCAGGTGTATATGGCTTTGTGTATGAGAGACTGACTTGATGTGTAAACTTTCACCTAAAGCACAATAAGTAAATTGAAGAAAAAAAAAGTGAAATGTGTGGCTTTTTGTGAATCTTTTCTCTGCATTGTAAATTTCTCCCAAATAGGGTCTGTGGTTGATATTTGCCTTGCTCTTGGTGACCCCATGTGATCAGAGATAACTTGTATTATCATTTTACAGTTTATAAGCACTTACACAAATAAGGTCTTTTGAGTCCTCACTACAATCCTAACCAAAAAGAAAAATCCCACTGCCAACTTACAGCCACCCTATAGGACAGAGGAGAAGTGCCCCATAGGGTTTCCAAGGAGCAGCTGGTGGATTCAAACTGCCAACTTTTTTGAATAGCAGCCTCAGCTCCTAACCACTGTCCCACCAGGGAGATAAGTATTCCCTTCATTTTATATTCCAGGGCACGGTAGCTCCAAATTTATGAGATCTCATGTGAACACGTCAGGGTAGATGTCAGCTCTTCGCTTCTAAATCCTGCACACTTTCTTCTACTCTGTGTGGCACCTCAAGGGGACAGTGGTACTACTCTCAGGCAGATGTGCACAGATGGCCGTTCTGACCATGAGTCTCAAAGAGGAGAATGCCCATGATTTGATTTTTCCGAGAACCGGTCTAGCTTAGCTACAGCAGTCCACATTCAAACCAAGTATAAGCTAACTAACTAGCCACTCCTCCGAGGTCTCACGATACCATGGAAAGAACTTGAGCCCCTTCCTCTTTGGGAATTCAGTTTTGGCTCATCTTTTAATTTACCTCAGGGCCTAGTGAGCCCAATGTTGCAAAAGATTTGAATGAAGAATTAGTGAATGCACAGCTTTGTGGGAGTGAGGGGAAGTAAACCAAAAAAACCAAACCCACTGCCGTGAGCAGATTCCAACTCATAGTGACCCTACAGAACAGGGCAGAACTGCCCCATAGAGTTTCTAAGGAGCACCTGGCAGATTCAAACTGCCGACCTCTTGGTTAGCAGCCATAGCATTTAACCACTACACCACCAGGGCTTCTGAGGGAAAGTAGGCAGGACTTAGTATTCTATATGGAAAGACCATGGAAAGAACCATGTTCTACAGCACGGTGACCTAGGGTGGCCTCAGTTTTCTCATCTGTAAAATGAGAAAAAAAGAAATACCTCTCTCAGTGTTGTAAATATTTAATGAGAATATATCTGAAAATACCTGACTCACAATAAAAACCAAACCCGCTTCCTTTGAGTCGATTCTGAATCATAGCGACCCTACAGGACAGAGTAAACTGCCCCATACAGTTTCCAAAGAGCAGCTGGTGGATTCAAACTGCTGACCTTTCGGTTAGCAGCTGAGCTCTTAACTGCAGTGCCAACAGGGCTCTGACTCACAACAGACACTCAATAAATGTTCATTGATGCTGAAGCAAGTGGTCCAATATCTCAGCTGATGTTTCCGATGGAGACCAGCAAGGTATTTCTGGACCTTTAGGGTTCTAAACCTCAGGTCTTGAGAATCGTGATCAACATTAAAGTGAGTTGATTAGATTTGCTAAACTCGGAAAAACTGACTACCTAACTTTAAAGAGGAAACCCTGGTGGCATAGTGGTTAAAAGCTACGGCTGCTAACCAAAAGGCTGACAGTTCAAATTCACCAGGCGCTCCTTGGAAACCCTGTGGGGCAGTTCTATTCTGGGCTATAGGGTCACGATGAGTCATAATTGACACTCTACGGCAATGGGTTTTGTTTTTTTTTTTTTTAAAGAAAAAAGCCCTGGTGGCCAGAAGCATATCTATGGCAAGCACTTGGAGCCCTGGTGGTGCACTGGTTAAGAGCTCACCTGCTTACCAAAAGGTCGGCAATTAGAATTCACCAGCCATTACTTCGAAACCCTATGGGGCAGTTCTACTCACCCTATAGGGTCCTATGAGTCGGAATCCACCGGACAGCAGCAGGTTTGGTTTTTTTGGTTTTGGCAAGCACTGAAATTTCACCCCTGCAGAGGCCTAAGGCAACAGGTTGTTTTTAGAGGCCGGGCAATCTCTAAACTGTGCCTCCCCCCAACCCCGCATCCTCCAATTCAAGATGAACAGATGTTTGTGTAAGCAGAATCGCCTTTCCCCCTTCCCCACCTGTGCGGCTGCCTCAGTCAGGCACCTTTCACATTTGTGGCACCTCGGAATGTCACTCTGCACCTCATCTGACGCCCCCTTGGGCTTGTGCCCAGGGGCAAGTGCACCCGCCCAGGGGCAAGCGCACCCGTTGCTAAGCTTTTATGTCCCTGTCCAAACATCTGACACCCATCTTTTAGATAACTATTTTTTTACCATAGTATCAGCTTAAAAAGACAAGTCAAGCTCGTTAATCTTTTACTTAACACAGGATCGCACTATGTGAAAATTACAACTGCGCCTTCCTTGCTTTCACTGATGAGAATTGATCTATGATGTGCTCAAAGTCTTTTTTTTTTTTTTTTCCAGTTTCTTCTCTTTCTACACTCAGCAGAGCAAGATCATGCAGTCTGCCTTGACCCATGGAAACTCTCAAATATGAAAGTATTAGTTTTAACTTGCTGAATGATCTCTCACAGCTGGCGATGGCAACTGCAGGGGGGGACTTCAGGTGGTGCCCAGGGCACAGGCCACACCTGCCATACCTTAGCTTTGCCTCTGCTGGTGGCGCAGTGGTTAAGCACTCGGCTGCTAACCGAGAGGTTGGGGGTTCAAACCCACCAGCCACTCCACTGGTGAAAGACGCGGCAGTCGGCTTCTGTAAAGATTTACAGCCTTGGAAACACTATGGGATAGTTCTACTCTGTCCTATAATAGGGTCATTATGAGTCAGAATCAATTTGACAACACCGTGGCTGATTTGGTAATTTTAAAGAAGAATCCATTATTAATTTTACTTCATGTTTAATATAAACTGTGTTCTTTTGTACCTGCTAGATGGGAACTGCCAACCTTTTGGTTGGCAGCCGTAACTCTTAACCACTATGCCACCAGGGTGCCAATTTTTCAATATCTTGGATAGTGAATGTGTGTATTCTGTTGTTGTTGTTGTTGTTAGGTGCTGTCGAGTCCATCTGGGCTCATAGTAACCCCACATGACAGAGTAGAACTGCCTTATAGGGTTTTCTAGGCTATAACCTTTACCATAAGGAGCCCTGGTTAAAATACTCAGCTAACTGAAAGGTTGGTGGTTATAACCTACCAGCAGCTCTGCAGGAGAAAAGACCCAGTCATCTGTTCCCATAAACATATAACAGCCTAGGAAACCCTATGGGGCAGTTCCACTCCATCCTATAAACCAAAGAAAAAAAAAAACCAACCCACTGCCGTTGAGTTGATTCCAACTCATAGTGACCCTACAGGGCAGAGGAGAACTGCCCCATAGAGTTTCCAAGGAGCGCCTGGCAGGTTTGAACTGCCGACCTCTTGATTAGCAGCCGGAGCACTTAACAACTACGCCACCAAGGTTTCCCTTCATTCTATAGGGTTGCTATAAGTTGGAATCCACTCAATGGCATACAACAACAATCTTTACAGGAGCAGATCACCGGGTCATTCCCCAGAGAAGCCACTGGATGGGTTTGAACTGCCAGCCTTCTTCAATTAGCAGCCACCACTGCACCACCAGGACTCTTTTTGTGTGTATTCCAGGGACTCCCAAACCTAATTATGTGTCAGAATCACTGAGGTGTTATTAAACCTTCAGGTTCCAATGCAGAGATACTCATTCAGTAAGTTTGCAGTAATTAGAAATTTTTCATTTCTATTAAGTTCCCCAGGGCATCACTGCGTCACTGAGAAAATTCATAGGACAGTTTTTAAGGACTTTTTCCTCATGTGTGGACTACAAAGTAGCATTTGTTTGCCAACTAAAACACTGAACTATACTGTATTTCAGACAAGAACTGACTATAGGAGAAACCTTTTCTCTTTTGCATTACTATAATTAGAAGGAAATAACATTCTGAAATTCTGCTAATGCGGAAATCTCCTGAAAAGGGAGAATTTTCTGCCAAATCTGGACCTTTTGAATTATCTTCACTTGTCATTTCAAAGGGACTCTTCAATCAGAGGAAGCTGTAAGTTCCTTCCTACAAGGTGAAAACCTCATCCTGATGAAAGCCGGGACTCAAGGGAAAAAAGAATTTGGAAGGAATCTGAAGAATCTCCCACTATTCAGCTCTTTATTAAATCTTCCCAATATCCCTGACTACTTGTATATTCTGAACCTCATATAAGATCTATAACAGTCTTTCTAAGATGATGGATGATATCCTTTTTAATAGTTTGTCAATTCACATTTATGTTCTCACTGAAAAGAGTGTCCTCAAACCACAAGTTTGACAATTATAAACAGATGCAAGCAGATGACTGACTATTGCAAGGCTACTCTAAATTACACAAACATTTTTACAACTAGAAATGATGTTGGACCATTAGACTCATTTAACACTAAAGCAGAAACAGAACAATTTGGAGTACTTTGGAAATTTTTTCATGTCATCTTTCTGAGGTCTTGCTATGAACTCCTTCAATCTTTACCAAGCAACAAGATTTTTTTAAGGTTTATTCCAACTACTTTCAAAAATGAGTTTGAGTCAACGGTTTTAAAAAAAAAAAAACCTAAATCCAATATAAGCAACACACCTAAAATACCAGTTAAAAGAAGTACAGAGATTAGTATTATTTTTTATGCTTAGGTGGGAAACACTGGTGGCATAGTGGTTAAGAGCTACAGCTGCTAACTAAAAGGCCGGCAGTTCGAAGCCACTCAGCCACTCCTTGGAAACCCTACGGGGCAGCTCTACTCCGTCCTTAGGGTCGCTATGAGTCAGCATGGGCTCCACAGCAATGGGTTTGGGTTTGGTTTTATGCTGAGGTAACTAATGCACTTTGAGCCCTGGTTAGTTCCATTTCCTTTTACTTTACGTTCTTATTCAACCTGTTCCATCCCCTACAAGAAAAATAACTAAAAGTATCCCGAAGCAAAACACCAGGGGCCAGTATGCCAATCACATTTCCAGATCTTGCTATGGAGTCTGTCGTTCTGGGGAGGAGGAGCTGTGACCCCTGAGACTGTAGTGTGTTTGTTCTGGTCAGAGAAATTAAGACTGATGATATACAGTGAAGCCTGTGAGAGCTGGACCTCAACAGGACTGCCTTGTTTTTCCTGGTCTCACAAGTTTTCGCCTTTGACAGGGCGCAACCATTTTTCTATTGCTCTCTAGTAAGAATTTACCTCATAAACACCCAATGAGTTTTTCTTCTCTGATAGGTTTCCGCCTTACACAGGGTTGCAGCTTTTCACAGGTTTTGCTGTATAGGGCCGGATGGAAATGTATTGTAAATTACTCCTTTACACTGGAGGCAAAAGCTTCACCCCACTGAACCCTAGTCCAGTGCTTCTCAAAAGTTAATATGCAAACTGTTCGTTTGGGGATCTTGTTAAAATGCAGAATCTGACTCAGCAGGTACGGGTAGTCCTGAGATTCTACGTGTCTACCAAGCCCGCAGGCGATGCCGCAGCTGCTGGACCCAGCGACTTCACTTGGAGTAAAAAACCAAACCAAACCCAGTGCCGTCAAGTCGATTCCGACTTATAGCGACCCTGTAGGGCAGAGTAGAACTGCCCCATAGAGTTTCCAAGGAGCGCCTGGAGGATTCGAACTGCCCACCTTTTGGTTAGCAGCTGTAGCACTTAACCACTACGCCACCAGAGCACTGAAGCCATAAGGCACTTGAAAGTAGAGAGAATGTCATCCTCTCACTCCAACCATCTAGAATCAGTTTCCTCACCAGGAAGAGCAGAGGGTTGATTATATCTTCCAAGTGAACTGGTTACTGACCAAACACCGCAGGTAAAAATGCGTTGAGAAACTTGAATTGAAAGCCTGACTGCCCCTCCCCCGCCCCTCAACAGTACACACCCATCTCTGGAACTTGGATACAACCAACACCAAAGATGATAAGGATAGTTAAGAGACCTAGTTTCACAGAAAACGCTCCTGCAGTCTTCAAAAAC
The DNA here is from genome assembly GCF_024166365.1 of Elephas maximus indicus. NCBI lineage: Eukaryota > Metazoa > Chordata > Mammalia > Proboscidea > Elephantidae > Elephas > Elephas maximus. Next base: position 84,351,429 of record NC_064827.1, on the reverse strand, counting down.
GGTTTTGGAAATACCCTTCTCAAGCTTGAGGAATGCCTGGAATTCAGTGGCCTTTATCCAGCATCAAGATCTCCAACCTAGTTGTGACTGAGCGTTTCCTATAGAACAACCTTGCAATGCAACCGTTGAAAACTGACGACGCCCATAGTGCTAACAAGCTCGGCCCCTCCCTTACAAATGGGTCGGCAGGTGAGCGCACACGCGCACGAGCACATTCTCCAAGGCTCCTCTGCGATGGGGGCACAGGTCCGGGTTCTGCGGGTTGCATGGGCAGCTGAGCACCTCCCGACCCTGTGCAGTCAGGCTCTCTACAGTGTGAAGTTTCCAAGTCCCGCAGCTCAGGCAGCCCCTACCTGCTTTCAACTAACCAGCACCTCCCTCACCTCCCTCCGCCGGCGCAAAACCGAGGCACCATCTCCTGCCCCCTCCAAATACTGCAGCCACTGACTACGCCAACTGAAACTCGAAGGCCCTTTTAATCTAGTTAAAAAGAAGCACAACGTAAAGCGAAAGTTTCCATCCCTTGGGGGAGGGGATGTTAGGCCAGGCAGGGCGAAGAGGGTGGCTCCCAGGCACGAGGTGGCTGACCCAGGTGCGGGCTCAGACCCACTTCCAGATGATTCTCCAAGAGAAACCCATTGACGCGCAGTCGCCCCCGGAGATATGGGGAGGCGAAAGCTAGTCAAGCATCCCCAGGGAGGGAAAAAAAACAAATGCTCAATAAAGTGCACCCCCAACTCCACAGGGAGAGCTGGGGGAAATATCAACTAGCATTTACTCCCGCCGCCCCTAACCTCCGCCCACACAACCGCTCCAGGGCGCAAGTCGTCGTCGAACCCAGCAAGGCCCTCGGGCTCTTTGCGTCGCCGCGCCAAAGTCGGGACAGGAGAGAAGGACTCCTAGCGACGCCGAGCCCAGGCGGCCGCGCCTCGGACGGCTCTCCTCGGACCACGCAGCGGGCAGTGCAGTGCCTGGGCGCCAGCGGCTCTCCTGGGGCTGGGGAGCGAGAGAGGAGGGTACTCGCCTGGAGGCGGGAGGCGGGTGGCGGCCGCAGCCGGCGGAGTCGAGCGCAGGGCAAGGGCGGCTCTCGGAGGCGCTTGGGCGCGCTCGGTTGCAGCGCCGGCGGGGACCGTGTCCCCTGCACTCCCCGCGCCCGTCGCTGGCGGCACCTTGCGGGAGCCGCAGTGCGGGAGGCTGTCCCGGGAATGGGCGGGTGCAAGTGGCCTCCGCGACCGCTCCTGTGGGTTATTGTAACTCAAGCTATTTCCTGTTTGGAGGTTTGGAAGAAAGAAAGAAAAAAAAAAAAATTCCAGGGTGGGGGCGGGGTGGAGGGCTGGGCGGCAGCGATCCGGACTGCGGAGACCCGGAGGGGACTGGGGTGGGCGGTGGCTGTCACCTGGTGACTCACGACCTCAAGGGTGCCAGGCTTGCGGGTCCCGGGAAAGAGACGCAGGTTCTTGCACCGCTCCTTTGGGGAGTCGGGAAGGGAGAAGGGGGCCCTCACACACGCCACCCAGCGGTGGGGCAGGGGTTGCGGCCGCGAGGGAGGCCTTGTCACCGGAGCCCACACCACTGCCTCCTCTCTTCAATGCAAAACTGGCCCTGAGCTTCCTTCTTGCCCAAGTGCAAGAGGAGTTTCGCTGTTCGTCGTTCTTTATATGTGCCCAGGTCGGCTTTCTGATCCTCTCCGAGGGAGCGGGCAAGAAAGGGATTCGCTCCTCTACCCTTCAAAGGCCCCAGGAGGGATGGGTTGGCCGTGGGTTATGGACAGTTATGGGTGTTTGTTGGTGGTCGTGGGGTCTTAGTTTTGGTTTTGGGGGAATGGAAACAGGTTTTTTTGGGGGGGGATGAAAATTAACATTTATGACTAGCTTCCGTTCCCCGCCCCCACTAACCCCGCCCTTAACCGGGATCACAGGGCTTGCGGCCCCAATCCGGAAATACCGGTTCCTCCCGCTGGGACAATAGGTAAGGGGCGGAGTGCATCACCTCGGAAACCCTTGCTGGGCCAGCCAGGAAGGCAGAATCCTCCTCGTGCCAAAGCCTGCACCTGACAAGCAGGTGCTCCTTCCATGAATCTTGTTAAAAATCTCGTGAAGGATATGCAGTCATTCATTCAAGACAGCTTTGTTTATGGCTGCCCAATCCTCCTTTCCTCCTCTTGACACAAAACTTTGCCAGATTTTATTGAATGAATAACAATACTTTGTGTATAACTCAAGCTCCTTTACTTCAGACTTCTAGAGTAATGATCAACAGGTTATCCCAAGAGGGAAGACTGAGCCTAAAGGACAGAATGATTTTAAGAAGAATGGACAGTAGCTTGTCAGAAACACAAAGTGTCAGCAAGGTGAATAAAAGTATGTTATCGTTTCTGCAAACAGCAACTCCAATAGACATGTGTGTGCATTATGTATTTTTTTAATGGAAGAATAAATTAAAATTATCTGTGTGGTATGGGAGGAGTCCCTGGGCAGCGTAAATGTTTTGCTAACTGAAAGGCTGCAAAACAGAAGAAAGGCCTGGCAATATACTTCTGAAAAATCAGCCATTGAAAACCCTGTGGAGCAAAGTTCTCCTCTCAAACACATAGGGTCATCGTGAGTCAATTGGACAGCAGCTTGTTTTTGTTTTTGTTTAATGGGGTAGGGAGGGAACATGATGGACAGACAAGGATAGAAGCTAGACTTTTCAGAAGATACCCAGTTTTGTAGATTTGACTTTGGAATGATGCTTTACATTATTATTTAAAAAATTAAAATTTTGAAAAAAGCAAAACCAAAATTCAACAAATGAATTATGTATGAAGATAGTTGCTTTAACTATGGAAAGGGGAATTATGTCAAGTCACTTTAAAACACAATTATTTGACTGTTCGTACCTTAGGGATATACCCTAAGGACAAAGAGAACTTTAAAAAAAAAAGTCATAAACTGTTTTTCAGTAATCATGATATTAATAATAAAAAATTATGTTAATTGAATGTTAGGAATCAAGATTTTTCAGTGTAAGAGAAAAGAGATAAACATAAAATCAAAGAAGTTAGCAATCCTAAAATTGAATTGGAATTCTCATTTAGAACTCATAATGTACTTTTCTTAAAAAAACAAAAAATTCCAAGATCTATTCACCAAAAAGTCCTAGAAACAATGACCAAAGAATAGGGCACCCCGGATGCTGGATTATGGTCTATAAATACCATTTTCCACTGAAAGGAACCAAGCCTACTTGGAGGAGTGACTGATTTTAGATGTGGGGCAAGAAGTACCCAAAATAAGCCTATGCAGTGTGATGGGCAGCTTTTATATGGCCTTTCTTTTTTCTCACCATGGTCTTGTTAACCACCTCCGTGATTGGGTTGGGAGCATACAAATAAATTAATTGTAGCCCACCAAGGGGATTGGATAACTTGTTAATAAAATAAAGTTCATTACACCGCGTGAGGGTGGGACCTTGCAAATAAGGCCTATGGAACCCTAACGAAGGGATTGGTCAGTTTGCCATCCCACTTTTAAAATGAGCCATTCCAGAGGTGGGAGGGGAAGGATCTCACCACCACCAGGAAAGAAGAGCCAGGAGCAGAGGGTGTCCCTTGGACTCGGGATCCCTGCCCTGCACTGAAAATCTGCTAGAACCAAGAGACCAAGAAAGAGAGCTATTAACACCAAAGACATTGAGAAGTGGTAGCAGAGAAATGGCAACAGCAGACATCAGCAAGAGACAGTGCAGTGGGCTTCCTGACATACAGGGCAAGAAAGTTGAGTGCCTTCAAGCAAGAGGCTTGCTGGTAGAGTAGGGTGCCTCCAGGCACTTGGCGGGGCTAAGTTTGCAGACACTCAGGGAGCTAGAGCTGAGCACCTTCAGGCTGAGGCTTACTGGCAGAGTAGGTCCCTTCAGGTACTTATCCACAGCGCTAAAAGAGCTTTGTAACATTTGCTCCGCAAGGCAGAGGCCAGTGGCCAGAGAGGAGTGCCTTCCACCTTCCGGCATGGCTGAGAAGAGACTTCTTGGAAGAGCTGTATCCTGAGCATTCCTGAAACTGAAGTGTAACCTGTTACTTCCCTGATAAACCCCATAACTGTGAATATGGTCTGCGAGTTCTGTGTGGTCATTGGAACGAATTATTGAACCCAGCAGAGAAGCAGAGAGTGCCATGGGAGGGAGGGTCGGTGTTGGAATGGGTAAAGATGGCAGAGAGAGGAGGTATGTCTGACTTCCACCTCAGAGGAATCAGCCTTGGGCTGTTGACCTTGATTCTCCTCCCCCTTTGCGAAGTTAGAGGAAGTCAGATGAAGATGCCTCCACGCCATTTTTACAGCCTGGAATATTTCGTGGAATCAGAAAGCAAGGGAGCTATCAAATACCAATAGGTTCATATAAAATGGAATCAGGAACCAACCTGAAAAAGCTCCCACTCAAAATGGGATAATTTGAGAATCAATAAAAAAATAAATACTAACTGCAATGAATTGAAATATTTCAGATGTGTATATAGCCATGAGTCATAATGATACTTTTAAGGAAAACAACCCTCAGTAGTCACCTTTGGAGATGCAATGGAGTTAACTCATTATGGGTAGACCCGGGCTTAGGATTTAATGTATGAGAGTTATGATGAACCCCACTTAACGATCATCTAATTTTTTTATATATCTTTTCCTTACTAATATGTACTGTATACAATTTTGCAGCATATAATTTCTGATGTTATCATTCTCAGATGTTCACTCACAGATGTTCAAAGATTAAAAAAAACTTATTGCTGTCGAGTTGATTCCGACTCATAGCGACCCTATAGGACAGAGTAGAACTGCCCCATAAACTTTCCAAGGAGCACCTGGTGGACTCGAACTGCCAGCCTTTTGGGTAGTAGCAGTAGAACTTAACCACTATGCCACCAGGGTTTCCAGTTCAAAGATAAGATTTATAAATATATTGATAACGAAAGGCAATAATAATGAAAACTGAAAAAAAGAGATTTTCAACTTACATCAGAAACAGCTTACAATGGACTTATTGGAATGGAACCCCATCGTAAGTTAGGGACTACCTGTATTTTGAAAGGTAGTAAATGGTAAGTAAAAGGAAAGAATTGCACAGTTTACCTGCCTTTTCTGCACTGTACCAAACACTTCCTGTGCACACTACTTAAGATCCTCTTGCCTCAACTGTCTCGTATTCCAGCCACTGCTATAACAACCAGCACTGGATGTGCTCTGACCAGCTTCATGCGGCAGCTACCTGACCAAGGCTTCTCTTAATGCCAGTGTGGGGTTCCACAGGAACTCACTCTAGGTACCCGTGCATTGGCAAATCAGAAATGTGGATGAGTTCATGCTTCATGGTCGAACCTTTGCCCACTGGGGGATAGGAGCTGATTGATAAATATTTCCCCCTCTTTCCTCTCAAGATGAACTGTCTTGAGACTCATTCTATACAAGTTCTCAGATAGTCACGCAGGGTCAAGCAATCCAGTACCTGAAGCAGTAGCCAACCCAGGGAGGCATCCTTGAATTGGCTTTGGCTTCTTCTCTGTCCCTCATTTCTTCCCCTAGGACCATACTACCCAATATAGTAGCACACATAAGCCATTGTGTCAAGGTTCTGCTTCCTGAGGAAATCAGGTTGAGACATATACCAACTGTATCTCAGAATAACTAAATACTTGATGAGGAAATCATTCCAGCTAATAAAAAAATGACAAAATTTGAACACTAATATTTTGTGAACCCCTAATAAAATAGTGGATCAAGGCCAATCCATTGCCATTGAGTCGATTCCAATTCATAGCAACCCTATAGGACAGAGCAGAACTGCCCCAAAGGGTTTCCAAGCCTGTAAATCTTTACGGAAGCAGACTGCTTATTCCCATGGAGCAAGTGGTAGATTCGAAAAGCAGACCTTTCGGATAGCCACTGAGCACTTTAACCACTGCGCTACCAGGGCTCCTCCTCTTAGTCGATCAAGGTAATGGTCATCTATGGCCACTAACATCACAGTAGAGGACATCATCACCACTTACGTGCCAAATGAAAAAACCAAACCCATTGCCATCGAGTTGATTCTAACTCACAGTGACCCTATAGGACAGAATAGAACTGCCACGTAGCATTTCCAAGGAACGCCCGGTGGATTTAACTGTGGACCTTTTGGTTAGCAGCCGTAGCACGTAATCATTACGCCACCAGGGTTTCCCAGTAATGCACAGTCTGGTGGAAATACACAACCTCACACATGACACATTCTTGCCATGAAGAGCAATACCTGAATCTGATTAAGCTTCTAGATCCAACTACCTGTTTACAGGAACTACTGACACAGAGGAATGTGTTGAGTAGCACCCCAGTGCCACACAGTGGGGTACAATCAACAAAATCCAGAATGTGAGAAACTCTAAAAGACCAATGACCCAGTTTCCTCAAGTAACAAGAATTTTAAAAAGACGAAGGGGAAAGCTATAGATTAAAAGAGACAAGAAAGAGGACGAGGAATTGCATTGTGTAAATCTTATTCAGATTCTGATTTAAACAAACCAATTAATTAAAAAAAAAAAAAACTACGAAATGTTTGGGGAAAGATGATATTCCAAAAGTAAATAAAAATTTAGGAAAATTTTTAAAAATTTCTTAATGTAATCTAGTTTATGGAGTTGATTTTACTACTACACACGTTTGGGTTGGTTCTCTTTGTTAGTTATCTAGTGCTGCTACAACAGAAATACCACAAGGGAGTGGCTTTAACAAACAGAAATTTATTTTCTCACAGTTTAAGAGGCTAGAAGTCTGTCTTAGTTACCTAGTGCTGCTATAACAGAAATATCACAAAGGATGACTTTAACAAAGAAAAAATTATTCTCTCACAGTCTAGGAGGCTGAATTCAGGGTGCCACCTCCAGGGGAGGGCTTTCTCTCTGTGTCAAATCTGGGAGAAGGTCCTTGTCATCAATCTTCCCTGGTAGAGGAATTTCTCAGTGCAGAGGACCTGGATCCAAAGAACATGCTACTCTCCTGGCTCTTTTTTCTTGGTGGCATGAGGTCCCCCTGTCTCTCTGCTCGCTTCTATCTTATATATCTCAAAAGAGATTGACTTAAAACACAATCTAATCTTGTAGATTGTTCTGCCTCATTAACATAACTGCCCCTAATCCCACCTCATTAACATCATAGAGGCAGGATTTTCAACAGGTAGGAAAATCTCATCAGATGGCAAAATGGTGGAGAATCACGCAATACTGGGAATCACAGACTAGCCAAGTTGACACACTTTTTTTAAGGAGGACACAATTGAATTCATAACAAAGTCTGAATGCAGGGTGCCAGCTCTCGGGGAAATCTTTCTCTGTGTGTCAGCTGTGGAGGAAGGCCCTTGTCTTTTCTGAGTTTCTGCTCCTGGGCAATCTTCATGCAGTTTGGCATCTCTCTTCCCCATCTCTGCTCTGCTCCCTTGTTTAATCTATTTTATATCTCAGAAGAGATAGTCTGAAAACACACCCTACACTATACTGGCTCATTAACATAACAAAGACAACCCATTCCCAAATGGGATTAAAACCACAGGCGTGTTGTTGTCATTGTTAGGTGCTGTAGAGTCTGTTCCCACTCATAGCAACCCCATGTACGGCAGAACAAAACACTGCCCGGTCCTGCCCCATCCTCACAATCGTTGTTATCCTTAAACCCATTGTTGCAGCCTCTGTGTCAATCCATCTCATTGAGGGTCTTCCTCTTTTTCTCTGATCTTCTACCAAGCATTATGTCTTTCTCCCGGGACTAATCCCTCCTGATAACATGTCCAAAGTATGTGAGACATAGTCTCGCCATCCTTACTTCTAAGGAGCATTCCGGTTGTACTTCTTGCAAGACAGATTTGGTCATTCTTTTGGCAGTCTATGGTATATTCGCTGTTCTCCAGCACCACAATTCAAAGGCATCAATTCTTCTTCGGTCTTCCTTATTGAGCATCTAGCTTTCACATGCATATGAGGCAATTGAAAACACCATGACTTGGGTCAGGTGCACCTTAGTCTTCAAGATGTTATCTTTGCTTTTCAACACTTTAAAGAGCTCTTTTGCAGCAGATTTGCCCAATGCAATGCATCATTTGATTTCTTGACTGCTGCTTCCATGGGTGTTGATTGTGGATCCAAGCAGAATGAAATCACTGATGGCTTCAATCTTTTCTCCGTTTATCATGATGTTGCTCATTGGTCCAGTTGTGAGGATTTCTGTTTTCTTTGTGTTGAGGTGTAATCCATGCTGTAGGCTGTGGTATTTGATCTTCATCAGTAAGTGCTTCAAGCCCGCTTTCCTTTCAGCAAGAAAGGTTGTGTCATCTGCATAATGCAGGTTGTTAATGAATCTTCCTCCAATCCTGATGCCCCGTTTGTTCTTCTTCATATAGTCCAGCTTCTCTGATTATTTGCTCAGCATACAGATTAAGTATGGTGAAAGGATACAACCCTGACGCACACCTTTCCTGACTTTAAACTACTCAGTCTGCTGGGAATGAAAAATTGAAGAGGAATGGCATTGCATTCACCATCAAAAAGAACATTTCAAGATCCATTCTGAAGTACAAGACTGTCAGTGATAATATCCATACACCTACAAGGAAGATCAGTTAATAGACTATTATTCAAAATTGTGTACCAACTACTAAGGCCAAAGATAAAGAAATTGAAGATTTTTACCAACTTCTGAAGTCTGAAATTGATCAAACATGCAATCAGGATGCATTGATAATTACTGGTGATTGGAATGTGAAAGTTGGAAACAAAGAAGAAGGATTGGTAGTAGGAAAATATGGCCTAGGTAGTAAAAATGATGCTGGAGATCGTATGAAAGAACTTTGCAAGATCAATGACTTCTTCATTGCAAATACCTTTTTCCAACAACATAAATGGAGACTATACACATGAACCTCACCAGATGGAATAAACAGGAATCAAAGTGACTAGATCTGTGGAAAGAGACAGTGGAAAAGTTCAATATCATCAGTCAGAACAAAGCCAGGGGCCAACTGTGGAAAAGATCATCAATTGCTAATATGCAAGTTCAAGTTAAAACTGAAGAAAATTAAAACAAGTCGACAGGAGCCAAAAGACGACCTTGAGTATATTGCACCTGAATGTAGAGACCATCTCAAGAATAGATTTGACCCATTGAACACTAATGACCGAAGACATGACGAGTTGTGGAATGACATCGATGACATCACACATGAAGCAAGCAAGATAAGACAGAAAGAAAACACCAAAATAGATGTCAGAAGAGACTCTGAAACTTGTTCTTGAACGTCAAGTAGTTAAAGCAAAAGGAGAAATGGTGAAGTAAAAGAGTAGAACAGAAGATTTCAAAAGGAGACTAGAAAAGACAAAGTAAAGTGTTATAACGAAATGTGCAAACATCTGAAGTTAGAAAACCAAAAGAGAAGAACATGCTCAGTATTTCTCAAGCTGAAAGAACTGAAGAAAAAATTCAAACCTCAGTTTGCAATATTGAAGGGTTCTACAGGGAAGATATTAAACGACGCAGGAAGCATCAAAAGAAGATGGAAGGAATATACAAAGCCATTATACCAAAAAGAATAGGTTAACATTCAAACATTTCAGGAGGTAGCACATGATCAGAAACTGATGGTACTTGAGAAAGAAGTCCAAGCTGCACTGAAGGCATTGGTGAAAAACAAAGCTCCAGGAATTGACAAAATACCAGTTAAGATGTTTCAACAAACAGATGCAATCCTGGAAGTGCTCACTGGTCTATGCCAAGAAATTTGGAAGACAGCTACCTGGCCAATCAGCTGGAAGGGATCCATATTTATGCTTTTTCCCAAGAAAAGTGATCCAACCAAGTGCAGAAATTATCGAACATTGATATCATTAATATCACACACAAGTAAAATTTTGCTGAAGATCATTTAAAAGCAGCTGTGGCAGCATATCTACAGGGAAATACCTGAAATTCAAGCCAGATTCAGAAGAGGACGTGGAACCAGGGATATCATTGCTGATGTCAGATGGATCCTGGCTGAAAGCAGAGAATACCAGAAGGATGTTTACCTGCGTTTTGCTGACTATGCAAAGGCATTCGACTGTGTGGATCACAACAAACTATGGATAACATTGCAAAGAATGGGAATTCCAGAACACTTCATTGTGCTCACCTGTACCTAGATCAAGAGGCAGTCGTTCGAACAGAACTAGGGGATAGTGAGTGGCTTAAACTACAGGCATAGAGCTTAGGATTTACAACACATATTTTGGGGGGATATAATTCAGTCCATAACAGGTGGCACACTTATACACACACAGACACGCGCCTGCTTGATTCCTTTCTGTATCTGAAATGAAATAAACATTTCAGAAGAGATGTGGATTTGCACTGAATGTATTCAGGCAGGAAGAAAGAGACTCTGGCTGGGATAGCCGGTAACTGACATTATCCTTGTTTTTCCCACCTACTCTTTTCACTGTGGGTACATGCTGTATGTATTCTTTTGTCTGTGCATTCCTGTCATCAGCACAACAACATTTTTAGTGGCTAATAAACAGTTCCATTCTGAGGGCTAAACATTGCAAAATCTGCTCAGAGAAATAAAAAGAGACGCCTCCAGGGACCACAGTACTAGGAAAAACGGGGCGAGGACTCCGAGTTCTGACTGGGAGCTGAGCAGAGGTCCCCTCCCTGCCCCTGGCACCAACAAAGTCCCACAGAAGCCATCATGCTGTCTGGGAGACAAAGCCCTATTCTGCTGCCTCCTGTGACAGGGAGCTCTTGTATTCCATGTCCCGTGTTCTGAAATTGATATTGTGCTTCACCTGCAGGCTGGAAGACAGGAAGGGGTAAGGGTCAAATCACACAGTCCAAAGTGGGGCACTTGCCTTGATAAGACAGGTGTGTTCTTTACTACTGAGAGGGGCCCCTGGGGCCCAGGAAAGAGTCCTGGTTTCTAGTCTTGACTTTACCACTGCTGCCTGTGAGATCCTGAGTTAGGCATTTAATTTTTCTGAGCCTGAACTTCAGTCTCCTCACCATTTGACCCAGCTATCTTGACCCAAGTATCTATCCTGGAGAAAGGAGACATGATGGCGCAATGATTAAGCACTCGGCTGCTAACCAAAAAGGTCAGTGAAGGGCTCAAACCCAACAGCCGCTCTGAGGCAAAAAGACTTGACGATCTGCTCCTGTAAAGATTCACAGCCTTTGAAACTCTACGGAGCAATTTTGCTCTGTACTATAGAGTCGCTATGCATCAGAATCAATTCAGGGGCAATGGGTTTGGTTTTCACTTATCCTACAAAAGGAGTCCTTGGTGGTGCAAATGGTTAACGTGCTCAGCTGCTAATGGGAAGGTTGGCAGTTCGAGTCTAACCAGAGGCACCTCAAAGGAAAGGCCTAGAGATCTACTTCCAAAAAATTAGCCATTGAAAACTCTTTGGAGCACAGTTTTTTTCAGACACACATGGGGTCATCATGAGTAGGAATCTACCCAAAGGCAACTGGTTTTATCCTAGAAAATTACTCACACAAGTATTGAAAGGGGTGTGTTTAAGAATGCCTGTATGACTGGGATAGCAAAAAATTAAAATTGCCCATCAAAAGAATGACTGGATAAACAATGGTACATCCATATAATGTGTTAAATGTTGTAAAATGTAAAATTTTTGGTGCTTTTGAGAGTGATTTTGTGTGTGGATTGTTCAGAAGTTTTCTTTGGTTCCAAAAATGAATTTTCAATTAATTAAAGTTACAAAACCAAACCCTAGCTCTTCTTTAGGATTTAATTTTAAACATTTTATTACTTTATTTACAAATCTAGCCTTTTTTCATTTGTAAATTTTTATTATGTAATATTTGATACATTCAAAATAGTAAAAGTAAAATCTGTGTAAGCTTTGAAGCACGTAATAAAATGAATACATGAACCTACCACACCATTTATGGAGAGAGCATTGCCAGTGCTTTTGAAGCCCTTGTGTGTCTTCTAGATCCTAATCCCCTCTTTGTCATGCATTCTAAGGTAATCACTATCCTAAGTTATTTATTCATTAAAAAAAAAAAAAAGGTTTTGACAAACATGTGTGCCTTCCTGAACAGTATATTGTTTGGATTCGCTTCTTCAGAGCTTCATAAAAGTGAAGTCGTACTGAATGTAGTCTTCTGCAACCAGTTCTTTTCCCTGAAAATTATGTTTCTAAGACTTATTCAGGCTGCTGAAAGTAGCTGTATTTCATTCAGTTATATTGCTGTATAATATTCCATTTCTATAGTCAATTCTAAATTTTTCTTTTGTTAAAAATTTGCCCAACCTCTAACCAGACAATTATCTTCTGAGATAACTTTGAAGAAAAAAACTTGGGTCACTGTAAGATCTGGGTTTGTAGATAAGAGTCATTCTTCATTTCATCCACCAAGGAAATAGATACATATATATTTAGCATATCATGTCGTAAAATCATAGTGGTAGTAGTACCATCAGAATCTAACTTCATCAGGGATAATGAGAATCAAGATCAGCCCAAGGCTGAGTACTATGAGGAAAAGGTCAGACATACACTCTTTTTATTAATTCTGACACCAGCCATCCCTCCCACAGCACTCTGTACTTCTCTGCTGGGTTCAATAATCCATTACAAAGGCCACACAGAACTCACAGACCATACTTATAGTTAAGCAGTTTATTAAGAAAGTAACAGGGTACAACTTGGGATCAGAATCAACAGGCTACAATTCAGGATCAAGATCAGGAAGCAGGCAGGCAAGTCTGAAAAAGGCTCCCCCAAAGAGGAAAACACATCCTTCCCTTCTTTGGTGCAGAACAGCTCTCTCAGCTCCTCTCAGCCATACAAGCAAGCAGGACCTTCTGTCTGCCATGTACTCCCCACTCTTGGCCATGAAAGCCTCCTCTTAGCCCCCTGAGGACAGTCTCCTCTTGGCCCTGCCATCTGTCACCACCAACTCTGCCACAGGGTCCCTTGCGGGCCTGTCGCCACTGGTTCTGTTGCTGGGTGCCTTCCAGGACTGTTGTTGTCTTCCGTGTTAACATACTCCAGTTAACTGTATGGCCCTTGGCTCATGTTACAGCTCTTTTAGGAGGGTCCTTGCCTTCTCTCTCTCTGCTCCTTCTGTCTTCTTTCTTCCTTCTGCCCTGTCTGCTTCCTGTCTGAAAAACCTCTGTGGGGTTGGCTGCATACACTGTATACACAAATGCCTTGTCAATTTCAAGGCATGGTCCTCCCACCAGGGTCACAAACTAACCAATCCCCTCTCGGTCAGCCACAGACACTTAATTTCCATAGTAGACTATAGTAACTTCATTTGCATAGCCTATAGTCACTTCATTTGCATAATATATTGACCAGTCTCTGCAAGGTGCATACCAATCACAGGGTAGGCTGCAGCTCAGGGCCAGACAAAAAGTATCAAACCATCCTTGTTTACAACTTACCCAGGAAATGTCAATCAACCTGGACAAAAGTAACAAACTCTCTGGGGTAGAAAACTAGGACAAATGTAACTCCTCAGGGCTTAGAAGAAAAATTTCTCAAGCTCTTTTTCCAAAGAATCAAGGCAAAAGGCCACATAAAGGAACTCATTTCACCACACATGTCATTTAGGGATTTTGCCTTCTAAGTATTTTTGAAGTTGCATCGTTATCAAAAAATGCATCCAGATGGAACCTATTGAACCCTACTTCTGTTTACATCAATGTCTTCATAATTTCAAGGCGGGGTAACCATGTGGCTCACATCCCTGGATCATCTCATTCTTCTTTCTGTTCATAGAAGTCTGCAACTTCCACCCTGGTCAATCCCTTGAGAGGATTTAACATTTTTTTGCCTCTTACAATTTTTAAGTATCTTTTCTTCTAACTCTAAAGACCCTGGAACTTGATGGAATACTGCATTCTTTTCATATACTTTTTATTTTAGACACACAACTGTAACAGATATTAAAATGACAACTGATGAAAGTACTAACAAGTGTTGAATCAAGTGGGGCATATATGGATGATCACTGCACTAGCCTTTCCACTATTTTGTATGTTTGACATTTTCCTACATAAAAATTTTGGAGGGAAAGATAGTCAGTTGAATTCTAGGTGCCTCTCTTTGCTTTGTCTGAATTGAGGGGTACAAATTTTTAAGGTATTTCTGCTGACCAACTCTGAAGAAAGCTCTCCATCAATTAAAAACAATGAGCTGGTCTGTATGAACCAATAGGCAATGTTCCCCAAGATACACTGCTAAGGAAAAAAAAAAACAAGTTGCAGAATAATATATGCAGTATGAACTGTTTATGTAAAAACCACACACACTTATCATGCAAATGATAGAAAAAGGGCTAGAAGGATACTCGGCACTTTTACATCAGTTGTTAACTGGAAAGGTGAGTGTGAGGGGCTGTGACTTGGGGACAAGTTGGAGCGGCGGTGAAGACATCTGCCCTTTTTTAGTAGTGTATTGAATTTAATTAAAAGCAAAAGTAAAATAAATGTATTAGTGGACTAGAAGATCTACCAGGTACCCTTTGGCTGACATTTGCAGTGATTTTGGTAGAAAGAACTTCTTGTTGGGAATCTGGGGAGACATCACAGTCATAGGCCCTGAGGCTTCCTGTAGATTGGATGGCGCCAGCTGCACTCTTAGAAACAGGCTGGTCACAATCACATGAATTATGTAACTGCCTAGTGCTCTTGCAACAACTCACCTTACCCTGGCCTCAACCCCAGCCACACCTGTCTAGCCTGAGGGCAGGGCAAATCCAAAGCCTGGAGTTGTCCCGGTCCCTCCTCCATGGCACCATGGCAAGAAACAACTCCACCTTCCTCCTGAGCAGCAGCAGAAGTGAGGCAGGCAGACACCTCACGTGGAGCTACCAGTAACAGCGTTGAGAAGAAAGGCAAGAGGAAGAGCCAATGACCCACTGATCCCTTCTCCACGCTCCTGAATCACTGCATTAAAGAGTACTTAATTTTTTTAAGTCCACTTTAGCACACTTTACAGTCCACACTACTTTGGCGAAATGTTTTAAGCTTTTCAATTTATAGCCGTCTGTGTAGTGCTTCAGAACTAGGTGTTATCTCTAGATTCATTGTTTCTGTAACCAAAGCTTTGAAAAGTTTTTCTAAGAAAATGTCAGTTCAAGTAAGTAGCATTACTGCCTGTTTTATGGCATTCAACAACTGCTAGTTATTCGGACTTTGACAAATAGCTCACAATGAAATAGTACTTTGTGTTGATCACTAGTTAAAAGTCCAAAGATGACTGTAGCCTTTGGTGAATATTAATTTTAAACCCAAGTGGGAAAGTATAGCTTTCTCTGGAGCTGGGATTGCCTATGAATTTCCAGCAAGAAAAATGGAAATAAAATAGATATAGGTATGTATTTGGTGAAAGTCATTGTAGAAAATGAGGATATGATTATTTATAATATCTAATATATGAATCATCTTTTCAACAAATTGTGCTGGGACAACTGGATACCCACATGCAAAAGAATGAAATTGGACCCTTACCTCATGAATTATACAAAAACTAACTCAAAATTGATCAGTGACCTAAATGTAAGAGCTAAAACCATAAAACTCTTAGAATAAAATTTTAAATGTGCTTCAAAGGACACCATCATGAAAGTGAAAAGACAACCCACAGAACAGGAGAAAATATTGCAAATCACATATCTGATAAGAAATTTGTATCTAGAATACATAAAAAAAAAATCCTTATAATAAAAAGACAATTCAATGGACAGATGACTTGAATAGACATTTCTCCAAGGAAGACATACAAATGGCCAATAAGCACACAACAAAATGCTCAAAGTCATTAGGAAAATGCAAATCAAAACCACAATAAGATACCACTTCACACTCAGAACAATGACTAGAATCAAACGCCAGATAACAGCGATGTGAAGAAAAGGAACTCTCATATACAGCTGGTGGAATGTAAAATGTTGCAACTTCTTTGGAAAACAGTCTAACAGTTCTCAAATGATTAAACATAGAGTTGCAGTATGATTCAGCAATTCCACTCCAAGATATAGGCAATGAAAACATATACACAAAAACTTGTACCCGAATGTTTACAGCAGTATTATTCATAATAGCCAAATGTGGAAACAACCTAAATGTCCGCTATCCAACAAATGGATAAACAAAATGTGGTAAACCATACAATGGAATGTTGTTTGATCATAAAAAGAAATGAAGTATTGATACATGCTATAACATGGATGAAACTTGAAAACATTTTGCTATATGAAAGAAGCCAGTCACAAAAGAGCACATACTATATGATTCTATTTATACGAAAGCCCAGATTAGGGAACTCTGTAGAGTCAGAGTGGCAGTAGTAGATCAGTGGTAGAATTCTCATTCACCATGTGGGATACCCAGATTCAATTCCCAGACAACACACCACTATGTAGCAACCAGCCATCTGTCAGCGGAGACCTTAGTGTTGGTGTGATGCTAAACAGACTTCCATAGAGCTTCCAGACTAAGACAGACTAGGAAGAAAGGCGTGGTGATTTACTTCTGAAAATTAGCCATTGAAAACCCTATGGATCACAATGGTCAGATCTGCAACCATTCATGGGGATAGCGGCAGCATTTTGGTTCATTGTGCATGGGATGGCCATGAGCTGGGGTCTGACTGGAGGGCAGCTAACAACAAAAACATAGACTTAAAAAGTAGGTTAAAGGTTGCTTATAGGGCTGAAGGGAAGATGGGAGGAATGCAGGAGTGATAGCTAAATGGGACAAAGTTTTCTTTTGGGGTGATGAGGATATTCTAAAATTGGCTCTAATGATGGTTGTACATATCTGTGACTATACTAAATATCATTGAATTCTATACTATAAATGGGTGAATTGTATGGTATGTGGATTTTATCTCGATAAAATTGTTTTAAAAAATCAACTTGCTTATATCAAAAAACTCTGAACAATAAAACAACAGTTCTGTAATAATTACAACTTTGCCCCCCAAAATTCATATCCTTGCCATGTGTAAAACACATTCACCCCATCAATTGTCCCAAAAGTCTTAAATCAACTCCAAGTCCAAATTCCAAAAATTTCTCTTCATCTGTGAAATCTAGAGTACAAGTTATCTGCTTCCAAAGTACAATGATGGAACAGGCACAAGGTAGAAATTTCCATTACAAATGGGAGAAATTGGAGAGAAAGAAGAGATAATAGGCAGCAAGCAAGTCAGCAGAACACATTACATTAGCTCTCAAGGCTTGAAAATAATCCTCTGTTCTCTGAGACCATTCCGGCAGTGGTCCCACCCTCCACACTCTCCAGATTCTGGGTAGAGGACCCCTGGCTCTAGGCTTCAGCTCCACCTTTTAGACCCACTGGGTTAGAAACTCTGCTCCCTCAGATTTGGGAGACCCTATTCTCCTAGTCCATCTGAGTGAAGACCTTACTCCCTCAGCCCCAGCAGGCCCTGTTGTTTTGCCCCTTGGCCATGGTAGCCCTGCCCCCTCAGTTTTGGGCAGTGGATCCAGCCCCATCCCCCTGCCACTCGTGACAACAGCCCCACACTCTGGAACCAAGTTGGTGAAGATCTGACTATTTAAAACCTAGGAGTCCGTGGCCCCAACCTGTGAGTCCCAGCAGGCCTTGTTCCACCTTTTGAGACCCCAGAGATTTTGGCCCTACCCTTTGAGATCAAGGCAGCTCTGCTTCCTGTGCTCCTTGTCTCTTCAGCTTCTGCTTCCTGGTTCCTTGGCCTCTTAGCCCCTCAGGCACTCGGCCCCTCTGACCTCTTGGGAGAGCCCGGAGTCTGCTCTGCTCAGGCAAGCGTTCCAAAGCTCTTTCATTCTACCAGTAAGTGCCTGGAGGTACCACACTCCACCAGTAAACCTCAGCCGGAAGGCACTCAGCTCTCTCACTCCGTGGGTCCGCTCCCGTGCTGTCTCACACCAGTCTCCTGGTTCTGCTGCTGCCATTTCTCTGCCCCTGCTTCTTGCTGCCTGTGCTGTCTCTGTTGTTACAGCTCTCCTCACTTCCTTCTGAGTCCTCACCAGAATTGTCTGACATCCATAATTCTATCAACAGTCTCTTCAAGGCAGTCTAGGCATTTACTATTAGGCATCTTAAAACTCTTCCAGCCTCTACCCGTTCACAGTTTCAAAACTGCTTGCACATTTTAGGTATCTGTTAGAGTAGCACCTCACTCTCCTGGTACCAAATTCTGTCTTAGTTATCTAGTGCTGCTGTAACAGAAATTCCACAAGTGGATGGCTCTAACAGTATGTGTGCACTGAAAAATGGTGGGGTATTAGGGACGTGACAGAAATAATGGGCTCACAGTTTAATGAGCACTTATTTGGCAAAGTAGGCCTGTCACACTAAACTGAGGTTATATAAGCGTGCTAATTGATTAAGAGGGTCTGCCTAAGTCAATACCCACAGTTCAAAAACACAACAAAAACCTGGGCAGGTGAGATTGTGGTGAAACTGGTATACTGCTACTACCATTGTAAACTACTCCAAAGCAAACAAAACCAAACCCATTGCCATCTAGCCAATTCAACTCATGGTGACTGTTATGGATTGAATTATGTTCCCCCAAAACATGTGTTGTAAATTCTAACCTCTATGCCTGTGGTTATGTCTTTGGGAATGGGTTGTCTTTATCATGGTAATGAGGCAGGACTGGTGTAGCGTGTGTTTTGAGTCAATCTCTTACAAGGTATAAAAACAGCAGATTAGGACAGGTGAGAAAGCAGAGGCAGGGATGAGAGATGGGGTAAGATAGATGACAGGACACATGAAGATCTCCAAGGAACCAGGAAGCCGAAGCTGAGGACACAAGGACCTTCCTCTAGAGCCCACAGAGAAAGAAAGCGTTCTCCTAGAGCCGCGCTCTGAATTCAGTCTTCTAGCCTCCTAAACTGTGATGCTCAGGTAATTTGGACAGGTTATCAGACTTCTAGCCTCCTAAACTGTGAGAAAATAAATTTCTGTTTGTTAAAGACATCCACTTGTGGTGTTTCTGTTACAGCAGCACTAGATAACGAAGACACTGACCACATGTGTTACAGAGCAGAACTGCTCCATAGGGTTTTCTTGACAATAATCTTTATGCAAAAGACCCCTGGTGGCACAGTGGTTAAGCGCTGGGCTGCTAACCAAAAGATTGACGGTTCAAACCCAGCAGTTGCTCCACAGGAGAAAAGATGTAGCAATTTGCTTCTGTAAAGATTACAGCCACGGAAATTCTATGAGGCTGTTTTACTCTGTCCTTTATAGGGTAGCCATGAGTCAGAATCGACTGGATGGCAATGGGTTTTTGGTTTAATCTTTATAGAAACAGATCTCCAGGACTTTCTCCCTTGATGACACTGGGGCAGCTTGAACTGCCAGCCTTTAGGTTAGTAGTCCAGCGTAAACCGCTTGTGCCACCCACGGACATACATCACTCTAGCCATTTTAAAAAGAATTTTTATAAAATGCATCAAGACTTGTAAAAATACCCAAATCATTTGACTCAATAATTTCACCCTATTTTAGGAAAATAATCTGAATCCAGAGAAAGGTATGTGCATAAAACTTTCTATTAACTCATTTTTCATAGGAGCAAAAAATTAGAAACAAATATCCAATAGTTAGGAGAAGGTTAAATAAATTAAGGCATACCCACAAAAAGGACCATTATGTGGGCATGTATATGTTAATTATGAAGAGTATGTAGCAACATTTATTCAGTCAGCAAGTATTTATTGAGCCAGCTTTATTATACTTTGCTAGGCACAGGTGATATTGTTACCAGAATAAGGTTCTTGCCTCTCACTGGTCAAGAATAGTTTCCTACATGAGCAAAGCTTTATTGAAGAGGCTTTCAAGCGGAGACAAGGAGGGCCTAGAGCAACGTTTACCCTCATCTCACAGGACAAAAGACAGGCCCGAGTTTTTAAAAGTTCTTGGGCAGGAAAAGATTCATGTTTATTCATAGGCACAGGTGGGGATATGTTAACTAAGGTGCACGCCTGCAGCAGCTTTCCAAGATGGCTCCTGTCCCGGAGGCCTCTGGGGTTTGTAGCAGGACTTATTATGGGGTGTTGCGCCTGCTCAGTCTCTCGCTCTCCAGGTTCGATTCCCCGGCTGGGGCTGTAGCCCCTCACTGCCCGTGGTGGAAGGTCACACAGCGGTCACAGGTGGATGTTATGCGCATGTCCCTGGGCCTGGTTTTCTCTAGCTGCTTCTGGAAGGCAACTTTAAAGAAGTTTGCAGGTCTATTTTTAGATACCCTGACCCATTGTTCTGGGGAATGGCTTTGTTTCTGCACTCTGGCCTATTTCTTGTGACTTTGTTTGCAGATTTGGGGGCCCCTCTGTTCCTTGTCTTACTAGGTTCCACACTCAACCCCCTATTACCTCCCTTATAATATAGTCTATTTCTCTTTTACTTGCTTCTCCTCCAACCACAGCAGTCTCCTCACTATTCCTCAAACAGGCACCCTCCGATCTCAGGGCCTTTGCTCCCTATCTTAATATAATGGTGAACAAGCTTTCATGGAGCTGGTGGGTAACACTTATAATGTCATGTTCAGTGGAAACTACAGAATGCAAAACTCATGCACTATGTTGTTATTGTTGTTAGCTGTTGTTGAGTCGATTCTGACTCATGGCGACCCCATGTGTGCAGAATAGAACTGCTCCAGAGGAAGCCAAATAAGCCAAAATGCAAACTGTGTTTATGTTTATTTAGGGTGGTGACAGTAAAAAATATTTTCCACCCTTTTCACTATTTTACAGATGGTATTCAACATTTTGAATTTAATGATATTATGAAATGTATAGAAACATCTAGAAAGGATATTGTTAAGTAAAAAAGCAGAGTGTATGGAATAGTTAACACCTCTGTATGCTGGTGAACAGGGACTAAAATCAATTGTGCAAAAAGGAGAAGTATTATGAAAACTAGGAAAATCTGAGTTAATTCATTTTTCTTTCTGACAAATGAATGTTAATGTGTTGGTTCAAGGTCTTGTAATAATGTGTGCTTTTAAAAGACAATTAGAGGAGTCTCTTTTTCTGCCAGGCCAAGAATTCTAGAGGGAGGCATGTGGTATAGAAGAAACCAGAGGCAAGTGATACAGGAGAAAGAGCGTGGGTGTTGGAGTCCCACAGACCTCAGCATAAATGCCAGGGTTGTTATTTTCTGGTTGTGTGATTGACGGAAATTCACTAGATTTATCTGAGCCTGTTTTCCCTTTTTAAAAATGAGGATAATATTACCAGCCTCACAGACTTGTTGTTAATATTATAAATTAATATACGTATCTATATATGCATATGCATAAACTCATACACATAGAAAAATATCTAGAAGGGTATTGTATCAAGGTTATAATCAGCTACAGATAACAGAGTCTCAATCACAGTGGCCAAACAGATTAAGGCTTTATTTTTTCCTCATCACAAAAAATCTGGAGGCAGACAGTTTAGAATTAGTTGCTGATGTTGTTAGGTGCCATTGAGTTGGTTCCAACTCATAGTGACCTTATGTACAACAGAAACACTGCCAAGCCCTGCACCATCCTCACAATTCTTGTTATGTTTGAGCCCATTGTTGCAGTCACTGTGTCAGTTCATCTCTTTGAGGGTCTTCCCCTTTTTTGTTAACCCTCTACTTTACCAAGCATGTCCTTCTCCTGAGAATGATACCTACTGATAACTTGTTCAAAGTATGTGAGACGTAGTTTCGCCATCTTTGCTTCTAAGGAGCATTCTGGCTGTACTTCTTCCAAGGCAGATTTGTTCGTTCTTTTGGCAGTCCATTGTATAGTCAACATTCTTCGCCAAAACCATAATTCAGAGGCATGAATTCTTCTTCAGTCTTCCTTTTTCATTGTCCAGATTTCATATGCATACGAGGTAATTGAAAACACCATGACTTGGGTCAGGTGCACCTTAGTCTTCAAGGTGACATCTTTGCTTTTTAACACTTTGAAGAGGTATTTGCAACAGATTTGCCCAATGCAATGTGTTGTTTGATTTCTTGACTGCTTCTTCCATGGCTGTTGATTATGGATCCAAGTAAAATGAAATCCTTGACAACTTCAATTTTTCTCCAGTTATCATTATGTTGCTCATTGGTCCAGTTGTGAGGATTTTTGTTTTCTTTATGTTGAGGTGTAATCCATACTGAAGGCTGTGGTCTTTGATCTCCATCAGTAAAATGCTTCAAGTCCTCTTCCCTTTCAGCAAGAGAAGTGTCATCTGCATAATGCAGGTCGTTAATGAGTCTTTCTCCAATCCTGATGCCCTGTTCTTCTTCACATAGTCCAGCTTCTAGGATTGTTTGGTCAGCATTCAGATTGAATAAGTATAGTGAGAGAATACTACCCTGACACACACCTTTCCTGATTTTAAACCACACATTATCCCCTTGTTTTGTTTGAACAACTACCTCTGGATCTACGTACAGGCTCCTCATGAGCGCAATTAAGTGTTCTGGGATTCCCATCCTTCAAAATATTATCCATAATTTGTTATGATGCACACAGTCCAATGTCTTTGCATTGTCAATAAAACACAGGTAAATATCTTTCTGGTATTTTCTGCTTTCAGCCAGGATCCATCTGACATCAGCCATGATACCTCTTGTTCCATGGCCTCTTTTGAATCTGGCTTAAATTTCTGGAAGTTCTCTGTTGATGTATTGCTGCAACTGCTTTTGAATGATCTTCAGCAAAATTTTGCTCACATGTGATATTAGTGATACTGTTCGATAATTTCCGCATTCTTTTGGATCACCTTTCTTGGGAATAGGTATAAATATGGATCTCTTCCAGTCAGTTGGCCAGGCAGCTACCTTCCAAATGTTTTGGCATAGATGAGTGAGCACTTCCAGCACTGCATCCATTTGTTGAAACATCTCAGTTGGTATTTCATCAATTCCTGGAGCTTTGTTTTTTGTCAATGCCTTCAGTGCAGCTTGGACTTCTTCCTTTAGTACCATTTGTTCTTGATCATATGCTACCTCCTGAAATGGCTGAATGTCGACTAATTCTTTTTGGTATGGTGACTCTGTGTATTCCTTCCATCGTCTTTTGATGCTTTCTGGGTCATTCAATATTTCGCCCATAGAATCCTTCAAAATTGCAACTTGAAGCTTGAGAAATGCCAAGCATGCCCTAAAGGCCATGCCAGCAGAGTTTGTATTATGTTTTCCTATAAGCTTTTCCACTTACCTTACACTGGCTAAAGCTGAGTAGTAAGGCTATTTCTAGAAGCAAGGTGAGTATTTTTTAACTGGGCATTTATCTCCCAGACAAAACCGTGATTCTGCTGTAAAGAAAGGAGAACGTGGATACTGGGAAGGCAACCAGCAATGCCTCAAGGGAGCTGGGGCAGGGCCCAGGGTTAGTGTGGGTGGGAGGGGGGGTGCTGTGGAGGGAGAAGAGCTGTGCAGGTTTTTTAAGTTTCCCAGGAGTTTCTGATACAATCCCCTCCCTCACTGAAAACCACTGGGCTCTCAGCTGTTTATATATTACAGCATTATCTAGTTTGTTCAGGTCTGGTAAACCAGTAGCCCAAGTTGACAATCTTGAAATAACAATCGGTATTCTCCCTCTATAGTGGACACTGCGGGTTGCTGCCCAGCCTTCCTTCCTCCTGTGCCCTTTCCTAACAGGGCTCTGATTTTGCTCATTTATCAGTTACCATGAGTCAGAATCCACTTGAAGGCAACCAGTTTGGATTTTTTTTTTTTTTTTAAATCTACCTTCCTTTCTGCAGCCTTGTGCCTCTAGGTAATGTGACCCTGCTCCCAGGTCTAGGGATGGTAAGGATATTTCTAAGTGCAGTCTTATCCCTTGGACTAGTAATTGGCTCAGGCACTTATTCTTAAGCCAATCAGCACATGACCTTCCCCTGGCTAAGGGAATTGGCTCTAGGTTGACTATGGGACCTAATTTAGGTTAATGAAACTCTAGGCGAGTCCCTGAGTGGTGCAGATGGTTAACGTGCTATCCAAAAAGGTTAAAAGTCCGAGTCTCAAGTTCATATAAAAAGACCAGGCTTAATGGTCTGACAGAGATTGGAGGAACCCCTGAAACTATGACCCCTGGATGCTCTGTTAACCCAGAACTAAAACCATTCCCAAAGCCCACTCTTCAGACAAAGATTAGATAGGGCTATAAAACAAAAAATAATATATGTGAGGAGTGGGCGTCTTAATTCAGTCAGACAAAATACACGAGATCAAATAAGCAGCTCCTGTCCGGAGGTAGGATGAGAAGGTAGGAAGGGACAGGAACTGGTTGAATGGACGCAAAAAACCTGGGGTGGAAAGGAGGAGTGTGCTGTCACATAGTGGGGATTGCAATGAATGTCACATAACAATATGTGTATAAATTTTTGTATGAGAAATTAACTTGAGCTGTCAACTTTCATCTAAAGCACAATAAAAAGAAGAAGAAGAAGAAAAAGGTTCAAGTCTACCCACAGGCACCTCAGAAGAAAGGCCTGGTGATCTACTTCCAAAAAACCAGCCACTGAAGACCCTATGGAGCACACTTCCGTTCTGGCACACATGGAGTTGCCACGAGTTGGAATTCCCTCGATGGTAACTGGCTAGGGGAAGTTTGCCTTGACCATCTTAAGAAAGAGCCACAGACACTGAGGGCTTCTGGGATACTGTCAATGTTCTATTTCTTGACCTGAGTGGTGGTGACATGCGTGTTTGCCTTATAAAAATTAATTGAGCTGTACAACTGTGTTTTACATACTTTTCCATAGGTATGCTACACTTTATAATAAAAATAGGATGAAAAACATTTTAAAAAGAGAGAGAGCCACTCGAAGGATTGGGTGAGCTGGTGTGCAGATGTGAAGACACATGGTCTATAACATTTTGTCACCATGAGGGAAGCTGCCCGAGGACGCAGGTGAGGACCACGGGGATGTGCAGGGAGATGGAGCCGAAGCAGCGATGCCTCAGCTGATGCTGACGTCTGCCTTCTCTCTGGACTTGCATTTTGTGAGCTAATAAATGTTCTTTTTTTCCCCATGATTTTTATTTCAAACCATTGGCAACTGCTCCTTTATCTTGCATAAAACAAAATCTGACTTCGTACACAATCATAATTTCGCATTTGAAGTTTAGAATATCCGTGTTCCTTAATGTTTTGTATAGAATTCCATGATTTTTTGAGTGATTCACCACTTGAGTGAGTTTGAAACCTGGCATAATTATTTATAAGTATTAACATTGCTTTCTTTTCCAATACTATTAAATTTGGTTGGAGTATAATGCATGCCTCTTCAGTGTCTTTGTTTCTGCTTTTACACATACCAAGGGTATACTGAGAGATGTGTGATTTTACCAGGCACATATAATTTTTGCTCGTTAGATAGTTCAGCAAGCTCATTTGTGGAATATAATATACATTTGAGTTGCCAAGTCAGAATGAAATCAAAGTAGACACCATGGCTGGAGCCCGTAAACAAAAACTGACAAACAACAAAAGACATGGCCCTCTTTTACTGACAAATCCCGTTTACTAAACATGTATTGAGAGCACACTATGTGTCAAGCGCGTGTTACTTCAAGCACTACTGTTTTAATGTGAGCCCGTAAATGTTCTTAATGTTTAAACCAATCTGAGTGGGATTTCCTGGTCTTTGAAGGCAAAGGTGTACGTACCATCCAAGACACTCCTGGCCCATGTGCAATCAATTACTAAGTGTGAGTTTTCTGCAGTGCCCCTCACCTCCATTAAGTTCTCTCCATTCTCCTTGCCCTCATATTACATCTTGCCTGGGTGATTTTGAGAGCCTCTCCACAGCTGTTCAACTTCAAACCTGTCTCCACGTAGCACTTTAGCTCTCCTCATGTGACGTTTAAATTTAAATTCCTTCAAGTGACTTCTCCAGGTACCTGCAGGTGCCCTTTTGCAAGAAGGTGAAACCTCTTGACCTAGCACTCAAGGTATATAATAGGGCTCATCTCATCTTACTCACCCTGATCTATAAACTACACTTCTGCTAACCTGGACCGGTCTCCCAGAATGACTCATGCTTTCCCACAAGGATGGTTTTCTAGACCCCCACATCTCTCTAATCTACTCTTTAAAAATTTTGTCCATTCTGGACACTTTAAGGGCAGTGAAAGTATTCTGCAGGGTATTGTAATGGTGGACATTTGACATTACCATTTGTCAAAACCCATAGAACAGTACACAACACAAAAAGTGAACCCTAATGTGAACTATGCACTTTAGTTAATAATGTATAAGTATTGGATCATCCCACCACTCATCTGTCAGTTTGTCATACTGCGGCGGCTTTCCTATTGCTGTGATGCTGGAAGCACATGTATTTCAAATACCTGCAGGTTCACCCGTGGTGGACAGGTTTCAGCAGAGATGCCAGACTAAGCCAAACTAGGAGGAAGGACCTGGCGATCTACTTCTTAAAAAAACTGGCCAGAGAAAACGTTACTATTAGCAGCAAAACATTGTCTGATATAATGCTGGAAGATGAGCCCCTCAGGTTGGAAGGCACTCAAAATGCAACTATGGAAGAGCTACCTTCTCAGCACAGAGTCAACCTTAATGACGTGGGTGGAGTCAAGCTTTCAGGCCTTCATTTGCTGATGTGGCACAACTCAAAATGAGAAGAAACAGCTGAAAACTCCCATTAATAATTGAAATGTGGAATGAACAAAACATAAATCTAGGAAAATTGGAAGCTGTCAAAAATGAAATGGAATGCATAAACATTGATATCCTAGGCATTACTGAGCTGAAATGGACTGGTATCGGCCATTTTGAATGAGATAATCACATGATCTACTATGTAGGGAATGACAAATTGAAGAGAAATGGTGTCACATTCATTGTCAAAAAGAACATTTCAAGATCTATCCTGAAATACAACGCTGTTAGTGATAGGATAATACCCATATGCCTACAAAGAAGACCAGTTAATACAACTATTACTCAAATTTACTCACTAACCACTAATGACAAGATGAGGAAATTGAAGATTTTTACCAATTTCTGCAGTCTAAAACTGATCAAGCATGCAATCAAGATGCAGTGATAATTACTGGTGATTGAAATTCAAAAGTTGGAAATAAAGAAGAAGGATCAGTAGTTGAAAATATGGCCTTGGTGATAGAAACGACACTGGAGATCCCATGATAGAATTTTGCAAGACCAACAACTTATTCATTGGAAATACCTTTTTTCAACAACATAAACGAAGATTATACACATGGAAATCGCCAGATGGAACACACAGAAATCAAATTGACTACATCTGTGGAAAGAGATGGTGGAAAAGCTCAATATCATCAGTCAGAACAAGGCCAAGTGCCGACTGTGGAACAGATCATGAATTGCTCATATACAAGTTCAACTTGAAGTGGAAGAAAATTAAAACAACTCCATGAGAGCCAAAGTACAACTTTGAGTATATCCCACCTGAATTTAGACACCATCTCAAGAATAAATTTGACACATTAAACACTGCCTTGGTTCTCTAGTGTTGCTATAACAGAAATACCACAAGTGGATGGTTTTAACAAAGAGAAGTATGTTTTTTCACAGTAAAGTAAGATAAAAGCCCAAATTTAGGGTATAAGCTCCAGGAGAAGATTCTCTCTCTCTGTTGGCTCTGGAGGAAAGTCTTTGTCATCTATCTTCCCCTGGACTAGGAGCTTCTCTGTGCAGGAATCCCGAGTCTAAAGGATACACTCTGCTCCCGGTGCTTCTTTCTTGGTGGTATGAGGTTCCCCTGTCTCTCTGCTTGCTTTTCTCTTTTATATTTCAAGAGATTGCCTCAAGACACAATCCAACCCTGTAGGTTGAGTCCTGCCTCACTAACACAACTGCCACCCGTCCTCCCTCATTAACATCATAGAGGCAGGATTTACAACATATAGGAAAATCACGCAATACCAGGAATCGTGGCCCAGCCCAATTGATATACATTCTGGGGGGGACGTAATTCAAACCATGACAAACACTAAAGACCAAAGACCAGATGAGTTGTGGGATGACATCGAGGACATCATACATGAAGAAAGCAAAAGGTCATTAAAAATACAGGAAAGAAAAAAAAGACCAGAATGGATGTCAGAAGAGACTCTAAAACTTCCTCTTGAACATAGAGTGACTAAAGTGAACAGAAGAAATGATGAAGTAAAAGAGCTAAACAGAAGATTTCAGAGGGTGGCTAAAGAAGACAAAGTATTATAATGAAATGTGCAAAGACCTGAAATTAGAAAACCAAAAGGGAAGCACATGTGCATTATTTCTCAAGCTGAAAGAAACTGAAGAGAAAATTCAAGCCTCGAGTTGCAGTTTTGAAGGATTCTATGGGTAAAATACTGAATGACCCAGGAAGCATCAAAGAAGATAGAAGGAATACGGAGTCACTGTACCAAAAAGAATTGGTCAACCTTCAATCATTTCAGGAGGTAGCATATGATCAAGAACCAACAGTGCTGAAGGAAGAAGCCCAAGCTGCACTGAAAGCGTTGGTGAAAAACAAGGCTCCAGGAATTGTCAGAAACCAACTAAGATGTTTCAACAAACGGATGCAGCACTGGAGGTGCTCATTCATCTATGTCAAGAAATTTGGAAGACAGTTACCTGGGCGACTGACTAGAATAGATTCATATTTGTGCCCATTCCAAAGAAAGGTGATCCAACAGAATGTGGAAATTATCAAACAGTATCATTAATATCACACACAAGTAAATTTTTCCTGAAGATAAAAAATGGTTGCAGCATTATGTTGACAGGGAATTGCCAGAAGTTCAAACCAGATCAGAAGAGGACAAGAATGAGGGATATCATTGCTGATATCAGATGGATCCTGTCTGAAAGCAGAGAATACCAGAAAGATGTCTGCCTGTGTTTTATTGACTATGTAAAGGCATTGGACTGTGTGGATCATAACAAATTACGGATAACATTTCAAAGAATGGAAATTCCAGAACACAAAATTGTTCTCATGGGGAATGTGTTCCTAGATCAAGAGGCAGTTGTTGGAACAGAGCAACGGGACACTGAGTGGTTTAAAGTCAGGAAAGGTGGGTGTCATGGCTGGAACCTTTTACCATACTTATTCAATCTGAATGCTGAGGAAATAATCCGAGAAGCTGGACTACATGAAGAAGAATGTGGCATCAGGACTGAAGGAAGCCTGATTAACAACCTGCGTTATGCAGATAACACAACATTTCTTGCTGAAAGGGAAGAGGACTTGAAGCCCTTACTGATGAAGATCAAAGACCACAGCCTTCAGAAGGGATTACACCTCAGCATGAAGAAGACAAAAATCCTCACAACTGGACCAATACGCAACATCAAGATAAATGGACTGACCTTGTCAAGGATTTCGTTGTACTTGTATTCATGGAAGCAGCAGTCAAGAAAGCAAATGATGTGTTGCACTGGGCAAATCTGCTGCAAAATATCTCTTTAAAGTGTTAAAAAGCAAAGATATCACTTTGAGGACTAAGATACACCTGACCCAAGCCATGGTATCTTCAATTGACTCATATGCATATGAAAGCTGGAAAATGAATAAGGAAGCCTGAAAAAGAATTATGGTGTTGGCGAAGAATATGGAATATACCATGGACTGCCAGAAGGAGGAAAAAATGTCTTAGAAGAAGTACAGCTAGAGTGCTCCTTAGAAGGGAGGATGGTGAGACTTCATCTCATGTACTTTGGACGTGTTATCAGGAGGGACCAGTCCCTGGAGAATGATACCATGCTTGGTAAAGTAGAGGGTCAGTGAAAAAGAGGAAGACCCTCAAGGAGATGGATTGACACAGTGGCTGCAACAATGGGGTGAAACATAGCAATGATTGTGAGGATGGCACGGGACTGGGCAGTGTTTTGTTCTGTTGTACATAGGGTCGTGATGAGTGCAACCGACTTGACGGCACCTAAAAACAGCTGGTTCATCAGTTGTATCACAACTGCTCACCAGTATCACATGAAAAAACAAGTTGCCATCGAGTTGATTCTGACTCATGGCAACCCGTATGCACCCGAGTAGAACTGTGCTCTGTAGGATTTTCAGAAGTAGATCACCAGCCCTTTTTTTCGAGGTGCTTTTGGGTGGACTCAAACTGCCAACCCCTAGGTTAGCAGCCAAGTGTGTCCACCATTTGTACCACTCAGGGACTCCTACCACACAAAGAAGAAATACCGATAATAGAAGAAACTGCATGTGCAGGGACAGGGGAAATACAATTCTCTGTACTTTCCATGCAATTTTTCTATACAGCTAAAACCTCTCTAAAAAATAAAGTGTATTAAATTCCCTCCCCCCCCCAAAAAAAATCTTGTCCTTTCTTCAAGGCCCATCTCTAAAGCCACTACATTTATGGAACGCTTTCTCGTCTTTTTTTTTTTTCTCGTCTCAACAACTGGGTATGACCACCTGTTCCTTTCTCCGATTCTCTCCCGCGTATCCATAGCTGGCTTCTTTGCAATTTTGTGTATTCTGCCTACAGGCTGTTGGCTCAAGGTCTTCCTTTCCTCCCCTGGAAGTCCGTTTGTTATACACACTCACATATACCCAAACACACAGACTCCAGCCCTAACTCTTTGAAGATAGAGCTCATACATGGCACAGTGACACATAGTATTTGCTCAATCAATATTATGTGTTGATTTGAAAAATTAGCTGTCTCCTCACTTAGGTACAGTTCCTTATATGAATAAGTGAAAAATAAGATAATAATTATTTGACTTGATGTGACTAAAAGCTCCTGTCAAGGATTCTCTATATGTTACTTCACTAATAAATACCTTCTATGAGGAAGAAAAAAACATCTACTCACCTAGCTCCTGGGCTATCCTAAGAACCGCATTATCTGCGTTGCTTTGCCTCATACTTGTTAATGTGAAACCCGGGAGACAGAAACCAGAGGTAGTCCAGCGTGTGGTCTGTTCATAAAGCATCGTCCTTGCTCTCCCTTAGGGATGGAGCACACAGCCACCAGTACCACGTTAAACCTTCCAGGAGAAAGAATATGTCTCGAGTGTAGGTCTGGCAACTGTTAGGCAGCCATCTCTGTGAGAAGTTGCATTGAGAACTACAGAGTCACTAAAATGAGGAGTTGAGTTAATTATCCTTACCTGTATGGTTCCCAAGACAACGAGGCAACAATCCCCTTAGGATCCTGGGTAACAAGATACTTTCAGACTCACTTGGGAGATATCAGTTGTCTCCTGCCTACAGCTGCCTCTCTGAATATGATTCATAGGGTTTCTGCCTTTAAGTGAGCAGGATACAAAAATCCAGTGAATACATATTAGTTCCTACTAGTGTGTTATGGGTTGGAATCAACTCGTCTGCAACAGGAGTGTGTTTTCAGGTCCTACCCGTTGCCGTCGAGTCAATTCCAACTCATAGCCACCCTAGAGGACAGAGTAGAACTGCCCTATAGAGTTTCCAAGGAGCACCTGGCGGATTCGAACTGCCGACCTTTTGGTTAGCAGCCGTAGCACTTAACCCCAGGGTTTCCTTCAGGTCCTAGTAGTGTGTATTCCCCAACTCAGTACCTCCTGTTCGTTACACTGTTACAGGCATTGTCCACCTTGTATGGAAAGATGTGATGTTAAGGTGACAGGCCAGAGAGCACTGGCCTGGAAGGAAAGAGGAAAAAAGTATTCTCTATATCCCTGCCTTTACCTATTAGTGGCTTATTTCCTTCAGTAGCCAAAACCAGAAGCAAAATAACTGGGAATTAAAGGTGGATGTTAGGAGCACATCATTGTTTTCATCAGATATGTACCATGCAGCAAAAGACCTCTGATATATCTGGGTCATGTCAGGAGTCTATTCCTTCCCAGATCTAGAGTCTTGATTTAAAGATGGCAGCTACCCATGAGACTGGCCCAAGTAATTGCTTGCTTCTTAAAATTACACAGAAGCCAGTTATTATATTGGGCCATAATCCCTTAGCCTCAATTCTGCAAATTCTCTCAAGAGCTTTGACTCTAACACCAAAAGTTTGATGCCCAAACTAATTTGGCAGCAAAATCTGACCTGAACTGATGTAAGCCTGTTTATGATCCTTATTTATACTTAGAATAAATAATCATACATTTCACTGGGAAATATATACCCATGTGTTTGATTATGGGGTGTGTTATGGATTGAATTGTGTTCCCCCAAAAGATACATTGAAGTTCTAGCCTCTAATACCTATGAATATGACCTTACTTGGAAATGTCGTTGTTAGTTGCTATTGAGTCAATTACAACTGATGGAGACCCTTCAGAAACAGATCACCAGGCCTGTCTTCCTAGGCGCCTCTGCATGGGTTCAAACTGACAACTTTTCTGTTAGTAGTCAGTGCTTAACCATTTGCTCAACCTGGGGAATAACATCTTTGAAGATGTTATCAGTTAACATGAGGTCATACTGGAGTAAGGTGGATTCTAATCCAATTTGAATGGTGTCCTTAGAGAAGAGACACAGAGAGAGATACACAGAGGAAAGACACCATATAAAGACAGAGACAGAGATTAGATCACCAGCCATCACCAGAAGGTAGATAAGAGGCGTGGAACAGGCTCCTTCAGAGCCCTCAGAAGGGATCAACATGGCCGACACCCTAATTTCAGACTCCTATCTCCCAGCACTGTGAGGCAATAAATTCCTGTTCTTATAAGCCTTCCGCTTATTAAAAAAAATTTTGTGTGTGTGTTTTAGGTGAAAGCTTGCATAGCAAATTAGGTTTCCATTTAGCAATTTTTGTACAACTTGTTCCATGAGATTGGTCACATTTTTCACAATGTGTCAACATTCTCATTATTGCCATTCTTTTAGTTCTGTTTCCATTAACCTAGCTTCCCTGCCCCTCCTTAGTTCCTCATCTTTGTTTTAGGATAAATGTTGACTGGTCTCATGTAGTTGATTTTTCAAGAGAGCACAGTATTCACAGGTGCTAAGCCAATCTATTATTTGGATGAAAGATGACCATCGAGAGTGGTTTCAGTTCCAAGTTCAAAGGGTTCCCTAGGGTGGTAGTCTGTGGGGGTTCCTCTAGTCTCTATTGGGCCAGTAAGTCTGACCTTTTTTAGGAATTTGAGTTTTGTTGTACATTTTTCTCCCTTTCTATCCAGATCCTTCTATTGTGACCTGCTCCGAATGGTTGGTAGTGGTAGCTGGGCACCATCTAGTTCTGGTCTCAGGCTGGATGAGGCCATGGTTCACGTGGGCTATTGAGTCCTGCTGACTAGTTTCTTCCTGAGTCTTTGGTTTCCTTCTTTGTTTTTTTCCAGGCAAGTATAAGTCAAGAATTGTATCTTAGATGGCTGCATGAAAGCTTTTAAGACCCCGGATGCTACTCGCCAAATTAGGATGTAGAATATTATCTTTATGACCTATATTATGCCAATTGATTGAGTTGTCCCACGAGACTATGACTCCAAGCCTTCGAACCCAGTAAACCAATCCTGGTTATATCTAGGAAGTATCCATAACTGTACCCCCATGCAGTTTAATATATATATGAATACATATGCAGCACACATAAACATGTATATACCGATGCCTAAAGATACACCTGTACATGCACACCCATATATTCACGTATGCCTTCCTATACATATATATGTACACATGTCTACTTATGTAACCACACACCTATTTTTTTGGTTGATATTATTGTTTTTGCAAAACTATGTTATTAAAAACAAAATAGCATTTACCATAATTGTCCCTTATTTGCTGTGAGTTGGAATTGACTCGACAGCAATGGCTTTTTTTTTTTTTTTTTACTATCTAGAAAGTGATTCCCCCTCCCTCCCACTCTCATCTCTGGTTACCATCAAAGAACATTGCTTTCTGTGTGTATATCTATTCTTGACTTTATAAAAGTGAGATCATAAAATATTTATCCTTTTGTGATTGACTGATTTCACTCAGCATAATGTCCTCCAGGTTCACCCATGTTATAAGATGTTTTGCGGACTCATCATTGTACTTGATAGTTGCATAGAATTCCATTGTGTGTATGTACCCCAATTTGTTTATCCATTCACCTGTCGATGGACACTTAGGTTGGCTCCATCTTTTTGCTATTGTGAATAGTGCTGCAGTGACTGTAGTAAGCCATCCACTTTCGTGGTACTTTGTTAGGGCAGCCCTAGGAAACGAATACAGGGCAGCACCTCAGGCTTTCCTGGAGGTATTACATAATAATATGCGGTATATGTACCAGATCACCAAAAAACCTGGAGTTCCAAAACATGACCCAAGAGCTTGTTAAAACAAAAATCATATTAAGCTGAAAACAGAAATTGATTGAAGTTTATTTACTATATGATTTATGAATCGGGTAACATTTCTACTAAAAAAAAAAAATTTTTTTTTTTTTTTTTTTTAGGGAGTCAAAAATGCACCGCAAGTGAGAGAACCTCTGAAGACTCATACTTCATCTTTTTTTTTTTTTAAATGAGGAAATTCAGGTGCAGAAAAGTTAACTACCTTGATCTAGGTCACAGGACAGGAAATAGAGGTAGGAAGTGGTGGAGCTGGACTTCTAAGCCTGTGTGGCTTCAGGGTCTATGCCTTTAAGCCTGTCTTAAGAAGTCAGTTCCCCTGAGAGTAGGCCACTGGGAAATGTGTGTGTGTGTGATATGGGTTTGTGTGTGTGGGGGCGGGGCGAGGGGTGAAGCAGGATTTCCCAAACCCACTGTGTCCTGTGGGATAGTAATAGGGGGCGGACAGAGGCAGAGCTTAAGGGAACTCAGCAGCCTTCAGGGTCTGCCTCAAAGTTCGGGGCACCATGAGTGTAACTTTTTTTTTTAAGAGTCATCTTTTAGAGATACACATTGAATATTTAGGGATAAAATGACATGATGTATTTTGTATGCTTCAAACTAATTCTTGAGGGGCAGGGGGTGGTAACGAATGGATGAAGTATAAAGCCAAAAAGCCCAAACCAGTTACCATCAGGTAGATTCCGACCCATGTGAACCCAGAGAGTAGAACTGTGCTCCACAGGGTTTTCAGTGGCTTTGACTTTTTAGAAGTAGATTGACAGGCCTTTTTTCCGAGCACTTCTGGTGGAACCAGTAACCTTTCAGTTAGCAGCAGAGCACATTAACCATTTGCAGCACCAAGGGACTCCTGGATAAAATATAAGTGAAGTGAAATCAGTCCTGAGTTGATACTTGTTGGAGCTGAGTGATAGGTATATGGGGGCTCGCTCCCCTCTTGTATCTGCTTGAAAATTTTCATGGTAAAATGCTAAAAAAAAATAATGGGGACATCTCACATCAAAGGGTAGCTCATAAATGCTCTTTTGGGAATATTTTAACTTAAAAAAATTTTTTTCTGTTGTACTTTAGATGAAGGTTTACAGAGCAAAATAGTTTCTCACTGAATAGTTAATACACATATAGTTTTGTGACATTGGTTGCCAACCCCACGACATGTCAAGGCTCCCCTTCTCAATCATGGGTTCCCCATTACCGGCTTTCTTGTCTCCTCCTGCCTTCTTGTCCTTGCCCCTGGGCTAGTGTGCCCATTTACTCCTGTTTTGTTTTATGGGCCTGCCTAATCTTCAGCTGAGGGGGAACCTCGGGAGTGACTTCATTACTGAGCTGGAAGGGTGCCTGGGGGTCATACTCTCAGGGTTTTTCCAGTCTCTGTCAGACCAGTAAGTCTGGTCTTTTTTTTTTTTTGGTGAGGGAGTAAGAATTTTGTTGTACATTTTTCTCCAGCTCTGTCCGAGACCCTCTACTGTGATCATTGTCAGAGCAGTTAGATGGTAGTAGCCAGGCACCATCTAGTTGTACTGGACTCAGGCTGGTGGAGGTTGTGATAGTTGTGGTCCATTAGTCCTTTGGGCTAATCCTTTCCTTGCATCTGTGGTTTTCTTCTTTCTGCTTGGTCCAGACGGAGTGACACCAGTGGAGTATCTTAGGTGGCTGCTCACAAGCTTTTAAGATCCCAGACACTGTTCACCAAAGTAGAATGTAGAACGTTTTCTTTATAAACTATGTTATGCCAATTGAGCTAGATGTTCCCCAAGACCATGGTCCCCACAGCACCCAGCCCAGTAATTTGGGTCCCTCAGGGAGTTTGGACTGTCTATGGGGCGTCCATGACTTTGCCTTGGACAAGTTGTGCTGGCTTCACCAGTATTGTGTACTGTCTTACCCTTCACAAAAGTTACCAATTATCTATTGTCTATTTAGTGTTTTTCCCTCCCACATACACTTAGGGCTTCTGGGATATTGTCAATGTTCTGTTTCTTGACCTGAGTGGTGGTGACACGGGTATTTGCCTTATAAAAATTAGTTGAGCTGTACCATTTTGTTTTACGTACTTTTCCATAGGTATGCTGCACTTCATAATAAAAATAAGGTAAAAAATATTTTAAAAAACAATAAATTTTAAAAAGAGAGACAGCCACTAGAAAGGACTGGGTGAGCTGGTGTGCAGGTGTGAAGGCACAAGGACTATAGCATTTTGCCACCATGATGGAAGGTGCCCGAGGACACAGATGAGGACCACGGGGACCTGCAGGGAAAAGGAGCAGAACCACCGATACCTCAGCTGATGCTGACGTCTGCCTTCTTTCTGGACTTGCATTTTGTGAGCTAATAAATGTTCTTTTTTTTTCCCCACGATTTTTATTTCAAACCATTGGCTACTGCTCCTTTATCTTGCATAAAACAAAATCTGACCTTGTACACAATCATAATTTAGCATTTAAAGTTTAGAATACGCATATTCCTTAATGTTTCATACAGAATTCCATGACTTTTTTGGGTGATTCACCACTTGAACAAGTTTGAAACCTTCTGGCATAATTATTCATAAGCATTAATATTGCTCTAATTGTTTTCAAAATCATTAAATTTGGATGGGGTATGACGCATGCCTATTCAGAGTGTCTTTGTTTTTTTACACACACCAAGGATATATTGGGAGGCATGTGATTTTACCAGGCACATACACTTTTTGCTCGTTAGATAGTTCAGCAAGCTTATTTGTGGAATATAATATACATTTGAGTTGCCAATTCAGAATGAAATCAAAGTAGACACCATGGCTGGAGCCCGTAAACAAAAACTGACAAGCAACAAAAGACACGGCCCTCCCTCATAACCTCAAAGATTGTTTCTTTTTGTGTGTAAACCTTTCCATGAGTTTTTACAGTAGTGGTCTCATGCAATATTTGTCCTCTTGTGACACTTAGCATAACGCCCTCCAGATTCATCCATGTTATGAGAAGCTTCGCAGATTCCTCATTGTTCTTTATCGTTGCGTAGTATTCCATTGTGTGTCATGCCCCATCTTATTGGCATTGCCTTGGAAAAAGAGCTGGAACAGAACTGCCAAACAATTTGTGGTCAGGAAGGATTTCATACAGCATTGTCTTGAAGAACAATTAAAATAATTACTGATTTACCCTAAAACATAGCTCCCTGTCTGAACTTTGGAGTCTGTATTTCTGAAAACCGACAAAGGAGCATAATGCCCAAGGTAAACCAATCTTACTAGTTTATCTAGACCTTTGTTTGACTCAAAGGTGATTTTTAGAAATCAGTTTCTTCAAGGCTCAAGGTTCAAAAGGACACCTTCAGGGCAATGACTTGGGTGGGTCACCCCAACTCCATGGGCCAGAGAAATCTGGATTCCAGGAGAATTAAAAACTATTCCTCAGGCTTCAGATAAAGAATTGCAGG
The DNA here is from genome assembly GCF_024166365.1 of Elephas maximus indicus. NCBI lineage: Eukaryota > Metazoa > Chordata > Mammalia > Proboscidea > Elephantidae > Elephas > Elephas maximus. The sequence continues at coordinate 84,313,715 of NC_064827.1, read as the reverse complement.
CCTGTAAGATTAAACTGCAGTTATCAATGAGTTATTCAGCCTGTCAAACTGCAGGTATAGCACCCCTATAAACTGGAGGGAGCCCTGGCGGCACAGTGGTTAAGAGCTCAGCTGCTAACCAAAAGGTCTGCAGTTCGAATCTACCAGCTGCTCCTTGGAAACCCTATGGGACAGTTCCACTCTGTCCTGTATGGTCACTATGAGTCAGAATTGACTCGATGGCAATGGTAAGTAGCAGTATAAACTGGAGAGTCTCTGCTTTCCCTGCTCAAACATACTTCTAACCCTATTGCATACTATATCAGCCTTGTAGAAATTTTTGCAAAACCATTATAAATCCACTGCCGTTGAGTCGATTCCGACTCATAGCGACCCTATATGACAGGGAGCACATGGCAGATTTGAACTGCTGACCTCTTGGTTAGCAGCTGTAGCACTAAACCACTATGCCACCAGGGTTTCCATCACACCCTAAAATTCTTACACCAAGAAATTTTACAGGCTCTGTCTATATTTACAGGGAGCCTTGGTAGCACAGTGGTTAAAGCACTCAAACCCACCAGCCACTCTGTGGGAGAAAGATGTGGCAGTCTGCTTCAGTAAAGATTTACAGCTTTGGAAACCCTATGGGGGAGTTCTACTCTGTCTTTTAAGATTCAAACTGCCGACCTTTTGATTAGCAGCCCAGCTCTTAACCACTATGTCACTATGAGTGGGAATCGGCTCCTAGGCAGTGGGTTTGGTTTATATTTACAAGGGCCGCCCTTCCTTACATGCAAAACAACTCCATTCCCTCTTACTGCTTTTTGTATCAATGAGAAAACAAGCATTTACCCAGGGCAAATATACTCAAGTTTCTCTGCTTGTTTCCAGGAAAGGAAATTAGAAGAGTAACTTAAAGAACACCTTCAATTTCTTTTGTGTATCACCTGATTTCCTTTAGGTGACCGCAGGGTGAGGCTTCGTTGCAGTATGGTATTAGAACAGTAAATTAATCTTTCAAATATACAGATAAGTCAGAAATTACGATTTGGATCTTTCACAGACAGGACAAAGAATGCAGGACAGGTGTGAAGTTCTCATGGATGACAAAATTATTAGATTGGATAAACAGATTAATACATGAAGGTATTTCTGTTGACTGGATAGAGGAGATACAGGCATTTTCTGTTGCCCTGTGTACCCAGAAAAATGGAACGCACTCAGTAGCATCTGACTAATTATTCCCCTCACAGGCAAAACGTACTTGTCCCGACAGGCTAAAAGGCATTCCAAAGGAAACTCATGACTCCTTGCTTATATCTGATGGGAGAAAGCTCTGGAACTCTCAAAAGAAACTCAGTAGGTTCACAGCATCATACATTCGTGTTCACTACCACCACGTGCTCTTGATACAGAAGGATCCCAGGACAAATAGGAAAATACCCTTGTTAAAAATCATATGAAGCCAGTAATAGAAATTGATTGAAGTTTATTTAATATACAATTTGCAAATCGTGGTCACATTTCGATGAGGGTGTTAAGAATGTTCCAAAGATGAAAGCCAGACAGAACCCCCACAGTGCTGTATCCTTTACCTGGCTTCCTCCCCTACAGGGTTATACTGCAAAATCATTTCCTTTGCTTCCCCCGCCCCCAGTTTTGCATGTGAATCCTGCTTTTGCTTGGAGGTTATATGTAAACCCTATTGCGCCTGGGTAGTATGATTAAGAATGTTGCTGCTGTAACTGGTATGAACTGCTTACATATAAACCCCTTTAAAATTAACCTGCCTGCCCGCCCTTGGTGAGCAGTCTTGGCAGCAATAAGTCCAACTGCTCCATTTCATTGGACGATGAAATAAAGATGCCTTCTTGTTCTCCCACCTTGGCCTCTTGTTTTTTTGGCCAATACGCAAGTCATGCTGAGTAAGAGCCTGGGGTTTCTACCTGGTAACAAAAGAACTTCCAAAGATTCTTATACCCCATCTTATCGACATTGCCCTAGAAAGGGGCCAGAACATTGTTTAACAACAATTTACCCTACAACACAGCTTCTAGGCAGACCCTGTCCTGGTGGCAAAGTGGTTAAGAGCTTGGCTGTTAACCAAAAAGTTGGGAGTTCGAATTCACCAGGCGCTCTGTGGAAACACTATGGGGCAGTTCTACTGCGTCTTATGGGGTTGCTATGAATCTGAATCGACTCAAGGCAACCGGTTTGGTTTTGTGTTTGGTTAGGCCTTGGAGTTTCCATTTCCTGAAACTGACTGAATTCTTCAAAAGAGCACAATACCCAAGCAAAACAGTCTTTAGTAATTAGCAAGACCATTGTTTGACTTACAGGAGACCAGTCGGCTCCAAGCTCTAGGTTTAAAAGATCACCTTCAGGGCAAAGGCCTGGGTGGGTCACCCCAACTCCATGGGCCCCAGAAACCTGGATTCCAGGAGAATTGAAGCTATTTCTTGCCCTCCCTGTTCTTGTGCCTGGCACTTAATCATTCATCTCTTCACGGATCTGGGCCAGCCTCTCCTGCTAAATGAATTCCTTCTTGTAGGAAAGTGAATTCCCCAGTCTGTTCTCCCTTGTGCTCTGGGGTAGGGTTTCAGATACCTCACCTTATTGTACCACCCTTCACCCAAGCGTTAGAAATAGTCTTATCTGTGCCCAGGGCCTGGAACTCTCTTCCCTAAGCTATGCTTTCTCTCACTTCATTCAGGCTTCTGCTCAAGTGCCACCTATTATGGGCTGAATTGTGCATCCCAAAAAGATGTTTTGAAGTCCTAACCCCCAGTAGATGTGAATGTGACCTCATTTAGAAATAGGATCTTGGCAGATGTGATGAAGTTAAGATGAGGCCACACTAGAGTAGGGTGGCCCCTAATCCAATATGACTGGCATCTTTATAAAAAGAGGAAAAGAGACACAGAGCACACAGGGAGAATGCCATGTGAAGACAGAGGCAGAGATTGAAGTGATAACGTCTACAAGTCAAGGAACGCCAACCATCAGAAGCTAGGAGGAGACAAGGAAGGAGCCTCCCTAGAGCCTTCAGAGAGAGCATGGCCCTGCTAACACCTTGATTTCAGAGCTCTAGACTCCAGAACCGTGAGATAGTAAATTTCTGGTGTTTTTAGCCACCCGGTTTATGGTACTTTATTACGGCAGCCCTAGGAAACTAATACACTGCCATGTCAGAGAGGCCTTCTTCAACCGTTGTCATTGTTAGTTGTTGTTGGTCACCTTCAACTCATGGCAACCCCATGTGTTATAGAGTAGAACTGCTCTATAGGGTTTGTTGGTTTGTTTGTTTTTTAAAATATTTTATTGTGTTTTCGGTGAAGGTTTGCACAGTAGTTTAGGCTCCCGTTCAACAATTTCTACACAAGTTGTTCAGTGACATTGGTTACATCCTTCACAATGAGTGAAGATTCTCATTATTTCTGTTCTGATTGTCCCGTTTCTATCCGGTTTTCTTGGGTATAAACTTTACAGAAACAGATTGACAGGGCTTTCTTCCATAGAGACACTGCGTGGATTTGAACAGCCGACCTTTAGCTTAGCAGCTGATCACAAACAGCTTGCACCACCCAGGCTCCGTCTTCAACTACCATATCCAAAAGAGCTCAACCCAGCAGGGTCCATCCCTCTCACTTGCTTCATTTTTGTTTTTTTAGTAGCTCTTATCAAAAAAAAAAAAAAATTTTTTTTTTTTTTGATCAACACCTGACACTGTAGATTTATATTTCTATTGTCTACATTTCTCCCAGTGGAAACTGAGCTCTGTGAGAACAGGAGTTTTGTTTTGTTCTCTCCTATATTTGTGATGTCTTGAACAGTCCCTGACACATTGTGTTGTTGTTGTTGTTAGGTGCCGTCGAATCAGTTCCAACTCATAGCAACCCCAGGTACTACAGAACGAAATGCTGCCCGGTTCTGTGCCATGCTCACAATCTTTGTTATGCGTGAGCTCACTGTTGCAGCCACTGTGTCAATCCATCTCGTTGAGGTCTTCCTTCTTTTCGCTGACCCTCTACTTACCAAGCATGCCGTCTTTCTCCAGGAACTGATCCCTCCTGATAATGTGTCCAAAGTATGTAAGACGCAGTCTCACCATCCTTGCTTCTAAAGGAGTGTTCTGGTTGTACTTCTTCCAAGACAGATTTGCTCATTCTTTTGGCAGTTCACGGTATATTGAATATTCTTTGCCAACACCCCAATTCAAAGGTGTCAATTCTTCTTCAGTCTTCCTTATTCATTGTCTAGCTTTTGATTGCATACGATGCGATTGAATATACCATGGCTTGGGTCAGACACACCTTAGTCTTCAAGGTGACATCTTTGCTTTTCAGTACTTTAAAGAGGTCTTTCACAGCAGATTTGCCCATCCCAGTGCGTCTTTTGCTTTCTCGACTGCTGCTTCCATGGGTATTGATTGTGGATCCAAGTAAAATGAAATCTTTGGCAACTTCAATCTTTTCTCCGTTCATCACGATGTTGCTTACTGGTCCAGTTGTGAGGATTTTTGTTTTCTTTATGTTGAGGTGCAATCCATACTGAAGGCTGTGGTCTTTGATCTTTATTAGTAAGTTCTTCAAGTCCTCTTCACTTTCAGCAAGCAATGTTGTGTCATCTACATAACGCAGGTTGTTAAGAGTCTTTCTCCAATCCTGATGCCCCAGCTTCTTGGAATAGTTTCTCAGCATACAGATTGAATAGGTGTGGTAAAACGATACAACCCTGATGTACACCTTTCTTGACTTTAAACCGTGCAGTAGCCCCTTATTCTTTTCAAACAACTGCCTCTTCATGTGTGTACAGGTTTCTCATGAGCACAATTAAGTGTTCTGGAATTCCCATTCTTTGAAATGTTATCCATAATTTGTTATGATCCACATAGTCGAATGCCTTTGCATAGTCAATAAAACACAAGTAAACATCGTTCTGATATCTTCTGCTTTCAGCCAGAATCTATCTGACATCAGCAATCATATCTCTGGTTCCTTTTCCTCTTCTGAATCTGGCCTGAATTTCTCGCAGTACCCTGTAGACATATTGTTGCAGCCACTTTTGAATGATCTTCAGCAAAACTTTAGTTGTGTTCGATATTAATGATATTGTTTGATAATTTCCACATTCAGTTGGATCACCTTTCTTAGGAATAGGCATAAACATGGATCTCTTCCTGTCAGTTGGCCAGTTAACTGTTTTCCAAATTTCTTGACATAGACGAGTGAACACTTTCAGCACTACATCCGTTTGTTGAAACATCTCAATTGATATTCTGTCAATTCCTGGAGCCTTGTTTTTTGGCAATGCCTTCAGTGCAGCTTGGACTTCTTCCTTCAGTACCATTGGTTCTTGATCATATGCTATCTCTTGAAATGGTTGAACGTCGACAAATTCTTTTTGGTATAATGACTCTGTGTATTTGTTCCATCTTCTTTTGATGCTTCCTGCATCATTTAATATTTTCCCCATGGGATCCTTCATTATTGCAACTTGAGGCTTGAATTTTTTCTTCAGCTCTTTCAGCTTGAGAAATGCTGAGCGTGTTCTTCTGTTTTGGTTTTCTATCTCTAGCTCTTTGCACATGTCATAATACTTTGTCTTCTAGCGTCGCCCTTTGAAATCTTCTGGTCAGTTCTTTTACTTCATCATTTCTTCCTTTTGCTTTAGCTACTTGATGTTCAAGAGCAAGTTTCAGAGTCTCTTCTGACAATCATTTTGGTCTTTTCTTTCTTGTCTTTTTAATGATCTCTTGCTTTCTTCATGTATGATGTCCTTGATGCCATTCCACAATTGTTCTGGTCGTTGGTCATCGCTGTTCAACGTGTCAAATCTATTCTTGAGATGGTCTCTAAATTCAGGTGGGATACACTCAAGGTTGTACTTTGGCTCTCATCAACTTGTTCTAATTTTCTTCAGTTTCAGTATGAACTTGCATATGAGCAATTGATGGTCTGTTCCACGGTCGGCACCTGGCCTTGTTCTGATGATTTTGAGCTTTTCCATTGTCTCTTTCCACAGATACAGTCAATTTGATTCCTATGTAATCCATCTGGTGAGGTCCACGTGCATAGTTGCCGTTTATGTTGGTAAAAAAAGGTATTTGCAATGAAGAAGTTGTTGGTCTTGCAAAATTCTATCATGCAATCTCCGCTATCATTTCTATCACCAAGGCCATATTTTCCAACTACTGATCCTTCTACTTGGTTTCCTACTTTCACATTCCAAACACCAGTAATTATCAATGCATCCTGATTACATGTTCGATCAATTTCAGACTTCAGAAGTTGGTAAAAATCTTCAATTTCTTCATCTTTGGCCTTAGTTGTTGGTATGTAAATTTGAATAATAGTTGTATTAGCTGGTCTTCCTTGTAGGCATATGAATATTATCCTATCACTAATGGTGTTGTACTTCAGGATAGATCTTGAAATGTTCTTTTTGATGATGAATGGAACACCATTCCTCTTCAAGGTGTCACTCCTGGCATAGTAGATCATATGATTGTCCTATCCAAAATGGACAACACAAGTCCATTTCAGCTCACTAACGCCTAGGATATCAATGTTTATGCATTCCACTTCATTTCTGATGATTTCCAATTTTCCTAGATTCATACTTCGTACATTCAATGTTCTGATTACTAATGGATGTTTGCAGCTGTTTCTTTTCATTTTGAGTTGTGCCACACCAGCAAATGAAGGTCCCGAAAGCTTTACTCCATCTACGTCATTAAGGTCGACTCTACTATGAGGAGGCAGCTCTTCCCCAGTTGTCTTTTGAGTGCCTTCCAACCTGGGGGACTCATTTTCAGGACTATGGTCAGGCAATGTTCCACTGCTATTCATAAGGTTTTCACTAGCTAATTCTTTTCAGAAGTAGACTGCCGGGTCCTTCTTCCTAGTCTGTCTTAGTCTGGAAGCTCAGCTGAAACCTGTCTGCCATGGGTGACCGTGATGGTATCTGAATACCTGTGGCATAGCTTCCAGCATCATAGCAATATGCAGGCCCCCACAATTTGACAAACTGACAGACACGTGGGGGTAACACAAAGTTTCAGACTTAGCTGGCCTGCTTGCTTTCATTTATTCTTTCAGAAAATCTTGTAGATACCCCTAAAGATTTTCTGAATGAATAAATGAAAGCAAGCAAGCCAGCTAGGTCTGAAACTAGCATTCTCACTTCTAGTTTCCTTCCCTGGAATCCAATCCAAGGAGCCCTGAAGGCACAGCGGTTAAGCACTTGGCTGTTAACTAAAAGGTTGGCAGTTGGAACCCACCCAGCAGCTCCGCCGGAAAAATACTTGGAAATCTGCTCCCATAGAGATTACAGCCTAGAAAACCCTATGGGGCATTTGTATTCTGTCAATAGGGTTGCTGTGAGTCAGAATTGACTCGACAACACACAACAACGATCCAATTCATTTTCCATGTTGACCCAGATTTAGCTGGGTTATCTTTTAAAAACATAGATCTGATCTTATTATTCCTCAACTCAAAAATTCTCCATGGTCAGAAGAAAAACAAACATTGTTTTTAAAAAGAGAAGAAGAAATAATAAACACTAGCAATAGAATGTTACACACAGTCAACTCCGAGAAACAGCATCCTAATTTCTCTGCATGCCAAAGTCTTGCATAATATTTAGTAAAGATATTAACCAAATCAATATCATGAATAATAACAATGATGAAACTCCCCTAAACCAACGGTGACTTCTTACTAACTGTGGTAAAAAAAAAAAAAAAAAACTGTGGTAGAAGGTCCAAATTCAATAGATGGCACAATATCTTCATTTCTTTGAATGTAAGAGTTTCATACAATAGTTAACAAATAAAGCTTTGTACTTTATAAGCATTTCTCCTCCCCTCTCCAGATCACTTCATGAAGCTTCAAGGATATAGGAGCTTAATCCAACTCCTTATCTTCCAAATCATGGCCTCTACAATCTAGCCCCTACCTATCTTCCCCATCCCATCTTCTACCCATTCTCTCTACAACCCAGCAACAGAGGCCTATTCTATTTACTCTGTTCAAATCCACCTTCTGCCCCCTCACCTCTGCTCAAATCTTCCCCCTACCCAGAACACCCTCTTCCTCCTCCAGCTGGCCCCTTTGCATAGACTGCCTTTTCCCTCTCCCCCTCTCCACCTGCCATGCTCATCCTTCCAGGCTCAGTTCTAACATTCTCTTCCAATCTTCCCCTAAGTCAAAAACAATTGCTAATTTCCTCAAGCTCACTTGGTATTTTATTATAAGCCTCTCTCCTGGCAGTATTTTGGGTCTTGAATTGAAGTCATTTCAGCCTCTGCTTCTCTTCCCTACCAGACGGTAAACTTGGAGAGGAGGGGCTCCAAAATGTGTGCAACAGGTGCACAAAACAAGTTTGCTGGGATTGAATTCTTCTCATTGTGCCTCCAGGACACACACACTATCCACACTTACACAATCTATGGAGGCTATCGTCTCTCAGTTTTAGCGTGGGTGCTCCTGGCAGTAGAGATCATTGTGCCAAGTGTGGCTGCATAGCAGCTGCCCATCAGCAGTCACCTGGCTGAGCCTGAGACCTCAGGCCTGGTGGAATTTCCAAGGGAGGAGGCAGGACAGATGTTTGCTGTGTGTCATCATAGGAAAAAGAGGGCTTCTGATAAGCGTTCCTGAAACTGAGGAAGGCAGGGCTTTGTCGTCATTTGATTTTGAGTCAGTGTGGAGAGAAGTCAACACTGACCCCCAGGAAATCACATTATCTGGTCCAAGCCACCCCACTGGTATCGCTCTCTCATCTGAGAGTTCAACCAGAGGCCAAAGGTTAGATGGACATAAAGAAGTAACTCAGATAAAGAAGCAGAACAAAAATTGGCTTATTTCCGGATTTTGAAGGGGCAATCGAGACCATAAACATTGTTATCCTTATGAGAGTTTCCTACCTGTCTTTGTGCGTATGTGTGTGTGTGTTTAATAGGCTATTTTTTTCTTAGAGCAGTTTTCGGTTTACAGAAAAATTGCAGAGAAAGTACACAGAGTTCCCATATACCCTCTCTTTCCCCATCACAGTTTGCCCTATTGTTAACATCTTGCATTAATGTGGTACATTTATTGCAATTGATGAACCATTATTGAGATAGCATTATTAACTAAAGTCTATAGTTTATGTTTACATTTACAACTACAGGTTTATAGTTTACATTAGGGTTCACTCTTTGTGTTGTACAGTTCTATGGGTTTTGCCAAATGCAAACTGTCACGTATCCACTGTTACAGTGTCATGCTGCAGAATAGATTCACTGCCCTAAAAATAGCCTGTGTTCCAGCTACTCATTCCTTTCCTTCCTCTCCTGAACCCTTGGCAACCACTGATCTTTTTACCATCTCCGTAGTTCTGCCTTTTCCAGAATGTCATGTAATCGGAATCATACAGTATGTAGCCTTATTCAGATTGGCTTCTTTCACTTAGCATATGCATTTAAGGTTCCTCCATGCCTGTGATGATTAAGGTTGTATGTCAAGTTGACTGGGCCTTGATTCTCAGTGGTTTGGCAGTTATGCTGTAGTTTGTCAGTTGTATAATAATGTAATCACCTCCATGATAAGATCTGATATCATGTAATCACCTCCATGATGGAATCTGCTGTGAGTAGCCAATCAATGGAAAAGGAGTTTTCTTGGTGGTGTGGCCTGCATCCAATATAGGTGGACTTTCTGGCAAGGCTCACCGGCTTTTGCTTGCTCTGGTTCTGTAGCTGGCTCCTGTTCATCTGACCTCCTGTTCCTGGGACTTGAGTTAGCAGCTTGCCTGCTGATCTCGGGTTCCCCAGCCCCTGCAGCTGCATGAGTTGGGAGAAGCCTCCAGCCTTACCCACGGATTCAGGACTTTCCAGCCTCTACAACTGTGTGAGCCATTTCCTTGATATGTATCTTTCTCTCTCTCTATATATATGTATACAGACACTTCCCTGGTTTTGCTGCTCTAGAGAACCCAGCTTAAGACAATGGCTTTTCGAGGTTTGATAGCTCATTTCTATTTATCACCAAATAATATTCCATTGTATGGATAAACCATAGTTTATTCACTCACCTATTGAAGGACATCTTGGTTGCTTCCAGTTTTTGGCAATTATGAATAAAGCTGCTGTAAACATTTCTGTGCAGGCTTTGTGTTGTCATAAGTTTTCAGGTCACTTGGGTAAATACCTAGGAGTGCGATTGCTAGATCCCATGGTAAGCCTAGGTTTAGCTTTGTACCTACACGTCTTTTTTTCCCCCAATACTCCTGACAGAGCCAGGGTGACCAGGAGCAGGAAGGAAAACAGGAAGGAGCAGGTGTAGTGATAAATCAATGACCTGGAGGTCAGGAGGCCTGGGTTTAGTCTCCCCAGTTTTGCCTTTGACTAGTTGTGTGACCTTGGGTCACCATTCATCTATAAAATGAGAGAAGTTAATACCAGTACCAGTTGCCGCCGTCAAGTTGATTCCAACTCCTGGCAACCTCACGTGTGTCAGAGTAGACCTGTGCTCTTAGGTGTGATCGTTAAGGATGTGTGTTGTCTTAGTCATCTAGTGCTGCTATAACAGAAATAACACAAATGAGTGGCTTTAACAAAGAGAAATTTATTTCCTCACAGTCTAGTAGGATAGACGTCCAAATTCAGGGCGTCAGCTCCAGGGGAAGGCTTCTTTCTCTGCCAGCTCTGGAAGAAGGTCCTTCTCATCAGTCAGGTTGAGGAACTTCTGAGCACAAGGGCCCCAGGTCCAAAGGATGTGCTCTGCTCCCAGCACTGCTCTCTTGGTGATATGAGGTCCCCTCCTCTCTGCTTTCTTTCCTTTCATCTCTTGTAAGATAAAAGATGGTGCAGGCCACACCCCAGGGAAACCCCCTTTACACTGGATCAGGGATGTGGCCTTAGTAAGGGTGTAACAATCCCACCCTAATCCTTTTTAACATAAAATTACAATCACAAAATGGGGGACAACCACAGAATGCTGGAAATCATGGCCTAACCAAGTTGACATATATTTGGGGTGGGGGGTGGGGGACACAATTCAATCCACAACAGGTGTCAACTTGGCTGGGCCATGATTCTCAGTGGTTTGGTAGTTACGATGTAGTTTGGCAAGTGTACGGTGATGTGATCACTTTAATGATGAGATTTGATATAATATGGTCACCTCCATGATCTGCTGTGAGTAGCCAATCAGTTGAAAAGTATTATCCTTGGGGGTGTGGCCTGCACCTGACATAGGTAGACTTTCTGGCAAGGATCGGGGTCTTCTGCTTGCTCTGGATTCTGCAGCTGGCTCCTGTTCATCTGACCTCCAGTTCTTGAAACTTGAGCTAGCATCTTACCTGCCATCTTGCCTGCTGATCTTGGGATTCATCCTTCTTTACGGCCTGTGAACAACAGCTCTGCTGTGTGACATGCCGATTTGGGGATTGCCAGCCCCTGTGGCTACATGAATCAGGAGGAGCCTCCAGCCTGACCCACGGACTTGGGATGTTCCACCTTCTACAACCGCATGAGCCATTTCCTTGATATAAATCTCTCTGTATATATGTTTATACACTTTACTGGTTTCAGATATCTTAGTGGTGGTTAAGAGCTACAGCTACTAACCAAACAGTCAGAAGTTTGAATCCACCAGGTGCTCCTTGGAAACTCTATGGGACAGTCCTACTCTGCCCTGGAGGGTCGCTATCAATCGGAATCAATTCCATGGCAGTGGGTTGGGTTGGTTTGATTGGTTTGGCTTCTCTAGAGAACACAGCCTAAGACAATATGGTTTTCAGTGGCTGATTTTTTGGAAGTAGATCACCAGGCCTTTCTTCTGAGGCACCCCTGGGTGAACTTGAACCACCAAGCTTTCGGTTAATAGCTGTTACGGATTGAATTGTGTCCCAAAAAAGACGTTTTGTAAATCCTAATCTCTATGTCCGTGGTTATAATCCCATTTGGGAATGGGTTGTCTTTGTTATGTTAACAGGCAGGGTTACTGTAGGGTGTGTTTTGAGTCAATCTCTTGAGACATAAAAGAAATTAAAACAGGTAAGCAGGCAAGCAGAGACGAGGGACGAGAGATGCCAAACCACATGAAGACAGCCCAGGAGCGGAAGTTTAAAGAGACAAGGACCTTCCTCCAGCCAACAGAGAGAAAACCTTCCCCCAGAACCAGCACCCTGAATTCACACTTCTAGCCTCCTAAACTGTGAGAAAATTAATTTGTTAAAGCGACGCATTTGCGGTATTTCTGTGATATGAGCACTAGATAGCTAAGACAGTAGTCAATTGCTTAATGGATCGCACCACCCAGAGACTCCCAGTGATATTAATTGCTGCTACCAAAAAGTATTCTGAATCCCCGTAAATCTGGGAAATTGCGGGCTAGAAAGGTATCTGTGATGCAAGATTTCTCACAGGTGTGCACTGTACCTGTCCACAAGGGAGAGAGAGAGTGCTGTGTGTCCCATAGTTACCTGACCACAGAATTCTTTCATTCCCACAGAACCAGTGGGATGTGCTGGGGAGATTCTAGAGTCTAAGATCCCTTTCAGAACTTACTTGTCCCTTCCTGTCCCTGGCCTCATCCTGACTTCTTTGGTGCGGCTCTGGGTTGCACAACAGATTAAGTGCTCAACTACTAACCAAAGGGTTGATGGTTAGAACCCACCCAGAGGCACCCCAGAAGAAAGGCCTCACTATCAGCTTCCATAAGGTCACAGCCTTGAAAACCCTAGAGAGCAGTTTTCCTCTGCACACCTGGGGTTACCGTGAGTCTGAATCACTGAACGGCATCTGGTTTGGTTTTGGTTTGCCTTGTTTTGCACGTGTCCTATTGTATCCATCCTGCCCTCAGCTCCCAGGGATCATCACCCTGACACAAATGGGGTAACCTCTCCCTTTCTCTGAGAATCTGGATCTGTTATTAGATGTCAAAATGAAAAGACCTTTTAAAGAATTAAGCAGTACAGGAAAGTACTAGTAAAGGAATGAAAATTTACCCCAAATCACACCACTCAGAAATAATTCTAACAAAACCAAAACCAATCCAAACCTGCTGCTGTCGAGTTGATTCCGACTCATGGTGACCCTATAGGACAGAGCAGAAGTGCCCCGTGGAGTTTCCAAGGAGTGCCTGGTGGATTCATACTACCAGACTTTTTGGTTAGCAGCTGTAGCTCTTAACCACTATGCCACCAGGGTTTCCAATTCTAACAAAGCACCTTTAAATTGAATCAGAAGAGTCTACGACCGGCAAAAATCCGTGCAACTATTTATTAACTATTTAGTGGCTCAGTTACAAAATATGATAAAATATTTAAAACAGGTTGAAGTTTCAGAATTTCTGTGATATTTCTTAAACATGAAGAGTCAAGACCCAGTCATTGGAGTTGTTGTGGTATTGGTGGAGGGGGTAGTGGTAAAACTGACAAATGATTTAAGAAAGCACCCAGCCGTGTGAACACTCCTTTAGTGGGCTAAGAACCTCCCAGGCGGTGTGTGCTGGAGCCTGCTCACAGAGCCTTGCATGATTATGCACATTTTCCGCAAACTCCATGTTCAGTGATGTCATGTTCAAAGATTGAAACCAGCTGTTAGGGTACCATCCATCCCATTTTCCAGGGAAGAGCAGGTTTCTGACACATAGGATTTTAAATGTTGCTAAAACTGGGAGAGTCCCAGGCAAACTGGAACAAGTTGGTTACCCTTCCAGCCGTGGGAGTATTTACACCATGGAAATTGGCAACCGCTACAAATCAGGGCTTTCCCTTTTGGAGAACAGGTTGTTAAATATTCACCTTGCCCTAATTCCTCACCATTGCTACATTTTATTTGCACAGTGAACTCAGCTTGTTGTTAGCTGCTGTCAAGTCGGCCCTAACTCATGGCGACCTCATGAATTATGGAACAATACGTTACCCAGTCCTGAGCCAACCTCATGCAGACTGCTGTGGTCCATAGGTTTTCACTGGTTAATTTTCAAAAGTAGATTGGCAGATCTTAGTCTAGGAGCTCCTCTGAAACCTGTTCAGCATCACAGCAATTAGTAAGCCTCACTCTCAGATGGGTGGTGGCTGGCTGCTCATGAGGTACCTTGGCTGGGAATCAAACCTGAGTCTTCTGCATGGAAGGTGAGAATTCTCCCACGGATCCACCAACATCCCCATTGGCAACTTAAGTTAACTAAAACCATTCCTACAGTTCTTCACCAAACTATAAGATTGCACAGCAAACACTGGCAGGGACACAGCACCTGGGAAGTTATTCTTTCAATCAGAAAAGACAAGCCTTTGCTAGATAAGTAGCATCCCAGAATGGTCCTAGCATTTTGAATCGTATTTACAAAGAACTTTAAATTTTAAAGTACAGTTGAGAGGTGCCCTCTCCCAAAACTTCACACCCTTCCAAATCAACAGTTTTATTTTATTTATTCACTTTTGAACTACCAAATTCAAAGCTGTTTTCAAATGGATACATAAAATTATAGACTCTTAGAGTTGAATATATGTTGGGAGGTGCTGAAAATGACTATTTTTAAAGTCTTAATTTTTTTTTCTGAGAGCTACGTATTAGAAGTACACACGCTTAACACTCTCCTATGGATATACACACATAGATTAAAAGCATTACAATAAATTGCATTTGTCACAATAATTAATAGAAAAGCAGCAATGATTTATTGAATGCTAGCCTGGATTCAGAAGAGGATGTGGAACTGGGGATATCATTGCTGAAGTCACATAGATCTTGGCTGAAAGCAGAGAATACCAGAAAGATGTTTACCTGTGTCTTACTGACTATGCAAAGACATTCGACTGTGTGGACCATAACAAGTTATGGATAACATTATGAAGAATGGGAATTCCAGAACAGTTAATTGTGCTCATGAGGAACCTTTACATAGATCAAGAGGCAGTTATTCGGACAGAACAAGGGGATACTGGGTGGTTTAAAGTCAGGAAAATTGTGCGCTAGGGTTGTATCCTTTCACCACACCTATTCAATCTGTATGCTGAGCAAATAATCTGAGAAGCTGGACTAAATGAAGAAGAATGGGGCATCAGGATTGGAGGAGGACTCATTAATAACCTGAGATATGCAGATGACACAACCTTGCTTGCTGAATGTGAAGAGGACTTGAAGAACTTACTGATGAAGATCAAAGACCACAGCCTTCAGTATGGATTACACCTCAACATAAAGAAAACAAAAATCCTCACAACTGGACAAATGAGCAACATCATAATACACAAAGAAAAGATTGAGGTTGTCAAGGATTTTGTTTTACTTGGATCCACAATCAACAGCCATGGAAGCAGCAGTCAAGAAATCAAAAGACGCATTTGCAATGGGTAAATCTGCTGCAAAGGACCTCTTTAAAGTGTTGAAAAGCAAAGATGTCGCCTTGAAAACTAAGGTGCGCCTGACCCAAGCCATGGTATTTTCAATCACATCATATGCATGTGAAAGCTGGACAATGAATAAGGAAGACAGAAGAATTGACGCCTTTGAGTTGTGGTGTCGACAAAGAATGTTGAATATACCATGGACTGCCAAAAGAACAAACAAACCTGTCTTGGAATAAGTACAACCAGAATGTTCCTTAGAAGCGAGGATGGCAAGACTACGTCTTACATACCTTGGACATGTTGTCAGGAAGGATCAGCCCCTGGATAAGGACATCATGCTTGGTAGAGTACAGGGTCAGTGAAAAAGAGGAAGACCCTCAATGAGATGGATTGACACAGTGGCAGGAACAATGGGCTCAAGCGTAACAATGATCGTAAGGATGGCGCAGGGCCGGGCCGTGTCTCGTTCTTTTGTATGTGTGGTCGCTATGAGTCGGAACAGACTCGACGGCACCTAACAACAACAATAGCACAGTGCTTAGTCCTCCATATCTATGGAATAAATAAAAGAGTGTCTAGGTTTTAGTTATGCCTATGGCCAGCAGTAATACTACCTTTCTATTCCACTAAAAAGGAGCCCCAGTGGAGCAATGGTTAAGAGCTCAACTGTTAACCAAAAGGCTGGCGGTTCGAACCCACTAATGGCTCCATGGGAGGAAAAACCTGGCAATCTGTTCTTGTAAAAATTCGCAGTCTAGGAAACCCTATGAGGCAGTTCTACTCTTGTCGTTCAGGGTTGCTATGAGTTGAAAAAGAGCCCTGGTAGTTCAGTCGTTAAGAGCTCAGCTGCTAACCAAAAGGTTGGTGATTCAAAACCAGCAGCAGCTCCATGGGAGAAAGACGTGGCATCTGCTTCCATAAATGTTACAGCCTTGGAAACCCTATGGGGCAGTTCCACTCTGTCCTATAGGGCCACCATGGGTCAGAATCAACTTGACAGAAACGGGGTTACGAGTTGGAATTGAATCGATGGCACCCGACAACATTCCACTGAAGAAACTGTAGAGAAATTCAAGGTGAGTGCAATCTGCACTAGATCCAACACCAGCCTGAATGCCTCTTCCTCTCAACCAGGCGCCGTCCCGTGAAAATGCCACACCTTGTCTCCCTAGGTCACTCTTCACCATCCCAATCATCCTACCCGCTGCTTGCTTGTCGCCAGAGGATCTCTTTATTTTTATTTCTTTTAAATATTTTACTGTGTTTTCAGTGAAAGTTTATACAGCAAATTATGATCCCATAGATCTCTTTAAAATGCACAGCTGCTAGGTGGAATGGTCTCCAGGATATATTATACAGTGGAAAAAACAAATAAACAAAACTGAAGAGTTTGCACAGGATACTCCCTTTTATGGAGCCTCTGCGTAGCACAAATGACTAAGCACTTTGCTACTAACAGAAAGCCTGGAGAGTGAAGTTCACCCAGAAGCACCTTGGAAGAGAGTCCTGGCAATCTACTTCCAAAAAGTCAACTCTTGAAAACCCTGTGGAGCGGAAATCTCCTCTGACACTATGGGGTTGCCTGGAGTTGGAGCTGACTCAACGGCAACTACTTGGTTACTACTATAAAAAAAAAAGAACCCAGTCAATAATAAAATTAATCTATTAGATGAGGTTATTTGGACAAAAGAGTCACAAATGGGTAGCACCAAACCACACGTGGAATTTGCAATGATTGGTTTATATTGACAAAAACTTGGAAGCAAAATAAGCTTATTTCTAATTGGCTTATACAATATACTATTGAAACGCTGTCAGGATTTCATTTGGTCAACAAGGGTGGAAGTTCTGTGAGAACTGGTCAACAGGGGTGGCCTGCTTTACAGGAAAGCTAGGCTTAAGTTTCAGTAAAGACAAGTCTTTGGGGCGTTGACCACTGACACCATTTTGTCAACCACATGACTCCATTCTGATTTCACTTAACACTAACCTTTACATTTTAAAAAGGAGTCCTAGTGATGCAGTGGTTAAGTACTCAGCTGCTAACTGAAAGACTGGCAGTTCAGAACTCACCAGTTGCTCCAAAGAAGATGTGTTGTCTGCTTCCGTGAGCATTGCAACCTTGGAAGCCCTGTGGGGCATTTCTACTCTGTCCAATTGAAAACCTCAATCAACATCCCTCCCGTCACCCCTTTCTGAGTCTTGCTAACCACAAGCTTGTTTTGAGCAACACTTTTCAGGAAGTCGCAGCAGGTAGTGTGGCTCCATCCACTGAACTAGCCCAAGCTACACCTTGAAGTATGCACAGATTGAAGAGATCAGGTCCTTCAACCCACCCTGGACCCGAATGTCACCAGAAAGAACGATATTTCCCAGCCTGTGATCTCACCCGATTCCATTTTAGAAGCGAGGGTTCCCACTACACGCACATCCGAGGGAAGATGATTTAATATCTGGACCTCCAAGTATGGACATGGGAGGGCTAAGGGCAGTGAGTTCTGGGTACCAAACCCAACCCTCAACGCCATTGGAAACAAAAAGCTCCCCAGCCCCCTTAGAGGGTGAGCACGTGGCCTTATGGTCACTAGATCCCACCTTGCTCCTTGTCTGCGCAGACAATAAATTTCCACTTTCTGTTTCCCTTGCAACTAGTGGTATGGCGTCCGTCTTTTTTCGTTTGGCTAATAAGATAGGACAAGAACCCTCATTCGATTACACCATAGGGTCTCTATGAGTCAAGGCAACAGGTTTACTTTTAAAAAAGTGGCTGTACCTGGGGTTGTGTACATACAAGGCCATCTCTGTAGGCCTGTAGAACATGCTGTGATCATAGCTCTTTTCACAATGCAATTTACTGATTTACTTGTCTATTTCTTCCATTAGACCATGGATTCCTTGAGGGGAGGGAACATATTTGTTTACTTTTGTATCCTAACATGTGGCTTGGATCAAACTAGGCCATCGATAAAAGCATGTTGAATAAATGAATCATTAATCAAGACTGTAACACAGCCCTCAACATTTTCCTTGTCTCAGTTAAATTTACAAGCCAATTCTTTCACATAAACACAGATTCATTAAGGGTATCACTTCTTACCTTTTTAAAGCACCTTTGTTTTAATTAGTAAGAGCTAGAAGCAAAAAAGTTATGAAATTTACTACACACACACACGTACGCACACAGCCACAAACATCTAATTAGGAAGACCAAAACAAAACCAATTTACAAGCCCTGGCTCATCATCTCGATAGCTACTTGCTCTAACCCTATAATTTATGTCTACTAAACACTGTTATTTTCCTTCTCTGGGCATTAGCCAATTCAGAAAAGGTTTCCAAAAAAATTTCAACACTACCGACAGTCATGGTCATTAATATTATTGATACTGTTTATTTTTTTAATGACCCGTCTTCCAAACCCTTGTATCAACCTTCCAGAAGAGTGTATTTATTGGAGTGGAGCCAAATGTGGCCCTGAACACCTTCTGTAGGGAGTTTCCGGCCATTCCAGTCAGTGTTAACTAGGCTTCAGGACTAGGGGACCTCCCTCCTGTTCAAGCCGCCCTTGGGATCCCTTCCCCTTCATGCCCCCTTGTCACTGACACACTCCTAGAGAAGGGGCAGGGGAAGCGGCAGACTAGTTTCTCTTCGTTTCAAAGCCAGTCTCTGCAGGAAGCAGGGATGGGGCAGGAGAGGCATGGGTTGGGGGAGACAGGGGCTATCGATAATGCCCACCTCTGCTTTCCTTCCTCCCAGACCTGTCCGCTTCCTTTCATCGGAGGTGGCTCCTGGCTCCAGGAAATAACTGCCTTTCTCTGCCCCCTTTCTGAGCAGGGAGAAAGGAAGGTCTTGATTTTCCCCTGAAATGGAGCCTAATCCTACTCTCCTCTCTGGTTTTCCAAATAACCCCTCTCAGCATCTCTAAAGCCTGTGATTTCTCTCCAGTGGAGGTTCACAGTGAAGATTTTAGTTTACATAAGAATCCACGCCCCCACATCTGTCAGTTTGTCGTACTGTGGGGGCTTGTGTGCTGCCGTGATGCTGGAAGCTATGCCACCGGTATTCAGATACAGGCAGGGTCACCCATGGAGGACAGGTTTCAGCTGAGTGTCTAGACTAAAAGAGAGTAGGAAGAAGGACCTGGCAGTCTACTTCTGAAAAGAGTTAGCCAGTGAAACCCTTATGAAAAGCAGCAGAACATTGTCTGATATAGTGCCGGCAGATCAGCCCCCCCCCGCCCACCCCCCACCCCCCCCCGCCCACCCCCCCACCCCCCCTGAGATTAGGCCAAAATGCGAATGTGTCTCATGCCCCTAGAGTTTGTCCAGGGATTTGCAGGGTTAACTGACACTCCTGGGAGCCTGATGCTTTCATACCTTTCTGTACTGCTTGCACTTTTTATCTTGGGCATGGGGGAGCCCAGGACAAAACTTCCTTAAACATTGGTGAAAAATTCTAAGGGAGAGGAGAGCAGCGAGACCAGAAGCTGGAGTTTTTCTGCATCACACAGGGGTAGCAAACCATACCGATGCAGACTGGGTCCTGGGAAGGATTGGAGGCAGGGCCCCATTTATATAGTCCAATGAGTATCTGAAAGGGTGTTTTCTGTGATGCTTTTATGGCTTCCTGCAGTCTTTTAGGAAACCCTGGTGCTGTAGTGAAGTGCTATGGCTGCTAATCAAAAGGTCAGCAGTTCACATCTGCCAGGTGCTCCTTGGAAACTGTGGGACAGTTCTACTCTGTCCTGTAGGGTCGCTATAAGTCGGAATTGACTCAATGGCAATGTTTTTTTTTTTTTTTTTTTTTTTGCAGTATTTTAATTTCCCCTCAGTAGTTCTTTCCTAAAACCCCTGGAGATGCCATGGGGCTGTTCCTGTTTTTAGGACTGTGAGGAGTCCAGTGTATAGGAAGGCAGGGGAGGCAACCCTCTGTGGAAGCAATGTTGAGACAGAGAGCAGTGTAGAATGCGGCCCCCAGTCCTGCCCCCAGCCCAGCCCTGCTAACACAGAGAACCCAAGGCAGGGTTGATTTTCCTTGTCCCTACTTCTTCGCTGGGTTGGGTGCACACCTGGTTAGAACAAAGGAGGCAGAGCCTTAGAAAGATTCGATTACGTTGAGGATAGCGCCCCCTAAAGGCAGATAGATGAGAAGGCTCCTCTTCCTCTCTCCCCTCAATGCCCTGTGCAATACAGAAGGGCCCCTTTGGGGTGGAAGCCCTGGCTACCAGGTCTGGAAAAAGCAGGACCCCGTGAACAGGGCACAAAATTGGATGAGAGAACCAAGGAGTCCATAAAATGATAGAGCCTGGAGCCAAGTTATACAAATTGTAACAAAGGTTTTTACTGTGAGAACAAAAAGACAGGTGTTGTGAGAACATGAAGGATCAAGGGCATCCAGGTAAAGAGGCCAAGCGGAGGAGGGGCCAGCAAGGTCACACTAAGGACATTTCTCAGGGTGAAATGAACACGCAGGTAAAAAAGTAGAGAATAAAGACAAAAATGGCCGAGTCTGAGCCACCCGAAACAACACAGCATATTTAGGGAGCTGAGGGCTTGGAGTCGTTGGAGCCAGAACCTGGCATGAAGGGGAAGAACATCATAACCACGCTGGGGTGTCGGTGCAGAGTTAGGTAGGAAACGTCCTGTCTGACCTGGCCCTGCTAAGGTTTTACGGGGAGGCGGGGTCTTTCAAAAGCTCACTCTAGAGGCCATGTGGATGATGGACTGAGACAAAGGGAGGGGAGGTGGACAAAAGAAAGTTTTTGCAATAACCGTTGTTCCTGTTTGGTGTCATAGAGCCGGTTCCAACCAAAGCGAGTCTGTACAACAGAACCGAAACACTACCCGGTCCTTCCTCCAGTCCTTTTCCCTTTCAGCAAGCAAGGTTGTGTCATCTGCATATCACAGGTTATTAACGAGTCTTCCTCTAATCCTGATGGCTTCTTCTTCTTCGTACAGTCCAACTTCTCAGATTATTTGCTCAGCATACAGGTTGAGTAAGTATGGTGAAAGGATACAACCCTGACACACACCCTTCCTGATTTTAAACCACGAAGTAGCCCCTTGTTCTCTTTCGAAAGACTGCCTCTTGGTCTAGGTACAGGTTCCCATGAGCACAATTAAGTGTTCTGGAATTCCTGTTCTTCCAAATGTTATCTATAATTTGTTATGATTCACACAGGCTTGGGACTCCCCATGATACCCACACTTCTGACCTGCTGGCTACAAATTCAGGGGTCCCTCTACCCCCTCTGGATACCAGCTGCTGGCTCCCATAATTACATTCAGTTCGATAATTCACTAGAATAACTCACAGAACCCATGGAAGGTGCTATATTTACGATTATACTTTTATTACTGTCAAAAGGATACAAATAAAGAGACTCAAAGGGTGAGGCCTGGGAGGGCTCCCAAAGGGGTGCTTCTATGTTCCAAAAAGGGACACGCTACCCTCCTACGTGCATGGATGTCTTTCACCAAACAGGAAGCCTGTGGAGATTATGTACAGAGCTTTTTTGGGGTCTCATTACGTTGTACAAACCCCAGCCCCTCTTCCCCAAGGTGGGCTGGTATCACGAGGTAATCATGAGGTATCATATGGTGGGTTTTTCTGGCTGGGCCAGCCTCCACACCAGAGTCACCTCATCACCTTACCTAAACAGTTAGTTACATGTGTTCTGAAGTCCTTATTGAAGGCACTTAAATTCCAGCTTTTTTTTTTTTTTTAAAGATTACGTCTCAGGAACTGAGGACAAGGACTAAATTCTTTGGGTAAAGTTAATGCAAACCCCACAGCCCAGAATTCATCTGGACATGACCTAAACTGACTTTAACTTTAGTGTGTGCCCTGCACACGTGCTGCTAGTTTTCCTTGGCAACCTCGGGTAGCCAATCCATGCAAACTCTGTATTTATGAATATGGATCTTTCTCCAGAGGTGGCAATGCAATTTACCAGAACTTGGGGGCAGGTATAACTTGAGAAAGCATACCGTAAACCTTTTATTTAATACGAACTATCAAACTTTTTTTTATCAAACTTTTATCAAACTTAAAGTTGGAAAAAAATTTTAGCTGGTATGTAGAAGAAAACCGTTGCCATCCAGTTGATTCCAATTCATAGCAACCCTGTAGGACAGAGTTAAACTGCCCCATAGAGTTTTCAAGGCTATAATTCTTTACGGAAGCAGACTGCCACATCTTTCCCCTGCGAAGCCGCTGGTGGGTTTGAACCACTGACCTTTTCATTCACAGCCGAGCACTTAACCACTGTGCCACCACGGCTTCTTATTATGTAGAAGATGGTGTAAAAATAAGCATTTTAAGTGGGAACAACCCAAATGTCTATTAAGTGATGAATGGATAAACAGGATGCAGTACGTCCATACGAGATATTATTCAGCCATAAAAAGGAATAAAGTACTGATACATGCTACAACATGAAAGAACCTAGAAAACATGCTAACTGAAAGAAGCCAGATAGAAAAAGGCCACATATTGTATGATTTCATTCATATGCAATATCCAGAACAGGCAAATCCACAGCGATAAAAAGGAAATCAGTGGTTCCTAGGGGCTAGTGGTGTAGTGGTTAAGTGCTACGGCTGCTAACCAAAAGGTCGGCAGTTCGAATCCACCAGGTGCTCCTTGGAAACTCTATGGGGCAGTTCTACTCTGTTCTATAGGGTCACTATGAGTTGGAATGGACTGGATGGCAATGGGTTTATTTAGCGGCTGGGGAGAAGGAGAAATGTACCAAAGGCCACTAAATTGTACACTTTAAAATGGTAAATTTTATATAATGTGAATGTTACCACGCACACACAAAACCTAAAAAAAAAAAAAAAAAACTTGTAGGAGGCGAAAGAAATTGTTCTAAAGAATTAGAATTCATAGCCAAAGTAACCAAAATGACCATTTTGACTACATTTGAGGTTGAGTAGAGGATGTCATAAAAAAAGTTTCTGGAGACAAAAACAAATTTGAATATTTAATTATGCTTGTGTGATATAACAATAACCACAAAAAACCAAACCCAGTGCCGTCGAGTTGATTCCGACTCATAGCAACCCTATGGGACAGAGCAGAACTGCCCCATAGAGTTTCCAAGGAGTGCCGGGCAGATTCAAACTGCCGACCCTTTGGTTAGCAGCCATAGCACTTAACCACTACGCCACCAGGGTTTCCATAGCTGTCATGTATTCAGTGCCTCTCACATCAGGATTGTGCTCCACATGTGGACCAAGGCTCCACACATTTGATATCTCCATTTTACAGATATTTCATAGATAAGAAAACCGAAGCCAGTTTATCAACAAGCAAGTGGCAGAGTTTAGATCAAACTTGGAAACATTCGATTAAAAACCCCAGGTACTTTTTTACACATTCCACTGCTTCTTTGTAACTTCCGAAACAATAACAACAGTTGCTGGTGATTCTGACTCATAGCGACCCCATGTGTGTCAGAGTAGAACTGTGCTCCATACAGTTTTCAATGGCTGATTTTTCAGAAGTAGATTGCCAGGCCTTTCCTCCAAGGCACCTCTGGGTGGACTTGAACCTCCAACCTTTTGGTTAGTAGCTGATCGTGTTAGCCATTGGCACCACCCAGGGACTCTTCTGTAACTTCCAAACCCATTCCCATCAATTCCGACTCATAGTGACCCTACAGAACAGACCAAAACCGCCCCATAGGGTTTCCGAGGCTGTGATCTCTATGGAAGCAGACTACCACCTCTTTCTCCTGCAGAGTGGCTGGTGGATTCCAACCGCTGAACTTTGAGTTAGCAGCCGAGCTCTTAACCACTGCCCTATGAAGGCCAGAGTGAGGTACATCAGTCATTCTGGATGGTTTTATTTTCTTCAAGGCTAAGGGTTTACCCAGTTAAGAAGCCAAACATAGAAAAAGCTTTCTAAAACTATATTATACATTTGCTTGTCTCCTTCGACACGTTATACTGAATATCTTACACCCTTTTCCTGGAAACTCATCTTTAACATGGGTGGTTGGACTATACCATAAATGTGGTGACTTTCCCAGGGTCCGAGGTGTAGGGGGCTGTTGGCTCCACATGGTGGAGTTTTTCCAGTTTGCTTGTCAGAGTCTGATTTTGTTTCCTCCCCTGGCTGCTGTGCATGTAACTGCAGTCCTTGTCCTTCCTTAAATGCTACTTCTCTCCCTGGGCCATGGAAACTAGATCATTAAACTAGTTAGTATTGTATGTAAAGTAAAAGTAAATAGGCCAACAGCTTGCCCCATCAGGAAAGTGAAAAAGCACATATTTTACAACTTCTATTTTCCTGGTAGTGCTACGGCTGCTAACCAAAAGATCAGCAGTTCGAATCCACCAGGCACTCCTTGGAAACCCTATGTGGCAGTTCTACTCTGTCCTATAGAGTCGCTATGAGTCTGTATCGACTCGACGGCAATGGGTCTGGTTTTTCTTTCATTTTCCTGGTTTTTGTGTTTTCCTGTTACAGCAGCCTTGCGGCACACTTCTTAAGTCTTATATTTTGCCCCATACGTGAGTGGGTCATTTAACTGAGTTCCAAGTAACTGAGGTGCGACAAAGCTTTCATTGGAAACAAGACATAAACACACACATGCACAATTTTATTTATTTTCTCACTGGCACTGGCCTACCACACTTAAAAATTTCCACCAGACTCAAAAAAAATTTTATTTGTGAAGAAAGGGAATATTTTAAAAACCCATGTAACATTTGCTTATATTGCTCTATTAAGATTTTTTTTCTTCTATAGTGGATCCCGTTTTGGGTTCACTCACTGTAAAAGCCTTTGCTACACATTCATACAGACTTGTTACTAATAAAACTTTCTTTAGTAAGAAAGTAACAGAAGATGGACATAACTTTGGGTGAGTTGTTTTAATGTTCCTGAGCCTTGGTTTCTTCATGTGCAAATGCAAGTCAGTAAAGATTAAAACAAAGTTGCTTGGGGGGACACGATAAAGGTGTTTATTATATTAACATGAATTCAACCGAAATTCTAACAGAATAATACCAATGACAATACAAGCAGTCCCTGGGTTACGAACGTCTGACTTGCGTACAACTATAGTTATGAACCAAGCCCTGTAAAGCCTACTAGGTTAAAAATTTGAGGTACATCCAATGGTTTATAATAATAAACAGGCTCTACTTTATTATTATTATGACTGTATTATGTTAAAGAAGTTTTAGTATATCTGGAAGTTTTTTTTTATGCACAGAAAGGGACACTATATACTACATACTGAGACAAACATCTTCACTCACGTTAGATCCTAACTGTTCTGATTTACGTACAAATTTGACTTAAAGACAGATTTAGGAACGGAACTCGTTTGTAATCCGGGGACTGCCTGTATATTTACTACATAGCTTTAAAAAATCATTCATTGCTGTCCCCTTATCTAACCAGAGGGAATGAAAGCTAGCCACTGATGTGTGAACTGGGAGCCAACTCTTCTATCCAGTTCAACCCTCCTACCTAACATGGGGAAATGGGTGCAGGGGGTTTGTGAAAGTTGCCCACAGATAGACAACTACTTTGGGCTAAGCCGAGTCTAGGATCAGGGTTATTTTCACCAATACTTTCTGTATGTGGCTCTTCACAATTTCCAAAGCAGCTCTTCAGCTCTGTGGCCTGACACCATCTATTACACAGTAACACTCTGCTTCTAGAGATGGCTTTTTTTATTCTTCTTGTCTTTGGGAAAGAGTCTGGGATTTTTTTTTTTTTTCCATTTTCAGACCCCAGTGTTTCATCAGCTGATTATACACTAAATCTTTACATATATATATACACACACACATATATATATATTTTATATATATATATACACACACCCATACATATATATGCATATACGGAAGAAAACAAACCAAGTCTCCCTGAGCCACCCAGTGCAGGCCACACCCCTTCAGAGTAACAAAGCATGAATGGAGGATGGTTTTGAGTTTGAGAACTCCCAAGTTGCCTTTGACACTTACTTCTAAATGCCTCAGAAATGTTCACCCTTTCAAACAGGCGTGGGAACATTTATAGGCTACCCTTTAACACGTCTGAGAAAGAATGGTGAGGGTGGCCAGCCGCTCTTCATGTCATTTCTGCAGTTAAATCCTTCAAAGAATAGAGTGAAGCCAATTCATTTCTCTTTCCAGAACTTTCCTTATTATTTTTCTTTGTTGTAAGGTACTTATGTTAAAATATGGGTATGCAGACATTAAAAAGATGATAAGGGAGGTCATGTGAGGGCAGAAATCAGACAATAAATAAAGCAAAAAAAAAAAAAAAACTCTATAGAAATAAAAAATCAGCACTTGGGGGTGGGGTGGGAGGCGACAAAGCTTTTCAAGCTGTTACACACAATGCAACTGCCCTCAGTCAGGAATGGAAAAGAACAGACACACTCAGCTGCAGAATGACGCTGTGGTCTTGGATTTATAGCTTTTAATGTCTTCGAAATTGGGCTGGACATCAAGTGCCTTTTCCTGAATAGGCCAAGGAAGATAAGTCCAATTTGGTTTTTAAAGCTTTAGAAAGCTCTGTGGACAGCAGCTGGTGCAGTGATATGCCGTCGTGGGAGTACACCCAGCTTTTCCCAGTCCAGTCGTAACGCTTCGGCCCACTGCAAGACAAACATACACACAGTGAGGCCACAAGGACAGCTCTTCAGAAGAGGCACTTACTGATTCCACAAAAGCTGCCGCCAAGAAACTGACTGGAATGAAGTTCTAGAAAGTGATGTTTAATGAGGCATAAATCTGATGTCTTGTCTTAGAATTCTTCTATTTGAGAATAT
The DNA here is from genome assembly GCF_024166365.1 of Elephas maximus indicus. NCBI lineage: Eukaryota > Metazoa > Chordata > Mammalia > Proboscidea > Elephantidae > Elephas > Elephas maximus. The sequence goes on along the minus strand of NC_064827.1, from coordinate 84,286,585 downwards.
TTACACATTTTATCCTCTGGAACAATTCCCAGAACGATTCTGAAGACCTTAAAACATCTGAACCTCACTGTTGGATCTACATTTATCACATTCTCACCCTCTTTTGCTTTCTCCTTATTCACACAATACTTGTTACTGTACGGGATAAAATCAAAACAGAGGCATCTGACCTTATTTGTAAAATAAGTGAGCTAACTCAAGGAGCTCCAGGTAATCTTTCCCCCAGATTCTTTCTACTTTCGTTGCCTAGGAACCAACCCCCATTATTGTTAAAAAAAAAAAAAGTTTCTTTGTGGTCAGGCTAAAGAATGTGAACACTTAATGGAAACTTTTGATCTCAGTCTCCTCCAGTTTCTGAGAGACTGGGCAAGGCAATAAGGAGGCCTGGTGCACAGTGGTTAAGGCCATCAGCTGCTATTGGCAGTTCAAAACCACCAGCGGCTCCGAGGCAGAAGGACGTGGCAGTTGGCATCCATAGAGATTTACAGCCTTGGAAACGCTGTGAGGTCACTGTGAGTCAGAATCAACTCGACAGCAGCGGGTTTGGGTTCGGGCAAAGTGACAGGTCAGGGAAACTCTTTGTTCCCCATGTCCTCTGGAGACTGATGCTCTGAGCAAAGTACTTTTAACAGATTACTCCTGAAAATTTCCATCATGTCACTGCTTTGTAACCATGAAAACTCCCTTTGACCCCATGTCTTCCAATTATTTCTTTCAGACAATCAATGTCCTCACGTAACCAATAATGTTAAAGATTATGCTTTATTTGTCCTGCCTTTGACTGACCTTAATTACTGTAAACCAAAGAGAAAGACTGTAATTTGATTCTCCCCCTTCAGCATTATAGTTAACTTGTGACTTGCCAGGAGCTTCAGTCCCTCCCTGCAATGTTACTTTGGCTTCAATAAATCTCTTGATTTTACTTCAACGGAGCTGGAGAGTCTTTCTCTACCACACTACGTTAGAGCAGTGTTTTTTAAATTACGGCCATTTGTGCGCACTGACATGATTTGTGCCTCATCTCTACTATTTATTGTTATTATGTTTTTATCAGGTGAAATTCCTATAACATAAAGTCAGCCATTTTAAAGTGAACAATTCAGTGGCATTTAGTACCTTCGCAATGTTGTAAAACCACCACCTTCAACTAGTTCCAAAAAGTTTTGTTTTTATTGTTGATGCGTGACTAAGGAGACCCCATGTGTTACAGGGTAGGACTGTTGAAACATCTTTTTTTTTTTTAGTAGTATTTTATTGTGTTTTGGGTGAAGGTTTACACAGCAGTTTAGGTTCCCATTCAACAATTTCTACACAAATTATTTAGTGACATTGGTTCCATACTTTATAACGGGTGAACATTCTTAACGTTTCTGTTTTGGTTGTTTCATTTCCATTAATCTAGTTTCCCTACCCCCTTAATTACTGACTGTTTGGTCTCATATAGATGATTTTCTTGGCTGTAATCTTTACAGAAGCAGATAGCCAGGTCTGTTTCTTCCGCAGTAAGGCTGGATGGGTTTGAACTGCTAATCTCTTGGTTACCAGCTGAACACAAACCATTTGTGCCACCCAGGGACCTTCAGCTCCAAAACATTTTCGTCTTACCAAAAGGAAAATCCGTATCCATTAAGCATTTACTTCCCACTCTCCCCACTCCCTCTGCCAGCCACTTATACTATTATTTTTTTTTAATATTTTTCTTAATTAAACTTTAAGTCCATGAAATGGAGAGTTTGACAGGCTGGTCCATCCACGTCAAGTTCATTTAGTGAACAATGCTGGTACATGCCTTTGGGAAATGCTGATAGGGACCCAGGTGTGGCTGGTTCTTGCCATTCTTGTTATCCAGATGTATACACTTGTGCCTTTGATTGCACTTCCTCGCAGCCTAATGGAGGGAAGTGGCCCTGCCAGCAGGTAATCAGGGTCCAAGAGGACGTCTTGATGGAGGTGTGAGCAGAGTATGCTGGGAGCACACAAGGAGGGACACCTGAGTCTACCCGGAGCACTGGGGAGAGCTTCTCCAAAGACTGAGGCTGGGAAGAGTTTGCCAGGGCAGGAAGCTTAGAAGTGAAATGTCTTTTAGGGCTTTGAACACTAGCAATTTGAGTCCACCCAGAGGCACCTTGGAAGAAAGGCCTGGGGATCCGCTTCAGAAAAATCAGCCATTGAAAATCCTATGGAGCACAGTTCTATCCTGACACACACGGGGTTGCCATGAGTTGGAATTTGGTTTGGTTTTTTGGTTTGTTTCTTAGGGCTGTTGTAACAAAGGACCACAAACTGGGCAGCTTAACACAATAGAAATTTATTCTCTCACAGTTCTGGAAGCCAGAGGTATGCAATTAAGGTGTTGGCAGGCCTATGCTCCCTCTGAAGGCTCTAAGTGAAAATTAATTCTTCCTTGCCTCTTCCTAGCTTCTAGCAGCTCCGACAATCCTTGGTGGTCCTTAGCTCGTAGCTGCATCACTCCAGTTTCTGCCTCTGTCGTCATACAGCATTCTCCCTGTGTCTCTCTGTCCAAGTCTCCCTCTCCTTTCTTTTATAAAGACACCAGTCATTGCATTTAGGGCCTTCTCTAAATCCAGGGGAGCTCTGGTGGCACAGTGATTAAGAGCTTGGCTGCTAACTAAAAGGTCGGCAGCTGGAAAACACCAGCTGCTCCTCGAAATCTCTATGGGGCAGTTCTACTCCATCCTGTAGGGTCACTGTGAGTCGGAATGGACTTGGCAGCAGTGGGTTTGGATTTTGGTTCTAAATCCAGGATGATTTCCTCTTGAGATCCTTAACTAACCCTATTTCCAAATAAGGTCACATTCTGAGGTTCCAGGTGGACATCAATTTTGGGGTATTCAACTTACTACAAACACTTTCCCAAAAATGGAGATAAAAGGGACAAACCAAACATATTGGGGCCTTTGTTAAATGTGCACAAACAACCAAAGGCAAACTGCTGGAGACATATAAAAAGGAATCATAATCTAAACTTGATCCAGGGGATGTTCCCTTGGCCTCCCTGTACTGACTCCACCGCTGGGATGTGAGACAGAGCCCAGGTACTCTCCAAGCCCTTCCACACTGCTACAGGGGCTCTGCACACAGGCACTGACAGTCCAGGTATCTGCCCAGACATGGCCTTTATTCCATTCTAGAATCTTATCAGAGTGGGCAAGGTAACTGAGAAAGGGAACTCTTTCCACAGAACCAGAAAAACTGTCAACTGAAAACAACACAAAAGCAAAAACCCAGAAATGTACTCCTGTGAAAGTTATTTTGGATCAAAATGAAAAACTGAGGAAGAAAAAAAATTATTTTTTGAGGAACACAGTATCTGTGACAAGAAATGGCTGCTTAGATGATTTTATGTCCAAATTCCCATCATGCCTTATGAATTAAAACAAAGTCCAACTTGGATCTTCCAGGAAGCGACCCTATAGGACAGAGTAGAACTGCCCCATAGGGTTTCCAAAGAGCAGGTGATGGATTCCAACTGCCAACTTTTTGGTTTGCAGTTATAGCTCTTAAGCACTACACCACAAGGAATTTACTATTGCCTGGTAATTGTTGCTGTTAGCTGCTGCCAGACCGCCCCGACTCATGGTGACCCTATGCACAATGGTATGAAATGCTGCCCGGTCTTGCACCCCCCCATGACTCGTTATGGATTGAACCATTGTCATCTATAGGTTTTCACTGGCTAATTTTTGGAAGCATATTGCCAGGCCTTTCTTCCTAGTCTGCGTTGGTCTGAAAGCTCTGCTGAAACCTGTTCAGTGTCATAGCAACAAGCAAGCCTCCAATGACAGATGGGTGCTGGCTGGGCATGAGGCTCATCAACCAAGAATCGAACTGGGTATAAAAAGCAATGCAATCTGTGAACAAGGCCCTTGCTAGAAAGACCCGAGTGATTTCTAGGGTTCTTTGGGGTGAACTCTTAACAGACTACCTAGACGAAGTTGGGGTGGAGGAGACATAATGCTTTATTTATTCTGAACAAACTATTACACATCACAGCTTGGAAAACTGTATAATAGCAACTGCCTAAAATGACATTAACATTAGAGCAGGGGAAAGGTTATTTATATACATTATGTATATATATTTTAAATGCTAATACCATCATTAGGTTTTCAAAGAATTCCTGGCTGGTTAGATTTGAGCCTTTCCCAGTTCAGTCAGTAAATTCCTTGGAAGTGCTACTGAGTGCTCTGGAAGGTCTGAGAGGCATCTCTCTAGTTTCTTACAGGCACTTCAAAAGTAGCCAGATGGACCAGGGCCCTCCCTACATGTTCTCAGGCCTTGAGGCAAGGCACAGGCCAGTCTCCAGCACGAATTTTACTTGTCTGGATCAACAGAAAAGCCAAGGAAGGATTAAACGCCCTGGGGTAGCAGCTTAAAATGCTCGCCCACCTCCACAAGGCAGCCAGCCCAATTCTGCAAATGGGAATTCAACCAACCCTCAGCTGAGATGCTCAAAACAAACCAGAGGTCAAATTTTAACTTGCTTTGAAGACAAAGTACAACTTGCTTACACGGTGAAGTTACGTAACATCAAAAAGTTTTATTAAACACAGCGCAATGATTTAATAGAGAAAAGCTGTCTAGGCCGGACTCTGAAAAGTTATAAGCTTTTCACCTCAGAACCTGTTAACAACCCGATGTTGCTTATTAAAAAAAAAAAAAGCCCATTGCCACTGAGCTGGTTCTGACTCATAGCAACCTTACAGGACAGAGAAGAGCTGCCTGATAGAGTTTCCAAAGAGCGCGTGATGGATTCGAACTGCCAAACTGCTGACCTTTCAGTTAGCAGCCATAGCACTTAACAACTATGCCACCAGGGTTTCCATGTCGCTTATAGTAGCCAAAATCTCAGCAGGGAGACGCTACATAACCATAGTGAACTTTCCTACTGAGAATGAGACATGCTTTAAAACACCAGGAAAGGTTCATTCGTGCAGTTACCAACACACCAGGGTGACAACTTTCTAAATGTCCACATTGTCATGTTTCAAGCAAGTCTAATGATGACAGATTTTGGCTTTTGAACATACATACCTGGAAGGAGAAGACAACCAGATTTGCTTGTTTGGGGTCTGCTTGTTGATCACGTAGGTTCCGAGATCTCCACCCAGTTTAATTGTTAAAACACCACTCTAGTTAATTAAGTGGAAAAAGCAATGAATAAAATAAAAACAAGACAAAGTTGCCACTTAGTCATAATTGCCTTACATTTTCTTTTATCTCAACACTTTCCATACATACAAGTACAACGCATACCATAAATGTCCTTAGTGTTTAGATACAGAAATAAGACCATGTAGAAAGAAGGCTGCTCTCAGAATCAGAATATGATTAATTACAGTAATATTTATATCTAATAGTTCTTTCCTTCATTCCCAAAGAGGCTGCCAAGGGAGAACAATCATTTTTCCCCTCTGAGATGAGGGCATGGAAGCCCAGGGTGTAAGTGACTAGCGTAAGGTCTTACAGTTGGCAAAACAGAGTAAGTGTATCCTAACTGTTGGCTTGGTGCCCTTAACTACCCACCAGAACATACTGGAGAACATTAAAAAATGCAGACACCAATTCTATTCAACTACCACATCAGCCCATTTGAGACCGAAACATTGGCTCTGACAAGAGAAATAGGAAAAAACAAAAGAAGGAAGGAGAGAGAGAAAAGAAAGAAAGTGGGGGGAGGGAGGGAGAGGAAGGGGGGGAAGGAAGGGAGGAAGGAAAGAGGGAGAGAAGGAGGAAAAGGAGGAGGGAGAGAGGGAGGAAGGAATCAAACCACCACTTTGCTTGTCTTATAAGAACAATAGCTGGAGCTCTGTTGGTAGAAGGCAGAAACTCCAGACTAGAAGTTTTTTTTATTTCCAAGTCCTTCCTACGCATCTCACAAGCTTCTCAAATACTGCTCTCCAGCTTTACTTTTCATTACCAAAAAAAACCAAAACCAAACCCATCACCTTCTAGTCGATTCCGACTCATAGCGACCCTATAGGACAGAGTAGAGCTACCCCATAGGGTTTCCAATGAGTGGTTGGTGGATTTGAACTGCCAGTCTTTTCGTTAGCAGCCATATGCTTAACCCCTGCATCTCCAGGGCTCCATTTCTACTACCAAAAAAACTCATTGCTGAGGAAGAGTGGATTCATAGGGACCTTACAGAAATCACGAATTCCTCCAAAGGGTAGGTTCATCTCATTTAAATTTGAAAACACACTTTCAACAAAGGAACCCTTCATTCTCAAGGCCTTATACTCTCTTTAGAATGCGCAGAATATTAAAGAAACAGCTACACAGCTAAGCTGCCTTTACACAAACTGCCAAGGAAGCTGTCTCTGGCTTTTCCCCACCCTGTATGTAACTCTCAGTGATACACAGCGGCCTTTCTCTGTGCCGTCTAGAGCCCCTGTCCAGCCAAGGTTCTCTGAATGAGTTCTATCACACTTTCACAAACGTTGTTAGGTGCTGTGGATTTTGACTCACAGGGACCCCTTGTGGCAGAGCAGAACTGCCCATTGGGTTTTCTAAGCTGTAATCTTTATGAAGGAGCCCTGGTGGTGCAATGGTTAAGCACTTGGCTGCTAACTGAAAGGCTGGTAGTTCAAACTCACAAGTGGTTCCATGGGAGAAAAGACTGGCAATCTGCTCCATAAAGATTACAGCCCAGGAAGCCCTATAGGGCAGTTCTACTCCGTCATACAGGGTCACTATGAGTCAGAAGGAGCCCTAGTGGTGCAGTGGTTAAGGGCTCAGCTTAAGCTGTTTCTTCCACCTGGCCTCTTCTTCACAGTCCATTCCCACATGCCAGCAACTCCTCAGTCTCCTCCATGCTCCAGGTCCCCGCTGAGGCGCACTTCTGGGGAGATTGCCCTGATACCCTTCAACTGGCTTCTGCCTCTCTACTGTCGGCTACCTTAGCACTTTCCTCACTGTGCTTCAGTGCTTGACAACTTGGTGCCTTCCCCTTCCCTCCACTACTTCAAGCATATTGAGAGCAGGAGATCTGTCTTTTCATTCTAGCTCGGTTCCTTGGGTGGTACAAACAGTTAACATGCTCGATCTGCTGGCCAAAAGGTTAGAGGTTCACATCCACCCAAAGGCACCTCGAAAGAAAGGCCTGGCAATCTACTTGTGGAAAATCAGCACTGAAAACCCTATGGAGCACAGTTCTACTCTGACACACGTGGGGTCGCCATGAGCTGGAAGCAACTCAACAGCAACTGGCTAACTGGTTATCTTCAGTGTCTGGCACATCCACACTTTCAAGAAAATACTGGAGAGATACAAAAATACCTTTGTGCATGAATGAATGAGTGGTCAAATGAAGGACGAAAGATTCCCAAGCACTGGAATAACAATGCTCCAAGTTAAGGGCAAGGTTACATGATAGGCCAACTCATTGTGAGTAATTAGACTTTTTCCCCATGGAGCCTGAGGCTGTTTCCAAAGGAAAGAGGCAAGAGGAAGGAAACTAGCTGCCTTCCTGGTTCACCTGGAGTTCTTAGTGCTTTTGGAACTATCTGCAGTTAGACCAGATAAAGAGGGCTTTTTATTCATTACTGTTGTTCCTTAAGGGACAATCTGAGTCTATTTTGGGCGTGTGGGCAGACATCAGTGAAGAGGGGAAGACAGAAAAAATATCGCAGCTGCTGAGACACAGGCACTAACCAGTCAGAACAGGCCCTGGCCACAGCTGGTGAGGCTTAGAGACCCCTCCCAAAACCTGGAACACCAAACAATTATTGTTGTCACTGGCTCATTTGTAGAAATACAGATGAGATGGCCTGTTAACGGACGATACTGCTAAGAAAAATCCTATTACCCCAAATAAAGTCCCACTCATCAGGTCAGGGGTTAGGACTTCAACATGTCTTTCTGGGGGACACAATTCGATCCGTCACAGGCCTGGACCCAGTCACTGGCATCACCTGTCTCCTGCCCCACTGGCCTGGACAACATAACACGCAGGAAGCTGCTCAAGTCTCCCATTCCACGGGGAGGAAACAGAAGGACAAACACGTTCTGGGGTGTATGTGGATTACTGCTTTCCGTTTTCTAGTTGGCCAACAGCAAGATGGTAAAATACCCGCAAGTGCAGAATGGCATCAAGGAAAGCATGTTTTGGAAAAGTATGTGGGCCCTGTTTCAATTACATAGTGAATCAACTTTTATTAAGCCCTACTACGTACTTGGCGTAGTGGTTAAGTGCTACAGCTGCTAACCAAAGGGTCGGCAGTTCAAATCCGCCAGGCTCTCCTTGGAAACTCTATGGGGCAGTTCTACTTTGTCCTATAGAGTCGCTATGAGTCGGAATCGACTCGACAGCACTGGGTTTTTTTTGGTTTACTATGTACTCAGAAACCCTAGTGGTGTAGTGGTTAAGAGCTATGGCTGCTAACTGAAAGGTCAGTAGTTCGAATCTACCAGGCGCTCTTTGGGGGAGTTCTGCTGTGTCCTATAGGGTCACTATGAGTCGGAATCAACTCAATGGCAATGGGTCTGGTTTGGTTTACTACGTATTCAGCAAGGAGCCCAGGTGGTACAGTGGTTAGGTGCTTGACTGCTAGGAAAGGTCAAGTTTCAATCCTTCCAGCCGCTCCATGAGAGAAAGATGTGGCAATCTGCTTCCATAAAGATTTACAGCCTTGGGAACCCTATGGGGCAGTTCTACTTTGTCCTACAAGGTCACTATGAGTTGGAATCAACTTGATGGCAATGGTTTTACGTACCCAGCAAGGGCAGTGGTGGTTTGGTGGTAGAATTCTTACCTTCCAAGCAGGAGACCCAGGTTCGATTGCAGTCAACGTACCTCATGCGCAGCCACCACCCATCTGTCAGTAGAGCCTTGCCATGTTGCTATGATGCTGAACGAGTTTCAGTGAGCTTCCAGACTAAGGCAGGCTAGGAAGAAAGACCTGGCCATCTACTTCCAAAAACCTGCCTGTGAAAATGTCGTGGATCACAATGACCTAATCGCACTGTGCGTGGGGTTGCCATGAGTCAGGAGTCAAATCAACAGCAGCTAACAACCACCTGTACTCAAGGCACTGGAGATACCAAGAGTGGACAGTGTCCCGACCACAAAGGACCTCTATCTGGGGAAGCCGACGTGTAAATAAACAACTACAACACAGGGGATCAGCTCTCCACAGTCATCCTCTGAGTGCTGGTTGAGGAGGGAAGGGTGGTCTCTACTTGGAGCATCCATGTGAGCTTCACAGAGGAGGTACTTCCAGCAGGGACCCCGAGGGCAAGGAAAGACTGCACTCTGACAAAGCTCAGGTAACACGCCTGTTCTAGTGCCTATAAAGTCCTTTCAGTTGATTCATCCTAGATGTGAAATTGTTCGTAGCATCTGAAGGTGCCTAATCGGAATTTCAAAGCATTTCCAAATACTTAATCAGAAGCCCAAACGACAGTGGCAGCTACAATAAGCCCTTAGTTTTCTAAATCTACACTAGACTGGTTCTGTAGGGTAATGCTATTTGGCTATATGCATCCCCTCCTAATGGAATCAGCCTTGCTCTTCCCCGAAGCATGTTGGGGATGAATTCAGGAGGGACTCAGGCTAAGGTACAAGGCCAGGAGTGGCATGACTGGGCCAGTGGCCAAGGCTGGGGAGTGGCTTAGCAACAAGATGGAAAACATCTGGGCCTGGATGTGAAGTCCCGGGGAATGCTGACTGCCCAAGGATGTGGGAGAAAAACAATGAGCCTTGGTCCCAGCTGCAACGGTATATAAGCTTGTGTCCCTTGCTGGGTGGTTGTGGAGCGCTAAACTAGTCCAGCCGCCGCCCTGGGCCACGGTCCCGTAAGCTTCCTGAAGAAACCATATGTCATGATCACTGGTTCTGGAATCTCTCTTTGCTCTCTTGGAGATATGGCTGACCTTGGGTTCCGGTGCTGCTGGGTTGTTACCCAACAGTTTCCTAATTAGCAAATGATTTGTAAGAGAGAATTTTTCCCTGGTGAGTAGAGTGGCATTCAAGGCATGTGGCTAGGAAAGCACAGGCACCTCAGCCCTTGCAGGAACAGGCTGACGCCTGTGGAAAGCCCACAACTGTTGTTAGCTGTTGTCGAGTCATTTCCAACTCATGGTGACTTTATGAACAACAGAATAAAATGTTGGCTGGTCCTGCATCATCCTCACAATCGCCAGCATGTTCAAGTCCATCGTTGTGGCTACTGTGCCAATCCATCTTACCACTGAGGGTCTCCCTCCCCCTCCACAGCCTTCTGCTTCACCAAACACGATGTCCTCCTCCAGCACTTGATCCTTCCGGATGACGTGTCCAAAGCCAGCAAGTCGGACAATGTTCTGTCGTGATCCGTAAGATTTTCATTGGCTAATTTTTGGAAGTAGATCACCAGGCCTCTCTTCCTAGTCTTCAGGCTCCACTAAAACCTCTCCACCATTTGAAATATCGGTGGCATAGCTTCTAGCATCACAGCAACATGTAGCCACCACAGTACGACAAACTCACCGACAGGTGGTGGAGCCCAGCATTAGGGAAAGCTAATACTCTTCAGGAGACACTCTGGGGTAGGATCCAGGTGAGGTCCTGTGGCCTACCCCTGAGCAGGTTTGTCACTTGATTCGACAAGGTAAACCGAATCCTGCTGCTAGAAAACTGGCATATTTGCTTCTAATGAAACATTCATGAAAAGCACTTGGGTAAAGCTGGGCTTTACTAATCCTACAAGAACAGGCTGTGTGACGTTTTTGTGGCTTGCTAGTAAATGTTTGCACACATGGCAGACAGAGTTCAGCCTAAAAAACATGCTTTCCCTGTAACTTAACCCCTGGTAGGGAGGCTGTGGGGGGGTCCAGGGCGGTACAAACGGTTAAGTGCTTGACTACTAACCAAAAGGTTGGCGGTTCCACCCACAGGAGCCTCAGAAGAAAGGCCTGGCAATCTACTTCCAAAAGGTCACAGCCTTGAAAACTCTATAGAGCGCAGTTCTCCTCTGACACACATAGGGTTGCCAAAAGTCGGAATCAACATGGCAACTGGTTTGGTTTTTGTTTTTTTTAGGGAGGCTGCAGGGAGAGGGGGCCCGTAACTTCCCTATCTCTTCATCATCAAAGGATGGTCAAGTTGGGCGATCAGTTTGTAACAGTTCTCAAGAAGCTCTGCCTCCGGGGTGTCTGCATAAGCACTTTGAAAGCTCCATCCCAGAATTTAATAATTGGTATAGCTGACTGATGGATACATGGCATTTATTATAGAAAAAAGTGGTATTAGCATACTGAGTTAACAGAAGAACTAAAACCCAAGGTGCTGGAAAGTGGGTGCCTATGGGAAATGGGACTATGGGGCAGCCATTCTTTACTGATTAAATTTTTACCTGGTTTATGTATTCCTTTGTTAAAAACGGAAACCCTGGTGGCGTAGCACTTAAGAGCTACGGCTGCTAACCAAAAGGTTGGCAGTTCAAATTCACCAGGCGCTTCTTGGAAACTCTATGGGGCAGTTCTACTCTGTCCTATAGGGTTGTTATGAATTGGAATCGACTCGATGGCAATGGGTTTGGTTTGGTTTTGGTTGTTAAAAATAAAAGCAATTTTGCAGAAAGAGAATTAATAGGTCAAAATCAGATGTACGTTAAAATCACGTTCTTCTTCCCCTATGTGAAGTCACCGAGTCGTATAAGTCAGTTAAAAAAAAATGATACATGCAGTAAAAAAGCTCTGCCCCAACATTGCTACATTTTCTGCAGTGGACACTAATAATTTTATCCACCTGGAAGCCATTCACTCCTTTCCTCATCCTCTTCCCCTATTTTTACCACCGAGTCTCTCACTGTCCCTAAAAGCAGGCTTGGCACCTTCTCCAAGGCTTTGCTACCTGCTTCATCTGATGGAGACCCTTCTGTGTCTATCCAAAACCAAAAACCAAACCCAGTGCCATCGAGTCGATTCCAACTTATGGTGACCCTATAGCGACCCTATAGGACAGAGTAGAACTGCCCCACAGAGTTTCCAAGGAGCACCTGGTGGATTTGAACTGCCAGCCCTTTGGTTAGCAGCCATAGCACTTACCCACTACGCCATCACGGTTTCCTGTATCTATTCAGGGCTCCCAAAACAATATCCAACACCATTTACATCACTTTGGCCTGACAGCTGATTGTCATACATACATCCATGATTTAATCCAAAATGCACACTTGATGCCATTTCCTGATATTAATTAACTGCTGTCAAAAGGATTAACCTCTGCAGGGGATTTTCTCCCACTGGCAAAAAAGAGCTGCTCTAAGACCAAAGTCCAAAGGTGGACATTTGCTTGCTCAAGTCTGCCACCTGGTGGTAGGTCGATAAAGACCAGCATTCCCTTGCTTCCAGAGCTGGAGCTGGTTTCATCCAACAAGTTAAAATCCCAATGCCCAGGCCACATCCCAGACCAATTAAATAAAAATCTCTGCAGGTGTAACCCAGGAACGCACACTAGAATCTCAGGTGAGCCTTTCAAAAATGTGCTTCCTGGGGGCCTCCCGCTCAGGGATGGAACCCATGTCTGCAATCTGAACAACCCCTGGGCCTTAACCTACTCTTGCTCAAGAACTAGCCGTCTAGTTCGGTATCCCCTATACCCGCCTGATGGGAGGCATTTTATTAAGCAAGCAGATGCCCAGGTCCCTCCCTGGTTCACATTCATAGATACGGAGGAAGCTTGAGAATCTGTATTTTTAACCAGAAATGAGGCTCAAAGAGGCTGAGGGAGTTGCCCACGGTCAAAGCCTGGTAGAGCCAGGTTGGAACTTGAACCCTAGTCTTTCGGTCCCACTCATAACCCCATACTTCTTAACTCTGCTGGAGGGGAATTCTTTATTTTAGTGAGCTAATATTCTTACGGAGGAAAAATAAAGATTAAAATAAGCCAAGAGATACCCCAAACGAGACATCATAGTCCTCAAATGTATAAGGTTTGTCAGCAAGGTCTTCAAAAAACTCTGCTAGGGAGTCCAGCGTCTCCTCTGCCAGTCTTTCATAGGTGGTCTCATTTAGAGAGCTGCAGGGGATGGGGAAAGGACAAAAAATAGATGATTACCAAGCCACCCCATTTTATTAATATCAAATGTATACATTTATTATTTAAATTTTTTAAAAAAGGAAACTAACACATTGTGGTTGTTAGGTGCCGACAAGTCAATTTCGACTCATAGGACCCAATGTGACAGAGGAGAGCTGCCCCATAAGGTTTTCTAGGCTGTGATCTTTATGGGAGCAGATTGCCAGGTCTTTTTATTGGGGAGTTGCTGGGTGGGTTCAAACTGCCAACCTTTCAGTTTGCAACCAAGCGCTTAACCATTGCACCACCAGGGCTCCTTATCTAACATGCACAGAGTCAAAACTTAAGTAACATGAAAGGGTTTACAGAAAGAAGTAAGCTTATCTTCCCAGACACGCAGCCTCCACCTACAAAGGCAATTATGAGTAATAGTTTGTTACGTATTCTTTCAGAATTTTATATTTTAAAATTATACACAAATGAAGCACCTTTGCATTTTTCATTTAACATGTCTTAGGAATTGTTCCATATGCACACATATGCATTTTTTAACTGCTGTATTATATATATATATATATAAAACACAACATTGGCAATTCAACATTTAAGCACATATGCATTTTCATACTATTTTATTTAACCAGTCCTCTTTGGCCGGACATGGAGGTTGTTTCCACTGTTACTAAACTTTATGTTGAGCAAACCACAAAGTGGGAGAAAACATTTGTATTACATATATCTAACAAAGGACTCATATCCAGATTTTATAAAGAACTCCTACGAATCAATAAGAAAAAGAAAACGCAATAGAAAAATGGGCATAAAGAAATATCCAAATGGCCAATAAATATATGAAAAGGTGCTCAACTTTGTCGATCCTCAGGAAAATTCAAACTTTAAAAATGATAATGATGTACCACCAGAATGGTTAAAATGAAAGAGACACACAGTATTTAGAGTTGGCCAGGGAGTGAAGCAACGAGAGCTTTCAGACACTGCTGATGAGCAAGTAAACTGGATAATCACTTTGGAAAACCATTGGGTAATATCTACCAAAGCTGAACACATTCATACACTATGACCCATTACTTCCACTCTTGGGTATACACCCAGGGTATATACATACACATGTTCACCAAAGATATGTACTAGAATATTCATAGCAGAACTCTCCAATCGGCCCAAACTGGAAACTACCCAAACTCCCATAGGTAATACAACAGATAAATACACCTACTTCTCACTTATTGACTATCTCATTATCTGACATTTAGCATTTATGACAACAGTGAAAAATCTACTATCTGATTATTTTGTGCATTAATAACACACATCTGGCAGTAACGAATGCCAAGGTGTGAGGCAAGAATAACACTGGCTGTGACGGTCATGTGTCACCTTGGCTGGGCCATGATTCTCAGTAGTTTGACAGTTACGTAATAATGTAATTTGGCAGTTGTGTAATGATGTTGTCATCCTCCATTTTGTGATCTGATATCATCCTCCTCCATTTTTTGTGTAACACCAATTTTCACACACCAACCTGGTCTTTGGAACTTAACTATGTCGATGAGTGAGAAGTGGGTGTAAATTGTGGTATATTCATACAGTGGAATACTATGCAGCAAAGCAGAACTCTGTAGCTACAAGAGCGATATGGGCAAATCTTACAAACATAATGGTGATTGAAGGAAGCCACACGTGAACATATGTGTACTTAATGATACAGTTTTTAAAAAAAAAAAAAATTTTTTTTTTTTTTTTTTATAAACTATAAAACAGGCAAAACTAATATATATTGTTGGAAATCAGGATGGAAGTTTCCCTGGGGCAGGGAAGGTTAGTGTCTGGAAGTGAGCATGTCAGGGGGCTTACAGGAGCCTGGTAACATTCTATTTCTTGAGCTGGGTGCTTGTTGCATGGGTATGTTCAGTTTTTGAAAATCTGTCAAGCTATATACTTATGACTTAGAGACATTTCTGTATGTATACTATTTATCAATTTTAAAAATTGCTATAAATCCACAGAGGCAGAAAGTAGACTAGTGGTTAACAGGGATTGGGAGGAGGCAGAAATGAGGAGTGACTGCTAATAGGTACGGAGTTTTTTTTGGGGGGGGCAATGAAAATGTTTTGGAATTAGATAGTGACAATGGTGTACCCACCACCCATCTGTCAGTTTGTTGTACTGCTGGTGGTTCGCATGTTGCTATGCCATAGGTGTTTCAAATACCCAGCAAGGCCATCCATAGTAGACAGGTTTCAGTAGAGCTTCCAGATGAAGGCAGACTAGGAAAAAAGGCTTGGCAATCTACTTCCGAAAATTAGCCAGTGAAAAAAAACCTGTGGACTACAAAAATACTGTTCAATATAGTGCTAAAAGATGAGCACCCTAGGTTGGATGGCACAAAAAATACACAGTGGCTGCAAAAATGAACTTGAGCATACCAACGATTGTGAAGATGGCGTAGAAGCGGGCAGTGTTTCAGTCTATTGGGCATGGGGTCACCATGAGTTGGAGCCAACTCAAAAGCAACTAATGACAAAGATCTCAGGGGATGTAGAGCCACAAGTCAAAGGATCCTGGGTCCCTACGACATCTCAGCTTGGGGCGGACCTGCCTAGACTGTTACAGCGTGAGAAATAAATTTCTATTTTCCTTCAGCTATTACCTGTTGGGTCTATCTGTTGCAGTGCTTAGCCTAACTTCACTAATACAGAAATTACTGGAAGGGGGGGCACCAAAGCAAACACCTAAAATATGCAGCACGCAGCACTGGCTTACAGACAATAGGGGTCAGTGAACAGACAGAGCAGGCTGGGAAGCCTGTGGGGCTCACGGGCCTTGTTAGCCACAGCAGAGCACCAGAAATCTGTTTGCAATGATAACTTGGAAGGCAGACAGTGTGCCTACCGGGCCAGCAGCTCTGGGTGCCTTAGTGTTCCTGTATTTGGTCAACTCCTTGCTCCTTTCTGCAGGCACTACAAGAAAATGGTGAACCAGAAGGGAACTGGCGTGTTTGCAAGTAGATGCAATGAAATGCACAGTTTTGGGATTAAAGTCCTTACAAAGATGGAAGAGTCAAAGGGAAGATATAAGGCTTTGAACAACAAAAAAAACAGCTGCCCTCAAGTCGATTCTGACTCATAGTGGCCCCATGTGTGTCAGAGAAAAACTGTGCTCCATGGAGTTCTCAGTGGCTCCTTTTTTGAAGCAGATCACCATACCTTTCTTCCAAGGTACCTCTGGGTGGACTCAAATCTCTAACCTTTCAGTTAGTAGCTGAGTGCTTAACCATTTGCTTAATCATTTGCACCACCCAGAAGGCCTCCCACTAAGCTTGACTCCCTTGGGGCTGGGGGTGAGTGTTTGTGAGTGGACAGAGGCACACACAGAGAGCAGCCGGCAGAGGGGGAGACCGCACCAGAAGCTGACAACTTCCCACTGGAATCCCCTGCCCCCTCCTCCAGGGTACAAACTTAGACTACATTTCCAGCCTCCCTGCAGTCAGCCAGGACCATGTGACGTCTTCCTACTGGAACGTGAGTGAGGGGACAAGTGGCACAGAAAGGCACTGACAGGTGATGCTGAGCTAGAAGGTGAAGAAGCCTGGTTCCCTGAGTCGTCTCATGGAGGGACACCCACCCGGGTCTGTTTGGAAAAGGGGAAATAAACCACCACTGGTTTGAACCATTACATTTTTGGGTCTGTTTGTTATAAAACAGACCTGACCTTGTTGCAAAAATCTAGTTAGGGGCATTGCCGGTCTCCAATCTTATTGTTTTATACTACGTCACAGTGCCCACCCTTGGGTTGACAGAGCTTGGCATGGGGACAAGGATGCTGAGAAACAAAGGCAGCCCGGGGATCCCATCCAGGAAAGAAATTTGGATGTGGTTACTGCCACATGGGAGTGACTGGGAGCAAGCAGGTCAGAAGCCTGCTAGGTTTTTAAGGGGATCCTATTATCAAAGAAAAATGAGCCTGGCCTAATACAGCCTTAGGAACCCCAAACTGTTATCAGCAGGAAGTGGGTAATGAAAGCGATTCACCCCCAAGGAGGTCACACTCCCCACTCCCTACTTCCCGTGTGGGCAGAACCAGGGTGTCACAAGGAACCTCCTGTTCTGCCAGGGGAGAGGTCTTCCCAGTGCACCTGGCAGGATTCCATCGCGGCTTCGGGCCAGGGACTGTCTTTCTGAGTGGAAGCTGTTGTTGCAGGTACCCTGCCTCTCTCCATCACTCTGTGTGTGTGTGTGCGCGCGTGCGTGCAGGTCACAAGAAGCCATGCCTAGACCTGACAGAGAGGATGCTGAGTTGGGTGCAATGACTGTATGGGCCTGTAGTTGACTCCCTTGGGGCTGGGGGTGAGTGTTTGTGAGTGGACAGAGGCACACACAGAGAGCAGCCGGCAGAGGGGGAGACCGCACCAGAAGCTGACAACTTCCCACTGGAATCCCCTGCCCCCTCCTCCAGGGTACAAACTTAGACTACATTTCCAGCCTCCCTGCAGTCAGCCAGGACCATGTGACGTCTTCCTACTGGAACGTGAGTGAGGGGACAAGTGGCACAGAAAGGCACTGACAGGTGATGCTGAGCTAGAAGGTGAAGAAGCCTGGTTCCCTGAGTCGTCTCATGGAGGGACACCCACCCGGGTCTGTTTGGAAAAGGGGAAATAAACCACCATTGGTTTGAACCATTACATTTTTGGGTCTGTTTGTTATAGAAGTTTAGCCTACCCCAACTCCACAGAGGAAGCACTGGTGGTTCAGTGGTATTCCACCTTCTACGAGGGAGACCCAGGTTCGATTCCCAGCCAGTGCATCTCAGGTGCAGCCACGACCTGTCTGTCAGTGGAGGCTCGCATGTTGCTATGATGCTGGACGGGTTTCAGCAGAGCTTCCAGACTAAGACAGACTAGGAAGAAAAGCCTGTGATCTACTTCCAAAACTCAGCCAATGAAAGCCCTAGGGATCATGAACATCTGATACACAAGTGACCATGAGGATGGAGCACAGTCAGGCAGTGTTTCATCACTCCATTATGTACCGGGTCACCACGAGTGGGGACCACCTCACTGGCAGCTAACAACAACAACTACTACTACTAGGAAATCTAATAACAACAAAACTCTGGAAACAACACAAATGTCCAACTATCTTGGATGGGTTAAATAAACGATGGTAGATAAATATAATTTAATAGTATTTCATTAAAAACAATGTGCTTCAAAAAGACCATACTTAATGGTCTGACTGAGACTAGAGGAATCCCAGTGGTCATGGTCCCCAAACCTTCTGTCGGCCCAGGACAGGAACCATTCCCGAAGACAACTCATCAGACATGAAAGGGACTGGACAGTGGGTAGGAGAGAGATGCTGATGAAGAGTGAGCTAATTATATCAGGTGGACACTTGAGACTGTGTTGGCATCTCCTGTCTGGAGGGGGGATGGGAGGATAGAGAGAGTTGGAAGCTGGCAAAATTGTCACGAAAGGAGAGACTGGAAGGGCTGACTCATTAGGGGGAGAGCAAGTGGGAGAACGGAGTAAGGTGTATATAAACTTATATGTGACAGTCTGACTTGATTTGTAAACGTTCACCTGAAGCTCAATAAAAGTTAATAAAAAAAAAAACAAAAACAATGTGCTTCATGAGACTATGTGGGCAGCTCCTGTCTGGAGGGGAGATGAGAAGGCAGAGGGGGACAGAAGCTGGCTGAATGGACACAGGAATACACGGTGGGGAGAAGGAGTGCACTGTTTGCTTAGGGGGAGAGCAACGAGGAATATATAGCAAGATGTATATAAATTTTTGTATGAGACTGACTTGATTTGTAAACTTTGTATGAGACTGACTTGATTTGTAAACTTTCACCTAAAGCACAATAAAAATTCAAAAAAAAAAGCCAACGTGCTATATAGTTAGGGACAAGTAAAAATGCTTGAGTAATTTTGCCAAGCGAGAAAATAGGTTCTGGAAAGGAGGGTCTTTTTTGTTTCTTTTTAAAAAAGCAAGAGGAAAAAATTAAAACTATATATATATAGAGAGAGAGAGAAGTGTGTATACATGTGCATACTACTGCCACATGGGATAAGCGGGAGGGAGCAAGAGATTGCTGACATGGGAAGAGTGTTTTTATCTTACCTTAGATCACCCCAAGTTCCCGTTTTCCTCAAATTCATCAAATGGACGCTCTGCTTTTTGGCATTCAGAATCTGGTTGAGGCAGTAGGGGTTAGAACTCTAAAAGCAAAAAATTAAAAAGAACATTACTACTTCCCACTATACTGTAATCCGTCGTTGTTGTTGTTAGGTGCCATTGAGTCGGTTCCGACTCATAGCGACCCTACGTACACTACAAAACCCTTCCTGGTCCTGTGCCAACCTCACAATTGTTGCTATGTTTAAGTCCATTGTTGCAGCATTATTTAGTGCACGGTTAAATGTAAGAATAGTCACGTTAAAGTTTTTCAGGAATATTTCTTAGGAATAATTTTTTCCCTCTTTTAATGGGTTACATTGAATTCTCCTGGTCTCTAAGCCCATGCTGTCCAATATGGCAGCCATGAGCCATGTATAGCTATTTAAATTTATTAAAATTAAATAAAAGGAAAAATTCGGGTTCTCAGTTACACTAGCCACATTTCCAGTGCTCTGTGACCACATGTGGCTAGCAGCACAGACACAGAACACTTCCATCTTTGCAGGAAGTTCTCTTGGGCAGCACTGCTCCACACTATTCAGGCTATGGGAAGGTTAGCCAAGGCCAAAATTCAGCTCCAGCTCAGGGGCATTACAATTGCTGCCCCTGAAGCCACTGATGGCCACCCTTCCGATTCCTGGTCACCAAGGAGCCCTTGGACTCTGTCATGGGAGGTGTGCCAAGCTTGAGTCTTCGGGGTTCAATCACTCCGTGTGCTCAGCACAGGGCCAGGCTCATGGGATGCATCTGAGTCAGGAAAGCATCAGCGATGCTCCTCTAAAAAGCAACAAAAAAAGAGCAAGAGGCAGAAGTCGCTGAAGTCAGAAAAGGAGGATTGGACTGCTATCTGATGAATTTTATTAATGTGTTCTGCAGGAGGCAATGTGACCCGCTGGGTTTTTCAGTTCATAACTGCTAAGAGCACAGCGCCTGGCCCCGAGGAGATGCGTCTGAGCTAAGAACCACCAGCTCTGATGTGTAGACCCTGCTGACCACCTGGAGAGACAGACGAAATAACTGGATGAGTATGAGTTGAAAGGAGAAGTGCGAGCCCCAGCAGAAGGACCTGGCCCAGTGCAGAGAACAGAGTCCATAGAGAGAGAGAACAGTAGTAGAGCTGGGGTGGGTAAGGGGGGGGTGGTGATGGTTGGAAATGACACAGGGGGTTAGAGAAATATGGGAATAGCCACAAGGCCTTGTGAAAGAATACAGTAGACTTCATCCTAGGAAGACACCAAAGGGTTTTAAGAGGTCACTCTGGTTGCCATGAAGGGAAGGGGTCAGGGGCCGTTAGTTACTGCTCTTAAGCCATTAGGACTCTTGGCAAGCTCAGAAAAGGGGAGGCAAAGGGCCCTATAATGAGGAGTGAACGGACAAAGGGAACTGGAGGGTGGGGAGTGGCAGACCAAACAAACAAACAAAAAAACCCAGTGGTGTTGAGTCGGTTCCAACTCATAGCGACCCTACAGGACAGAGAAGAACTGCCCCATAGAGTTTCCAAGGATCACCTGGTGGATTTGAACTGTAGCACTTAACCACTAAGCCACCAGGGTTTCTGCAGTGGCAGACAGCATATTAAAAAAGGCTGGCTCTTTCTGTAGAAGAATCCTGATCAAAAGGGGGGAGATGCAGAACAGACTTTCAAATTCTCATGGAATCCAGACTTTCTGGAACCACTGAAGTTGAATGAACCCCCAAAACTATTGCTCTGAGAAAATATTTAAGCCTTAAACCAAAAATATTCCCTGAAGTCTTCTTAAAACCAAAGTTTAGCTTAATTAGTAAAGAATATCTGCCCTGAGCATGGCGCTCTTTTTAAGATTTTAAGATCTATATGGGATCAAATAGACAATGGCAACTTGAAAGGTTTGATAGGAAACTTAGGGGGCAGTGAGTTTATGTTAATAGGGTGTCATGGATTGAATTGTGTCCTTGAAAAATGTCTGTCAACTTGGCTAGCTCATGACTCTCAGTATTGTGTGATTTGTCTACCATTTTGTCATCTGATATGATTTTTCTACAGGTTGTAAATCCTATCTCTATGATGTTAATGAGATGGGATTAGCAGCAATTATGTAGACTAAATCTACAAGATTAATCTACAATTTAAGCCAATCTCCTTTGAGATATAAAAGAGAGAAGCGAGCAGAGAGATGCAGGACCTCATACCACCAAGAAACAAGAGCCAGGAGAACAGTGCGTCCTTTGGACCCAGGGTCCCTGCACTGAGAAGCTCCTAGTCCAGGGGAAGAGAGATGAGAAAGACCTCCCTCCAGAGTCAACAGAGAGAGAAAGCCTTCCCCTGGAGCTGATGCCCTGAATGTGGACTTCCAGGCTACTAGACTGTGAGAGAATAAACTTCTGTTTGTTGAAGCCATTCACTTGTGGTATTTCTGTTACAGCAGCACTAGATGACTAAAAAAAAAAAAAAAAAAGACATAGGGAAGAACAATTCAGAAAACGAGGGCACAACTTGAAGAATGTAATCAATGTCACTGAACTGTGCATGCAGAAATTACGGAATTGGTGTATGTTTCGCTGTGTATATTTTCAACAACAATTTTTTTAAAAAAGGCTGTTTTGAAGGAGACTTGAGTAGCCATAATAACCACAATCCTAGCTATGGCCCATTATAGAGCGTTTGCTACGCTTGGCGGTGCTCCCAGTCTTCATGCAAATGGACTCATTAAGTACTAACAACACTGTGAGGGAAGTACTATTATTATCTGCATCTTACAGATGATGAAGCTGACACACAGAGAGGCTAAATAACTTGCCCAAAGTCACACAGACACCAAGTGGAAGAACTGCAGATTTGAACCCAAGCTGTCTGGTTCCAGAGTCCCTGCCACAAAGAAAACAATCTTATACCTGGGAATCAGAACAAGGTCCAAAACATTGAGGGGAAATGCATCTGGGGATGTTGGGCTCACCCCAAGGAGTTTCCCTTCTCAATCCTAGCTGCCTTAGTCTCTCTGATGCCTTCTCATAACTGTTTTTCTGTGCTTTGTTTTTGTTTTCAAATTTTATATAACTCTGATGGTTGTTCTTGGTGGGAGGTTTGGTCTAATGCAAGCTACTCATTCACAGCCAGAAGTGGAAGTCTTTATTCAGTCGGTTTTGATCAGAAAAAGGTTGGTTCTGAAGGAGAAGTGAAAGCCGCTGCAAAACACTCCGTGTTTCTTGTCTGCTCCTGCCATCCTTACACTCCCTGGGCAAACTGTTTAACCTTCCGTAGCCTCAGTTTCCTCATCTGAAGCAGGGATCATAATCCTCTCCTTGTAGACTGGTTATGAGGATTAAACAAAAGAACATGAACACCCCCCGGACAGGGCTTGAGGGTGGTCAGCAAATTTCTGCTCTGAAACATGTCAGCAAAAGCCTGGAGCCACAGGTGGTCAGAGAGGCACCATTCAGCCCCAGTCCAGGAGAGAGGCTGCTCTGTTTCCCTAAAGCGAGGCACACGGAGCTCACTGTGGTGAGGGTCACATTTCCACTGCTGCGCCTGAAGCCACCAGTGGCCACCCCTCCTTCCGACTCCTGGTCACTGAGGAGCCCTTGGACTACAAGGTGGGTTTGCCCAGTTCGAGCCTCTGGGGTTCAATCATTCTGCGTGCTCAGCACAGGGGCAGGCTCATTTAAGGAAGTGCATTAGGAATGAATTTAATGAAATATTAGTTTATAGGCCTAAAGTCTCAGGCTGAGTCCTTGGGACCAAATGACCCAAATAACGCCCACCCCCTGGTGAGGCCTGGGCTGGGAGGCCAGCAGGGAGGCCAGCCTTCATCCTGAGGTGTCCCCTCATCACCCTGAGCCTTGTCAACACTGGAAGAGCCAATCAGTTCTCACCAACTGCTGAGGGAGGATGAACTGGTACAACCACTCTTGGCATCAGGTGAGTTGAATATTTGCTGACCCTTTGACCAGCAATCCCAATCTGAGGAATTCACCCAAGAGGAACTTCTGTTCGTGAACAAGCAGACTCAAGGCGGCGCTCTGGTTGAGCAGAACACTGGAGTCAACCCGCATGTCCTCAGAAGGGGACTGCATAAAATGTGATACTTTAAATGACTTTAAAGTGAATTAGGGCATAACCAGCTTGCCAGGCCTATGGTCAAAATGTCATAGGGTCTCAGGGATGGTCATAGCCTTCTAGGAAAATCAACCAATGTCTAAAAACCTTCCAAATTCCAGAGCTCCACACATAATGTGGTTTGGACCTCATCTGTCTCCTTCATCACCCGCAATACACCCTGGAACTGATCCCCTTCTGCTTTCCCAGCCTTTGCCGTCCCGGCCCCCAGAATGCCTTCCACTGCACTCCTAGTGAAACGTCTCCTGTAAAGTCTTCCTCAACCCTACAGCCGTTCTTTGGGATTCCTCCTCTCAAGGCGTGAAGAAACTGAGTCAGCTATTTCTTTGCACCTTCAAAGGAAAAACGGGGCGCTATAAATGAAGACTTTATATATATTAACACAATTTAATCTTCACACCAGCTCCAGAAAATGGGTGTTAACCATTATCACTTCTCTACAGAAAAGGAAACCCTGCCTCGGAGAGGTTCAGGGGGATCCCCTGAGGTCACACAGTTCTGCTGAGTCATGGACGAAGAAATAGTGTAAATGCATTTCATTCATAAAAGTCCAGGCTTGAAAACAGCACTAATACATCAAAAAAACAAACCAGTTGCCACTGAATTGATTCTGACTCATGGCAACCCCATGTGTGTCAGAGTAGAACTGCTCCACCAGGTTTTCAATGGCTAGCATCTTTTGGAAGTAGATGGCCAGGCCTTTCTTCCGAGGCACCTCTGAATGGATCCAAGCCACCAACATTTTGTTTAGCAGTTGACCATTTAGCCATCGGTGCCACCCAGGACTCAGATCAGCCCAACTCATGGCAATCTCCTGTGTTGCAGATTCTCCTTAGGGTTTTCTTGGCTATAATCTTTACCAAGCAGTCCACCAGGGCTTTCTTTCACGGAGCTGACTGGGTGGGTTCAAACCGCCAACCTTGGGGTTAGCAGCCTATCCCAAATGCTTGTGCCACCAGGCTCCATACATACTGTATGTGTGCCCTCAAGTAGATTTCAACTCCTAACAACCCCATGTGACAGAGCAGAACAGCCCCACAGCGTTTCCTAGGCTGTAATCATTACAGAAGCAGACGGCCAGGGTTTTCTCCTGTGGAGCTGCCGGGTAGGTTAGAACTGCCAATCTTCCGGTTCGCAGCCAAGTGGTTAACCGTTGCGCCATCAGGGCTCTTTATACGCTATATATTATTACTTGAATTTCAGCTCTAGCATCAGGATAGGAATGACAAGCTTAGAGATGGCAACGTGGGATACAATATCTATCTTTTCATCAGAAAGCAGAAGCAGATTCACCTTTCAGCCAAATATTAGGCCCATAAAACAAAACAAGACTAACTGGCCACACCAGCCCAGGGGCAAGGACCAGAAGAGAGGAGAGGTCAGGAAAGCCGGTAATGGGGAACCCAAGTTGGAGGAGGGGAGAATGTTGTCACGTCGTGGGGCTGGCAACCAATGCCACAAAACGATATGTGTATTAATTGTTTAATGAGAAACTAATTTGCTCTGTAAACCTTCATTAAAGCACAATAAAGAAAGGGTGGGGGGAGAATGCAGAACACAATTTCAAATTCTCAGGGAATCCAGACTTTCTGGAGCTATGGAGGCTGGATGAACCCCTGAAACCATTGCCCTGAGATAATCTTTACACCTTAAACCAAAAAATATCCCCGGTTATCTTAAAACCAACCACAGTCTAAATTAACTAGCAAAAAATGTCTGCCTTGTATGCCCTTTTAAGAACTACCTATATGACTTCAAATTGACAACAGCAACTCAAAATATTAGATAGGAAGCTTAGGGGGCAGAGTTTATGTCTATGGGCAGGAAAACCTCAAAAGTGGGGGAATGGTTGTACAACTGAACGAATGTAATCAATGTTACTGACTTGTACATGTCGAAATTATTGCATGTGTTTTGCTGTGTACATTTCTGACAACAATAAAATAAACTAAAACAAAAAGCAAGCAGAAGCCCAGTGAAACTGTAACCCGGAGCAAAAGAGAAGGATTGCAAGGTAGCTCGCCCAGCCCGGGGCCCCCGCGCTCAGCTGGGGAGCCCGTTCCCTGCCCGCGCAGCGCCCCTCCACCCCGACCCCGCCGCGCTCCCCGCCCCCGCCGGGACCCGCCCCCGGCCCAGCGCGTCCGGCGTCCGCGTCCTTGGCCGGCGGGAGGCGAGCGTGCCCGGCGCGCGTCCCCGGGGCCGGCGGGCGCGGCGCCTTCCCCCGCCGTCGTGCGGCCCGCGGCGGCCGGGGTGGTGCCGATACTCACAGCTTGGCCGGGCGCATGCAGGCCCCGGCGGCCGCAGAGCAAGGCGCCTTCCGTCGGCCCGGGGGCCCCGGCGCGGGCCTGGGTCAGGCCCGGGGGCGCCGCCCGGGGCAGGAAGCCGGCGGCCGCGCGGCGCCCGAGCGTCCACATGCCGCTCCTGATCTGCGGCCTGCTCCGCCCTCCCGCGCGGGGACGCGCGACGACACCTGGTGGCCACGGGCCGCAGGCGCACCAGCTCTGCTCCCGCGCTCAGGTCCCCCTCTTCTGTAGGCTGTGTGGAAAAGGCCAGAGGTTAGAGGTCAGGAAGAACTTCCGAGCGTTGCATCCGTGCGTTTAACAAAAATGGGAGCGCCTGCATTGTGCGAAGCACGGAACTTACCCTTTGGGCAACATGGTGACCGCGAAACCAAGGTCCCTGCCCTTACGGAGAGTTCAGTGATTCCCCGCCCCCCCGCCAGCAGAAATTCTGTACAGGAGGGATTTGGGATCAGCAAAATGGCTGACCGTGTGGGGTACCAGCCTTGAAGCTGCTTGTATAGGTTGCAGCCAGAAGCCAGGTTCTTAAATCCAGACTATGTCCAGTTCCTAGCTGTGTGACCAGTGGGCAAGTTAATTAACCTCTCTGCCTCATCTGTAAAATGGGATTAATAAAACTTAACTACTTCATACGGTTGTTGTAAGGATAAAATGAGTTAATCCCATGTAACGTTTTTAGGATGAGGCCTAGGTCTTGTTAAGTGAACAATAAGTGTTATTGTTAATACAAGGTCCCCAGGTGGTACAAAGTGTTTGCTCTCACCTGCTGACCAAAAGGTTGATGGTTGGAATCCACCCAGTCTTGCCACAGAAGAAAGGCCTGGCGATCTGCTTACATAAATTACAGACAAGAAGACCCTATGGAACAGTTCCAGTCTGAAGCACATGGGGTCACCATGACTTGGAATTCACTCACGGCAATGGGTTTGGTTTTTTTTGGTTTTATTTATTAACAAACATTTTTAAAAAGAAAAATTCATGTAGGTTGTATATTATAAAGGAGTGCAAATTGTGAGTGTTTTCTTTACATTTTATATAAACAGCAAACCCACTGCCACTGAGTCAATTCTGACTCATAGCGGCTCTATAGGACAGTAGAACTGCCCCATAGGGTTTCCAAGGCTGTAAGTCTTTACAGAAGTAGGCTGCCACATCTTTCTCCCACAGAGCAGCTGTTGGGTGTGAACCACTGACTTGTTGGTTAGCAGCCAAGCCCTTTAATCACTGCACCACCAAGGATCCTATACATTTAATATATGCTTCAGAAAATGTGAACCGTTCATACCAGAACCTGTTGCCATCAAATTGATTCTGACTCATAGAGACCTCATAGGACAGAGTAGAACTGCCCCCATAGGGTTTCCGAGAAGCAGCTGGTGGATTCGAACTGCCGACCTTTTGGTGAGCAGCCAAGCTCTTAATTTTTATGGGGAGGTAGTGGGCAGAGAAGACGGGAAGCTGCCAAAGTTCTTCCAAAACCAAACTTGGTTAATAGTAGAGATAAGACATGCTTAAACGTGACAAGTGTCATATGCTAAATAACAAGTGTTAAAAGAGGGACTCAAACTGTGGATGTCAGCATTGCATGAGAAGGAGCCCAGGTGGTGCAATGTTTAAGCACTTGGCTGCTCACCAAAAGGTCAGCCGTTCTCTGAACCCACCAACAGCTCTGAGGGAGAAAAGACCTGAGGTTCTGCTCCTGTAAAGATTTACAACCTAGGAAACCCTATGGGGCAGTTCTACTCTGTCCTACTGGGTCACTTTGAGTCGGAATCAACTCGACTGCACACAACAATAACATTGGGTGGGAGATTATATGCAACTAGGAGTGGGGGCCATCAAGGAGGTCTTATGGAAGAAGTGGCATTTGAACACGGCCTTGAAAAATAGTCTAAAGGAGGTGGGTTTTGACTGGCCATCAGAGAAGTGGTCCAGGACATTCCTTCCAGATGAGAGACGTTCTGTATTTAATTTCCAAGCAGCCATTTATTGAGTACCTACTATGTATATGCCAGGTGTGGAGAAGCCCTCACACTAAGCCCAACAATTTTCAGTCAGGGATGATTTTGCTTTCCAGAGGACATTTGAAAATGTCTGGAGACATTTTTGATTGTCACACTGGAGGGGTGCTACTGGCATCTAGTGGGTAGAGGACAGGGATGCTGCTAAATATTCTACAAAGCACGAGGCAGCCCCACAACAAAGAATTGCCTTGTCCAAAATATCAGTGGTGCTGAGGCTGAGAAGCCTTCACGGGAGTCACCCAAGAAGAACCTACTGAAGGGAAAGGGGAGTGTTTTTGTTGTCAGCCATGGTCCCAGGTGCTGCCACAGTGACTAATGAAGTGAGGGGGCCCCTCTTCCTCTCACCCTCAGAGCTTCATTAGACACTTTGAGAGTTGTGTTATTATTAACCAGCATGCTTAGAAGTCCAGCATAGAAAGAGCACCCTGCACATGTCCCAACTCCCTGCAAACGTAATATCACTGCCTCATCTTTTCAGCTGAGGAAACAGGCTCAGAGCAGCAGACCAGAGAATATCAATGCCTCACAAAAGCCACGCCTTCCCTAGTGGTCAAGGGATCATGCGCACTTGGTCTGAAGCTAGAGTGCTGGGGCTTGTGCAAACACAGATGTTGAAGCCCCTGTGGTACTAAACCAGTGCCAACGGAGGGCATTTGGTGGGGGCCTGCAGCCAAACCTTAATGCCTATCAGGCTGGAGTGGGGTGAATTTCTCACGTTCCTTGCCCACAGGGTACTTTGATAGGACTTAGTCTAAGGCAGGGATTCTGAAAGTATGGTCCCTGGACCAGCAGTACCAGCATCACCCGGGAACTTTTGTTAGAGAGGCTGAAGTCTTGAGATCTACTGAATCAGAAACACTGGGGGGGGGGGCCCAGCGATCTGTAGAGTCACAAGCCCTACTGGAGACTGTGATGCTCACTAAGATTTGAGAACCACTGGTCTAGGGTAAGTCGTGGGCAAATTGTGAATTAAGCCAGTGTCACCAGGGTGATCTTCCTAATTCTAAAAATCTACATCTAAAACGTGAATCTAACCATTGTACTCTCCTTCAGCTCCCTTATGCCACCATCAAGATAAAGCCCAGTTTTTTTAGTACAACAAACTAAGCTTTCTTGCCCAGTCTAGCTTTCCAGCCACCCTCCTTCCTCTTCCTGTTCTGTACCCTACTCTCCAGCTAATCAAGCTGTATCAGTTAGGATTACATGCTGAAAATAATGTTTTAAACAAATTCAAATTTTATTTTTCTTTTACATAAAAAGATGTTGAGAAATTGGCAATCCAGGGTTCTTGGGGCAGCTCAACAAAGTTATGAGACCCAGGCTCCTTACAGCTTACTGCTCTAATAATTGGAGTATGACCCTGCTCCTCATGGTCCAAAATAGTTGCTAGAATTCCAGCTATTACATCTGTATTCTAGGCAGCAGGGTAGAAGGAAGGATGCCCTTTCCCTTCAAAAGACACTTTCTGGAATTTCCACCGGATACTTTCACTTATATCTCATCGGCTAGAATTAATTATATAACGTTACCTCATTAGAATGGAAGCCAGAAAAAAATATCTTTTTGCTGAGCAGCCAATGTCTCCAACTAAAATGTGGAATTCTGTTATTAAAGAGGGTAAGAATGGATACTGGAGACTTCCAGGCATCTTTGCCTCTCAGAACTAAACTACTTGTAATTCCCACAACCAACGATACTTTCTTTCCCATCTGGGTTATCCCTCATGTTGTCCTTTCTTCTCTTTGCCTGGCGTGGCCAATACTGGTGATCCTTTTGTTTTGTTTGTTGTTCATATTTAAGAGTTAGGCCGTAGATAAGCTAACTGGGAGCGCTGAATAATTGGGTAGCACTTGTCAACTGAGAGGCTTTGCTCAGGGTGAGCAGGCAGGAGGCTGGACATTTCATGGGAAGACTCCTGGTGACGGGGTGTAGATGTTGTTGTGTGGTGAAATGAGTTCCTTCATGTGGCCTTTTGCCTTGGTTCTCTGGAAAAACAGCTTGAGAGATTTTCCTCCCAAGTCCTGAGGAGTTACCTTTGCCCTAGTTTTCTACCCCAGAGGGTTTATTACCTTTGTCCAGGCTGATTGGCATTTCCTATGTAAGCTGTAAACAACTTGGTTTGATACTTTTTGTCTGGCCCTGGCTGGCAGCCTACCTTGTGATTGGTATATACCTTGCAGGGATAGGTCAATGGACTATGCAAATGAGGTAACTATAACCTACTATGCAAGTGACGTCTGTGGCCTACTGTGAGGGGATTAGTCAGTTTGCCCTCCCCCCCCAAAAATGACAAAAATTATATATAAGCAGTCAACCCCACAGAGGTTTTTCAGACAGAAATGAGGAAGACAAGTATCAGGAAGAAGCTGAGAGAGAGGAATCAAGGAACCTCCCAAAAGAGCTGTAATACAGGTCAAGGCTATAATACTGAAGATAGCAAGAGGCCCAGAAGGGGCCCAGCAGCAGAGCCAGCAGCAACAGACAGCAGGGCCAAAAGGAACCTGTCCTCAGGGGCCCCAAGAAGGCCTCTCCTCAAGGGGCTGAGAGGAGGCCTGCACAGCCGAGAGGAGCTGAGAGAGCTGTCCTGCACTGAAGAAGGGAGACTTTGCCTACATGCGTCCTGATCCTGCCCCAGAGTTGGAGCCTGTTCCTTAATAAACCACTCCACTTTAAGTATGGTCTGTGAGTTCTGTGTGGCCATTGCAATGGTTTATTGAACCCAGCAAAAAAGTAGAAAGTGCTGTGGGAGGGACGGCTGGTGTCAGAATTGGTAAAAAGGTTGGAGAGTGGAGGTATGTCTGAGCTCCATCTCATGGGGATTGGCCTTGGGCTGATCTTGGTTCACATTATCCACCCTGAAGTTAGTCAGGTTCTGATATTACTATTATTGCTCCTCCCACCATAAATGTCGTTAGCTGACATCGAGTTGATCCTGACGCGTGGTGACCCCGTGTGTGCAGAGTAGAACTGCTCCATAGGGTTTTCAAGAGTATGACCTTTTCGGAGCAGATCACCAGTCCTGTCTTCTGATGAGCCTCTGGGTGGGTTTGAGGCACCAACTTTTTGGCTTCAGTTGAGCACTTAACTGCTTGAGCCACCCAGGGACCCCATATAGAGTGTGGATGTCTTGGCACTAGAGCACCAGGGGCCTGCAGGAGCTACTCTAGTTCTGGCTTCCCAGACTGTTCTATTTTCTTAGAATAACCCTTCCTTCCTTCATTCCTTTTTTGGCATGGAGGCTGATCAACTATGATCATACTGATTCTCCATTATTCATTTTTTTTTTTTTTGCCATTTTGCAGAAAATGGAAATCTTTCATTCACTGATGATATGGGTTTGTAGCATTTTATATTACTTTCATGTCATTTTAATGGGGCCTCAAGAGGGAAAACAGATAGGAACATGAGGTGCCATTCTTTTTGACTGGTCTCCTTTTTGTGAGACCACAGAAGCTGTGAGGTACAGCTTCTAAGAATGGAAATTTATCTGCGAGATACAAGAAGTATTTGCTGCCCAGAGATGTATTTTCTTCTCAGCCTGCATTATTCCTGAGCGATAACTCAGCATTACTCTTGAAGCTGAAATGGACTGGTATTGTCTGTTTTGAATCGGACAATCACATGATCTACTGTACTAGGAATGACTCATAGCAACCCTATAGGACAGAGCAGAACTGCCCCATACGGTTTCCAAGGAGCCCCTGGTGGTTTTGAACTGCTAAACTTTTGGTTAGCAGCTGTAGCTCTTAACCACTACATCAGTAGATGGAAAAAATGGCCTCGGAGGTAGAAACAACATGGGAGATCGCATGATAGAGTTTTGCAAGACCAATGACTTATTCATTTGAAATGCTGTTTTTCAACAACATAAACAGCAACTACACACATGCACCTCGCCAGATGATACACACAGGAATCAAATCGACTACACCTATGGAAGGAGATGATGGAGAAGCTTAATATCATCAGTCAGAACAAGGCCAGGGGCCGACTATGGAACAGACCATCAGTTGCTCATATGCAAGTTCAAACTGAACCTGAAGAAAATTAAAACAAGTCCATGAGAGCCAAAGTACAACCTGAATTGAGAGGCCATTTCGTAAATAGATTTGACACATGCAACACCAGTAACAGAAGATCAGACAAGTTGTGGGATGACACAAAGATTTCATACATGAAAGAAGCAAAAGGTCATTAAAAAGACAGGGGAAAAAAAAAAAGACAACAGTGGATGTCAGAAGAGACTCTGAAGCTTGCTCTTGAATATAAAGTAGCTGAAACAAACAGAAGAAATGATCACGTAGAAGAACTGAACAGAAGATTTCAATGACAGCTCGAGAAGACGAAGTACTGTAATGAAATGTGCAAAGACCTGGAGTTAGAAAACCAAAAGCGAAGAACACACTGGGCATTTCTCAAGCTGAAAGAACTGAAGAAAAGATTCAAGCCTCAAATTGCAATATTAAAGGAGTGTATGGGAAAATTTTTCTTTTTCATTGAACCTCTAATTTACCAAGCATGATGTCCTTCACCAGGGACTGGTCCCTTCTGATAATATATCCAAAATACATGAGATGAAGCCTCGCCATCCTTGCTTCTAAGGAGCATTCTGGCTGTACTTCTTCCAAGACAGATTTATTTGTTCTTCTGGCAGTCCGTAGTATATTCAGCATTCTTTGCCAACATCGTAATTCAAAGATATCGATTCTTCTTCAGTCTTCCTTATTCATTGTCCAGCTTTCGCATACATATAAGGCATTGAGTGAAGGTTGTTGTTGTTAGATGCCATCAAGTCGGTTCCAACCCATAGCGACCCTGTGCACAATAGAACGAAATGCTGCCCGGTCCTGAGCCATCCTTAAATTGTTGTCATGCTTGAGCTCATTGTTGCAGCCAGTGTGTCAATCCACCTTGTTGAGGATCTTCCTCTTTTCCACTGATGCTGTACTCTGCCAAGCATGATGTCTTTCTCCAGGGACTGATCCCTCCTGACAACATGTCCAAAGTATGTAAGACACAGTCTCGCCATCCTTGCTTCTAAGGAGCACTCTGGTTGTACTTCTTCCAAGACAGATTTGTTTGTTCTTTTGGCAGTCCATGGTATAGTCAATATTCTTCGCCAATACCACAATTCAAAGGCATCAATTCTTCTTCGGTCTTCTTTATTCATTGTCCAGCTTTCACATGCATATGATGTGATTGAAAATACCATGGCTTGGGTCAGGCGCACCTTAGTCTTCAAGGTGACACCTTTGCTCTTCAACACTTTAAGGAGGCCCTTTGCAGCAGATTTACCCATTGCAAATGCGTCTTTTGATTTCTTGACTGCTGCTTCCACGGCTGTTGATTGTGATCCAAGTAAAATGAAATCCTTGACAACTTCAATCTTTTCTCTGTTTATCGTGATGTTGCTCGTTGGTCCGGTAGTGAGGATTTGTTTTATTTATGTTGAGGTGCAATCCATTCTGAAGGCTGTGGTCTTTGATCTTCATTAGTAAGTGCTTCAAGTCCTCTTCACTTTCAGCAAGCAAGGTTGTGTCATCGGCATAACGCAAGTTGTTAATGAGTCTTGCTCCTATCCTGATGCCCCGTTCTTCTTCATATAGTCCAGCTTCTCGAATTATTTGCTCAGCATACAGATTGAAAAGGTATGGTGAAAGAATACAACCCTGACGCACACTTTTCCTGACTTTAAACCAATCACTATCCCCTTGTTCTGTCCAAACAACCGCCTCTTGATCTATGTAAAGGTTCCTCATGAGCACAATTACGCGTTCTGGAATTCCCATTCTTCACAGTGTTATCCATAATTTGTTTTGATCCACACAGTCCAGTGCCTTTGCATAGTCAATAAAACACAGGTAAACATCCTTCCGGTATTCTCTGCTTTCAGCCAGGATCCATCTGACACCAGCAATGATATCCCTGGTTCCATGTCCTCTTCTGAAACCAGCCTGAATTTCTGGCAGTTCCCAGTCGATATACTGCTGCAACTGTTTTTGAATGATCTTCAGCAAAATTTTGCTTGTGTGTGATATTAATGATATTGTTCTATAATTTCCACATTCAGTTGGATCACCTTTCTTAGGAATAGGCATAAATATGGATCTCTTCCTGTCAGTTGGCCAGGAAGCTGTCTTCCATATTTCTTGGCATAGACAAGTGAGCACCTCCAGTGGTGCATCTGTTTGTTGAAACATCTCAATTGATATTCCATCAATTCCTGGAGACTTGTTTTTTGCCAATGCCTTCAGAGCAGCTTGAACTTCTTCCTTCAGTACCATTGGTTCCTAATCATATGCCACCTCTTGAAATAGTTGAACATCGACTAATTCTTTTTGGTATAATGACTGTGTATTTCTTCCATCTTCTTTTGATGCTTCCTGCATCGTTTAATATTTTCCCCATAGAATCCTTCACTGTTGCATCCCGAGGCTGAAGGTTAGTCCAAGAAAATGACAGAGACTCTGCTCTCACATTTCTGAGCCTCTGTTGGGGCCCTGGTGGCACAATGGTTAAAAGCTTGGCTGTTAATCAAAAGGTCAGCAGATCGAATCCACCAGCCACTCCTTGGAAACCCTATGGGGCAATTCTACTCTGTCCTATAGGGTCTCTATGAGTTGGAATCAACTCAACTGCAATGGGTATTTTTTTGATGGGGGGAAACTAATGTTTATGAGAGAAAAAGCTCTGATTATTCATGTTGTGGTCACTCTGCAGAGGTGGGATGGAACCCCCAGCCACCAGCCTAAAATTTGGTTTGGATGTCAAGACTGATGATGTCACATATGCACCATGGGGGTATGAAAAGTTTTATTACTAACACAATGAGGCTTTTTGAGGAGAGCAGGGCCATTTCCCGAGCATATCCAAGAACAGCTTGAGAGAGTAGGGAAAGGAGACTAGGTATGGGGTTTTATGGTGATTAGAGGGTGAGACTGGGCTGAGGGTTCCCGTGTGTGGTCAGGGCTTACATGATTTGAACGTCCCGCCAGCACCAAAGGAAAGAGCACCCAGACTTTCTTATCAGCTTGCCCAGATGTGGGGCAGAAGGAGAAGAGGGAAGTGTGGGACTTGAAAGCTGTCGGTGGTCAAGCACCAAAAATGGAATCAGACTCTTTATTACAGTTCAGTAGCTGGATTTTCTGTCACTGGCAAAAGAAGTCCTAAATGATTTATAGTCTATAATCTATATACATCAGCCAAAGTAGGTTTTAAAAAACAGATCATATTACTCCACTTCTATGAGACCCTTCAGTAACATATCTTTGAAGTAATAATTTCAAATAAAATTTTGAACTTCATATCACAGCCTACATGGCCTTGAATGATCTGACCCCTATTTACCTCTCAGACTCATCCTGTACCCTCTCCTCATTGCTCAATCTACTCCTGCTGTACTTCCTAGCCCTCAACTCACATGCCCTTCTCTTCCTTAGGCCCTTCATTACTGTTTCTCTGACTAGAACGCTCTTCCTCCAGCTTATCACATACGTGCTCCTTGTCATCATCAGGCCTCAGCCTGCATGTCCCCTCCTCAAGGAGACCTTCCCTGACCACTATACCTATTTAGGGGACTTCTCCCTCTACTTCTTGTTTCCCTCCATCACTTCTCTCTGTTCATTTCCTTCGTAGCATGGATCCCAATTGGTAAGTATATTGTCTATGTATTTGTTTTTTTTAAATTATCAATTAGATGTCTCTCACACTAGAATATAAGCTCTACTTCTGTTCTTGTTCACCCTTGTGTACCTAATGCTAGACATTATGTTTGCCGAATAGTAAGTTCTCCAAGACTACTTGCCACACGTGGAAGGATGAATCACCCTGGTTTGTCACCTTCTAGGGCAATTTACTTTCCTTTTTAAACATTCTTATTTGTAGAATGGGGATAATTGTGGTACCCACCACATACTGTTGTAAGAATGAAATGAGATAATGTATATAAATTTCTGGGACAATACCTGGCTGTCTTAGTTTCCCACAGCTGCTGTAACAGAAATACCCCTGTGGGTGGCTATAAAGAACAGAATTTATTTTCTCACCATTCTGGAGGCTAAAAGTCCAGATCAAGGTCTCGGCTGTGTCAACTCCTTCCATGTAGGTAGTCCAGGGCATTCCTTTGTTCCTTGGTTTGTTGAGGATCCTCACATGTCATCTGTCTTCCCCTGTGTGAGTGTCTCTGTGTCTAACCCGCTCTTTTTTTAACTTAGAAGTAATTAGATTTAGAACCCACCCTACTTGGGCCTGATCTAATTAACATAACAAAGAAAACTATTTCCAAACAGAATTATATCCACATATATAGAGGTTAGGATTCCAATACATATTTTGGTGGGCCACTATTCAATCCGTAATACTGGCACACAGTAAGAGCTCAACAATGATTATTTTCTTCTTTCCCCATCCCTGAATTCTAGGTAACTCCAACCCTGGGCTTGGGCAACCTTGGGTTAGTCACTGAACCTTTGGGCTGTCAGGGTTTATTTAATCAACAAGTATTTATCAAGAACCAACAGTGTGTCAGTTGCTATTCTAGTCCTTTGGATACGGTGCTGAGCAAAACAAGCAAAAATACCCACTCTCACAGAACTTACATTCTAAGCTCTCTAAGGGCTTTGATGCTTTTGCTCAAATTCTTATAATTTAGGAGCTGGAATTATCTGTTGGAATTTTGATTAGAGGAGGGAATGAGGAATGATCTAGCTTGACAATTGGGTCTGGTCATCAGTTTAATTTGGTCCACCTCCAGCAGGTGTTCTACAATTACCTAGCAGACTTCCTCTCTACTGCGGTTTGAAGGGGGCATTTGCGGATGACAGAGCACCTGATGTTGTCACTGTAGTTCTTCACTCTGACAGTGGATTAGAATCAAGGAGTTAGATGTCTGCCAGAGTGCCTTTTGCCCAGAGAGTTTTGAGAAGGGTTGAGGGAAGAAAGGAGCACAGGCAATGATAGCATCCAAAGGGCCCCAGCTGCCTTGGGACTGCATTTCTTATTCCCCACCTTTTTGTGTCCCTCTTGCTAGAAAATAAAACCAGGGTCCTTGTAAGAATGCATTCTTATTGGAAAGTGCTGTGTGCATAATTTTATGTGTGGCAAGTCTGAAACAATCCTCTTGAACTGACATCTAATTTACAGATGGAAGTCCAGAGAATTAAGTGTGGGTCCAGAACCCAAAACACCTGATTTCTGGTCCAGTACACTAACTCTCATATTAGACAACAAGAGTTCAATATGATAAAGTTATATCAGTCCCACGGACTGCTATATCAGTTCTATCAGCTTCAGTATATCAGTCCCATGGAAGGGTTCTGATTGGCTCTGCTGGGATCATGTGTCTACCCCTTGGAACAATCACTGCTGCTAAGGGAATGGGAACATATGATTGGCCAGGCTGGAGTTGGGGGAGGCGGTGTATATTACCAGATGAAGGGGAATGGGAAAACTTGCCAGGCTGCCAAAAAGGAGAGCTACCCATAAAGCCTTACATCTTTAAATTCCCACTCATTCTTGCTTGGTCTTAGGCTTCAGCTCAGGCATAGCAACAGTGCTCTGACTCAGAGCCTAAAGACTTAACTTCCTGCCAGGAGGTGATTTTGGTTTTGGGGAAAAGTTGTTGTTAGTTGCCACATTTCAGAAGCAAATTGCCAAGCCTGTCTCCTGAGGTGCCACTGGATGGGCTCGAACCTCCAACTTTTCAGCTAGTAGTTGAGCAGTTAACCATTTGCACCATGCAGAGATTCCTAGTGAAAAGCTAGTCCATTGCATTTGCTTAGATTGATTGACAGGATAAATTGCCAAAGGCATATTTTTCTGTAATGAGGGATGAGAAGCAGCAATATGTCCTAGGAGACTAATTCGGGGGCCAGAGCCTGAATCCAAGCTCTGAAATGAAATTTGCTACATAATTTGAATTTAATATAGATTAAGATCATACGATATCCAGCAAATTAATTGATCAATAATTCCAAAATGTTTTTGACAATAAATATTAAATCTGTGAATAATTTAAACAATGTGCTAATCATGAAAACTTTTAGTGGCCACAAAAAAAGGGGGTTTGGACTTATTTTCAGAGAAAGGTTCCCTGCAGGATCCCTTGGGCTATGTGTGATAATGTTTGATCCTTGATCTAACAGGTTATGAAAGTTTCAGGCAGGGGCCTCTCTCTTGTGCAAAAAACTCTCAAAGCAGACTGATAGGACAAGAGGAAAGAAGCATATGATATTCAGAATATCACCTGGGGAGAGTTGTTCTTCCTGCTTAGTGAGGAATTTGCACTAATACTCCAACAGCCCTCAAGGAAGCAGTCTGGTGGAGTGGACATGTGTGGGCTTTATGAAGCCAGACAGGTGTATTTTCAGAGCATAAATTTCAACAAGTTAAAAATGTAATTTTCGTACAAATACTTAGTGAGCATATGCCAAAGATTTGATTAATTAGAGAATTAATTAAGAGGAAGCCAGCAGGAAGGCAAAGCTGGTTGAAAGGAGACTAGAAAAAGCTGATTTATACAGTCAGTGATGTAAACAGAATGCTGCAATAGGGTTACTAAATTAGGTATCCAACTGGTTAGTGTCTGTCATGGATTGAATTGTGTCCCCCCAACATATCTGTCAACTTGGCTAGGTCATACTTCCTAGTATTGCATGATTGTCTACCATTCTGTCATCTGATGTGATTTTCCTATGTGTTGTAAATCCTATCACTATGATGTTAATGAGATGGATTATTGGTGGTTATATTGATGAGATCTACAAGATCAGATAGCGTCTTAGGCCAGTCTTTTTGGTGATATAAAAGAGAAGCGAGCAGAGAGACAGGGGGACCTCATACCACCGAGAAAGCAACTCCTGGAACAGAGCACATCCTTTGGACTTGAGGTTCCTGTGAAAAGAAGCTCCTAGACCAAGGGAAGAGTGATGACAGGGACCTTCCTCCAGAGCCAATGCCCTGAAATGGGACTTGTAGCCTACTGGCCTATGAGAGAATAAATTTTTCTTTGTTAAAGCCATCTACTTGTGGTATTTCTGCTGTAACAGCACTAGATGACTAAGACAGTGTCCTACGAGTATAAAAACCATAACCCTTGGGGCTACCTTCCTAGGCAAGACTCATTGGCATCATTTACAGATCTCTTTTCTATAAATTGACATTCTTGAGACCTAATCGATAGCACATAGTAAGTCAGATAAAGCTACATTACCTTAGAGCAGAGTTTCTCGACAGCAGCGCTACTGACTTCTTGGAGCGGATAATTCTTTGTTGTGGCTATCCTACTTATTGTAGGATGTTTAGCAGCATCCTTGTGTCTCTACCCACTTGATACCAGTAGCACCCCAGGAGTGACAATTGGAAATGTTTCTAGACGTTGTGAAATGTTCCCCAGGAAGTAAAATTACCCATAGTTGAGAACAATTGTTCTAGTATAACTTTGAATTAAAGGCGTAAAGTCATCTTTTTGTGTGTGTGTATGTGTGCCTTACTTTCAAATTTTAGATAATTTTTGTAAGTGTCCAAATCCCTGGTTTGCCTCTTACTGGCTGTGTGATCTTGGGCTATTTTTTAACTGCTCCCAGTTTCAGTTTCTTCATCTGTAAAATGGAGCTAACCCCTTCCCTCAGAGGTTTGTGTGAGGATTGAGTGAAACAGTAACAGTCAAACACAGAAATCAGCAAACATTAGTAACACATTTAGCTTCATGGTTAGCCACGGTGGCTTTTTTTCTTTTTTAATCATTTTAACAAATGTTTTATTTAGCCTCCATATGGAAACTCCGGTGGCGTAGTGGTTGAGTGCTATGGCTGCTAACCAAAGGGTCAGCAGTTCGAATCCACCAGGTGCTCCTTGGAAACTCTATGGGGCAGCTCTACTCTGTCCTATAGGGTCACTAGGAGTCGGAATCAACTCGACAGCACTGAGTTTGGTTTTTTTGGTGTAGAGTCAAAGCTATAAGAAATTATCATCTTTTAAAAACATATATATTTGATTTTATTGTGCTTTAGAAAGTTTACAGTGTGAATTAATTTCTTATCCAAAAATTTATACACAAATTATTTTGTGACATTGGCTGCAATCCCTGAAATGTGTCAGCACTCTCCCCTTTTCCATCCCAGGTTCCCCGTGTCCATTCCTCTAGCTTTCCTGTCCCTTCCTGCTGTCTTGGCTTTGCTTTTGGGCAGGTGTTGCCCATTTGGTCTCATATGCTTGATTGAACTAAGAAGCACATTCCTCACCTATGTTATTGTTTGTTTTATGGGCCTCTCTAATCTTTGGCTGAAAGGTGGGCTTCAGGAATAGCTTCAGTTCTAAGTTAGCAGGTGTCCAGGCACCACAGTCTCAGGGGTTACTCCAGTCTCTGTCAGATCAGGGAGTCTGGTCTGTTTTTTTGTGAATTTAAATTTGAATTTTGTTGTATATTTTTCTCCTGCTCTGTCCAGGACCGTGTCTGGTGATCCTTGTCAGAGCGGTCAGTGGTGGTAGCCAGGCACTATCAGTTCTTCTGGGCTCAAGCTGGTAGAGGCTGGTTCATGTGGTCTGTTAGTCTTTTGGACTAATATTTTCGTTGTACCTTTGGTTTTTTTCATTTTCCTTTGCTCTCTAATGGTTAATGAGATGCAAATCAAAACTGCAATGAGATACCACCTGACCCCTGCAAAAATGGCAATGATAAAAAAAAAGAAAAACAGAAAATAACAAATGCTGGAGAGGTTGTGGGAGGATTGGAACTCTTATACATTGCTGGTGGGATTGTAAAATGGTACAATCACTAAGGGAAACAGTATGGCGCTTCCTCAAAAAGCTAGAAATATAAATAATTTATGATCCAGCAATCCCACTCCTAAGTATATACCCCAGAGATATAAGAGCTGAGACGTGAATAGACATATGCACACCTATGCTCATTGCAGCATTATTCACAATAGCAAAAAGATGGAAACAACCTAAGTGCTCATCAACAGATGAATGAATTAACAAACTGTGGTACATACATACGATGGAATACTATACAACTGTTAAGAATAATGAGGAGTCCAAGAAACATCCTTTTTTTTTTTTTTTGAGGGTATGATTTTTAAAATATTTAAATTAAATCAAATTTTATGTTTCCTGTTCTTAATTTCAAAAGTGTAAAGATTGCTAGCATTTTAGGCGTGAACCTGTCTTTAGAAATCATCTGTTATTATTCACTAATTTTTTTTTAATAAGATGACTTCAGGGAATATTTTTGGTTTAATGTTTAAAGATTATCTCATGGCAATAGTTTCAGGGGTTCATCCACCCTCCGTGGCTCCAGAAAGTCTAGAGTCCATGAGAATTTGAAAGTCTGTTCTGCATCTTCCCCCTTTCGATCAGGATTCGTCTATGAAATCTTTGATCAAAACGTTCAGTAATGGTAGGCAGGCACCATCCAGTTCTTCTGGTCTCATAGTAAAGGAAACAGTTGTTCATGGAGGCAATTAACCACACATTCCATAACTTCCCGTTATTCTTGATTCCCCTTTTTTCTCTGTTGCTTCAGATGAGTAGAAATAATTGCTGTGCCATAGATGGCCACTTCAAGCTTTTAAGGGCCCTAAACAATAAACTAGGGGGTAGAACAGAAGCACTGAACATGTTATTATGCCAATTAACTGGGATGTCCCATGAAACCATGACCCTAAACCTCCAAACCAAGGAACCTAATCCCATGAATTGTTTGGCCATACATAAGCAGCCTCAGCAGCTACTCTTTCTTTCTGTGGTTGTTGTAAATATATCTGTCATACAACTTTTGCCCATGTAACTTTTTACAGGCGTAAAACTTACTGATAGCAATTATAATAATCAACTGTGCAACCCTATCCTTAATGTGATTTTTCCCTCTCCCTCCTTCCCTGATAACCACTAATAAACTTTGTTTTCTATACATTTGCCTTTTCTTGTCTTTTTGTATAAGTGGGGTCATATGAAATATTTGCCCTTTTGTGATTGACATTTCTCTCAGCATAATGTCTTCAAGCTCCATCCATGCCTGAGCGTGTATCAAGATTTCATTTCTCCTGCTGGCTGAGTAGTATTCCGTTGTATGTATGTACCACATTTTGTTTATCCATTCATCCGTCAATGGGCATTGAGGTTGTTTCCACTTTTTGACTACTGCCAATAGTGCTTCAGTGAGTATTGGTATACACGTCTCTTTTTGAATCTCTGCTTTCAAGTCTTTTGGGTATATACCTAGGAGTGGAATTGCTGTATCAGACTGTTTTCCACAACAGCTGTGCCATTT
Source organism: Elephas maximus indicus (assembly GCF_024166365.1). NCBI lineage: Eukaryota > Metazoa > Chordata > Mammalia > Proboscidea > Elephantidae > Elephas > Elephas maximus. The sequence continues at coordinate 84,244,669 of NC_064827.1, read as the reverse complement.
TGCATTCCCGCAAGCAACAGATTAGGATTCCAATTTTCCCACATCCTCACCAACATTTCTTATTTTCTGTTTTTTTTTTTAATCTTAGCCACCCTACTAGGAGTGAAATGATATCTCATTGTGGTTTTGATTTGCATCTTTCTGATGGCTTATGACACTGAGCATCTTTGCATGTGTTTGGTGGCCATTCAAATGTCCTCTTTGGTAAAATGTCTATTCCAGTCCTTTGCCCATTTTGTGATTAGGTTATTTGTCTTTTTGTTGTTGAAGTTTTTATATATTTTGGTTATTAGATTCTTGTTAGAGATGTGATTTCTGAAGATATTCTTCCAGTCTACTGTTGAAATCTTTTGATGAACAAAAGTTTTTAATGTTTATGAGGTCCCACTTATTTTGTCTTCTGTTGTTTGTGCTTTTGTTATTATATTAGATAATCCATTGTTGAAAGCTGGGCCTGACAGCATTGCCCCTCCTTGTTCTTGTAAGAATTTTATGGTTTCAGTTTGCACATTTAGGTCCCTAATCCATTTTGAATTTGTTTTTGTGTATGGTGTGAAGCATGGATCCTGTTTCATTTTTCCACATGTGGAAGTCTAATTTTCCTGGTGTCATTTATTGAAGAGGCTCTTCTTTCCCCATTGAATGGACTTAGCACCCTTGTCAAAAATCAGCTGACCACAGATGTGTGAGTTTATTTCTGGACTCTCAATTCAGAGCCCTGGTGGCACAGTGGTTAAGTGTTCAGCTGCTAACCAAAGGTCAGCAGTTCAAATCCACCAGCTGCTCCTTGGAAACCCTACGGGGCAGTTCTACTTTATCCTATAGGATTGCTATGAGTCGAAATTGACTGGACAGCAACAGGTTTGGTTTAATGTTGCTGTCATTATACCTATAGAGTTAGAATCAACTCAATGGCAATGGGTTTGGTTTGGTTTTTGTTTTTTTTGTTATACCAGTTGTGAAATATCCTCTAACATGGATGGATCTGGAGAACATTACACTGAGTGAAATAAGTCAATCACAAAAAGACAAATATTGTATGGTCCCACTATTATAAAAAATCTAGACTAGGTATACACGTAGAGAGCAAAATTCTTTGATGTTTACCAGGGATGACAGAGAAGGAATCAGTTTCTAGATAGCAGATACTTGATACTTTTGTTGATGGGAAAGGCAAGACCAAATATGTGTGGAGTCAGCACAATTTGACCAAGATAAAGACACTAAGAAGTACACAAGAAAAAGGGACAGTTTCGGTAAATGCTATAACATATAGAAATTTGCAACAATAGTAAAAACAACTAAAAAATATGTGTGCGGTTATGTGGGTTGATATGGATGCATATGTGTGTATAGAGAGGCAAAAGCAAGCAAATACGCGTGCGTGTATAGGTGTATCTGTAGCATGCGTATATACACGTTTGTGTGTGCTGCATATACACCCACATAAATAACAAACCACATAGGGGACACAGTTACAGAGCCTTCCTAGACATATCCACATAACTTGTGGGATTAGTTTACTGGGTTAGAAGGCTTGGGACTATAGTCTTGGGGGATAACTTAGTCAATTGGCATAACATAGTTCACAAAGATCATGTTCTACATCCCAGATTGGTGAGTAGTGTCTGGGGTCTTAAAAGCTTGCAAGTAGCCATGTAAGATACAACTATTGGTCTCTACTCACTAGAATGGAGCAAAAGAGAATGAAAGAAATCAAAGGCTCAAAGAAGAAACTAGTCCATGGGATGAACAGTGCACACAAACCACTGCTTCCTCTAACCTGAAACCAGAAGAACTAGATTGTGCCTGGCTACCACTACTCACTCTTCTGGTCAGGGACACAATAGGAGGTCCTGGATAGATTGGGAGAAAAATGTAGAAAAGTCAAGTCCCCAAAAAGGGCCAGAACTACTGGACTGATAGAAACTAGAGGAACCCCCAAGACTATTGCCCTATGATAACCTTTGAACTGGGATTTGAAGCTATTTCTGCAGGTCAGCTTTCAGCCAAATAATAGATCGGCTTATAAAATAAACAATATCACCCATGAGTAATGTGTTCCTTAAACAATTAACTATATAAGACCAAATGGTCAACATTCACCCAAAAGCAAAGATGAGAAGTCATGGAAATAATGAGAATGCTGACACAGTGGTGTAAAAACTGTAATCAATAGTATAAAAACTGTTAAATGGAAACCTAATTTGCTGTGTAAACTTTCACCTAAAACACAATATTATTTTTAAACAATTGTGTTCCATTGTATGATTCTCCCATCATTTATTAGTCTAGTCCTCTATAGATTAAAGCTGTTCTCAGAAATCTTCAAATTATAATAATAGCGTGCTATTCAGTTAAAATCACCTGTGTGGATGTTTAAAAAATATTAAGGCTTAGTCCCCATCTTCCAAAGATTCTAATTTAATTGACCCTCGGTGAAGCCCAAGCTTTAGTGTTTTATGAGATTTTTTTTTCTTTAATCTCTAGGTTATTGCAATGTGAAGCAAGAGTTGAAAGCCATTGAGTTAGGGGAATACACCAAAAAAACAAACCCATTGCCATTAAGTCAATTCCGACTCATAGTGGCCTTAAAGGACAGAGTAGAACTGCCCCATAGGTTTTCCAAGGAAAGCCTGGTGAATTTGAACTACCAGCCTTTTGGTTAGCTGCTAAAATTCTGTCTGAAAGTGTGCTTTCTCCCATGCCTTCTGCTATGAGAGTGTAGAGCGGGCACTCTTTCATAGCTACTGTTTACCGAGGACTTACCATATGTCAAGGACTATACTGAGTGCTGTTCGTGCATGGTTACCTCATTTAATTGTGAATTCCTTGTCAAATGGTAGTGTACTTTTGTGTATACACACTTCAACATACATCCCAAAACCCAGTGCCGTCGAGTCGATTCTGACTCATAGCGACCCTATAGGACAGAGTAGAGCTGCCCCGTAGAGTTTCCAAGGAGCGCCTGGTGGATTTGAACTGCCGACCCTTGGGTTAACAGCTGTAGCACTTAACCACTACACCACCAGAGTTTTCAACATATATACACTTCTGTATGTATACATATATATGTATAGTTCTGTGTATATGCACTCCTGTGTTTGTTTACTCCACCTGTATATGCACTCCTGTGTATATACATTTCTGGTACTTACACTTCGGTGTTTTTTCACTTGTGTGTATATGCACTTCTGTGCGTGTACACTTCTCTGTTTATTCTCTCCACCTGTACACTCACTTTTCTGTATGTATGCACTTCTGTAGATATCCACTTGTGTGGCTATGCATTTGGGTATAGCCCCTTCTGCTCTTATTCACTTCACATGTGTATACTATTCTGTATATATGCACTGCTATCTATATGCACTGTGTGCATGCACTTGCATGCATATAACCTTGGTTGTACACCCCCTTGTGTCAATATCCACTTGCATGTATATATACTTCTGTGTACAGGCATACCTCAGAGATATTGCGGATTCAGTTCCAGACCGCCACAATAAAGTGAATATTGCAATAGACCAAGTCACACAATTTTTTTTCATTTCCCAGAGCATATAAAAGTTATGTTTACACTATACGGTAGTCTATTAAGTGTGCAATAGGATTATGGCTAAAAAAAGTACATACCTTAATTAAAAAATACTTTATGCTAAAAGTGCTAACCATCATCTGAGCCTTCAGCAAGTCATAATCTTTTTGCTGGTGGAGGGTGTTGCCTCCGTGTTGATGGCTGCTGACTGATCAGGGTGGTGATTGCTGAAGGCTGGGGTGGCTGTGGCATTTCTTAAAATAAGATAACAATGAAGTTTGCCACATTGATCGGTTCTTCCTTTCCCAAAAGGTTTCTCTGTAGCATGCGATGCTGTTTGATAGCATTTTACCCACATTAGAACTTCTTGCAGAATTGGAGTCAGTCCTCTCAAACCCTGCTGCTTTATCACCTAAGTTTATGTAATATTCTAAGTCCATTGTTGTCATTTCAACCATGTTCATAGCATCTTCACCAGAAGTAGATTCAATCTCAAGAAACCACTCTCTTTGTTCATCCATAAGAAGCAACTCCTCATCCATGAAAGTTTTATCCTGAGATTGCAGCAACTCAGTGACATCTTCAGGCTTCACTTCTAGTTCTCTTGCTATTTCCACCACATCTGCAGTTGATGGGTTGAAATCAACTTCTTCCAAACTCCTGTTAATGTTGATATTTTGACCGCCTCCCGTGAATCACAGATGTTCTTAATGGCATCTAGAGTGGTGAATCCTTTTCAGAAGGTTTTCAATTTTCCTTGCCCAGATCCATCAGAGGAATCACTATCTATGGCAGCTATAGCCTTACAAAATGTATTTCTTAAATAATAAGACTTGAAAGTCAAAATTACTCCTTGATTCATGGGCTGCAGAATGGATATTGTGTTAGAAGGCATGAAAACAATATTAGTCTCCTTGTACATCTCCATCAGAGCTCTTGGGTGACCAGGTACATTGTCAATGAACAATAATATCTGAAAGAAATCTTTTTTTCTCAACAGTGGGCTTAAAATATTTAGTAAACCATGTTATAAACAGATGTGCTGTCATCCAGGCTTTGTTGTTCCATTTATAGAGCACAGGCAGAGTAGATTTAGCATAATTCTTAAGGGTCCTGGGATTTTCAGAATGGTAAATGAGCATTGCCTTCAACTTATAGTCACCAGCTGTATTAGCTCCTAACAAGACAGTCAGCCTGTCCTTTGAAGCTTTGAAGCCAGGCATTGACTTCTCCTGTCTAGCTATGAAAGTCCTAGATGGCACCTTCTTCCCCAATATAAGGCAGTTTCATCTACATTGAAAATCTGTTATCTAGTGTAGCCACTTTCATCAGTTATCTTAGCTGATCTTCTGGATAACTTGCTGCAGCTTCTACACCAGCAATTGGTACTTTCACCTTCATGTTATGGAAATGGCATCTTTCCTTAAACCTCACCAACCAACCTCTGTTAGCTCCCAACTTTTCTTCTGCAGCTTCCTTACCTCTCTCAGCCTTCACAGAATTGAAGAGAGTTAGGGCCTTGCTCTGGATTAGGCTTTGGCTTAAGGGAATGTTGTGGCTGGTTTAATATTCTATCCAGACCACTAAAACCTTCTCCACATCAGCAATAAGGCTGTTTTCACTGTCTTGTCATTCATGCATTCACTGGAGTTCAAGAACTTTTCCTTTGCATTCACAACTTGGCTAGCCATTTGGTGCAAAAAGCCTAGCTTTTGGCCTATCTTGGCTTTGGGCATGCCTTCCTCACTAAGCTTAATCATTTCTAGCTTTTGACTTAAAGTGAGAAACGTACGACTCTTCCTACCACTTGAACACTTGGAGGCCATTGTAGGGTTATTAATTGGCCTAATTTCAATATCGTCATGTCTCAGGGAATAGGGAGGCCAGAGGAGAGGGAGAGAAACAGAGGAACAGCTGGTCGGAGGAGCAATCAAAACACACACAACATTTATTGATTATGTTCGCCATCTTATATGGGCATGGTTCACGGCACCCCAAAACAATTACAATAGTAACATCAAAGATCACTGATCACAGATCACCATAACCGATATAATAATAAGAAAGCTTGAAATATTGTGAGAATTACCAAAATGTGACACAGAGACATGAAGTGAGCACATGCTGTATGAAAAATGGTGCCGGTAGGCTTGCTCCATGCAGGGTTACCACAAACCTTCAATTTGTAAAACATGCAATAAAGTGAAGCGCAATAAAACGAGGTATACCTGTATATACTTCTGTGTTTATTCACTCCACCTGTATATAGCCTCCTGTGTATACGCTCTTCTGTGTTTATGCACTTCTGTGTATACGTTTTTCTTTATATATGCACTTGTGTTCATATACACGTGTGTACACTTTTGTGTATGTGTTGTTGTTTTTAGGTGCGATCATGTCGGCTCCAACTCATAGCGACCCTATGTACGACAGAACGAGACGCTGCCCATTCCTGCACCATCCTCACAATCACTGTTATGCTTCACCATACTGTTGCAGGAAATGTGTCAATCCATCTCATTGAGGGTCTTCCTCTTTTTTGCTGACCCTCTACTTTACCAAGCATGATGTCCTTCTCCAGGGCCTGGTCCCTCCTGATAACATGTCCAAAGAATGTGAGGTGAAGTCTTGCCATCCTCCCTTGTAAGGAGCATTCTGGCTGTACTTCTTCCAAGACAGATTTGTTCATGGCAGTCAATGGAATATTCAATATTCTTCGTCAAAACCATAATTTGTGTATATACACTTGTTTATGCATGCGTGTGTATATGCACTTCTGTATATGTGCACCTCTGTGAACATGTATTTGTGTATACACGCACCTGTGCGTACATGCATCTCTGTGAACACACACCTCTTGTGTACATGGTCTTCACTGTACAGGCACTTTGTTGTACATGCCCTTATGTGCACATACACTTCTGTGTATACACACTTGTCTGTGTATACACACTTGTCTGCGTATACTCACTTGTCTGTGTATACGCACTTCTGTGTATACACTATTCTGCGTACGCACTTCATTTGTGTACACCGTTCTGTGCATACACACTTCTCTGTATACATACTCATGTGTGTACACGGTTGGTGTACACATGTTGGTATACACACACATCTTTGTTTAGTCACTCCACCTGTATATATACCTCTGTGTTTATTTGCTCTACCAGTATATACATGCCTGTGTAATACATGCCTATGTGTGTATGTATACCTGTGTGTATACACTTCTGCCCAGGTATGGATAATGAGGAGGTGGGTGTGGGTAGGAGGCAGCCCAGACTTGGGTAATGAGGAGGGGGGAGGGTTCCAGAGAAAGCATAGCTGTAAAGAATAAGCAGGTGAGAGGGTCCAGGAGAATGCCCAGGTGTGGCCAATGAGATGGTGGGAGGGATCAGGAAGCAGCTCAGGTATGGAAAGTGAGGAGGTGAGAGAAGCCAGGGCAGAGCCAAGGTGTGGGTAATGAAGAGGTAGTGGGAGTAGAAGATAGCTCAGATGTAGGTAATGAAGAGGCGGGCGGGGTCAGAAGGCAGCCCAGGAATGGAAATGAGGAGTTGGGGGGTAGAGGGCACAAGAGGCAGAGGGGTGATACGGAGGCACAGCTATGGAATGTAAGGATGTAGAGATGTCTATAGAAGGCATAGCTGTCACAAGGGAGGAGACTGAAGAGCCAGATAGCAGCCCCAGTGTGGGTAAGGAGAAGGTGGGAGGAGTCAGGTGTGGGTAGCGAGGTTTGAGGGATCAGGAGGAAGCCATGTTATGAGAAGTGAGAAGGTTGGGGCGGGGAGGAGATTGCCCAGGTGTACGCATTTTCAGGCAGTAGGAAGGGTCATTAGGGTGCTTAGTTGTGGATAATGAGGAGGTGGAAGGGGCAGGAGGCAGATCTGTATGGGGAATGAGGAGGTGGGAGGAACCTTTTCTTCAAGGGCAGCCTGCTGACTGATGCCCCATGTTCTTTGGTCCCATGGTCCTCCTTATCTTCCCCTTGAAAATGTCTTTGAGTCTCACATTGCCATGAGAGACACGGCCAAGATGAATATTCCCCAGTGTGGCCACCATGGACACCAACTACAACCCTTGCCTCATCACTTACCCTGTCCCAGGCAATGACATGCCCCATTCTTCTGTCTCTTCTGCAGGCTTTTCCAGACAACCAACCACCAGGCCAAGGAGAAGAGAAAGCAGACTGAGGCCCTGTAGACCAAAAGGTGGCCAAGGGCTGGGGACTACCAGATGCCCCAGGGGGAACAGACTGGACTGGACTTGAGTCATTCCCTCTTCCCAGATAAAAACAATAGCCAAGCCTGTACCTGAACTGGGAATCCCCTTCTGGCTATGGGTCCTATAGCATTCCCAGTCATTCTAAGCATTTGGGACCCTATTAACTAAAGTACTACCAGGCTCCATCTTGGACTTCTGGGGCTAAGCAGGCTGAGATTGGCACTGGATGTTTCCCGGCCTGGCTGCTCCATCTGTGCCTCCTTTCTGCCTGTTCCTACTTCTGTCTGCAGAGCTCCACGCAGGAGATCGAAAAGCTGGTCAACAAGGTCATTTGTTATTTTCCATCTTTTTGTTTGTTTTTAGTATCCATCCTAGTGAGTATGAAGTGATATCTCATTGTGGGTTTGATCTGCATTTCCCTAATGACTATTGGGACCTCCGGTGGCGCACTGATTAAGAACTCAGCTGCAACCAAAAGGTCAGCAGTTCGAATCCACCAGCTGCTCCTTGGAAACCCTGCGGGGGCAGTTCTACTCTGTTCTGTAAGGTCGCTATGAGTCAGATTTGACTGCAACAGGGTTTTCAAATGACTAAAAATGTTGAGCATTTTTTCATGTGTTAGTTGGCCATTTGTGTATCTTTGGAAAATACACGAGTCCTTTGCCCATTTTTCTTTGGTGTTTTTGTTTTAAACATTCTTTACATATTCTGTATTCTAGGCCCTATCAGATTATGACTTGCAAATATTTTATCCCATTCTGTGGGTTGTCCTTTCATTCTATCGATAGTGTCCTTTGATGCACAAAAGTTTTTAATTTTGATGAAGTCCAATTTTTCTATATTTTGCGGCTGATGTTTTTTTAGTCATATCTAAGAATCCACTGACAATTACAAGGTCATGAAGATTTACAGTTGTATTTTCTTCTAATAGCTTTTAACTCTTACATTTAGATTGTTGATCCATTTTGGGTTCATTTTGCATATCTTGTGAAGTAGGAATCCAACCTCATTCTTTTGTACATAAATATCCAGTTTCCTCAGCACGATTTGTTGAAGAAACTATTTTTTCCCCATTGAATGTTCTCGGTACCCACTTGAGAATCAGCTGGCCATATATGCAGGAGTTTGTCTCTGGACACACAATTGTATTCCATCTGTCTGTCTGTCCTTACGCCGGTACCACATTGTTTTGATCACTGTAGTATTGTAGTAAGTTTTGAAAGTTGGAAGTGGACTCCTTCGACTTAGTCAAAACAATGTTGAAAACAGACCATCTGGAAGCCCTCGCAAGGCCGTATGAATTTGACATCCGCTTATTCATTTTCCTGGGCGGGTGGGGCGCGCTGGCGGGGCTGACGGTGGGCGGGGCACACGGGCTGGAGGCTTCCTCCCCCTTTATGTCCCGCCCACCGGCTCTGGAAAACACTGGATTCCGCATCTCCCAAGCCAAGCTGAGCCCAGGGCGCTCCAGTAGGCGCAGTGCGGCTGCCTAGGATAGCCGAGTCCCTGGATTCTGGGCCAGGGTGCGACCCAACGTCTTAACGCCGGTCTGGTCGCTAGAGGTGAGTGGTCAACCCGCCGGAACAGTCGCCGTTCTCCACCCCAAGCCCGGAGCTAGCGGGGCAGGCGGAAGTCGAGGCGCGCGTCTTGTCCCCGGGCTACTGGGACCGGTTAACGGGGCCGAAGGACGAGTCAGGGGCTTGCAGAATCCTGCGTCCCATGGCCTGGGTGGGGAAACTGAAGCCCGCAGAGGGAGGGAGGCCTAGCGAGCTTGCCCCAGAGGCTCCGGAGTTAGCCGGGGACCTACCCCCGGACCGCGGCCCTGGGATTTTTCTCTGACCCCAGGCGGACCGCCCTGGAGCTGTCAATGGTCCCCGGCTCCTGCCCAGCGCTTGACAGCGGTTTCCGCGCGTCATCCTCAGGGGCTCAGAGTGGTGCGTGTTGTTATTCCCCGTAACAAGAAGTCTTAACTAAGGAAGACACAGGCCGAGGGGATCGACTTACCCAAGGATCAAAGATGTGGTGAAACCTATATTCACTGCAGTTTAGTAAGTAAACACAGGTAAGCCCGTGGGTACATTGCTTACTGGTTAATCCGCCCAAGGCAGTAAAACCAGGGAGAGTTGAAGTCGATTCTCGCGGTTCTGGGGAGAACCCAGGCCCCCCCACCCCTTCCCCACTCCCGGAGAATCCCGGCGCTCTCCCTGCCTGGCCACCCTCAGCCGCCGCGCCTTGGGCTGGGTGTGTTGTCGCTGTACCGGCTTGGGGGACTTGGTCACGTGTGCCCTATGGGAATCCTCCTCGAGCCCGGCTCTGGAGCTGCTGCTTGCCTGCTTGAGGGGGGGGGGGGGGGGGCGGACACGTGGGCGGGACTTGGGGGCGAGACTTGGGATCCACCATTCCTCTGCAGCGGCGGTCCAAGGGCAGGGCAGGGCAGCGCAGTGTAGGGCGAAAGAAATAGTTTCCGGGTCAGAACACCGGCCTCCGATAAGGAGCATTCTTTTGTAGGGGTCCCCAGGACCGCGGAGACGCGGGCTCAGCGTGCAGCCCTGGGAGCGGAGGGGCTGAGCCGCTGAGGCTTGGCCCTGTCTCTGCAGGTCTGATCTCTGCACCCAGTAATGCACTGCAGAAGATTGGTCCTGGGTCTGGGCTTCTGCCTGCTAGCAGGTGTGGGCCTCTGGGCCCTGTGGTGAGTACACCCTTCCTTCTCCACCCCAACCCCAGGACTCTTGTCTATTGGCATCTCAAGCCTAAACCGTGACCCCTGCACGGGCTTCCTGGCTTCTACCCACCTCTCCTGGCTCACCCTACCCCCAAAGCCAGCCCTAGCCCGAAATAGTTTGTTTCAGAATTTCTGCCAAGACCATCCTTCCACCTGTCTTGAGGTAAATTCATCCCTGTTCGACTCTGACTCTCCCAGGCCATTCTTTCCCAGGGCTCCCCCATCCCCTGTGTGACCAGCCTGTGTCCCCATCTGACCCCTGCTGCTGTGTGCTTGGCCTGGTATGGAGCCGTGCCCCATGGATGTGTGACTGCATGGTGAATGAATGACTGAATGCCAGGTTCTGTGATTCTCCTTGTAGAACCCAGGAGTGAGGGAGGATATACCACTAATTTGCACTAAAGCAGGTTTTCAGCCTCATGCCAGGGGGTCGAGTTAGCAGATTTTTTTTTTTTTCCCCAGGGTGTATACTGAAAACTGGCTGCCAGCCTCCTATGTCCCCTATTACCTCCCCTGTCCGGAGATCTTGTAAGTAAGGGGCTGAGGGATTGGGGGCCCTTCGGGCTGCCTGGAGCAGGACAGGAGAGTTTTTATGGCTACTTTGTCTGCACGTTCTTGTGTCCTGAGCCTATGGTTCTGATGAGTGTTTAGATAATTTATGGGTTCTGCTGTTTCAGTCTTCAGGCGTCCTTGCAGCTCCTCTCTCACAGTTTGACCTTGGGTGTGCTACATACCCCTGAGCCTAACTTTCTGCATCTCTAAAATGGGATAGTGGGGGTGATCCATCTTGCTCCCCAGAAGGGCAATGGCACATCACATGCTCACACATATGCCACCCAGCTGTGCCCAACAAAATTGTGGCTGGACTGCACCTAGGCTAGAGCTGGGGAATACTAGGTGTTTTCATGAAAAACAAAAACCAGACTACCTTGCTGATTCAACATATGAGAAATGTTCTCTTTGGTTTAAATTCCATTTATTTGGCGCTCTATTCAAGAGTATATATAGACTAAAGATGGGAAAGCTCAAGGAGGCTTAACCCATTCCATCATATATGACATTGAAAATTAGTAAACAAGTTGCAGAAAACTGTGTCACCAGGTGGCCTAATCCTTAGGGCGCCTGCTTTAAGACAGTCGACCTCAGGCGTCTTCTGGAGCTGGCTGTGACACACTCACTGGGTGGCCACGGGCAGGCCTTTTCCTCCTCTGGACCTCAGTTCTACCACCTTTGGGAATGACTCAATGGAAGGTTTTAGCATCCCTGTTTCAAGGAGGAGGGAACTCAAGTTTGGGGAGTGAAATGTGCAGCCCAGGTCCCTCAGCCCACTGGCAGCAGAGCCACAGGCAATCCCAGGTGTCCATCCTGCAGCCCTGTTCCTTCTTCCTCCGGAACCCCCTTTTCCTGGGCTCAGACTGGCATTTGTGGAGGCAAGCGGAGGCTGACCACGGCAGGCTGCTTGCCAAGAAGGGGTGAGGATGCTTGGCTTTCCTGAGCACGTGCTCTGTGCTGGGCTAAATCCCCACATTACTTCGTTTAATTCTAACAGCAACTCTAAGGCTTAAGAATGGCTTCCCCATTTTACAGATGAGGAAAGGCAGGTGTATCACTGAGGGTTCCTTCCATCAGAGAAACACCAGTAGTGGTATATGTATGTGTGTGTGTTTATGTAGGCTTATTGCAAGAAGTGGTGGGGGCTGGTTAGGCAAGTCTGAAATCCATAGGGCAGGCCACGGCAGGAAGAGCAGGTTGGGAACTCTTGGGCAGGGGCTGATGTGGCAGTCTTTCTTTTCTTTTGATGCTGCAGTCTTGAGTCATAATTTCTTCTTCAGGGAAATAAGTTTTGCACTTAAGGCCTTTCAACTGGTGGATTCAGGCCCATCCAGATTATTCAGGACAGTCTCCTTTACTTAAAAAGTCAGCTGATTGTACGTGTTAAACACATTTACAGAATACCAACCTGATGAGTGTTGGATGGAGTAACTATCACCTAGCCAAGTGGACACATAAAACTGACCATTCTGTTGGGTTCAGGTGAAATAACTCACCCAAGGTCTGCAGGATAGAAGGTAGCGAGGTGAGCCCGCTAGGTCTTGGCGCTTCTCAAACCTTCTAGGAGATGCTGGGATCTTATAGAACGGTGTGGTTGAAAAAGCATCTGCTGTGGACCCATGTGGCACTGGGTTCGAATCTTGGCCCTGCCACTTTGTCAGTGGACCCTGACAGACCACCTCACCTGCAGAAGCCTGACCCCCCTCCTCTGTAGAGTGGGCAGAACTGTGGTGAAGGTCAGAGAGTTGGCATGGACCCTGGGGGGTACCTGCCTATCTAAACCTGTTGCCGTCAAGTCAATTCTGACTCATAGCAACCCTATAGGACAGAGTAGAACTGCCCCATAGTGTTTCCAAGGAGTGCCTGGTGGATTCGAATTGCTGTCCTTTTGGTTAGCAGCCATAGCTCTTAACCACTACACCACCAGGGTTTCCCCTGCCCATCCTAGGGGTGGATTAATCTCAGCTTCGTCATTATTCGTGTGCTGAGTTCTTTGCTACCAGTCCTGACACTAACGGCTCTTTCTCACCTCTGCCACCAGCAACATGAAGCTGCAGTACAAGGGGGAGAAGCAATTCCAGCCTGTGGCACAGTAAGGAGACTGTCATTTCTCCCTTCGGTGGCCCCTGGGGTAGGGCCACCTCGCCTCACCACTGGCCCTTCTTGGTTGCAGGTTGCAGTACCCTCAGCCCAAGCTGCTGGAGCAGAGGTAGGTGTGGTTAGGGCCTGAGAACAGGATGGAGAGTTTGGGGGAGGAGGTGGGTGGAGGGGTCAACAGAGGCCCTGATTTACAAGCCAGGATGGTGGAGGTGGAGTTTCAGGGTGGCTTGGGGCCCAGGTAGTCTGGAACTGTGGAAGGACACAGGCTGGGAGTTGTACCTGGGTGGGTCCCAATTCTAGCTGTGTCACTAGCTGTGTGACCTTGGGCAGGTTACCAAACTGCTCTGAGCTTTTTCTCTATAAGGTGGATGATAATAGTACCTACCTCATAGGAAAAGGAGCCCTGCGGTACAGTGATCAAGGGCTCGACTGCTAACTGAAAGAAAGGTTAGTGTTCAAACCCACCAGCAGCTCTGTGGGAGAAAAGACCTGGCAATCTGCTCCTGTAAAGATTACAGCCTAGGAAACCCTATGGGGCGGTTCTGCTGTGTCCTATAGGGTTGCTATGAGTTGGAATCGACTTGATATCGCACAACCACCACCTTATAGGGGGTTGGGAGACCAGATGAGATGATGTTTGTAAAATTTGCAGCATTCTGCTTGCCCCATAGTCAGTGCCCAGGAGGCTGTTAATGATGGTATTAGCATTGTTAGCATCCTTGTTGATAACTCCTGTTTATTAAGCACTCAGCAAACCCGTGAAATGCCAGGCTCAGACACTTGAATTAACTGCTGGTCCTGTCAACCACGTTAAAAACCAAAAACCAAACCTGTTGCCATCAAGTCAATTCCAACTCATAGCGACCCTACAGGACAAAGTAGACCTGCCTCATAGGGTTTCCAAGGCCGTAATCTTTACAGAGCAGACTGCCACATCTTTCTCCCGTGGAGCGACTGACGGGTTCAAACCATCAACCTTTCGGTTAGCAGCCGAGCTCTTAACCACAGTGCCACCAGGCTCCTTATCCCCACTTTCCACATGAGGAAACTGAGGCTCAAAGACAGGGACAAAGTTGCCTTGGGTCACACACTGTGTGGCAGGCAGAGCTAGGCTGAGACTCAGGCTTTCACAGAGGAGACATCTCAGTCCCCCATGGCCTCCCCTGCTGCCAGGTCCACACAGCTGCTGACACTCACGCCCTGGTTGGCACCGATCATCTCAGAGGGAACCTTTGACTCCACGCTTCTGCAGAACATCTACCAGCCGCTGAACCTGACCATTGGGGTCACAGTGTTTGCTGTGGGGAGGTGAGTCCCAAGCTGGGGTGAGGGTTTCTCCCTGAGCCACAGGAGCTTACAGTGTAAGGGAGGCCCAGGACCTCGTGCTGGGACCTGATCTGGCACCACGGAAGGCCCTGGGCCAGGTCCTGAGCAAATGGGAAGGTAGATAATAGTGTGATGGCATGGAGGGGGGACTTCCTGGAGAAGGGGATCTGGGGAGGGAACAGCAGAAACTGATTCCTCTGAACAGATAGGTAAGTTTCAAGGAATAGAAATCCCTTAAGACCACTGAACATAAATGAGGTTCATAGGCCATAGGCAGGTTGCGGGTCTAGGCAAGCCTCAGGAATATCTCCCCTCCACCCCTTTAATGTTTCTGCCCCGCTCTCTGGATCTCTCCTCTTCTTCCTGGCCCTACATGGCCTTGCCTTTAGAAGCCTCCACCTGGCAACTTCCCTCTGGGTCCCTTCCTGGAACTCCTAAGAAAAACGGTGTGTGATGGGGCCACAAGGCCTAAGGCACTGGCCAGATGATAAATGGCCTACCTGGGGTCGGGTGGCCCCTTATCCAACTGCTGAGGGTGGGGTCATGGTGTCCACTGCCTACCCCACATCCCTGGCATCCACAACGCACCTTGCCTTGATGTCTCCAATTACTTGTTTCCTGGTGACCTTCATCTCTGAACCTCAGAGTTCCTGCCTATAAAAAAGGGATTAGAACACCTGTCTTATAAGGATTGGAAGAGGTAAGAATCCCTTAGGACACTTCCTGACATTTAGAAAGTGCTCAGTAAAAGTTAGCTTGGTTTGTGAATATAAGAATTATTACTGTTAAGTATCATCCTTACAACAGTCTTAAGAGGTCGGGCCCATTACTTGAATTGGACAGACTAGGACCTTAGTAACTCTTGAAGTGAGGAGCTGGGAGGTGGACCCCATCCTGGCCAACTGCAAAGCTCATGCCCCACGTGGCGGTGGTGAACATGGATGGGGGTCTTATCACCAGGTACACTCGCTTCGTCCAGCACTTCCTTGAGTCGGCCGAGGAGTTTTTCATGCGGGGTTACCGTGTGTCCTACTACGTCTTCACTGATGACCCAGCGGCCATACCTCACGTCCTGCTGGGTCCTGGCCGGCTCCTCAGTGTCATCCCCATCCAGGGTTACTCCCGCTGGGAGGAGATCTCCATGCGCCGGATGGAGACCATCAGCCAGCACATTGCCAAGAGGGCGCACCGTGAGGTGGACTACCTCTTCTGCCTCGATGTGGACATGGTGTTCCGGAATCCGTGGGGACCTGAGACCTTGGGGGACCTGGTGGCTGCCATTCACCCAGGCTACTATGCTGTATCCCGCCCGCAGTTCCCCTATGAGCGTAGGCGTGTTTCTACCGCCTTTGTGGAGGACAATGAGGGGGACTTTTATTATGGTGGGGCAGTTTTTGGAGGCCAGGTGGCCAGAGTGTATGAGTTTACCAGGGGCTGCCACATGGCCATCCTGGCGGACAAGGCCAACGGTATCATGGCAGCCTGGCAGGAGGAGAGTCACCTGAACCGCCGCTTCATCTCTCACAAGCCCTCCAAGGTGCTGTCCCCTGAGTACCTCTGGGATGACAGGAAGCCCCAGCCACCCATCCTGAAGCTGATCCGCTTTTCAACACTGGACAAGGATACCAACTGGCTGAGGGGCTGACAGCAGAGGAGGGGCTACCACATGCTGTTACCCAAAGCCCTGTAGCCAGGTCGCCCAGAGGAATACTTGGGTCCCCTCAGTGGAGCACCTGGATCCCCCCCAGGGAGCCATCTTACACCAGTGCCTCACTTCTTCAAGTCTTTGGTGGGCACCAGCCCTGCCCTGCTTACTACCTCTCAGTCTGTCAGGAGAATCCAGCCAGAAAAAGGACGTGGAAAGGCCTGCGTACACAGTGAAGGGCAGTGTACACTCAACACAAAGGTCACATGAATGTGGCACAGGAATGGTTGGACGGGAGGACAGGAGATAAGAGGTACAAGAAGGCAGGGCCCTACAGGCCTCCCACAGCAGAAGTGCCTTCCGGGTGAGGCAGCAGAGCCTCAGCCCCACTCAAGTGCCTGAGAACCCACCTCTGCCCCCTTTGCTTGCGTACTGCCCTTAAAGTTGCACTGATGACACCCTAGTGTGGAAGACTTCCCAGATCCCTTTTCTCTGGCTGGCGAGGGTCCTGAGTACTGTGATGCCCCCAAGCACACGTAGCCAAGTCCTCACTTAGAACTGAGAAACCAGCCTTTGAAACGCACAATGCCTAGGTTTTCGGAGTTAAGTCCAGCGCACACCCTATGGCCAGCCATACACCCTTGTACCAGCTGCCTCCTTTGCAAGAGGGCTTAGGGCAGTTTTAATGAAGGTGGCATGTGATAGACCCTCATCAGGGGTCTGTCCACCTACATGTCTGAGTGTCTGTCAGGCACTGGAGACCCAGGCAGCTTGGATTTCAGATACACTTGCAGTGGGGGTAAGGAGTACAGTTATCCCAGAAAACCTGGGCTAAAACCAGCTGCTGCAACAGATGGTGGGACTTAGTTCTGATCCTCCTGGGAGTCTGGGTGAAGTGGAAACTTGCTGATGACTGACTGCACTCCCAACTGAGTAAAAGGAAGCAGAACCCTCAACTGAGAGCCTGTGGGCTTTTATCTGTTTGTCCCTGACTGTATCATTGATGTCTATCTGGGTTAACCTCAGCTCTATAAGGCCCCTGGCTGGTGTGAGACTCCTGGGTAGCAGTGATGTGTGCCCAGGATTAGAGGGTGTGTAAGGGTGGCCTCACCAACCTAGACCAGAGGGATTTCAGAGACCTATGGTGGTTCTGTTTGCCTGGGAGGGCAGAGATAGAGGTGGGGGCTGGGGTCAGGACTGGGTTGCCTAGTGCCAGCTTCCCTGGGAGAAGGATCATTTCCACTGAAGGGGGAGGCGAAGGCTAGGGAGCAGGTGCCCGCCCACCTGGCCACTTCTGGCAAAGCTGGGGACCAGCCTTAAGCCCACTGTTACCTGTGCCCTGTGGATTGGCTGGTGAGTGGGGACAGCTGCCAAGAGTGTAGGCAGGTGGAGTGACCAAGTGAAGAGACAGCTTGGGCTGAGGAATGGACTTAGGGAGAGGCCCCAGGTACTGCTTGAGCAGAGGGCAAGGGGTAGACTGATAACCCATGTGCCCCCAATGGGGAACACCTTCCCAGGGCCCTCTACCCTGCCCTGGGGGGCAGCCTGTGTAGCACTGCTGTGGAGGACGATCAGGCCCTGCCTTCAAGGAGCTGGGAGAAACCCTGAGATGTGGAGACCAGGGAGGGCTTTGGCAGAGAAGGGAGCTTCCACCTCACTCCCAGCCCAGCTCTGGGCCCTGGCACAGCAAGCTCTGTGATCCAGCCTCTCCCAGACCTCACTGATGGGCCCTTGTCCCAAGCCCCTAGGGACTATGGCTGACTCTAACCTATTCCCAGGGTGTGATTTGAGACTCCTGTTGAGTGACAGAACCCAATTCCTGGAGCCAGACTAGTCCAGGCCACTTTTCAGAAAGGAGTTGAGGGACAGACGAAAGCTGCCCCATGGTTGGGAAGAAGTCAAGGGTCTGCGGGTGGGGTGAGGGGCCTGACCAAGCAGAGAGAAGCAGTTGTGGGAGGAGCCGGGTACAGAGTCCCACAGGATTGGGTTCCAGCTTTTCCTAACTACAGGTACCGATCTGGCCAGGATAGATCCAGGTTTTGTGGGCTCAGAAGTCTTTGAAATTTAGGAAGTACCTGTTCATGAAATACAATACAAATACAGAATGCCTGCTGCCCTCCCCACCTTAAAATTAAGGCCCCTTAAGCTTCAAGTCCTTATGGTCAACTGTCTTTCTTCCTGTACATTACAGCCCAACATCATTTCAGCCTATAGGGCTTGGCCCAGCACACTTGTTCAGGCCGCCTACTAGTCTAGCATAACCATCCCACCACCTGGCCAATACCAAGTGACCCCCATCTGATATCACCTCCTTCAGGAAGTTTACCTTGATTTGTGCCCCCTTCAGAGTGAGTGCCCTTCCTCTATGTTCCATAGTACTTCCTTCTCATATCTGCTATCACTTACAATGTACCTATGTCCATCTCTCCGCCCCTCCCCAGGCTGTAAGCTCTGAGAAGGCACGGATGGTGCCTGACCAGGTTTTGTTGGACCTGCCTTCAAGACTGGGCTCAGAGGCCACCTCCTTGGGGCTCTTCTGCAAAGTACAGCCTTTGAGGTCAGATTGACCTGGGTTCAAACCCATGGCTGGGGTACATCATAGCCTGTGACAGGCAAGCTCATGTTTTGACTTCTGGAGCCTCAGTCTCCTCGATTGCAAATGGAACCAGCCACTCCGACCTTGTGGGGGTGCGTTGGGATTAAAGCCAGGGAGATGAAGGCACCTAAAGTGCTTGGACTTCAGGAGTCCACCTGGTCTGGGGAGCCCTCAATGCAGGAGGCCTCTGGTGATCAGGTCAGATGTCAGTGATGGTTAAGAGCAATGACCCTGGTTGGAAGCTGGGCTTGGTTCCTTAGAACTGCATGACCTTGAATGCTGGTGCCAGTGGCTCGTCTATAAAATAAGGGGAAATCACTGAGTGCCTAGAAGGGGCTCCCTAACAACGGTAACTAACCCCATGCTTGGCCGGCTTCAGCCTGCCCGCATCTCCTTCATGGGCTCCTTCACGGCCTCTCATACACCAGCCAGGGCTCAGGCAGGGATAGGCAAGACAGGAGGAGGTGGTGGAGGTTGAGGGATAGGGGCCACCCGACCTTCTTCCCTGCTTGGACTCCCTGGTCACTGCCTGCTCCAGGTCCCCCTAATCTTGTCTCTCTCCCTCGCTGGTCCCTGCGGGTGGCATCAGAGAACCAGGACCGGCGGAGGGGTATTCGATGGGTCCTGTGTCTCCAGGTTGTCCATGCCTACCCCGCCTAGGGCCTGATGGCCCCTCCTGGCTGAGGTGGGGGTGGCCTCCGGGTCCCATGGTGGTGTGGGGGGGGGAGGGGCGCACAGCAGGCGGCGGGGACGGGGAACGTGGATTCAGCCGCAGGGGCCGCTGGTGCGTGGAGCGAGCAGCCAGGCGGGGCTCATGTGCGTGAGCTGTCCGCGGGCCCGTGCCGACCTCATGTGCGCGTCTGGACTTGGATACGGGGCCCGGTTGCCCCGCGTGGTGTCCACCTGCATCGCCAAGCCCTAGGCCGCCCTCCAGTGTGTGCCCCCAACCCGCCCGCGGAGCCCGCCCTTACACCTGCGGGACGGGCTGGGGCGGGGCCGGGACGGGCTGGGGCGGGGCCGGGGCGGGGACGCGGCTCTCTCCGCCCACCCCGGCCCGAGCCCGGGAAGCCTCTGATGAACCAACCGAGCGGCGGGGCCAAGCGGCCGGCAGCGGGGCGCGGCGCAGACAATGGGAGCGGCGCTGGTGGCGGCGGCGGCTGCGGCCGGGGTAGCGGGGAGGGCCGCTGAGCCCCGGGCCCGGCGGGGGCAGGAGGCCGCGCAATGAGCCCAGCAGCCGCGCGCCCCCCTGCGCCGCGCGCGGGCCGAGGCGAGCGGCCGCTGAGAGCCCCGGGCTCCGCCCTGGGGCCGGCGATGAGCGGCCGAGGCTGAGGATGATGGTAGATTGCCAGGTGAGTGCCCTTCCCTGTCCGGGCCTCCCTTCCAGCCGTCGGGTGTTGGGGGAGGACCACACACCCCACGCCCACCCCCCAGCCAGTGTTGGGGGACCTGGCCCCGTCCTTGCTGAGCGCCCGCTTATGCAGTTCCAGGTCCAATCCTTTACAATTGGGAAACTGAGTTCCAGAGAGAAGCAGGGACTGGCCCAGGGCACACGAGGTTGGCAGAGATAAGGATAACATAGAGTTCCAGTCTCCTAGGTCAGGGCTCAACCATCACCCATGGGATTTGATTTGGGAATGAGATCTGGGGATCCCTGCTCACCCCTTCCCACGTGGGGCTGTTTCCTCTTGGCATCCCCACACGTGCACAGGTGCGCCCCTGCACACACTCACACATGCTGACTTCACTGGTGGAGACCATGGGGGTGGGGTCAGAGGAGGAACCTACCCTAGGGAAATGACAAGAAGGACGAAGAAAGAGGTCGGAGGCAGCTCTGCCATGGGGCAGTGGCAGTAGCAACATGCCCACAGATCTATAGCATAAGGATGGGGAGAGATACCAGGCTGATGGGTCAGGGGATCCCCAAGTTCCCCAAGGGGTCTGCCTGGGCAAGAAGACAGGGCCTGAGGTTCTGCAGTCCACGGCTCTGGGCCCCTGGAACCAGGATGAGTATTCCTAGCATGGAGCGCGGCTATAGGAGAGAAGGCCTCAGTATCTCCCTCTATAAATTGGAGTGTTTGGAGTGATTGACCACAAGAGTTTCACAGGCTTGGAGAAATGTCCATTGGTCTTGGTTCTCCACTGGTGACCTGCTGTGCTCTCTGGCCCTTGGAAAACGATTTTTACTCTGTGCAGGTCATCCAAGCAGAGAGAGGCTTGGGGTTCTGGGGACTGAGGACTTGGGGTAAGGCAGAGCATGGCAGAGCACTGGACCATGAGTCCGGGGTCCAGATTCAAGACAAGTCCTTGTTGGAGCCTTGGGATCCTCCTTTGGAAGTGGGGCTGGAATCACCCTGGTGTGGCAAGGATACCTCATGGCTGGACTGGACACCCTAGGGTGAGTGGAGGCAAAAAGCAGAGAAAAGGAGTCTTTTGAAATCCCTTGCACCGCTTGTGGAACCTTCAGATTCCTCTCTTTTGCCCCTTGGGGCTGGGAAGAGCTGTTGCCTTGACAACATGGGAACAAAGGTGTGTTTTGTTTTGTGGTTTTCTTGTCTGGGGCTGCAGTGCTAGTGCTGGCCGCCAGGGGGCAGGCAGCCTCTTCTACTAGTGGTGCCCGCTGGGCTTTGCTGGAGCAATTGGAGCCAGGAGAGAGTCACCCAGCGGTCATTTTGGCCACCCCTTTCCTCAGACATGTACCTCCTATTACCAGCATCCATCTTCACCACCTGAGCTGGTGAGAGGTGGGAAAGGTATTGGAGAACCTCTGACATATTCATTCAGTACCTATGCCCCAGTCACTCACCCTGTGCTAGGTGCTGTGTTAGGCTCTGGGTGCAGTGCTGAAAATGACTGATGTGGTCCCTGCCCTGTAGGAGCTCAAAGACTGGAGCGGTAATGGACAAAGGCATGAAAGCAAGTACATGTGAAAGAAAAGATTAAGTGCTACTGTAAAAATAAAGCAGGGTGCCAAGAGGGAGGGCTGGTGGGGGGAGTCCAAGAGGGCTCACTGAAATAACATTTATGTCTGGCCAGAATGACAAGAGGGACCAGCCCTGCACAAGTCTGGGAACAGTGTGCCAGGGAGAAGGCACAGCTGGTGCAGAGACTCAGAGACAGAGTGACTGGCCAGAAGGGAGGTTAGAAAGGTGGCCAGTGTGACTGGAGTGAGCTTGGGAGGAGAGGAGGGAGGGAGGGAGGAGGGCAGGGCCAGATCCTGGAGCGTAGTGAACTGTGTTAGTTATCCACTGCGTGTGACAACGTTATCCCAGAACTTAATGACTCACAACAACAGACATTTATTAGCTCACAGTTTCTGTGAACTGGGAATCCAAGCACAGCTTAGCCAAGTGCCTCTGCCTCTCTTAAGACTGAGGCTGCAGTCTCAACTGAGGGTCGACAGGGGGAGGACCCGTTTCCAAACTCACTCACGTGCTGTTAGCAGGATTCAGTTTCTGGTGAGTTTTGGCCTGAGAGTCTCAGTTTCTCTCTGACTGTTGGCTGGGGCTCTCCCTTGGTTCTTTGCCTCATGGGCCTCTTCACAGAGCAACTCATACATCAGAGCCTACTACTCCAGAGCATGGGATCTGAGAGAGAGAGAGAGAGAGACAGACAGACATACGGAAGTGATACCCTATCACTTTTGCCCTATTCTGTTCTTTACAATCAAGTTACTAAGCCCAGTTCACACTGAAGGGGGTAGGAGGACTACAGAGGATGTGTATTCTAGGAGGTGGGACTCGTTGGGAGCCGTTATGTAAGCTACCATAGTCCAAGATGAGGCACTTGGGTCTGATTCTAAATATAATAGAAAGCCATTAGAGAGTTTTATGCCAGGGGGTGACGATATCTGATTTCCATTTAATTTTAGCACTTCCATGGTGCAGGCTGGGAAACTTAGCCAAGAGCACACTGCCAGGGCCCAGTCCTGTTTTGTTTTATTTTATTGTGGTACAATCCCAGCCCTGTTTTAGTTTGTGCTGCATGCTGCTTCTCACCCCTTGTAATTCATTCAGGGTCACAGAACTAACTGGTAAGAGGGAGTGGCTGGTTGCTCCAACTCTGTTTCCTTGTTCTGGAAATGGCCCCTTAGCCAGCTCAGTTGGCCAGAGAAGCTCAAGACAGCCTGATGTTCTCCTGCTATACCCCTACTCTCCAAGGCTCTAGCTTCAGGAAGAGGAGCCCTGGTGGCACAGTGGTTAAAGCGCTCAACTGCTGACTGAAAGTTTGGCAATTCAAACCCACCAGCCGCTCTACGAAAGATGTGTCAGTCTGCTTCCATAAAGATTATAGACCTGGAAACTAAGGAGCAGTTCTGCTCCGACCTATAGGGCCTCTATGAGTGGGAATGGACTCAACAGCAACGGTTTTTTGTTTTTAGCTTCCGGAAATCCTGGGAAACCCTGAGAACCTTTTCTATCACTGCAGACGTTGGCCCAACCCTCAGTCTAGGCCATCTGGCAGAAGGTGCCCAAAAGTAACACAGGGCAGCCCTAGGGGAGGCCAACGCAGCTCAGGCCACCACTGTGATCCCACCTGGGCAGCCCCTCACCTCACTCCTAGTGGGCCCACCCCTAAGGCTGCTTAGAAGGCCTGGAGGCTCAGGCCCAGCTGTATCCCAGCAAGCTTCTCTGTGGCCCTGGGCAAATGGCTTTCCCTTTCTGAGCTTCAGTGGCTGAGAATATGGAAACACAGTAGTTGGTTGTCCCAGCTCATAGGTTTCAGGAGCACCTGGAAGCAAGCTGCTACCTTGGGGCTCTCCTCCTCACCTGCTGTCATCCTCCCCATTTCACTTCACCCCTAGCACTGCTGTCCCGTGATTTTTATGAATCTCTGAATCTGGAAAAGTTACAGAAGAGGTCATTCATTCATTCGTTTAGTTGGCACACATTTCCTGAGCCCCAGGCCATGCCAGGGGAGGCAATAAGAACTGTCCAGAAAGTTGTAAGGAGATGGGGCACAGTTCATTCGGGGACTAGCCAAAGGACGCACAGAGAGATTCTGGAAGGAGGTGTTCCTGAGGTCTGGCTTGATATGAGGACAGAACATGATGATGATGATGGGGATGATGGTGGGGGCAGCCCTATTGAGCTGCACTCCATCCTTACTACCCCAGGAGGTTGCCCTCATTGGATTCTTAGGGCACTTGGTTGGGGGCAGAAGTGGAGTTTGGTCCAGTAGTAATTCTCCTCCCAATGGCCAGGTTCCCAGGTGCCTATATGGAGTAAGGGGCAGTTGTTGGGGTCTGAGGATGTCTCAGGGAACTCACCTCCCGGCTAGAGGTTGTAGGGTGTGAGTGGAGTCTGGGGGTGCCCAGTCAAGAACAGCCCTACTTCCCTTGCTTGTCACACTCTCTGGCGGCAGTACCAGCAGGTGGTGCTGTGACCTCCTGTGTGGACCTCCTGGGGGGGGCATGGAGCAGTGGTGGAGTAGACAAAGGTTTCACCTTCTAGTTGCCAGGAGACAATTCTCAACTGTAAACAGACTGGTAGTATAGTCATTTCAGGGGTGATATACAATGGGTCCCTATGAGTCGGAATCGACTCTACGGCACTGGGTTTGGTTCCTTTTGGTATACAGTGGGAAGAAAATAAAACAGGGTGGGGCCATGTGATGGTAACTCAGTAGGGACTTTTTTTTGAACATTTTATTGTGGTTTAGGTTAAAGTTTACAGAGCAAATTAGTTTCCCAATCAACAATTTATTCACAGTTTGTTTTATGACATTGGTTCCAAATCCTTGAGTGTGTCTGCACTCTTCCTTCTTCCTCCTGGGTTCCTCATGTCCATTTGCCCAGCTTTCCTGCTGCTACCTTCCTTCTGAACTTTGCTTTTGAGCAAACGCTGCCCTTTAGGCTTGTATAGTTGATTGTCCTGAGGTTTACTTTCCTCACTGGTGTTTTTGTTCATTTTATAAGCCTGTCTGTTGTATGGCTATACTGTGATCTCTGGGAGTGATTTCAGCTCCAAGTTTGAAGAGTGTCTAAGGGCCGCTGTCTTGGGGGTTCCATGATGGCAACTTTGGCTTGGAAGCTGAGAGGCCCTCTGTAGGAGGTGACCTGAAAGAGGAAGAGGAGCATATCCTAAGTAGTGAGGTGACTCAGGGACAGCAGGAAGGCAGGGGAGATGGCAGTGGAGAGCAGGAAGGCAGGTGGTGCCAGAACCTCAAGGTCAGAAGTGCATGTTGGAGTCTCCACTTGGAAGCCAAGAGGGCCCTTCACAGTGATTTCGGCTATGAAACTACTGGTTTCAGAACAGCTCTCCTATTACGACAGGGCAGCCTGTGTGTGCAGGTCTAGGAGGCACATGGGAGGCAGCATAGGGATGGGGGGCTGTCTGTCCAGAACATGACATGAGGGTCCCACCTGCAAAGGGACGTTGCCCAGAGAGGGTGATGATGCCTGAGTCTCACCATTGCTGCACTTGGTGGGGTTTGTCTTTGTTCTCCTCAACTCCCCTTTTGGTATACAAAGAGGAGGCAAAGGGCAATCTGGGGCTGAGGAGCAGGCCCCAGGTCCCTTGCCATGGAGTGGGCTTACGTGAGACATCAGTGAGATGGCCCATGGACAGAGGCCATTCTTACTGTTATCACCCAGGCTCTTCTGAATCCCAAGAGGCCCCTTCCCATGGAGCTGCTGGAACCACCGCCAAGGCGGTCCTTGACAGCCAGTTCATTGATTGGCTCACACAGCAGATATTTATCAAGGGCCTCTGAACCTAGCCCTGTGCTGAGTACCTTGGCCTGAAGGGAAAGCCGGAAGCAGGGGTGTGGGAGGGTCAGGTCTGATAGAGAAGGCACTGGGCTGGGAGCGGTGACCTGGTTTCAGTGGGAGGTCTGCCATCAGTGGGGTGGTTGGGGCAGGTCAGCATGGCCACTTCAGCCACGGGCCCCTTTTCTGCAGAGTCCTCCCAGGCTGCTCACAGGCCTTTGTCCCTCTGCTTGTGGGGGTGTCTCATGATGGCAACCATCTTCACTTACAGGTGGGAAAGCCAAGGGGAAGTGACCCCCACATCTCATTAGTGGCATGGCTGGTGGGAGCACATCCCTGTGTGCAGACAAGCCTGGGAGGGGCCAGTCTCAGGTGCTGGGACCGAATTCCTTCCAACTACAGTGGACTTCCAACAGGGAGGGCAGGGCTGGACTGGGCTGGGCTGGGAATCCCCAAGGTGGTGGTTAACGGTGTGGAGTGGAGACATAAATAGAGCTAATGAGCCCGTTTCGTCCTCTCCCTGCTCCAGTGAAGACCTTGGACTCTTGTTTCTGCACTTTCTCAGGGGTTCTTGGTTTTTGAGCCACAAAGATTCTTCTTGCCTCCCACAGCCTAAGGCGGGGAATGGAGGGGATGGAGCCCTTAGGGCCAGGACTGGGAGGCCTTAGGTGGGGGGCATGGAACCTCTATGCACTCTCCCAGACAGGTCCCAGGACAGCCAAACCAGAGTGAGGGGTGGAGAGAAAGGGCGCAGGAAGCATTGCGGCATCCCCTAAAAAAATGACAAGCCCCAGAAGACGGAGAGTTCCCATGGCAACCAGAGCAGTTGCATGGCAACTGCAGGGTCCCCAAAATACTTGCCTGTAGGAAGGCTCTGGAGAGGGGGCTTTCCAAAGGTCTCTGTGTGGACCTTAGCTGCTGTGTTCATCCCATACTCCTCCTGGCTGATCCCTCCCTGCCCCTCTGCCAGGACCCAGCAGCCCCCACTGCCTGAATCCTACCTAAGGGAAACCCCAGTCTGCTCCTCCTCTCTTCCCCCTCCCATTGCCCCACCCTACATCTGGGCAGTCCCCTAGCAACAGAGGCCATTTCCTGGATATCCAAGTGACAGTTGTCAACAGAATGTCAGAGAATACAGGGTCAAAGGGCACAGTGGTTAGGCCTGGCACAGTCAAAAGAGTGGGAGGGACTGGGCGGGAAGCCTTGTGCTTCACACATTCTGCACCCTGCAGCCAGGAGCTGACTCTCTGGGTCTGGGGGCAGGATGGCAGGGCAGAGGTGTGGCTGGGCTGAGTGGAGCCCCTAGAATAGGGACTGCAGTTCTGGGTCAGCTGTGTGACCTTGGCAAGTCCCTTCTCGTTGGCCTCCCCGTGTTCCACTCTGCCTGTGTATTCACCATTCAGTGCATAAACATAACCTGTGAATTTTGTGACCTATTGGGGCCTTGGAGCAGGAGGATGAGGGGGTCAAGACCAGGTCAGCCTCTGCCCTCAGACCTCCACCTGCCTGCTTTAATTTCAGCAGTCAGACCTCAGGTGCTCAGGAGGAGGCAGATGGTGCCATGGTTATGGGCACTGGCTTTGGATATGTGGGTTTGAGTCAGCTCAGTGCTAATTACTGAGTGCCCTGCAGTAGGCACTAAACCATCCCAGCTTCAGTGCTCCCGCACAGTGAGGAAAATACCCACCTCCAGGTCTATGTGAGGATAAGGAAATCAGGCCCTGTGGGCTCCCTTCCAAACCAAAAAACCAAACCCACCACCGTCAAGTTGATTCCGACTCATAGCAACCCTATAGGACAGAGTAGAGCTGCCCTATAGAGTTTCCAAGGACTGCCTGGCGAATTTAAACTGCCGACCTTTTGGCTAGCAGCCATAGCACTTAACCACTACGCCACCAGGGTTTCTCTGGGCTCCCTTAGAGTCTGCTTTAGTAGGGGGTTTCCACCCTGCAGGAAGCAGCAAGGGGAGGGAGCCCCTTGACCACAGAAGGTGATATAGTAGAATGGGAGTGAGAGGACAGGTAGTGGAGCGGGCTGCCTCATTAGGGGGAGAGCAATTGGGAGTATGTAGCAAGGTGGATATAAGTTTTTGTGTGAAAGACTGACTTGATTTGTAAACTTTCACTTAAAGCACAATAAAAATTTTAAAAAAAGAGAACAGATGGGATCCAGATTGTCAGGTGGCTTTGGACCAGGGGAAGGGTATGAGGCCCTCAGAAATTCACTCTGCTCAGGGCAGTGAGGGGTGGAACTATTGGTGACTGCCTCCCTGACAAGGGGTTTTTGGGTGCTGTTATGGATTGAATTGTGTTCCCCCCAAATATGTGTTGTAATTCCTAATTTCTATGCCTGTGATCATAATCCCATTTGGGAATTATTTGCTATGCTAATGAGGCAGGATTAGTGTAGGGTGTGTCTTGAATCAATCTCTTTTGAGATATAAAAGAGATTAAACAATCAAGTGAGCAAAGCATTGATGGGGTAAGATAGATGCCAAGACACACGGAGATCTCCAAGAAACCAGAAAGCAGAAGCTGAAGAGACACGGACCTTTGTCTAGAACCAACAGAGAGAGAAAGCCTTCCCTAGAGCTGGCACTTTGAATTCGTACTTCTAGAATCCTAAACCATGAGAAAATAAAAAGCTTCTGTTTGTTAAAATCATGCACTTGTGGTGTGTCTGTTATAGCAGCACTTGATAGCTAAGACAGAGTTTGGTACCAGAAGAGTGGGGTGCTACCCTAACAGATACCTAAAATATGGAAGCGGTTTTGGAATTGGGTAATGGGTAGAGGTTGGAATAACTTTAAGGTGCCTAATAGTAAAAGCCTAGATTGTCTTCAGGAGACTGTTGGTAGAATTATGGACGTCAAAGACAATTCTGGTGAGGGTTCAGAAAGTGAGGAGACCTGAGAATACATGTGGTACTTACCGGCAACAGAATGTGGCTGGAAATATGGATGTTAAATGTGCTTGTGGTGACCCTTTAAAAGAAAGTGACGAACATGTGGTTGGAGGAAGGTTGATGATTTTCATGCGGTGGTAAAGAGCTTGTCTGAATTATGTTCAAATGTTTGGTGGAAGGTAGAACTTATAAATGATGAACTTGGATACCTGGCTGATGAGATTTCTAAGCGAGGTCTTAAAGGGGCTGTGTGGTTTCTCCTTGCCTCTTTTAATAAAATGCGAGAGGAAAGAGAAGGACTTAAAAATGAAGGGTGCAAAATGAAAACAGAACTTAAAGATTTGGAAAATTCTGTTGTACAAACTAAGGACATGTGTCCTAGAATGTTCATCAAGGACGTGGCTACATAATCTTTTGTTAAAGAAGTTAAGCCTGTGACTGATGGATCTAACCAGCTACCGCAGCAGAAAACCCACCAGCTTAGACTAAAGGGGACAGAGAAAGAATGAAAGGAAAGAATACCGCCTGCCTCTTAGAATTCTACAGGCAGGAAACAGGCCAAAGGAGCTACATCTGTTGTCCTCCAAGAAAAGAAAAGGATCACCCTGGAGCAACTCGGAGATCAGCGGAACTATTGGAAGGAGCACAGGAAAGCAGAGCCTTCTCCATTTCAAGAGTGGGGCCAGTCTCCTGGATTTCAAAGGGTGGGGCCTCAGCCTCTTAGGTTTCAAAGAGTGGAATCCTTGCCAACTCAGTCCTGGAGCATGGGGCTGCCATTAAGATGTACCAGGAGGATGGGGCCACTGTCTAAGGATGATGGGCCAGGGTGCCATGCCCAAGGGGCAGAAGAATGGGGCCTGCCAGGGCCAAGAGGATATGGCGGCACTCAGATAGTCTAGGAGAATGGGGCTGCCTAAAGCCAAGGGGGCAGAGTTGCCATCCCAGAGGGCCTGGAAGGTAGAGCTGAAGCCCGGGCACGAGGGGCTTCCATCCAGCATCCAGAGGGCATGACCAGCACCCAGAGTCTGGAGGGCAGAGCCATTGCCTAGATGCTTTCAAAGAAGAAAGGATTATTTTCAAGTCTGGAGAGCTAATGTAAATTGTTCTGCTGGGTTTTGGACTTGTTTGGTGTGTATTATCCCTTTCCCTCCAATTTCCCCCATTTGTAATGGAAATGTCTACCTTAAGCCTGTTCCACCATTGTACTTTGGAAACAGATAACTTGTAGTCTAGATTTCATAGGGTCACAGATGAAGAGGAATTTTGCCCCGGAATGGAATACACATGAAGTCTCACCCATGTTTGATTTAGATGATTCAGAAGATGAAATTTTGGATCAGAAGTTGATTTATGACTTTTGGGATGGTGTGATGGGGTAAATGTGTTTTGCATGTGGGAAGAACATGAATTTTAGGGTCCAAAGGGTGGACTGTTATGGACTGAATTGTGTCCCCCCAAATATGTGTTGTAATTCCTAACCTCTACCAAAAAAAATTTTTGGTGGCTTTTATGCCTTTGGTTATAATCCCATTTGGGCATGGGTTGTCTTTTGTATGTTAGTGAGGCAAGGTTAGTGTAGGGTGTGTCTTGAGTCATTTTCTTTTAAAATATAAGAGATTAAACGATCAAGTGAGAGAAGCAGAGATGGCGTAAGATAGATGCCAAGACAGGGGAGATCTCCAAGGAAGCAGGAAGCAGAAGCTCAAAAAGACAAGGACCTTCCTCCAGAGCCAGAGTCCACAGAGAAAACCTTCTCCTAGAGCTGCTGCCCTGAATTTGAGCTTCTAGTCTTCTAAACTGTGAGAAAATAAATTTCTGTTTGTTAAAGCCATCCACTTGCGGTATTTCTGCTGTAGCTGCACTAGATGACTAAGACAGATGCCCTCAGGGAGCCAGGATTCTAGTCTGACCTGGAACCTTCACTCACTGTGTGACCTTGGGCCCTATCCTCACCCCCTTTGAGCCTCAGTTGCCCCATCTGTCAAATGGAGGTGGGGCGGGGAAAAGTGCCCACCTCTGGAGGAGGGGGAGGCTCCCATGGCCCTGTACTAAACACGTTGTGAGTGCTCTCTCCTTGTGTTAGCAGCTATGTTCGATTTGTGGGGGGTGAGGGCAGCAGCCTTGACTCTGCCAAACCGCCAGCCATTCAGGCGTGGCGGGAGGAGGGGGCGGGGCAGAGGCTGCGCAGACAATGGCCTTCAGCTGGAGTTTCCCTGGAGCACCCAGAGCAGGGCTCCAGGCGCAGCTGGGGCCAGATGGAGTTGTGGAGCTCAAAGAGAGCCTGTCCTGCCAGCCCTGACTGGTGCAGCCTATGACAGTGTTCATGCTGGGCATCCCACTGATCGTGCAGGTGGACCAGGTGAGAGCGTGAGGCCCTGGCTGGGTCGCTGCAGCCCCAGCTCCCTAGGCCTGGGAGGAGGGGGCAGGAGGCCACACAGCAGGGGGAAGGAACAGAGATGGGAGCTCAGTGCCCCCTGCTCTACTGGTGGCTTTGGCCTGTTCTCCCTGTCTGGTGGGTGCATAATTAATAGAATTGAGGCTGCCCCAATCCTCCCAGATAGGATTAGAGGGGGTGAGATCCACCTTTTGGCAAGAAGGCACGCTGGGTTCTCCCCTCTCTGAATTGGGATCCAGAAGTGGTTCCCCTGGGGAGGGCTCAGGGCCTCTTTTCTTGACTCCACCTGAGATTCCAGGTGTGTCCACCTGACCAGTGTGTACCAGGCACGGGTGGGAGGTGGGCCTGTCCAGTTGAGATGAAAGGACCCTGGGCCAGTGAGTGGCCCTGAGTCCTAGAACTTCCTCCTCCCACCTCCATCCTTACTGGGAATTCATCCTGGAAAAATGGGGGGTGGGTTGGGTGGGCGTCAGGCCCTTCACTTGTTACTACCCGGCACAAAAATGCGAAGGTGAGAATATGTGGGAGGGGCAACCCTTGGGGCCACCACCACCTGGGAAAATCTGCTCCTTTGGAATTCTTGCTCCCACCCCACCCCACCTGGCTGGGGTATGGCCGGAGAGAGAGGGGCAAGCCCAGCCCCCATCATCTCCCCAGGGTGCCTGAGCCCTGGCTGGGAGGGGCTTCTGGCCAGAACCAGGAGGTGGTGACAGTGACATAGGGGAGGTTGGGTGTCTAGAGGCCAAGCGGGAGAAAGCAACCTGGTGCCTGGGTAGGAACCCTAGATCGTGGGACCCAGACAGGTAGGTTACTTGACTCCTCCAGCCACAGTTGCCTCATCTGTGGACTCATTGGGGGTAAAGGTATGTGACGTGTTCTGAAACACCTGGCATAGTACTCGGCACACACATATTCAGCAGATGCTGGGAAAGATCTGTTCCCACCAGGGAAGGCAGACAGTCATTATGGCCACCGGTTGTGAAGATGGTGGTGGTGACTGTCCTTGGGGAACTGGGTACAAGGCCGGGGGGTCCTGTCTTATGGGCCCCGGGTTGCTCCACAGTTTCTCCAGGTGAGGAAACTGGGGCTCAGGAAAGTGTAGTCGATTGCCTGGGTCACATGGTGAGCCCCAGTAGGATCTCCTTCCTCCTTGAGACCAAGGTTCCGGCCCCTCCTCCCTCCAGACCAGATGCCCTGGCCAGGAAGTCACCTGGAGTTGCCCCTTTGATTCTTCAGTTGCTCCGAGTTAAAGTTCAGAGTGAGCCTGGGGCCCTGGGTGGCCAGGGAGTGGGGAGTGGGCTTGGTGGCAGGGAGAGTGGCAGGCAAGCAGTGCCCAATGCTGACAGGCTGTTGGCAGCACTGCCATCTGCCCCCCTTCCCAGTCTCAGCAAACACTTGAAAAGCTGCAGGATTTCGAGAGGAGTTTCCCTTCCCAGCCGCTTGGGGCCAGGAAATCCCTGAGCAGAGCGTGTGCCTCCTCCTCTCAACAGCCTGCCAGGAGCAGGCACGAGGCAGGCACAGGGCAGGCGCCCGGTGGGCATGCGGGCCATGAGGAAGCGTGCTCCTGGATCCGAGCCATAGGGTGGCCTGGAGCCTCAGGCAGACTGGTGGGCGGGAGGTGCACTTGGGGCTTCTGGGCCTGCA
The DNA here is from genome assembly GCF_024166365.1 of Elephas maximus indicus. Classification (NCBI taxonomy): domain Eukaryota; kingdom Metazoa; phylum Chordata; class Mammalia; order Proboscidea; family Elephantidae; genus Elephas; species Elephas maximus. The sequence goes on along the minus strand of NC_064827.1, from coordinate 84,212,323 downwards.
GGGGTGAAGCTGTGTCTCTGCTGGTACATGAACATGAGGTCCTGTGTGCACCAGCATGTGTGGCTGTGTGTGCACCTGTCAGGGGCCTCTCCCTACCTGTGGGTGACCTTGTGCACATTTGAGCGAATACATGAACATGTGGACATCGTGTGGCTGCCAGTGTACATGTGCATGACTGTGGCCCAGCCAACCCAGTGAAAGGGCGTGTGGGGCTACATGTGGAGCCCTGCGACCTGCCTGGAGGAGGGCAAGCATGTGTGTGAGGAGGTGTGCCCCGTGTGTGCCTGTATGTGTATGCATATGTGTGTGTATGCATCTTACTCTTCTCAAAGCACCAGGCCCAAGCCTTGGCCTGAGGAGACCTGAGAGTTTGTGGCCCAGCCCCTCTACCTCTGAGTGTTAGTTTTCTCATCTGTTAAATGGGTTGATAACCATACCCTCCTCATAGGTTGTGGTGGTTGTAAAGGGCTTAGTACAATGTCTGGCACATATAGTCACTCTTGCCCTGGAGGTGGCATGGAGACCTATATTTGTTCTTAGAAGGCCCCAATCAGGTTGCTGTCCCCTTTTCAGGCATCCCGCATATGAGCAGGTACAGGCAGAGAGGAGAGACCCTTGAGGTTTTGCTTCTGTATACAGGAGAAACTAAGGAAGGAGCAAAGTCCAAGGGGTTGGCAGAGGGACAGTGAGTGGCAGGAAGGTAAGACAAAGGCAATGTCTCTGAAACCATCACTCAGCCCCAGGGCTCTGGAAACCCAAGGCATTGCCTCCCCCACTTGCCAGAGAAGGACTGTGGGAAAGAGGGCAGCAGGCACCAACCCCACCACCTCCTGGCAGCCAGCTGGAGCCCCAGGCCCTTTCAAGAGGCCAAGGCAGCTCAGGAAATCCCTCTCTAAAAGGGCAGCCCTGCTTCCCAGGCCCCCGGCCCCCTCAGGCGGACAGCAGGCGGGCGGCGGCACCAGGGACACAGTGTTCCTGGCACGACGGGCAGCCTCCAGCGCCACAAGGGCCCGTTTGTCCTGACTCCCCTAGTCCCAGAGTCCTGGGTACCCAGAGCCTGCTGGGCACAGGGGCCTGACTGTGGGCTTAGCCCCTCTCCCTCATCCTCACCAGGCCCTGGCCTGTGCTGTGAGGAAGGGCTTCTTAGTCCAAATCAGACCACTCTGGAGCCACAGCAGCCTCTACTTACCTTATGAGCAGATGCCCATTCCCAAAGAATTTTTATTGGTCCAGGAATTTAGGAAGGGAAAACACCCCAGGTTGAACCAGAGCTGAACTGACACTTCCCTCCTACCCCTCCTCCCCCCATCAGTGAAGGCTTCTGCTTTTAAGAAAAAAGGGCTCCTGCTTCCCAGAAAGCCTGGCTCCCTCCTGACTTCTTCCTGCCTGGGCTCACTTCCCAGCTTGGTTCCCAGCCATGCTCCTTGGAAAGCACTTTAATGGGAGGCAGGTTGGCAGAGATGGCCTTGCCATCCCTTGGGCTCCTCACTGGTCTCCCTTCCTCCTCTGAGAAGCTTTCTTGGTGACCTTCCCCAAGGAACTCTTTGGCCCTGAACTCCCTGAATATCTTAGAGTCCAGGAACTTTGAAGCTGGAGGAATCATCTGGAGTTCATTTGTTCATTCCAGTGTTTATTGAGTGCCCACTGTGTGCCAGGTACTGTACTAGGCATCAGTACATGAGGGAATAGAGTCCCTGCTCTCATGGAGCTTACGTTCAAACTCCCTGCCCCTCCAATTTTAAAAAGGGGGAGGGGATGCTCAGCCTAGAACGCCAGTGCTCTTTCCCCTGAACCACAGTGTCATTCGTGTGATGCTGTGTGTGTACATGTGTATGCACGTATGTGTGCATGTGTGTGCCCTTGTGTGCATGTAAGTGTATGTTCAACCACCTCCCCAGTAGCAGCTATGAGAATGTACTACATGCCGGGCATTGTTCTGGGCACTTGGGTGTGGAGGGATGAACAGGACAATATGGCCGCTGCCCTTAGAGAGTTTCAAACCTAACTGGATTGTGGGGTAGGGGGACATGAAACCATCCCACAGTAGACGGTAGACCACTGGTTTTATTAATGTTCCTCATTTGAGCTTTTACCTACATGTCACTGTCTCAACTTTCCCATCCTATTTCACACTGCAGCGCACCCACCTCTCACATGCCCAGTCCTTCTACCCTACTCCGTTATTTTCTTCCACCGCATTCTCACCTTCAAATGTGTCTTATATACCCCGGGACCAGAAGGTGATTTTTCTCTGTTTTGTTCCCTGGTGTATCGCCAGCACTTGGACAGTGCCTGATACACAACAGGTGCTCAATAAGTTCGCACGGGCTGCGTATGTGAGTGCCGTATTTGTGCCTTTCTCTGGTCTGTGAACAGTGCAGGCTGCAACCTTTGTTACTGACCTTGGCAACATAAGTAGAGAAATTGAAATTGCTTAGAAATTTTTATGGCGATTTGACATGGCTGCAATATTTTTTTTTTCTTTTTACCTTTGTAAATATATATATAACACAACATTTTCCAATTCAGCATTTTTGCTGCGACATTTTGATGCATTTTACAAAAGTCTCCGTCTGCTCTGAATTGGGAACCAAAAACAAGAACCACTGGTTCTTCACTACAGAGAGCGTCTAAGGCTACTTTGGGGTCATATTTTTTAAACTTGCAGCGTATGCCAGGCCCTGTCATAAGTGCTTCCCACTCAGGATGGATGACCTTTTTGAGACACTCCTGTTTATAGGCCAGAAAACTGAGGCTCAGAGAGGGACAGTAACTTGTCCAATTTCACCCAGCCATTATTAGGTGGCAGGCTGTGGGTCTGAATCCAGACTCTGTCTTTTCAAAGCCCCAGTTTGTAGCTGCTGCTCCAATCCTTGCAGTTGGACATTGGGTTCCTTGCAGAGCTGGACATGGGAGGCAGGCCCAGGCTGGGGAAGGAGGAGCTGTCCTCTCTGTTACGGAAGGAGGGAGCTGCCTGGTGCCCTTGGGGCATAAAGCTTGCAAAAGCAGTTGGGGCAGGGCCCTGGTTCTCAGCTCTTCAGCTTCTCGGCTACAAGCATGACTCACTGGGCTGGTAAGAGGAGCTGCAGGGGAGCCCTGTGGTGGGTGAATCAGTGACAGAGAACCTGACCGCTGAGTTACTGTTCTGAGGTGGAGCTTGGTAGTAACTTGTCAGTAACCCAGCAGTGCCAAATAAAAACAGGTGCCAAATAAGCACAGCCCCTCTTTGCCTTTCTCCCCACCCCCCAGCTCCCTGGGGCTGCCCACCCTCCCCATCCCTCAGCAGGTGCTTCCTGTGGCTCCGCCATTCCCAGGGGTTCCTGGGTCTCCCAGCCTGGAGTAGGGGAACGGGCCTCCCCAGTGGCGAGCAGCTGGGAGCACTGGCCTCAGAGTTGAGTGGGGTTAGAAGCTCCGCTCTGCTGTGTGGCTTGATCAAGCCTGGTGCTGTCTCCCCTAGCTCCCTGCAAACTTCCCTCATTCATCATGAAGATGAAACGATATCCACACGGTTACAACAGGGAATGGTAGAAATGTCAGTGTATAATTAACTCTGGCATAAGCACTGGGTTGGGATGGTGGCGGGGCGGGGTGGGGGGGAAGTAGAAGAACAACTGGGGATAATCGAAGTCATAGTCCCCAGCCTGCGCCTCCTACAGGGGACAGACTACCCACTCCAGTGAAAAGGACCCCTAGCACCAAGCCTGCCTGTGTTGCTGGGAGCAAATTTACCTATGGTCTTTACCCCCAGGGCAGGATGGAAAAAGCAAGCTGCCCTAAAGGCCGAACAGGCCTGGGTGAGCACCTGACCTCAGAAATGACCACTGTGTGACTTGGGGTCAGGCATTTGCCCTCTATGGGCCTCAATTTTTTCAGTGTTACAGCAGAGATAACTACCATGGCTTCATTTGCCTTGCAGTTGCTGTGTGGATGGGTGCTTTGTCCATGCTATGCATCTCTAAGGGCTGGGCTGGGCTGGGCTCTGTTGTGTGGGTGGGGGTTGGTCCTGTCCCCAAGGCGTCTAATTGTGGGCAAGTGCTGGCCTGTGGGCTGTGGAGTGGCTGTGTTTGCCAAGCCCTGGTCCCTGGTAGACTTGCGGTCAGAGTGGAGGAGGGAGGGGCTGCCAGATGGAGATGCCCCCAGATCTACGCCTTTATTCCAGCTGTGTGGGCCAAGGAGCAGGATGCCTAGCTCGGGGCTGGCTGTCTTGTGCGCAGTTGTGTTACCATCCCTGGTGCAGAGCTGGTGCACAGAAGGCTGGCAGTGACTCCGTGTTGAGTTACTTAATGGTGGGCCTCAGGTTCCCAGAAACAGGGGGAGGAGACCTGAGCTGCCCCCCCCCCCCCCCCGCCCCGCGGGACCCCCCGTGTCAGGTCAGGAGGCTGCGGGAAAGAGGAGCAAAAGCAGGGGCTGCGGCCTTTCCTATCTGCTTCCTGGACAGGATGTCGTGCTAAGTAAACAGTTTTGAAACCGAGTCACCACTCTGGCTCTGAGTCACAGCTCCTAGCGACAGCCACAAGGTGTTTATAAACAATGTGCCTAGTACCCAGACAAGGCCTCCCCGCCAGGGACGGGGAGCCTAGAAGGAGTGAGAAGCCCCCTGCTTCCCATGCACAGCCAGGGCTCCAGATGTGAGATGCAGCAGGCCCCCACGGTCCCTCTCTGCCCCCCAAAGGACTGGAGAGCGTGGGTGCACGTATATGCACACATCTGTGTCTGTGAGCAGAGTTCTGCTACACCTGAGCTTGTGTGGCTGGCCAGGTGCCTTATTCCTGAGCCACCTGGTGTGCTAGGCAGAGCATCCTGGGACCACTGGCGTCAGTTTTGAGTCACGTGACCTCAGTTTTCTGGTAGAAGCGTGGAGTCGGCTGTTGTGAGCGCTCACAGAGCTCCACGCACAGTTGGTGCACAAGAAATGTTTGTGTTCGGTCCAGTCCTGAGTAGACCCAGCTCCGGAAAGTGGCCGAACTGCTCGAGCACGCAGCCGCGGGCCCCAGGGCGGATGCTCCCAGCCCCCAAAGCCCTGGCTCTTTGTGGCCGGTCCACGTTCCAGGCGGTGACAGTGATGCCGTGCATCATGTGGCGACACCCAGCCGGCAGGAACAAAGGCACTTCTGCTCTCCCCGACGCTGGGGGGCGGGGAGGGCCGTGGACCACGTGGGTGGGAGGGGCGTGCGCTTCTCTCCTCCCGCCAGCCCCGCCTCCCTGAGGGTTCCGCCTTTCTGGGCTGCAGCTGGTGGTTCTCCTACCTCCCTACCTCTGGGCTGTGACTCAGGCCCTCGGCCTTCCCTTGAAGCTCCCTGACAGCAGCCTGGGGCAGCCCTGGTTGGCTGGGAGGGGCTCAGAAGGAGTAGACCTGGGATTGGGCCCCGAGGGTAGACTGACCTGTGCCTGGAGGTGCCAAGGATCTTAACCTGCTGAGCCCAGCTGGAGGCTGGGGTTGGGGAAGGCAGTTTTGCAATTATGAACTCTGGAGGGAGAGGTGGGCCCTTGCACAGGGCCTGCTATCCAGGAGGCACTCAGTAAATGTTCACTGAATCAAAGACTTTTAACATACACCCCTCCCCCCACAGGGCAGCCCACTCCCTCTTGGTGCCCTCGCCCTCCTCTACTCCTCACAGTTAAGCACTCCCTCCTAGGAATTTTTAAGCTGTCTCCCCCACCCCAGACCCCACCCCTCCACGTGTCCAGGCTGTAGGGAAGGCTTCCTATCCATTGCCCAATGGCCCATTTCTGCCACAGCTACAGCAGGCTGGACCGGGACCTGCTGTCCCACCTTGCAGAGCAGGAAACCAAGGCTCAGGGAAGGCTCTTCCCTCCTCCTCCAGTTCATCTAATGCCCCCAAAGGCTCAAAAGAGGTCACTGTCAAAGGTGCAGGACAGCCAAACTGAACTGCATCACAGCAGTGGCTGTGGTCACATGGCCAGGCAGTTGGCCATGCAGAGGTGAGAGGCTGAGGCCCAGCCACCCCAGATTATAGGCTGAGGTTGTGACCAGCCCAGCTATCACTGGGCTGTCTCCCTCCCTGGAGCTCTACTGACTCCTGCCGCCTGCCTCAGTCAGATCCTGCCTGAGTGTCTACACAGGGCTGCTCTCCACATGAGACTGAGTGCCCAGAGGGTAGGGGCCGAGCTGGTGGGCTTTACAAAGTGCTGTACCCATCCCGGAAACCCTGGTGGCGTAGTGGTTAAGTGCTATGGCTGCAAACCAAAGGGTTGGCAGTTTGAGTCCGCCAGGCGCTCCTTGGAAACTCTATGGGGCAATTCTACTCTTTCCTATAGGGTTGCTGTCAGTCGGAATCAACTCGACGGCACTGGGTTTGGTTTTTTTTTTTTGGTGCCCATCCCAGTGTTGGGCCCAATTTGGGGGAAGGAGTGGCCTATCCGCTAGGGTGTGTCTGCCGGACCTCTCTACTCTCATGGGGACAATCCTGGAATGTGGTTGCAAGACCACACTGAGTACCACTGGGCAGACCCCAGACTGCCATCTTGGAGCTTGCTCTTGGGTGTGGAGTCAGGCCACAATACTCCCAATGTTTATCACTGCGCCAGCATTTATTGAGCATTTATTAGAGGGCAGGTACTGGGACAGGCACGTCACCCCATCACGCCTCTATCCTCAAGCAACCGACTGGGATAATCAGAGTTCAAGTCTGCTCTGTGTGGTCCCTAAGCCAGGCCCGCGCTGAGTTCTCATTGAATCCTCCAGCCTCTTGTGCCTTTTAGAGGAGGAAACAGAGGCCAGAGACACTACGTCACTGGCCCAGAGTCCCCAAGTTAATGAAGAAGTCAGGATTTGAACCCTGGACTGGCTGGTCTGCTCTGCTGTTTCTCAGAGGTCAGGGCGAAGTATCAGTGTGTGGCAGGAGGCAGAGATGAGGCCTGACTCCCAGAGGACAGGGCCTCAGAGCCCGGCATGGAGCAGGAAATACGCTGAATGAAAAAGAAGGGGAGCAGGATGGCTGGCAGGAGGGACATCAGGGATGGTGGCTGTGCAGCTGGGGGTCCCTGGGCTGACACCATGGGTATTCCCGATGCCTCGCCCGTGTTGGATTGGTGCCCTGTTGGCAGACAGCAGGTACCCACACTCTCTTAGAGAACCCCCACCCCAGGGATTTCCTAACTCATATTCCTGGCATCCTTTCTTCCATGAAAGACACTGGGTGAAAGCTCAAGGTGGAAAGCTCTGGGTGAAGCTAGGGGGTGGGGAGTGGCAGTGGAGGTTGGGGGAGCAGGGGACTGAGGGGACAAAGCTTTGGATTTGAGTTTCAAAACCTAGCTGCCTCCCCCACCCCACCCGTGGTACAGCAGATCAGGAAACCGAGGCCCAGAGAGAGGAGGAACTTGCAAGTCCCACAGGGAGGCAGTGCTAAGCAGGGACAGGAATCAGGTCTCAGCTCAGCTGGGTCCCCTGTGCCCCACAAAGCCACCGGAAGAGGATGTGAAACGCTCCAAAAGGCAAGGCAAGGGCAGCAACAAAACGCCAGTGGAACTCTGGGTCAGGGCGAGATGCTGGGCCCTGGCGACCCCTGCCAGGGCCCGGGGGCCTGATGTGCCTATGGGGCAGCTCCGAAGCCCCTGCCCATCCGCCTCTCCTTCCTGCCTACTCCGAGGTCCTGCACGCCCAGTCCGCTGCTTTCTGCCCGAAGCTAGGGTCAGGATGGCCACCTGAGCACTATCCCAGGAGGGTAAGGAAGCAACCCAGCCTCTTGGCTTTGACTTCACTCTGGGATCTCTAGGCTTTGGACTCTGGGCTCTGAACTCTGACAGAAGAGTCTGTGGGCCTTGCAGAGCTGCTGGATAGACCTGGGCAAGTCCCTACTCTCTCTGGGCCTCAGTTTTTACATTTGTAAAATGGGTGTGTTGAACTTGGCCGATGGCTTCCAACGTCTGGGTTGCAGCAAAATGAGATGAGGACAAGGAAGTGAGTTTTTCTTAAACCTATATTTATTCATTGAATAATTCTTTTTTTTCTGATGGTACGCTCTTCCTACTTACTTTTGGTGTCTTTTCTGAAATGATCATAATGTTAGTGGTAATTTTTTTTTTTTTTAATTTGTTGAAATAACAAGTCGGCAACCCTGGGTCTGTCCCCCCAGTTTGAAATGAAATCCCGTGTCTGGGTGCCAAGTGCTAGAGGAGCTCTGAGGTCCTCTTGCCTGTGTTTCTGGAGCTTTGTTGGGCAGGGAAGGCTTCTGGAATGTGGTGGTGGCTTGGAGTAAGCAGGGTCTCTTGCTCTTCTCCCACCCCACTGGACTGGGCCCACACCACCAAGGGACTCTGGGGCTGAGCCTATTGGACCTCAGTCGGTGTTTTGTGTGGCACTGTGTTGAGTATCCAGACCCCCAGGCTGAATGAGGTGGGGTAGAGAATGGAGTCTTGGGGTATTGGAGGAGAAACCAGGCCCATCCCCAGAGGAGCAGACCTGACCTAGAGTCACGGGCCCCACTCAAGACAGAGACCTGTCTACTGTCTTTGGCTAGCCCAAGGCCTAGTATGAGCGGGAATTCCTGGCCCTGCCCATCATAGGAGCAGGTATGACAGCCATGCGGGTGACACCAGGTCTAGGCACTTGGGCAATCGACTCAACCAGGGTGGATGGGCAGGCTGGCGGACAGGCAGACTGGCAGAAGGCCTCCCAAGGACCCTAGCCCTCCGCCCGCTCCCACCCCACCATGGCCCGGGAAGCAGACCCAGCCGGCGTCAGGTCTGCTGTGGCCAGGGGGAGGAAGGGTTGGGTGTTCTTTGCCTGTGTCTCGGTGGTAACTGCCAGGCGACGGGCCATCGCCCGCCGCACCACTGTCCGGAGCCTGACACCTTTGCCAGCACCTTTGCCAGCCTCAGCAACAGAGGTGAGTTTCCAGAGCAACACTGCCTTTCCTAGGAGAGGCTGGGTGGGTCACAGCCAGGGCCCAAGGCTCAGGAGTTGGTTTCCTGCCAACTTCCCTCACCTCCTTCCCTGACAGAACTTGTTGAAGGAGTTTGCTGGCAGCCGCCCGGGCAGCTTCATCTCCCATTCTGGTGTGAGAGAGGAAGTGAGGGTCGCTATGCCGATGGAGTGAGGGTGCCCACTCCGCTGGCCTCTCTATCTGCCCCCAGCCCAGGCCAGTTGGTGGGGTATTGCTGTGGGCTGCCATAGGGGCTCCTGTCTGTGTGGTGCTTCTCCTATTACAGAGCGCTCCTGTGTGTTGTTTTATCATTCTCTTTCTTTTTTTTTTCTTTGAGAACTCTGAGAGCCAGGTGGCATTAATATTATTGTCCCCATCTTAAAAAAAAAAAAATTTTTTTTTTTAAGATTTACTGGTGAACAAACAAGTTAGGAAAGGGCAGAGCAGGGACTTGAACCCAAATCTAGCCTCCAAATCTTACGAAATGGTTTTCTAGAACTACAGAAAAGCACAGCCTGCTCAGGGCTGGGTCCTCCCAGACCCCAGACTGCTGTGATGGTTTTCAGTGGGTACTTTCCTGAATGCTTAAGAGGAGCTCGGCTGAGCACCCAGCAGGGGAGGGGAGACAGGGGAGAGCCAGGAGTCCCTGGGCTGTGGGCCCCCAGGGTGTGATAGGAGCTTTCACATAGGGCTGATATCTCCGCGGAGCACAGATGTGGGACTTTGCTGGCTGCCTCCCAATCAGGGCCTCAGGGCTTGGGGGCAGGCTTGGGGCTGAGCCTGTGGGACCCGCCGGGACACCCGTCCCTTCCTTTCCATGGACAGAGGGGCCATGTGTGCTCAGTGCGCCCGCCTCAACCCCACACCACGGCCAGCCCAGCCTTGGTGAGGGACGGGAACCCTCTGTCTCCATCTCTTTCAACTCTTTCCCTTCCTCACCATTTCTATCTCCGTTACTGTCCATGTTTCAGTCTCAGTTTCAGAGTCTCAGTCTCCATTTCAGTCTGGTTTTGTCTCCCTTTGCTTCTCTTCCTCTCTTTTACTTCCCTCCACCTTGGGCTGTCACATATTGAATTGGCGACCCTCAGGGGTATGCGTGACCCCCCCGGGGGTGTCGGGCACTGAGCACCCTGGGAGCGGGAGACAGTTGTGAGGGCAGCCTCAGTTCCCACCCAGTGGACAGCATTTATCACACTGGTACGTGGACCATGTGTTTGCTCCTCTAAGTGCTTTCACGGCCACGCCCTGAGAGTCAGGGGTTGTGAGTGCCCCTTACAGAGAGGGCAGCAAGGCCCCACAGTGAGTCACACCTGAGCCCGAACCCTCTGGGCGTCAGTCCTGGCTCCAGGCTTTGGTGCATCTTGTTCTGGTTGCTCTGGGACAGTAACACCCTGTGGGGTCAGAGATTTGGGATGGATGGTGATGTCACATCCCTGTGTCCATTGTGGTCTCCTGGATGCTATGTGATCAGCTCTCAGCTCAGTTCTCTGGCCCATGGGAATCACCCTGAATGTTCCTGGGAACTCAGCTATAGGGAGTGCGTCACTTCCCACCAAGGTGTGTGCTCATCCGCCCACAGAGGGCCAGCCTAGGACTCAGGCAGGCCAGGAATGGTGATGCTGGTGTCAGGAAACGACTGGGGAACCAGGCCAGGTCACGCCCTCTCCATAGGCATTAAATATAGGCCACAATAGAGAGGCAGACAGTGACCTCCATCTGCCCAGGGACAGGTAAAATGTCCCCTGGAGTCTGGCCTGAGTCTGGGAACCTGGCTGCTGTTCCTCACTCTGCCATCACAGGCTGTGGGTCCACAATCCCAGGCGGAAGCTGACCGGTGGCTGCCCCTGTTAGCCGGGGCATGCACTCACAGGTATGCACAACTCCACTGGGCACCTTCCAGTTTACATCTTCCCGGCTCCAAGAAGTACCCCTGAACGACCACCTCCACTTTAGGGAAAAGGCGTGCTAAGGTCCAACCTCTGTGGTCCTTTTTCTTCCCTTCCACCATCACAACATTTGTTCCCCTGCCAAAGGGATCTTTGACCCTTCAGTGGCCTCCCAGTGCCCTCAGCAAAAGGCCAACTGGGTGGTGTGGTTCCAGGTAGCATCTCCAGACTCTTCTCTCATTGCACCCAGCATGAGACTCCCTCTCTGCTGTCCCCACTCTGGGCGTTTGCCCATGCCATCCCTTCTCCCTGGTTCACACTTCCCACCTGCTCCCCGCCCCTTTGCCAGGTACACGATAGGTGATTGATAAATGCAGCTCGAATGAACATTCAAATCAAGATGTAGGCCAGGGCCCTGATGGGAATCAGGCTGGGTGCAGCTTGAATGATGTCTGCCAGGCACACAGCAGCCTGGATCCAGCACTGGGCAGAAGATAATGCCCAGGCTACAACACACCTTGGCAATCACCTTTTCCAACCTGGGTTTGGCCGAGGCCAACGAGGGAGACACCCTGAAAGTCAGGATGGCCAGGTCATCTGAATTTACCAAAGAAGCCGGAAATGTAGATTTTTATATGAAATCACCTGACCTTTTACTGTTGCTCAAAAACATAAAAATACTTTGCAAGCCAAACACAACACACATGTGAGTTGGCTTTGGCCTGATTCTCATTCTGGGCCATCCGTTTGCAGCCTGCTCCTCACAGTTTGTTCACAAGGAGCATCCGGTCTGTGGGATTTTCTGTACAGTGTTGTTCTTGGTGGCTTATTGTGACCTCTGAGGAAGGGGAGATGCACTCCCCAGGAGAGGTGGGGGCCTGGGAAGGCTGGGTGGGTGGGGGGTGAGATGTGAGCAGGATGAGGAAGGAAGGGAGAGACAACACTTGGTAATCATCCCCCATTTCATATAGTGCTTTGTGCTCTCCAAAGAATTGTTTCCTTTGTTCCTCCCAGCAGGCCCTCCAAGGGCAAGAGTTATCACTGGTTAGATCTTCAGACTTGCCCCTTTCAGTGAGGCTGCCTCAAACCTCCATTCCCCCAGCCTTCTCTGACAGCCAGTCCAGGCAGAGGGACTCAGTTTCCCAGCTGCCCTCTGTCTGGGCCCTCAAAGCAAAGCTCCCAGTCCTTTTGGTCCTAAGGATGCCATGAGTGACCACTGTGGGCTCAGAGCCAGGAACCTGACAGCATGGGGGAGTGGTGAAGCTGATAGGCGTTACTGCCATGGCTCCTGCGCTGGGGTTTCTGACCCTCCCTCGAAGGCTGCTGGGAGCCTCAGGGTTGTCAGAGGGTGAGTCTCAAACTGTGTCCTTTTTCTTTTTTTAACTATCATTATGGAAAATTCCAAATACACACAAAAGAAAAGAAAATGGCATGATTAACTGCTGTGGTGCATCCCCAGATTTAATGATCATCAGCACAGGTCACTTTTTTTTTTTTTAATAATTTTTATTGTGGTTTAAGTGAAAGTTTACAAATCAAGTCAGTTTTTCACACAAAAACCCATATACGCCTTGCTACACACTCCCAATTACTCTCCCCCTAATGAGACACCCCGCTCTCTCCTTCCACTCTCTCTTTTTGTGACTATTTTGCCAGCTTCTAACCCCCTCCACCCTCTCATCTCCCCTCCAGGCAGGAGATGCCAACATAGTCTCAAGTGTCCACCTGATCCAAGAAGCTCACTCCTCACCAGCATCCCTCTCCAACCCATTGTCCAGTCCAATCCATGTCTGAAGAGTTGGCTTCGGGAATGGTTCCTGTCCTGGGCCAACAGAAGGTCTGGGGGCCAGGACCGCCGGGGTCCTTCTAGTCTCAGTCAGACCATTAAGTCTGGTCTTATGAGAATTTGGGGTCTGCATCCCAGCACAGGTCACTCTTGTTTCACCTCTTACCACCCCTATCGCCCTCCCTCTCCTGGCAGGTAATATTTATGCGGATCTCAGGGGTATCATTCCATCCATAACTAGCTCAGTATGTGACTCTAATAGTACCTGCAATACCATTATCCCACCAAAAAAATAATTTGTGATATTATCAAATATCCAGTAGTGTTTAAATAGTCCCAGTTGCCTCATAGTCTTTTTTTGTCTCCGTCATTGAGGCGTTATATTTGTACATGTGTATTATATCCCTGGAAAAAGAATCTCAGGATTTTCCCTCCTGTGTGTTTTTGTCTTACTTCCTCATGGTCCGTGATGCCAGCTGAGCTTATCAGTATAATGAGACCAAACTAATGGAAGAGAAGTAGATTTATTCTGCCACTTTTCAAAGTCTTTGAGTTGCATGTCAACTCTAAGGCCCATCACTGCTGTGAGGTTCATAACAACTTTCCCAGCTCTGCAATCATCAATGATTTCAAATTTGCCAACGTAAGCATGCTTCATCATCCCAGTTAGAAACCAAACGATGACTTTGGAGCATGGCCTGATAAGAACCTGGTGTTTGCCGGTCTTCTCGGTGCTATTGATGCTCTTGAGAGCGTAGGCCGGGATGTTCACGTACACCACTATGGCAGCACGGAAAGATGGTGGAAAGAGGGTGGTAGGGGCGAGTGCACGGTGTTATCTCTTAATTGTTTTTTGAATAGCTAGCATGTTGAAATCATGATCCAAAGTCCACGCATTGCGTTTAGTTGATGTCTCTTCCCTTTCTTTGATCTATAGCTTTCCCCTTCTTTGCTTTCACCCCTGAAATTCACGGGAGAAACTGGGTGGTTTTTCCTATAGGGATTGCCACAGTCTGAGATGCGCTGATTGCATCCTCACGGTATTTTTCACATGTTTCTCTGTTCCCCGGATCTCCTCCAAACTGGTAGTTCTATGTAGAGGCCTTACTGGACTCAAGCTCAGTTTCTGGCCTGGGTGTCACCGTGTTCTTCCACAGTGATGGCACAGCTGGGGGGAGGATTCGAGGTTAAGGGGCATGTGCCTTGCACACAGAAGGTGCCCAGGAAATTCAGCTCCTGTTGCTAACGGCCTTGAGGCAGTGTCACCTGCTTGCCTGATCTCGGGGCCTCAGGCACCACGGCCTGTGTGAGGTGCTTCCTCTGTGCCATCTCATTAGATCTCATTATTATTCTCACTTTACAAAGAAGAAAACTGTGACTCAGAGGTGAGGTAGCTTGCCTGGGGGTCACGGAGTAAGAAGCAGGCAGAGCTGGGATTCAAGCACAGATATTTCGATGCCAGAGCTTGCTCTCCATGCTACGCTGCCACTCTGGGAGCTAGGGCCCCGCTGTGTGGGAGTATGCAGCTGGGCAGGGGTGGGGGAGACCCAAAGTGGAGGCGGACAAGGCAGGGAGGGGGACTTTGTGAAAACAGACAGGCGCCAACTGGAGAGACTGGTTAAGTAATGGGTGGGAACTTTCCCCGTGTAGATGCTGGCTAAGCAGTCGGATGGGATACAGCCAGGCCTGTGGCGTTTGGGGAGGGGTGGTGATGGTTAACACCCCCACTGTCCAGCCCCTTTCCAGCCTTCTTGCCCCCCCCAACCCGTGTACCCCTGGAGCAGAGTGGTGGTGACATTGGATACCCTTGTGAGTCGCTTGGCCTCATGGGCCACTTTTCTGGCTGTAAAATGGGTACAGGCTTGCTTCCCAGGCTCTCCCCTCTGCGAAAGAGATAAAGAGACAAAGAGGGGCAGGGAGCTGCCCAGTTCACTCAGCCTGTTCCAAATTCCCAGATGCACTAAGCTTGGCCCTGGAAGACGGGGTAAGCTTGGCCCTGGAAGATGGGGTGGGAGGAGAAGCTTGGAGTCAGAGGGTCAGTGTCTGGGTCACCCCCTTGTTGCCCTTTGAGGAGTTTTTCCTCTGAATGAGCTGCTGCGCACCTCACCCTCCCAGGCAGCAGGGTATGAAGACATCCCGGGGACCTCCACTCCAAACCAAATCCAACCATCTTGCCCTCAAGAATCCCTGCATTTATTATATGTTTCTGATTCTAAAAATATATATTTTAGAAAATTCAGAGAAGTAAAAAGAAAAAATGCTTACTCCCACCCAGAAATAACCACCATTACTTTTGTGAGGTAGATCCTTCTAGTCTTATGCATATATTTACTTCCCAATCATAGCTGATGCATTGTCCTGTGTCGTGGAAGAGTCTGTTTCTCCTATGGCTTGTATGGCATCAAGAGTCCCCTGATTTATTTCATCATTTGGTCCTGGTGGGGACTTTGAGTTAGTTCAGTTTGGCAGTGTAATCAGTGCTTCCATAAACATTCTTGTATAGAAATCCCTGTCCACAGCTCTGTTTCCTTTTGATGAATTCCTAAGAGTGGGATTGGCCGGTCAAAGGGCATGAACGTTTTCAGTGCCCTTAATATAAACTGCCCAATTATTTCGTGCCTGTGTTTGTCAATGCTTGGCCTTGTGCCCAGACAGGAAACCTCCCGGCATGTGCTCAAGCTGCCCAGGTGGGTTCCCAGGGGATGTAACTTTCTGGGACCCCAATGCCCACAGACACCTGGGGTTTGGCATAGGCACATAATAGATGTGCAAGATATGTTTGTGGAATGTGTGGTCTGGTCCTGTCCCCTCATTTTACAGATGGAGAAGCCGAGGCCCAGTGGGTATGGGACTGATTGTGGGGAGGCTGGTGGCATTGCCAGGGCTGCTAACAGCAATGCCACCTCTGTGAGGACTAAGGGCCGAGGCTAGGGCAGTCCTCAGCAGTGGGTTAGGTGTGGATGTTCACTCATCCATTCTACAAATGTTTTTAAAATGCCTCTCTTGACCCTGCTATTAACCTCTAGGCTCCCTCTTCTTTGCCTTTCTGACTTCTGGAAAAAGCAGCTGAGGCTCCCTAACCCCACTGCCTCTCCATCACTCAGCAGCCTCACTTCTACCCTGACCTCTCCCGAGACAGTGGGCACCAAGGTTGCCAGTGGCTCCAGCTGACCAGGCCAGTGGACAGGTGCTCTGTCTGGCATTTATCACTCTTGATCCCTTGCTCCCTACTTTTTTTTTCCCCCTGTCCCCTTACCCTTTCATCTTTGCTTTAGAATAATTGTTGACCATTTGGTTTCATATAGATGATTTTTAAAAGATGCACAGTACTCACTGCTAATATTCTTTATTTTATGAGCCAATCTGTTATTTAGCTAAAGGGTGCCTCCCTCCTTTTTGAATTTCTGTAGACCCCGACCCTGGTGACTCCATCTCCAGTTCTCCCCCACCTCTGACCATTCCTCCTCTGCCTCCTTTCTGCCTGTATCTACTACCCATGGTAGCTGTAGTGCTGGAAGGAGATAGTGCGGGGAAAGGTTCTGGCAGGCGTAGCACACTACACTCCCCCTACCAACCTTAGCCTAGCACCAAGCACACAACACAACACTCAGGACTTCCAAATAGGCACGTACACCCAGCACGTGGACACCATTCCAGTACTTACGAGTACTGGCCAGCCCCCGGCACCCGTGCCTTACATCAGTTACCTAATGTGATCCTCTCAGCAACTCCTTAAGGAAGTGCTTTCCATTACACGTATTTTCCAGATGAAAAAACCGAGGCTCAGAGAGGGTAAGCAACTTGTCCAGGGCCACAAGGAAGGGCTGAACTGAATTCAGGGCCTGGCTTTACCTTCGGCTTCGTCACAGATCAACACGTACACAACTCAAGCCCATATAGTGTACGTACAGCCACATACCACACACACCCACACACAGCCGCACACCCTCTTCTCTGGCCCCGCCTCTTCTCCCGGCCCCGCCCAACGGCTCCAACCTCGCTGTTCCTCCAGGGCCCCGCCCCTCCGCGCGGTGGGCCCCGCCCCCGGCCGGGCCTCGCCTCCGGCCTGACATCAGCAGGGGCCGGGCTGCGGGCCCAGAGCGCAGGCAGCGCCGAGCTGCGCGGGCCGCGCTGCCGCCCCCGCCGAGCGCCGGGCTGGCCTCCAGCGGCCGCGCCGCCCCGGGTCCCGCGCCGCGGCTGGCCGCCCGCGCCGCTGCGACCCGTCCATGGTGCAGCGCATGTGGGCCGAGGCGGCCGGGCCTGCGGGCAGCGCCGAGCCGCTGTTTCCGGGCTCCCGGCGGAGCCGTAGTGTGTGGGACGCCGTGCGCCTGGAGCTGGACGTCCCCGACAGCTGCTCGGTGGTGCTGCACAGCTTCACGCATCTCGACCCCGATCTGCCGCGCCTGGAGGTGGGTGAGCCAGGGTGGGCCCGAGCCAGCCCCGATGGGGGTCGCGTCTGGAGCGGACTGACACACAGGCAGAGCGAGGCTGACGCGGGCTAGCAGCGGAAGGGGGCCCATCCCTCCTTGGTGGGTCACCCCCCTTCAGAATAGGTGTGTCGAGGGTCGTTCCGCAGAAATCCACTTCCTTGCTCAATCCCAAGACAGCAGAGTGGGCATGGGGGCTGCCAGCACCCCGGTCCAATTGTTTAGGGGCCAGAGCTGGGTTTTCGTGCCCCCTCCTCAATACCGTATCAAGGCCTGCTCTTGCCAGCCCAAGCGTGCCTACCGGAGCTCCTACATCACTGGAGTAGACCTTTTCCCGCGGTGCTGTCACTGTTTGCGTCTGTGGCCCCAGTACTGCCTGTGAACTTCCCGACTGCAGGGGTTGGGTCCTATTTCACCTCCCTTGCCAGGGAGGGGCCAGCACCCGGCATGTCAGGCTTTCCGGTAGCAGACAGTGGTTAGGGTGGCAAAGCCCTAGAATCCTCAGAGGCGATTGGGACCCTAGGGGCCTTCCCAACAGCCCCCTTTGGGGCCAACGTGGATCTGATGATGAGGGAGACATCAGGGTTGCTGGGGGCGGGGAGGGAAGGGGGAGACACAGAACTCCAAAATGTGGGGCCAGGTGTCCAGGCTGAAGGGGACAAGGTCCTCATTTCTGCTTGATTAGAAAATGCGCTGACACCCTGAGTTTTTAAGGATTTGGGAGGATTCGGGCAAGAGGGAGTGTGTATGTGCCTGTCAGGGATGGGGGCGGTAGGAGCCGGGACTCTTGTTTGTAGTGAGCCCTGGGCAGGGGGATCCAGTGAATGGCCTACCACCTCCAGCCTGAATCGCTCCTGGCTCCCTTACAACAGAGGCAGCAAAATGCAGGGCAGTGCCTCTTACCTGCCCTGCGTGGGTCCTAGACAGAGGGCTGACGGAGGCCACCCCTGGCCAGGGGGTTCAGAGCAAATTTAGGCTCTGTCTGGGCCAGTCCTTAACAGTGCTGCTCCTGGTCCCCGTGCTGCTTAGGGCCCCTTGGTGCTCCTCCAGCCCCTTCATTACTGCAGGCCACGGTGCATTGTAATAGCTGTGTTTGTTGGCCTCCTGAGAGCCTGGGTCCTGTGCGTGTATCTCTAGTGCCTGGACAGGGCCTGGATGTGTATTTGCATAGGGATAAAGCATGTTTCCCTGTCCAGCTTGGGGAGTGGGCAGGAGGTCGGGGGCTCTTGGACAAGAAGCATCCAGGGCTCTTAGAGGGGGTACTCAGGCCTGGGAGACCCTTTACTCCTGAGCTAGGCAGGTGGCAGGGCCAGACATGTTCCCATCCCTCATTTACCCAGAGCTCTGGTCTTCGTTGGCAGCTGGAACAGGCCCCCAGGGGAGTGGGGTGGGAGGCCCAACACCAGCCCAGAGCTCATCTGGCTTTCATTATGTCTGGCAGCCGCTCGGACATAATGTGTGCAGGGAGGGTCTGGCCTGAACTCACACGGGCCCAGCAGGTTCCTGGCCAGAGTGGGTGGGACTCGGCTGCTTTCCTCTCTTCTCCTTTTGTCTCTCTGTCCATCTACACCCTGAGGAATCTGAGGGAGAGGCAGGTCTGAACTCCTTCCCTGCTCAGGGATCTGCCTTCCTTCTCTCTTGCTGCTGCTCTCCCTCATCTGTCCTTGGTGCTGGGATCCAGGCTGTGGCCTGGGATCCAGGCCGTGGCCGCTGTTTAGAAATCAAAGGGAAGCTTCTGGCTGGGGCAGGAAAGCCAGGGTCCTGGCAGGAGAGAAGGCCACTACCGGAAACCAAACACAATGACCATTTACTATGGGCCCAGGGGAGGGGGCGGGGAAGTCCCTGTCCCTCCTGCCAACAACCCTCTCCCTCCCATACTGAGGCTGATTTCCTGGCTGCTATATCGTGCTAGAGCTCAGCAGCGCTGCTCGTTGCTCTGCTCGTTGTCCCTGTCCCCTCTGGGAAACCACCAGGCTCTGTGTGCCTTCCCTACCCCCAGCCCTATTTCCCTACCAAGCCTCCGCCCAGTCCTTGCCTCTCTGGGCTGCCAGATGTTGTTGCACATCTGGGCATCCGCTCTTCCTGGTGATTCTAACCAAGCAGGACCCAGCTTGTCCTGGGCAGTTCTGTGCTTTCTAGAGGTCACAGAGGTCCATGTCTCCGTGTCCAGGCAGGCCACTACCGTAGCCAGGTAAGAGGTGTTCTCAAGTCTGTAGCACGTGCTGGCTGCAGGCACTATCAGCTCATTCCATAGGGCTTAGCCAGCCCTACAGAGCAGGTGCCAACCTACTTTATAGGAAACCAAGGGTCAGAGAGGCCAAGACCCTGACCTAAAGGCATGCATGGCAAGAGATGATGTAGCCAGGATTCAGACACAAGCAATGTTCTTCACTGGAGCCTGCTGTGAGCAGAGCTTGTGGGCATCAGAGAAGGATAGGGCTGAGCTCGCTGTCAAGGGAATTGTAAATGCATGGGCAGGACTAGGCAGCTGTGGGAAAACAGGACCAGGCCCAGGCAGCCCATAAGCCCCAAGGGTTGGGCAAGGGGTAGGCCTATGACTCCCATGTCCCATCATTTCCTCCCCTGGCCTCCTTTCTGGTTGTCTGCTCTCTTGGCCTTACTGTGTTCTGGTCTTCAGCTTAACCCCCAGAGCTCATTAGCACCTTTGACAGTGGAGGCCCAAGATGGGTGGCCTAAGTAGTGTGTCTTTGCATGTGTTTGTAAGTTTTATGACATGGAATCTGTTTTGTAATCTTTGGGGAGGACCTTTTCTTGGCTGACTCCAAAGGCACAGCCTCCAGGAGCTTCAGGGACTGTCATGTTCAGGCAGGGATTGTCTCTGGTACCCCTTTCGTTTCACTCCTCTGGGGTTCCTGAAGAAGATGGTGGCAGCCAGGCTGGCTGGCACTGGGTCCTTGTTCATGGAGAACAGGCCAGGAGCCTTTAGGTGGGGAACCCTTAGGCATACTGGGGTATTTCCCACGAGGCTCAGGGTGGCCCTGGGACAGGAGTGGGTGGCAGGGCAGTGCTGGGAAGTGCTGGACTGCTCAGTGGCAGGGCTGGGAGCCGAGCCTTAGCCTGGAGGTTGGCTGTTTCCAGGCTCTGCTTGGGAGCCCGTTGCCTCTCCTTAGCCTGACCCTGTGCTGGGGAGAGGGGTTCAGGGCCGATTCTGCACTGGCCCTCAGCAGGCATCAAAGGAGTGAGTGGGACAGTTTCAGGAGGTTGCACCCACCTGTTGGAGGTCTAGTTCCCAGGGGCTGCTGGCTGGCTGCCCAGACAGCTCCCACGGTGTGGCTCTGTGTAGTGTGGCCACCCTGTTCCAGGTCAGCTCCAGCCCTGCAGATCCAGAAACGCCATGTTCCCGGACACGCAGGCCCAGCGAAGCAGCTCTCCGCAGTCCGATTCAGAAGGGATGGAAGTTGAAACCTGGGGCCTAGTGTAGGAGTTGTTGAGTGGGATGGGAGCCAGAAGTTTGCTTGGTGAGCACGGCAGGACAGGGAAGGAGCGAGGGACTGCATTTGAAGAGTTACTGGCTGTGGGTGCTGCGCTGGCACTTTCCTCTCCGCTGTAGGAGCCATTCAGTCTTGTGTAGCCTTCCCTCAGATGCGTCTAGAAGCATGTTGTCATTTTGAACGAGGAGGCTGTGTGGGGTATGGTGGTCAAGGGCCTGGGCTCTAGAGGGAAAGGAGCTGCTGCATCAAAATGCTGGCTTGGTCCTAGACCTGCTCCAGCCCTCCAGGCCTTAGTCTCTTCATCTGTAAAATGGACATGATGCTTGTTCCTCCTTTTAGGATTCTGGGGAGCACTGATGAGACAAGCAGTGTGACAAGCAGTCCACTCAGTGCCTGGCCCAGAGTCAGAGCCCAGCAGGCCATGGCTGCCACAGTTGTGCTTTCTGACTGGATGCCAGTGGCCCTGGTGTTTGGTACCTTTGTCAGTACTGGTGAGAGGAGTGTCAGGCCTGAGCCTGTGAAGCACCCAGTGCCCTGGGCTCCTGGAACACCTAACTTGGCCTGGCTAGAGCACACTACTCCGCCCAGTCAGCACACTGCTTCCAAGGCCTGGTTCCTGCGGCTGACCCCAGAGCCCCTGGCAGCTATTTGTGGAGCCCAGTAAGAGCCAGATCTGGGTGTGTCCCCACAGGACATGGGAGTCACAGGCCTGGGTTCAAATCCCTGGACTGTCTGCCACTTCCTGGCTCCATGACCTGGGCAAGTTCCATAACCTGTCATTTCCTCATCAGTCAGGTGGTGGTGGGAGGGTAAAGTGCAATGAATGTATGAAGGGCCTGGTACCCAGGAAGTGCCCGACACACGCTGGATGCTATTGTTGGTGGTGTTGGTGTTGGGTTCTGGCCCTGAACTGGTCTCTCCCAGACCCTTTCGGGACCCGGCCACCCTCCTCTTCAGGCGGCATCAGCCACGCCCCTACCCAAGCCCAGTGGCCTGCTTGCCTGACAGCCAGGAGCCAGTTGTGAAAGGAAAGGGCAGGTGGTGGAGAGGGGTTTGATCTCTCTCCTCCAGCTTGATCCATGCTTTTTTTATCTTCTTTAAAAGCTGAAGTGGCGAGTAGCTGGACTCAAGCTGGGGGTAGGGTTCTTGGGGAGATGGTTGGCCTCTCTGGGGGCTCAACAAGCTGGTCGCCAAACTCCAGTTTCTGGGGTCGAGCTCACTGGCTGCCTGGCAACCAGGCACCTTGTGTAGCTCCTGGCCAAGGCTGCCTCTGTGGGCTATGGTGTCTGGGGACTGGGAGTGTGATCTGCCTCCATTCAAGGCTGTTCTTCGTTCCGGTGTCCTGGCTGTACCCTCAGGCTCAGGGTGCAGGACACCTCCCTGGGGCAGGACACGGAGGACCATTCTCTGGACCATTCTCTGGACACCTGCTGCACACCGAGGACCATTCTCACTCCCTCGGGGTGCTTGCAGTCTAAAGTAAAAACCAGACATGGACTTGAGAGGTCTTGGGTTTCCACCTCAGCTTGGATACCCTCTACTTGACCCTTGGCCCTGGGCCTCAGTCTCAGCTTTGTAAAATGGGGAGTTTGCGTGACATCTGTAGGGTTCCAACTCTGTGAGCCTGGGATTCCATGGAGGGTGAGCCATTCGGTCCAATTTGTTTCATGTTTTGGTTTTGGCTTCTGCCTTCGAGCAAAAGGCTATTAAAAGGTCAGAAAGCTGCTGGGCTTGCTGCCCACCTGCAGTGCAGTAGGAAGACCCGCCCTCTCTAATGGTGCTGTTCCAGGCTTCCGGAGCCTCCTGGCAGGTTCTAGACAGGTTTCCCACTCAGGGTTGGTTCTTTGCTCCTAGGGGCTGCGGCGTGTCAGGTGTCACACAACTACCATGATGATGCCATCACCAGGTCCCACTTACTGGGTACTTTTGTGAGCCGTGTGCCGAATTCCAAGCTGGGCAAGCTGCATGTGTTTTCTCTCCTGACCTCTCACAGTCACCCTCTCAGAGAGTTGCTACTGCTCTCCCCATTTCTCAGACGAGCTCACTGAGGCCAAGGCTAAGGGGCTCTGGAAAGCCCTCCATGAGAGCTGGTGGGCCCTGGGAGGGGCCTCGTGTGCTTAGAGCTGCTGGTAGGTGCTGATGGTGGCTGAGTGAAGGCCCCAGCGTGACTTCTGGGTGACCCCATGGACCTGGGAAGCTGGCCAGTGGGTGTGGCAAGGCCCATGAGCCAGTGATGGCATGCATATGGAGGCTCTGAGGGGGCCAGCCTCTGCATCTGTAGCCCTGGAGAGTGGGATGAGGAGGAGACTTCCGGGCAGGCTTGGCCTCCCCCTCCCTCTGCTCTAGCCCACAGCCAGGTCTCCTTAGGAGAAGCTAGCCACAGCTGGAGGAGTCTGTGGGTCTGAAGGCCTGGCGTGGGGCTCCTGCTGGAGATGGCAGGGCTAGGGAGAAGCCCAGTAGGTCACTGCAGGCCTATTCCAAAAAAAGGGGTGGGATCGGACCCCTTCTGGCCCCCATTGTTCTACTTCAAGGGGGTCAAGTCTTGGTCTGTAGCTTCCTCCCTCTGTTAGCCAGAGACACAGCCTGTCAGCTGGCCTGTCACTATGAGAAGGCTGATCTGGTGACATGCTAACCAGACACCACCCAAGCCCTATTTCCCCTCCTTGTCCTCAGGCTCTGGCTATACTCCTGGGACAGTGGTGTGTGGAGTCACCCCAGGTGTCCATTCTGCTGGCCCCTCCTCATCAGGGCCCTGAGGGGACCAGAGCCCACACTTTCCTTGACCGAAGTGTGGAAGGGAAGGCAGTGTGTTCAGAGACATGGCTGCTGACTGGATCCCAGGGCCCTGGGGACATCAGCAGGTGCCTGCTGGGGGTAGGATGGCAGGATCGTCCCTGAGGACATAGCCAACCATGTGACATTCTTTTCCCAACAGTCAGCTCAGAGCAGTGGCTGCTGTGGTTGCCCCTCAGTGGGAAGGCATTTTCTCCGCATCAGCTATTTACTAAGCCACCCCACTCCTCCCCTTCGCTCCCCCAGCACTGCCAGAGCGTCCCTGGAGGGCCCGGCATTACCCAGATGGGCTATCTGCTCCTGGGTCTGCTCGCTGCCAGCTAACAGAGAGGGTGGCCCAGTGGCATGGGGTTGCCTGCAGGCACCAGGGCCCCATCTGTCCCATCCCAGAGCATCCTGAGTACAGAAGCCAGGGCTGTTGGCTGCTCCTTCTTTGACCCTGGAAGAGGGTGACAGCAGGGAGGGGATAGATCCCTCACGTTGCCACTTTCTGCCCATGGGGTCTGGGACCACTTGGCTTCAGAGCCCCCTGTGTCTGTCATCTCTCTGTGAGACAGTTTCAGCGGTGCCTGCACTCAGCATTGCCGTCACGGTCTGTTTTTGTTGCTGTTGCTGCTGCTGCTATTACATAAAGGAATCAGAGAGGACAGGGTTAGCTCCACACAGCTGGGAGCAGCCTTCCATCTGCGAGATGGGGTAGCGATGCCCGTCCAAGCTCTCCCGTCCCAGGCATGTGTGGTTCTCAGCGTCCCTCCCTGCCCCCCACCAGGCTGGCAGAGGGGGCCACGGCGGGGGGGCATGGGGATCACATGGCAGCAGTGCAGGGCCAGGCCAGCAGCTCAGCTGCAGGCTGAGGGCCATGGCTCCCTGACAAGCAGCTACTCAGACCTGCTGCGGGATGGGCGAGGCCACAGGCCCCAGCCTCTACTGTGGGTAGGCCTGTGTGGTTGGTCCCAGGCAACACTTCCATCTGGTGGCATCAGTGGAGCCCTGCTGGGAGCCAGGCATTGAGCTGGGCTCTTCAGGGGTCAAATGCAGGCACCCAGTGGTATGTGGGTCCCACACACTGCTGCTGGGAGATCGCCTGACTCCCAGAAGGGCCAAAAAAACCAAAGCCATTGCCATCAAGTCGATCCCAACTCATGGCGACCCCATGTGTTACAGAGTAGAACTCTCCATAGCGTTTTTATGGCTGAAATCTTCATGAGAGCAGATTGCCAGGCCTTTCTTCCTTGGCACTGCTGGGTGGGTTCAATTGCCCACCTTTTGGTTAGTAGTTGAGTGCAAATTGTTTGCGCCACCTGGGACCTTCCAGCTGGGACGGAGGGCAGAGACCCTTCAGCCTTTGCAGGAGGTCAGCTCCAATTCTGGAGGAGGTGTTGCGGCGGTTGGAGCCTGGTCCGGAGGGTGGACAGCTGCCTCCAGATGTTACCAAGGCCTCAGAAGCGTGTCTCCCTGAGGGGGGATTTTCTAGTCAGAAGTGGCATGTGTGAGGCAGGAAAAGGAAAACGAGCATCTGTTTCAGTTTTTCTGCTTCAAAAGCAGGAATTTCCCATCCTCGGTGGAAGGGCTGGACCTCTACCAAGTGTGGGTTGCGAGGTATGTATGAGTGTGACGGGTGTTGCTCGGGAGACTCTGCCTGTGGTTTCCCTGCTAGCTTCCAAGAAACGGGGCTGGTTCTCTCTTTGGAGGAGGCAGAGGGTCAGGAGCCGAGTGTTATTTCAGCCCCTTTCCTGTTGGTAAGAAGCCCAGAGTGGGAGGGCAGCCTCATGTCAGAGGAAATGACTTCCGGAGGAAGGTTCCCGGCCTCCCTGAGCCCTCTGAGGGGTGGGCAGAAGGCGAGAGGGCCACGCTGTCATCTCTGACCCCAGCTGTGTTGATGTTGGAGGGTACAGCCCACAGGACACTGGGCTTCTGAGCCCCCACCCAGAAAGCCCAGCTTACGCAGAGGGCCAGCGGGTCCCATGCCGAGGCTGCATTTGACCTGAACTTTCTCTGAGCTACACACTCACCCTGTGTTGGGGAGCTCACCCCCCATCCTAGCTGTTGGTATTGGCTGCGCCATTTATGACCCTGTGCCAGCCCAGCACTTCTCAGTTCCTCCCTGCAGCTCTCAGGGGTCAATATCTTTTCCCCCTCCTCCCCACTGCGAGCTCTTCTCTTCTCTGGACAGAGTAGGGGGAGAGGGGCTGTAAAGCCCAGGGCGGCCATGGCTTAACAGTGTAGCCACCGGGCCAGTCTGCCCAGTGGGAGGAATCGCTGCCTGCTAGAACAAGGGCCTTTCCTTTTGGCTGAGGAATCTGGGGAATAGCCAGAGGACTCCTCCCTCCCCTTGCTCTTCCAGTCAAGGCCCCGTGATTTTGTGGTTCCTTGAAATCTCCAGCCTTCAGCACCGATCTCGGTACTGTGACGTTTCACACCCTGCCCCATGCACGTGCTGACAGACAGGGAACTGGGAACTCCTCTGTTGCCCAAATGGGCACAGGGCATGAATGAACAGAAGGGGAAGGAAGTGGCCTCGGATGTGGCCACTGGGGACACCCCACACCTGCTCCGGGCCCATGATGCTGACTCCAGGGTGCGTTGGGTGACTAGGAGGAACTGCCCTCTTGAGGCTGGGCAGATTTGAAAGCAAGTGTGAGGGTAACCGTGGGGCCTCTGGTCCTGGGGAGGCGCCTTCTCTGAGGCCATAGCCTGGTGGATGCAGTTGGCTGTATCAAGGCCTTGGGATCCCAGCTTCACCATTTACCCTTAGCAGCATGATCTCAGACAGGTTGCTGGTCTCTCAGCCTCCACATACCCATCTGGATGACAATTTCACACCCCAAACTGTAACTGGTAGGGTGGGAAGGAAGGTGCTGGGGGCTGGTCTGCCCAGATGTTAATTCTCAGCTGTCAAGCTATCAGTTCATTTCTTCCCAGGCTGGACACCCATCTGTGCCTGATCGGGGGCACAGAAGGTTGTGGGGAATGTCCCTCTGTGGCAACGTCCAGGCAGACCCTTGATGTCCCCTGGCCCGGCCACCGGGCATTGTCTTTGCAGAGCTCCACGCAGGAGATTGGCGAGGAGCTGGTCAACGGGGTCATTTACACCATCTCCCTGCGCAAGGGGCCGGTGCACCATGCCGCCAACAAAGGCCAGCGCTGGCTTGGGGTGAGTGCGGGCACTGCAGGGTCTCCATACCCAGGGCCCCCCAGATGGCCAGAGATGGCCCAGGGCCCAGACGCTGTCCTGGTGGTTCCCCCAGGCTTCTTCCCTGGACTTTTCCTCTTGAATGGTCCACGGTTACTCCCAACGGAATCTGGCCGCCAATTCTTCCCTCCTTTCCCACGCCCACCGCCCAGCATCAGCTTTGACCGGGTACAAAGTCACTTTTCCCGTATTTGTAGGAACATTAGAAAAAGACTTTTATACTGTTTCACTTCATGTTAGGCCATGAGTATTTTTGCATGCTGCTACTGTTGTTAGTGTTTTAACTCCCCTGCCCCAGGTATCCCATGCAGCAGTCTGCTTGACTGTCCTTCCGCACCTTCTGCAAGCCTTACAAATTAGGCTTAGTAGGGTTGTGTAGACCCAACAAGGTCAGGGGCTCATGCCATGATATGTAGTTCTCTGCAACTTACAATCTCATGGAACACGTCACCGTGACCCCTCTAGGTCAGGAGCTGTGGCTTGACTTGACTGCAGAATATTCCAGAAGAGAGACTGGTTACCACAGTGATTCAGCATTTCACAGCTCTCAGACCTGGACCTGATTCCTTTCTGTTGCCATTTCAGCAGTGCTGAATATACAGCCCCGATATACTGATCCTGCCCCCCACCCCCCCAGGCTAGTCTCCCAGGAACGGGATTGCTGGGTTGAAGTATTATTGTCGTTAGGTGCCATCCAGTTGGTTCAGACTCATAGCGACCGTCTATGTAACAGAACGAAACACTGCCCGATTGTGCGCCATCCTCATAATCATTGTAGTGCTTGAGCCCATTGTTGCAGCCACTGGGTCAATCCATCTCGTTTAGGGTCTTCCTCTTTTTCCCTGGCCCTCTACCAAGCATGATGTCTCTTTCCAGGGACTGGTCCATAGGTATATTTAAAATTATAATTTTAGGTAGTGTCGGATTACTTTCCAAAACAGCCATAGCAGTTACATGGCCACCAGCAGTCTGTGACAGTCAATGCATCCCTGTACCCCACCTGGCCCCAGGTGTTCTCATTCTTTTAAATTTTTGCCAGTCTGGTATGAGGGTGGCTGGTGGAATCACAGTGTTCCTTTGATTTACAACTGCCTCCCCCTCCCCCCTCCCCGGGAAGGTGAGCCACCTTTCATTTGTTGAGCAGCCTTTTGGATTTTCTTTCCTGAGTTGTCTCTTCATAGCCTTAGCCCTGCCAGAGGGTCTTTCTCCCATCCTGTCCCTTTGTAGAATCTGAGGTCACTGTAGCCTGAGGTCCTTAAACTCCCTTTAATGTAAAAGAAAGAAAAATAAGCATCTGGCTTTGCAATCCAAAGGAAGCTCATGGGCGTGTGTTCACCCTGTGTACTGTCTTCAAGCTGGGGAGGGACTGCAGTTGCCGCAGACCCTCCCCCTCCATGTCAGGAGCAGACCAAGCCTCATCCAACAGAGAGGCAGTATCACACAGCACTAGCATTGGATGGCTCTGGGCTCTGACCTGCGTGGCCTTGAGTAGCCACTTGACATCCCCAACCCTCTGTTTTCTCATCTGTATAATGGGATGTTTTCCGAGGACTCCCTGTGATTATGCTCTTAACAGGCTCTTAATACAGGGAAATACTATGATAACTCAGCTAACAAAATGACTTGAAGGCACTAATATTTCCATCATTCCCCCACCTCAAGTTCTACCTTGAAAGGCAAGCACTTTTTTCTGCTGGAGGCACTTATGTCACATAAGTGACTGAGGGCCTGGGAGTTCCTGGTCTGAACTCTAGCCCCCGACCCTTCTGGTGGTTCATGGTGCTGCCGTTGACTGTGTCCCTCCTTTATCCCACCCCAGTATGAAAATGAGTCAGCCCTGAACCTGTATGAGACCTGCAAGGTGAGGGCAGTCAAGGCAGGCACGCTGGAGAAGCTAGTGGAACACCTGGTGCCTGCCTTCCAGGGCAGCGACCTCTCCTACGTCACCATCTTCCTGTGCACCTACCGAGCCTTCGCCACCACCCAGCAGGTCCTGGACCTGCTGTTCAAAAGGTGAGCTCCCTGGCACAGTGGCTACTCTGCCACCTACTAGCTGCTAGCTCTGTGTCTTGGGAATGTCACTTCATCTCTGTTCACTAAAAATTGGGCAAGAGGACCAGCCTCCTCTGGTTATTTTAAGGACTGAATGGGATAAGCCATGGAAAGAGCTTACACAGAAGCTGCACCTGTGGAAAAGGCTGCTGGAGGGGCTGGGGTCGTTCATGTTTCTTATTTTCCTCTCCCCAACAATGAAGCTCTCTGTCTCACCCTCACGACCCTATGGACTTGGGCAAACCTGTTTTCCCATTTGTAAAGGAGGTTTGAGATTCTATCTAGTGGGTCCCTGTCCCTGGTGTAGACAGAGCAGGGATCCCCAAGGGCTGGCAGAGAGTTTCCAGGCCCACTCTGATATCAGGGAAAATGCTGGTTGGTTTCATTCATTCAGCAAGTATATATCATGCAGACCAAAATCCCTGCCCTCCTGGGCTTCCATTCTAGTCGGGGGGTCAGACAGTAACACTAGACATCGTAAGCAGGTACGGTAGATGTGACGCCCTCACGGCCTCCTCTAGATACGGATGCATCCTACCATATTCTGATGAGGACGGCGGACCCGAGGACCAACTGAAAAAGTGAGTAGATTTTGGGTCTAGGAGGAGAGGAACCGCTGATCTCCATGGAAGAGTGGGGGGTCTGTGCGAGGGCTGGGCAGAACCCTGTGTCCCACACATCTTAGGATTCCCCCTAGAGGAATGGATTCTGGGGGCTTCCCCCTGCAGGAGGAAAGCAGTCAAAGAGCTGTGGATAGAGCCCCAAGGGTCGTGGGGAGCAGTGGGAGGCTGGAGCCTCAGACCCTGACAGAATCCATCCCTACCACAGTCCCATCCCTGCTCTGCTCTCCAATCCCGGCCCCAGAGCAGGAGGCGTGCTGAGCAATCTGCTCCCAAATCTCATGAACTTCGGTTGTGGTGCTAGCTGCATGTAGGGCTGGGGTGGCTGTGCCTCTGCCCTTTGGGAAAATAGTGTCAGTGGGAAGAGGAGACCCACGGTGCACATAAAGCATAAGACAGCAGGTTGGCCCACAAGCTGCAGGGTTAGGTGCCATGAGGGCCCTGGGAAGGCTGAGGCAAGGACAGGCTCTGTTTGTTCTCTCATCCGTCAGATACTCATGTAGCACCCACTGTGTGCCAGCACCCTGCAGTGAACAAGCAGACACAACCCCTATCTTCCCTCGTGGAGTTACTTTCCTGTGGGATGGAGCCCAGGGAGACAGTATGTCAGGCTTCCCTCAGTTAGGGGAGAGTTGGTCAGACCATTGATCAGGAGCTTTCTGGGATTGAGGCTCTCTGTTAGCTCCCTGCTTGGTGGCCAGGTCTGCCACTGCCAGGACAGCCAGAGTAGGGTTGGGAAGTGGCACAGGGCTGGCCTCTGTAAGGCAGAGATAGGTACAGGGGTGCCTCCGCAGGGGTGCCATGGGAGGACAGCATGGAAGGGAGACTGGGCCTCTGACTATGCTGCCTGCCTACCCGCAGTGCCATCTCCTCCATTCTGGGCACCTGGCTGGACCAGTACTCTGAAGATTTCTGTCAGCCCCCGGACTTCCCATGCCTCAAGCAGCTGGTGGCCTATGTGCAGCTCAATATGCCTGGTTCAGACCTGGAACGCCGTGCCGACCTTCTCCTTGCCCAGCTGGAGCACTCAGAACTCACTGAGACAGAGCCAGAGGGTGAGGAGGATTGGGGGTGGGTGCATGTGAATGTATGAGGAGGGACACGGGGCTGGACGGTACAAGAAGGATATTCCAGACAGCAGTGTTGGGCCAGAGCTAAGAGTAACCCCAGACCACTCATCTGATGGCCTGTGGTCAGGAAAATTTCCTGGGGTGGTGTTCATAGGCTTGGGCTTCTCTTAATGGTGATGGAACGTTTTCTGCCTTTGGAAAGGCACAAGATGGTAATCATGTTGGTGAATATTTCTTCTCCTCCAGCTCCAGCGCCAGTTCTACCTCCAGCTCCAGAGCTAGTGCCAGCTCCAGCACCAGCTCCAGAAATAGAACCAGCTCCAGTACCAGGTTCAACTCCAGAGTTAGAGCCAGCACCAGTTCTAGAGCTAGAGCCTGCTTCAGCTCCAGCTCTAGAACCAGCTCCAGCACCAGCTCCAGTTCCAGTTCACACTCCAGCTTCAGCCCTAGCTCTATCTCCAGCTCTATCTCCAGTTCCAGCTCCAGCTCCAGCTCCAGCTCCAGCTTCAGCCCCAGCCCCAGCTCCAGCTCCAGTTTCAGAGCTCGAGCCAGCACCAGCTTCAGCACCAGAGCCTTCCTGCCCATCCCCTGTGACGACGGAGAATGGGCTGAGTGAGGAGAAGCCTAACCTCCTAGCATTCCCTCCAGAACTGGTGGCAGAGCAGTTTACACTGATGGATGCGGTG
Organism: Elephas maximus indicus; assembly: GCF_024166365.1. Classification (NCBI taxonomy): domain Eukaryota; kingdom Metazoa; phylum Chordata; class Mammalia; order Proboscidea; family Elephantidae; genus Elephas; species Elephas maximus. The sequence continues at coordinate 84,181,473 of NC_064827.1, read as the reverse complement.
AGCAGCTGGGCTCCATAGGGCAAGGCTCCCTCTGGCATCTGCTGCCCCAGACCTGCCATTCCCCGACCTGGAGTCCAGTGATCTGGGTCCAAATCCCAGCTCTACCACTAACCAACTAAGTGACCTGGGCAAGTTTCTTACCCCCTTAAAGTCTTGCTTCCCACCTTTGGACAGCAACCGTGATGCGCACAGTGTCGTGACGATTGAATGAGATAGAACAAAGAGAAAGCTTGGTGAGGCCCTGGCCCATTATGGGGTAGAGAGGTGCTCACTGGTGTGCAGCTAGGCCCAAGGGTCATACACCCATCTGCCCAGGCCTCACCAACCTCCGCATTTATTAGACACCTGACATGTACTAGACTCTCTGGTACACACCCAAACAAAGCCCCTAGTTGTTGTGCCCACAGGGAATGTGTGTCTGAATGGGGAGACAGATCAGAAGTCATCAGGGTGGGCAGAAGATGTCACCTTCTGGTACTTGATTAGTGAGCATGGCTGAGCGAAAATGCCTCTCTTCCTGCTATCATTGGATCCTGGGTCCCTTATGCACTAGGCTCCCTGAGTGAGCAGAGAACAAAACCCAGAGACCCTCACAAGGTTTGAGCCATATCCTTAGCTTCTTGAACTCCAGCTCAGACAACCAGGCCCCAGCCTGGGACTTGGGGGGAGTGCAGGCTGTACTGGGGCAGGCGGGGCCAGTGACACTTCCCATCCTCCTCAGGAGCTGTTCAAGAAGGTGGTGCCCTATCACTGCCTGGGCTGTATCTGGTCCCAGCGGGACAAGAAGGGCAAGGAGCACCTGGCACCCACCATCCGCGCCACCGTCACCCAGTTCAACAGTGTGGCCAACTGTGTCATCACCACGTGCCTGGGGGACCGGAACATGAAGGCCACGGACAGGGCTAGGGTAGTGGAACACTGGATCGAGGTGGCCAGGGTATGCTGTGGGGGAAGCCTGGGGGACCTCTCTCCCCAGTCCTGCACATTTCCTCTTTGCTTTGATCGTCTCTCACAATAACAGCCTGTGGTCTAAGCCAGGTCTTTCTTCCACGGAGCTGTTGGGTGGGTTCGAGCCAGCAACCTATAGGTTAGCAGCCAATCCCAAACTGCTTGTGCCACCCAAGCTCCAAGCTCCTTCCTCAGATGGAGCTAAAAATCCTCCTCCCTGAGAGTGTAACCCATTGAGTGCAGGGTGTGCCCTCAGAGGCTCCTGGGCACCTGTCTCTTCCCGGAGGGGAGATGTCAGCTGAGTGGGAGGAAGCTGGAGCAGGCCGGAGCCCCAGCTCATTCTTTTTCCTCCCCAGGAGTGCCGAATCCTCAAGAATTTCTCATCTCTCCATGCTGTCCTTTCCGCTCTGCAGAGCAACTCGATTCACCGTCTGAAGAAGACGTGGGAAGAAGTTTCCAGGTGGGCAGGCTCTCTGTGTAGGAGCTCCACGGTGGGCTTATGACCTCCCACAGGGCTGGGCACTAGACTGGCTCCCCAGTGAGCCGGGATAGCTGGGAGGCAGCCATCCTGGGGTCAGGGATGGGACTGCTAGGCCTGGTCTCCAAGTCTCTGTGTGACCTTAGGGCCAGCAGTTCTGCCTCAGGCCTTGGTTTCCAGATGGATTAGATACAGGGTTGAGCCACACAGATTTTCTATTTTTTTACTTCACCACAACCCAACTATTGGTTCAACTGAAATCAAACTGGTCAAAGCAGAGCTACTCAGTTGAATTGAAAGTGGGAGACCCCAATTACACCAACAGGAGCACTCACCTCCCCAGCCCCATGGCACCCCTTAGAGCTCATCCAGGCACTTTGAATACTTTGGGTTCTAAAATATAATGGACTTGTACTCACACCTCTCTCTACCATTCCCAACTTTCTCCTTCCTTGTTTGCTTTCCCCACAGGGAAAGCTTCCGAATCTTTCAAAAGCTGTCTGAGATCTTCTCAGATGAGAACAACTACTCACTGAGTCGGGAGCTGCTCATCAAGGTAAATGGGAGGCTGGCGTGGGGGGTGGGGTGCGTGGGGCAAGGCAGGTGAGGAGTTGTTAGCTTCTCCCTGAAGGTTTTTATGAAAACTTCCAGGCGTGTATTCTCTGGGTCATCAGAAGAGGGATCTATCTGGTTCCCAGGCATGTGGGGGGCAGTTGGGAGGCAGGAAGGCCCTGGTAGTAGTGGTAGTGGCTAGGTATTTCTAGGAGAGCTCAATCAGCTGTCAGAATTATCAGCTCACTGCCTTCTGTCCTGGCCCCTCCTGCTTGGACTGAGCTTCCTCCAGGCTATTGAGTGCGTTGGGTTGGGGGTGGGGTCCTTCCTTCTCTAAACCAGCCCAGTCTGTCCTCATGAAGCCAGACCCCTGCTGCTGTTTCTGTCTGCATCTGCACTGCTCATCCAAGGGAAGCCAGCTTGCCTGTAGCAGGAACAGGGACTGCAGGGGCTCCCCATGGGCCAGGGTAGCCAAAGGGCTGCCTGGCCTTGGGTCCTAGTAACTAGACCTGGGAGGCAGGTGTGCCTGCATTCTGTGACCCCTCACCTTACCCCTGGAGCAGACACTGCCCATCAGTCACAGCCTCAGGATACTCATCACACCATCTCTCTAGCAAAGACATTCTCATATGCCCCACGTGGCTTCTGAGAAGTATCTGGGTTGACTAACGACCATATCTGAGATGCTTCCATGTAAAAGAGGAGGCAAAGAGTAGCCACCCAGTGCTCCCGGGAGACCCCTTCTGACTGGAAAAACACAAGGGAGATGAAGCCTTTGGTATGGCCTCAGGCCCAGCCTAGGGGCAGAGACACCAGAGAGGCTGGAGCAGGCAGGAGCAGCTCAAAGGGGCCTTCTGGTCAGTGGCGGTGGGGGTGGGTGAAGGCAGTTTGGACAGGCTCAACTCTCCTCTGTCTCCCTTTGGGCCCTGGACAAGTCCCTGCCCCTGTCTGGTGCTGTTTCCTCATCTGGAAAATGGAGGTGTGACAATCATGAGGCACCAACCTCACCAGGTGGTGATGAGGTTCAAGGGAGAAAATAAATGTGCCTGAGCTTTGTGGAGGATACGCTGAGCGGAGGGCAATAGTGAGAACAGTGATAATAGTAATATAACCTTGAGTCCTCCTGAGGCCCTGTGAGGTACACAAAGTTTTCATCTGCACTTGCCAGATGAGGAAAGAGGCTCAGAGAGAGGCCAGCCCACTTACCCAAGGTCACACACTGTGAGAGGGTTGGAGCTGGAATTCATGTCTAAAATCAGAGTGCACTGGAGGTGGCACTAGTGCTGGTGTCGGCTGACTTGGGCTGGGTGTCCAAGACCCGAAGTCAGGGGTGTTGCAGGGGAAAGGGGCGAGGAGAGGAAGGCTTCACTGGCCTCATCCCTGATCCTGCAGGAGGGGACTTCCAAGTTTGCCACCCTGGAGATGAACACCAGGAGAGCCCAGAAGCGGCAGAGGGAGTTGGTGAGTGTGCGAGACTGGGGAGGGCAGGGGGCACTGGCCCCCTCAGGGACCCCCTGCTCCTCCAGCCTTCCCTCCTGTGGCCGCAGTGCCTGAAATGCCTCCATTGGACAGGATCTCCTCTGGGTCCTGAAAAGGCCAGGCCTTGACCAGCTAGGATCTTGAGAGGACGAGTTGCAGACAGCCAGAGCCAGGGCTTGGAAGGGCTGAGCACAGGCAGATATGGGGGTGAGGAGGGGCCCAGACCACACAACCTTTGTGATGTGCCAAAAACAGGTCCTAGGAGGTGACCAGAGGGGGAGTGGAGTCTGTGGAGGCCAGGAGAGAGACTTGGGGGAGGCAGCTAAGGGTCCCCAGGCTGCTCCAAGTGGGAAGCTTAGAGTAGGGGGCTAGAAGTCTTCAAGAGAGGGGCCTTCACGTGCACTGAGAGCCGGTGTTCATTTTCACCCCACCTCAATGCCACAGGGTGTCATCCAGGGCACCGTTCCCTACCTTGGCACGTTCCTCACTGACCTGGTGATGCTGGACACAGCGATGAAGGATTATCTGTATGTGAGTGAGCTGGGGGACCAGGGCGGGACTGGGATCCTGAGGCTTGGGAGGAGTGGGCCCCGTTGCTGAGTGCTGCTCTCTCAGCACTTGGCATACTGCCCCTGTGAGCTGGGTTATCGTGTCATCTTACTAATGAGTAAACACAGGCTTGGCATAAGCTGGAAACCCTGTGGCGTAGTGGTTAAGAGCTACAGTGGCTAACCAAAAGGTCGGCAGTTCGAATCCACCAGGTGCTCCTTGGAAACTCTATGGGGCAGTTCCACTCTGTCCTATAGGGTCATCATGAGTCAGAATCGACTCAAGGGCAATGGTTTTGGTTTTGCTGCTTTTGGCATAAGCCACCAGTCTTGGTGCCTTGGTCGGGAAAGCAGCAAAATGGCCTGCCTGCAAAGCTGCATAGGGTTTTAATTGAGCTGGATACAGCCCCTCCCTCAGGTAGGGGGCGTGGGTAGAAGAATGAAATGGGGCCCTCCAAGGTCAGGCAGCATGTGAGTGGCAGGGCAGTGCCTTACTGCCTGAGATCTCAGAGTCTCCATCTGTCATCATAGAGGGTTGGACTAGAAGGTCCCTGAGCCTCTGCTCTGGGTCCTCCCTGCCCTGGTGCCCAGAAGAACCAGGCCTAGGTCCTAATCCAGTATATGTGCATGTGATGCCCCCTGGTGGGCCCTTGCGGTAGTACAGCATGAGGGGTTGGGTCACTGGTAATGGCCTAGGTAGGACCTTTCTGATGGATGGTGGTGGTCTGCCTTCTAGGGGAGAATGATCAACTTCGAGAAGAGGAGGAAGGTAAGCAGCTGCAGTCCTTGCTGGGGGGTGGGGGGTGGGGTGGAAATCAGAGACACTCCCTGGCGCTATCCTCCTTCCTCTTAGATTTATGGGGAGAGCTTGATACACAGAGAAGGGAGAACTGACCCACTGAAGAATGGTTAGGGGGTTGGAATCAAGAACAGCTTCCTGGAGGAGGGGCTGTTTGAGCCTGGCTCTGAGAACGGGTAGGGGCTGAATGGGAGGAGGCGGGCCCACATAAATAGAGACCCACAGCCTGGGCACCCCACCTCACCCCCGACCCAGACCCCTCAGCACCCTGCCCTCCCCTCTGACTGCAGGAATTCGAAGTGATTGCTCAGATCAAGCTGCTCCAGTCAGCCTGCAACAATTACAGCATCGCCCCCGAGGAGCACTTCGTGGCCTGGTTCCGAGCCATGGAGCGGCTCAGTGAGACTGAGAGGTAAGACAGCCCAGGAACTGGCTGAAGGCAGGAGTGGGCTCTCCCTGGTGGTCCGCTCCGAGAGCCTGTGGCCATCGGCCCTTGGTTAGCATCAGAGCCTGTTGCCTGGACACACGGCCACAGGAGGGAGACCTGAGGGGTGGCTCCCGGAAGCCTCACAGCTGGCGTTCTGTCCCATAGTTACAACCTGTCCTGTGAACTGGAACCCCCTTCTGAATCAGCCAGCAACACCCTCAAGGCCAAGAAGAACACGGCCATTGTCAAGCGCTGGAGCGAGTGAGTGCCTTGGCCAGGGCGGGCAGGGGTGGGCTGCCCGGGGTCTGAGTGTGGGCTCAGGGATTCACAGCCCGGTGCTGGGATCCAGCTGCCCTGCTGACCAGCCCTGTGACTGGAGTCAGTCACCTTATCTCCCTGGGCCTCGGTTTTCTCCTCTGTGAAATGGGGTGATGCTAAATGATTTCAGACGGCTAGAGCAATGGGGTACTATTGACTGAGCCCTTGGCACAGTGCCTGGTGCTTGAAGTACAGTGGTAGCAGGGAGAGGGTGGGAAATAAGCCAGCCCTTCCATCCAGCCGCCAGGCCCCCAGCACAGAGCTCAGTACCAGCGGCAGCTGCCACTCCAAGTCCTGTGACCAGCTCAAGTGCGGCCCCTACCTCAGCAGTGGGGACACAGCCGAAGTGCTCAGCGTGCACTCTGCTGGCTCCTCCAGCTCCGACGTGGAAGAAATCAACATAAGCTTTGTCCCGGAGTCCCCTGACTGCCAGGAAAAGAAGGTGACTGCCTGCCCCTTCTCTCTGGCAGCCCTGCCTCAGCCCCTCCCCACCCCAGTGCCAGCGTTCCCCACTCTGTACCCATGAAAGGAATCAAGAGGCCCCAGCTTTAGAACAGAGCTTCTAGAAGCTTCCCTGCCCCAAGCTGGACACCAGCCTAGGGCGCCCTACAGGGTGCGGGGCTTCTGCTGACCTCGCTGTTCCCACAGTTCTGGGAGTCAGCCTCCCAGTCATCCCCAGAGACCTCCGGCATCAGCTCAGCCTCCAGTAGTACCTCGTCCTCCTCGGCCTCCACCACGCCCGTGGCCTCCACACGCACCCACAAGCGCTCTGTCTCAGGGGTCTGCAACTACAACTCCTCGCTGCCCCTCTACAACCAGCAGGTGGGCGACTGCTGCATCATCCGTGTCAGCCTGGACGTGGACAATGGCAACATGTACAAGAGCATCCTGGTGAGTGGCCAGGCGGTAACACACACTGAGTGACACCACCCTCCCTGCCCTCCTGGAGCTGATACTAGTGGGCTGGGAAGGGCAGTCAGTCAGCCAGGTACAGAAGTAAAGGAGACAGGGTGTTTGATGGCAATCAACGCTAAGGACCGTGGATGTCAGGTTGAGGTGGCACATTGAGATGGGATGGCCAGGGAGGCCTCACTGAGAAAGCCCCTGAGAAGCTTGGGAGGGAGGGAATAGCCCTGCAAAGCCCCGAGACGGGAGTGTGCGTGGAAGTTGGAGCAGTAAGGAGGCCAGAGATGAAAGAGCAGGGGCCAAGGGGGTAGAATTGAGGCCGGAGAAGTGTCAAGGGGCTGGGTTGCATCAGGCCCTATGGGCTTTCTCCAGAGTGAGATGGGGCTACTGGAGGTCAGAGCAGAGAAGGGACAGTGGGTGACTTTGGCTTCTCGTGGGGGATGGGCTGGTGCCAGGAGACACAGACAGATCAGTTGGGAGGCTGCTTTGCAGTCCAAGTTGGAGAGAACAGCCGCTGCCCAGGGTGGTGTCCGTGGTGGGGCAATAGTCAGATTCTGGATGTAGTTAGAGTCAAGTACCCCATTACACCCCCACCCTGCACTGCGTGTTTCTCAACGCCAGGAGCTACATAGTGTGGTTGTATTTAAACATCACTTGTATGACCCTTGGTCTAAGCCCTGCTTGAGCCCTGGCCCTTGGGGATGAGGCAGCTGAGGGTCCAGGCTGTGCTGACTACCACTTCCCCTGGAGCCCAGTGCAGGCTGGGGAGCAGGTATCTCGGTAGCTCCTCATCTTACATTCAGGACTTGGACTAGACACTGTCTATTCCGAGGGGTCACTGATACTCTTACCCTGGAGAGACTGGGCCAGGTAGGGGGTGGCAGTGCCCCAGGGGTCAAGCAGTTTCCTGAGGCTGGTGGGGGATGGTGGCAGGCTCTTGGAGGAGATGGGGGAAGGAGCAGTTGGAACGTCCCCCTTTTATTAGGTGGAGGTCTTCTCCAGGGAGTAGGAGGAGGTGGCAAGGCCCCCATGGACCCGTCACCTGACCGCGCCCGACCTGAGGCTATGAGTCTGTGCTCAGTGCTGAGTCGGCTCCCAAGGGTCCCGGGCCACTCCTCCCTTCAGGAGCCAGCTCCAGGGCCCTTACCTTGATGGCCTGTCCCTCACTCCCACTCCAGGTGACCAGCCAAGATAAGGCTCCTACCGTGATCCGCAAGGCCATGGATAAACACAACCTGGATGACGATGAGCCAGATGACTACGAGCTGGTGCAGATTATCTCAGAGGATCGAAGTAAGCGGGAGGGCTGGTCAGATGAGGGTGCTACGGTGGATGGGCTGAGGACTGAAGTAAGCCGGAGGGCAGGTCAGACAAGGGTGCTGCGGTGGATGGGCTGAGGACTGAAGTAAGCCGGAGGGCTGGTCAGATGAGGGTGCTGCGGTGGATGGGCTCAGTACACACCAGCCTCTAGGTTGGAGGCCCCCTGGCCCTAGAATACATGCCAACGGGGTAGGGGAGGCACTGTGCACACGCATGGACCTGTCCTGGGGCAGGGGGCAGAGGGAGGTCCACAGTAGCTGCGTGATCACCCTGTCATATGCCCTTCCCTGAGTGTGAACCAGGCAGTGGTTTGAACTAGATCCAAAACTAACATCATTGAGGAACCAAGAGTAAGGGGTTTTGTCCTGAGGCTGTGGGCAAGAGGACCCAGCCCATAGGATCAGCTCCTCTAGGGCCACCTCTGGCCAAGATAGGGAAGTTTATGCATCTCAAAGAATCATGACTGTTGTAGACTGAAGCATCAGATATGTTAGAATCCATGTGTTTATGACCCTGATAACAAACACCATCTCCTTGATCCCCTTTGGAGGCTCTAGGGACCCAACCCAGTGTTCTGAAAACTGGGAAAGGGAACAAATCAAGAGGAACAAGGGCACACTCAGAGGTGGAGAGCCTGGGCTCTGAGACCTTGGGCAAGTCCCTTTCACCCTCTGTGCCTGTTTTCTCACCCCAGAGTGGAGGGAACGGCAGTCAGTGGGTTAATCCACATATATACCTGGGAGCACATAGTACATGTGTGAACCATGACGGTTCACTGTAAATATTGCTGTCACCGTATTTTCTTTATGGTAAGCTGATCACCTACTCCCAGCCATTGGCCCAGACAGTTAGGAATGACTCCCGTGATCCCCCTTTCTCATCTTGCACCATTTTGGTTAGTTGGGCAGGGCAGGTGGGATGTCTCAGTGGGAATCTCTTTGAGTTTATCCTACTTGGAGTTTGTCCAGCTCCTTGGATGTGTACATACACATCTCCCTTCTCCTTTTGGGATTCCATAATGTATATGTTGGTCTGCTTGATGGTCTTCCCAGAGTTGCTTTTTAAACAAGAGTAGTTAGGTTTAATCAGTGCCTCTACAAGGCAGGTGGCATTTAGAGAGTCCTTGCTGGTCCTTGGACTGGATTGGGGGCCTCAGGTCTTTGGCTCAAGCCTGGCTTCCCAAGTAGTGGGGGTGTCAAATCCTTACCCTGGCCTGCGGCCACCTCTCAAGCACAGCTGACTGTCCCTCTGCCTGTCTCCCACCAGAGCTGAAGATCCCTGACAACGCCAACGTGTTCTATGCCATGAACTCTACCGCCAATTATGACTTTGTCCTAAAGAAGCGAACTTTCATCAAGGAGGCAAAGGTCAAACACGGGGCCAGCTCAACCCTTCCACGGATGAAGCAGAAGGGACTCAAGATTGCCAAGGGCATCTTCTAGCTAGGCCCTGGCACTGGCCAGCCACAGAGCTGCCCTCCCCAGGGTCTGGCTGGCCGGTTAGGGAAGCACTTACAGACTAGAGAGGCTCAGGGCAGGCAAGTGCCGCCCTCCCAACCTGCCAGCCCAGGCCACACTCAGACTCCAGTTTTACCACTCAACCTCTCCTGCTGCTGGGCATGACGCCTGCCAGTTGACAGGCTGACCTGGACCCCCGTGGACCACTCGCTGCCTTAGGTGCCTTCTGCTCCCTGGGAACCAGAGGACTACCTTACCTTTGCCAAGGAGCACTGCCAATGGGCGTGCTGCCCTACCCACCGCTGGCCACTGCCCTGTGTACACATCCCTCGCGCCTTTGTGGGTGTGGGTCACTGCCACCTGTGCCCATGGGCACCCCAGACCACCCGCTTACCCACTGGGTCTGACCACTGCAGTTCTCTCCTCATGCCCACGGACCTGCCTGTGACCCTCCCAGGGGTACGGCCCTGCCTCCCACCGCTCTAGCCTTTCTCAGGCTGCACCAAAGATTCCATCATCAGGGCCAACCAAGAGTAAGGGAGTTTCGCCCGTCCCCCTACCCAGCCCTCCCCCGGGAGAGGAGAGACGGACCCTCTTCGTGGATCACGCTCTTCACCCCGAGTGAGGAGGGGCCCAGCTGAGTCCCATGGATGTCAAATCTCACTTCACTGCAAGTGCCACACGCCGCTACTTCTGGGCTTTGAGACTGTGTGGGATGGGGGCTAGTGGGGAGGGAGGGCTCGGGGGAAAGGGAGGAGGAGGGGGATTGAATATTTGTATAAAGGCAAAAAACAATGTTTACCAATTGGGGAGGGGCAATATTTATTTGTTGTAAATAGCAAATGCTAGACTTGAATATTATATTAAAATCCCATTTCTACTACAGCCTGGGAGTTGCAGTTTTCTTCTTTCGTTTCCTGTGTCAGATCACGTGAGACACAGATTCTCTCATTCCTCCTTCAAATAAGAAATCTTGCACGGTCATCAGTTTACTTTATGCAGGAAAACCCCACAAGGGCCAGCCTCCCTTCTCTGGCTACAGGAGGAAGCACACAAGCCCACGTTTCACGGAGCACGCGTTCATCTCAGGGTCATGAAGCCAGGCAAGGAGCTGAGACAGTCTATCGAGCTCCTTCTTGTTCTAGAAGAAGACGCTGTCACAGAGTGCAGTGGCAACCTCTGAAACGTGGGCGTCTTAAAAAATAACATTTGCAAGGACTGATTTCCCGACCCAAGAGGGTGGCCGTCTTTCTGCAGCTTTGGGGAAAGAGGGAATATTTTCTTCTTTTGCTGAGGTTTCTTTGGACCACCGGTTAGTAACTTGTAGTCTTCAAAGTCAAACTCTGCCACTCCATCAGCAACTATTAGGGGAAATGTGAAAAGATCAGAATTCACAGTGTGGACAAGACAAGGCCAGAGGAGGACCATTAGCAACTGGACAGAGGGTAGGTGGAACTTTACCCCCAGCTCTCCCTAGCAACCCCACGGTCAGCCATTTACCTTAGATTTGAATCCTCTGGGCTCCACGTCCCTAACCTCAGAATTCCTGCTTGCCTCCCATCCAGGGGGAAAGATTTGGGATACAGCTGTAAAGGCTGTAGCTAGGCCTCACTCCCTAAGCATTACTGCTACCAGTGAACTTGTGTTTCCAACCTCCCTACAAATGCTTGTACACTTTTTTAGCCTAGAAATTCCCTAGAAGGCCCCAGCCTTTGCCTGGTTCCTTTTGGCCACTTTTGGCTGGAACCTGATGAATCGTGGTGAGCTCTGGTTTCCTAGGAAAAGGGTACTTACTCCCTGCCCATGAAGACCCTTCACGCGCCCCTTTGCTCACCAAGGTGATGTCTGGAGCGGTGTGGTTCTGAGGTCCTGTCTCAGTGATCACCAGCTCACAGACTCAGTCATGTTGCTACTGACTTGTCCTAAAAGAGTAGCTGGGCCCCGAGCCCTTAGAGCTTGCAGCCCCCTGGGATAGCTGTGTTCTTTGCCCAAAGTCTGGTCCTTTGGTTATATCATTAGCCGTGTAAAACTCTCCCACGGGGAGAGATGAAAGATGCAGCATGAGAGGGCCAGGGGATGCCACCAAGACTGAGAGTCCCTGGGCACACAGGGATACAGCCTTACCAATTACAATACTGAAATGCTTCCAATCTGGGTGTTAATTAGACACTGCCCTGAGTGTACCTGAGGCACCTCCCCAGCTTCCGCAGGGTGGGGAGCTAAAGGGTGAACACCGGACCCAGCACAGGACATGCACCAGCCTCCAGCCTGCTTCTTATTAAATATTTTCAACCTCGTCCCTCGGATACATCCCGTAAAGGCAAGAGCCAGGTCAATTGCAGGGCAAATCTGAGTTGCCTCCCTCCTTGCTGATAGCTCTAGTGTCTCCCAGACACACATCAGGGATCCATTCTGCTAGGGAGGCCTCAGTGCAACCCTAGGCCCTGGCTGATGTGGTCTAGCCACCCAGGGACATGATTTGCTAAATGAAAGGTACAGCTGAGCATTCCCACAAAGGGCTAAAAGCCAGGTCAGGAAGCTAGTCTAGGGCTGCAGACGGCACTGGTGCCCAAGGGGTTTCTCCTGCAGGGCCAGGAAGCTAAGAGAGAGCAGGCCCAGCAGTGGAAACATTGAATTAGTCTTGTGCAGTCCATTGTGGCAGAGGGAGGGACTCATCACTGCACCTTTGAGCATCCATCCGCCAAGAGTACAGTGACGGTTACCCAGACAAGACCCATGTTTGCAGTCAGGGTCCATCACAGACTATCTTGATGGAGAACCCTCTCCTTACACCCAAGACTCCTTGACCAAACCAGAAAGCCCAGGGCAGCCATGGTTGTCACAGGCAGGCCTTGGGTACCACTGTGTTCCTGGGGGAGAGGGTTGGCACCCAGGTCAGGCTCTGCTGTGAGGGGAAGCAGGACTCCAGCTGGCCTTGATTCCTGATGGCAAGTGTTACATCAATTCCTGGCAGGAAGCAAGTATCAGGGCAGTGCCTGTTGGGCCAGCAGACCAGGGCAGGTGGCCTGAGGCCTCCGGAATCTGCCTTCCTCAGGAAATGCTAGCCTACCATTTCAATGGATCTTAAGTCCTAGCTACGGGCAGTGTGGTTGCTTTAGTCTGGTTTCTGCACAAACCTTGGTTTTTTAAATAGAATTCCATTCTGATAGCCCCTTCCCCGGCTGGTTCTAGATAAAGAGGACAGTAAAGGTGTGGGCGAATCTAAATGGTTTTAAAATGCCCTCTGCCATCTGCTTATAAAGGGGACAGAGAGATATCTGTTAACAGTAGGGATGGGAGGCCTGTACCCATTTCTTCTTCTTATTAGGTGCCGTCAAGTCAGTTCCGACTCATAGTGACCCTGTATACAACAGAATGAAATACTGCCCGGTCCTGCACCATCCTCACGGTTGTTGTTATGCATGAGCCCATTGTCGCAGCCACTGCGTCAATCCATCTCGTTGACAGTCTTCCTTTTTTTTCTGATCCTCTACCTCACCAAATGTTATGGATTGAATTGTGTCCCCCAAAAATGTGTTTCAATCTGGCTGGGCCATAATTCCCAATATTGTGTGATTGTCTACTGTTTTGTCATCTGATTTGATTTTCCTGTGTTATAAATCCTACCTCTATGAAGTTAATGAGGCAGGATTAGAGGCAGTTAATGAGGCAGGATTAGAGTCAGTTATGTTAATGAGGCAGGACTCAATCTACAAGATTAGATTGTATTTTGTGTCAATCTCTTTTGAGATACAAAAAGAGAGAAGGGAACAGAGAGACAAAGGGACCTCATGCCACTAAGAATGAAGAACCAGGAGAATAGCACATGCTTTGGACCTGTGGTCCCCTATGCTGAGAAGCTCCTAGACCAGAAGAATATTGATGACAAGGACCTTCCCTCAGAACTGACAGAAAGAGAAAGACTTCCCTTGGAGCTGGCACCCTGAATTCGGACTTCTAGCCTCCTCGACCGTGAGAGAATAAACTTCTGTTTGTTAAAGCCATCCACTTCTGGTATTTCTGTTATAGCAGCACTAGATAACCAAGACACCAAGCCTGATGTCTTTCTCCAGGGAGTGGTCCATCCTGACAACATATCCAAAGTATGTGAAACAAGTCTTGCCATCCTTGCTTCTAAGGAGCATTCTGGCTGTACTTCTTCCAAGACATATTTCTTTGTTCTTCTGGCAGTCCATGGTACATTCAGTATTTTTCGCCAACATCGTGATTCAAAGACATCATTTTTTCTTCAGTCTTCCTTATTTGTTGTCCAGCTTTCCAATGCATATGAGACATTAAAAAATACCCTGGCTTGGATCAGGCGCACCTTAGTCCTCAAAGTGACATCTTTGCTTTTTAACACTTTAAAGATGACTTTTTCAGCAGATTTGCCCAATGCAATTGTCATTTGATTTCTTGACTGCTGTTTCCATGGGTGTTGATTGTGGATCCAAGTAAAATGAAATCCTTACAACTTCAGTCTTCTCTGTTTATCATGATGTAGTTCATTGGTCCAGTTGTGAGGATTTTTGTTTTTCTTTATGTTGAGGTGCAATCCGTACTGAAAGCTGCTAGTAGATGTTAATGATGTTATCCTTCTCAACAACTTCAAAGAAAAAAGAAAAAAACAATCATAGCATCTCTTTTTACGGCCTTAATGAAAAAGGCTGAGGCCTTTTTACAGCACTTTCACTAAACCTGGAGTTTCAAAGATTCTGTTGTGTTTTAGCACAAAAAAGCAGTCTTTATCTTTGGTGAGCGGTGGTACTAAATAAAATTTTCAAATTTCCCTATGGAAAAAGAAATTAAAAAGCAATCAAAGACAAATGATAGACTGAGAGAAAATATTTGTTACAGTGTAACAGACAAAAAGTTAGTATCCCTAGTCTGATCTTCACCAGTGAGTGCTTCAAGTCCTCTTCACTTTCAGCAAGCAAGGTTGTAACATCTGCATATCTCAGGTTGCTAATGAGCCTTCTTCCAATCCTGATGACATGTTCTTCATACAGTCCACCTTCTAGAATTATTTGCTCAGCATACAGATTGAATAGGTACGGTGAAAGCATACAACCCTGATGCACACCTTTCCTGGCTTTAAACCACGCAGCATCCCCTTGTTCTGTTCAAATGACTGCCTCTTGGTCTGTATACAGGCTCCTCATGAGCACAATTAAGTGTCCTGGAATTCCCATTCTTCACAGTGTTATCCATATTTGTTATGATCCACACAGTGGAATGCCTTTGCACGGTCAATAAAACACAAGTAAACATCTTTCTGGTATTCTCTGCTTTCAGCCGGGATCCATCTGGCAGCAGCAGTGATGTCCCTCATTCTCATCCTCTTCTGAATCTGGCAGTTCCCTGTTGATGTACTGCTGCAGCCGCTTTTGAATGATCTTCAGCAAAATTTTACTTGTGTGTGATATTAATGATATTGTCGTTGTTAGGTGCTGTCAAGTTTGTTCCACCTCGTAGTGACCCTATGTACCGCAAAATGAAACACTGCCTGGTCCGGTACTGTGCTTACAATCATTGTTATGCTTAAGCCCATTGTTAGAGCCACTGTGTCAATCCATCTCATTGAGGGTCTTCCTCCTGTCCACTGAGCCTGTACTTTACCAAACATGATGTCCTCCAGGGACTGATCCCTCCTGACTACATGTCCAAAATACATAAGACGCAGTCTCGCCATCCTTGCTTCTAAGGAGCATTCTGGTTGTACTTCTTCAAACATTTTTGGCAGTCCATGTTATATTCAATATTCTTCGCCAACACCACAATTCAAAGGCGTCTGTTCTTCTTCGGTCTTCCTTATTTATTGTCCAGCTTTCACACGCATATGATGCGATTGAAAATACCATGGCTTGGGTCAGGTGCACCTTAGTCTTCAAGGTAACTACTTTTCAACACTCTAAAGAGGTCCTTTGCAGCAGATTTGCCCGATGCAATACGTCGTTTAATTTCTTGACTGCTGCTTCCGTGGCTGTTGATTGTGGATCCAAGTCAAATGAAATCCTTGACAACTTCAATCTTTTCTCTGTTTATCATAATGTTGCTTATTGGTCCAGTTGTGAGGATTTTTGTTTTCTTTATGTTAAGGTGTAATCCATACTGAAGGCCATAGTCTTTGATCTTCATCAGTAAGCACTTCAAGTCCTCTTCACTTTCGTCTACATATAGCAGGTTGTTATTGAGTCTTCCTCCAATCCTGATGCCCCGTTCTTTTTATATAGTCCGGCTTCTTGGATTATTTGCTCAGCATACAGATTGAATAGGTATGGTGAAAGGGTACAACCCTGACACACACCCGTCCTGACTTTAAACCATACAGTATCCCCTTATTCTGTCTGAATAACTGCCTCTTGATCTATGTACAGGTTCCTCAGGAGCACAATTAAGAATTCTCATTCTTCGTGATGTGATATTAATGATACTTTTCGACAATTTCCTAATTCCTTTGGATCAGCTTTCTTTGGAATGGGCACAGATATGGATCTCTTCCAGTCGGCTGGCCAGGAAGCTGTTTTCCAAATTTCTTGACATAGATGAGTGAGCACCTCCAGTGCTGCATCCATTTGTTGAAACGTCTTAGTTGGTATTCTGTCAGTTCCTATTTTTCGTCATTCCCTTCAATGCAGCTTAAACATCTTCCCATAGTGCCATTGGTTCTTCATCATATGCTACCTCCTGAAATGGCTGAAAGTCAACCAGTTCTTTTTAGTACAGTGACTATGTCTATGTAATCTGTCTGTTTTCTTTTGATGCTTCCTGTGTCATTCAGTATTTTTCCTGTAGAATACTTCAGTAGTGCAACTTGAGGCTTGAATTTTTTCTTCAGTTCTTTCAGTTTGAGAAATGTTGAGCATGTCCTTTCCTTTTGGCTTTCTAATGCCAGGTCTTTGCACATTTCATTATAATACTTTACTTTGTCTTCTCTAGCCTCCCTTTGAAATCTTCTGTTCAGCTCTTTTCATCATTTTTTCTGTATTCACTTTAGATTCTCTATGTCAAGAGTAAGTTTCAGAGTCTCTTCTGACATCCATTTTGGTCTTTTCTTTCTTTCCTGTCTCTAATGATCTTCTGCTTTCTTCAGGTATGAGGTCCTTGATGTCATTCCACAACTTGTCGGTCTTTGGTCACTAGTGTTCAATGTGTCAAATCTATTCTTGAGTTGGTCTCTAAATTCGGGTTGTATTTTGGCTCTTGTGGACTTGCTCTAATTTTCTTCAGCTTCAACTTGAACTTATATATGAGCAATTGATGGTCTGTTTGGCAGTCGGCCGCTGGCCTTGTTCTGACTGATGATATTGAGCTTCTCCATCGTCTCTTTCCACAGATGTAGTCAATTTGATTCCTGTGCCTTCCATCTGGCGAGGTCCACATGTATAGTCGCCATTTATGTTGTTGAAAAAAGGTATTTCCAGCGAAGAAGTCTTTGGTGTTGCAAAATTCTATCATATGATCTCCAGTGTCATTTCTGTCACCAAGGCCATATTTTCCAACTACCAATCCTTCTTTGTTTCCAACTTTTGCATTCCAATCACGAGTAATTAACAATGCATCTTGATTGCATGTTTGATCAATTTCAGACTGCAGAAATCGGTAAAAATGTTCAATTTCTTTGTTTTTGGCATTGGTGATGGGTGCGTAAATTTGAGTTATAGTTGTATTCCCTTGTAAAACCATTGCCTTCGAGGACAGAGTAGAACTACCCCATATGGTTTCCAAGGAGCGCCTGGTGGATTCAAACTGCCGACCTTTTGGTTAGCAGCCTTAGCTCTTAACCACTATGCTACCAGGGTTTCCCATTTCCTTGTAGGCATATGGATATTATCCCATCACTAACAGCGTTGTACTTCAGAATAGATCTTGAAATGTTCTTTTTGATGATGAATGCAACACCATTCCTCTTCAACTTGTCATTCCCAGCATAGTAGACCATATGATTGTCTGATTCAAAATGGCCAATACCAGTTCATTTTAGCTCACTGATGCCTAGGATATAGATCTTTATGCATTCCATTTCATTTTTGACCACTTCCAATTTTTCTGGATTCATGCTTCATACATTCTACATTCCAATTATTAATGGATGTTTGGAGCTGTTTTCTTCTCATTTTGAGTCACGCCACATCAGCAAATGAAAGTCCTGAAAGCTTGACTCCATCCATGTCATTAAGGTGGACTCTTCTTTGAGGATGCAGTTCTTCCCCAGTCGCATTTCGAGCACCTTCCAACCTGAGGGGCTCATCATCCAGGACTATATCAGACGGTGTTCTGACGCTATTCACAATGTTTTCACTAGCCAATTTGTTTTAGAAATAGGCCATCAGGTCCTTCTTTCTAGTCTGTCTTAGTCTAAAAGCTCCACTGAAACCTGTTTACTGTGAGTGACCAGACTGGTATGTGAAATACTGGTGGCATAGCTTCCAGCATCGCAGCAACATGCAAGCCGCCACAGTACGAAAACTGACAGACACAGTATGACCAACTGACAGACGGTTTCCTAGGGCTGTCATAACAACTACCACAAACTTGGGTGACCCCGAACAACAGAAATTTATTCTGTCACAGCTCTGAAAGTTCAAATTTAGAGTGTCGGCAGGGCCATGCTCTCTCTGAAAGGCTCTAGGGAAGATCCTTCCTTGTTTCTTCCAGCTCCTAGTAGCCCCAGGTGTTCCTTAGCTTGGGGTAGCATAATTCCAATCTCTGCCTCCATCATCATATGGCATCGCCTTCCCTCTGTCTCTGTCAGTCTGTGTCTCTTTTTATAAAGACACCTGTCATATTGGATTAGGGCCCACTCTACTCCAGTATGACCTCATGTTTACTTAACTAATTCCATCTGAGAAGACCCTATTTCCAAATAAGTTTACATTCAAAAGTACCAGGGGTTAGGATTTAACACTTTTTGGGGAGGACACAATTCAACCCATAATAAGTCCCTTTCCTCGCTGACCACTTCTATCACCATTGGGTCATCTTGAGGACAACGCTGCTTTAGTCTTCTGCAGTCACGGAGAGGCAGAGGCTCAGGTAGGAGGGAGAAAAGCTGATGGAGAAAGTTCAGCAAGAGGAGAAAAGGTTCTGTCTCTGCCCCTTCAACTCATCCTGATAACATTGTCCTAGTCTTCCCAACTTGGGCTTGCTCCACCCTCCTGAGGAGGGTCATGAAGTCCCTGAAGAGTGTCATGATCAACACAAAATCAATCTGAATTCAGATAAAGTTCCTAATGGAAGGGTCAGCATTTTTGCACGCCTCCTCCTCAGGGCTGACCAGCAGGGCAGCTCTTGCAGCACTCTTGAGGAACTCTGGAAGGATTTGGAGTGTAATAACCATGCTTAGTGAATCTAAGGACCCCCTATTGCTCCACTGTGTCTTTCCATGGGGACACAAGCAAGGGAGGGATTAAATCTCTGCTATTCCAATTTTTTTTTTTATTCCCCAGCAAGTTGCAGAGCATTTTCTGTTTAAACAAAAACATCTAGCAGAGTTATAGATTTGTGTTACCTCTGTGCATGTGGAAGTCAAAGAGAGTGTTTGTCTTTCTAAAACCAAGATGTTAATTTAAATATTATTACCATGGCTTCAAATTAGCCAGTAAAGCGACTGACCAGGCAGAATGACAGTGGTTGGAAGGTTGAAGGTTTTCTTCATAGGACAGAACCACCACCTTGAAGTCCAGGAGTCTCATGGGTCTCCCTCATTAGCCATGGCACCGACTAGAGCTCTCTTCACCTCATCACCTTCCTACCTGAGCCCCTGCCCTTCCATGACTGTGGAAGAATGAACCTACATAGTTATCAGGAGCACTAGCTTTGGGGTCTCAGGCCTGGGTTTGAATACTTTATTAGTGAACTTGGGCAAGTAACTCTCCTCTCAGGGCCCGGTTTCCCTCTTAAGTGTCTAAAATGGGGGTGTTAATAGCACCTGCCTCATATGACCACAGTGAGGTCAGTCTTGTCAAGTGCTCAGCACAGTGCCAGACCCAGAACTTGAAGAGGTGAGATGGGCCCTGTTGTGGATTGAATTGTGTCCCCCCAAAATATGTGTTGAATTCCTGGCCCTTGTACCTGAGGATGTGATCCTGTTTGGAAATAGTGTTTTTTTCTTTTTGTTATGTTAAGGAGGGCATACCAGCATAGGGTGGATTCTAAACCTGATCACTTCTGAGTTATAAAAAGAACAGAATAGACACAGAGACACATACACGGGGGAAGACAGATGCCATGTGAAGATTGCCTACAAGCCGAGGAATGCCAAGGAACCAAGGAATGCCCAGGGCTGCTGACAAGGAAGGAATTGACATGGCTGAGAGACCCTGATTTGAACATCTAGCCTCCAAAACTGTTACGTTCTTTAAAGCCACCTGTTTGTGGTATTTCTGCTACTGCAGCACTAGGTAACTAAGACAGGCCCTGACTCTCACTTCTGTCGTCTGCCCCTCTGACTCTGCTACAGTGGCCAGGTACTGCCCAGAAGGCCACTGCACAGTGTGGGATGTGGCACCCAATGCCCAGCCATCTCGTACCCTTTGCTCCTGAACATCCACTGTGATTTTTTGTTCTGTTTGACTAGTATCCAGCTGGAGGAACAGAACCCATTTTCTCTTCCATAGCTACCTCCCCAGATCACAGAATATGGAGGTCACTCGCCAGGACTTGGGGTGTAGCTGGGTTCCACTGGCTCCAGAGGAGGCCACCACCTGCCCTTGAAGACATTCCTCTTCAAATCCCAGTGCCCTTCTCTGGCTGCTACCACCACCTGACCCACCCTTTGGGACCAGAGCCCAGCCCATCAGGAGCCAGCAGCCTGGTGAGGAGTGGGGAGGTCAGGCTTTGGGGTGACCCACGCCTGAATCCCAGTGCAGTGCTGGGTCTGCCAAGGAATGTCTCCAAATCTGTTGCCTCCTCTCTAAAATTAGAATATCGACCTCTGAAAGCTTGGAAGGTTGACGGAGATCCTAGGTATAAATTGTTCAGCACAGCTCCTGGTGCTGTAAAGATAAATAATTGCCCTGCCCATCCTCCAGATGGGTCTTCGGAGCAAAGAAAGACGCTAAACGCAGCAGGATGAAACTTTATTCAGGAAGAGCATTGGAGGGGAGGTAGTCCCTGGGGTTTCCACCATTATGGCCTCCTAGATCCCAGGCCATGGGACATTAGAAGCCAATGACTACAGGCATCTGAGCCTCCTTGGAGTCACCCGTGGAGGGGTCAGGGGCAGCCTCGGAGTCATCCATGGGGGGCTCAGGGGCAGCCTCAGAGTCATCTACTGGGGGCACAGGGGCAGCCTCGGAGTCATCCGTAGGGGGCACAGGGGCAGCCTCGGGGTCATCCGTGGGGGGCACAGGGGCAGCCTCGGGGTCATCCGTGGGGGGCACAGGGGCAGCCTCGGGGTCATCCGTGGGGGGCACAGGGGCAGCCTCGGGGTCATCCGTGGGGGGCACAGGGGCAGCCTCGGGGTCATCCGTGGGGGGCACAGGGGCAGCCTCGGGGTCATCCGTGGGGGGCACAGGGGCAGCCTCGGGGTCATCTGTGGGGGGCACAGGGGCAGCCTCGGAGTCATCCGTGGGGGGCACGGGGACAGCCTCCCCATCAGACACTGTGGGCAATGCCTGATAGGTCACATTCCAGTATTCCAGGTAGTTGGACCTCAGGTGCTGCTTCATGGAGTTGCCATCAATCTTCTTGGTGATCTCCAGGTAGTTGTCATTTTCCAGGGTGTAGGGATACCACTGTGTGGGGACAGCCAAGTGACCCACGTTGGGGTCCCTGTAGAGTGAGAAGAGGCTGGGCAGGAGCTGCAGGCTCACAGGAGGCTGAAGACCTG
Source organism: Elephas maximus indicus (assembly GCF_024166365.1). Taxonomy (NCBI): domain Eukaryota; kingdom Metazoa; phylum Chordata; class Mammalia; order Proboscidea; family Elephantidae; genus Elephas; species Elephas maximus. The sequence goes on along the minus strand of NC_064827.1, from coordinate 84,160,408 downwards.
CGCCCCTGACCCAGCTCTGCCCTCCCACATGCCGGGGCAATCCTCCCTGGCTCCAAGCTTGTTCCTAACACCAATGCCACACTGTGTACTGGGCACTGGCTGGAGCACTCTGAGGGTCTGGTACAGAGCAAGGCGCACGCAAGTAGCGCTTATCCTCAACTGTCAGATGGAGATGCCTGTGTTCAGGGAGGTTACTTGATTGCCCAAAGTCTCCCAGCTGGTAAGTGAGGGTGTGGGGACCCCAGGCCTGCAGGGCCATTGTCTCTGTAGTGGCGTCCACTCTGGATGGAGTAGGAGACCCTCATGTCTGTTGCCTGTGGCCCTGGGCTCAACCTCAAGCCTTACCCACTTCTGGCAAAGTTGGTCCAGTAGGCGATCACGGACTCGGAGACAGTCCTGTCTTGAGGCCGGTAGCCCAGGGGAGTGACGAAGGGCTTCCCAAAGACATACTGAAGGTCATCTGCATGGTCAGCCCCCACCCAGTCCGGGTAGATGGGCATCCGAGAAGGGTGGGAGAACAGGTAGGTGTAGGTCTTGGCACTCCTGAGGGTGAGAGGGAGAGACCACCCAGGTTAGTCTGCTCGCCTGGGCCACCCAGCCCAGAGACAGGCCAGAAGGGAGTCTGTGAGGAGTACATGGATGATTCTGGGGAATTCCCACAAGACTCACAAAGAAACTAGGATTTTCCCCTCTGGGGAAGGGAAAGCTGTGGGCCAGACTCATGGATTCTGCTATTTTAATTGTGTTCATCCCTCACCGCTACACAAAGTTTTGAGGCATCTTCCTTCTATAATTGAGTACCAAGAGTTTTCTTCTCTAATTTGATTTGTAGTCTTCATTTGATTGGACGGTGTATATGCTCTCAGCTGTTTCTCTTTTCGCCTTGACTGCAGGAAGCTCAGAGTTAAGTTTACTATTCAGTTGCTGCAAAATTTTCAGCCTAGACTTACAGGTTTAATTATGTCCCCCTACCTTTTAAACATCCTGGTGGCACAATGGTTAAGCACTCGGCTGCGCACAGGAATGTTGGCGAGCTGAGTCCACCCAGAGGTGCCTCAGAAGAAAAGCCTGCTGATCTACTTCCGAAAAATCAGCCACTGTAAACCCTGTGGAACACTGTTGTACTCTGACACACATGGGTCGGAGTCAACTCAACGGCAGCTAGTTATTATATTTAATATGCTAACAGGAGCCCTGGTGGTACAATGGTTAAGTGCTTGGCTGCTAACTGAAAGGTCAACAGTTCGAACCCACCAGCTGCTGCATGGAAGAAAAGACCTGGTAATCTGCTCCCGTAATGATCGTAGGCTAGGAAATCCTAGGCAGTTCTACTCTGTTGTATAGGGTTGCTATAAATTGAAACCGACTTGATGGCACACAACAACAATGTGGTCACAGGCTTAAGCTGTTTCAAAAGTGGGCAACATTGAAGCCCTTAAGAATGACTGAACAATGACCACTGTCCAGTCTTCTCTCCACCTGCACAGCATGGGGGTTGGAGGATAGACTTATGAACTCCCCAGTGGGAAGGGCTGGATAGGGTGGAGGACCACGGAAGGGTTTTGTAAACCCCTGAGGCTGGGAGGGGAGAAGAGGCCCTCTGGAGCCTTGACAGGCCTGGGCAAAGCAGATGGGGCAGGGACACGAGACCTGGGCAAGGCTTTCCTAGGCATCCCAATGCCTGTGAGCCACCCACTGGTGAGGCTTTGGCAGGAAGGTGCAGCATCCCAGGTGGGTCTCCCCAGGAGGCCAACCCCACCCCTGCCCAGGTCCTCACTTGGCGTTGATTCTGTGCTGGGCCACTGCAATCTTGGTGGGCATCAGGAAGAGGATGTCAGTCTCGAAGTTCACCATGGTCTTCTTCTTGGCCTCCTGGGATGAGTCACTGGCCCAGAGCTCAGTGTAGAAATGGAAGGTGGCATTGGCGCCTCTGAGCCCCTTGGCAATGGTGATCCCTCTGACCAGCTTGTAGAAGTCCTCTCTGCAGGGATCAAGCAGGCACTGGAGCCTCTGCCCAGTGCCAACAGGGGGTGCCTGCATACTCACCCAGAAGACAGCCACGGACGCCCCCCCCTCAAAACATGTTGCTAACTTCCTTACTCCCACCCTTTGATAATGCCTTCCCCCTCTGGGACCACCTCCCCCAGGCTGACTTCTCCCTAACAGCCTTCAGCACTGTTCCTGGCTCCTGTGCCTCCTGCTTACTCTGTGACAGTCTTGTAGGGCTTGTCAACTGCTGGCATATCAATGGTGGAAAATATGTGGCCATCCATGTTGTTGGTGCCTGCTATGTAGTCGATGTCTGCAGCGTTGGCATATAGTTTGATGGGGTCATCAGGGATGAAGTCTCCATCGATGACAGGGAGGAAGCCCAGATAGTACAACATGGGGTCTGGGTGGGAGAGCAACAAATTCTTGTACCTTCCAGTATCCCCTGACCCTCCCCTCTGCCTCTGAGGGCAGAGTTGACCCCATCCCTATAAGGCTGCAGCGGCGATCTCCTTCCTTCTTTGATCTAGAGTAGAGCTTCTCAACTTTGGCCCTATTGACATTTTGAGCCAGATAATTCTATGTTGTGGGGGGCTGTCTGTGTATTGCAGGATGTTCATAGCATCCCTGGCATCTACCCACTGGGTGCCAGTAGCACCCGTTCCCCAGTTGTAACAACCAAAAATGTCTCCAGATATTGCCACATGTCCCCTGGCGGCAAAATCACCCCTAGAGGACCACTGATCTAGAGTACCACATTTGTCCTCTTGCTGTAGTGAGTACCCTCTCTTTTCGCTGGGACTAAATTTGGGAGAAGGAGACCTAGAAGCAATTGAAGGGACTGATGATGAAGGAGGCACCCCTCTTCTAGGGCTGGACTTTAGTCTATTAGCCAAAAATTCAGGGAGGCCCATATTGTCCTCCAGTACCCCTGAACTAGCCCCTAAAGAACCACATGGGGCAAGTGGCTGCACGAATTTCAGTAGGTTCAGGCTTGCCTGTTTTCCCGCCAGGCAAGGATGCGGCAGCTTGTTGTTCCTTCAACAGAACTCCAAATGAAAGTGTTGGCTTTGTTTCTGCCAAGCACTTAAGTTTAATTTACACGTGTTATGTGATGGGCCCCACTGTACCTTGAGCAGAATGAGCAGAAGAGAATTCCAGTCTACCACGCAGAGGATGCCGACATTCATCAGTTTGTGCTGATGAGTCCCCGACACTTCCCAGGGTATAGAGTATTAGAGCTGGAGGCCCAAGTGCTACTGTAGGTGCTCAGTAAATGTTTGTTGAATGAATGAATAGACATCTAGTACAAATTTCTTGGTCTGGGGTCCATGAATTGCCAGGTGGGCATTAGGGGTCCATGAATCTCCCTAAAATTATGTACAAATAACTGCTAATGTGTGCATTGATAGGGGTGCAATCCAAATGTCCATCAGTTTCTCAGGGGGATCCATGACCCACAGAAGATAAGAAGGAAGAATGGTCCCCTCCACCGCCTACAGCTCGGTCTGCTGAGGCCTATGAAACCGCAATTTCCGAAATGCGAATTCTGCAAGTTGGTGACAAGATTAAGCCTCAGACAAGATGCCTTCCTGTCCTCTCCAGGAGCATGGCCCTGCCCAGCAGAACCCTCCCCCCACCTTGAGCCCCCAGGCCCCCACGCCTGCCGCCCCACTCACACTCCATGCCAGCCAGAGGCATCTTGTAGGCCATTGTCAGGGCACGGGGGTCAGTAATCTTCAGACACTTGGCCATCTTGGAGGTGTCATCTCTGGGGCAGCCCACTGTCTTGGCGATCTGTGAGGGGGTGGGGTCGGGGGGGAGTAGTAGGCAGGCAAGTGAGTCCAGTGCTCAGGACAGAGAATGACTGAGGACAAGGACACAATCCGGGGTAGAAAACAGAAATGTGGAAGACCTCCTCCTGGCCTCAGCACTGCCACTTACCATTTTGGCCCATAAGAGCGGCTTCTTTTGGATGACCCAGGGGCTCAGCGCCACGCCACTCTGGCTGATGGCTCGCTGGATGAGGCCCTTGTTGTAGGGGGAGAGGGTCTGCGACACACAGAGGTCCTGTCACCAAGGCTTCACCCATCCTGCCCCAGCCCAGGCTTAGCCAAGGACACCCAGCACTCAGCTCCAGCCCTACTCTCCTCCTCCTGTCTGCCCCACCCCCATCAGCTCCCTCCCAAATCCTTTGGAGCAGACCCTCCACTCTGGGGGGCCCCAGACCTGCAGAGAGGCACTGGCACCTCCAGCTGATTCCCCAAAGATGGTGATGTTGTTGGGATCCCCCCCGAAGGCTGCAATGTTCCTCTTCACCCATGCGATAGCCATGTGCTGGTCCCGAAGGCCATAGTTACCTGGGGGCGGGGTGGGGGGGCATTCACTGGGGACCCTTGGCTGGGAGATGGGGGTGCTAGAAATGAGTGGCCCAGGGCCTGGCACACAGTAGGTGCATAACCAGTGCGGGTTGGGCTAAAATGTCCTCAACTGCGTAGAGCCCTAGAATGGCGAATGGTGGACCCAAGGAGTCTGGGCCTGGGTGGGGCGCTGGAGAGGTTTGGGAAGTTGAGGAGAGGGAAGGGGCAGGATGGCCTAGTCCCTGCTCATCTCTCTACTCCCTGCCGTGGTCCTTCTGTTGTTTGTCTCTCCTGTTGGCATCTGTGTCTCAGCCTCAGTGTGTCATTTTCTGTCTCCATTTCACCTGGCTTTGCTGTCCCTGCTTCCCTTAGTCTCTCTCTGGGTCTCCATCTTTCTGTCTGTCTGGCAGCCTCTTTTATTTCACTGTTCGAGTCTCATGATTCAATTCCAGCTTCCCAGCTCTGTGAAATGGATTCTGGACCTTTCTGTAGAGCTGCCAGGAGATGAGTTGGGAAGAGGGGCATGGAGAAGGGTCCCCCTGCTGTATTTGGAGCTCAGGAGATTGGGCACATTCGTTCCTCCCCACTCAGGGCCCCCATGTGCAGGGCGAACCTGGCAGGTTGGAGTCCCCAGTGCTGAGGAAGCCGAGGGGACCGACGCGGTAGTTGAAGGTGACCACAATGACATTGCCTCGCGTGGCGATCTCCTCCCCATCATATAAGTAGTTGTTGAGGAAGCTGGCTCCTTGGCCAGACCCCATGAGGAAGGCACCACCGTAGATCCAGATCATGACGGGCAGGTCCCGGGAGACTGGGGCAGGAGAGAGAAGGTCTGGTGAACCTGATATGCCTGCCCCTCTTCCTGGGTCATCCCCCGACTTTCAAGCAGGCGGTGCACCCTTGTGGCCTCCAAGGGTCTGCCCTGCTCCAGGCTTGGAGACAAGCAGTGAGAACCCCTTTCATTGCCCCCCTCCACCCTGTGCTGATTTCAGTAAAGTTCTGCCTTGGAGTCCCCAGACACAACCGTTGGGGTTGGGCCTGGGACTTGGATTCCTTCGGGGCTTCTGCAGGGAGAAGGGAACTCAGGGGACTACAAAGGGAGAGCTCACCTTCCCTCTTGCCCTGGGGGACCCAGATGTTGAGGTAGAGGCAGTCCTCATCCCCGTAGGTGTTGTTCTGGGTGATGGTGGCCTGCAGGCACCGCTTCTTGAAGTCCTTGGCCTTCAGGGTCCCTGCAGGTGAAAGGAAGAGCTGGCGTGATGGTGGCCACTGCGCCATGCCACCCTAGTTGCAGTGCCCCACCAAGCACCTGTCCACTCACACCTTGCCAGCCAGGGTGTCGCTGGGGGTTCTCCAGGGCCTTGGGGGGAGCAGCGAAGGGGATGCCCTTGAAGATGTCGACATAGCCACCAAAGAGGCCAAGGTTCTTGTTGACACCTTCCACGAAGCCGCCTTCCGTGTACACTGCACCCAACTATGAGGAAAAAAAACATGTGCAGGTCAGGTGAGCTCACAATCAGGATGGCCCCAGGATGCCACACGCTCCTCAGAGATAACTTTAAGGGGGAGGTATAAGTCCACACCTGAGACCAAGGCAGCACCCCCTGCCACCTGCTGCAGGGATGGATTAACCAGTAAGCAAGGTACACACGGGGCTTGTGTGCTTACTTACTAATCTGTAGTGCAGAATTTCACTTTGATTTCAAAATCAAAGAAGTGGTGAAAAACAGGTGAAATTGGCACTACAGATTAATAAGTAAGCACAAGGAAGCCAGTAGTGCCTTGCTTATTGGGTAATCCATCCTTGCTTGCCCGCGTTGCTTAAGGAACCGGCTTACTCCCCTCTCCTCTGGGGTCCTGCTCACTGACCTCAGAGAAAGCTGCTTGACCACTGTCTCCACTCAAGAAGCCTTCTCCGGGGGGGACCAGAGAGGCAGTGTAGGCTTAGGTTCTGGTTCTGGCCTTGAGTTCAGTTTTCTCATGTGTAAAATGAGCAATAGCAGTGTCTTCCTGTGGGGATATGTGTGATCAGATGGGATGCTCCCCGGGCTCCAGCTGGGGTAGACGTCCAGCCTAGACTGGCTGAATGATGAATGTTTTTGTTTTACATCCAGTCCTGAGCTTCCTGGGAGCAGATCCGTCCATCCCTCCCTTTCTCTGGTCTCCCCAAGGTGCCTTGCTGGAGAATTGGTGGCCTGATGCCCAAGTCCTCACAGCCCCTGTGCTCCCTGCTGGGAAGATGCCACGCCCACACCCATGCCCACCCTGGGCAGTCAGAACTGCTGCTGAGAATCCCGCTAAGGCACCTCATTGCACAAGGGTCCTGGAGCGTGGCACTCTCCTCTGCCCATTTCCCAGTGGAGGGAACTGAGGCTCAGAGGCTTTCCTGCTGCAAGTCCCCCTCTTGAGACATGGCAGTCTGACCTCAGAGCCAAGTGCTTCTCCCCTTCCCAGGGCTGTCTCCCCACCCCAGAGCGAGTGGGGGCAGGGAAGCAGTGCAGCCACCCTTGAGGGTGGCTGTGGCAGGTAGCTGCTCCTGGCTTTCACCTGAGCCAGGCTCTAGTGTGGGGATGGGCAGGACAGCCCAGCACCCCAGGCGCAGCTGGGGCCCCTATCCCCCTCTGAAATCTAGGCAAATAGGTGCTCCCTGCCACACTGGGGAAGGGAGAGTGGGGCAAGTTGGAACTGGACAGAAGCAGCAGCCAGAAGCAATATCTCCAGGCTGCCCTGGGGATGGTGGTGGTAGGAGGGTCCAGGAGGTGGGGCCAGGGCCAGGCCTCTCCCAGGATAAACTTCTTGTTTCAGGTCTCCAGGTATTTTTCCTGACTCAACTGGCCACCTCTGGGAGGGGGCCGAGGGCCAGGTCAAGGCCTGGGGACTGAGAAGCCACCTCCCAGAAGCATCTCTTCGTCATTGAGATGAGGGCCCAAGGGCATGGGAACCCTGGCACCAGGGGGAGGGCTGGCCCTGGACTGCTGCAGCAGTGGGGAGGAAACTCCACTCCCCCCTGAAAAGCAGTCTCCCCAAGAAAGAGCAAACCCATCCCAATGACAAGTGACCCAGGGCCAGTGCCTGAACCTCCAGGTTTGAAAAAAGACAAAGGGGCAGGTCCCTGGGACACAGGAGTGCTGGGAGCAGAGTCCCCAAGGCCAGAAACAGCAGGGGTGAGGAGTGCACAAAGAGGCTCTTCCTGGAATCCCTGCCTTTCCTGGGGCCTGAGGCCCCCCATGCAAGCCTGGTTGGGGCCCACAGTCTGCTTGTGGCTTTGAGGGCTCTGTCCTCCAGGCTCTGTTCCTCACCCTCACAGCAAAGGGAGGAGAGTTGCTGTGGCTCCTGACCCTAGGCCTGGAGGAGGGCCAGCACATAGTAGGTGCTTGTTAACTCTGCCTTGGGAGGAACGTGAGATGGCAGTTACATTGTGAGCCAGCCTCCAGGAGTGGAGTACACTGAGTTTCAGATTCCTGCTCACCCACTTGAGGGCTGTGTGTTATTGGGTAAATTGCTTATCTATTCTGGGCCCGTTTCCCCTTCTGTAAAATGGGAATAACACTGACATTAGAAGAGTGTTGTAAGTAGGGTGGCCAGATTTAGCAAATGAAAATGCTGAGTATTTAGTTAAATTTGAATTTCAGATACACATCATTTTTAGTGTAAGTATATCCCAAATATTGCTTGGGACATAGTCATACTAAAAATGATTCATTGCGTATCTGAAATGCAAATTTAACTGGTGTTCTGTATTTCATCTGGCAACCTGAGTTGTAAGGTGCTGCAATGGTTAAGCCCTTGGCTGCTAACCAAAAGGTTGGCAGCTCGAATCTACACACTGGCTCCTCTAGAGAAAGACCTAGTAATCTGCTCCCCTAAAGATTACAGCCTGGAAAACTCTATGCGGCAGTTCTACTCTGTCACATGGGGTCGTTATGAGTCAAAATCAACTTGACAGCATCTAATAACAACAACAAAGCCTGAGTTGTGGGATGAATGACCTCAGTTGTAGGGTGAATGAACCCTGTGGAACAGCACAGGCCCCAGCACTGAGTAAGAGCCAAGTAAATCAATGTTGGCTGCTCTTGTTATTGTTGCCAGGTTCTGCTTCTCCGGCCAGTGCGTTCTCCTTCTCTGGCCAGTGCTTTCTCCTTTGTTTCCATCCTCTCTCTTGCCCTCCTCCCTGCTCTGCCCCCAGTTTTCAGACCTGGTTTAACAGGAAGAGAGGGAGGGTCTCCCACCCTAGCCTCCGTTCCCTACCTTTGCTGAGCTCGCCACAGCCAAGCAGCAGGTGAGGCCCAAGACCACCAGCCCCAGGCGCCCCATGGTGTATGCCTGCCTCTGGGTGGCCCTCCTGCAGGGCCTGTGGGTATTTATGGAGCCAGAGCCCGCCAAGAGCCTGTGCTGGTGGCTCCCTACGGAGAGTTCCTTTCTCCCTCCTCCTACCTCCGCCCCATTCTCCAGGCTGGCCATGATCCAGCCTACATCCCTGGGGTGAGGAGACAGCTGCTGTTCCCAGGGGGTCTCAGTCTAGGCCAAGGTTGTACATACATACTCATGTACACCCAGGTGCAGGGAGGCTTTTCCCCAGTTCCAGCTGCTCCCAGGTGCCCTGGTGCCAATGTTGCAGCTGTGCAGATTGCTGCCTACCTGGGAGCAGAGGCAGGTGGTACGAGGTGCGGGAGGATGCTTCAAGGGAGCTCAGTGCCCTGAAGTCTGGCTCATTTACAGGGCTTGGTTTCCTCATCAGAGAAATGGCCATGCTTGGTCTCCATACTCTGCCTGCCCCCAAGTTCAGTGGTATGTGAGTTGTAGGAATTCCTACAGTGTGGCATTGCGTGTGTGACTTCCGGACAGGGATGGCCGTATGCTGTTTGGCCACCAGTGTGGCTTCCCCTTATTTCCACGAGCTGACTGTGCCTGTTACCAAATCCAGGAAGGTGGGTCCTTGTCCGGCGTGCTCAGACTTGCCAAAAATCTGGACACCTGCCTTTAAGAAAGAGAAAGTCACTTTATCGCAACGCAGAAAGCAAGGAGACGGACGAAGCTCCTCAGATCTGACTCCACTGTCACAGGGAGGCAGGGCTTATATGTGATTTCGGCAGCAAGATGGCGGCTGCGCAGGCGTACTGGGAAGGAAAAATTCTAGAAGGCGGCCAGGAAACAGGAGGTGACGTGACTCTTGTCAGATCTATTGGTTCGGAATAGGATCCAGGTGATGATTTTCCTTCTGATTTGTTCCTCCTGTTGCTATATCCTCTGCTGAGGTCAATTAGCAGTCACAACTGGCCCTTTTGCGCATGCGGGAGGGCTAACTGGCTTGGGCTAGTTTAAGGGCTAATGGAAACTTACTGGCATTCATAGGGTCAGGTTACAAGCCCACTGGGTGTGCAGGCTGGGCTGGGTGCAAGGACACAGAGCAGTACAAGACAACTCTGCCCTCAATGATCTTGCAGGGCATAGGGGAGATATCCCTGGTAAGCATGATGAGATCTGGGACTGGAAAGGGCAAGGAGCTCTGAATGGGCATGGGGTGGGGATGGGAAGCACTGTGCCAGTCTTGAGAGTCAGGGAAAGAAAGAAGGAGGGAGGCTTTCTGGCCATAAAGAATAGCATGAGCAAAGCCCTTGGGGTATACTCTGACCTAGAGAGAGACAGAGACACAGAAAAAGATAGAGATGAGATAAAAGCAAAAAAGACCACTAATATTTCTCGTGAATGTGTATTACTTTTGCAACTGGAAAAGAAAGTTATTAAAAATTTGAAGACCACCATCAATAAAACTTGAAAGACCCTGATCACGTTTAAGAAGTTCAAACCCGTCCCAAGTCTCTAAGCTGGGTGTTGCCTCTCTGCAGAGGACATGCATGTGGCAGCCTCCATACTACACAGTTCTCAGTGATGTGTTTGGGGGCTGGAGAATGGTGTGGGAGCAGCCAGGATCCCCTTTGCCATCCTGGAGCCTTTGCTTCTAATGCTAAAGCCACCCTCGTGGCTATAGCCAGGGCCTGCATGAGTCTGCAGATCCACACCTGCCTGTCTGCCTACCTGCTGCAGTTCTCAGATCTTTTGTGCTGCATAGCGGGCAGAGAAAAGCTGGAGAAAGGTAGGGAGGGGTCAGTGGCTGATAGCTAGGAGGGAGAAGTTAGGACCCATGAAGAAAGGGTCCATGCAGGCTGAAGCTGGGGCAAGCCTGGGTTCAGCTGCGGGGTGTGAGGACCGAGGAGCAAATGGTTAGAGGGATGCTGCCCTGGATGAGGAAATGCATTTGGCAACTCACACCTTTTGCCTCAGCAACTCCAATTCTGAGAACCTGTTCTAAAGGAAGTAATTTTGAATACAGAGGGGAATAACTCTTTGTGTTCAAGGATATTCACTGTAGTGTTATTTGTAGTCACTGAGAAGGAAAGGAAAGGAGGAAGAGAGGTATCAGGGGAAAGGGAAAAGAAGGAGGCCCACATTTTACAGAGGGGCATTAAATAGACCACAGGTCACCCAGTGTCAACACAATCCTACACAGGGTGGGTGTTCAATAAACACTGAATGAAAACTGAATGAGTCTTGCCAGAAATATCAGAAGAGACTAGCATTGTCCATTCAGTGAGAAAAATTGCTAGCTGGCTACATTTGTTGACATGTCCTGTCCATTAGTTGATTCTGCTTTTTTTTTTTTTAATGATTTTTGTTGTTGTGTTTTTTTTTTTCTTTAGGTGAAGGTTTATAGAGAAAATTAGTTTCTCATTCAATAGTTCGTACACAAATTGTTCTGTGGCGTTGGTTGCAATCCCCGCAATGTGTTAGCACTTACCCTGTTACCACCCTCAGTTCCGCATTTCCATTCATCCAGTTTTCCTGCCCCTTCCTGCCTTCTCATCTTTGCTTTTGGGCACTCATTACCCTTTTGGTCTCATATAGATGGTTGTTCTAAGGCGCACTTTCCTCACGGATGTTACTCTTTATTTTATAGGCCTGTCTATTATTTGGCTGAAAAGTGATCTCCAGGAATGGCTTCAGTTCCAAGTTAGAAGGATGTCTAAAAACCATAGTCTCAGGGATTCCTCCAGTCTCTCTTGGACCAGTAAATCTGGTCTTTTTTATGAATTTGAATTTTATTTTACACTTTTTTTCCCACTCTAAATGGGCCCTTCTATTGTGATCCTGGTCAGAGCAATTGGTAGTGGTAGCTGGGCACCATCTAGTTCTTCTGGTCTCAGGCTAGTGGAGTCTGTGGTTCCTGTGGTCCATTAGTCCTTTGGACTAATTGTTTCCTTGAGTCTTTGGCTTTCTTCACTCTCCTTTGCTCCAGATGGAAAGAGACCAATAGTTGTATCGTAGACAGCCACTTGAAAGCTTTTAAGACCCCAGACGCTACTCACCAAACTGGGATGTAGAACGTTATCTTTATGAACAATGTTATGCCAATTGACCTAGATGCCCTCTGAGACTATCGTCCTTAGTCTTCAAGCCCAGTAACTCAGTCCCGCGAGATGTTTGATTGTGTCTGGGATGTTTCCATGATTGTGTCCCTTGTGTGCTCTATTATATATATGAGTATACATGCAGTACATACAAATATGTAGAAATACTCACAGCCAAGCCTCTATATGCACGTGGGTGTACTCCCATGTGTCTTCCCACACCTCTTCAGCGTACCTTCTACCTATGGATCCACTCATAATTTCTTGTTTGTTATTACTATTGTTACAGAATTACATATGTTATAGTATTTACCATAGTTGTTTTTCATTCTTGCATACCTCTTGCCTTGGTCATCTCATTGTAGTTTCGATTTGCATCTCTTTAATGGCTAATGATTGCGAGCATCTCTTCATGTATTTTTTAGTCTCCCGAATGTCTTCATTGGCAAAATGTCTGTTCATGTTCTTTGCCCAGTTTTTAATTGGGTCGTCTTTTTGTTGTTGAGGTGTTGACGCTTTCTATAAATTCTAGAGAATAGACCCTTGTAAGATATGTTGTAGCCAAAAAAATTTTCTCAGTGGGTCTTTTGGTGAAGTCTTTTGATGAGCACAAGTGTTCATTTTTTAGGAAATTCCAATTATCTAGTTTGTCTTCTGCTGTTTGTGCATTTTTAATTATGCTTGGTATTTCATTTATGCCATATAGTAGGGCCCCTAGCATCGTCCCTATTTTTTCTTCCACGATCCTTACAGTTTTGGATTTTACATTTAGGTCTTTGGTCCACTTTGAGTTAGTTTTCGTATAAGGTGTGAGGTATGGATTTTGTTTCATTTTTCTTCAAATGAATATCCAGTTTTGCCTGTATCATTTGTTAAAGAGACTTTCTCTTCCCCATTTAATGAACTTTGACATTTTTTTGAAGATCAGCTGTCCATCCAAAAAAAGAAAAAGCGAACTCATTGCTGTCGAGTCAATTCTGACTCATAGTGACCCTACAGGACAGAGTAGAACTGGCCCATATGGTTTCCAAGGAGTGCCTGGTGGATTTGAACTGCTGACCTTTTGGTTGGCAGCCGTAGCACTTAACCACTACGCCACCAGGGTTTCCGGCAGCTGTCCATAGGTGGATGGATTTACTTCTGGGTTCTCAATTCTGTTCTGTTGGTCTATTTGTCTGTCATTGTACCAGTACGAAGCTGTTTTGACTACCATGGCTGTTTAGTAGGTTCGGAGATCAAGGAGTGTGATGCCTTCTACTTTGTTCTTCTTCAATAATTCTTTGCTTATAAGGATTTCTTTCCTTTCAATATAAAGTGGTGATCATGATTCTGCTTTTGTGAACTGAATTTTAGGGGAATTAATTTCAACCCCAAATGATTCAGCCAATTCTAGAGATCTCATGACCTCTACAGAACCCTGGGGTCCCCATCTTGTGCAGGGGACTGACTTGTGCACCAGGCTGCCTCTGTCCTCCATCACTGCCTTGTGCAGGTTGTGTGCGGCCAGCTACCCCACAGCCTCAGCTGTACTGCTCCTCTCCTAGGCTACCTTCTAACTCCTTAGATTCCATTAAAGGCTGGGAGGGAAAATCAGACAAACTAGGAGCAGTATAGTTGTTACACTTAGCTGCTGCATGGTAACTTTGGTGGAGAAAATGTAAGCCAAAAGCCTGGACCGGGAGCTCTGAATCCACATCCATGGACCTGTTAGGAAGTTCAAGGACAGACTGTGGGGGCCGGGACTCCCCCTGAAATCAGGTGCACATATTTGCGTGTATGCATATTCCTCTGTGGAAAGAGTCCATGGTTTTCATAGGATGCTTGGCGAGTTTATGACTCTAAAAAATGTTTAGTCTGGAAATACCAAGGTTTTGAACAAATACAATTGACTAAGTAGAAAACTCACCCAATTGATTTAATAGCATGTAGACGTTAAGCAAATAATGTTTTTTTCCCCCATTTCTCCAGCTGGAGCACGTCCTGTGAGGGCAAACATACCCATGGCAGTGACTTAAAAGGCAGACATTGTAAATCAGACACAGGTTCAGCCGTACCTCTGCCACTTGCCAGCTACGTGACTTGGCATATGTCTTCACCTATCTGAACCTCATGTTTCCCCATCAATAGAGCAGGACCACTGAGACCCTCTCTCGGGAAGATGTTGTATGAAAAGTTCCTAACGCAATACCAGGACCAACAGTTCTTATTCTTACTGTTTACAAGGTGCTTTAACAGGGATACTGAAAATTTGTTTTCAGATAGAGAAACAGCTATTTAAAAATTGTAGAGAGCCCAATTTAGACCAAGTTGATGACTGAACCATACCAAGTGACTTGAAAACGTGACTGTATATATCCTAAAGAAAAAGAAACTGTGAAGCAATCTTAAATGATCTTTAATAGTCTTATTACTTTACATATGTTATTTTCTATCATTTATTCTCATACTTTAAATATAATTATATAGTTCATAATATTTTGTATTTTGGAAATATTTTATGTATGTTGCTGGAGAAAGAAGTTAAGTAATCATGCTGTTAGAAATCAAAATTTTCAGCATAAATGGAAAAAGAAACAAGTGTAAAATCTGAGAAGTAAAGCCTTATAATCTTATATTTTAATGGGGAAACAGCTGCGTTATAAACTCGTAATGTAAAAAAATCGTTTCTTTGTAAAAAATACATACTTTGTAGTTCTGTCTGTTGAAAAGGTCTAGAAGTAAAAAACAACAACATCAAAAAAACAAAAAACAAAACCCAGCAGCAGCAACCTGGTGTCCAGATTGTGGTCTCTAAACTATTTCCACGTCTTTCCCTAGGACAGATGGCTGAGTCCAGGTTTGGGGCAAGAAATACGTGGGGAGCCTGTGCCATCATGGCTGTTGGAAAGCAAGGAAGTCACCAAAGGAGTTGTGTCAGACGACTACAGCAGCCAATGTGAAGGCCACCCTCGGGCCAAAGATGGGGCAAGTTGGGCATCAAAAAGCAACTGCAACTGATTGAAATAAATTTAAGAGTTCATTATGAAGCTCAAAAAGAAAACCAAAGGTCCCCACCGGTCATCATTGGCACTTGCTGGGGTACCAACTCATCTTTCTGAAAACTAATTAAAGGGGAAACACAGTCAAGCATTTTCCTACCTTTCCTGTCTAAATGATATTTCAAGGTAATCAAATAGATAAGGAAAAGTCTTTTATAGAATTCCAGCTAATAAATGTAGAAAGAATGATAGAATTCTAAAATTTCACCATTTTGCAGCTCCTAAGGACATACAGGCATGCCTTGGAGATATTAAGGGTTTAGTTCCAGACCACCACAATAAAGTGAATATCACAATAGGCCAAGCCACACAATTTTTTTGGTTTCCCAGAGCACATAAAAGGTATGTTTACACTATACTGTAGTCTATGAAGTGTGCAATAGCATTATATCTAAAAAAAACAATGTACATACCTTAATTAAAAAATACTTTATTCCTAAAAAATGCTAACCATCATCTGAGCCTTCAGTGAGTCATAATCTTTTGTTGGTGGAGGGTCTTACCTCGATGTTGATGGCTGCTGACTAACCAGGGTTGTGGTTGCTGAAGGTTGACGTGGTTGTGACAATTTCTTAAAATAAGACAACAATGAAGTTTGCTACTTTGATTGACTCTTTCTTTCATGATTTCTCTGTAGCACGCGATGCTCTTTGATAGCATTTTACCCATAGTAGAACGTCTTTCAAAATTAGAGTCAATCCTCTCAAACCCTGCCGCTGCTTTATCAACTAAGTTTATGTAATGTTCTCAGTCCTTTGTTGTCATTTCAACAATGTTCAGAGATCTTCACCAGGAGTAGATGCCATCTCAAGAAACCACTTTCTTTGCTCATCCATAAGAAGCAACTCCTCATCCGTTAAAGTTTTATCATGAGATTGCAGCAATTCAGTCACATCTTCAGGCTTCACTTCTAATTTTAGTTCTCTTGCTATTTCCACCACATCTGTAGTTACTTCCTCCATGGAAGTCTTGAGCCCCTCAAAGTCACCCGTAAGGGTTGGAATCAACTTCATCCAAACACCTATTAATGTTGATATTTTGACCTTTTCCCATGAATCATGAATGTTCTTAATGGCATCTAGAATGGTGAGTCCTTTCCCCAAGGTTTTCAATTTACTTTGCCCAGATCCATCAGAGGAATCACTATCTATGGCAGCTATAGCAAAAAAAAAGAAAAACGTTGCAGTCGAGTTGATTCTGACTCATAGCAACCCTATGGGACAGAGTAGAATTGTCCTTACAGTTTCCAAGGAGTGGCTGGTGGATTCAAACTGCCAGTCTTTTAGGTAGCAGCCAAGCTCTTAACCTCTGTGCTACCAGGGCTCCATGGCAGCTGTAACCTTACAAAATGTGTTTCTTATAAATAACAAGACTTGAAAGTCAAAGTTATTCCTTGATCCATGGGCTGCAGAATGGACGTTGTGTTAGCAGGCATGAAAACAACATTGATCTCCTTGTACATCTCCATCAGAGCTCTTGCGTGATTAGATGCATTGTCAATGAATGGTAATATTTTGAAAAGAATCTTTTTTTTCTGAGCAGTAGGTCTCAACAGTGGCCTTAAAATATTCAGTAAACCATGTCGTAAACAGATGTGCTATAATTCAGGCTTTGTTGTTCCATTTATAGTGCACAGGCGGAGTAGATATAGCATAATTCTTAAGGGCCCTAGGATTTTCAGAATGGTAAATAAGCACTGGCTTCAACTTAAAGTCACTAGCTGCATTAGCCTCTAACAAGAGAGTCAGACTGTTCTTTGAAGATTTGAAGCCAGGTATTGACTTCTCCTCTCTAGCTATGAAAATTTTAGATGGCACCTTCTTCCCATATAAGGCTGTTCCATCTACAGTGACAATCTGTTGTCTAGTGTAGCCGCCTTCATCAGTTACCTCAGCTAGGTCTTCTGGATAACTTGCTGCAGCGTCTACATCAGCACTTGCTGCTCCACCTTGCACTTTTATGTTATAGATATAGCTTCTTTCCTTAAATCTCATGAACCAACCTCTGCTACCTTTCAAGTTTTCTTCTGCAGCCTCTTTCAGCCTTCACAGAACTGAAGAGAGTTAGGGCCTTGTTCTGAATTAGGCTTTGGCTTAAGAGAATATTGTGGCTGGTTTGAGCTTCTATCCAGATGATTAAAACTTTCTCCATATCAGCAATAAGGCTGCTTTACTTTCTAATCATTCATGTGTTCACTGGAGTGGCACTTTTAGTTTCCTTCGAGAACTTCCTTTGCATTCACATCTTGGCTAACTGTGTGGTACAACAGGCTTAGCTTTTGGCCTAGCTTGAGTTTGGACATGCCTTCCTCACTAAACTTAATCGTTTCTAGCTTTTGATTTAAAGTGAGAGATGCGTGAATCTTCCTTTCACTTGAACACTTAGAGGCCATCATAGGGTTATTCATTGGCCTGATTTCAATATTGTCGCGTCTCAGGGAATAGGGAAGCCTGAGGAGAGGGAGAGAGATGGGGGAATGGCCGGTTGGTGGAGCAATCAAAACATAAGCAACATTTATTAAGTTTGCCGTCTTATATGGGTGCAATTTGTGGCACCCCAAAACAGTTTACAATAGTAACATCAAAGACCACTGGTCACAGATCACCATAACAGACATAATAATGAAAAAGTTTGAAATATTGTGAAAATTACCAAAATGTGACAGACAATTGAAGTGAGCACATCCTGTTGGAAAAATGGTGCTGACAGACTTGCTGGATGCAGGGTTGCCAAAAACTTTCAATTTGTAAAAAATGTTAATATCTCAGGCGGAGCCAACATGGTGCTATAGACAGAAGCACCATGGCAACCCTCTGCAGGAAGGACTTGAAAAACTAAGCAAAACAGATACAAATGTCAATCCTGGGACCTAAGTACCAAATGAAGGGCAAAACAAAACTAAGAAATTTACAACAGGGAACCAGAGATGTCAATCTGTAAATGACAACAGTGTCAGGATAATAAAAGGGAATAAACGGTGTAGGTATAGAACTTTCAAACGGAGAGGAAGTCAAGGCATTATCAAGTAATAAAAGACTGGTTTAAACTCAGGAAGATAAGGGTAAATTTCAAGGTAACCACAAAGAAAGTTAACAAATCTACTCATCAAAATAAAGAAGAAAACATAAAGTCTCAGTAAATGCAAAATCTACAAAAACAATAGAAATGAGAAAAAAATACACAGATAAAAGGAATACCACAGAGGAGTAAGAGGAACAGAGAAAATGTCAACACCACGAAAAAAGCACTACAAAATGACATCAATAAACTCACACCTATCAATAATCACACTGAATGTAAAGACTTAAATGCTTTCATAAAGAGACAAAAAGTGACAGAATGGATTGAAAAAAAAAAAGGACCCATCAATATGCTGTCTGCAAGAGACACGTCTTAGGAACAAAGACATAAATTTATTAAAAATCAAAGAATGGAAAAAACATATCAAGTAAATAGCTACCAAAAAAGAGCAGGAGTGGCAATACTAATCTCAGATAAAATAGACTTTAAAACAAAATGGACCATAAAAGACAAAGAAAGGCATTATATGATGATAAAATGGACAATTCACCATGAAGACATAACCATAATAAATATCTACGCACCCAATGACAGGGCTCCAAATTACACAAAACAAATTCTAACAGCACTGGAAAGAGAAATTGAGAGTTCCATAATAATAGTCAGAGATTTCAACACACCACTCTTGGTAAAGGACAGAGCATCTAGAAAGAAACTCAGCAAAGATACAGAAGATCCGAAGGCTGCAATCAACCAAGGTGACCTCACAGACATATATATAAACACTCCACCCAACATCAGCAAAATGCACTTTCTTTTCCAATGCACATGAAATGTTTTCCAGAATAGACCACATCTTAGGCCACAAAGCAATCCTCAACAAAATCCAAAACCCTGAGATAATATAAAGTATCTTCTCTGATCACAATGCCATCAAAGTAGAAATTAATAAGAGGCAGAGCATGGAAAAAAAAAAATCAAATACATGGAAACTGAGTAACACCCTGCTGAAAAACCATTGAGTAAGAGAAGAAATCAGAGATGGAATTAAAAAATTCCTAGAATCAAATGAGAATGAAAACATATTATCAAAACCTTTGGGACACAGCAAAGGCCATGCTCAAAGGTCAATTTATACCAAAAGATGAACACATCAAAAAAGAAGAAAAGAACAAAATCAAAACTTTAGTTACTCAACTCGAACAAATAGAAGAACAGTAAAAGTAGCCCACAGCCACCAAAAGAAAGGAAATAATAAAGATCAGAGCAAAAGTAAGTGAGATAGAGACTAGAAAGACAGCGGAATCAATAAAACCAAAAGTTGGTTCTTTGAAAAGATGAACAAGATCAACAAATGATTGGCCAAATTGACAAAAGAAAAACAGGAGAGGATGCAAATAACCCAAGAAATGAAATGGGGGTCATTACAACAGATCCGACTGAAATAAAAAGATCATAACAGAGGACTATGAAAAACTATACTCCAACAAATTTGAAAACCTAGAGGAAATGGACAAATTTTTAGAAACACAGTACCTACCCAAACTAACACAAACTGAAGTTGAAAATCTGAACAGACACATAACAAGAGAAGAGATGGAAAAGGTAATTAAAAAAAAAAAAAAAAAGCCCTGCATAATCCTGATACCAAAACCAGGCAAAGACACCATAAAAAAAAAAAAAAGAAAATTAAAGACCAATATCTCTCAGGAATATGGATGCAAAAATTCTCAACAAAATTCTAGCCAATAGAATTCAGCATCATATCAAAAAAATAATATACCATGACCAACTGGGATTCATACCAGGTATGCAAGAATGGTTCAACATTAGAAAATCAGTCAACATAACCCATCACATAAATAAAAGAATCACATGATCATCTCAAGCCATGCAGAAAAGGCATTCGATAAAGTCCAACACACATTCCTGGTAAAAACTCTCAATAAAATAGGTATAGAAGGAAAATACCTCAACAGAATAAAGGGTATCTATACCAACAGCCAACATCATTCTTAATAGAGAGAGGCTGAAAACATTCCCCCTGAAAACAGGAACAAGACAAGGATGCCCTTTATCACCATACCTATTTAACATTGTGCTGGAAGTCCTAGCTACAGGAATAAGGCAAGAAAAAGAAATAAAAGGCAACCAAATTGGTAATGAAGAAGTAAAACTGTACCTATTTGCAGATGATATAATTCTATACATAGAAAACCCAAAAGACTTCACGAGAAAACTACTGGAACTAATAGATTCAGCAGAGGAGCTGGATACAAGATAAACATACAAAAATCAGTTGGCGTCCTATACACCAATAAAGAGAATGACGAAAATGAAATCAGGAAAACAGCATCATTTATAATAAAATACTTAGGAATAAATCTAACCAGGGATGTAAAAGATCATGGAAAGAAAACTACAAAACACTACTGAAAGAAACCAAGAGACTTATATAAATGGAAAAACATACCACGCTCATAGATAGGTAGATTCAACATTGTGAAGATGTCAGTTCTACCCAAAGCAATCTACAAATACAATGCAATCCTGAACAAATACCAACAGCATTCATGAAAGAGATGGAAAAACTAATTATTAACTTTATATGGAAAAAGGAGAGGCCCCAGGTAAGTAAGCACTAGTGAAGAAGAAGAATAAAGTAGATGGACTTGTACTACCTGACCTCAGAACCTACTACACAGCTACGGTAGTCAAAACAACCTAGTACTGGTACAATGACAGACACATTGACCAATGGAACCGAATTGAAAACCCAGATGTAAATCAATCCCCCTCTGGTCACCTGATCTTCAAAAAAGGCCCAAAGTCCATCAAATGGGAAAAAGACAGTCATTTTTACAAATGGTGCTGGCAAAACTGGATGTCCCTCTGCAAAAAAAATGAAACATGACCCATACCTCACACCATACACAAAAACTAATTCCAAATGGATCAAAGGCCTAAATATAGAACCAAAAACAAAGGTCATAGAAGAAAAAATAGGGTCAACTCTAGAGGTCCTAATACATGGCATTAAAAGGATACAAACCATAACTAACAATACACCAGAAGAGAAGCTAGATAACTGCACTCTTCTAAAAATTAAACATTTATGCTTATCAAAATACTTCACCAAATGAGTAAAAAGAGAACCTACAGCCTGGGGAAAATTTTTTGGCTATGACAAATCCGACAAAGGTCTAATCTCTAAAATCTATGGGAAAATCCAACATCTCTACAACAAAAAGGCAAATAATCCAATCAAAAAATGGGTAAAGGATATGAACAGACACTTCACCAAGGAAGACATTCAAGTGGCTAACAGACACATGAGGAGATGCTCATGATCACTAGCCAATAGAGAAATGAAAATCAGAACCACAATGAGATACCATCTCACCCAGGCATTACTGGCACGAATAAAAAAGACAGAAAATAACAAATGTTGGAGAGGCTGTGGGGAGGCTGGAACTCTTATGCACTGCTGGTAGAATGCAAAATGGTACAACTATTTTGGAAAATAATATGGCATTTCCTTAAAAAGCTAGCAATAGAAATACCATATGACCCAGCAATCCCACACCTAGAAATGTATCCTAGAGAAATAAGAGCCATCACATGAACAGACATATGCACACTCATGTTCATTGCAGCATTGTTCACGATAGCAAAAAAAAAAAAAGTGCCCATCAACAGATGAATGGATAAACAAACTATGGTACATATACACAATGAAATACTACACAATGATGAAGAACAATGATGAACCTGCAAAGCATCTTGCAACATGGATGAATCAGAGGGCATTATGCTATGTGAAATAAGACAATCACAGAAGGACAAATATTGCATGAGACCACTACTATAAAAATTCATGAAAAGGTTTACACACAAAAATAAACGTTTTTTGATGCTTAAGAGGGAGAGGAGCAGTGTGAGTGAAAAACACTAAACAGACAATAGATAAGTGGTAACTTTGGTGAAGGGTAAGACAGTACACAGACTATCCAGCACAACTTGTCCAAGGCAAGATCATGGAAGCTCCATAGACACATCCAAACTCCCTGAGGAGCTGAGGGCTGTGGGGACCATGGTCTTGGGGAACATCTAGCTCAATTGGCATAGCATAGCTTATAAAGAAAACGTTCTACATTCTACTTGGGCAAGTAGCGTCTGGGGTCTTAAGAGCTTGTGAGCAGCCATCTAAGATACGTCACTGGTCTCATCACATCTGGAGCAAGGGAGAATGAAGAAAACCAAAGACACAAGGGAAAGATTAGTCCAAAGGACTGATAGACCACAACTACCACAGCCTCCACCAGACTGAGTCTAGTACAACTAGATGGTCCCCAGCTACCACCACCAACTGCTCTGACAGGGATCACAATAGAGGGTCCTGGACAGAGCTGGAGAAAAATGTGAAAAAAAAATTCTAACTCACACACACACAAAAAAAGACCAGACTTACTGGTCTGACAGAGACTGGAGAAACCACAAGAGTATGGCCTCTGATCACTCCTGAGATTCACCCTTCAGCTAAAGATTAGACAGGCCCATAAAACAAAACAACACTAAATGGGCTCACCAGCAAGGACGAGAAGGCAGAGGGGCTGGTAATGGGGAACCAAAGTCAAGAAGGGGAGAGTGATGACATGTCGTGAGGTCGGCAACCAATGTCAAAACAACATGTGTATTAATTGTTTAATGAGAAACTAGTTTTCTCTGTAAATCTTCATCTAAAGTACAATTAAAAAAATTTTTTTAAAAAAAAGCAATATCTACCAAGCGCATTAAAGTGAAGCACTATAAGATAAGATGTGCCTGAATTTACTTAGCTGCTAACCAAAAGGTTGACAGTTGGAACCCACCAGCAGCTCCATGGGAGAAACAACCTGGTGATCTGCTCCTGTAAAGATTTCAGACTAAGATACCCTATTCTGTCTATTCTGGGCAGTTCTATTCTGTCATATAGAGTCACTATGATTGGGGATTGTCTTGACAGCACACAACAACAATGAGAAGGACATATTGGTTTCCTGGATGGTGCAAACGGTTTGCGATCAGCTACAAACCTAAATGTTGGCAGTTCACTCACCTGGCTGAACTGCAGAAGAAAGTCCTGACCACCTGCTTTTATAAAGATTACAGCCAAGAAAGCCCTGTGGGATGTTTCTATTCTATAACTCTGACAGCAACAGGTTTTCTTGTTTATTTGTTTTTAAAGACATGTTGGAGTCCCCGGGTGGTGCAAATGGTTAACATGCTTGGCGGCTAACCAAAAGGTTGGAAGTTCAAGTCCACCATAGGCACCTTGGAAAAAAGGCTTGGCAATCTACCAGGGCTTTGAACCAGCTCATTCCAGTTCAAACCCCTGCCGAGAACCTGCATACCTAACAAGTTCATAGGTGATTTTATTTTAATTATTTATTTTTCAGCCTTTATTACCTGCCAAGCACTGTTGCAGGCGTTGAAGATATTAGCCATAAAATAAACAAAACAAAGTCGCTTCCCTTATTATTCTAGTAAAAAGTCTTTTGGTTAGATATATACCCAAAAAGCACACCCATTGCTGTAGAGTCGATTCATACTTAGTGTCCATATAGGACAGAGTAGAACTGCCCCTTAGGGTTTCCAAGACTGTAATCTTCTTTTTTTTTATTTGTACTTTAGATGAAGGTTTGCAGAACAAACTAGTTTCTCATTAAACAGTACACATATTATTTTATGACATTGGTTAACAATCACAGGTGATTTTAACGCTGCTAGTTTTTTTTAGTTTAGTTTAGTTAGGGACTAATTCTGAGAACCACAAGTAGAGTAGCGGTTCTCAAAATTTATTACACATAAAGTCCACCCAGGGATCTTGCTAAACTGTAGAATCTGATTCAGTACGTCTGGGGTGGTAATGCAAATTCTCAGCAGGGTTCAAACTGGAATGACTTGGTTCTAAGCCCTGCAATCTACTTCTAAAAAAATCAGCCATTGAAAACCGTATGGAGCACGGATCTACTCTGACACACATGGGGTCACCATGAGTCAGAATTTACTTGATGGCAACTGGTTTTTTTTTTTTTTTTTTTAAGGATATATTAGGTCCAGGCAATTATCAACAGCTGTTAAAAGCTATTAGATTTAAAAGAAAAAATGAATTGGGCAGACAACCTGTGTACCCACTGGTCAAACCTAATGTCACTAAAGGGATAGAGCAGACACAGTATGCCTCCTGACTGGACAGGCACAGCTCTGCCTGGGGAGAGTTCTAGAACCCGAGTCTGATCAAGCCTCCACCAGTTCATAGGAAATATAGGGAAAGGAGGATCATGTTCACCACCACCACAAGGAAGATTCAGAATGGGGGACATTTTATAGGACTGTCAGAGAAACAAACTTCTTACTCTGTTAGAAATAAAATACAAATGAGTTTTATTGAGGAATAGAACAACTTGAGTTGGGGAGCACAAAGCGAAAGTACAAAGTGTTCTGAAGGTAAGAAATGGGAAGGGTTTTTTATACATGAAGTTTTAAGAAAACAGTAACCATGAGTCTATCAGTTAATCTACAGACTCACTGGAGCCACCCTGCACAAGCATTTTGCTACAGAAGGCAATTTAAAAAAGTATTTTTGCCACAACCTTCCCAGAACATTCTGATTACACTCTTAACCACATACTTTCTGAGAACAACCACAATTTTGCCCCCTTCCCTCATTCCTCCAGAGACAGTGCAGATTAACCTGTTGCTGTGAACTCAGTCCAAACACCTCTTATTTGAGAGTCTGCTAATACAGAACGAATGACTCTGTTTCTTCAAGAAATAAATGGTATGCACACAGGAATAGGGGAGGGAGCTCTATCAAAGATTCAAGTTGACACAAGAGACTCATCAGTCAAATGCAATGCTTGGACTTGTTTAAATTCTGACCCAAAAGTAAAAAAAAAAAAGTTTTGAGACAATTAGGAAAATCTGAATATGGACCAGAATTAGATATTAAGGAATTACTGTTAATTTTGTTAGTTGTGTGTTATAGATTAAATTGTGTCCTTCAAAAATATGTGTTGTAAATCCTAACCCTTATACCTGTGGTTATAATCCCATTTGGGAATGCGTTTCTTTACTATATTAATGAGTAGTAGTAGTTTAGGGTGTGTTTTAAATCAATCTCTTTTGAGATATAAAAGAGCAGGTTAAGCAAGCAAGCAAGCAAGGAAACAGATGAGAGAAGATAGATGCCAGGCCACATGAAGATGGTAAGATCGTTCCCCCACAGGGCATTTTTTCTAATTAACTAAACAGAATAAGGAATTGCAAGGCCAAATTTCAGCTTCTAACCCCTCTGCTCCATTGCTATTCCTTTGTATCCTTCTCTGCCTTCTTATTCCTCTGATAACAATTTATCTGAGCTCCTTTTCTTTCCAACAAAACCTTGGTTGACATGAGCTGTTCTCCCTCCTAAACTTTCCATCTGGGTTTGGAGATTAATTTGGTTTCAGATATGTTGAGCTTGAGGTGCCCTGAGGCTGACCAAAACGCAGTGGATACCCAGAGATGCCACCCTAGAACCCAAGAAGTCAGGACTTAAGTCACCAGTGTACAGGAGTTGCTAGAGCTGAGAGTCAGAATAAGGTCACCTGTGAAGAATACGGAAGAACAGTAGAGAGATTCTCTAGCCCAGGAAGCGAAAGGAAACCCAGAGGAGAAGATAGTCACAGGAGGCAGGCCGCATGTGTAGGGGAGGTGTTAACTCGTTATGAGTTGTTTGTAGCTGAAACTTGGGATGGGAAAGGGGAAACTAGAGAGAAAAGTTTTATTTAATATGTTATACATTACGTGAAATGTATTTGTCAAATCGGAAGTACCAAATTTTCTTTGAGTTAAAATTTATGTCAGTAATTTTATTAGACAACAAGCACATAGTATTATGTCATAATTTTATTATTTCAATTAATAATGTAGTTGCAACATTGTTTCCTTTGAATCTAATATCATCAAAGCCAATGATTTTAACTGAGGAATTCACATCACTTACCCACGGAGTTTTTGTTACTATTTAGAGGCTTAGAGACTTGATAATCTTACTATATTCTTAGAATATCCTTACTATCTAGTATTATGTCTCAAGATTATTATAAGTTATATCTCAAGCTCTGTGAAAATAAGGTTAACCATTATGTTTAAAGATATTTTCATCTAATTTTTTAATTGGCTTTATTTGGCCTTACATTAGTTATATAATTACCATTAGAGCTTTCACTTTTAAGAATTATTATTACTTTAATTTAGCCATAGTCATTTTTTTAATTGTGCTTTAAGGGTAAACTCATAGCTCAGGTTAGTTTCTCATACAAAAATTTATACACATATTGTTATGTGACCCTAGTTGCTATCCCTATGTCATCATGCTCCTTTCTGCCGTGGATTTCCCGTGTCCATTCAACCAGCTCCTGTCCCTTTCTGCCTTCTCTCATTTTGCCTCCAGCAGGACCTGACCATTTAGTCTCATGCATCTGCTTGAACTAAGAACACACCCTTCACGAGTATCATTTTATGTCTTATAGTCTAGTCTATTCTTTGAAGAGTTGGCTTCAGGGATGGTTTTAGTTCTGGGTTAAGAGAGAGTTCAGGGGCCATGTCTTCTGGGGTTCCTCCAGTCTCTGTCAGACCATTAAGTCTGGTCTTTTTGCTAGAATTTGAGTTCTGCACCCCAATTTTCTCCTGCTCCATCAGGGACTCTGTGTTGTGTTCCCCATCAGGATGATCTTTGATGGTAGCTGGCCAACATCTAGTTCTTCTGGTCTCAGGCTGATGGAGTCTCTGGTTTATGGGGCCCTTTTTGTTTCTTGGGTTAATATTTTCCTTGTGTCTTTTGTGTTCTTTATTCTCCTTTGCTTCAGGTGGTTTGGGACCACTTGATGTATTAAGGCGGCAGCTCGCTAACTTTTAAGACCCAGACACCACTCACCAATGTGGGATGCAGAACATTTTCTTAATAAACTTTGTTAATGCCAGTTGACCTAGATGTCCCCTGAAACCATGGTCCCCAGATCCCCTCCCCTGCTACTCTGTCCCTCAAAGTGTTTGGTTGTATTCAGGAAACTTCTTAGCTTTTGGTTTAGTCCAGTTGTCCTGACTTCCCTTGTATTGTGTGTTGTCTTTCCCTTCACCTAAGATAATTCCTTTCTACTAATTTTTTTTTTTACTATCTAGTTAGCGAATACCCTCTCCCTCCCTCCCCACCCTCGTAACCATCAAAGAATGTTTTCTTCTGTGTACTATTTCTTGAGTTCTCATAATAGTGGTTTCACACAATATTTGTCGTTTTGTGACTGACTAATTTCACTCAGCCTTTCAGATTCATCCATGTTATGAGCTGTTTCACGGATTCATCGTTGTTCCTTAACATTATGTAGCATTCCATTTTGTGAATATGCCATAATTTGTTTATCCATTAGTCTGTCATGGGCACCTACGTTGTTTCTGTCTTTTTGCTATTGTGAACAGTGCTGCAATGAACATGGGTGTGCACATATCTATTTGTGTGATGGCTCTAATTTCCCTAGAATATATTCCAAGGAGTGGGATTTCTGGATTGTATGGCACTTCTATTTCTAGCTTTTTAAGGAAGCGCCAAATCAATTTCCAAAGTGGTTGTATCATTTTACATTCCCACCAGCAGTGTATAAGTGTCCCAGTCCCTCCAGGACCTTTCCAACATTTATTATTTTATGGCTTTTGGATTAATGCTAGATAGCCATGTTGGCGTAAAATAGATCATGTCTCATTGTACTTTTGATTTGCATTTCTCTAATGGCTAATGATCCTCAGCATATCCTCATGTATCTATTAGGTGACTGAATGTCTTCTTTGGGAAGTGCCTGTTCATATCCTTTGCCCATTTTTTAATTGGGTTATTTGTCTTTTTGTTATTGAAGTTTTGCCGTATCTTGTAGATTTTAGAGATTAGACCCTGATCAGATATGTCGTAGCCAAATTTTTTTCCCCAGTCTGTAGGTTGTCTTTTTACTCTTTTGGTGAAGTCTTTTGATGAGCGTAAGCGTTTGATATTTAGGAGCTCCCAGTTATCTAGTTTCTCTTCTGGCATTTGTGCACTGTTAGTTATGTTTTGTATTCTGTTTATGCCCTGTATTAGGCCTCCTAGCATTGTCCCCATTTTTTCTTCCAAGATCTTTATTGTTTTAGATTTTTCTATTTAGATCTTTGATCCATTTTGAGTTAGTTTTTATGCATGATGTGAGGTATGGGTCTTGTTCCATTTTTTTGCAGATGGATATCCAATTATGCCAATTTCCCCAATTAACAGATTTTGGGCCTTTGTCAAATATCAGCTGCTCTTAGGTGGATGAGTTTACATCTGGTTCTCAATTCTGTTCCTTTGGTCTTTTTATCTGTTGTACCAGTACCAGGCTGTTAGGACTACCATGGCAGTATAATAGGTTCTAAAATCAGGTAGTGTGAGACCTCCCACTTTGTTGTTGTTCTTCAGTAATACTTTACTTATCCGGGGCCTCTTCCCTTTGCATATGAATTTGGTGATTTGTTTCTCCATCTCATTAAAAAATGTTGTTGGAATTTGGATCAGGACTGCATTGTATCTGTAGATCACTTTGGGCAGAATTGACATTTTCACAATGTTAAGTCTTCCTATCCATGAGCAAGTTATGTTTTTCCGCTTATGTAGGTCTCTTTTGGTTTCTTGCAGTAGTGTCTTATAATTTTCTTTGTATAGGTCTTTTATGTGTCTGGTTAGATTTATTCCTAAGTATTTTATCTTCTTGGGGGCTATTATAAATGGCATTAATTAGGTGATTTCTTCTTCAAAGTTCTCTTTGTCGGTGTAGAGGAATCCAACTGATTTTTCAATGTTTATCTTGTATCCTGATACTTGGCTGAAATCTTCTATCAGTTCCAGTAGTTTTCTTGCAGATTCTTTGGGTTTTCTGTGTATAAGATCATATCATCTGCAAATAAGGTTACTTTTACTTCTTCCTTACCAATTTGGATGCCCTTTATTTCTTTTTCTAGCCTAATTGCGCTGGCCAGGACCTCCAGCACAATGTTGAATAAGAGTGGTGATAAAGGGCATCCTTGTCTGGTTCCTGTTCTAAAGGGGAATGCTTTCAGACTCTGTCCATTTAGGATGATGTTGGCTGTTGGCTTTGTATAAATGCCCTTCATTATATTGAGGAATTTCCCTTCTAATCCTATTTTGTTAAGAGCTTTTATCATGAATGCGTGTTGGACTTTGTCAAATGCCTTTTCTGCATCAATTGATAAGATCACGTGGTTGTTGTCTTTTATTTATGTGATGGATTACATTGATTGTTTTCTAATGTTGAACCATCCCTGCATACCTGGTATGAATCCCACTTGGTCCTGGTGAATTATTTTTTTGAAGTGTTGTTGAATTCTATTGGCCAGAATTATGTTGAGGATTTTTGCATCTATGTTCATGAGGGATATTGGTCTGTAATTTTCTTTTTTTTTGGTGACTTTACCTGGTTTTGGTATCAGGGTTATGCTGGCTTCATAGAATGAGTTTGGGAGTATTCCATCACTTTCTATGCTCTAAAATACCTTTAGTATTAGTGGTGTTAAATCTTCTCTGAAAGTTTGGTAGAATTCTGCAGTGAAGCCATCAGGGCCAGGGCTTTTTTTGTTGGGAATTTTTAAATTACCTTTCCAATATCTTCTTTTGTTGTAGGTTTATTTGGTTGTTCTACCTCTGTTTGTGTTAGTTTAGGTAGGTAGTGTGTTTCTAGAAATTTGTCCATTTCCTCTAGGTTTTCAAATTTGTTGGAGTACAATTTTTCATAGTATTCTGTTATGATTCTTTTAATTTCAGTTGGGTTTGTTGTGATATTGCCCATCTCAGTTCTTTTTGGGGCTATTTGGTTCCTCTCCTGTGTTTCTTTTGTCACTTTGGCCAGTCGTTTATTGATTTTGTTGATCTTTTCAAAGAACCAGCTTTTGGTCTTTTTAACTCTTTTAAAAGTTTTTCTATTCTCTATTTCATTTAATTCTGCTCTAATTTTTATTATTTGCTTTCTTCTGGTGCCTGAGGGCTTCTTTTGCTGCTCTCTTTCTATTTGTTCAAGTTGTGGGTTTAATGCATTGATTTTGGCCCTTTCTTCTTTTTAGATGTGTGCATTTACTGCTATAAATTGACCTCTAAGCACTGCTTTTGCTGTGTCCCAAAGGTTCTGGTAGAATGTGTTTTCACTCTCATTTGATTCTGTGAATTTCTTTATTTTGTCCTTAATTTCTTCAATATCCCAGTAGTTTTTGAGCAAGGTGTTCAGTTTCCTGTATTTAATTTTTTTCCTTGCTTTTTTCTATTGTTGATTTCTACTTTTATGGCTTTATGGTCAGAAGAGATGCTTTGTATTCTGTTAAAGCTTGCTTTGTGGCCTAACATGTGGTCTATTCTGGAGAATGTTCCATGTGGATTGGAAAAGAAAGTATACTTGGCTGCTGTTGAGTGGAGTGTTCTGTATACGTCTATGAGATCAAGTTGTTAGATTGTGGCATTTAGATCTTCTGTGTCTTTGTTGAGCTTCTTTCTTGATGTTCTGCCCTTCACTGAGAGTAGTGTGTTGAAGTCTCCTACTATTGTTGTGGAGCTGTCTATTTCTCTTTTCAATGCTGTTAGAGTTTGTTTTATGTATTTTTGAGCCCTGCTATTGGGTGCATAAATATTTGTTATGGTCGTGTCCTCCTGGTGTATTGACCCTTTAATCATTTTATAGTGTCCTTCAGTATCCTTAGTGGTTGATTTTGCTTTACAGTCTATTTTGTCAGATAATATTGCCACTCCTGCTCTTTTCTGATTGTTGTTTGCTTGCTATATTTTTTTCCATCTTTTGAGTTTTAGTTTGTTTGTGTCTTTAAGTCTAAGGTGTGTCTCTTGTAGGCAGCGTATAGACGGATCGTGTTTTTTTTTAATCCATTCTGCCACCCTCTGTCTCTTTATTGGTGCATTTAGTCCATTTACATTCAGCATAATTATTGATAGGTATTTTTTTTTTTATGAGTTTACTGCAGTCATTTTGATGTATTTTTTATGTGTGTGTCATTGACAGTTTCTTTGTTCCACTTAATTTTCTGTGGTGAGTCGTTTTTATGTATTTTCTTTTCATCTTTTTCATTGTTGTTGATTTTGTATTTGCTGAGTCATTACGTTTTTCTTGTTTTTGATTTTGATGTGTAGGATTGTTAGTTTCCTTTGTGGTTACCTTAATATTTACCCCCATTTTTCTAAGTTTAAACCAATCTTTTTTTTCTTTATATCGCCTTGACTTCCTCTCCATATGAAAGATTTATAACATTTTTTAGTCCCTCTTTTTTGTTTTAATGTTGTCATCTTTTACATGTTTATGTCTCTGTTTCCCTATTTTCTGTGTTTTAGCTTTGATTTATTTTTGTGACTTCCCTATCTGGATTGATATCTGGTTGCTCTGTCCTATGTTCTAGTCTTGGGTTGTTATCTGATTTTATTGATTTTCTAACCAGAGAACTCCCTTTAGTATTTCTTGTAATTTTGGTTTGGTTTTTGCAAATTCCCTAAACTTCTGTTTATGTGGAAATGCACTAATTTCACCATCATATTTGAGAGATATTTTCCCTGGATATATAATTCTTGGCTGGCAATGTTTTCTTTCAAGCCTTTATACATGTCATCCCATTGCCTTCTTGCCTACATGGTTTCTGCTGAGTAGCCTGAGTTTAGTCTCACTCTCCTTTGTAGAAGACTTTTTATTTATTCCTAGCTGCTCTTAAAATTCTCTATCTTTGGTTTTGGCAAGTTTGATTATATGTCTGTGACTTTCTTTTGGCAATCTACCTCGTGTGGGGTTCGATAAGCTCCTTGGATAGATACCTTCTCATCTTTCATGATGCCAACAAATCTTCAACAATTCTCTCTGTATTCTCTATTATCCCCCCCTGTTCTGGTACTTCAATTGCTCATAGGTTATTCCTCTTGATAGAGTCTCACATAATTCTTAGGGTTTCTTCATTTTTTTTTAATTTCTTTTATCAGATTTTTCCTCAAATGAGTTGGTGTCAAGTGCTGTATCTTCAATCTCACTAATTCTGACTTCCATTGCCTCAATTCTGCTTCTATGACTTTCTATTGAGTTGTCTCATTCTGATATTTTATTGTTAATCTTTTGGATTTGTTTGCTGTCTCTCTATGGATTCTTGCAGCCTGTTAAGTTTGTCATTATGGTCTTGTATAACCTTCTTGGTTCCTCTATTGCTTTATCTGTGTGTTCCTTGACTTGTTCTGTTTTGCCTGATCTCCTTAAGAGCTCTGTATATTAATCTTTTGAATTCTACCTCCAGCATTTCCAAAAAGTTCTTTTCCTCCAGGTTTTTGGATTCCTTGTTTTGGGTGCTTGCTGAAGCCATCATGGTCTGCCTACTTATGTGATTCGATATTGAGTGTTGTCTCCAAGCCATCAATAATTTATTATATTTATTTTATGTTTGCTTAGTGTGTTCTAGCTTCTTGTTTTGTTTTGTTTTGATATGCCCAAATAGGCTGGTCATGTGAGGTAGTTTGACTATTAGGGTCTTTGAAGCCCTCACGTCCGGTCACCAGGTGGTTAGAGCTGTTACTAGGTATGTGAGTCCAGGAGTCCATTTACTTTTCATGTATGGATTCAGCTCAGGTATCCAGGTTGTTGGTCACCAAGTGCATGGTGCAGGCTCTCACCACAGTCCTAGGTGGGCAGGGGTGATTTGAGTAGGCACAAGTATCTGGCTACAGTAGGGGGTCATGTGCTGAGCAATGCAAGGGGCTGACACCTGTCCGTGTCTGAGAGGAAAGCGCATCCCTCTTCCCTAGAGTGCATAGTTGAGTGGGTTTTGCAGCTGGACTTTGGACACCCAATGCTGTTGGTTGTAAGGTTTGGGAGGCACCACTTATTCTTGGACCCCTGTTGGGGGTAGCTAGGTAGTGCAGGTGAAGCCACAAGTCCTCTGGCCCCTGATGTGGCTAGGTGAGGGCCCTGCTTAATAGGCAGAGTGGTGTCAAATGTCACAAATCTGCCACTCCCCGTTATAGTTGATATGGTTGAAAATAGGCTTCAGGTATATACCCTGTTGAACTGTGTGAATGAGGGCCTATGCTGTTGAAAATGGGCCCACACAAGTCTATCCAGGGGTGAAAGGCATTCGAAGTCCACAGACCACTTATGCCTGTGCCTAGGCCTTCCCTGAGTTTCCAGTTTAGGGGAGCTGGCAGATTATTTTTTTCTGTTAATTTGTTCCCTGTCCAAAGTCAGGAGAATGGCTCAGGACGCATGATGGGTCTTACTTCCATGCCAGCGGACCCAGCGATCACTGAAGCCAGATCAGGACCCAGAGCAGAGCGGGAAGGGGGTAGGTAAATGGGAGAGGTTCTTCCCTAAGGGTGTGTGTTTTGCTCTACGCAGTAGGTTAGAAGCATGTACTTATCTTTTGCTGATTGAGTGCCATTTCTCACTGATTCTGGAGAGTTGAGCAGATCTGCCACTGCTTGGTCTCTCCCGATGTCAAAAACGCGTCGAGTGCCACTGCTTGCCTCACCAGGCACTCCACACAATCCAGCCTGCAGGGTGCCTTTTCCCACCAGGTCAGGTCTGGCAACTTCTCACTGCTTCTGAACTGTCTCTCCCTCCCCCTGCCACTCAGTCTGATTCCTCTACTTTGCCTTTGATGTTCAGGGCTCCTAGATGGTCATATATAATTGATTCACTTGTTTTTTTTTGGGGGGGGGGGAGTCTTTGTTGTAAAAGGGACCACAGGAAGCATCTGACTACTCTGCCATCTTGGCCCCACCTTTAACCATAGCTATTTTTAACTTTGTCATTTGCAGGTAAGTTTTACTTTGCTGATTCACTGAAAATGCTTGACCAGAATATTTTAACCAAAATGGACTATATCAGACTTATCAAAAGGACCATACTTAGTTCTTATCACCGATTCCTGTGCAGAGAAACTTGAAGGAGTTAAAACCTGGATCTACCTGTCACAATTGAAGAGGAACAAATCTCCTCTCTGGACCAGTCAGTCTTCTGGAGACTTAAAAATTACCTTCAAACACTCCTGTGGCCAGAAGCAAACACATTTAAAGAGGACCACTAATCCCATGATCATGGAACAAGACCTATGCATATTACTGGAGTTTGTGGACTTTAACAGTAGTAGCTCTTTCTATATTAATAGCCTTACTATATACCTGTAGTCTTATTCCCTGATAAACTTATTCAAAATGAAAGTTCATTTAAGCCTTATGCTTCTAACCCTAAGAATTCCTTCTCAGAGAAAAATGCATTTGTCAGATTAACCGAGTCAGTAGCCAATGCCAGTAACTTAAATGAATGTTGAGCTGTCCATATTAGATTATGGCATCCCCTGGATTACTGACTTAACCTCAGGTATCATGTTTTATTCTAACCCTTATCAGAACAAAGAAGTGTTCTGAAACTGCCTGAGACCCTTCTGATCCCAACTGCCAAAATTATTTTCTAGTCTGTTATGCAAGACTCACTAGGTTTTGGTCTGATGCTCATGCAGCCACTATAACTGCATAAGCAAATTCAGAAGACTCTCCTGTGCCAAACTTTGGAGTCCAGAAAATTTAGAACAATTGTTCATTTCTAATAATTCTGGCAGAGAAATGATTTATGCAAATCAACCAAACCAGCCCCTTCCATAGAACGAAAATAGCGTCATTCGTGCTCCTTATGGATATACATTAACCTTATGCTTGGGCATTACCCTGCTTAGATGGCTGGAAAATGGGGGTCAGTGTACCTTATGGCATTTAGGAGTCCCTTCAGATAGCCATCCCTGTAATGAAAGTGTACACTGAACCAATGATAAAGATCCTCATTTGGAACAAAAGAGACCCTGTGCCTCAAAATAACCCCTAATTGAGAAACCCAAGACGGGAAGGGTATTCCTCCAGGCACTTTTACCTAACTACGGTATGCCTCAGCTTGAGAAGTCTATTTGCAGTTTATCTGCTACTGTGGTTCAAATTGCTGATGATATTGCAAATGGAATGTCAGCCCAACAAAAATCCTTAGAATCTCTTGTTATAAGAGTTTCATTAAATAACAGAATAGTCCTCGATTTCCTTCTAGCTCAACAAAGAAGAGTGTGAGTCATTGCCAATACCTCCTATTATACTTGGATAAATACCACAGGAGTAGAACAAGATATTAGATTCACCAGAAGACTACTTGGTTACCTTCACTATCTCCTATGCATGACTCTCATTTCCTAGATATCCTTAGTTGGTTGCCCAATGGCACTGGTTCTTGGTTGCGCTCTATACTACAAACCAGGTTAATTCTTTCAATTGTTATAATAACTGTGGTAGGCTTCATTAAATGATGTATGAAATGCTTGACTAATGCTTGTGAC
Organism: Elephas maximus indicus; assembly: GCF_024166365.1. Lineage (NCBI taxonomy): Eukaryota > Metazoa > Chordata > Mammalia > Proboscidea > Elephantidae > Elephas > Elephas maximus. The sequence goes on along the minus strand of NC_064827.1, from coordinate 84,125,158 downwards.
CAACAGGGAGGGGCTCCCATTGCTTTGCAGAGAGGTAGGTATCTTAAAGAAACCTATCATACCACACCTTTTAATCCCCCTGTGTGCTTATGCTACTTTTCAGAAATGATCAGAGCCACTTGAAAGAACCATTTTGTTTCCCTGGAGCGTTTCATTTTGATTCTTATTGTTCGAGTCCGGTCTGAAATTGTTCCTCCAATGTGGCCTTGTCTACTACACTACCCCAATAGAATGAACTCACCCTGAAGATGAGGCCTATTAGCTTGGCAAGGTGAAGAAAATAATTCCTATCAACCAAAGCCCTTGAGGAAAGCAGATAGAGTCCTTGCAAAAGAAGGCAATTCTATTGTGGGGGCTTGACCAAGAGGGAGGAATGTGCCGGCAGACCTTCAAATACAGAGGCATTCAAACTGAACTCACAATGACAGGTTAACTCTGACCACTCTTGGGAAAAACTAGGGAAGAGGTGAAACATAGTTGTTCCAGGAAAATATGTTGTAAGAATGTTCCAAGAAGCAGGTAACCAAAAATATTATTTGATCAATCTGTCCTTGGAAAGAATGCTTACACAGGTGCCCTTCTCTCTCAAAAGAGATTGCCCCATTCTCAGGAAATGTGAACTGTCCTTATAAAATGCTTGCTTAAGTTGGCTCCAAGAAGTCTGCCAAAAAAAAACCAAACCAAACCCACTGCCGTCTAGTCGATTCCGACTCATAGTGATCCTATAGGACAGAGTAGAACTGCCCCATAGAGCTTCCAAGGAGCTCCTGGCGGATTCGAGCTGCCAACCTCTGGGTTAGCACCCATAGCACTTAACCACTACGCCACCAGAGTTTCCAAGAAGCCTGCAGATTAGCTGATATTTTGAAAGAATTACTTATGGTTATAGTTTTTACTAAGCCTTGTACGGATAAAAACCCCTCTTGTTTTTTGTACTTTGGAGCAGCTAGTGCTTTGCTTCATGCTCCCTAACCCGGGTTGTTCTATTCCTCGATAAAATTCATCTCTTTCTATGCCAACAGAGTAAGAAGTTTGTTTTGCTTTGACAGTTTGTTAAAGCCACCCTCTTGTGGTATTTGTAATAGCAGCGCTACTAAGACAGTGTGATAACAGCATCACGGTACCGTTAAAACAAAAAGGCTTTATGTGTTAGAGGTAGTAATAAATTATGGATTTCCTTAGAACGATTCCCATAAAAAACACAAAATCAAAACAAAAACCTGGGGGAAGAAATGCAACAAGATTGGCAAAATGTAGTAACTGTTGAAGCCAGGTGATGAGTAAATGGGGCTCATTATACAATTCTGCATACTCCTGTATATTTTTGAAATTTTTTGTAATAAAAAGCTAGACAAAAAAAGTGTAGGTATTTAGGTTTCTAACGGGAATCAGGAGACCCTTAAAACTACTGCTGTTGAGTCAACTGCAACTCATAGTGATCCTACAGGACAGAGTAAAACTGCCCTATAGGGTTTCCAAGGCTGTAAATCTCTATGGAAGTAGACTGCCACATCTTTCTCCTGTGGAGTCGTTGTGGGTTCAAACCACTGGCCTTGGGTGCTACAAAAGCACTTGGTTGCTAACAGAAAGGTTCAAGGTTTGAGTCCACCCAAAGGCACCTCGGAAGAAAAATCAGCCAATGAAAACCCTATAGAGCACAGTTCTACTCTACAAGTTGCAATCGATTCGACGACTACTGGTTACACAGGAATCACTACGAAGTTTGTTTTTTTAATTTGGGAAGAACTTGAGCAGCCCTCTTAATTAGGTAGATACATGGTAAATGTGCTCCCCCTCCAACTGTTCTGGAACCTGAGTCTAAGGCTTAGTTACAGAGGATGGCAGATTGGCACAGGGACCAAGGAGGCTTCTGAGAAGATGGGAAGATAACACGTAGCATGGCTCAGAAGTGGGAGTAGCCCCAACTGAGATCCACTGATAGAACACCAAGGGCCCCTGAGGGAAAAATCACTAAAAGGTGAGGGAAGAGGAAGCTCAACTGGGCCTAGGGGCCAGCTTGCCTTTAGGGAAGAGGTGCTTCTGGAGGTGCCTGAGCCTTCTCCTCAGAAGGGAGCAGGGAGCATGGTGCTCTCCGGGGGCCAGGCAGCTTCCAGCTTCTCCTTTATAAGGCAGATAGCCCCGACGAGCCCCTTCAGGTTGACTAAGTAAATAGTGGGGGCTCCTGAACTTATCATGGTAGGGAGCTTCCAGGGAGCACCAGTCACCAGGATGGGAAGTTGCCTGAGGTATTTGACTTTGGAATGGATGTGACTTCATTTTACCCTAAGCGGCTGAAGGGAGTGATGGTCATACCAAGTGTCTCCTTCTGCTGGGCAGAAGAGGGGGGTGAAAGCCTCATCTCTGGCTCAGATGCTCTCTGCCAGGAAAGGGGCGTGGATGTGGCCTGCCTGTGAGCGGTCTCCAGAGAGAGTGGGCTTATCCCCGTGAAGGAATATGTGTGCACCCCTGTGGTTTCACATCAGGAATCTGAGAGACAACAGGTCTGTTTCACAGTGAACCGCTCAGGAGCTCATCCATTTGAAAAACTTTGGGATAAACCTGAGGGCTGTAAGACTCTCTGGGACCGGGGCCTGGGGTTACTTCTGGCTGCACTTACCCTACCCACCTGGAGTACCATGCCAGCATTGCCCAGTACGAGGTCACTGAACGAATGAATGTCTCTAACAAATGATGGTACCACTGGAGCCCTATGCCTCAATGCGAGAGGAAACTCTCCTCTGGCTATACCATCCCCACTGAGACACTGACACTCTGTAGGAAGGTATGTTTAATAAGGACAATTCCAGCTGGGCCTGGCCCTTGCCAACACTATCCCAAATAGTTGGGATTCAAACTCAAGGACAGTCTTTGGGCACCTGCGACCATGGACCAAGCTTCCTAATCACAAGGCCCAAGACAAGACTGGCCCCTCCCCTAGCTGCACCATTTCCACATCCAACTTTTGTTGGTCTCAGTCAGAGAAAGGTGGTGGGCACTGGCTCAGCCTGCTGGAAAATGAGCTGTTCATGGATGTGCCAAGCCAGGGCACAACCTTCAGGGTGTGTCCCCAACCACCCAGGGTCAGAGGGCAGCACCAAGCATCAGCTTGCAGCCGGGACCAAAGTCAGGTGTGCCCATTGCTCAGATCCTAGCTTTCCTCAAAGGAGACTCCCAGGGCCACTCTGGTGAGTGTGGGGGCACAAGGGAGCCCTGGCTTTCTAAGGCTGGTATACCAGCTTTGCCTGGTCAGGGAGGCCCAGCTTCAGGGCCAGGGCTTATCACACGTAGTCCAGAATCTCTGTCTCCATCTCGTTCTCACTTCCATCTGAAGGTTTGAACTCTTCCTCCTCTTCATCGTCCTCCTCATCTTCCGCATACTCATACGTCAGCTGTTCTTTTTCTGTGTCAGCCTTGGCTGGGCTGGAGAAGAGAGCTGGGGCCAGAGGGGAAGAGACAGTGTGTCCTAATGCAGGGCTTCCTGAGTGCCCCAGGTGCCCAGAGCATGCTCCCAAGGCTCATGGGAGCCTGTTTAAATTAGAAGAGTCTGGGCTCAAGCCCTGGAAAAGCTGCCTCAGGAAGTATGGGGTGGACCTTGGAATCTGGAGTTTTACAAGCACTTCAGGGGTTTCTGGAGAACACGGGTTTGAAAACCACTCCCAGGGGAGCCATGTGTGAGTGTCAAGGTATCTATGGGCCTCTGAAAGTGTGCATACCATTCTGTGTGAAAACATTTTTCTGGGGAGAGGGTCCATAGTCTTAATTACTCTTACAGGGGCTGTGTGTCAACAAAGGCTGAGAACCCCAGGTATCCTTAGATCTGTGCAGGGTGGCTAACTCTGGGACTCCCCTGCCCCAACTCTGAAAGAGAGGCCCCTCTTGCTTATCCTCCCAGCATCATTGAACCCCTAGCCAAGAAACAGCTCACTCCCCTTTCTCACTTCCCCCGTAGCCAGCCCTTGCCTAGCGCTGGGGAAGGAGCAGGGCTACGTGATGCAGGGCAACTGCGATCAGGGGCCCCTACTTGCCTCTAGTAGAAGGCAAAGGCAGAACGTGCCCGCTTGTGCAGGAAGGTGCAGGATGGTGCCAGGGCACAAGGTGGAGGCCTGGACTACAGCACCAGCTCTGCTCCAGCCCCTGCCCTCTGGGTCCAGCTCTAGGTGCCATGACTCCCACCCCAAGCAGTCTCATCAGCTGCCCGAGGGCATACTGGGTCACAAGGCCTCCCTCCCACTTGAGTGCAATTTCCAAGGAATGGGTCTATTAAAGACCCTTGCTCTGTCCCCAGACTGGGCCTAAGGCCCAGGGTCCCTAGGCAGCTGGGGCCTCCCTTCACCCTGAGTGAGTGGCTCTCACCAGGCCTCTTGGAGCGGAGGGCCTGCCTGATCATGCCAGACATGGCGTTCCTCAGGTCATCGCTGGTCTTGGGCAGACACCACCCATCCCGTTCTGTGCATACATTCTCTGCCCCATCATTGCGGTGAATGATCTTCTGTAACCTGGGGGGAAAGAAGAAGGGTTGAGCTATAGAATTCCAGGATGGGGTCACTGCTACAGCTGCCAGCTGAAGGATCTTGCAGAGACAGGGATGTGTTTAGTGAAAACAACCCTTAGAGTGCAGTCTACAGAGATGACTGTGATAACAGAGAACATCTATTAAAGCTGTACCTCCCAGCTGGGTCCCTAACCTGTGTGGTTTCTGGACTCCCTCAAAAGTACGCAAAGCTGGGGGTGTGCTTGTGCACAGTTTCCTGGTGAAAGAGAGGTCATAGCTTTCACCAGGCTTTCAAGCCATATTTCACATGCTCCCCTATCTTTCCCCCTCTCCCTACCCTAGCTTCCCCACCCCTCCGTCCCACCCACCCAATGTTTTCAACATCACTAAGAACAAATGGATTAAAGGTTGTTCCTGGGATTCTGATTTAGAATCTTCCACTGATGTGGCAGAATGAAGCTGGGATCCAAGGATCCACCTGTGGATGAGCTCTCTTTAGGAGGTCTGTGACCGCCCCCGCTTATTTTATGCCACCTGAGGATAAGCTCCCAGCACTGACCCCAGTCCCGCTTTCCCCACCTGTATCCCATGGCCCCTGATGTACGTACTCTTCCACGTTCAAATCACAAAACTGATAGAACATCTGTCGATAAGGCGGCAGAGCGCCCTCCCGGAAGATATAGACAGAGTCCTGCGGAAAAGAGGGGTGAGAAGCAGGAAAGGTTAGTGGGAGCTTTTCTTTGGGAGCGGCCAGTGTCGCAGGTCCCCACGCTGCAGGCTCCCACGGGTCTCTCCAGGGAGTGGGCAGGTTCTCAGGACCCAGAGGCCTATCTGTTCTCCCAGGATACAGGCTGGGTACACAGGCCAGGTCAGTGAGCACGTGCGAAGATAACAAGCTCAAACTCCCCTGGAGGTTCTGGGAGGGACAAAGCAGACAAGCACCATGGGGCCACCGTGAGCCAAGACAATGTCCACGTGCTAGGCTACAGTGCTTACAACACGGAGCATGGCATTAACCTTGTGCTGGGCTCAACTTTCTGTGCCTTCCTGCTGAGTCTGCCCTTTTATTCTTTGCTGACTTCTAAATGGACATGTTATATATCCTTGCAAGCTGCCTTGACATTTTTTTCCAGGAAGAAAGCAGAGTTTCATGAGTATCAGCTTTCTCTTTTCCCTTCCCAGGCAGGTAGTTCTAGAGGTGGTGATAACTGCCAAGAAATTAGAGAATCCTTGAGAAGGAAGGTCACTCAGGCAATGACCTGGTTGCCCTCACTAAGAGCAAAGGTCTAGAAAACCTGTGGGGAGGCATAGGGCCTGGAAGTACTGATGACACTGGTGACAGCTGTGTCCACTCCTGCTGCCCCATCTCTGCCCCTCTCCCCGCCTCCCTCCTGGCTGCTGTTGTACTTACACTCTGTATTACCCAGTGTTTCAGGCAGGGATTCCAGGGAGGCAGACGCACCGTGCCCTGCCTCCCCCACAGGATCATGGAGCAGCTTATAGGAGCCTGAGGAAGGGAAAGGACTTTGGCAACTGTCAATCTGTGGCTGTATTAGCGAGGGCAGGCCTGGGTTCTTGTTCATCACAGTGCCCACACCCAGAACATAGCTAGGGCCAGATGGTCTGGTTCAGTTCCGTGCTTGTTCCGGTGTCTGATTCTGACCCTCCCGGTGCAAGCACACACCTCACCGAGGCCCAGGCACACCAAGGTACAGCATACATAGTTGTTGGTGTCGTCTATGACTTGCTGCTACCTCTCTGCACAGGAAGTCCTCAATATCCACTGCCCCACATGGTCTGTACCCCATGTTTTCACCCTCAGTTCCCGAAAGCAGACAGGACTGCCTGCCTTGAATCAGAGCCCCCTCCCTGGTGTGATTCGTGGGTATTCTGTGTGAGGTGGGTGCTGAACAGCATCACCTTCAACGAGGCAGGGAGCTGACGTCAACAGCTCTCTCCTGGGCTCAAGAAGCACCCACCTTGAGCTTGTACTTGTTGGAGGTTGATTTTCGTGCACTGGCCATTCCCGACGGGCCCAGACCCTGCTTCAGGTCCTGCATGGCGAGCTGGCTGGCTGTGAGGACACAAGGACAGTGCTCTGAAATGTGGCAGGGGTGGGTGGGGGGTTCTCCCAACCCCTTCCCTGCCCTGCCCACCCCATTCCTGTCCTCCATGAAGGCTGCACAGCAGTGTCCTGGAGTGACTCCCTCAGAAGCTCCTCCCCATCTGGCTGCCCAGATGCCCCATCTTCCTCAGCATCAGCGTGAGGGCAAACACTCCTCCATGCATGGTGACCTTCTTCTGAACCAGCTGGAGCCACTTACATGTCTTTTTGACAGTGATGGGGAGGCTGTAGTTGTAGGCACTGCGCTTTGTCTTGACAGGCATGTCGTTGGGGGTGTAACCTGCAGACAAGGGAGTCGTGTCACGTGATGGTGGGTGCAGAGCCCTGTTCTGGCAAACATCAGAGGTGGGACCAGGAGTAATAGTAGCTGGTGTTTTCTGGCACTCACCACTAGGGCTGTGTGCTCACGGTCCCCGTGCATTAGCTTACTGCAGTACTGGGGAGCAGGCATTTACGGGATGCCTGGCACATATTACATGAGCCAGAATGATTGCTGAATAAATGAGTGAATGACTCAGAGAGGTTCAGTGACTCGTCCAAGGTCAGTGGTGGGGTTCAGATCTTAATTTCTACCCTATCCTGCATCCAACAGATTCTCACCAAGAGAAGAAAGGTTTTTTTATCCCTTCTATATGAATACATTCCTATTGCAAAAGAAAACGCTAAAAATTGAAAGAAAAAGAGCAAAAGACAGAAAGCAAAGGTTTTAGTAATTTTTACCGTATTTCATTCCACAACGGATTCGGAAATCAAGGACTTGATAGATCTTGGCGTCTGGGTTTTTTCGGGGGTCATACCCATATCGAATCCACAGGCTTCTCCAGGGGCCTGTTATCTGGAGACAGACAAGGTGGGAGTGCCAGATGGGACCAAGGCCACAAGTCTTGAGCTGTCTCTGGTGAGCGTCGATCAAGCCCCAGCTCCCTCAGAGATGCATGCCCAGGTCTCCTTGGTGACCAGGCCAAGCAGAGCCCCACAGTGAGGCCAAGCACCCTGATAGTTGGGAACATGACTCTGGAATCACAGCCGGTCCCGCCACATGCAAACTCTGTCACCTGGCGCAGGTCACCAGACCTCTCCCAGCCTCAGTGTTCCTATTGAATGGAGATGGTCGAGCACCTTTCTCACTGTTTTTGTAAGGATTAAGGGAGATCATGCCCATGGAGCCTTTACTACAGCACCTGGCACATAGTAAGTGCTCAATTAATGCTAGCCATTATTATTATCTTAATGGATGGAATGTGTTCGGCCCCCGAATGATGCCCCTGAAGTCCTTACGTCTAAAAAATCAATGCAAAAAGACAGAGCCGGCTCTTGCAAGTCTGGAGTCCAACACGATAAGAGGGATTTCTAAAGTGATGACCCTTTCTCACACCCTGCCACCTGCATTAGCCCTCATGATCATGCTTTCCACTGGCCTCTCTGAGTGCTCCAGTACAGGAGCCCTTGGCAGGTAGGCTCCCTTTCCTACTGGCACCCATGGGAACCTCAGTAATAACGCCCCCACTCCCCACCCTCCCAGACTGAATCAAAGGTGGATCTGTCCCCCACTGAACCCCAGTTGACCCAGCTGAGGCAGTGTGGCACTGGGTGAGAGGTCCACAGACAGGCCAGGGTCCCCGTGTGGCTCTGCCACTTGCTGGCTGTAGGACCTGGGTATGGCATGTCACCTCTCTAAGCCGAAGCTTTTCCTCAGAGATAAGATGGGAACCCTTCCACTACCTCCCAGTGAAGAATAAAGGACATTCTGTACATACATGCTTAATAACCCCATGCCTGGTCCTTAAGGAGTTCTCGATACAAAAGCATTTAAATATGTATAATCTCTTTATTTAAAAGTTAGGGGGATACTAAAATTGTCCAGCTATGACCAGATATGTTACTAAAGAGGCTGGGTGAGCTCCCTGGAACTTTTTCACACAGGAAGCTGAAAACCTTCCTAGATGGTTTTAAAAAGCCATCCCAGGGGTGCCAGGACAGGGAGCCGCCTGGTCTTGTGGTGGCTCTAAGACGTCACATCAGGGATCGAGGGTGACCTTGGTGGAAACCAAGGCAAGCAGGCAGGCAGGCAGGTGAACACTTACCATATAATAGGCCATGAAGGGCAGCAAGACCTTGAGCTTGTCGGGGTGAACGCTGATGTTGGCCTTGACGGCGCTACGGGACCAGATGGGACGAAGGTCAAACAGCTGGGGAGGGTCGAGGGCAGAGGCTGAGATAAATGTGAGCAGCTTTCCACTAGCCTACCTGTCCCAGACTCCCCAACCTGATCTGGCTCAAGTGGGCCCTTGGGGCTGAGCCCCCGGTGGGCAATTCCAGAGAGCAAGTGGCAAGAGCCGGGGCAGAATGCCCACCCCCCGGGCTTCTGCAGGGACAAGCCTCCCAGAACTACTGCCCTCACTCCCTCAGCCCTCCACTCAGAAACGGGTTGAAAGCCTGGTGGGTGCCAAGTGCAGCTGTGAAACCTGGCGGTCCTGAAATGACCTCATGGACATGGCCTCTGTCTTTAGGCAGCTCCCAGTGCAGCTGGGAGGCAGATGACCAAAGGACCCAGAGCAAGGCTCAGCGGGGAAGTGCTGGAGCTTTAGGAACCCTGAGTAGGCCCAGTTAGAAGGTGGATGCTCAGTTGAGACATCCTGAGGTGTGAAGGAGACAGCCTGGCCCGGGAGGACCTATAAAAAGCCCAGTGGGGCGGAAGCATGGAGGGCAAGGGCGGAAAGGGCCTTGTAAGCCAGGGTTAGGGATTTGGACCATGTCCAGAGGACAGTGAGGAGCTACAGGTAGTGGCTTTTTCTTTTTTTTTCCTGGAGTGTGACTGCTACAAATTAAACAAGTCTCTTTAAGAAATAAAAACCTTTCAAGGGAACAGAGTGTAACTTCAGCTTAGACAAGGGAAGAGTCCTGTGCTTCAGGTGGCCAGTGACTTGGCCTCATTGTGCACCTGGCTTTTCACGTGGACAGAGGACCCAGCCTCCGTGCCCACAGAACCCACAGGCCAGAAGGGAAGGCAGAGTGCTGCCTCTTGGCCAGGGCAGTGCACGGCGACAGAGCTCCAGCTCTCATGGGATGAAAGCACTGGGGCCTGGGACATGGAAGGCACTCCATCTGGCTTGTTGGAATGAACAAATGGATAAACAAAAACTTACTGGATCTGGAGCTACACGTTAAGTCACATTTGGACAGTGCACCCATTTCTACACCACTTCAAAGAGACTGCTTAAGAATTCTAAGAAGTATTTTCAGCCTTGGGAATTATAGGCCTTATATTGGCATGGCTTTTAGATGTGACATCTGGAGGTGAGAAATTCCCATCTACTAAAGAACCAGTTTACAAAAGAAAAAAAAGAAAAAGAAAGCCTGGCCAACCCCAAAACGAAGAAGAGCTGGAACCAGCTGGGTAAATACAAGGTAGTAACTGCAGAGGCAGGTGGACAGGGTAGGACAGGCTCACCTTCCTCAGCTCCTCCTCCACCTTCCTGTCTATGGGGTTGGTGCAGACTTTCTTCCACGTCTGGACTGCAGCCTCCAGTGGCTGCATGGGCACCTCATCCTCCTCAAAGTTGACAAAGATGGCATTGTGGGGGCGCCGGGCCCTGCTCAGGCCAATCAGGTTCTCGCCTGAGATGGTAGGGTTGTTGTAGCCTTCCCTGGGGGCAGAGAGAACCATCTTTGTGAGCTTTTCCCTGGGAACCCGGGTTAGGGAGAGGATCTTAGCACAGGCTGCTGAAGGCCGAGCCTATATTCTCAGGGAAGAGGACAAGGCAGCCACTGTGTGAAGCTCACAGAAGCTCTGGGGCCTGCAGCTCTAAAGCTCACCAAGCCCAAAAGGCCCCACGCATCTGGCTGGGCTGAGCCAGAGAATCTGCCTTCCTAAGAGGCTAGGCTGTGGGACGGGCACCCTGTGATGAGGCTGGTGGCCTCCTAACTGCACTCTGTCACACGCAGCACCATCCAGCTAGTGAAAAGTTGGACACAGCCTAAATGCCCACCAGTGGAGAATGGCAAGATCGATTAAGGCACAGCCACACAACGTAACACGATCTGCTGTTACAATGGACAGTGACAACAACAGCTAAGCTTACTGACATTTACTCTTATGTGTTCGCTTATTTAACCCTCAAAACAATCCTATGACAGCGGAACCATTTTCCAATGAAGTAACTGAGGCCACAGGGATTAGGAAACCTGCCCAGAGTCAAAGAGCTGGTAGCAAGAGCTGGCATTCAAACCCAGGCAGCCTGGCTGCAGAGGCTACGTACTAACCACGTGCCCTGCTGACTCTCCAACACAGAGTGTGAGTCTTTGGCTCGGAAGCATTTTGTCAACAGATGGTGAGTGAACAAACATTAGTACCAAGTGGTACCATCATCCAGCAGAGAGTTAAGAGGAAGAGTTCTAGAACCAGGCGTTCTTGGATCTATCTATGTGTTGGCATAAAATGCAACTAGAAGAATGTTACCCGATATGCTCATAGTGGCTAGCTCTGTGGGTAAGATTTCAGAAACGTCAAACTTACACAAAAGTGGGGAGAATGGTATCAAGAACCCATAAACCCATCATCAGCTTCAACAGTTATTGTCACATGGCTAACCTTGTTTCATCCATACCCTGCCCCAACCCCACTAAATTATTTCAAAGTATATTTTAAAGTATACCTTGGGCATCATACAGTTTCATTTCAGGTGATTATTACCTTTTTATTTCTTCCCATTTTGCCTTAATTTCCTACATGAATATGTGCCACCTTCATATTTAGAAGGAAAAACAAAGTCATTTTCACAATGGGAAACAAAATTAAAAAGATGGGGTGAAGTCTGTGCCTTTGCTTTTATGTAAATTCATTAGAAACCATCCTTGACAGGTATAACATTAACCTGTTTTCAAGGACACCTCCCCCAAATCCCTGACACCCCAAAGAAGAAAGCTGCTGGTGGCTATACTTCCAGGGCCAAGCACCCTTCTGCAAGAGCAGCAGGAGACAGGCTAGCCTGTGCCGGGCACTGCAGACCCATGGCTGCCTTTACTACCTCCCCACCCTCCATGGCGGCTCCAGGCATTAGACATCTGCGTGCCATCACCACGATTCTAAGGGAGTGGAGAACTGCTGGTAGGTGATGAGGGCTGGCAACAAAGTCAGTAGGACCACCCCAGAGGGATCCCCTGAGGAGCAGAATGGGCTGAACTGCCAGGAGGAGAAGGGACCCTCCCCCTGCCTGGCCTCCTAGCCTCTCTGCCCACCTGGCTTATGGGGAGCTCAACTCCCCAGACCCAGGGTACATCCAGCGAGGCAGTGGCCTGGCCTGACCCTGCCAAGTCCTGTGTACCCAGGAAGGCCAGCAGAGCAGAAAATACGATAGCAGGCCTGGGAGAAAAGGCAGGTTCTTTCCAAGGGCAGGAAAACTGACAAACCACATGGGGAGGGAAAAGAGGCCTGTAGGCCTGATGGTGGCTGGGCCCCCATCCCTCACTCCCACCCCAGAGGTTTGTGAACAGCTGCTGGCTGGCCACCACAGGACGGAGAAGTGACTCAGTGAAAAGAGTGCTCTATTTTCTTCTATACATTTTTCTTTGTTTCTGACAACAAGAGCAAATGACTTGGGGGAGGAGGAAATCAAAGCATTTCAGAAATACTTAATTGAAAAAAAAAAAGGATCCTATCCCCGCATGCTGAAAACTCTTGCACCTAGTATAATAAACACATAGAAAATTGGCTGTATCATATTATCTGTAGGGTTTTAAACCAGGAGGTGATATGACCTGAGTCTTTTTCATTACACATTTCTGTTATGTTTTGATTTTTTCTAACAAACACAACTTACTCCTGCAATCAGAAAAAAAAAGGTGGGGGGGAGGTTATAGATTCAACAGACCTGAGAGACACCAATCAAAATACCATGTGGCCCTTGTTTGGCTCCTGAGTCATTTTTGAGACAACTGGGGAAACTGAACAAGGACTGGGTATTGGAGGATTTGAAGGAATACTGTTTATTTTGTTTGGTATTGTAACAGTATTGCAGTTATGTTTTTTTAATCAAACCCTGCCAGGCACTCATTGGTTTAAGTACTTTAAAAATCTTAAATCATTTGTTGCTGTGTGCTGTCGACTTGATTCCGACTCATAGAGACCCTATAGGACAGAGCGGAATTGCCCCATAGAGTTTCCTAGCCTGTAATCTTTACTGGAGCAGATCGCCAGGTCTTTTCTCCCTCAGAGGGGCTGGTGAATTTGAACTGCTGATCTTTTGGTTAGCAGCTGAGCGCTTAAGCATCGCACCACCAGGGTCCATTAAGTCATTTACTCTTCCTAACATTGCAGGGAAGTAGGTACTACTATCATCTCCTGTAAAGACAGGGAAACTGGTGCGGAGAGGTTAGGCAGCTCATAAGACCACACGGGACTGAGCTGTGGTACCAGGACTTAAATGCAAGCAACCAGGTACCAATGTCTGGGCTCCTCTCACCAAACCAAGCTTTTGCTCAACTTCCTGTTGCTGTCAACAATTAAATCAATAAATGGTCTCAAAAACATATCTTTGAGCACTGAGGTGAGAATCGCTGTGGGAGAACTCCTAGAGGTGGGACAGCTTGGTCAATAGGAAAGAACATGTAAAACTGTAACAGATTTTGCCAAGCTGCTCTCCAAAAGAGTTGACATCATTCATGGCACCCCTTACAGTAGGAGTGCCTGTCTGTCCTCTCCACACCCCAAGGTAAGTGCTTTTTGGGACACGTCTTTAAGTCTCCAAAGGTGACACCCCCAAGTCACTTTTTGCGGTGTGGGGAAGCATCAAGCTAGGCCTCCAGTAGGGAACAGACTCAGGCTGGTTCCTGACACTCCGTGTTAGGCCCACCCTTGCCATCAGCTGCTCTGCCTTTGGAGGCAGGACATAGGGGGCACTGGGACTGTGGGCCTGAGCAAAGCCGGCAATCCCCCAGCCAGCTGGAAGGGAGATGACCCATGGCTGCCCACGTCGGCAGGCTCTGTATATAACTCATCTCAAGTTTAGAAGCTTAAAACACGCTATGGAAAAATTCTTTAACAAAGATCATCACCTATGGGTCATTTTCCAAAATTTCCTTTTCCTTTTGCTTATGTGTTTTTACTAGTCTTGCTATTCTAAACAGTTACTCGCTCAGTCCACAGATACTTGCTGAGTGCCTCCCGTGTGCCAGGCTTGTTCCAAGCACCGGGAGTACAACAGAGAACAAAACAGGCTAAATCTCAACGTTTATGAAGCCGATGTTAAAACTTGTGAAGTTTTCTAATTTTGTCTTCTGTGGGTAATTTGAGAAAAGCAAAGAAAAATCAGGACAGCGTAGCATTGGGCAGTAAGCAAGGCCTGTGGCATTGGAATGACTGGGGTTCAGGTGCTGGTTCATGTGACCTGGGCAAGCTCTTATTCCTAAGTACATTTCCTCAGTTGTAAATGGGCGTGACACAAACATGGAATCACTATAAGGCTGGGGATAAAATACACACACAATGCTTCTCCCAGAAGAATATTAAATAACTGGCAGTGGAGGTGGCGGATGCTATTTTCTCCATATTTTCTAACAGTATTCAGTCTTGGCTTTTACACAAAGGGAATCCTATTCCCTCATGCCAACATGTGGCTGGTCACCAATGCAAAACCAACATCTGACAATTCCCACTCCTGCTTTTCCAACAACCCCTGGGGTCTCTATCTCAAGACCGTCTATGCTCAAGAATTTATTTGATTTCAATAAACTGTACACTTGCATGTGGCCTTGTTAGGAATGTGTGCACGGGAGGCGGGGATGGGGAGGGGGACATGGGCTATGATACACACCCATCTGGCTTTTCACAACCCTTAGTGTAGGAGAAACCCATCGTTTATTCAAGAGATACTGAGTGTCTCTCCTCAAGGAGCTTAAGTTCTAGAGGGGAGATAGACTACAAACAAGTACACAAATAACAAGCAAGATCTGTTCAGGGTCACAGTCACCTGGAGGGAAGTGGCACTAGAGACTAGCCAGGGGTTGATGGTTCTCTGAGGTGACCTCCAGCTGCATGGGGGCAGCCCAGGAGATAGCAAATAGCTGGGCTGAACTGGGATTGGGGTGTTGCAGTGACTGTGGCAGTGGGAGGCAGGCAGGGGAAGGACGATTTTATAGAGGGCCATGCAATCACTGACGGGGGAGTGGCAGTGAGGACATGAGGAGGCAGAGGACAGGGAAACATGCAGGGTCCAAGGACGTATGTTGGGGGGCCACTTGGCATGGGACCCCCTAGCATAAGAGGGGGATGTTTGCAAGAAGCACTCCTTCGGTGGTTGTTACGGATTGAATTGGGTCCCCTAAACAGATGGGTTGAAGTCCTAACCCCTGTTACCTATGACCGTTACCTTATTTGGAAATAGAGTCTTTTAAGAGGGAGTAGGCTAAGGCCTGGTAATCTGCTTCCATAAGGATTACAGCCAAGAAAACCATACGGAGCAGTTCTACTCTATAACACGTGAGGTCACCATGAGTTGGAATTGACTTGACAGCACAAGACAACTAGAGAGTGGGTCCCCATCCCATCTAAGTAATGTCTTATGAAAGAGGAAAACAGACACAAAGAGACACATGGGGGAAGATACTATGTGAAGATGCGTCTATAAGCCAAGGAATGCCAAGAATTGCCAAGAGCCACTTGAAGCTAGGAGAGAGGCTTTGAAAGGAATCAACATGGCCAATACCCTGATGTGGAGTTCTAGCCTCCAGAACTGTGAGACAATAAATTTCTGTTCTTTAAAGCCACAGACTTTGTGATATGTCGTTACAGCAGCCCTAGGACACTGAGACATTGGTGTTGTTGTTGCTAACAGCAAGGTCCAGAGAGTGACTGGTCACCAATATCTAGGGGATTAAGCCAAAGAAGCCATTTCTTAGCAGGAACCCTTAAGTCCTACAGCCAAGTTCTCTGCACTTTAAGGTCCCATGGGAATGAAGGCAAGCTTGTGATCACATGGTACCATTTACTGAGGACTTTCTCTGTACTGGGCCTTGTGCTGAGAGCTTCAGGTGCTTTACTTTATTTAATCCTAATACCTCTGTTTGGTAGGTACTATTGTTATCCCGTTTTAAAGAGAGGGAAACTGAAGCTCAGAGAGGCTAAGTGGCATGCCTGAGACCTCCCAGCTCGTGAGTGGCAGAGTCAAGCTTCAGACCCAGGTACCCTGACTCCAGGACCCTTGCTCTGAACCCTGACGCTGCAAGGAGGGCCTTACCGGTGTTGTATGTCTGGTCGATAGAAGTAATCCACTGGGGTGTCCAGCCGCGAGAAGATGGGTGGGGGGATGTAGAGCGGCAGCTCCTGGTTGAAGAAATCCTCCTTCTCGGGCTTGAGCATGAGCACTTTGTCATACATTGACGTGTGCCTGCCGTCTGCATCTGTATGCACTGCCAAGTACTGGAAGTCAGACATTCCTGGAAGGAGAAGCAGACGGACAGTGGACACACGGCCAAGGACAGCTATCCCTGTTACAACTACATCTTCCATATACTCATCCAGGAACTGGGAGTTACCACCCACCAACCCCTACATTCCTTTAGGAAGGTGCTGAGTGAGCTGTGTGTTGGATACTGCTGGGACAATTGTGGCAGGGGCTGAATCAATACCCTTCAGTAATGCTTTTGCTAACTTGGCTCAGTTTACTTCTAAGTCACTTGAATAAATACTACTGAGGGAGACTATGTTATATATGTTATACGTTATATGTGAAGATAAGTCTGGGTCAGTGCTTCTCAAGGTGTAATGTGCAGAAGGATCTCCTGGGATCTGCAGATTCTGAGATGCTGCGGTTCTAACAAGCCCCCAGATGAGGCCCATGCTGCTGGTTCAGGGCCCATACACAGAACAGCAAGGTTCTGGGTCAATTAGAAATAAAAACATGAAATGTAGTATTTTATGAACCACTTGGAAAGGCTTGTCCCAGGAAGTATGGCCCTCTTTTATGAATACCACATTCCACCAGAATGACTGCTGTTCAAAATACTCAACACCATGTGACCATGGGTCCTTTTTTCCTTACTTTTCACTTCCTTCTTCCTCTCTCTTCTCTATTCTCCTTTTCATTTCTCAGTCTTTATTCTCTTCGGATACTGTCTTAGAACTGCCAGTGGCAACTGCAGACATCTCTGAGGCTTGCCAGTAACCTGCCAAGTACCCTTGAATGGCACAGTCTCCCTGACTCTTCACCAGGACCTGATGAGCTCAGGGCTACTCGTCCACTGTACACACGAGGAGACCAAGCCCAAGGGATGCCAAGTGACTTGCCCAAAGACACTGGCAGAACTCATGTAGGCACAGCTCCAAAGCCCATGTTCTTTCTTACCTGTCCCCACTTTACTGCCTCCTCACCAAGTCAATTAAGGACCCCACAGGAGATCTAGTCTGCTAGAAATTCAAAGTAGATGAGGTCTCAAGGGACTGAGGTGATCTGGGAAGGCTTAAAGGGAAGCAGGACCAGCAGCAGTCAAGATGAAGAGAGGGAATCCAAAAAAGACATAGAAAACTGAAGGTTTGCTGACTAGTTTTATTTTGGATCCACACTATGGTTTTATTAAAAGGTAGGAGACTTCTCACAGAACTCTAGATTTCTTGCTTCTCTTAAGAATGTGGAAGATTGGGCAGCAATGAGTCTGCAGTCCCGCAGGGAACTGCTGCCTACAGGGACGGGAGCCTGTGCTCTGCGGTTTCCCACAGCCCCCTGCTCCTTGTCCCCTGGGAAATCCTGGCCTGCTTCACTCGTGGAGATGACCCACTCAAAACCCTTCGAGAAGTTGGGACAGAAGGCCCTGAAATAAGCTCATGTGGCAAAAGTGTATTTTGTAGTTACCCTGAAACTTGTAAGTGGTAGAGATGATGCCAAGGATCTCCATCTCAAATGTGACCTCGGGACAGGCCTCGGCCCCTGGCACCACTGCCCGTCGCTTCGTCTTTCTCTTGATCCGGAGTAGCAGGCTGCTGGTACTGAAGCGGTTGGCACACACAGGGTGGCAGTAGGGATCCTTGGGCCGGAAGTACAGCTCCAGCCTCTTGGTGGGATCTGCGTAGATCTGTGTTGAGAGCCGAAGAAGACAGGAGTGGAGCAGTGAGCAGATAAGCAGTCTGTCAGGAAGCTGTTCCCCTCTCAACCCAAGCCTTATGACAACACAGGTGACTCAGGGAGGGCCAGAAGGCTCATGTTTTATTCTGGGCTCTTAATTCCCAAAAACCCAGTGTCCAAACCCAAGTATCTGAGTTTTTATCTAGGCAAAAAAACGAGGCTAAGTAGTCTCTTCCTTCCAAGGGGTTATAAAGTTGGAGATAACTTTCTAGGTAGGCGCCTCCATTTATCAAGTGCCTGGTGAATATGGGGCATTATGAGACTTCCTGGCAATACTTCATGGGCGGTGTTATCAAACCCTGAGTTTACCTTTGAGGCATTGGAGGCTTGCAGGTGGGTAGGGTGGAGTGTTTAGTTACTTGCCTAAAGCTACTTGCTTAAGGAACTACCCAGCCCAAAGGGTTTTGGGATTCAGACTCACATACAAATGTTTCTAGGTCCAAAGAAGATCAGCTCAATCAGTGAGATCCACTATGACTCTAAGTATCACCTACCCTTTCCAAACTTTTTATAGGACTGTTACAATGATTAAAGAATTAGTCTAGTGCCTAGTTCATGGTAAACGGTCAACACATGTCACCTGCATTGTGAATGTCTGCCCTACACTAGGGAAAAGGGGCAAAATGAGCATCAGATGTATACATATGAAAGCACCAACAAAGTGTGCTACTTGCTATTCTGCTGGCTCCCCAATACCCAGGACAGGGCCTGGTTCTCAAAAGGTGCTCAGGAAATAGCTAGTGAAGGAATGAAGGTTAAAAGGGACTCCATTCCCCAGAAATCATCTTCTCATGAAACATATGTCTCTGAGACTGACCCACTGGGGTGGGAATTTCCCCAGATGTAGGCCTGGCACAGAAGAGGTGCTCATGAACATGAGTAGAATGAATGAATGAATGTCCAAGGTCCCTTCCCAAAGAGCTCACACTGTAGTCTGGTACAGATGCCTTTAGGGTTAGTGAGAGCAAATGTCCTGTCAAAGCCACAAGTCAAGTGAGTAAGCCAGTATAAAAGAACAAAACATGAATGACTGGGGATCTATTGGAGGCATTTAAAGGTTTAGTGTAGGTAAAGCATTTAGCAAAAAGCTTGGCACCAAGTAAAAGCTCATCCTAGCTCCTCTACTTGTTGCCTGACCTTGAACACACCCACCTCAGTTTCCTTGTAAAATGTAGTTAATGATAGTTCCTACCTGGTAAGAGTTCCGAGGATCAAATGTAAATAACATATGGAGAACCGTGCCTGGCACACAAGATGTCAGCTATTGTTACTCTTAACCCTAATAACATAACACTCTTGCCCCTCTCATGTATGTCAACCAAAAAAACCAAACCCGTCGCCATCAAGTTGATTCCCACTCATAGCGACCCACCAGAACCGCCCCATAGGGTTTCCAAGGAGCGCACGGTGGATTCCAACTGCCGACCTTTTGGTTAACAGCCAAGCTCTTCATCACTGCGCCACCAGGGATCCCTCATGTATGTCAGCGGTCCTTAATCTCCCCGTGCCTGTTTTCTACTACGTGATATAAAGACAAGGCTGCCCAGCACACCCTTGACGTTCATGGCAGGGATGCTGAGGCTGCAGTTCGTATCTAGGATGGGATGAAAGACTCCCTAGAGTCTCTCCCACTGTCCTTTTGCCACTGCTCCCAAATTTCAAATCGGCCCATTGCGGGTGATCTCAGAAGCAAAGCTCCCGCCCACCGGCTCCCCGAGAGCCCGCCTCGCGCCCCGTTGCCTAGGCAACCACACTTCGCCAGGTAGCCCCGCCCCTCCGGCCGTAATTCGCGACGGGGTCCCTCCCCATTGTCCTAGACACTCCTCGCTCCTTACCCGGGAGACGCCTTCCTCGCCGCCCAGAGTCGGCAGCATCTTGGGCACGTTGCGCACCACACCCGGATACTCCACACACACCATACCCCGTTCCCGCCGCAGCTCCAGGGGGACCGCAGCACCCGGTCCAGCCTCGGCCGCCATCCCTGCCCGTGTGCCAGGCCCGTCGCTATTCGTCCCTCAAACGTTCCTAGAGCCCTCGCTTCAATGGTTCCGCGAAGGAATCGTTCCGGGTTCCCTCACTGCTCGCTTCTCCCTAAATCCCCGGGTTCAACGAACCGCGAAGGCCTCTGGGGAGCATATGCCCGGGATCAAAGTAAACGACGGCCACGTCACCTTTTTGTTTAAAATTAAGAAGGTTAGCCGAAGAGGCGGTACAAGGGCCTGTCTCTTCCAAAGGCCTGCGAGAGGCCCGGAGGGTTGTAAGTCACGTCCAGCCTTCGATGTTAGCCAATGAGAACCCGAGATCCAAGGCGCCATTCTAGCCAATGAAAAGTCAGGAGGAAGTCAGGTCCTGGTTTAGCGCCATAGATTTTAGCCAATGAAGAACCAGGACTAGGGATTTCACCCAATGACGAATCGGAGGCGCTCTCGGGGTAGGCTTCCGACCCGCCTCCTTGCGTGCGAAACGGTTCCATGAATAGATTTCCGGACCCGGAAACCCGCGGTGCGGTTTTCTGTGTGCGCACGCGAAGTTCTCACCCCTGCTAGCCACCTCAGCTGCCGTTTCTAACGGCGCCTGGAGGCCAGGCGAGTCCGATCTGAAAGTGGCGAGCGCGAGGGAATTGTGGATTAAATGTACCTCTCACCGCCAAAACCCACACCTAACCCCTCATAGCACTCCCATAGGACAGAGTAGAACTACCCCATAGGGTTTCCAAGGCTGTAAATCTTTTGGGAAGCAGACTGCCACATCTTTCTCCTGCTCACTTTCAGTTAGTAGCCAACGCATTAACAACTAGGCCACCAGGACTCCAAAACTTAGTGGGCGGCTGCATTGGAACCCGAAGTCTCAAGCACCTTAAGTTGGTGAGAGACATTCACTGAAGACTAAACCAAACCAAACCCGTGCGTAAACAGAGTAGAACGGCCCCATGGGGTTTCCAAGGCTGTAACCAATCTTACTCAAATTTATGCATCAACCACTAAGGCCAAAGATGAAGAAATTGAAGGTTTCTACCAACTTTTGCAGTCTGAGACTGATAGAACCTGCAATCAAGATGTATTGATAATTAGTGGTGATTGGAATGTGAAACTTAAAAACAAAGAAGGATCGGTAGTTGGAAAATATGGCCTTGCTGATAGAAATGCTGCTGGACATCCCCATGATAGAATTTTGCAAGACCAACAAGTTCTTCATTGCAAATACTTTTTTCCAACAGCATAAAAGGTGATTATACATATGGACCTTGCCAGATGGAATACAAAGGGATCAAAATTGACTACATCTGTGGAAAGAGACAACAGAAAAGCTCAATATCATCAGTCAGAGCAAGGCCAGGGGCCGACTGCAGAACAGACCTATCAGTTGCTCACATGCAAGTTGAAGAATATTAGAACAAGTCAGCGAGAGGCAAAGTATGACCTTGAGTATATCCCAACTGAATTTAGAGACAATCTCAAGAATAGATTTGATACACTGAATGCTAATGACTGAAGACCAGACCTCTTGTGGAATGACATCAAGGAAATCATACATGAAGAAAGCAAGAGGTCATTAAAAAACAGGAAAGAAAGAAAGACCAAAATGGCTGTCAGAATAGACTCCGAAACTTGCTCTTGAACATCTAGTAGCTAAAGCAAAAGGAAGAAATGATGAAGTAAAAGAGCTGAACAGAAGCTTTCAAAGTGAGGCTAGAGAAGACAAAGTATTATAATGACATGTGCAAAGACCTGGAACTAGAAAACCAAAAGGGAAGAACACGCTAGGTATTTCTCAAGCTGAAAGAACTGAAGAAAAAATTCCAGCCTCGAGTTGCAATATTGAAGGATTCTACAATGAAAATATTAAATGACACAGGAAGCATCAAAAGAAGATGGATGGAGTACACAGAGTCACTGTACCGAAAAGAATTGGTCAACTATTTCAGGAGTGGCACATGATTAAGAACGAATGGTACTGAAGAACTTCCAATCTGCACTGAAGGCATAGGTGAAAAACAAATGTCTTAGTTATCTAGTGCTGCTATAACAGAAATACCACAAGTGGATGGCTTGAACAAAGAGAAATTAATTTCTTTACAGTAAAGTAGGCTAAAAGTCCAAATTCAAGGTGTTAGCTCCAGGGGAAAAATTTCTGTCTCTGGCGGCTCTGGAGGAAGGTCGTTCTCATCAGTCTTCCCCTGGACTAGGAGCTTCTCCACGCAGGGACCCCAGGTCCAAAGGACGCGCTCTGCTCCCAGCACTGCTTTCTTGGTGGTATGAGGTCCCCCTGTTTCTCTGCTCTCCTCTCTCTTTTATGTCTCAAGAGATTGCCTCAAGACACAGTCCAATCTTGTAGGTTGAGTCCTGCCTCACTAATACAACTGCTACCCATCCTTCTTCATTAACATCATAGAGGCAGGATTTACAACATTTAGGAAAATAACACAGTACCAGAAATCATGGTCCAACCAAATGGATGTACACATTTCTTGGAGGACATAATTCATGGCAACAAGACTTCAGGAACTGACGGATTACCAATTGAGATGTTTCAACAAGTAGATGCAGTGCTGGATGTGCTCACTTATCTATGCCAAGAAATTTGGAAGACAGCTACCTGGCCAACTAACTGGAAGAGATCCATGTTTGTGCCCATTCCAAAGAAAAGTGATCCAACAGAATGTGGAAATTACCGAACAATATTGTTAAATCACACACAAGTAAAATTTTGCTGAAGATTATACAAAAGCGGTTGCAGGAGCACGTCGACAGGGAACAGCCAGAAATTCAAGCCAGATTCAGAAGGAACAAGGAATATAATTGCTAATATCATATGGACCTTGTCTTGGAAGAAGCACAGCCAGAATGCTCCTTAAACTTAATAAATTTTGTTATTGCAGTTGAACCAGATGGCGAGACTTCATCTCAGGTACTTTGGACATGTTATCAAGAAGGACCAGTCCTTGCAGCAGGACATCATGCTTGGTAAAGTAGAGGGTCATCAAAAAAGAGGAAGACCCGGAACGAGATGGATTGACACAGTGGCTGCAACAATGGGCTCAAGTATAACAATTGCAAGAACAGCGCAGGACCAGATAGTGTTTCTTTCTGTTGCACATAGGGTCGCTGTGAGTCAGAACTGACTCCATGGCACCTAGCAACAACCTAACAACAGTCATTGAATCAGCTTTCTTAAATCCATCTAGAACAATGAGGTAATCTTTTTTAGATTCAGAAATTATTTCAGAAACTTGGGGTAGCTGTATCCAAGGGGTCCCTCGCTTACTGATTATCTCCTGATATCCTCAGAAGATGCGTTGGTGGCAAAGTGGTTAAGCACTCGACTGCTAACAGAAAGGCTGGCAGTTCAAACCCACCAGCCCCTCCACATGGGAGAAAGATGTGGCAATATCTACTCAGTCCGAGTCCGAATTGACTGGATGGCATGCAACAACAGTATTCTCAAATCAGCACCTTCTTTCCATTCCCGCTTCCACTATGTAGTCTTTTTTTTTTTTTTTTTGAGTCCGCTTTTGCCCTCTCCAGTCCATTCTTCACACAACAGCCAGGGAGATCTTTTTTTTTTTTTTTTTTTTAATTGTGCTTTAAGTGAAAGTTTACAGCTTAAGTTAATTTCTCATACAAAAATTTATACACACATTGTTAGGTGACCCTATTTGCTCTCCTTATAATGTGACAGCACACTTCTCCTTTCCACCCCGGATTTCTGTGTCCATTCAACCAGCTCCTATTCCTTTCTGCCTTCTCATCTTACCTCTGGACAGGAGCTGTCCATTTAGTTACATATATCTACTTGAACTAAGAAGCACACTCTTCCTGAGTATCATTTTATGTCTTATAGTCTAATCTTTGTCTGAAGAGTTCGCTTTGGAAATGGTTTTAGCTCTGGGTTAATAGAGTCCAGGGTCCGTCCATGTCTTCTGGGGTTCCTCCAGTCTTAGACCTTAAGTTTGGTCTTTTTTACTAGAATTTGAGTTCTGCACCCCGCTTTTCTCCTGCTCCGTCAGGGACTATCTGTTGTGTTCCCTGCCAGGGCAGTCATTGGTGGTAGCCGGGCACTATCTAGTTTTTCTGGTCTCAGACTGATGGAGTCTCTGGTTTATGTGGCCCTTTTTGTCTCTTGGGCTAATATTTTCCTTGTGTCTTTGGTGTTCTTCATTCTCCTTTGCTCCAGGTGGGTTCAGACCAATTGATGCATCTTAGATGGCCACTCACTAACTTTTAAGACCCCAGATGCCACTCACCAAAGTGGGATGCAGAACATTTTCTTAATAAACTTTGTTATGCCAGTTGAACCAGATGTCCACTGAAACCATGGCTCCCAGACCGCCACCCCTTCTACTCTGTTCCTCGAAGTGTTTGATTGTATTCAGGAAACTTCTTAGCTTTTGGTTTAGTCCAGTAGTGCTGACTTCTTCTGTATTGTGTGTGGTTCTTCTCTTCACCTAAGATAATTCTTGTCTACTATCTAGTTAGCGAATACCCCTCTTCCTCCCTCCCCACCCTCGTAGCCATCAAAGAATGTTTTCTCCTGTGTTTAAACCTTTTTTTGAGTTCATATAATACTGGTCTCATACACTATTTGTCCTTTTGTGACTGATTAATTTCACTTAGCATAATGCCTTCCAGAGTCACAAGTTATGAGATGTTTCCCGGATTCATTGTTGTTCTTTATCATTGCCTAGTATTCCATCTTGTGACTATACCGTAATTTGTTTATCCATTCATCCATTGATGGGCACCTAGGTTGTTTCCATCTTTTTACTATTGTGAGCAATGCTGCAGTGAACATGGCTGTGCATATGTCTATTCATGTGACGGCTCTTATTTCTCTAGGATATATTCCAAGGAGTGGGATTGGTGGATCATATGGTAGTTCTATTTCTAGCTCTTTAAGGAAGCGCCAAATCAATTTCCAAAGTGGTTATACCATTTTACATTTCCACCAGCAGTGTATAAGTGTTCCAGTCTCTCCAGAACCTCTCCGACATTTATTATTTTGTGTTTTTTGTGTTAATGCTAGTTTTGTTGGGATGAGATGGTATCTCATTGTAGTTTTGATTTGCATTTCTCTAATGGCTAATGATCCTGAGCATTTCCCCATGTATCTGTTAGCTGACTGAATGTCCTCTTTGGTGAAGTGCCTGTTCATATTCTTTGCCCATTTTTTAAATTGGGTTATTTGTCTTTTTGTTGTTGAGGTTTTGCAGTATCTTGTAGATTTTAGAGATTAGACCCTGATTGGATATGTCATAGCCAAAAAATTTTTCCCAGTCTGTGGTTTGCCTTTTTACTCTTTTGGTGAAGTCTTTTGATGAGCATAAGTGTTTGATTTTTAGGAGCTCCCAGTTGTCTAGTTTCTCTTCTGGTGTTTGTGCATTGTTAGTAATGTTTTGTATTCTGTTTATGCCATGTATTGGGGCTCCTAGTGTTGTCCCTATTTTTTCTTCAATGCTGTTTATCGTTTTAGATCTTATATTTAGGTCCTTGATCCATTTGGAGTTAGTTTTAGTGCATGGTGTGAGTTTTGGGTCTTGTTCCATTTTTTTGCATATGGATATCCAGTTATGCCAGCACCATTGGTTAAATTGACTGTCTTTTTCCCAATTAACGGACTTTGGGTCTTTGTCAAATATCAGCTGCTCATAGGTGGATGAATTTATGTCTGGATTCTCAATTCTGTTCCACTGGTCTATGTATCTGTTGTTGTACCAGTACCAGGCTGTTTGACTATAGTGGCGGTATGATATGTTCTAAAATCAGGTAGTGTGAGACCTCCCACTTTATTGTTGTTCTGCAGTAATACTTTACTTATCCGGGGCCTCTTCCCTTTCCATATGAAGTTGGTGATTTGTTTCTCCATCTCATTAAAAAATGTTGTTGGAATTTGGATCAGGACTGCATTGTATCTGTAGATCACTTTGGGTAGAATTGACATTTTCACAATGTTAAGTCTTCCTATCCATGAGCAAGTTGTTTTTCCGCTTATGTAGGTCTCTTTTGGTTTCTTGCGGTAGTGTCTTATAATTTTCTTTGTATAGGTCTTTTATGTGTCTGGTTAGATTTATTCCTAAGTATTTTATCTTCTTGGGGGCTATTATAAATGGCATTAATTAGGTGATTTCTTCTTCAAAGTTCTCTTTGTCGGTGTAGAGGAATCCAACTGATTTTTCAATGTTTATCTTGTATCCTGATACTTGGCTGAAATCTTCTATCAGTTCCAGTAGTTTTCTTGCAGATTCTTTGGGGTTTTCTGTGTATAAGATCATATTATCTGCAAATAGGGTTACTTTTACTTCTTCCTTACCAATTTGGATGCCCTTTATTTCTTTTTCTAGCCTAATTGTTCTGGCTAGGACCTTCAGCACAATGTTGAATAAGAGTGGTGATAAAGGACATCCTTGTCTGGTTCCTGTTCTAAAGGGGAATGCTTTCAGACTCTGTCCATTTAGGATGATGTTGGCTGTTGGCTTTGTATAAATGCCCTTTATTATATTGAGGAATTTCCCTTCTAATCCTATTTTGTTAAGAGCTTTTATCATGAATGGGTGTTGGACTTTGTCAAATGCCTTTTCTGCATCAATCGATAAGATCATGTGGTCCTTATCTTTTGTTTTATTTATATGATGGATTACACTGCTTGTTTTTCTCATGTTGAACCATTCCTGCGTACCTGGTATGAATCCCACTTGGTCATGGTGAATTATTTTTTCAATATGTTATTGAATTCTATTGGTTAGAATTTTGTTGAGTACTTTTGCGTACAGGGAGATATTTTTATTGTGCTTTAGGTGACAGTTTAGAGCTCAAGTTAATATCTCATTTAAAAATTTATACACATATTGTTTTGTGGCATTAGTTGCAATCCCCACAATGTGACAGCACACTCCCGCTTTCCACCTCTGGTTCCCTCTGTCCATTCGACCAGTTTCTGTCCCTTTCTGCCTTTTCATCCTGTTTTTGGACAGAAACTGCCCGTTTGGTCTCGTATATCTGATTCAACTAAGAAGCATATTCTTCACATGTGTTATTTTTTGTTTTATAGTCCACTGTAATCTTTGCCTGAAGAGTGGGCTTTGGGAATGGCTTCAGTTCTGGGTTAACAGCACATCCAGGGGCCATAGTTTTGGAGGTTCCTTCAGTCTCTGTCAAGGCATTAAGTCTCATCTTTTTATGCGAATTTAATTTCTGTTCTACATTTTTCTCCTGCTTTGTCTGGGACTCTTTGTTGTGTTCTCTGTCAGGGTGGTCATTGGTCGTAGCTGGGCACCATCTAGTTCTGGTCTCAGGCTGGTGGAGCCTCTGTTTCATTTGGTCCTTTAGTCCTTTGGGCTAGTGTTTTCCTTTTGTCTTTGGTTGTCTTCATTCTGCTCTACTCCAAGTGAGATGGGACTAATTGATGTGTCTTAGATGGCCAGTTGCAGGCTTTTAAGACCCCAGACGCCACTCACCAAAGTGGGATGTAGAACATTTTCTTAATAAACTATGTTATACCAATTGACCTAGATGTCCCCTGAAATTATGGTCCCCAGGCCTTAGCCCCAGCTACTCTGACCCTCAAAGTGTTTGGATGTGTCCAGGGAACTTCTTTGCTTTTGCTTTGGTCCCATTGTGCTGACTTCCCCTCAGAGAGATCTTTTAAATGTGTACATTATATTATGATACTCCTTGCATAAAATCCTTCAAGGATGCTCTGTCGCACTTAGAAAAAAGCCAACCTGTTACATACCTCTTTTTTATGAGCTGTCTGGTCTGTGTTGACCTCTGACGCCTTAACTCCCTTCATTTGGTTACCAATAGGTTTGTCTTCTGTCACTTCCTAGAATAGGCCACACTCGTCACTTCAGGGCCATGTACCATTGGTCCCTTTGGTGCCTCCTACATAACCGCTTAATGTTTATCTCCCCTGTTAGGTTCTGAGTAGTGTCCAATGCACAGAAGGCACTTAGTAACTCTCTAACAATGAACAGCCGCATTCTGTCTCATGCTCCAGGGTGGATGGCACTTCAGGGTTTTCTGTGAGTGGCGGTGGGGCAGGAGCCCTGGTGGCTCAGTGGTTAAATGCTTGGCTGCTGATGGAAAGATTGGCAGTTCAAACCTACCAGCCAGTCCACAGGAGAAAGATTTGGTAGTTTGCTTCTCTGAAGATTGTTGTTAAACAGAGAACCCCTGAGGGAGCAGGAGAATAGTGGGATGCAGACCCCAAATTCTCATAAAAAGACCAGACTTAATGGTCTGACTGAGACTAGGACGCCGGTGGTCATGGCCCCCAGACCTTCTGTTGGCCCAGGACAGGAACCATTCCCGAAGCCAACTCTTCAGACATGGATTGGACTGGACAATGGGTTGGAGAGGGATGCTGGTGAGGAGTGAGCTGCTTGGATTAGGTAGACACTTGAGACTATGTTGGCATCTCCTGCCTGGAGGGGAGATGAGGAGGTAGAGGGGGTTAGAAGCTGGCGAAATGGACATGCAAAAAGAGAGTGGAGGGAGAGAGCGGGCTGTCTTATTAGGGGGAGAGTAATCCGGAATACGTAGCAAGGTGTATATGGGTTTTTGTGTGAGAGACTGACTTGATTTGTAAACCTTCACTTAAAGCACAATAAAAATTATATTAAAAAAAAAAAGATTGTTGTTGTTAGGTGCTGTTGAGCCAGTTCTGATTCATAGTGACCCTGTGTACAACAGAATGAAACACTGCCTGTTTCATTCAATGACTATTAAGACCACTAAAAACATTTTAGAAAGAAAAAAGTGTAACCTGGGTTTTACTATATTTCATTATATTGTAATTGGAAGACTTAGCTGGGAGCCCCCAGAACTTTGAAAGAAAGGCTCCCTCTGCAAGTACAACAAGGAGTCAACAGCAAATTATGGATAAGCCAGAAGAACGAGAGATCTCAACCTGGAGCTGCAGATGAGGCGTTGGCAGTGCCTGATCTATGCTCTGCAGTGGGGACTTGCTCGTTCTGCCATCATATAGGAGCTCTGTGCAGTGAGGCCAAGATAATTCTCCCAAATATTCCACACCTTGAGGTGAAATTTGCTTTTGAACTTCTCATGTCCTTTTCCTCTAATTTTTTTGCTCACCAAGCAATCTTCTGATGGTTTAATTTTCCAGAAAGGGAAATATGAATAACAGATTAAATTTTACCCATTTATAATTGTAAATTAATAAATCGGTGAGTTTACATCAGACTCTGGGTGGTGCCGGCAGTTAACATGCTCGACTGCTAACCAAGGTTTGGAGGTTCAAGTTGACCCAGAGGTGCCTCAGAAGATAGGCCTGGAGATCTGCCTCTGAAAAATCAGCCATTGAGACCCTATGGAGCACAGTTCTACTCTGACACACATGGAACCTCCATGAATCCGAATCATCTCCATGGCAACTGGTTTAATTAAGGCTGCCAGGGAAAATAAAGCCCAGTGTATTTTAACTTCTTTCCAGCAATTGGCCCTGCCAGGTGTGTTACCCCAATGTGCCTCCACTTCTCCAGAACCCTAGGGAGTCACAAAAGAATTCTCAGCCAGATCTGCACAGGTTCAGCTCTTCCCTGAGGAAGCTTGGGCCCCCTGGAGTGGGAGCAGGTGGGGCAGCCAGCACCCCTAATGCTCCTCTACCCCCTGTTCCAGCCCCCAGGCACTAAGGACATGCTGGGCCCAGCCGTTGGTAGTCCCAGCATCCAGACAAACCTCTACCCCTGCAGGCTCCATGACATGCGGACCCAGTTGAAGACACACAGCTGTCCTGTCTGCTGACGTATCCCAGAGTGTTGGAATGGGCTGCTGGTTGATTGGCCTTTCTCTGGCTGACAGGGCAGAATCCCATGGGGCGGGGTGAGGAAGTGGCCTGACACTCCTTGTTACCCTGGAACCCCCATACGTGACTCTTGTCCAGGGAATACCAAAAATTGGCTGGGAAACCTCTTTTGTGAGGAGACCTGGAGTTGGGGCTATTGATCCTCCAATAACTGAGGGCAAGTAGGACTTTGGAAAATATTCTCTTTGGGCCTCAGAATCTGAATATTCCTTCCTGGGTTGCTAGATCAGTCCACCAAGCACATTAAAAACAAACAAAAAAACAGTTGCCATGGCGTAAATTCTGCCTCATGGTGACTGAGTGCTCCTTAGAGTTTTCAGTGGAAACTCCTTAGAGTTTCCAGGGCTTTCTTTCAAGGCACCTCTGGGTGGACTTGAACCTCCAAGTTTTCACTGAGCAGCTTAGCATGTTAACTGCACCACCCAGGGACACATTAAAAAGAAAAAAAGTTGCCATCTAGTTGATTCTAACTATGTATTGCAGAGTAGAACTACGTTCCTGAAGCTCATAAAACCTATTGACGAGGAGTTGAGTCTGACTCATAGCAACCCTATAGGATAGAGTAGAACTGCCCCATAGGGTTTCCAAGGCTGTAATCTTATGGAAGCAGACTGCCACATCTTTCTCCCTCAGGGCAGGAGCAACTGATGGGTTCCAACTGCCAACTTTTCGGTTAGCAGATGAGCGCTTTAATGACTGCGCCACCAGTGCTCCTTCCTGAAGCACATACCAAAAAAAAAAAACACCAAGCCCCTTGCTGTGGAGTCAATTCTCACTCATAGCGACCTTATAGGGCAGAGTAGAACAGCCCCGTGGGGTTTCCAAGGAGCAGCTGGTGGACCTTTTGGTTAACAGCCAAACTCTTAACCACTGGGCCACCAAGGCTCACAGTAGATGTTTACAGTTTCCCAGTGAGACTCCAGTGTACTGCACCTTAAGGACCGAAGCAAGGCGTAATGTTCACTTGCGACCACAAGATGGCGACTGAGCGTCTTCGTGGGCAACACCACTCCCTGGTAATCATAAGGGCCCATGACACCCTGAAGAAAAGACAAAGCAGCCACAGAAGGAGAAACAGGGTGGGGGGCGGGGGGCGCAGTGAGCAGAGAGCAGAGAGCTCTGAGCTCCTAAAAGGGCCTGTGCTGGGCCAGGGGTCAGCAGCCTGCTTCCAATTAGATCAGACCAGGGGGACGCATGACCACGCCTTCTCCCTCTCCCCACATAAACACTCATAACTCCCAGGACCAGGAAGGAGTCCTCCCACAGTCCCATCCTGGATGTCAGATGATGTCAACCTAGCGAACCCGGGCTTATATAGAAGTTTCACAGTTTTCTTTTTACCTTTCAAGCAAGGCAAACTGTTCCAAAGAACATTCTCCTTCCCAATCATTTTGTCATTTCGAAGCAAAATTAAACTAAATACAATGGGACTGAATTTCAAAGGTTGTTCGTA
Source organism: Elephas maximus indicus (assembly GCF_024166365.1). Classification (NCBI taxonomy): domain Eukaryota; kingdom Metazoa; phylum Chordata; class Mammalia; order Proboscidea; family Elephantidae; genus Elephas; species Elephas maximus. Next base: position 84,094,154 of record NC_064827.1, on the reverse strand, counting down.
AAGAGTTTGTGTGGCCTAAATATTTTTTTAAAAATGTACCAGGAAGAAGCAAATTTACAGTAAAGGTGATCAAATTTAAACATCAGGATCCCTCAACTGAATGGGCTTCTTTTACCCTCGGAGGCAGGTATATGTGTGTTCACACTGGCATATGTTTTTATAAATATTGAAAAAGTAAGATATTTTAACTCTATGAGGTAGCTGTCTCTTTCCACCTGCCCTATACTCCATAACATTTCCCATGTGTTGGGAGGCATTGAAGTGGCCATAGGCATTTGGGGGTTTGGCTAAGGGGAATCTGAGTTGGGGATACATTTATTTTGGATTTAGTGGAATATATGTACATGGTATAGTTAGGTTACTGCTGACCATCCCCCTCCTTTTTTTGTCTGCTTGTTCTATGAAAGATGTATTAAAATTTCCCACTATGATTGCAAATTTACCTATTTTTCCATCTAGTTTTGTCAATTATTTATATATATATTTGAGGCCATGTTATTATGTAATATATAAATTTAATATGTTACATATTCCTGGTAAATGGCCCTTTTATCATCATGAAATATTCCTCTTTATCTCTATTAAAGTCTAAATTGTCTGATATTAAAATAGCTACAAGAGATTTGTTTTGGTTAATGTTTTTATGGTATATATCTTTCGTATCCTTATATTTTAAGTCTGTCTCTTGTAAGCAGCGTATAATTGTTTTCCCTCCTATCTAATATCCTTTGTCTTTTAATTGGAATATTTAATCTCTTTATATTTAATGTAATTACTGATGCATTTGTGTTTAAATCTTTCATTTAACTATTTATTTTCTATGTGTCCTACCTATTCTATGTCCCTTCCCCTTTCTTGCCTTCTTTTGGATTAATTGTATTTTAATGTTCTATATTCCTTGTAATAACTATTTGTACATGCTTTTACTGGTTATCCTAGAGATTATCATATGATACTTTGATCTATTAAAATCAAATACAAATTAGTACTTTTACCACTTCCATGACAATGCAAAGACACATTTAGACCCCTCCTGCCTTTTTTGTGGTATTGCTATCATGTATTTTATATATAGTGTGTATACTTTTAAATCAACTTTATTGAAGTATAATTTGCATGCAATAAAATATACCCAGTTTAAGTGCTTAGTTTGATGAGTTTACAAATACATAAATGTAGTCACCACCTCAATAATGATATAGAATATTTCTATCACCTCAAAAAATTCCCTGGTTCCCTTTGCAGTCAGCCACCCCCCCATCAGGCTAGGAAAACAGACAGGGGACTGAGGGCTCTAGAGATCGAGAGGGCTCTTTGCATTACTTACTGAACACCGAAATTTCTAGAACTGGGCAGGCATTTGATGGGTGGGGCTTAGGTTATGGGACTGCCTGCTAGGGGGAGAAAAAGGAAAAATCTGAGCTCAAGGCTTACTAGGGCAGGCAGGGGCACTGCTGGGAACTGCCCTCCCACCAAGGCCACCCACAAGTGAAATTTTTCCAAAAGGGCGATGGAGGGAATGCTGGACAGTCAACCAACCAACCAAACAACAACAACAACAAAAAAATGAAAAAGTAAATATCCCAAACTGAGCTCCAAAATATCCCTTGCAAATGTCTTCCCCCATATTCCTCCTCTAGGAGTCCCTTGTTCTGAAATGACAGCATCTGAAATTTGGACATCATCCTGGATCTTCACTCTCCCTGGTCCCTGCACCATCCATTGTTCCATCTGTTTACCCCATCTCCTAAATGGGTCAGGAATCCACCTTCTGTCCCCTCCCCTTCCATCACCCTCACTCCAGTCACCATCATCTCTCAACTTTACCACTGTGGACAGCCTCCTAACTGGTCTCCCCATATCCACTTACATGGGAACTACGGGCACATGGTTCAAAATTCAAAAAACACCCATTGAAGTCTCCCACTCCTGTCCCCCCGGGGTATCGTGATCTTCTCTTTGGAGGTAACCAATGTTATCAGTTTCTTGTTTAATTCTCTGAAGATAGTCTATGTATTTACAAGCAAAATCGCATGTATATTCTCCATCCCCTTTAAAAACAAACCCACAAATGGTAGCCTATGTACTCCCTTATATACCTTCCGTTTTTCACTTGGCAATATATCATGGAAATTACTCCGTATCAATTCATTGGGCACTTCCTCATTTCTTTAACAGATACACATTATTCCACTGTATGGCTGCACCATGATTTATTTAACCAGCCTCCTTTGATGGATTCTTAGGTTGTTTCCAGTCTTCAGCAAACACAAAGGACATTGCAATGAGTCACAATTGTATGTCATTTCACACATGAACTAGATAGCTGTAAGATATTGTTGGGTCAAAAGGTACGTGCAAATGTGATTTTGTTAGATGTCACTAAATTTTCTCCCATTGATGTTGCAACAATTTATAAGGCTAACTCTGTGTCAGGGTCACAAGGGGCCTCAGAGGCATCTGGCCATCCTCCAGCACTGACCCACCGTGCTCCCTCAGAGGGGTGTGCTGGTTCATTGTGATGATGCTGGGTCTCTCTCTCTAGCACTGCCTTCCCCACCCCCCTGAAGTTTTAGGGCTTCATTCTCCTTCACAGGGACTCGTGATTGTCCTCCCACCACGGAAGCCAGGAAGCCCTTCTCTCCTAAAACCCAAATCTGATCCCTTCCTATCCTGCCTCAGACCTGCCCTGGCTCCCCATTGCTCTGGGAAGGAAACCCAAACTCTTAACAGAGACCCTGAGGTTCCGGAACCTCTGGGCGTCTCACACCTCCTCCCAACCACCCCCGGATTCCTAACCCTGAGATTCCAGAACCCCCCACCCCCCCGGACCTCCGTATCTTTGCTCTCCCAGCTCTACTGTCAGCTCGGGGTGACCTCTAAGAATGTGTTTCTGCCACCAGTTTTGGACAGGCCCCCTCCCCCGTATCCCACCTGCTGCCCCAACACAGCGCACCTCCACTCCCCACCCCCCCATCCCCCGTCAGCTGGTTGTCTGCTCGTTGGTGGCGTGACCAGGGGATGGGTCTCCTTGGTCCTGTTACCCCAGCGCCTGGCACGCACCAGGCACGGAATCAGAGTTAGCTAACGAATGAGTAAATAAATAGTGAACGAAGGACTGAGCAGAGGAGTAACGCGCGCTCCCGCCCTCCGCAGGCCCCACCCCGCGGCCGCGCAGCCACCACGGAGCGCCGTCCTGTCCCTTGCGGGTTCCGCGCTTCCAGCCTAGCCTGAGACCCTAGAGCAGCAGTGGGCACGGCGTCCGGCTGGGTTCGGGCTAGGCGGGGCGCCTGGATCCCCGCGCTGCAAAAAGGACCCTGGGGGAACGGAAGGATGAATGAATTGAATAATCAAATAATTCAGGAATGTTGGCCTCAGGGTCTGCCAGGGCCACGACCCCACCGGCGAGGAAGAGGTGGGGAAAAGAAGGAGGGAAAAAAAAAGGGAGCCTGGAAGGAGAAGGGGGGGAGGGGTGAGGGGAAGGAGGAGAAGGAGAAGGTGGAGAAGAAAGGAGAGGTGGGCAGGGTAGGGGAGATGAAGGGAAGAGGAGGGAAAGGAGAGAAGTAGGGAGGGAAGGATGAAAAGAAGGGGGGAAGAAGAGGAAGATGAGGAGAGGAGAAAGAGGAAGGGGGAGGGAGGGAATTGGCATTCTTGATTTTGCTGGTAGTGTCCCTAGGCCCCCCATCCCCTTCCCAGTCCTGGGCACCCTGCCCAGCCACATCCTGAGTGTGGACTTGGTGTCCTGGCCTGAGGATCTGGGGAGGAGAGTGGCCATGGGACCTAGGACTGAATGGCCTGAAGTTAAAAAGCCTTGGGGCAGAGATCCTTTAAGGTTCAGTTAAACCTTGGACACGTCAGGTCTGGGCCTTAGTTTCCATGTCTGTAAAACAGGGATAAGTAGCTCCCATTTCAGTGCACAACAGTGAGGATCTCATTGCAGCAGCTATGTGGATCAGGTGAGATTATACATGGGAGGGGCTCAGTATGGACTATGGTGCCTTTGGGGATGGGCCCTCCAAGCCAATCAGACTGGACTGGCTCATCCTCCCCCTGTCAGGTGAGTCCAGGGCACCAGGGCTCTTCGAGGTGCAGCTCTGGGGTCCTGGCATCCTCTCCCTACTGACTGGGAAAGCAGTTCTCAAACAGGTCCACAGTCCACACTGTCTCAGGTACGGCTGGCAATGGTTCTGAACGCCAAGCTGTGGTCTTGGGCAAAGGTTAGAAATCCCCCCGCACCTCCAGCTCCACTCTGTTAGCTAGTCCTGGGACCTTATTCTGCACTGGCTCTTCTGGAGTGAGGAGGAATCAGGCCCGTTAGTTTGGTCATCACCTCTTCCATCGACCCATCAATCCATCCATCCAATGATCCATCCATCCATCACCCGTCGGAGTTTAACTACTGAATGTTGGGGTAGCATTAGAAACCTTCATAGAATGAATATTCTGGGAAGAGACATGATCAGACAATGACACACATGGCTATTTAATGACAACTACAATCAGCATCAGAGGGGGTAATGACTGGGGGCCATGAGAGCCTATAACTGGGGAGAGTAGGCTTCCTTATGGGGAGCATGTGAGTTGGAATGGGAATGAAGTAGGAGCGGGCCTGGTGAAGATTTGAGGGAACTGCCTTCCACACAGAGGCAACAGCATTTCCGGAGGCCCAGAGGCAGGTAAAGCCAGTCTGGGAGAAAGGGTGGGAGAAGGTTGCTGTGATTTAGAGTGCTGCTGCCACTTAGGTGCTCAGTCAGCCAGAAGAAGTGGAGATCCCTGACAGGTCGCCCACAGTGAAGGCCCCTTCCCTGCCCCAGTCCAGCGCAGGGCTGCCTGGTGTTGTCAGCTGCCAGTGGAGGGTTCTTTGCCCACCCTGTCTCTCTATCCGGATCGTGGTGGCTCTCAAGCCTGGCTCTGTCTCTCAAGCCCTTATTCAGCCAACACAAGGCCATACCATGCCCAGCATGGCTTTTTGCGTCTCTTTGGCCCAGTACCTCATCCCAAGTACATGCCCAATGAGCACTTTGTATTTTACAAAATTTTAGACCCTAGGACTGGAGACCTCATCTTGAACAGCTCTCTTCCTTTTGCGGCTTGGGAAACCTAGGTCCAGAGAGAGAAAGGGACTTCCCCAAAGCCACTCCAGGGATTTGCAGGAACACCAATTCTGGCTCCAAGGATTTAAATACATGTGAAGCCCTTAGAACCAGGCCAGAGCCAGTGCACATACTCTCTGTTACCTGCATCATTTCACTCTAGCCATCCCTAAGATTTCCTGGGAAAATGACCTTGGAAAAAGTTTCCCTGGATGAAAAGAGAGAATTTCCAGAATCCTGGGTGGCCCCCTGTGCCCCAAGCACTGTGCAGTCACTTTTCCCCAACCTCCACTGGCCCCAACCCACCTCTATTCCAACCAGAATGCTGCCCCTCAAACCAAGGAATCAGAAACAGTTGGGGGATGCCTGCACTTTTCCTCCTCAGGCCAGTCCTATGAGTAGGTTTTATTATCACCCTCATTTTATAGATGAGCCAGTGGGGCCCAGGGTAGAGAAATGGCTTGCTACGGTTACAGAGTCCAACTTCAAATCCATTTCTTCTTTTTCTGCTGGTGGAAGGAGCCTCAGTGGCCTGACTCCCCCAGCCCCCCATGTCCAAAGGGAGGACAGGTGGGTGCCCCAAGGGCAGTCTCCAGTCTAGCTAGATTCCAACAAGGAGCGTGGGGAGTCTCTCTGGAAAGGTCTCTAGGGCTGATACAGTTGACCCAGCCTCTGGCCTGGGAATGGCATCTTGGCTCCTAATTCCTCCTGCCAAGACTCTTTATTTATTTGTTGTAAAAATATAGGTAACATAACATTTGCCAATTCAACATTTTTTACTTGTATATTTCAATGAAACCAGTTACATCAATCATATTGTGTAACCATCATCAACATACATTGCCATATTTTCCATCCCCATAACAGAAGCTCCATGCTAACTAAAAAAAAGACTCTCCTGTTTCCCTTCCCTCACCCTGTGGTAACCACTGCTAAACTCTGATCTCTCTACTTGTGCCTATTCTAGGTGATTGCTCTTGGTGAGATCACACAATATTTTCCTCGTTGTGACTGACTTGTTTCACTCAGCATGTCTTCAGGGTTCATCCGTGTGGTGGCATGTATCAGGGCTTCATTTCTCTTTCTGACACGGTAATACTCCATTTCGTGTAGATAGTCCTTCACGTCCTCCATGCCAAGGGCTGCTGGGCTGGGCTGCTGGGCTGCCCTGAGTGGGTGCAGCCCAGTGGAGCAGGGGAGAATGGTTTGCAGGCTGAGCTGGAGAGGGATGGCTGGGGGTGGAGGGCACTGTGGGTCACCTTCCCTTCAGACTTTCTGAGAAGGCCCCCGCCCTTCTCTCTCTCTGAGGAGGCTCAAGCTGGGATGGCAACACCAGTGCCAGCCGTAGGCGCTTCCTCTTTGCCCAGCTCTTTGCAGAGCGGTGGAGCCCTGGGCCCGCGGCCTCTGGCCGGCCCACCCAACGGCCCTGTCTCCCCCCGACCGGACTTCCGCATGGCCAGGCCACCCCACCCCACACCTGCAGCAGCCCATGCGGCTACTTTAGAAGGTTTATCTGCCAGAGGGGTTTGAGGGTGGGCAGCGGGCCCCTTATCTCCCTGGCAGAGCACGGTCCTACGGTTGGGGCTTTGTAATCTGACATTGTGATTTTTTCACCCTTGTTTTTCCCCCATGGAGGGAAGATTTGCTGAATCATCCGGGGGCGGTGGTTGCAGGGGGCTAGGGGCGAGGCAGCTGGAGGGCAGTGATAAGTGTGAGGCCAGGCTGGGGGGTGTTGGGGAGCCGTGGAGAGGAAACCCCGAACTGTGACAGTTTCCAGCTAAGATTGTAGGCTTCTGAAGAGCTGCCCTGGGGAGCCTAAGTCTGCAGAGCCTGAATCTTCCTTCCAGATGAAGCCCTGGATACAGGTGGTGGAGTCGGGCAAGCCCAGGTAGACACCCCTGAGCCAGCAGGGGCTGGAAGACCAGGGAACGTGGCAGCGAACTGGGGTTAATGTGGCTGCCAGGGCCCCTCTGGGTCACGTTTGTTTTATAGATGGGCCCCTGGGCTCTGAGTGGGGCATTGACCAGTCCCTTGCCCCCCAACAAGTTGGGATGGGTTCCCTCAAGCCTTTGCACACTATTTTCTTGGCTTGGGGCATCCCTCTCCATTTTCGGCCCAACAAATTCATTTTGTCTCTCAGACGTCTGCTTCCTCTGGAAAGACTGCCCTAACCCCCTCGGTTGGGCGTGGTGACCCTCGGGCTCCCAGATCTCATCTCATGGGCCTTGCCTCCCCAAGGCCCAACACAGAGTGGACATCAGTACATACTTGTTGAATGAGGTCTTGTGTTCTCTCCTCAGAACCCTGAGAGGTGTTGTTGTCTATTGAGACTAAAAATCTGTGGCCTGCACGGTGGGAAGAAATCTGCAGACTGGGTGGGCTAGGACCCAGAGACCCCTTTCTTCTGCCTTTCCACAGCCCCAGCCCCCTGCCCCTCACTCTCCCTGCAGAGTGGCCCGACCTCCATGCCTGGTCCTCCATCCTCTCCAGAGGTGACCTTTTGTACCAACTCCTGCAGGGAACGAGGCACTGCACACAGTAGACCCACCCCCTGTCTGCCCAGGGCTGGCAGCCCAGTGGAGGCAGATGTTCCTCCAGCAACTGATTGCCAGGCAGTGGGCCACATACAGAGATGGCGCCATGCCGGGCACAGTGTGAGGGCTCTGAGCAGAGAGGCCAGAGGCTTCCCCAGGATGCTCTTTGCCTGACTGGTTTCTGATTCCCCCAGAGTCTGGTGGGCAACCACAGCCTGGGGAAGAGGGGTGATTGACGCCCCTGAGTCAGTGACCACATCCCCTGCTGCTCCCAAAAGGGGGCTTCTGGGGCAGGAAGAGCTGCCCGCCATGGTCGCTTTGCTCCCTTCCTGCTGCCCAACTGAGCTCAGAGATAAGTCCTCACTGGGCTGGGAGAGGCCAGGGGCTCAGGCCTTCCCCAGAAATCATGTCAGAGTTCCTCACGTGGAGGAAGGGGCCTGAAGCCACGATAACCCCTTTATTTTTAAGAGATCCGGGAGGAAGTCCCAAGTCACCCTTTGCAGAAATAGCTCGAGCTCCAGCCTGGCATCTGTGGCCCCAGCTGTCAGCAAGGGCAGCCGATGAGTGCAGTACAGTTCAGCTGGTCATGTGGTCACAGCACCCCACCAGCCATCTAAGTGTCTTCCACCGGCCCTGGACTGGGGGTCCCTGGGGACAAGGCCCGTGTTCTATGAGCTCATGGCTAGAGCTGTTGTGGCAATGATAATAAAGACGAGGACTTTGCTTATTGTGTGCATAACGCGTGCCACCAAGCTACTCAGCGTCACCTCATGGGAAGTGCTGTAATCATGGAAGGAACACGGGCAGAGCAGAGTAAGCTGCCTGGGAAGGCACTGGGAGGAGGTGGTATTTGATCTGGGCCGGGGACAATTCTGAGAGCTGAGCAAAGTGGTTGGAAGAGATGAGTCAGTCACTCCAGGTGGAAGGATCAGAAAGAGCAGAGGCTCAGATTAAGAGGTGTCAACAGGTGCAGGCAACAGTGAGCTATCTATGGACTTGCCAAGTTATTTAACCTCTCTGGCCTCAGTTTCCTTATCACGAAAATGGGGGTAATAGTAATACCTCTCTCAAACAGTTAATTTACATAAAGTGCTTACAACCATATCTGGTGCTTTGTAAGCTCTGAATAAATATTGGATGCTAGTTTATTACTATTAGTAATGCTAGGTAGTGTCTAAGTTGCAAAAATGGGTCACTTTCTAAGTGTCTTCCCAATTTTCACACTGTGTTCCCATTTTCAGAAACTGCATAAAAACTTGCATGTATACATGCATGCTGGCACACACACGTGCACACCACACACATACACCACACATGTGTACACCACACACACGTACACCACTCTCCGCTCTTTCTCCACCACAGTCATCACCTCTACCCTCCATTGCCTTCTTCAAGAATTGGCATAAGGAGGTCTTGGGACCCTGGAGCATTCAGGCTAAATCTAGGTATTTCTAAAGACAACAGGTGCCATCCTACAGAGGACAGAAACCAGATGATATTGGGCCTCCTGACTCCCTGCCTGGGGCTCTCTCCTTCCACACCTGTCTCTTTTGGAGGGAACATAGTGCTTCTTGGGAATTCCTGGGAGGTGCAAACAGTTAATGTGCTTGGCTGCTAACTGAAAGGTCGAAGGTTAGAGTCCACCCAGAGGTGCCTTTGCAAACCCTATGGAGCACAGTCCTACTCTGACACACATGGAGTTGCCAAGAGTTGGAGCTGACTTGACAACAACTTTTTGTTTTCCTTTCTTAAGAGCTTCTCAGTGAGGCCTTCCCTGGCCACCCAAGCAATGTGGCAACTCCCTATATTACCCCCCTCCCCTTCCCTGCTTTCTGTTTCTTCTGGCTTTGTTTATTCTCTGCTTCCCCCGTGAGCTCCAAGAAGGCAGAGATGTTTTCTCTTTTCTCCACTGCCTTATCCTCAGCACCTAGAACAGATCATGGCACATGGCAAATACTCAGTAAATATAAGTTGATGAGTAGATGATTCCCAACCCATTAGGGAGAACTTAGGAGTCCCTGGGTGGCACAAATGGTTTCATACTTGGCTACTAACTGAAAGGTTGGTGTTTGAATCCACCCAAAGGAGCCTCGGAAGAAAGGCCTGGTGTTCTGCTTTCAAAAAATCAGCCTTGGAAACCTGATGGAGCACGGTTCTACTCTGAAAAGCATGGGGTCGCCATGAGTCAGAATCAACACACACACTGGAAAGGGAGAAGTTGGTGTGACTATAAGAGCCATGGGCCCCGGCTGCCCTACATGACCTCTAGGGGTCACAGATGCCCACTCTGCAGACACAGGCAAGACCGACCCTCTGCTTGGGCCCCAGGGCTAGGCAGATGTGAGTGCCCACAGACTGCTCCTGGGCTGGAAGTTCCAGCCGCCTGCTCCTGGCAGGCCCCAAGGACCCTTGGCTGGTGCTCTCTCTCCTTCTCTCCCTCTTAAAACAAACCAATCACCCCCTCCCCCAAAACACTGTCACCGTAGAAGCCATGGAAAACGCAGACCATGTCTAGCAAAGGGAATAAAAACTCCACCCCCAAAGATAACTCTGCGGACATCGGCATCTGCCTCTCCTCCTGACAGATGGTTTGACACCTCTGAGATCAGGCCGCGTGTGCAACTGTGCTTTTCGCTGGTAGCATCACATCATGAGTGATTTTTTCTTGTAGATCACAAAGCATTTCTTACAGAACTCTATTCTTCAGGTGGGATGGCAGGGGGCCTCCCAGACCTTGGCTTCCTATCCATCCTCCTCCTCCCCTTCCTTCTCCTGTTTTCCTGGATTCTCTCCTCCTTCCTGCTGATTTGCATGCTCTGAGTTTTGGTTTCCTTGTTTGTAAGGCTAGGATGAGAATGTCCTGTCTCCTGGGGCTGCTCAGGAGGGGCTCATTAAATGTGAGCAAAATCTGACTCTCATCTAAGACCACAGGAGAGAAAAAGGCTGGGGTAGGAGGGTGGAAAGAATGGTGGAGAAGTGGCAAAAGGTGCCCTGCCTCCTGCTTCCACACGCTATCCTCATGTGTTCTGGAGTTTCGGAACCTTCCAGAAAAGTGCTCTTTTCTTTTAGGCCTTGCAAAAGAGCTGGGAAACACCAGTGTCAGCACCATCCTGTAGCCTGGAGGGCTGTGGCCGGGGGAGAAATGGGGTCTTCAGCCTCCACAGCCAGCGCAGGTGGCTGGGATGATGAGAGTCCCCAGGAACCTGGAAGCCTCTTCCTTCCAGTCTCTAGTCATTCGGGTGAAGTGGTTGGAAGTCTCTCTCCCTCTCCCCTGCTTCCCCTCTCCCGCTCTCTGGGCCACCAGGCTCCTGATAACACTTGGAAGGCGCTATCGGCTGGGAGCGTCCTCCTGCCCGGGTCCGCTGGCCTGCTCTGTGCTGACGGTTGGCAGCCGGCACTGTTTGATAAACTTATCAGGCCAAACCTGAGCCCTGGCCCACTGGGCACATGCCCCTGCCGCAGATTTTCCTCCTGCTGCCTTCCTGCAGACCCTTGGCTGGATCCTCAGCCCCTCCCACCTGGGGCTCAACCCCAGCTGGACACCCCAGTAGTCAGTGCAGGGCGACCCCCCACCAAGGCCGGGGGTGGGCTTCTGGGAAGAGCTGTGTGTCTAGCGTCCACTCTGCCTGCCCCCAAGCTGGGTCTCTACCTCGGTGGCCCTGGCCCACCTGCTGAGAGGAAGCCACCAGCCCTGAAGGGGTTGCCCATCCATCTCACACTTATTGGGGGCTTCAAGCTAAGCGTTAGGATACAAAGGATCGGGCCCCGTATCTGCAGGGACATGACTTACGGGGTTGGTGGGATGGTAGGGGCAAGTCAACTAGCACTCACAAAGCAGAAAGGAAGTGGCCTCCGTGGGCACTACGGGAGCTGGGGCGGGGGGGCGCTGAGGAGGCAGACCTCAAGGCAGGGAAATCATGTTTGAGCTGAGGGAGTCTTTTTCTTTTTAAATGCCAGCGATAATGTTATCATGCATGCCCATTGCAGAAAAATAAAACATAAATGGCTGAAAAGATGAAAAAAATACACACAACCCCCTTTATTCAGTGACAGCCACTGTTGATATTCTTGTAAACATATATATATGAAATCATACGGTGTATACTGATTTTTAAACCACTTTTCACGTAAGATATCATGAACAACTTCCTATGTCAATACATTTACTCTGCAAAATCTATTTTCTCTTCAATTTTTTTTTTTAATCAAAAAACAATCCACATCTGTTTTAGAATTAGCCTTGAGGGTGAAATCCAACCCTCTTTCCTAGCCCCCAGAAACAGCCTCGACCGTTGTTCTTTCTCCAGATTTGTTTTTCTGGAACACATGCAAATTCACCGTGTGTTGCTTTTACAGAATTGGCAGTGCCACATGCCGCATGCATCCTTCATTTCGCATCAGGCCATAGGCCCCTTTCTGGGTCAGCCCTTGTAAGGTGACCTGGCTCCTTTTAGTGGCCACTTGGATGTCCCTTGTGTGGGTGTGCCATTGGTCTTGCTTAGCCAATGTCTCGTCATGGAGCATTTAGAATGATTCCGATATTTTTTTGCCGTTACGAACGGGCTGGTACTAAACCCATGCACCCATCCATAAGTATTTCTTTTAGATTCTAGGACGGAAAGCTTCTCAGGTGTGCCTGAGCTGGGGTTCACAGCTGGGAGGAATCAGGGGAGGGAAGACGCATTTCAGAAGAAGCCTTTTCGAGGGAGCAGGACACAGTGAGGCCTTGATGTTTTTCTGTGGGTCCTTTCTCCCCACCTTTGCTTCCCATCCTTGGTCAGCCTCTGACTCCTCAGCCTCAGCTCAGTCAATGTCCATTGCCTGGACTGGTGCTGCTGTTGCTCCTTATACTGACTCAGATCAGCCCCCTCCCTCCCACTCCCACACCAGCTCACCCCAGCCCACCCTTGCGCTCCCCGCAGATCATCTTTCTAAAGCTCAACTCTGATGTCTCTTCAGCTCCTCCTCATCTCCCGTCTGGCTCCGGAAGGAGCCTTTAGAAGAGCCCTTTGGGTCTTCCATCTCCTCTGCTTTCCCCCAAGCCCCTCCCCATGTTCTGCCCCACTTTCCATGGCCTTTCCAGCTTCATGTACTTCTGGCCACCCCAAATTCTTCCTCCTTCTCTGGTCATGTCTTTCAATTCTCACTCTCTGCCTGTCTGTCCTGCTCCTCTGCCCCTGGAGTAGGAGTCAATGTAGGGTGGTGGTTAGAGTAATGTCTCTGAAGTCAGACAGACCTGGTTAAGCCTGGCACTGCCACTTACTAGCTGTGTGACTTCAGGCAAGTCCCTGAACCTCTTTGGGGCTCAGTTCGTTTGTGGGGTTGCTGTAAGGATTGCCTGAAACCATCTGAGGAAAGCAGCACGTGGTAAGTGCTGCCAAGTTGTGGATGTCCTCTTTTGAAATCCTACCTGTCCTTCAAAGCCCTCTCAAATGCCACCTCCTTCATGAAGCCTTCCTTGGTTATTCTAGCCAGAAATTCATCTCCTTTTGGACACTGAGCTTCTTGGGCTTCTCCTCACAGCTCTTGGCTCATTGAACTGTGAATGAAAACTATCCGTGGATGTGACTCATTCCCCTCTACTAGAAGCTATTCTCTCTCAGCTCGAGCTCCGTGTCTGACCCAAAGCAATGACCAGTTTTGAATGAATCCCTTCCCTGTTGAAGGCACTGGAGCCGGTTCAGGAGTGTGGCTTCCCTGCACCTGATAACAGCAGTCCTTGGTATCAAGCAGGACTGAGGGTTTCCATATATCATCCCTAACCTGTACAACCCTTTGCGAAGGAGGTGCCATTATCCCATTTTACAGATAGGGCAACTGAGGCTCAAAGAGATCAGCTGACTTACCCAAGGTCACAAGAGCAAATGCAGAACTGGGACCCGGATCTGATTCCAATTTTAGGTTGTTTTCTTCTTTGATCCTGTTTACCCTTCCTTCCAGTGCAACCAACAACTGTTTCCTCTGGTTCTCTCCTCTGTTGAGTCCTGGGGTTCAGAGGAAGAGCTGGTCTCTAAAGCCCCCATCCCATTAAAAAAAAAATTAGGGAATGGCAAATCCTTCAGCCCCCAGGTTCTGGGTTTGGGTGGGCAGGGCTCTTCCTATTTGCTTTAGCCAGAATTCCCCTGGACAGTCCTATCAGATGCGTGTGTGTGTGTGTGTGTGTGTGTGTGTGTGTGTGTTAAGGGGGAACTTTGTGATTTGCATAGAAGGGTGGTCTAGCCTCCTCAGCAGGTTCCCTCTTCATGTCCTGTAGGGGCCAGGGGTCAGCTTCTGGAGTTGGGTAACAGGGACCAGCACATCAGATCCAGCAAAGCCAGCACATTGACCACCTACTCGCACCCCTTCTCTTCTCAAGGGGGAAAATGAAGCCTAGAGGAGAAGGGACTTGTCCAAAGCCACACAGCCAGGGGCCAGGCTGGGTGGGTGCTGGGGGATGGGGCACATTGGGTGGGTGCTAGGGGATTGGGGCACATGGGGTGGGTCCTGGGGTGGGGGCATGGGATGGGTGCAAAAAGGTGGGGGGCATGGGGTGAGTGCTGGGGGTGCATGGTGTCTCTTACACACACATACACACACACACACAGATCAGGGAGCTGTTTTGCATGCTTCTCATTTGCTAAACAAAACTGAACCAATATCAGGATTTCAGCCACTTCTGCAGCAGATTTTTTTTTTCCCTTCCGGGTGGGGCAAGGAAGAGATATCGAGTTGTAAGGGCAAACCAGACAATGTGTCTTTCTTCAGTGCCTGAGGCTAGGTGAGGTTGGGGTTTCGAGTGTCCACACCTCAACTCTTGCCCGCAAAGGTGGGGGCGGGGAGGCCACAGCAGCCTCAGAGCAGTCGGGGCTGGAAACATTTGCATATGGCAGAGAAAGGGGGCAGGTGTGCAGGCAGGTACGTGGGGAAGTCCATGAAATCTGCATCCAGGGAAAGTTTCAACATTGGCTGGAAGGGCCTGGCTTGGAGGACCCTAATCCCTGAGAAGGCAATGGTTGGGGGTTTGGGGGCTGCAATGCCACTGCCCCTTCCCCACCCCTAGCCTAGGCCCCACCCCCATGGCTGACACAGAATGGGTTTCAAATGGGAGCTGGAAACCCACAAAGAGAAGGCAGCCCCTGAAGATGTCTTGCAGATTGGTGCCAGCCCACAGGCCAGTGGCAGTTGTCATGGCAATAGAAGCAGAGCTCCCTGTCAAGGCTCTGTCTGCTTCAGGGTGCCAGGGCTGCCTTTATTGCACTGAGATTGGGGCAACTTAGTAGATGCAGTGGGATGCCACCCTCCTGCTGTGATTTGAGGGGAGTTCAGTTCCCCCACTCTCCCCTTTCCATCAGCTCCTCCCTTGAATCCTTCCTGACCTGAAATTCCCACCATCCATCATGGTGTGTGAACTGGAAGGCACTGTCCAGCCCTGTGACAGTTTTGGTTTCCTGCATAAGGGGGAAGGGGTGGTAGCCCAAGGCCACCCTGCCAGTCGGTGGCAGAGGCAGACAGAATCCTGGTTTTCCAACCTTCAGTCTAGTGGTCTTCTCACCAGGGCTACCAAATTGCAGGGGCTCTATTTACATAGAATGCAGGCAAATGGTGGTCCTGAAGTTACGGGGCGGGGGGGAGGGGGAGGGCTGCCATACTTCTTGGAATGCAGCAGTGACCCTTCTGAGGGTTGGGTGGGGTGCATAGTAAGTTGAATAGCATCCCTTCAAAATATATGACCAATTCCTAATCTCTGGTACCTGTCATTGTGCCACTATTTGGAAATAGGGTCTTTGCAGATGTCATTAAGGTAAGGGTCATTCTAGATTATCTGGGTGGCCCTAAATCCAGTGACTGGGACACAGAGACAGAGAGAGAAGAAGGCCATGTGAAAATGGAGGCAGAAATTGGAGTGATGCAGCTACTAACCGAGGAATGGCTGGGGCCGCCAGAAGCTGGATGAGGCAAGGAAGGGTTCTCCCCTAGAACTTTTGGAGGGAGAACAACCCTGCAACAATTTGATTTCAGCCCAGTAAAACTCATATTGAATTTCTAGCCTCCAGAACTATGAAAGAATTCATTTCTGTTGTTTTAAGCCACCAAGTCTGTGGTATTTGTTTGGCAGCCCCAGGAAACTCAGGTGGGGTGTGGATGGGGGGCACACGAAACCTCAGGATGGCATCAGTGATTCCACCCAAAGTATCACTGCACTCAAGAATAAGTAACAAAACCAATATTTTAGTATTAAAGCAAACTGGCAACATTAGGGAGCAGAATGTGTCATCTGAATTAATTTTGAGATAGAATTCCCTGCTAGTGTGGCAGCTTCCGGCTATTGCACACCCTTTGAAGCAGCCTGGCCCCAGAGCAGGCCACACCCAACCAGGCAGCCAGACTGAGGGCCCTGAGGGATAAGCCTGGGAGGTACCCAATGGAGCCTCCCATGGAAATCACTGATAAGGATGGAAATATATCCCAGAGCCCATTGTCTGCCCAGGAATTTGTGTGTATGATTGACTACTTCTGGCCCCAGCCTGGTCCATGCACTGGCTTGGAAGAAAGGGTAGACAGATGGAGGCAGGAGGCAGGGACTGGGTGATGGGGCTGTTGGGGAAGTGGAAGGAGTATACAGTTCTGGTTTATCTAGAAGAAGAGGACCTATTCTGAAAGGTCCCTATAGACCAAGGACACCCCATCCCACATCACCTAAAGAACCAAGTCCAGGCCCTTTACCATGACTTAACCTTCATGTTGTGACCTTGACCCCTTTACCAGCCTACCTCCTGCTCTCCTCTCTCCACCAAAGCACTCACAAACTGGCCACTCATTGGACTTTGAACCTGTCCCACACATGCCACTCTCCAGGCCCTTGACTGCCCTTTCCTCTGCTTCTAGAAAGTCCCAGTGCTTCAAGGAGGTCTAACACAAAATTCACTACCTTCTCCATTCCCTGCAAGCCTTCCTCTCCATTGCCCCTGTGGCAGATAGAATAATGCTCCCCCCCTCCCCATGTCATTGTCCTAATCCCCAGAACCTGTGAATGTTAGTTACCTCACCCTGGCAAAAGAGATTTTGCTAATTTAATTGCATTAGTTTCCTCTTGCTACTATAACAAATTACCACAGTTTAGTGGCTTAAAACAACACAAATTTATTCTCTTACTGTTTTGGAGGCCAGAAGTCTAAAATGAGGCTTATGAGTGTAGGCAGGACTGGTTCCTTCTGGAGGCTCCTCAGGAGAATCTGGACTTTGCCTCTCCAGGCTTCTGGTAGCTGCTGGTGTCACTTGGTTTGTGGCCACGTCCCTCCAATCCCTGCTTCTATTGTCACATTACCTTCTCCTTTTCTGTAGTCAAATCTTCCTCAGTCTTCCTTTTTTAAGGACACTTGTGATTATATTTAGGACCCACCTGGATAATCCAGGAGCCCTGGTGGCACAGTGGTTAAGAGCTCAGCTGGAAACCAAAAGGTCTTCAGTTTGAACCCACTAGCTGCTCCTTGGAAACCTTATGGGGCAGTTTTACTCTGTCCTAGAGGGTCACTGTGAGTCGTAATCGACTGGATGCCAATGTTTTTGATTTTTGGGTTTGAATAATCCAGGATCATCTCCCCATCTCAAAATCCTTTATTTAATCACATCTACAAAAGAACCTTTTGCCATGTACAGTACCATTCCCGGGTTCTAGGGATTAGGATATAGACCTCTTTGGAGGCCATTATTTCAACCTACCATGGTGATTAAATTAAGGATCTTGGGATGGGAAGATTAGCCTAGATTATCAAGGTGGGCCCAGTGTAATTGCAGGGGTCCTTAAGAAAGAAGCACAAAGATCAAAAGCAAAAAAGGAGATAAGATGGAGATGGAGGAAGGGGCCATGAGCCAAGACACAGGTGGCCTCTAGAAGCTGCAAGTGACAAGGAACTGGTTTCTTCCCTGCAGCCTCCAGAAAGAACATAGCCCTGCCAACACCCTGTAAGACTCATTTGGATTTCTGACCTCCAGCATTGTAAGAGAATTCAATTCATGTTATTTTAGTTAGGACTTCAAATGGATCCTTCAGGTTCCAACCCCTGCCAAGAATTTACATTTCTAACAAGTTCCCAGGCAACACCCTTAGGGACCAGTTAGGGACTAGTACAGCAGTGGTGCTCAAATTTTATTATACATAAGAATCACCTGGGGATCTTGTTAAACTGTAGATCCTGATTCAGTATATCTGGGGTGGAAATGCAAATTCTCAGCAGGGGTTTGAACCAGAACAAACATTTCGGTTAGCAGCTGAGTGCAAACTCTTTGCACCACCTACATACCTATTTCCTATTTCTAATTTCTATTTCTCAGAGCATTAACTTATTAGATGAGGATTAGGGATAGGGGAAGGAATGAAGTAGAGACCATACTTTAGTGTGATGCTATCAGGAGTCAGTCAAATTAGAATATATTCAGTGGACATTTTATCTTAAAAGGTCCTGATTTTATTTTACTTTTTTTTTAAACTGTACTTTAGATGAAGCTTTACAGGGCAAATTAGTTTCTCATTAAACAATACATATATTGTTTTGTGACATTGTTTTCCAATCCCATGACATGTCAATACTCTTCCCTTGTCGATCCTGGGTTTCCTATTACCAGCTTTCCTGCCCCCTTCTGCCTTCTTGTCCTTACTTCTGGGCTGATGTGCCCATTTAGTCTCGTTTTGTTTTATGGACCTGTCTAATCTTTGGCTGAAGGGTGAACCTCAGAGGTGACTTCAGTACTGAGCTAAAAGGGTGTCCAAGGGCCATATCTCAGCATTTCTCCAGTCTCTGTCAGGACAGTAAATCTGGTCTTTTTTTGTGAGTTAGAATTTTGTTCCATATTTTTCTCCAGCTCTGTTCGAGACCCTCTATTGTGATCCCTGTCAGAACAGCCAGGCACCATCTAGTTGTGATGGACTCAGTCTGGTGGAGACTGTGGTAGTTGTGGTTCATTAGTCCCTTGTGTCTTTGGTTTTCTTCTCCCTTGCTCCAGGCAGGGTGGGACCAGTGGAGTATCTTAGATGGCTGCTCACAAGCTTTTAAGACCCTAGTTGCTACTCACCAGAGTCAGATGTAGAACATTTTCCTTATAAACTATGTTATACCAATTGAGCTAGATGTCCCCAAGACCATGGTCCCCAGCCCTCAGCCCAGTAATGTGGTCCCTCAGGGAGTTTGGATGTATATATGAAGCTTCTATGAAAAGGTTCTGACTTTAGATGGTATTAATAATTCAACCATAGTAATTTTTTTGTAGTCCCTGGGTAGCACAATTAAGTGCTCAGTTGCTGGCCAAAGGGTTGGTGGTTTGAAGACACTGAGAAGCACCTTAGAGGACAGGCCTGGTGATCTGCTTCTAAAGGGTCACAACCTTGAAAACTCTATGTAACAGTTCTACTTTGCACACATGGGGTTGCCGCTGAGTTGACTTGACTCAATGGCAACTAACAGCAACAACAACAACAATTTCCTAATATTTCTTTGCTTTGGCTTGCATGTTATTTTGGTCTCTGGCTTTCAAGCTCTAAATTCGTGAGCATACCTAGATTAGCAAAATTAATATGCTTGTAAGCCATCAGCATTGATATGCCCTAAAGATTTCTGCCCAAGTGATTTACTTCTGAAGAATTCTTCTTTTTTTTTTTTAATGAATGCCAAACTATAAAGCTGGAAAAAACTCGCAGCTTTAGGTTAGTGTTAAACACAATGCTGCTATCTGCCTAAGATCTTAATTGATCTCCAAAAAAATAAAATCAAATCCATTAAAAAGTATATTTTTTATTATACATAAGAATCACCTGGGAATTTGTTAAAATATAGATTCTGATTCAGTATATCTGGGTTTGAAATGCAAATTCTTAGCAGGAGGTTGAAGTGGAATGAACCGGTTCAAAGACCTGGTTTTTAAGCCATTAAATTTTGGCAGTTTGTTACAGAAGCCAGAGGAAGCTGATATAACCCCCGATTGCATTAACCTTGCCCTTCTGTGTCATCTTGTCACACAGGGTCTCTTAGGCTTCTATTACAGCACTTATCAGTTTGCTCTGCTTGTAGTCTCCCCAATTTGTTTGTGGGTTCCTCTGTAGCTTTCTCTGCTTTTATGAACCTCCCCAAACTTCCAAAGCCTCATTCAGTGCCTTACACCTAACCAAAAAAAAAAAAAAAAAAAATACAAACCCATTGCCGACTTTTTGGTTAGCAGCCGAACTCTTAAACACTACTCCACCACGGTTTCTGCCTTACAGCTAGAAGGAGATTAATGAGTGCTTATCAAATGTAAGGAGCCCTCCTTAAGAGCTTGGTTGCTGGCCTTTGAATCCACCAGCTACTCCTTGGAAACCCTATGGGGCAGCTCTACTCTGTCCCATAGGGTCGCTGTGAGTCAGAATTGACTCGATGACAATGGGTTTGGTTTTGTCAAATGTAAATGAATTTCAATAGCGATGGTTGTGCAATATGATGAATGTAATTAATGTCTCTAAACCATACATGTGACAATTATAAAGATGGCAAATGTTTTGTTACCTATATACTGTACTTACCACCATAAAAAAATGTAAATGAATCTGTCTTTATTTTTATTTACAGCAGTTGAAAGGAACACGCTTCTGATGGCAAGAACTGCTGGTTTCTCTGGCCCCACTGCCTGAGAACAGGACTGGAACCTCTGTGGTCAGCTGAGTGCTGGTCAGAGCTGGGGCAGCCAGCATGTGTGGCTGAAGCAGAGGGGTGCTAGGCCTCCCACTGGGGCAAGAGGCAGCTCTGACCATCCATGGTTTCCAGAAAGAGCCCCTCTAAACACCAGGGTGACCAGGTCCCAGCCAGGTGGGCAGCAGGCAGGGAGAGGATTCTCTGTTGGTTCAGCTTTAGTCCATCCTTGACACCCCTGTCCCTGTGGGGTACTCTGGAAGGCTCTACCCTGGAGAAGGCACTGGAGCTCTTTGTCTGTGAAAACTTCAGCTCAGAAAAGACCCAGCCCACTCCTATACTTTACAGCAGGAGACAGGTCCAGAGAGGAAAAGTGACTTGCCCAAGGTCACACAGCAAATTCGTGGGTCTCAGAACGAGCTCAAAGACTCCCAGTCCAGTGCTGCTTCTAGGAGACTGAGGATCCAGGTGTGTGCAGCTGGCCTCCCTCCTGGCCTGCCTCCGAGTTACAGGACATCAAGGCAGGCTGGCCAGGAGTAGGCAGTGGGCATGCCCTCACTTGAGGTTGTGCTGGCTCTCGCGGTGCCGCCGCAGGTCCACCTTGCGCTGGAAACCCTTGGTACACAGCTCACAGGTGAAGGGCTTGAAGCCTGTATGCTTCCGGCTATGGGTGATGAGGTTGGAGCTCTGGCTGAAGGCCTTCCCACACACCTGGCACTTGTGTGGCTTCTCACCTGGTGGGTAGCAAGGACGGGGTCAGGGCATCTACGCCAGGCAAGCTGCCCTTCTGCTCTGCCTTTGCTTTCTGAATCTTTATCATGTTTTATTTCATAACCAACCCACTTTAGGCAATAATTAGAAAAGGCAGATAAGCAGAACAAAACCCAGATCCTCTTCCACCCATACTGGACAACAAAGCTTGCTTAGGACTAGGGCTGGATCTATCTTGCTTATCAATATGTCCCAGCACCTGGCACAGGGCTGGGCGCAAAAGAAGCACTTGGTAAATATCTGAGGAATAAATGATGAATGGATGGAATATTCACTGCTACTCCACTTCTACCTAGAGATAATGAGTGTTGACGTTTTGGTGGGCTTCCTTCCAGTGTTTTTTCTAGGCATTATTGTTGCTGTTAGTTGGCCTCGAGTTGATTCCTACTCACAGCGACCCCATGTGTGCAGAATAGAACTGCTCCATAGGATTTTCAAGGCTGTGACCTTCTGGAAGCAGATCGAAAGACCTATCTTCAAAGGCGTCTTTGGGTGGGATTGAACAGCCAACCTTTCAGCTGGTAGTTGAGCACTTAATCGTTTGCACCACCCAGGGACTCTTTCTATGCATTAAGTGTATTTAGGTAGCCCCGTGCAGCCAGGCCTCCACCAGGGAGTGGCCATTCTCTTTGTAACCTGACCCTAATCCCATCCTCAAGCCAGGGGCCTTTGAATGTGTCTTTCATGAAAGATAGAGGTGCCCCCAGAGGCCAGCGTGGTGACCTGGGCAGTTCCCAGGCCTGCTGGCTCTCTGTGGGTCCTGGGTGGGCTTGGCCTGGAGAGACACTGGCCAGGGAAGGGGAGGGCGGGGCAGAGTGCCTGACAGGCAAGGGAGCGGGCTCACCAGTGTGGATGTAGGTGTGCTTCTTCATGTCCGACTTCTGGTGGAAGCGCTTGCCGCAGAACTGGCAGGGATACGGCCGCGTGTCTGAGTGGATCAGCAGGTGAGTGGACAGGGTGGATGAGCGCTTGAAGGCTTTGCCACACATCTGGCACTCGAAGCTGCGCTCCTGCCGGAGGAAACGAGGCCCCGGGGGGTCAGGCGCAGGCGGGGCCTCGCCACCCACGAGTGCCAAGCTGAGCGCAGGACTGGACCCGGCCGGCATCCCCTGAGGAACAGGAGAC
Organism: Elephas maximus indicus; assembly: GCF_024166365.1. Lineage (NCBI taxonomy): Eukaryota > Metazoa > Chordata > Mammalia > Proboscidea > Elephantidae > Elephas > Elephas maximus. Next base: position 84,071,993 of record NC_064827.1, on the reverse strand, counting down.
TGCGTTGCGGTGGCCTACAGGGGCCTGAAGAAGCAAGGCCCAGGGGTCACCCAGCCTGCCTCCCAGGAGGTGCAGGGACTTGGGGCCTAACTGGTCTCCTGAGGGATTTTTCTCTGTGAATTTCACAGAATTTCATTCAAAATAAGCCTCAAAAAATGTTCGTTGAGTGATTGATGGACTGACTGATCTGGAAGTTTTTCCAAGGGCTTTGCATCTTATGAAAACCCAAAGTGAGTTTGTTGAGTGCAGTGATTTAGTTAAAAGTCTTAATTATTGGGGCCCAATCTTAATCCCACGTAACCTCCCTAAGACTCACTGGGCATCACAAAAGTGATAGCAATGACCTGAAAGGCCTGTTGGGAGGATTGAAGGTAGACAACTGAGCTGGTGCCTGCCACCTGGTACGTGCTCTTGAGTGGAAGTTCTCGAGATAGTCTGCTTTCCCCAACTGCTCCAGGTGTTAGGGACCCATGTCAGTTTCAGGTACTCTACCTGGATGGAACACTTAGAAGAGGTTCCTGTTTCAGGCAGGGCTAAGTGGGATGAGATGAACGTTTAAGCCTAACTCCAAGATTCTAAGTGTTGAGGGCCTCAAAGCTGAGGGAACCTGCTCAGACCATCCAATGGGCGGGATCATTTCTGAGCATCCCAGACATCTCGTTGGCCCTGAAATCCCATTCAGGGCAAAATCCTCTTCCAATTGGACATGAAGCTGACTCTATCAATCAGGGACCAAAATGTGTTAAAGGTGTGTGTTTGGAGACCCAGACCAGGGGAGGTGGGCAGTTGGCAAGAGACCCACCCCCTAGGCTTCCTGAGGGAAGCACAGAGCTGGCAATGGGCCCTGTGCTTGGCCAGCTGCCCACCTGGGAGTGGATGTGTGTGTGCTGCTCCAGGCTCACAGCGTGGCCGAAGGTTTTGCCACAGACGTCACAGGCGAAGGGCCGGGTCCCGCTGTGGGAGCGGCGGACATGCACCTCGAGCCCGTGGGGGGTGGAGAACACCTGGGGGCAGGGGTAGAGCAAGAAACCACTGGGGGCTGCACAGACAGAGACAAAGCCTGGGGTCCCATGACCACTCCCACTCTCTCCACCTCCATGCCTGGTTGCAGCACAGGACTGCCAATTCTCCTGCTGCTATGTGTCTTGGGCAGGTCCCTTTCCCTCTCTGTGGCTTGGTTTCCTGTCTGTAAAATGAGGGTTGGGAGAGGGGATCTGGAAGGTCCCTTCTAGCCCCAGCCAGAGGCTAAACAGCCTAGGGATTATGAGCCAGGAGTTGGCCAGAGCTAGGTTTGAATGATGGTTCTCATATTTCCTTGCTCTGTGATCTTAGGCAAGTGACTGAACCTCTCTGAGTCCTAGCCCTTCATCCATACACTGGAGGTAACAAAGCCTACTTACCAGGGTTCACGGGGTCCTGCACATCAAGTGCTTAGCGTAGGGCCAAGCACATGGTTAGGGCTCAATAAATGGAGATAAGGATGAACATTCTAAACCCTTAATCCCCCAGGACTCCGAAGGCCCATAACACAGGTAACACCCAGGCTTCATAGCAGCTGGCTCACTGGAGAGGGGATGCTGAGTAGGCCCTGTGTGCCCAGCTGTTCCCTGGGCTGCTCACCTTGTTGCACTTGAGGCAATGGTATGCATCCATGCCTGGGGAGTAGCGGAGGCTGAAGTCCAAGGGGGGCTCGGTGCTGGGCACCAGTGGGCTGCCGTACAGACTGACAGAGCGCTCCAGGAAGGCAGACTGCATGGTGGAGGGGGCCTGCCGGTAGCTATGGCCATAGGATGAGGTCAGGGCATCCCAGGAGAAGCTGGGCTTATAGAACGGGGGTGAGTCGGAGGGTGGCGAGTCACTGTCCTGAGGTCGGGACATCACAACAGGGTCCTCTGTGGACAGAGGGGCACATTCCAGGTGAGCCTAGATCTGCTGAGCATGGCTGCGCCTGGGAGAGGCTACAGGGTCACCAAGACCCAGGTCTATCCTTGGCTCCTCCACTTGCCAGCTGGGTGAACTTGGGCATGTGACTTCCTCTTTCTGAGACTCAGTTGCCTTTTCTATAAACTGGGGGAAAATAACACTACCTGGGTCGCAGGTGAGGATTCAATGAGATCATATTTGTGAATGTTCAGCACAGTGCATAGAACTCAAGACACATCACCATCTATTGGCTGTGATGATGAAAGTGGTATGGGAGGTGAGCATGGTGAGGGTGGTGAGGGTGATGAGAGTGGTGGGGGAGGTGAGGATACTGCGGTGAGGGAGATGAGGCAGGTGAGGATGATGAGGGTGGTGAGGGAGGTGAGGGGGGTGAAGGTAATGATGATGTGAGGGAGACGAGGATTGTATAGAGAAGAGAAAGGTGATGATGATGGTGGCTGGGCTGTGAAAAGGAAGCCCTGTAGCAAACGCTGTCAGTGCCCCCCTTGTATCTCCTCTGTGCTACCATTTCCTTGCACACCAGATTATTTTCTTTGTCTGCTCTGCCTGTGCACGGGGCAGCAGGAAGTGCCAGGAAACCAAAAACCCAAACTAAGACCCCCACCCTCCACCTGCCTTCACTTAGCTACCTCACACGTAGGGTTTTGGTGTATAACCCAAAATATTAGGGGGTCTGCTGTGTCCTCATTGTGGCTCCTCAGCCAGAAAAACGGCCCCTCAAGAGCACCCACCTCAGCCACTGCATCAACCTGCCCAGCTGCTGTCTCCTGATCCACCTACGCAGAGACACTCATTAGGAATGAGCTCCTCAGCCAGGAGGAGTTCAAGTAGAAGCTGGAGAGTCAGATTGCATCCAAATAACCTTGTCGCTCTTTCCTCAGACTCCATGACTCCAAGGGCCCCTGCTTTCGGAGTCCATCCCCACCCCACGCTCCTTGGCATGCCCCCCTTGGCTGGGTACCTGGGGCTGAGGCCATCCTGGTCAAGCTCCGGTCCAGCTCCGGCTCAGGCTCCCGTTTGAGGCTGGTCCAATCCAGGCACTGGTTTGTGAACAAGGTGCTGAGGATAGGGCCATTGCTCAGGGCCTGGTCCCTGGCCACTGTGGAAAGACAAGACCATTGGAGTCAGAAAAGGTGGGTGCATTCATTCATTCACTTGCTCTTTTCATTCATTCTTTTAACCAACATTTATCAAGCTCCTCCTGCATTCCAGACTTGGAAAAGGGAGGTACTTTGGGTGCATCCCTTATCATGTAGGGCAGGGCACCCAGGGTGGGTGCAGTGGGAGGCCAGCTTGGCCTCTGACTCACCAGGGGTCAGGACAGGAGGCCAGGCCAGCTCATCCTCCTGGACACGGGGCTGGTGGTAGGTGTGAGCCTTCTTGCTCTTCACCAGGAAGGAGCGTGGCATTCTCAGCGTGTACCCCACACCTGCCAGGGCAGAGGGGTGAGAAAGGTTAGGAGGGACAAGAGGGCTTCCTTCTCCATATTTTAGAACCACCTCCTGAAATCAAAACCCACAGTCTAGAAAATGCCGGTATCGGCCTGCTCAAGTTGGCACTGCCAGCAAAGAAGCACAGGGATGTCCCCAGATTTGACGCACTGTGGACCCCGAATCTAGAAAGCGGCATTTGAGATCTGGTGGAGTCAGCACTCAGGTGCCATAGAAAGAGGCAACCTGAGCTTAGGTTTGGGAGTCAGATGCTTGGGTTTGAAACCCCTCTCACCTGTGCAATTTGGAGCAGACACTTAACCTCTCTGGGCCTATTCTTTTTTTTTGTAAGGTGGGACTAAGAATGACGCCACCATTGCCAGGCTTACGGGTATTCAGTGCCTATCACAGGGCGGTCTGGCAGGCAGCAGCCTGCAGCAAGCAGGCCACCCTCAATCACAAATCCACGTTATTGGGTAAGTTGGGTGTTGCTGCAGTTAGAGCAGGGCTGTGCCTTGTCCACATCCCAGCCCAGTGTCTGGTGCCCAGAGAGGGGTCTTCTTTCTCTCTGAGGAGTTTGGTGGGTTGAAGTTGTGTGCAGGACTCAAGGCCCAAGAGGACCGGCCCTCAACTGCATCTACCTGGAGACCTAAAGCTTTCTTGTGGACATGGAGAAAGAGGGCCCCCGGCTCTGAGAGCTGAGCAGTGGGCAGCCCAGCCCAGCCTTGTCATTGAACCCACCCATCAGGGAGGTAGGGAAGGAAACCACGGACCAAACTGGTGAAGGGACCTGCCCTTGCTGCCTCGGGGTTGGGGTGGGAGGGAGTGGCAGGGCTCAACCACCCTGGACACCCCCGACCTCCTGGCCTTCGGGGTAGAACCCTCTGTGCCCTAATGGTCCTAAGGGCACCTGGGAGGCAAAGAACATCTTTGGGTTGTTCCACATGGTCTCCACCTCCATGCTGAGCACAGCTTCATTCCCCAGACCTCCAAGCACATCTTCCCCCACCCCGCCCGATGCCAGCCGTCACGAAGGGCTGCAGGGGTGATAGGACCAAGCGCGGGAAGGGGATTTGGCTGCTCCTGAACAAGAGTGAGGGCCTGGGCGATAAGGCCTCGGCTGAGGAGCAGGGTGGGAGGCGGGAGATTACAGAGGACAGCTTGGAGCTCTGCTTCCAGGGCAGGTTGGTTGGTCCCTTTCCTGAGGCGATGACCCACAGTATGGCAGAAGAGGGCCCCCCCAGAGGGTCTGCCTGTGCCCTTTGCCAGAGCCCTCTGGGGGCATCCAGAGTTTGGGCTGTGGCAGCTCTGCCTGAGGTGTCACTCCCTGGTCCACCCCTCCTGGCTGCAGGGCTTGTCAATGAAGGGCTCGGAGCCTCAGTGTCTGAATCTGCTAAGTGAGGATCACAACCCAACCTCATGGGATTGCTGAGAGCAAGAAATGAGTTCCATTTGTTACAAATAGATGTGTAAAGTGCTCAGGCAGCTGCCCTGACTGGGAACACAACAGAGAACCCCTGAGGGAGCAGGATTGCTGCGGGATGCAGACTTCAAATTCTCACAAAAAGACCAGACTTAATGGTCTGACTCAGACTGAAAGGACCCCAGGTCATGGTCCCCAGACCTTCTTTTAGCCCAAGACAGGAACCATCCCCAAAGCCAACTCTTAAAACAGGGCTTGGACTGGACTATGGGATAGAAAATGATACTGGTGAACAGTAAGCTTCTTGGATCAAGTGGACACATGAGACTATGTGGGCAGCTCCTGTCTGGAGAAGAGAGAGAAGAGGGGGTCAGAAGCTGGCTAAATGGACACAAAAATAGAGAGTAGGGGGAAGGAGTGTGCTGTCTCATTAGGGGGAGAGCAACTAGGAGTATATAGCAAGGTGTATATAAATTTTTGTGTGAGAGACTGACTCGATTTATAAAGTTTCACTTAAAGCACAATAAAAATTAAAAAAAAAAGTTTAACTGAGAGTAAAGAAAAAAAAAAAAGTGCTCAGCCAGGTGCCTGGGCTGCACTGAGTGTCCAGCCAAGGGTGGTATCTTCGCCTGCTGGACAGGAGCTTCTGGGGGCAGGCCCTGTGCAGTGTTCTTGCCTTATCCCCAGCTCCTGGCCCATAGTCCAAAAAACCAGTTGCCGTCAGCTCAGCTCCGACTCATGGCGACCGCACGTGTGTCAGAGTAGAACTGTGCTCCACAGGGTTTTCAATTGCTGACTTTTCAGAAGGCGATTGCCACCCCTTTCTTCTGAGAGGCCTCTGCATGGACTGGAACCACCAATCTTTTGGTTAGCAGCCGAGCACATTAACCATTTGTACCAAAAGGACAGTGGATGAATCAGCCCTGGACGAAGGAAGATGCTTTAGGGTGGGGATGAGCCCTAGACCAATGTCAGAAGACCCAGTCCCAAGCCACAGCAGTCACCAAAGACTTCCCTCTCTGGGCCCTAAAATAAAGGGGTGGAGTGCAAAGACCTCTGGGGTCCCTTCCAGCTGTCAGATTCTCAGCTCTCAGAACAAAAGTGGCTTGGGACTGCTGCCCGCCCTCCCCCTCCCCAGGCTTGCTAGGCAGCCTTATCTCCCAGGGACACGTCTTCCTCCTCCTGCTCCTCCCCCTCCCCCACAAGGGCTCCCAACAACCCCCTTCCTTCCCCCTTCTAACTCTTCACTTCAGGAAACCCCCTGGGGAGGCCAGATCCTGGTGGAGCAAGAGGGGACCCCCATGAGCTAGGGGCTAGGTTCCCCTCACCCTTTGTTTCTGCAGGGGTCTTGGAGGGCTGTGGTCTCTCTCTCAATCAAAAGATGACCTTTTTTTTTTTTAATGCATAACATTTTATTAGTAAAACAACCAGAACCAAAGCTAAGCGTTAAAGCTGATGCAACAGAACACCAGGAAATACTTTTTACAGCCAGGATCTACTTAGCCTCAACTCCTTAACTCTGTGAGGTGAGTCCCGCTGCTACCCCATTTTACAGAGGAGGCACTGAGGCTGAGAGACCTTGAATGATCCTGGGCAGAGCTAGGTGAGCCAGGACCCCAAGCTCATAACCATCAGGCCCAAGGGTGGGCATTTATTCAGTGCAGACTGTGTGCCAGGTGCTGGGCAGTGCCTGTCTCAGGCATTTTCTCAGTGAGGGAACTGACAGGCTAAGGAGGAAAGCAGGACAGCATTTCAAGTCCCCTGGTATACATTATGTCATTGAACTCAACACCAGGGTGAGGGTTGCAGGGATTGTCCTTCTGGGTCACAGGCGGGGAAACAGGCTTAGAGAGGAAAGTGACTTTTCCAAGGCCCCACCGCAGCAGGGTGTCTTTGACTCCTAGCCCAGCGCTCTACCCATTACCATCTATGGTCCTTTCAACCTGCAGTGAACACAGCCTGAACCAGGAAGGGTAAGGATAGTTGCTGGAGCAACAGGGTGGGAAAATCAATTCCTTGATCTTCAAGTCTTTTCCAGCACCCAAAGGCCCCACATCTGTTCCTGAAGAGTTGCAGGTGGAGACGCAGCTGAGAGAATGAGTTTCAGGAAGCGTTGGTCTTCCCTTAAACTTAGAACTGGAGGAGACCCTGGAGGTCAAGTGATTTGAAACCAAGACAAGCACAACAGTAACCCTCTCGTGTTCACTGAACACAGGCTAAGCACTTACATGGGGGAGCGAGGGGTCTAACACCTGGGTGCGCCCAGTTGAAGGCAGGTGATTCTTGGGTCCTATTCTAGTGATCTCCCTAAACCCTGAATCCCCTCTTCCTTCCTTCCCCAGGGTTCTCTCTGCTAACCCCACGGCCAAGCCCTAAGCTCTTAAGCTTACAGTGAGGGCCAAATACCGAACAAACTTCCTTTTGGCCCCTGTTAACTTAAAAAAAAAAAAGGAACCAATCACCTATATCGTAGTTAATTAACAACCACTCCATTTTGATTCACATGAGAAAGAGCTAAGAGCAGAGATTGTGAAAGAAGCCTAAGATTTCTTCATAAAACTGAGGCCTTGATGGTATCAAGCCTCCGGAAAGAGGGCCACTGTTAACATCTCTTCATAAACCCCCAATCCTGATAGAGGGTCCCCTGACCCTGAGTCAGAATCTCAGTTGGTGCTTTGAGGGGGGCAGCCCTGTAGCCCAGGCTGGGTCCCCTACATTGACTTCCAGGTTGAGCTAGATAAACAGGCCTGTGATTTTTCTGCTCCCAGGGGGATGAGTCCGTTTTTGTGACCTTGTACTTGACCACTTCAGCCACCAACCTGGGGCTTGGTTTTCCTATCTCTCAAAAGGGACCGTTGGACTAAGAGATTTCTAAACTTCCCCTTTGCTTTAAAATCTCATGTATGATTCGTTGACCTTCAGTGAGAGACTGACCCACCTTGACTAAGAAGCTCATCGTTAGGGGTTCCCTTTTCAGGAGGGTTGGGTAAGACTCAGTCGTTTCTCAGGGTCAGCTGCGGAGGACCCTTCTGACTTCCTTTATGCTTAAAGATGCTACTCAAGGAAAAGAAAACCAAAATAAACCTTTCCATGCAGGACTCAAGTTGGGGGAGGAGGATGCCCCAGTCATTTTAGGGGGCCCAATTTTTTTTTTTAATAGAGAGGTATCATTATTTTTATTTGAAATTTGGAAGTTCTCAAATGTCTCCTCCGAGAAATAGCAACGGCAAAAGTAGGTAGATGAAACACTTCCCAAGCTTCTCGGTATTAGAGGTTAAAGCAGCTCCCATTGGTTCAGGTTCCCGGAAACTAATGAACAAAAAGCCTTTCTCTAGGAAACCCTGGTGGCATAGTGGTTAAGTGCTACAGCTACTAAACGAAACATTGGCAGTTCGAATCCACCAGCTGCTCCTTGGAAACTCTATGGGGCAGTCCTACTCTGTCCTGTAGGTTCGCTATGAGTTGGAATCGACTCGATGGCAACAGGTTAGACTAGAGTGGGAATCCCTAGGTAGCACAATGGCTAATGTGCTCGGCTACTAACCGAAAGGTTGACAGTTCAAGTCTATCCAGCAGCTCCTCAGAAGAAGTCCTGGTGATCTACTTCTGCTGAAAAATCAGCCATTGAAAACCCTCTGGAGCACAGTTCTGGTCTGACACACACGTGGGCACTATGAGTTGGAATCCGTTCCAAAGCAACAGGTTTTTAGACTAAAGTGGGGGTAGGGTTTTCTGTTGTTTCTGCTGAGGGTCAAGACATAGACAGTGAAGCACTGAGGGTGATCTGGCTATTTTCCTGCGGGTGGTCTGGCCCCAGAGCCTCCTGGAGCCTTTGTGCTCTCCCCAGGAGCACCCCACCCCACCCCACTCCAGCCCTCCTGAAAGCCTGGAGAAAATGGTCTGCACTGGATTTGAGGGACTCCATCAATCAAACTTAAACCAGGCATAGCTCTCTGAAGTTCCCCAAGAATGTTCTCAAGGAACTTTCTGCTGGGAAACCAGAATCTGGACTCCAAAATCTAAGAGCTGGAAGAGACCTCCCAAATCTTCTCTGAAGAATTTCTGCAACACTTTTGAGGACAAGAAACTCCCCACTTGGCTAGACTCTGAAATATCCTACCTGTGGCCTGCTACAAAGTATCTAGGTGTGAGCCCAGGTGGCTAATTACAGCTGGGCCAGAACTAATATCTGCCACACCCGCCCAAAAACTGTAAATTAACCCCCAAGAACCTGATGAAAGCTGTGGGTTTTCTCCCCAGAAAAACGTACACAGGCGTATACCCACACCATCCTGTGGACCCCTTAACCAAACCCGTTGCCATTGAGTTGACTCATAGGGACCCTATAGGACAGAGTAGAACTGCCCCATATGGTTTCCAAGGAGCAGCTGGTGGATTCTAACTGCCAACCTTTTGGTTAGCAGCTGAGCTCTTAAACACTGTGCCACCAGGGCTCCTGGACCCCTTAACAAGCCCTGTTTTAAAGTGAATGCCTCTCCCTGGATGCCCAAAGACTCTCTAACTTGGTTCTTTCTCCCAAAATGGGTGGAAAAGACTTTGACAATCACAAGGAGGGAGAGATGGAGACACTACCTCCCCTCCCGGAGTCGTATTGTTCCTGGACGTGGGGATTGGGGGTATGCAGTGGGAGATGTCAGCCCTTTTCCCGGGGGGAAGTAGGCTCTGAGTGGAAGGGTGCATGCCTCTAAAAGTGTTCTGGGAATGTTCCTGAAGGTTGCTGAGATTCTGGGAAACTGGGGCTGGAAGTCCCTGCAGAGTTCTCTCAATTACAGAGGAAGAAAGGTTCAGAGTGAAGGAGGGACAGGGCTAGTTGGCGTTGGTCCTCGTGGGGACACCAACTCAGGCTCCTCAATGCATTGTTCTATGAGTACTCTCATCCCATGCACTGCCCAGGTCCTTGAAAGAGCTGGGATGTTGTGCGTGGATGACATTTGTGCACGTAGGTGAAGTCTGACAGCCTAAAGTCAAGCTTTGAAAAGTGTGTTTATGTGTCTTTTGGGGAAGGTGTAGCTTTTCAAAGAATGCTGATCTTGTTACCCTGTCTCCTTACCACCTCTTCCTCCCCTTGGTACAAGGGATGAAAGCTACATCCTATAAAAGACTTTCCAGTCCATCTTATTCTTCCTATAACTGCAAAAGGAACTAGGTAGCCTGCTTTAAAACAATCGAAGTCAGGCATGCAAATTTTAAAAGGAGCCCACAGAGGTGGCATTTGAAAGCACTCACCTGTTGGGAGCAGTTCCGCCTTCCAGCTCTTGCTTCCTGCGCCCTGAGGGTCCTGTGGTGGGAACTTCACCGCCTCTCTCTGGGGAACCTCTCTCTGGGAACAGTCTCCACTCTGTCAACTTCGTGACGCTCTACACAAATATACTTCTCCTTTTTTTTTTTTCTCTGCGTGTGTTTTTCCTCTTCTGTTCCCCTCCCTGATTTTCAATCTGATTATTTGTGTCAAAATCTGGCGGTGAAGAAGCAACCAATGGAGAGAGAGCGAGGGCTCAGCAGTATTTGCTTATCAAAGCTTTCCAGGACTCGAGACTCTGAACTCTCACTTCTGACCTTCCACTCGGGAAGCAGCATACTTTCCCTCCAGAAATTTTGAATAACATCTGCATGAAAAGAAAGTAATTGCTCAATTATTAGATTTAAATAGTTAAAAGTAAACATTTACTTATAAACCTGTTTTTGGATAGAGAACTCACAACTCTTTAGATTTTTATTTCTTTCTCTTTATCCTTCCTTCTGTCCTTCCTTCCTCTTTTGCTCTCTTTCTATCTTTTCCTTCCTCCCTTCCTTTCCTCCCCCCTTCCTTCCTTCTTTTCTTCCTTCCTTCTTCCCTTCTCTCTCCCTCCCTCTTGCCTTCCCCTCACAAGCTCAGCGTCCTTCTCAGGTGAGTGAGGGGGACCCTCCGCTACAGAGCCCTACTGTTTGTGACCACAGACTGCTCTTAGAGGCCCCTCTACTACTTGCAGGGTGTCACTTCCATGAAGAAACGTCAAATCCACACTTCCCCAGATTCGGCCCTAGTGCAGGTGGAGGAGCGGCTGAAGTACGGCAGTGAACTCCTATCTGCAGCCCCGCCACGGGGACCAAGTACTGATTGAGCGTGCCCAGCTCCGGGTCCCAGGGCCCCACGAGTGCCGCCACCTACTGGCAGCAGCGGAGACACGGGGAGTCCTGGGCACTAGAGGGAAAGACCTGTCGTCCCGTTTGGCACCAAGATCTGTCCTCTCCCCACAACCTTGTCCTTCCTGACCTGCAGCCTCACGCCTCCTCATGCTTACGGGATGATTGATTTATTTCAGGAGGTTTTGCATAAAATGAGCACTCCACAAAATAGAGCACTGTTAGGCTGCTTTGCATGCTTGTCCACCCCAACCTTTGAGAGATTATGTTTCCCTCATAAAGAAAACAAGTTTGGCGACAGGAAGCCTGGCTTTGACTGGAAGTCCAAGGTTCTCTGTGAAGGGGAAGAAGGGAAGTCCAGCAGGCCCTTTCTGCTGCCTGGCCTAGCCCTGGGCGGTCCAGACTCCAGCAGAGGCCGTGAGCACACCATCACCCAGGGCCGGCGTGATGCTGGGGTGGGTGCAGTCCCAACGGCTGGCCACAAGACAGGGGACAATGGCTTTTGACTCCCTGGTCTCTCTTCTTGGCAGAGATAGATTGATGGAAACATCTTGAGTTTTCTTTGGATATTACACGCTGCCAACAGTCTACTGCAATTGTTTGTCATTACGCAGAAAACTTAATGATTTAAGGACATTAAAAAAAAATCACCCTTAACTTGACAAGTCCCCATTTCTCCATGTTCTCCCTTTCATTATACACCGTCCATATCGCGCTCTTGTAAATCAACGTGTCTTACCTTTTCTACTGAAGGCTATTTTATCTACCAAAAAAAAAAAACCAAACCCAGTGCCGTCAAGTTGATTCCAACTCAGAGCGACCCTATAGGACAGAGTAGAACTGCCCCATAGAGTTTCCAAGGAGCGCCTGGCAGATTCGAACTGCCGACGCTTTGGTTAGCAGCTGTAGCACTTAACCACTGCGCCACCAGGGTTACCTGTCAAAAAAAAAAAAAAAATCTAAGTACTCCCTAAATTCCTCTGCAGCCTTTGCTGACATCTTGAATGATTTCACTTTTTTTTTTTTTCATGGTTTACCTCACCAAATCCTGTCTCCCTTTGGGGCATTTAATTGTTTGGGGGTGTTTTCTAATATGAAGGCGTATATCACGAAGGGAGCCCTGGTGGCGCACTGGTTAAGAGCATGGCTGCTAACCAAAATGTTGGCAGTTCAAATCCACCAGCCACTCCTTGGAAATCCCATAGGGCAGTTCTATTCTGTCCTATAGGGTAGCTATGAGTTGGAATCAACTCCATGGCAATGGGCTTGGTTTTTGTATATCACACAGATACATCCTAGCCACTGCTCTAAGATTATAATCTGACTTTAAGGTCCTTAGCCTCCCCCTTTGATTACCCGTCTGTCAGTGTGTTGTATTGTGGTGGCTTGTGTGTTGCTGTGATGCTGCAAGCTGTGCTACTTGTATTTCAAATACCAGCAGTATTACCCACGGCGGACAGATTTCAGTGGAGCTAAAATCCAGACTAAGACTAGGAACAAAGACCTGGCAATCTACTTCCAAAAAATTAGCCAATGAAAGCCCTAGGGATCACCATAGAATATTGTCTGATATAGTGCCAGAAGATGAACCCCCCCAGGCTCATCAAAATCCACAACGACTGCAACAATGGACTCAAACATGCCGATGATCATGACGATGGTGCAGGCCCAGGCAAAGTTTTATGTTGTACACGGTGTCGCAGTGAGTTGGAGCTGACTCAACAGCAACTAACAACAACAACAAGCCTCGCCTTCAGTAACCAACTCAGGATCTCCCTTTGTAAAGGTGAAGGCAGGGCCTTTCCTGGAGCCACCCTGGGATCCCTTCCATGGGACAGCAGTGTTCAGGCTGCCATCTCCTAGGTGTGGCCCCAGCCTCTGTGCCCATTGTTCCCTCACAGCTCCATTAGGGTGGCCTGCAGGACCGACACCACTCCCCTTAGAGGGCAGCCCTGGGGTCAGTGCCTTCATTTAGCCTCTGCCAAGGGCTGAATCAGTACGCATCCCTGTGCGTACTCATTTATTCATCCAACATTACTGTGGTGCCTTTCGTGGCCCAGGTCCTGTAGCATGTGGAGGGAGTACGTGGCAAACAGAGCATACGAGGCTTTGCTCCCTGAAGTTTACCCACCAGCGAGCCTGACCGTGACTTGTAAACAGACACTTGCAGGTGGTGATCAGTGCTTTAAAGGAAATAAAACAGGAGGGGATGTGATAAAAAGTGACAGAAGTGGGGGGGGGTCAAGGAAGGCCCCTCCAACCAAGTGACAATTCAGCTGAGATCAGAATGATAGGGGCTGGCACTGGTGAGGACTGCAGGGGTGGGGTCACATGGGACTGTGTAGGACTCGGGGAAAGAGGGTGGGATTTATTCAAAGAGCAGTGAGCAACAGCGAAGCCTTTGGAGGATCTGAAGCAAGGGCAGGACTTCCTTTGGGGTTTAGAAGATCACTGGTTCTGTGTGGAGAATGGGTGGGAGGGGAGCAGAAAGACCAAGGAAGGGGGCTGCCATAGTCAGGGAGTGACAGTGGTATCTTAGAGGAAGGAAGAGGTGGGGGTAGGGTGAGAAGTGGGGGCGGCAGGAAGTGAACACATTTGGGATATACTTATGGTGCCGGGCCTTCCACTTCTCCATCCTTCTCCTTCCTCCCTCCATCCTCCAGTCCTACTTCCTTCCCTTCCTTGAATATCTGCCAGATACCAGATGCTAGCATTTCAAACCAGAGCCAAACAGGTGCCCTCACGAGCTTGTCCTGGTCTATCAGGTAGGGCAGATGAGAACCTGGAATTCACAATCTGGGATGGTAAGTGCTGTGATGGAGGCAAGCATGATGTAGGCAAGGAGCACTGGGACGTTGAGAAATGGACCCGGACTTGGAGGGCCAGTAAAGGAAGTGACATCTGATACCTAGGCTGAGTTAGCTGGGAGAAGGAGGGTAGGGAAGAGTGTCTAGGAAAAGGAAAAGCAAGTGAAAGAGCTGGAGGCTGAACCATCAGGAAACTGACAACAGCCAAGTTCAACATGGATGGAGCATGGAGACTGGAGGAAGGAGGGGAGGGTTAGGACATTCAAGAGACGAGCCCAGGGAGGAAAGAAGAAGCAAGTTCAGGAAGATTCCTCCGTAGTTTAAAAACCATCAATGATTTCCTTTTACCTGTGGGACAAAACATCTCAGCCTCAGATTGGCATTCCGTGTTTTTTCACAATGCCCAGGACTCTTTCAAATGACAGCACTTTTCCAGATGCAAGTTGCGGAAACCCAATTTAAACTAGTTCAATAGCAACAATAAAACAATTAGTTCATGTCACTGAAAATTTTGGCTTCAGGCATAGCTGGATTTAGGTGTTCACATAATGTTGCCTGGAATCTCATTCCTGCCCCAGGACATTTGCTTTTGTTGTCTTCTCTGCCTGGATGGCCTAACCTTGTCACGCAGGTCTCAGCTGAAATGCCACCTCTGCAGAGATACCCTCCTGTATCATCAACAAAAGTAGGGCCTCCCCACCCCACTCACTTTCTGTTCCATCACCCTGTCCTTTTTTCTACTTGGCATTCATAATTACCTGAAAATACTTTATTCACTTTTTTTTTTTTTTTAATCTGACTTCCCACAAGGAATATAAGTACTATGAGAGCAGGGATCATGTTTGTTTTGCTCACAGCTGAATCCCTAGTACTGAGAAAAGTGTGTGATACATGGCAGACACTAATGTATTTAAAGAATGAACGAATGAATGAACCTCTCTCCATCTCTCAGTTCTACTTTCTTTGCCTTGGCTGTATCCTCGGGCCGAGATGGCTGCCAGTATCACAAGGCTTAGAAACTTCAGTGGAAAGGGAGCCTCTTTCTTCAGTAAGAGTCTTGGAGTTAACTCTGATTGGCCAGTCACTATGGCCAGAGGGATGGATGTAGGTCTCTCGCTGACCAGGCCTGACTGTTGAACCCCCTTCTGCCAAAACCACATGGACTAAGAATAGAGGAAGAAACAGGTTCAGGAGAAGACAGCTGTCATCCACTATACGGAATAAGGTCAGAAAGGTGTTTGAGGCCATGGCTTCTTCTACCTGCCTTCCAACTGTCCTCACCTGAAATGCTGTGTCCTTTCCTGCTGGAGACAAAATCCCAACCTCTGCCTTTGCCTTTCTTGTTCTCACTGCCTGGAATGTTCTTTCTCTTTAGTCTCTTCCTTCATTTATTCAAATCCTACCTGTTGTTCACAGCCCAATGCAGCTCTCAACTCCTCCAGGAAGCCTTCCCAGACTCCTCATAACCATGGAGGCTACCATGGTCTACAGGATCCAGCTCCCATCATGACAATCCTTGGAGTCTTGTCTTGCTTGGTTACCCATGGGTCCTCAGCTTGCTTCTCATCTGACCAGCAGCTCCTTGAGGACAGGAGTGTTGTGGGGTCCTCGCTCAGTAGGCAAGGACTGACACTCAGCCAATGCTGGCCTGCAGGGCTGGGTAAATGTGACCTGCCTTTGAGAAGGGCCAGGCAATATGCTGAGCCCTCCACAGGAATATCTCAGGCAAATGCAGATGGGGTCAGGAGGTCATGTGGGGATAGGGCGGAGGGTGGGGGCAGGGTGGAGGGTGGGGAACATGCCTTTCTGGGTGGGCGTTGGGAGGTTGTGTATGTGTGCTGTGCTGCATGGGTGTCAGTAGCCAGGTTCTGGTCCTAGCACCACCTCGCATTAGTGGTGTGGCCTTGGGGACATTTCTGGCCATGGCTCAGAATGACCACAGAACGGAACAAAAATGAGCTCAGCCAGTGTGCCACCAGCCCAGGGAATGGACATGGTGGTTGTGTTCCTGGCCTTCTGGGGACTCCCAGAGAACCCGCTGGGCACTGCGGTGGTCTCCTCTAGGCACACCTTCAGGCAAAAAAAAAAAGAGAAAACAATTCCTGCTGGCTTGCTGCAAGTGTGCAGAATGGTGAATCAAATCCAGTAGCAAGCAGGAAGCTGAAAACCATTGGGAATTGCAGAGCTCTTCCTAAGCTGAGGCTCCAAACCAGAGGTTGCTGGCAGCTGAGGTGGAGGGTGCTCCGATACCAATACTGCCTGCCACTGGGCAGCGATGACATTGCTGTCTCTACTCAACCCCGTGACAGAAACCCACTAAACCAAACCCATTGCCGTCGAGTTGATTCCGACTCATAGCGATCCTATAGAACAGAGTAGAACTGCCCCATAGAGTTTCCAAGGAGCGTCTGGCGGATTTGAACTGCTGACCTCTTGGTTAGCAGCCGTAGCACTTAACCACTACGCCACCGGTTTCCCACGTGACGGGGGTGGGGGGGGGGAATCCTGTGACAGAAAAAAAATATGCTGCCACGAGGTGGCGCTCCTGTTTCCCTTTCGTCTAATAAAACCCATCTGAAAACAGTAAAAAAAAAAAAACAACCATAATTATTGTATATATAATTATTGTTTAAATTACTAGAGTAATGTATGATCAGACTAGAAAGAAGAAAATAAAAGAATATGTACGTCCCCTCCTACTCTCAACATTAACTTTTTTGGTGTTCTTTTTCATTCTCTTGCTGTCTCGTGTGTAATGTTTTTCAGTTCAAATAGATCTTTGTTGCCCCTTTGCTATTGCAAACCACACATCTAGGGGGTACCTGCCTCCCCCAATCTGGGTACTCCACCACTTACCCTCCTGCCAAAGATCTCAAGATGGGGTGGGCAATACTCTGGTGGAAGACCATGGGGACGTGCTTCTGGGTGTGCTCACTTCATCACATGGCTGCTCCCGGGGAGGGTGACAGGAAAGAGGGGTTTACAGAAGTTGGGTGGGGAAGCAGGCATGCTTCACCCGGGTAGGGGGTCTGGGAGAACAGCATGGAAGAGACTGCATCCCAGTTGGGCGTATCCTGCCCAATACCTCCCCGCAGCCCTGGCAGGGCTGTCAAACCGCAGACACCAGGGACCCATTTCTAGAGTTAGGAAAAAAAGAGATGATCAGCAAGTCCATTCTACTTCTTCTACCCCCACACTGACTTCTCAGCCAAGGATCCTCTTCAGAAAATCTGCACTAGTTTTCTTCAAGTAAAAAGGAAACCCACCATGGGTGGTACAAACGGTTTGTGCTCCACTAATAACTGAGAGGTTGGTGGTTTGAACTCACTCCACAGTACCACGGAAGAAAGGCCTGCCAATCTGTCTCTGAAGATCACAGCCAAGTAAACCCTATGAGGCAGGTCTGCTCTGTGATGCATGGAGTTGCCATGAGTTGGAATGAGTTCAAGATTGTGTTTGTTTTTTGCCCTGTAAATGGAGGCTTGTTCTAAACCTTACCTGTTCCCTGGTGGGAAATCAGGGTCTGGACTTTAACAGGTGGAAAGAGGTGCCTGGGCTTCCTTCCCAGGGGCCCTGTGACTGGTTTTCAGGGAACATGGTGGGGTCCTTACCTGCCAGACCCCAGGCACGATGTCCCGCACCTCGCGGTGCTGAGCTCCACTCAGGAGTCAGCTGCTTCTGACTCCTCACAGCCAGATGAGCTGGACAGGGGAAGAGAAGTGCAGAGCTTCTGGGCGCTCACCCTTGGCCCAAGCAGTGGCCTGCCTGGTATCTGCATGTCACAGCTTGAGTGGACAGGGCAGGGGCACCAAGGCCTTCCTGCAGCAGGAGACTGGCAAGGCTGCCGGAAGAGGCAGGGTGACTGCCCGTCACCAACTCAGCCACCTGAAGTCACAGAAGGGGGAAATGAGGCTCAGAAAGAGACTCACCAGACTCACAAGAAGCAGAGGCAGGACTGGATTCCTGGCCTCCTAACTCTTACTCAAAACTCTTCACAATGATGATCATTGATTGCCTCCAATCTAGATCCTATTTTACAAAATGTAAATCCATGTGGCAGCTAGAGGAGCAGGTCACATCTAACTCCCCAGAGTCACTTAGATGAAGTAGAAGCATTACTCTGATATTCAGACCTGGGATTGCTGCCCGGCTTTGCCACACACCAGCTGCATGATCTTGAGCAGGCCCTTTAGCCTCCTGGACTGCCAGAAGGATGAACAAACCTGACTTGGAAGAAGTACAGTCAGAATGCTCCTTAGAAGCAAGGATGGTGAGACTTCGTCTCAGGAACTTTGAACGTGTTATCAGGAGGGACCAGTCCCTGAAGAAGGACATCATGCCTGGTAAGGAGTAGGGTTAGCAAAAAAGAGGAAGACCCTCAATGACATGGGCTAACACAGTGGCTGCAACAATGGGCTCAAACATAGCAAGGATTGTGAGGATGGCACAGGACTGGGCAGTGTTTTGTTCTGTTGCACATAGGGCCACTATACATCAGAACTGACCGGACAGAACCTAACAACAACAAGAAGGTTTCAGCAAAGCTTCCAGACTCAAAGTAGGAAGAAAGGCCTTGTGACCTACTTGCAAATATCGGCCAACAAAAACCCTGTGGATCACAATGGTCTAATAAGCAACCAATCATGGGGATGGCGCAGGACTAGGCAGTATTTCATTCTGATGTGCATGGAGTCACTGTGAGTCAGGGGCCAACTCCACAGCAGCTAACAACAAGCCTCAGACTTTCTGTCTGTAAAATGGGGCTAAGGATCATACGCCTTTCAGGGTCCTTCTACGTAGCAAAGGAGATAACACACATGCAAAAACATTTTGTAAATGCTAAAATGTTTTAAATGTGAGTTGTTATTTCTCAGCAGAGATATTTAACAGCTACAGAATCCTGCCCTTTCTCTTTTTCATAGTCACGAGCAGCATTAGGTGCTGAAAGAAAAACAAAAAAACCCCAGGCGGTGCCAGTCTAATTTCTATCAGGTGGGCTGTGCTAATGCACACGGCAGGTTGATTATTAATGAAACATCTGACATTTGGTCACTGCTCCATAAATCCAGATGACTTCTGCATTGATGTTCTCTCTGGATACTCACAGAAAGCCCACTCTGAGGCTGTAGTGCTTTTGAACATTTACGAAGACCCAGATATGGTAAAGGTGCTTTACATATCTGTCCCTTTTAATTTGCATAGGGATTTTGCCAGTTGAAATTATTGACCATATTACAGGAAACTGAGAACCGATCACCCAGGGGGGTTGTACCATGGTAAGGGCCACACAGCCATTAGTGGGGGCCATCTCTCTGACCCAGTACAGCACGGCCCACCCCAGGGCAGGGACCCTCCTCCCCTCCCCGTTTTCACTCCTGACACATCACGGGAGCTCAGAAAGTGTATGATGAGTGAATACAAGTCTGCCATTCCCAATATTAGGTGCCATCGAGTCCCAACCAGTCCTTCAGTCTTACAGATGGGGAAGGAGAGGTCCAGGTAGGTGAAGCCAGATGTAGAACCCAGGGATCTCACTAACTTGTGATCAGGATCTCAGATTTTCCTTCACTGCATATTCTATTTTTTTTAATCAAATATTTTTCAACTTTTTGTAATGAAAAGTTTCCAACAGAAAACTGGAATGAACCACGTCCAATGAGCACTCATCTATCCTCCACCTAACGTCAACAGTAGCTAGCATTTGCCATATGTGCTTTATCTTTTTATGCATAGCTATTTTTTTTTTTTTTTATGTGTGTGTGGTTAAGTGCCACGGCTGCTAACCTAAAGGTCGGCGGTTCAAATCCTCCAGGCTCTTCTTGGAAACTCTATGCGGCAGTTCTACTCTGTCCTGTAGGGTCGCTAGGAGTCAGAATCAACTTGATGGCAACGGGTATGTGTGTATGTTTTATTTTGATTAAATATTTTGAAAGTATATCACAGACATCATGACATTTCATACTTGAGCCTGCCTGTATCTGTAAAAATAAGGATATTTCCTAAATAACCATGTACCTATAATATGATTACCACACCCAAGAAAATTAATAATTCTCTAATATCATCAAATATCCAGTCCATAGTCATATTTTTTTTCAATTTTCTCAAAATGCCTATATAGTTCTTTTAGAATCAAGATCCCGCCAGTTTTCAAGCATTGCATTTGCTTATTGTTTCTTTGGAGTCCCAGGGTGGTGCAACTGGTGAGCACACTCGACTGCTAACCAAAAGTGTGCCTCAGAAGAAAAGCCTGGCAATCTACTTCTGAGAAACCAGCCATTGAAAATCCCATGGTTTTACCCTACAGTTCTACTCTGACATACCTGGGGTCACCATGAATGGGAATCAATGACAGGCAACTGGTTTTTATTATTGTTGTTTCTTTAGTCTCCTTCAAGGTGGAACAGCGCCCCCTACCCCTTTCTTTTGGCATTGATTTTTTTTTTTTCAAAAGAGCCCAGGACAGTCTGGTACAAGGCCCTGCATTCTGGATTTGTCTGATCGTTTCCTCCTGGCGCCATTCAACTTGCTCATCCATCCCCATGTTTCTTGTAAACTGGGAGTTAGGTGCAAGGCTTCATTATATCCAGATTAGATGTTTTTGTCAAGGATACTGTCATAGGTTGAACTGTGTCCCCCCAAAATATCTGTCAATTTGGCTAGGCCATGATTCCCAGTGTTGTGGGTTGTCCTCCATTTTGTGATTGATATGACTTTCCTGTGTGTTGTAAATCTTATCATCATAATATTAACGCAGTGGATTAGCGGCAGTTATGTTGATGAGATATACAAGATTAGATTGGGTCTTAAGCCAATATTTTGAGACTAAAAGAGAGAAACAAGCAGAGAGACGGGGAACTTCATACCACCAAGAAAGCAGCACTGGGAGCAGAGCTCCTCCCTTGGAGCCAGGATTCCTGCACGGAGAAGCTCCTAGTCCAGGGAAAGACTGATGAGAAGGACCTTTCTCCAGAGCTGACGGAGAGAGAAAGCCCCCCCGCCGGAGCTGATGCCCTAAATTTGGACTTGTAGCCTACCAAACTGTGAGAGAATAAATGTCTCTTTGTTAAAGCCATCCACTTGTGGTATTTGTTATAGCAGCACTAGATGACTAAGACAGACACTTCATAAGTGATGGCGTATGTATTATGCTGCATTGCATCAGGAGGTACCTGAGGTCAGGTTGTCCCACCTTAGTGATGCTAAGTTTAATCACTTGGTTGAAGTAATGACAGGCAGTTCTCTCCACTGCAGAGGTGAGTTAAGAAGTAATCTCTTGGGTCAGACTTTGTCACCATACAAGCATCCGCTGATGATCAGTTATTGCCTGAGATAATTATTTCATTGGTAGTTGCAAAATGGGGATTCTCCTAGTTCTATCATTCCTTCTATTTTTATTACCTGGCATTTTTTTTTTTTTTTTTTTTTTCTGAAAAGAGCTTTCCATCATTAGCTGGAGATGAACCACAATTCATCCAAAAACGAGAGTATAAATGATATATATGTATTTTTTCTTTAATTGCTAGTTTTCATAGTAAGGTGTGGGAATAGTTGTTTTTTTTTTCTTTTTCTTTTTCTCTCTCACTCTCTTTTAATGTGAGCATCCCTTGAACTTATGGATTTTTATTCAGTCAATATTTTACATTAAATTACAGAAATCCTTTTATGGTCAGTTTCCTCAAATTTTGCCACTGGGAGCACATCCAAACCGGCTTCTGTGTCCTTTTGACATGTCACCATCAGTCCTTGAGCTCTTCCTTGCTCTCTGACACTTGTACTTTTCCTGCCCTACTTCTGCAAGCAGCCAATTCTCTATGCCTATTTCCTTTAAAAGGAGTCCTGGCTGTTGGTTCAAACCCACCCAGAGGCTCTGCAAGAGAAAGACCTGGAGATCCGCTTCTGTAAAGATTACAGCCTAGGAAAGCCTATAGGGCAGTTCTACTCTGTCATGGAGTTGCTATGCGTTGAAAGTCAACTCTATAAGCATCTAACAACAACCACCAAACCTGCTGCCACTGAGTCGATTCTGACTCACAGCGACCCTATGGGACAGAGTGGAACTGCCCCATAGGGTTTCTAAGGGTGTAATCTTTATGGAAGAAGACTGCCACATTTTTCTCCCATGGAGTAGGTAGTGGCCTCTAACCACTGACCTTCTGGTTAGCAGCCTAGTGCTTAACCACTGTGTCACCAGGGCTCCTTAACAACAATCACAGTCCCTTTGCAAGTGAGGGATGGTATCTAGAAACCAAGCCTAGGTGCAAGTTGTGTTCATATAACTGGTGTATCTGCTTCTAAGCTATTTCAGGGTTCAGAACTAGGAAATTGAGTCTTTTTCTTTCTTGCTTGCTTTTTTCATTAGGAGCTCCCAGTTTGAGTCTAGCATTATAAGTCTACACCTGCTTCTTTGATTTAATATTGGCATCTCTTCTGTCTTGTTCTGGAAATCCTAACAACATTAGCATTTTTACAGCTGGATGGTATTCCATTGTGCCATAGTTGGCCAGTCCTCTATTGATGGACATTTGGGTTGTCTGCAATATTTAGCTTTTACAAATAGTGCCATAATAAATAATGTTATTATGCACAATAAATAACCTTCTGCATGTGTAGTGCGTGTGTGTGTTTGTGGAAGTGTATCTTATCTTCAGGGTAGATTCCTAGATGTGATATCAGTGTGCCAAAGGGGCAATGTATATGTAATGTTCTCAGTTATTGCCAAATACCTCTCTATAAAGGTTATACTATTTTGCCCTCCCAGTAGCAGTATATGAGAATGTCTGCTCCGCACAGGCTTGCCAGCCTAACATGCTGTAAAATCTCGGGATTTATGCCAATCTGATAGGAGAGGAATGGTTTTTCAGGGTAGTTTTCATTTGCATTTCCCTTATGGCAAGGGAGCCTGAGTCATCTTTTCATAAGTTTAAGGGTGCTTTGCGTTTCTTTTTCTGTGAACTTTCTGATCATGTCTTTTGACCTTTTTTTCTATTAAATTTTTGTCTTCTAGATTTTAAAGGGTTCTCTGTATATCAGGGAGGCTTGTCTGTGGTATAAGTTACAAGTACATTTTCTCACTTTATTATTTACCTTCTGACTTTGCTTAATGTGTTTTCCATCATACAAAAGTTTTGTTTCTTTGAGACACTCTAATTTTTCAGTCTAGTCTGTTATTGCTTCTGACTGTTTAGCCACTTTTGGAACAATTTTCTTCACTCTCAGATGACAAACAATTCACTCGTCTTTTCTTCCAGTACTTGTACGGCTTTACTTTTTACACTTAGAACACCAGTCCATTTGGAGTTTATTCTGGGGTAGGGTGTGAACTATGGATCTAATTTTATCTTTTTCCAAATGGTCACTGCGTAGTCTTAAGGACAGGCATAGCTAAAATAAAACCTAGTTGTGAACGTTTCGCTTTGGTGACCATGAGATTCTTTAACACCCAGCAAGCTGTGTGGCACAGCCCTGCACATGTTATTGCAAGGGGTCATCTTGTATCTTTCATCTATACACAGATGTCGTTGGAGATTTGAGTGGGGAGATGGCCTACCTTGGGGAGATAAATAGCCCAGGATTTTAAAATTAAATTGGCAGGCATTAAAGTCAAGATTAACCTGTTGCCAACATTTAGCAGACAACTTTCTCCCCTTCTTTATTCAACTCACAAACTTTCAGTGGCTCCTCATTGCCTACAGATTTAGTTCAGGCTTCACATAGAGTTCAAGGTCCTCCATATGCTGCCTTTCTTACCTATTGTTATGGGTTGAATTGTGTCCTCCAAAAAGATACATTGAAGTCCTATCCCCTGTACTTGTGAACATGACCTTGCTTGGAAATAGGATCTTTGAAGATGTTATCAGTTAGGGTAACATTAATTAATACTGGAGTAGAGTGGGTCCTAATTTTATATGACTAATATCTATTGCTGTAGAGTCCATTCCTACCCTATAGGACAGGGTAGAGCTGCCCCAGAGGGTTTCCAAGGCTGGAGCCCTGGTGGCACAGTGGGTAAGAGCTTGGCTGCTAACCAAAATGTAGGCAGTTCAAATCCATCAGCTGCTCTTTGGAAACCCTATGGAGCAGTTCTATTCTATCTTCTAGAGTCGCTATGATTCAGAATCAGCAACGGGTTTTTTTTTTTTTTTTTAATCTTTACAGAAGCAGACTGCCATACCTTCCTTCTGTGGAGTGGCTGGTGGGTTTAAACCACCAACCTTTCAGTTAGGAGGCAAGTACAACCACTGCATCACCAGGACTCCCTTATATGATTAGCATCCTTACATCCTGGTTGTGGAGGTGGTTTCGTTGGTTTATGAGTCTGTTGTTATTATTGTTAGTTGCCCTCGAGCCAATTCCGACACATGGTAACCCCATGTGGGCAGAGTAGAACTGCTCTATGAGGTTTTCAAGGCTGTGACCTTTTGGAAGCAAATCACTAGGCCTGTCTCCTGAGGCACTTCTTGGTGGGTTTGAACTGCTAAACTTTTAGCTAGTAGTTGAGCACTTAACTGTTTGTGCCACCTGAGGACCTTGAGTGTTTTTGTTGTTAGGTGCCATCAAGCTGGTTCCAACACATAGTGACCCCATGTACAACAGAAGGAAACATTGCCCGGTCCTGTACCATCCTCACAACTGTTGCTATGTCTGAGCCCATTGTTGCAGCCACTGTGTCAATCCATCTCGTTGACGGTCTGCCTCTACTTTGCTGACCCTCTACTTTACCAAGCATGATGTCCTTCTCCAGGGACTGGTCCCTCCTAATAACATGTCCAAAATAAGTAAGATGAAGTCTTACCATTGTTGCTTCTAGGGAGCATTCTGGCTGTACTCCCAAGACAGATTTGTTCATTCTTCTGGCAGTCCATGGTATATTCAATATTCTTCACCAACACCATAATTCAAATGCATCAATTCTTCTTCAGTTTTCCTTATTTGTTGTCTAGTTTTTGCATGCATATGAGGCCATAGAAGATACCATGGCTTGGGTCAGGTGCACCTTAGTCCTCAAAGTGACATCTTTGCTTTCTAACACTTTAAAGAGGTCTTTTGTATTAGATTTGCCCAATGCAATATGTTGTTTGAATTTCTTGACTTGACTAGTATCCTTATAAAAGAGGAGAATATATCCAGAGGCAGGGAGACAGAGGAAGGATGACATATGATGCTGAAGCTAAAGGCCAAGGGACTCCTGGAGCTACCAGAAGCCAGGAGAGAGGTATAGAACATTCTCTCCCAAAACCTCAAAAGGAGTCACCACAGCTGACACTCTGATCTTAGGCTCCCAGGCTCCAGAACTGTGAGACAATAAATGTCTGTTCTTGTTTAAGTCACCTTTTTCGTGGCATTTTGTTATGGCACCCCCAGGAAACAAGTACATTCCTATTTCATATATAGCCTAAATCTGACCATTTATCAACCCAATGAGCCTGTTATGGCCCCTCGTCCATCCCTCTCAAGCTGGGTCTTCTTCCTCTTAAAGCCCATATGCTCCATCACTATTTATCAAATTCCTGATTAAACCAGGAGTAAATTCAAATATCACCAAAGCCCCAGCAAGTTGTCATCATCACTTCCAAGTGTGACCTCTTCCTCCTGTGATCATCCATGGCACTTTGTCATTTGGTTCTGGCCTGGACCTAACTCTGAATCACCTCCTGGTCAAGGTGTTCCTCTTCCATCTCCTCTGCCGGACTCCATGCTCCTTGAAAGCTGGTAACAACAATGACAGTATTTACTGAGTGCTCACACTGGAGCAGGCACCTGTCCTGCCAACTGTGCAAGTTAGGTATTTAAGGTGTTTTATCATCTCCATTTTACAGACGAAGAGACTGAAGCTTGGAGACTCGTGCAAGGCCATACAATTGGGAGGCTACAGAGTGATGACCCCAATTCAACCAGCCGTCTCTGTCCCCACTGGTCGGCCTAATTCATTCACTCCACCACTTGACCTTGGCAGTCATGGCCAATTCTCTCAGCCTCAATTACCTTCTCAATGGCAGGACCTCCCAAAGCTTTATCTCTGCCTTCTCATCTAAACTCCATATTCACGTCCAGCTGTCCACTGGGCCCATCTCTCTGGCATCTCAACTCAGTCTGCCCCAAATTGACATCAACCCCTACTTTCCAACCCAGCTTCTTCTCCTGTGTCTCAGGAAGTGGCACCACTCATACTCTCAGCCAGAAACCTGGGGTCACCTTTCTTCTCCTTCACCTCCACTTCCAGTCAATTACCAAGTCCTGTTTGTGACATTCTCTGGACACTTTAGTTCAGTCAGCCATCGCTTATCCCCTACAGTACCATGTCACTTTCTTAGATGGTCTCCCATGCCTCCTGTCCTGGCCCCTCCATCCATCCTCCACACCACAGCGGATGTCCACCTGATTGTAATTCTTCAAGGGCTCATCACTGAACTCAGGGTCAAGGTCAAACTCCTTTACGTGGCTCACAGTCCCCTTGAGGACACACTCCTGCTTATGTTTCCACTTCCTTCTGAGACTTAGTCTTGAAAAGTTTACCCTGTATTACATTTGTTTCCAACTCCCTGTCTTTTAACCTTGAACTAGACAAGTTTCAGGGGGCCTCTTGCCCCCTCCGCACCTTCTGGGGGCAGCAGAGCACTTGAGAGTTTGGCAGGAGACAGGCCTATAAACAAGGCTTCAACATGCAATAAGGTTGAACGAATAAAAGCATACATTGGTTGGGGAGGCTCAGAGCGGGAGCCCTTAGGCCATCCTGGGGGTTCTAAGAAGGCTTCCTGGTGGAGATGACACTGGAGCTGAGTCTCGAAGAAGAGTAGGTATGATCTAGGTAAAGAAAGAGGGGGGAAGCATGCCTGGCCATCTCTGGCATCCACTGGTTGTTAGGAACAGAAGCCCACTTACACTAGCTCAACGAACTTTGAAAACTCAATGAAAAGATACAGGGCATCTCCCAGACAGAAGCAGGAAATACAGACAGGCCTCATGGGAAGTGGACTGATGTCAAGCAGCTCTTTCTCTTGGGGCTCTGTGCCTTTTGTCACCGTATCTGTTCTTTTCTGCTCTCTTCCTGCTTAACTCCTACGGTAGGTGGTGCTGGGAGACCCCTCAGGGACAACACAGTCCTGTCATGCTGCACAACTCAAGAGGGCATATGTATGGGGTGTAGTCTGTGGATTTGTATCCCCTGGAACTAACAGAGTCGCTATGAGTTGGAATCGACTCGACAGCAGTGGGTTTGGTTATTTATTTTTTTGGGGGGTGGGACTCAACAGTTTGAATGGTGCCCCCCCCACCCCTGCAAGTTGTGCAAAGTAGCAACCCTCCACTAACACCGCCTGTCTCAGCCTTGGGGTCTCCTGGAATAAATTCATTCTCAAGAAGGAGAATCTGGCTGAGTCTGTGTGAGGCCAGTCTCCACCCCTGATCTAAGTCCAATCGGTTGTGTGTGTATCTATGAGCTTGGGAATGGCTTACAGTGGGTAGTTCAGGCCATGGGCAGATTCTCTTAGAAGGTGGTGTCACGGTCAAGATCCTGGCGGGAAACAATAGCATCCTCCCTCAAATGGGCAAGTGAAGAGAGTTCAGTGAAGGGACTATTTACAGAAGTGCTTCAGAGAAACAAAACATGGTGATGGTACCCAGGGTGGTACTAGCAACAATGGGGAACCCTTATCACCCTTAGATGTGACGAGCAAGGGGAGGGAGCCATTACTAACACATGGGTGAGACGCCGTGCAGGAGCTGTCAATTACCATCAAGTAGGAAGGGTCTTTCTCCTTCCCACCTACCTCACTTTGGGAAAATGCAACAGGAAGCCAGAGAGCAAGCTGAGGAGGTGAGGCAAGTAGAAGTCAGCCTCCTGGGGCCCAGAGCAGGACAGAGAAGGGCAAATGGAGAATGACCAGCATAGAGTGGGGAGGCTATCTAGTGTGGAGGGAAAGAGCCTGAACAAAAGTCATGGTGCCATCAAATCATGTAGTGTTCTATGTTACTATAGGACGTAGTGCTACACATGGAGAGGAAGATCACGGGAAGAGGTGGGTAGGTCCAGGCCATAGCAGGCCTCCTGGGTTACTGTCACGAGCTTGGACTTGATCCTGCAGGAGATTTAGGGCCACTGAAGGCTGAGTGACTGGCCAGGAGGCTGCCACACAGACAGCTGAAAGCTGAAGTGGGAGGATAATTTAAATGGATGAACTTCAGGCATTGAGAGGGAAATGGTTTTGACTAGTGCTGTCCTTCCAAAGCCTTCAAATCTTGCATCTGGAAGGCCCCTTGTTTGGGGATGACAGAAACCCAACTGAAACTAACATCAGGCAAAATAGGGAGTTATTGACTCATGGAACTTGGAACACCAGCGTGAAGCTGGTCTCAGGGACTTCAAGGGATTCAGGAGATACAATCCGCCTTTCTCTTTTTGTCTCTGTGTCTCTCTCCCAGTGACTTTTTCATCTTTTGGCTGGACTTCTCACAGAACTTGCTGTAGGAGAAGGGAAAAGGGAGGGACACAGCTTCCCATCCCCCTTTAGTGATCCCAGAGGAAAAAGAAAATCTCTCCTGTAGCATCCATAGATAGACTCAGGAAAGCACCCTGATTGGCTGAGCTAGAGTCACATGTCCAACCATGAGCCAATCACTGCGGCCAGGAGCATGAGAAACTCAGATTGGCTAAACCTGGTTCAGCTGCCTGTGGCCTGGGGGTGGGTACTGCGATTGTCAGGCCCACCAGCACAACAGGAATTGTAGTTGTTATCCTTAGGGGCCATCGAGTCAGTTCCAACTCATAGTGACCCTACGTGCAACAGAACAAAACACTGCCTGGTCCTGCGCCATCCTCACAATCACTGTTTGAGCCCATTGTTGCAGCCACTGTGTCAATCCATCTTGTTGAGGGCCTTCTCTTTTTCACTAACCCTCTACTTTATCAAGCATAATGTCCTTCTCCAGGAACCGGTCCCATCCTCGCTTCTAAGGAATTAAGGCATGAGGAATTAGGGAAGGGCAATTCGGTTCTCCAATAGGGGTGGGGGTGGGGGAGGGTGGAAAGCTGTGCAGACAAATACAATGCATGTCCACTACACACATCAAGTCGGCAACCAACTGCCTGCCCACATAGGGCTCAGCCTTTTTCCGTTCTCAGATAGGCCAGCTGTGATTGTTCCAGAAAGCCCTGCTGAGAAGCTCCTGCCACAGAGAAGTAGTGGTCTGATAACATCTATTTAACAAATGTCAGAAACAATGGCAGAGAAGCAGAAAATGCCCTGGTGGTCCAGAGTGGGAGATGGTCTCTGCCTGTTTCTTTAAGCCTCTTCTTACAATTCCCTGGTGGTCCATACTGAAATAACAATTACCATTCTTCTTCCAGACACTGTATAAACAGTAACAGTGTTGTTATGGCCCCCCTGAGAGCCAGAAGTTGATGAGCTCAGTGTATCACTGCTTCTTCCACTAGGGACACGTTCTAGCAAGAGGAGGTCCCGAGCCACAGAAGGGAGTTGGAAACTGGGGACTGTTGGATCAGAGCTCTGGAGTGGTGCCTGCTTCCCCCCATCCCACTCCTTAACCCTAATTCTCCCAGTCACTAGTGGTCTCAGGAATCTCTGAAAGCTCCTGAGTCTGGGCCCTGGTATGAATGCAAAAGCAGGAGTCCATTCCTGTCAAATGGTTTGTGGATTGATGGATGGAACTGGGATAACCCAGACCTCCCTCCTCTCCAACCATTCCATCTCTGAACCCTAAGCAGACTCTGCCTGGATGGCTACACAGAAGAATTCAGCATTTGGTGGACCAACTCCTGGGAGGGATGGATGCTGATGGTTAAGCACAGTTAACATGGCAACAGAACAAACATTTATTAAGCGAGGCTCTATGGTAATTATATCTTACTATCTCATTGAATTCACCCCGAATCCCCATGAGGTAGGCATTGTTATTACTCCTATGTTGCGGATGAGGACATGAAGGCTTACCAGTTAGCACAACAGCAGAAACCTGCATTCAAACTCATGTCTGTTTGAATCTAGAACTGCTGGCTTCCTCCAGCTATCCCCATGATGATGTTAAGACTGGTTGAATCCCCGGCTGAATTCCCACCTCCTCCATGAAACTGTGTGGCCCAAGTCCTGTGGTTACGAAGGTGGTCCACTGTTCAAGGGTTGCAGGTGAGTGAGTACAGGGCTGAAATACAGCCTGAGCTCTGCTCATGTGGGCTACCAGCCCAGAGAGGGTGCATTTTTCCGGTTCCTCACAGAAGCCCTGTAGGGCTAACCGCTGCCATACCCTGGACCATGTTGGGCCTTCTCAGAATTCTGAGAGCACACACTGTGCTGGCCAGTCACATATCTGCTACTTAATCATAGGCTGCATTGCATTGTGACCCAATTGGTTCCCATGACAAAACTTGCTGTTCCCATAACTCAGCCCAGCATGCTTGCCTCCGGGCTCTTGCTGCTTTGTTTCCCTATGCCTAGAACGCTCTTCTTTTCCCAACCACACCTCCCATTTCTATTCCATGAAACCTACCTTTCCTTTAAAACCCAGCCCAGTGCCAACTCCTTCAAAAAGCCTCTGAGACACCATGTTTAGACTTTATTTCATTCTCTGCCCATCTCCTAGACTGCTTTGTATCAGATACATGATCGTATCCTGCCTCATGATCAGGGCCAACCTCTACTGAGCATTTTCTATGTGTAGAGCCCTGAGCTAAGCACCTTCCACACTTTATCTCCCTGAACCCTAATTTTACGCATGTTATCCTGCCCATTTCTCAGAGGGAGAAACTGAGGCTTGCAGGGTTTAAAGTCTTGCCCAGGTTTACACAGCTAGGAAGCAGTAGAGCAGGAAATGAATTAAGGTTTTCTGACTGTAAAGCTGGCCTCCTCTGATTAGATGATCTATCACAGGGCTGAAGTGTTAGCAAGTTGAGAGTAGAATCCTGTTCGGTTCTTCAAAGAATCCCAGACGTGGGGCTTTTGCAAATATTTTGCAAAGGAAAGAGGGTTGCCTTTGTCCAGCTTTTTGCAGTTCCCTAGGTGAGCTGCAACTCCTTTAAGGTTCAAAAGCAGCCCCTTCACCACGCGTGGCCCACTGGCTCTTTGGAAAATAAGATCGCGGTTCTGTGACACACCACGGGCAGATCCCGGGGGCACCAGGGTCTGGGAAGGGAAAAACGGCACAGTATAAAGGTAGAAAGGCTCTCCAACCACACCCAGCGAAGGCGAACTTGTTTATTCCTCTTCCACAGCCCCCTCCCGCCCGACCCAGTCACGTGGTCCCTCCCCGCCCCTCCCCTCCGATTTTTCGTGTGGCTCCTCCCGCCGCGCCGGGCCTTCTTTTTGCCTCCCTCGGAGTCACAAGATCTCTCAGAGGACTCCTTCTGGGATCCTTCCGCCTGTCCCCGCCCCCTTAACTTAAAAATTCTCCTTGACTGTTTTTTTGGCCAGTTATCACTCTCAGTAATGAGTGGAATGGCCTCTTACGTCGAACTGAGATGCCGACCGCAGCCATCTGTTATTTGTTTTGAGGAGGATGCGAGACACCCCTGGGGACTCTTTTCCGTGGCGGAAGCTGCAGTCTCTCGTTGACAGATCACAACGGGGGGAGGTGCTGTACGTTCAAGATGGCGGCGCCCTGTAGGCTGGAGGAACTGTGAGGTAAACAGCTGAGGGGGAGGAGACTGTGGGTGAGTATGGGGGTGTCTCCCCCTCCTCTTCATGGGGGCTTTTCGGGGCAGCCCTGGCACCATGACCACAGTCTGGGATGCTCTAGGGGGCTGGGGCAAGGGGCTCCCTTGTTAGGGAGGGGAGCCGGGGAAGGGGGGTTCGGAGAGCTTTCCCCTCCCTCTTATTACGCGTTGTCTCCGGCGGGGCCCGGCAGGGACTGGCGGGTTCCTGAGGAGGAGAGGCGGGCCGGGCAGACACTTCGCCTCTCCTCGGCGGCGGAGGGAACGGCTGCACCCCCGGGGCGCCGTGCTGAGGGCAGGGGTGAGATGAACCCCTTTGCTAGCCCCTCGCTTGGTGGGGTGACAGGTTCACGCGGGTTGCAGAGGGCCGGGGAGAGACTCGGCGGGAAAGGGAAAGGCCGGGGAGGGGGGGCGGTCCTAGGACTTGATGTGATGGGTCGGAGGTGGGGGTGGGGAGAATGAATGGACGCTGCCTGTGGGCATTGGGGACTCGCTTGGACGCGGTGTCACCACTGAAATTTGCTTGACTGGAGTGTCTTGCTCCTGGTGTACTTGTGGGTGTTTAATTGACAATGAAAGACAGTTACCTTAAAGTCAGCAGAGGCGATTCTTAAGAGACAGCTATTCGCAGAGGAACTCCTAGGCGCTCATTCATTCATTTGAGGAACTAGGGGGATGAAGAGCTTGCAGTCAGAGAGACCTTTGAAAATTAAAGCTCTTTCTTTGTGTTTCCTCTTACAGAGTTTTGCTCGTGTGTTTTGGATTTGGGAGGGGGCGCGGTCCTCCTAACTAATAACAGCATCTAACGTTTATGGAGTGCTGTCTGTGTGCCAGACATGGTGGAAGTGCTTTGCAGTGATCATCTCCTTTAGTCTTCAGGACAAAGGGAAGAGCAGCCACTGTTAATACCTCCATTCCTCAGATGAAAAAACTGAGACACCCGGAGAGATTAGGGCAACTTGCCCAATGTGACCCTGCTAGGAGTACCTGAGCCAGGACTGGAATCCATGTCTGATTCCAAAGACTATGCTCCTGTCTTTATTGACACCCCCATAACTCTCATTTATCTGTTATTTGATAGTTGTTCTGTCATTCTAATTGATTAGAATCAATCAGTTGGCCAGGGTTTGTGCATACTTGTGTATGTGTTCAATTTTGAAGGGAGGTGTTAGCTTTTGTTTGGGATGGCAATGTTGTGCATGTAAATTTGCTAGTCTAAATTAGGCTGGAAGGTGTTTGATATTTTTATAAAACTGATAAGCTCACTGCAAAAAGGAGTCCTGCTAAAATGTTTGCTAGGCTTTTTTTATAGAAAACTTAGAAATAGCATTTCACTTTACATACAGTAAGATGTAAAAGTACTAAAATAGAATAATACTCTTCTGAGATACTTTTTGATTTATAATTTTGGGATCAACTTGGAGTCATGTGAATTCAAACATGCTGGCAAAGTGGAGCTGTAAATTTCAAGAAGCATTATAAAACCTAATCTGCTGGGAACCCTTGATTTACAGAGCAACCACCTGTGATTCTTAAGTTGAACATTCCTGAGTAAGCCTGGAATATGCAAATGTGAAAGCTGATTTAGGGTTTTGCAGGGAAATGTACCTTTAACAGTCATGTATCAGGCGAACGAGGCTCGAGGCTCCTCGGAAACACTGAAACATTCTTTGCTATTGCCTTGGGGAGCTGCAGAATCTCCTTTAACCACCTGGTATAAACTTAAGGAATATTTATAGAAGATGTAAATGGAAAATACCCTCTTACCAAAGTTAATATCTTATTCAGAATACTCTTACTTCGAGTGCCTTGAAGGGCAGATGATGTCAGCTTTCTTTGCTTCCTGCATCTCCTGGTGCCATAAAGCCTTGGTATGTTCCTAAACTCCTAGTAAGAAAGAAGGTGGCGTCCAGCTTCTTACTTGTTTTTATTAAATTGAAATGTCTTAAATCCTGTGACTCAGTTGTACTCTTTTTCGCTGAATTAAGACCAGAGGTGTCAGATGCGGCTGCTGTTGTGGATGTAATGCGATGCACTCTGTGCATGCCTGCTTTCATTTGTGAGATGAAACTGAATAGTCTTACTGGGGCAAAACAAATGTATACTTGTTTATGCAGTATTTATGAATAATGACATTGCCAGAGACAGGGGATATCAAACTGTAGCGTTCATCAGAACCCCTGTGCCCAGATGCTCGACCCCATAGCAGGTAGACCTAAAGATTCGGTCTTTGTATATACTGTATTTTGGAAGGAGCCCTTGGTGATTCTGATGTGCACCAGAGATTGAGGACTACTGGCTTAAAATACCGATTTGGCTTTTTTTTTTTTTTTTAATTTTAATTTATAGTTTATTGCAGGGCATTCCTTAAAATAGCTTCTAACCTCTGAGTGATAGTGAATTTTCAGCTCTGAATTAGAGCCGACTTGATCTTACAGCTCTGTCTTCTTTAGAAGTTAGAGTACAGGTGTGTTCTTTTCCAGGTTCCAGGGCCATAGTGGACTAAAATTAGCTTCTCCTAAAATTATTGGATATTCTTGGATGCAGATGAGCCAAGTACAGCAATAGATAGATAGATTGCTGTCGTGAACTCCGACTCATGCCGACGTCAGGTACAACCGAATGAAAAGTCATCATCATGATCGCCGGCATGTTCGAGTCCATCGTTGTTGCTGTTTTGCCAATCCATCTCACTGAGGATCCCTCTCGCCCTTGCTGGCCCTCTACTTCACCAAACATGATGTCCTCTTCCAGCAATTGATCCTTCCTGATGATGTCTCCAAAGCAAGCGAGTCAGTGTTCTGTTGTGATCCATAAGGTTTTCATTGACTAATTTTCAGAAATAGATCACCAGGCCTTTCTTCCTAGTCTGTCTTAGTCTGGATGCTCCTCTGAAACCTCTCTACCGTGGGTGGACATCACGAAGTGGGACGATCTGAGAATTTTTCCCTTACATCATCAGTGGTAATGATTTAATATAATTTAGTTTGTGTAAAATACTCATTTTTAATTTAATTAAAAATTAAATTGTCTGAAAGAGGCCTAGCCGTCAGCAATTTGAGATTATTCTTTCTCTGATTTACGTTTTGAGCCTATAAAAAAAAAATAGTTGGTAGAAATAGTAATTTAATGTCTATTTTCAAGCAGGGGAGAGAATAAATTATATACACGTGTGTGTATATGTGTATATATGGAGCCCTGATGGCACAGTGGCTAAGAGCTCAGGCTGCTAACGAAAAGGTTGGCAGTTTGAATCCACCAGCTGCTGCTTGGAAACCCTATGTGGCAGTTCTTCTCCATCCTGTAGGGTCACTGTGAGTTGAAATTGACTCGATGGCAACGGGTTTTTTTTTTTTATGTGTGTATATATATGTATGTGTGTGCATATATGTGTGTGTGTATTAGATTTTGCTGATTTCTTCTTGCCCCTTCTCTGGGCAATGCTAACTTTTGTTATATGGGAAGTAGCAAAAGGTAACAGTATTTTTTCAGGTTGAATGAATTCAAACTGCCATCTAATTAGTAAAGTGCCTTAAAAATCCAATCCAGCTTTAGTATAAAACAAAGCATGGTAGTTACTGGCCTAGGACTCACAGGTTGCTTTCTGAAGTAGATAGAATGGCAGTAGAGGCCAGGAAGCGTTTGACTAACAGGGAACAGTTTTGACGTTCTACTGGTAATGGACCAATAGATCTTCTATTGGTGATGGACACAGTGGAGACTGATAAGGAGGAACAAATGTGGTAACCTTAATGTCTGCAAACATTAAGACCTGTGCTACTTTGAGTAGTTCGCAGTACACAGGAAGAACATGAACTGTATCCAGTTTGAGTTATAAAATGGTTTTATCAATGTTTCAAAAACCAGTTGTTAAACTGAGAGACTGCTAATACCTAGTAATACGTTTTGTTTAGTTAGTAATATTGTTATAACAATAACAATTTCTGTTTATTGAGTACTTATGAGCCAAACACTCTGATAAGTATTTTACATGTATTTATTCTATTTACTCTCCCCACAGCCTAGGATACAGGATAGGGAGATGAAGAAACTGAGGTTTAGGGACTTAAGTTGTCTGGAGTCATAGTAAGTGGCTGAGCTGGGATTTGAACCCTATTTAGTTGACTCCAGAGCAGAAACATTTACTCTTCCACTGTGATAAACTGCCTGATCTGTTAATCTCTAAAACTAACACACAGGTCAGTGGTTCTTAACTTTTTTTTTTTTGGTGGGGAGGGCTCAGCCCCTCTCTGAAAATCTGTTAGAAGCTATGGGCCAAATATCCCTGCGTCTACCCTTCCTTTCCCATCACCACCAAAAACGTTCACACAGATAACTAAATTTTGGACACAGCTTCAGGGGTTTCATGGACCCAGCTTGAGCCCCAGCTGATCATTCTAGATAGATTACTGCTCTTAAAAAAGGGCTTGGTGTTTATTAAGAATAAATCCTTTTTTTTAAACCAGTAGGTAAGAAAGTCCTGATTCTTTTAAAGATGGACTTATATACTGTTTGTAATATAAATAATTTTGTTAAATTTCTGTATTGGAAGATTCTTTACACTTCACTGGGAATTCCACTTTAGGAGCCACATTAAAAAAAAAAAAATTAGAAGCAGGGAACTCATGTATGTAATCTGCTAAATCGTTGTCAAGCTTTGTGTTCAGTCTGTGCTGATACCTTTAGTGCCTGGCAGAATTTCATCCGGCGCCCCCCTCTTCTTTTAAGGTTTATGGACTGGCTGGTTTCTTTTCCTTCTGAACCTCAAAGCATATATGTGTGTGTGTGTGTGTGTGTGTGTGTGTGTTTGTATGTATATATATATATATGTGTGTGTGTGTGTATTTCTTTTTCCTAGTCCAGTGGTCCTTAACCTTTAGTGGGCATCAGAATCACCTGGAAAGTCCCACCCCCAAAGTTTCTGATTCAGAGTTCTGGGGTGAGGCCTGAGAATTTGAATTTCTAGCAAGTTCCCAGGTGATGTGGATGCTACCGGTTTACAAGAACCATATATTGAGAACCACTGTCTTGGATTATCAAGCCCTGCTCCTTTCTTCCCTGGGATGTTTTTATTTTAGCCCTGTGAACTTAAAACCTAAAGAAGCCTCAGTTTCCTCAAATTTCTTTTAGGGGGAACTCTTTATAGTAACGGTTCAAAACACATGGTATCTGTCTGGCTTGTATTTCCCTGGCAAATAATTTGTTAATGCTAATAGAAAGACCATATGAAATGTTACTTATAAAAGAGATATACCTTACCTCAGTCAAGCTCCATCTCTATAGGCAAGGATTCTTCATTTTTGGAGTAAGGTATAGCTGCAGCAGACTGTCCATTAAGGCCCCTAATAGCAAAAGTTCTGAATGGAGAAACTGGCAAGTTGGAACTCTCCCTCCCCCCATTCATATGACCTTGGGAAGTATTACAACTGCTGAGACCATTTAAATCACACATGACTACAAATTTTGGCAAGTTTTACCTTCAGCTGTTTTATGTACCAAGTAGCATTTCTTACCTCTTTTCTCCTGTCAGTTCTGTATGTGGTTCCTTACGTGAGTAGGAAGGGAGAATTGAAGCATATATTTCACTCTTTTTAGTTGCATTTGTGCTGAAGGCAACTTTGTTCATTTGATAGAATGTTACCCTAAGAAATTATTTAAGACCTACTGAGGCACTGAAATATTAGCATAATATTCTGCCCTGCCTGTACTGTTCTGAGTAATGAATGAGTCCATCTAAGTCTGAATCCGCAGCTGAATTTTCTTTTAATTTTTATAGGTAAAAACAATATAGAAAACAAGTTTCAGTGAAGAGACATCTATCTTCATTTACACCTATAGTTGCATTTTTATATCGTAGGCAAGTATGTACAAAATCAGGCAATTTTGTACACAGCTACCTATTTTATGTGGTTTACAGTTCTGAGGAATCCTAGGGTAGTTTCTAGGTCACAGACAACACTTGTTTTCCTAAAGTCTTGAGTATTCAACTGATATTTTCAGATAAAATACTTTCTAGTGGCATTTTAGATAACGTGCCACTAGTATTTCATAAAAGTATGCATAGCTTTAGCCCTTGTGCAGTTTGTAATGCACATGATAAAAGTATCTTGTCTAGGGCAGAGATATGAGAAAATAATATATACAGGTCCTGTTAATGACTGTTCTATATGACTGTTAACCTGAGGTTCATGTGTATTCCCAGGTATAGCAGCCATCTTTCTATAAACACCTGAAGAATGAAACTCATTGAGGTAAACTCTGAAAACAACTTGACCTATATATACTCTGTGCATCTGTTTAGTCTCAGAATACTAAAGCATAGAGCCTTCATCTTCTTCCTCAAACATACCCTTTGTTTTTATTAAAAAAGCCTGCTTGTAGAAGTATAATTACAGTGTTGCATGTAGATGAGAACATAACTCTTGGGCCAAAATATCAAAGAGGAAGAGGTCTAGATGTGGAGGACTGTATCTCTGAATTTGGCTTTTGGAAATTAAACATGGATTGACACTGTTGTTGTGCTGTAAGAGGTGTTTTCATCCATATACCCTTAGAGGTACACATTTTTCATGGGTCTTTTCTACCCCTAACTTTTCATCAGGTGGTTATGCCATATCTCACTTTATTAACCAGAATGATTTTACTAAGCAGTACTTCCATAGAGCAAAATTTAAATGTAAGCGAAGAAGTGAAAAACAACTAAAAATATAAATAATAGCAGGTAGCCATTGACATACCAACATAAAATTGATGCTGATTTATTACCATTACCATCTTTATCGGATAAAGACAAAGAAGTTAAAGTCTGAACACTGGACATTGGACAAAAACACTCTGATTTCCTATAGTAGTGCCTTTATCTAGGATGGTAATCTCGGCTGGACAGGCTACAAGACCTCATCTTGTGTATATCCTAATTTTACCCTTGCCTTAGATATTTCTTTTCAGGTAAAAGATCCATCTGGGATTAATTGCAAGAGGAAGACTGTATGACTCACTAGATTAATAGTCAGTTTTAAGATTCTTGGAGATTAGAGGCGTCTGCGTTTTAATTCCAGCTCTGTGACTTGTTGAAGTAACTGTGACTGGGCAAGCACTCTCTTTCTGAAAAGCCATCCTGCCTCATGGCACTACACACATTGCTTGCGTATGCTCCTGAGAACCATTGGTATTTAATGCCTAGAATGTGTTCCACATGGAACTATCATTGGGATCAAGAGATTTTAACTGTTAAATATAGTTGCTCAATCTGTAGTTTAACTTTGACCAGGATTGTATATCTAAGTGCTTATTTCCAAGCTTTTCAGTGCTCAATGTAGTTAAGTGTATATACTGTATGAGAGTCAGCTTTTATGTTCTGTATTCAACCAGATGAAATGTTAGGTGACTAGAACAAAAAATATGTTTGCCTCTGTGTGCCCAGCACTGGTTGAGGCCCTGGGTGTCCATTGGTACACCATGCAGATGGTCTTTGTCCTCATAAAGTTTACAGTCTAGTGATCAGACTCTACCTAAATACAGTCAAAAGCAAACTGGAATGTTTTCATCTACAGGTAGTCACTGACCTACGACGGGGCTCTGTTCTGGTGATTCCATTTTAAGTCAGTTCTGACATAAGTCAAATACCTCATTTTCTTTTTTTCATTAGTCTTGCCTGTTATTATCCATATCTTTATAAATCCGATCTTTGTCTTTGGGGGTTGGAAGGATTGTATAGATATATTTTAATATATACATACATACGTAAAAGAACACACAAATCATAAAAATTTACTTTGATGAAGAAGAGTTGGACTGTGTTGGCATTTTTTCAGTTGTGGTAATAACTCTTCTTGTGGAAGGTTCTGGAACATCTGGATTATCCCTGGGAATGGGGATGGGGTTTCTAGTCAGAAAATTAGTGAGAGTTGTCTGTTTGGTCTTTTTCCTTCACATATTTCATTGTAACATCTCACTGCTTCCTGAATCTGCCTGTTGACTTTAGCAAAGAGATCAGCATTTGGATCCATGTTTTCAAAAAACTGAAGCCCCTGACTTAGTTTAGAAAACTAAATACATACAGCAGTGTTTTCAACAGTAAACCCTAAAATAAGCTTTTGTGAGTGAACACTGAGAATAACATCAGCAAATTACATGCTGCAACATTGTATGTAGTACATATTACTAATGATAAGATGTACCAAAAAAAAAAAAGGATGATTATAAGTGCAGTACGTTGTAACTCGAATGTGTTGTAAGTTGAGGACTACCTGTCTATTCTTATTTAACATAGATATTTAATACGAGATAGTTCGGGCAGAAGGTAGGGTAGAAGTAAGAAAAAATGAGGTAAATGATGTTGTTTGGCTCCATCAAGTCAGTTCCAACTTGTAGCAGCCTTATGTACAACAGAACTAAACATTACCCTGCACCATTTTCACAATTGTTGCTATGTTGGAGCCACTCTGTCAGTCCATCTTGCTGAGATTTCCTCTTTTTCGCTGACGTTCTACTTCACCAAACATGATATCCTTCTCTAGGGACCAGTCGCTTCTAAGGAGCATTCTGGCTGTACTTCTTCCAAGACAGATTTATGCATTCCTCTGGCAGTCCACGATATATTCAATATTCTTTGCCAACGCCAGTAATTCAAATGCGTCGATTCTTCTTCAATCTTTCGTATTCATTGTCCAGCTTTTGCGTGCATGTGAGATTAAAAATGCTTTGGCTTGGGTCAAGTGCACCTTTGTCCACAAAGTGACATCTTTGCTTTTTAACACTTTAAAGAGATCTTTTGCAGCAGATTTGTCCAGTGCAATACGTTTGATTTCTTGACTGCTGCTCCCATGGGTGTTGATTGTGGATTAAAGTAAAATGAAATCCTTGACAACTTCAGTCTTTTCTCCATTTGTCATGATGTTGCATATCAGTCCAGTTGTGATAATTTTTGTTTTCTTTATGTTGAGGTGTAATCCATACTGAAGGCTGTAGTCTTATCTTCATCAGTAAGTGCTTCAAGTCCCCTTTACTTTCAGCAGGCAAGGTTGTATCATCTGCATATCACAGTTTGTTAATGAGTCTTCCTCCAATCCTGATGCCCCGTTCTTCTTCATATAGTTCAGCTTCTCTGATTATTTGCTAAGCATACAGATTGAATAAGTATGGTGAAAGGATGCAACCCTGACATACACCTTTCCTGATTTTAAACTACACAGTATCCCGTTGTTCTGTTTGAACGACTGCCTCTTGGTCTATGTACAGGCCCTGCATGAGCACAATTAAATGTTCTGGAATTCCCATTCTTTGCAGTGTTATCCATAACTTGTTATGATCCACACAGTTGAATGTCTTTGCGTAGTCAGTAAAACACAGGTAAACGTCTTTCTGGTATTCTCTTGCTCTTGAACGTAGAGTAGCTAATGTGAACGGAAGAAAGGAAGTAAAAGCTGAACAGAAGATATCAAAGGGTGGCTCAAGAAGACAAAGTAAAATATTATAATGAGATAGAGAAATGATAGTTGTACTCAGATATTTTATGCTTGTCATGTAGAAGGGTTAGACTTGGGTTGTGCTGTTTTGAAGGCTTTGCATGTTTATTTAAGAGATATTTTGACTCTCAGTCATTTAGTCAACAAGTGCCAGACACTGTGATAGCTGCTGCAGGTACAGTACTGAACAAGCTACTGTCTCTCCCTGGATGTAACTTCTATTTTAGTGGGAGAGACATGTTCAATAATTAATTGTACTTATTTAATTGGATTATGATAAGTGACGCAGAAATATAGGCTGCTAATAGGGTCACTAGGAGTTGGAATTGACTCAACGGCCGGAGGCTTGGTTTTTTTTTTTTTGGTAAGAGTATATAACAGGGGACATGACCTCGTCTAGGAGGGGGGATAGGAGGCCTAGGAAGGCTTCTCTGATGAAGTGAATGTTTAAGCTGAGATTTTTAAGGATGAAGAGTTAGCTTGGGAGGCAGAAGTAGATTCTGTCAGGCATAGGGACAGCATGTTCATCGTCCCAAAGTGGAAAAGAGTGTGGCTTGGCTGAGAAGCTGAAAGGCTGTTGGTGCAGGGTAATGGAAAGGGAGAGAGGGCATGTGGTTTGTGATGGGTGATGTGGGCCCACTAAGTACTTTGTGCCTTGCACTGTTACTGCTGGTTGGGACAAGATAACACTATCCTTGCCTTCCAGAGCTTCTTGAATAATTACTCTGTGCCACACACTGTGCTTTGGGATACATCATCTTGCTTAATCCTCACACAGCCTTATAAGGTGGATGCTGTTATTATTCTCGCTTTACAGATGAGGTAAGGAAAAGTTAGGTGCTCAAGGCTTAAATAGT
Source organism: Elephas maximus indicus (assembly GCF_024166365.1). Classification (NCBI taxonomy): domain Eukaryota; kingdom Metazoa; phylum Chordata; class Mammalia; order Proboscidea; family Elephantidae; genus Elephas; species Elephas maximus. The sequence continues at coordinate 84,030,259 of NC_064827.1, read as the reverse complement.
CAAAAGCTACACCGGATTAAGTGGCAGGGCCTGGATTTCAACACGGAACTCTTTAGTTCTAGAGCCTATCCTGTCCATGTGTGTATAACACCAGTATAGCATATTGGCAGACATTACAGGTTCAGCAAACTATAAAGAATTTTCCAGCAACCAGCTGTTCAGAAATGTAGATGGGGGAAGCGTGTGCTTCCAATGATTATAGTGCTCTTTCCAGCGGAAATCAGATGGCCACCTGTCAGAGAGAGACTAGAAAAGAAATTGTCCCAGATGAACCCTAAACTCCCTTCTGATTGCGTCTGGATTTTACTTCATTGTAAGATTATTTTATATATATATATACATATATATATATTTTTTTCTCTTCAGTGACCATGAAAGACACCAGGTTGACAGCACTGGAAACTGAAATATCAATTGTCCCCAGAGCAGGTAAAGTATAAACTTTGTCCAGTGGTTAGGGAAAGATGGGAGGGAATTATTGAACTTGTCCATGGTTGTATTAGTGCATAGATGCTTTGTTCATATTCAAGGATTTCACGTGTACGGTTTTAGCTACTTGCTAGGAACTGGAACATCTATGGCATGAAATAATTACTCAGATTACTGATGATTTATTAATTGCTTATTCAGTGCCCAACACTGTGTTAAGTGCATTATTTGTATTATTTATTTTATTCTTCACAGTCACACCCTTGGTGTATCCCATTTTACAGATGAGGAATCAGGCTCAGAAATACGTAATTTTCCTAAGGTCCTATAGCTAGCACTTGGTGGGCCCATGAATCTAATCCAAGTCTATTTTAACCGCTAAATTAAACTGACCCCTGTATGCTAAAGCAAGTCATTTAGTTAGTGCAGGAGTTCTCAACTCCTGCTATACCTTAGAAATGCACTTGGATTTAAACAAACAAACAAAATGTAGTATCTGGACCCTGTCCCTTAAACTGGTCTGAGGTGTAGGATTTTGTAAGCTCTGCAGGTGATTCTGGAGTTCATCCAGGGCTGAGAACCACTGAGCTAGTGAATTAATTTACATCTTAACGTGGCTATATTTAAATTAATTTTGGAGAGAGGGATAAATTATTTGCTATAGTGATTTTTGGGAATCAGTGGGTTCTCAAAGTCCTATCATATATCCTTCATAAATATTGAGGCTTTGGTATTCCTGTGGATATGAATTTAGTCTTAGTGACCTAAATGAACTATAATTTTATCAGCAAGGGTGCCAAATGCAATAGAATTGTGTCTCTATAGGAAGATAGGGAGGTGTTTGGTTTGCTGTCCTTATACGCAGACAGCTGGTGATTCATCTAATAACTCATTGGTTGCCATTCTTTATGTTCTTTTAGTGTCTACCTCATCTTATATCAGAGGAATTATGAAATAAGTAGAGATTTTTGCCTTAAAGACTGATGCCTTTTCATAAACATGGACTTAATATAGATTATAGACTATCTAGCAAGAATGTGGAAGTATTGTTCTCTCCCAAGTATGGAAAGCTTTCTAAAAAGCCCACAAATATGAATTTCCGCCAAATGTCAGATGGTCAAGTGTTCAAATCATTGAGACCGAAGCTGAATATCATCATCATGAGATGTAAATTCTGGTCACAGTAATAAATCTCAGATCTTATTAAACATCTTTCATAATTGTAAGTTGTATTATATTTTAGTAGTCAGATTTTGAAAGTTTGAAGTTTTAGTGTAGGGGAATACTTTGTCAGCACCATCAGCTGCTATACTGCTCCTGTGGGAACTCTTACACATACATGAAACCAAGTAGACACCCGTCTTCAGTTGGCACAGTTAATCTCATCAGTAACCTTTTTTGGACAGAGCAGAATGTAATTCAGAAAAATTTTTGGTAGGTTGTTTTCTAGAAGGAACCTTGTACCTGGGATTCATAGCTTGGGCAAGCCTCAAAGATCCTTTGTCTTCAGCTGCCAAAAATTGCTGGCAACCTGTAGTGATATTTCAACAAGCTTTTTGTTTAAATTTTTAGCCTCCATAGACTTAAAACTGTAAGGAATTGTCTTCTTAAAGCACTTTTGTAGTCTTTGATTAGTGAGTATAAAATAGGTTTTGGGTATTTCGTGTTTTTCTTAACATTGTTTTGTTTTCTCCATATCTTGTACTCGTTATTTTTGTCTTGAGGATGATTATCATAGTTGCTGGTGACTGCGGTTTTGAAATTTTTTTGCCTCATAAAATTGACGTGACAAAGTTGGCATTTTTTTAATTCATCCTCACAAGATGTGAAGTATTCCCAAATACGACTTTTTGTTAAAAGACTACAAATTAAATGCAGTTCTTAAAGGTTATTTAATTTGTAATAAATGCTGCGAAACAATTCTGTAAAAGTTAGAATTAGGACATAATCTAATTTCTGTTATTTAGTCACGAGTTATTTAAATTTTTAAAATATTTTGCTCAAATAGCATATACTGTTATTTATAAAGTTAATCTAGCTAGTATACTCTTTTAATATTCATATTATTAGTTAATATATTTAACTATTTGAAAGTTCTTGCTTTTGAACGTAAAAATCACAATTAATTGAAACATTTACTGTTAAAATAATAAGTACACATTTAAACTGATAGGATTTCAATTTACCAAGTTCAGAAAGAGATTTTCGCTGGGATGTTACATCTAGAGTGTTTTTACCTGTATTTGAAAGTGAATATTCAGATGTTTGTAGCAATTCTAAATGCATGTCTTGTTCACATTGCTGATGTCATGTAGATTAGGTATAATGGTAACTACATGAATTATATAGTTTTTGGTCACACACACAAGTTCAAGTGTGCTAGATGTGCTGCTGAAGTAGACAGTTGGCTGTTCAACCTTCTGAAGGCCAGGGCCAAAGCCAGAAAGCAGATTTTGGCCAAGCATAGAACTGAAACCGAACTTTGGTAAATTCCTACTTTCTGTGCTTGTTGAGATCATACAAAGTATTCTCTTTGATCAAATCTGATTACCAGTTATGGAGTTTAAACTTGGTTCAAAGTTCTTCATGAATTAGAAAGTATCTTTTGTATAGTGACTAACACCTCCCTCCGCATAGTAAAATCTGATTCTTAATGTAAAATAATAGGATGATTAGAAAGATTGCTGAAATTAATGTGCCTCTTCTATGTGTAGACTATACCAAATACTCTTAACTAGTATTAAAAGACTTTATCCTGGCATTGGAGCACTTCCTTTTGATAGGGAGACAATAATTGAAAGACAGTATACGGCTAAATGTGCTCAGACACCATTCCGAGTGTTTTGCATGCATTATCTCAGTCTCATTTAATCTTCATAACAGCTTAAGAGTTGGGCCCTTTTCTTATCCGCATTTTAAACTGTAAATTAAGTTGGGTAATTTACCTAAGGTCACACAGCTAATATGTTGTGGAGGCGGGATATGAACTTAGGCAATCTGAGTCTGTTGCATCTCTTATAAGAGGAGTTCAAAGGATGGAGCCCAAGTTTTGTGGTGCGGTGGAAGCAGGCAAGGATACACTAAGGCTTTGCATGGTTAGGAATAAGATACATTTAAAAACTGGATGTGTTTGGCACCTCTTCACTTGTCATGAGTGAAAAAGTGACCTTCCTTCCTCATCTTTGGTGCTGTTTGCCTTTGGAAAATGATGTGAAAACTCCACCTGTGTTGAATTCCCTCCAAAATCAGTGTGTAAGTATTAAATGAAAAGAACATGGTGTTTGTCCATTGACAGTAGTTCTTTGTATTTTGCTGTTGGAAAATCTGAGAGCATTCTGCACTTTGGTAGTTTCCATGACTTGGTGTCACCAAGTGGACATGCTCTTCACTGCTTGTTACCTAGGTTTGGGTCTTATTTTAAGACCCATGTAGAAGTGACTCCTTGTCATTAGTGTGACTCTCTGACAAATAGGAAGCACTTGAGTGGAGGATATCACTGACTTAAGATGAGCTAAGTGTTCAGAAAAAGGTGTTATTGAATTTCTTGAGTTTTTACCTAACTGTAGCTTTAGTAATTTAGCTATATGAAAGACTTCTAATGGGCTTTGTAATTGCTTCCCGTTGATGCTGATCACATGTTATTTTACATTCACCTTTCTAACAGACATGCGTGAAGTGTTGGGTGTATACTAGGCCCTGTTTTAAGCTTTGGGGATATGGCATTGAAAAGACAGACAAGGAAGGCCTCTTCTGGGGTTCACATTCTACTCAGGGGAGATAATAAACAAGTTAGACAAACAGGAATTTTAGCTGATTATAAGCACTGTGACATAACTGAACTATTGATCAAATAGAAGCTTACTGGGGGTGCCACTTTAGATTGAGTGGTCAGGGGAAGCCTCCCAGAGATGGTGTCATTTTGAGCAGAGACCTGAAAGAAAGACAGGCAGTCATAGAAGGATCTAGGGGAAGAGAGTTCCAGGTATAGAGGGAACACCAAGTACAAAGGCCTTGAGCAAAAATCAGTTTTGATGCATTTGCAAAGAGCAAGACTAGAGCAAAGAAATGAAGAGGCAGAGTGGTATGAGGTAGGAGGCCAGGGAGTTAATAACTGGCTGGCTCATGTGAGCCTTATAGGCCTTTCTCACGAATATGGCTGTTATTAGTACTGTGGGAAGCTATTGGATGATTTTAAACAGAGGAGTGATAAATTCTGATTTCCATATTTAAAAGTCTCTCGTGGCTGTTTGGTGGTGAATGAATTGTACAGGAGCAGGAATACAAGCGAGGAGAGTAGTGAGGGAGGCTGCTGTGGTAGTCCAAACGAGAGTTGATGGGGCATGGAAAAGGGCAATAGCTAAGTGGATAGTGAAATGAACGAGTTTGCTGGTGGGTCAGATATGGGGGTGGGGTGGAAGAAAATCCTGGATACCCCTAGATGTTTGTCTTAAGTCAAGAGGCTGATGGAAATGCCTTTTACTGAGATCCAAAAGATTGGTCGAGCAACAACAGGTTTTGGAGTGGGGAGGGGCTGTTGAGAGAATTCAAGTCATGGCTCCCTAATAAGAATAGTGTCATCTGTAGCACTGTACTGTGGCATGCAGCCACTAAAGATAATATTAAACTAACGTTTAATGGAATGTTGCTTTGGCATGACCCAGGCATTGCCTTTGGGCTTTTCCTGTATTCGTTTTTTTTTTTTTCACTTGGCTCTTAACGTTTATTGATTCTGTTTGTTTGGACTGCAGATGTAAACAGAATTATGTGAGAGTTTTTTTTTTTTTTTTTAATTGTGCTTTAGGTGAAAGGTTACAGAGCATATTAATTTCTCATTCCACCGTTAATACACAAATATGTTTTGTGGCATTGGTTGCCAACCCCGCCATGTGTCAACACTTTCCCCTTCTCCACCCCAAGCTCCCCATTTCCATTCATCCAGTTTTCCTGTCCCTTCTTGCCTTCTTGTCTTTGCTTTTGGGCAAGTGTGCCCATTTAGTCTCATATAAATGATTGAACTACAAAGCACATTCCTAATGTGTGTTGTTTGTTGTATGGACCTGTCTAATCTTTGGGTGAAGAGTGAACTTCGAGAGTGACTTCAGTTCTGAGTTAAAAGTTAAAAGGATGTCAGGGGGCCATACTCTTGGGGTTTCTCCAGTCTCTGTCAGGCCAGCAAGCCTGATCCTTTCTTGAAAACTTGAATTTTGTTCAACGTTTTTCTCCCGCTCCGCCCAGGAGCCTCTGTTGTGATCTCTACCAGAGCTGTCAGTGGTGGTAGCTGGACACCATCTGGTTGTTCTGGGCTCAGGCTAGTTTAGGCTGTGGTACGTGTGCCTATGTTCTATTTTCTGTACTTGGTTACTTCCAAAATGGTGGTATCTGATTAGAGGCACTTTCACTGCTCTAAGTGGACGTTTCAGTGTGCTAACCTGTAGGTTACTTTCCCAGCCAGTCTTCTGTAGGCTGTAAAGTGTGTTTAACGTGTGTACATCTCGCCCATTACCACCCCCCACTGAGTCCAGGTCCAGCTGCTCACTTGCCTTCTTTGTGCACCCACTGAACTACGTCCATTTTTCTACTAGAGCACATAAAGTTCTTCATTGCACTAGAAGAATTCCACCCCATTTAGTAAGCCTTCTTCCCCACTTAGTGCTCTGCATTTATTGACTCTGAAGAAATATCTGAATGAGTTTAAAAAGGAAAGATACTTCAATCATGGGACTGATTCCAAAAGCTTATGTACTCTTATGAGGGCTTTTTCGAACATAAAAAATGCTTCAACTTGGGTAACTTATGTGAAGAATCCTACATAAAGCATAAGATTTATGTTTTTTTCTGGGGTTAAAAAATATGGCTAAAAGGTCAAATTTTAGAGCCAAAGAGAAAAGCTTGTTTTCGGAAATGCTCTAGTGTTCAAAATAAAAATGGATTCTTGCCTTCTGTAAGCACTTGGGAAGAATAGGCTCCAGACACCAGACTTTTATGCCTACATTAAATTTACAAACTGAAAAACAAGCTAGGTAGCCCAAGCCGATTAGCCCTATCGCCAAGTTGACTGGCTGGATGCCATCTTTGTTTTGAATTTAGCTCATGTGCTCTGTGCTCTGGGGCTGCCTGCACTTGGAGGACCAGATCTGACAATATTGCCTTATTGAATGCACAAAAGACAAACTCAAAGTCTCACTAGACTGAGACTAGGTAAGTAACACTCTTACAGGGGAAAAAAACAGACTTAGGGACAAAACACTTAAATTTGTGTGCTGCATTCTTTATCGCTAATTGGGAATAATTTGTGATTTACCTGAAGTAGTAACGAATGTGGGAGCTAACTGAATAAATGTCCTATTAAAAAGTCATATGGCAAGTGGTGATCCAAAGATTTTTTTTTTTATAATTTTTATTGCACTTTAAGTGAATCCAAAGATTTTTTACTAGTATTTTTCATGAATACATAAGTACTATTTAGTGAGTTTATTTGTTCCAGGTACAAGTGCTTTACACATATTATCTCATTTAATCCTTCAGTGAACAATAAACCCTGATAGGTTGGTATTATCTTTATTTATAGATTTAATTTGATCTAACTTACAATAAAGTGAAATTTGTTTCTGTTTTCATTTTTGAACTCATTTACAGCAGGATCTTATCATTGGTTGTAGTCTCACATCTCTGAACCCTTTGAAATAGACTTCCTTTGTGATGGACCTGTAAGATTTATATTTATAGGTATGAGCCAACAACTTCCTACATCATGGTTTGATAGCAAGACAGTTTAGTTGACTTTTCTGGCTAGTTACCAAGAGCCAAATCAGTGAATGTTGTTAGTTGCTGTTGAGTCAATTCCAACTTCTGGCGACTCTACGTGTGCAGGGTAGAGTTTTGAAGGCTGTGGCTTTTCGGAAGCAGATTGCCAGGCCTGTCGAGGTGCCTCTGGGTGGGTTCGAACCACCAACCTTTCAGCTAGTAGTTGAGTGCTTAACCCCATATGTGCCACCCGGGGACTCCTCAGTGTATATTACCAGGCTGCAGCGGGTTTTTTTTTTAATTAAACAAGAACATTATAATAAGTTAATACCCAGCAATTTCTGGGGTCATTGTTGATTTGAATTTGGCAGTCTTGCAGGAGATTAACTCTTTCTTTGGATTTTTTTCTCCAACATTTTATTATAAAATTTTCAAACATACAGCAAAGTTGAGCAGATTTTACAGCGGATACCTGTATATCCACAACCTAGATTTTACCATTAATGTGTCACTGTACTTGCTTTTTCATAGATCTTCTGGTTTAGTCACCCTGCTATCCTTCCATCAATCCACGCTTTTTTTTCTTGTTGTTATGAGTATGTATAAAACAAAACATTTGCCATTTCAACATTTTTTATATGTACAATACAGTGACATTGGTTACATTCATCATGTTGTGCAACCATTACCACTCTCCATTTCCAGATTTTTCCATCACCCTTAACAGAAGCTCGGTGCCCCCTAAGCAATGACTCCCTCTTTCCCCTTCCATCCCACCCCTTGTAACCACGAATAAACTTTGGTCTCCATACATTTTCCTACTCTAGATACTTCATATAAGTGGGATCATCCAATATTTGTCCTTTTGTGACTGACTGATTTTGCTCAGTAGCTGAATTTTTTTAAGCATAGTGTTTCCCAAACAGAGTTTGTGTGTCACCTGTGTAAGAATCATCAGGAGGTGTTTGTTAAAATGCAGATTCCCTAGCTCAAAATTAACTTCTGGGGTCAGCCTAGAAAATTGCATTTATAATAAGCATCTCAGATGTGGTTCCGATACACACTACAGTTTGAGAACCACTACTTTAGCTTACTAAAAGAAAAACAAAAAGAAGATGGGAGTATAATGTAATATAGCCGTGAATGACATACACAGTCATTGGCCTGGGAGTTAGACCAAGTTCTGCTCTACCATGTGATCTTGGCACAGTCATTTATCCTTTTTGGGTATCTACGTTCTCATTTATAAGATAATACCTGCTTACCTCACAGAGTTGCCATGAGGGCCAAAAGTTAAGTTAGCTTAATGCTACATTTAAGGACATAGGGGTTTGGAGCCAGGCAGATCTGGGTTCAAATTTCAGTTTTCTCCCCCTGGTTTTGCCTCTTGCTAGCTTTATGATCCTTAGTAAATGGCTTGATGTCTGTTTCCATCCCTGTAAGATGGGGACAAAAAAACCAGTACATCGAGGTAGTATAAGGAGTACATGAGATGATATTTGTAAAAAGCTCAATGCTTGTCTAATAAATGTTAACCGTTATTATTTGTTTAAAAAAAAAAAAAAAGCTTTAGAGACCAGAGCGGGGAGAAATAATTGTAAATGTGTAGAGCGATACTTGGGGAATGAGCTGCTGTTTTGTTTATAAAAAGATAAGGGAGCTGCTCTACTACCTGGAAGAGATGAGGTTTTGAAGGGAGCAGGGTTTGACCTGATGGTCCATGTCCACCCTACTTTCCTGGTAACCCGTGACATCCAGGTGTGAGACTAGGATGAGGAGTGTACTCTAAAGGTAGAGAAATGGTCCTGGTTCAAACTAGGTATTGGTCTGATGAACATGTGGTCTAAACAGAGGTATACTAACTTAGAGACATTGATGGAGTTGCCAAGAAGATAATAGTATACTTTTAGTTCTTTTTCTAAAACCACTCACCTACTCAGGTCAATGATTTAAAGGTCTCATCTTACCCAAGTCCCCATGTAGAATTAGAATTAAGAATAAAACTTAAGTTCGGTCCTGTTATTAAGGTGGTGTGGTGATTAAGTCTGAATAGTATCAGTTTCTTAGGTTTCTCATTGATAGTTGCATTTCTGAGAACTCATCTAATTCATAAATTTGTCAAAGATAGAATTATTCTCACACTCCAGCTTCTTTTATCAGCAAAGTTCTGTCCAAACTTTTATTGCTTTTAACACATTTGCTGGTTTGTCTTGTAGGTAATTTTTTGCAAGGTAGAATGGGGCCGTTTTATCATATCATTAGCCTTTTCTTTTTTTCAGTCTTGTAGTGGCACCAATGAAGAGTCTTTGGAGTCTTTAACGCATGTACTGGAACTGGCATAGGCCCCTGTATACGAGATAATGACCCAACAAACGAGTATCGGGGAGCTCCTCTCCATGCTGGACTCCTCTAAGCTGGGTGTGCTAGATGACATAACAACGGTCTTTAAAGAGAACCTCAATTCCGGTAAGCAGAATCATAGAATTTTTGGTTTATCTGGGCATCAGAAGAGATTGACCAAGAGGTGAATAAAGTCCTAATGATAAATTTTAATTTTCATCTTCTAAAGGGGTTTTTTAAAACTGCCAAAAAAGATTATACATGGATTTGCTATATATGTATGTTTTGAACTGTTAATTATGATTCAAATACACACACATATAGGGGTAAAAAAATCGTATCATGAACCCCGTGAACCCAGCTTCAAAGTTTCTCGCATTCTTGTTCCACCTATCCTTTCTGACTCCTACCCACTTTGAGTATTTTAGAGCGAATCTCAGATAATATCATTCCATCTGTACATAATATATGTGTTTTTTAGTATGAAAAATGCTTAACTCCTTTTTCATCAAAAATACAAATTTAAACACTACCCCTTTTTGCCTATTAGGCTGTCTAAAATCAAATAACGGTAATAGAAATGAGCAGTGTTAGCAGGAGTATAAATTGCTGTTCAGCCTTTTTGGAGTTTCTATCATCAGTTCAAAAGCACATACTATTTGGCTCACTTAAAAGAATCTGTACTTCGTTATAGCCCTGAATGAAATATAGTGAAAAATTGAAAAAACCCAAGTATCTTTCAATAGGTGAATGATTAATTACATAGAGCCATATAGTAGAGTACTGTGAGGTCAGTGAAAAGAATGAGATAAGCTATACCTACTGACATGGGAAAGTGTCTGCACTATATTGTGAAGTGAAACACACAAACTATGTATATGTGGACACAAGAGACGTGTGTGCAAGCGCAAGCGCCAGAGGGAAAACATAACGAGTAGGAAAAGGTTTGAAAGGATGCTTACGCAAACTTAATTTATCTCTGAAGAGTGAGTTGGGAGGCGAGTTGTGAGGGGGATTTTATATATTATGTAGTCTGCCTTTGAACAGTAGATGTGGATTTTTTTTTTGTATGATTTTATGAATATTTAGGCAAATAAGTTTAGAATTATTCTATTGTTAGAATAGATACAAATAAATTTAAGATGGCAGAAATACAATGCTACGTATAACTTTGGGTAGCGTATGATGACACATTTTCTGAATTTTGTGACAGATTATTTGAGGTGAATTTAGAATGTTAGAAGAAATAGCTATTATAAACTATTATAAACTACCCTTCTCTTTATTTAGACCGAGGTCCTATGCTTGTAAACACCTTGGTGGATTATTACCTGGAAACCAATTCTCAGCCAGCATTGCACATCCTGACTACGTTGCAAGAGCCACATGATAAGGTAACTGTTGAAACGTAAGAGTATAGTATAGTACTGAGCATTTCTGAGAGTGGTGTAACAGTGTCTGTACAGATTCACAGTACACTTTATCCAGAGTGTATTCCTTCAATTTCTTTATTCCACAGATAACATTGTTCTCAGATTATAACTACATATAAAGATAATTTGCAGGACCCATGTTTCCTGAAAAGTTTACAAAATAAAACATACTTCAGAGGCTTCTTTAGATCTTGTTGTTTAAAGAAATTCTGTAATTCTAATACTATAATTGTACAGTGACAATTTGACTCATAAGGTACCCGTCTTTAAACTCTTGTTTTGAAGGGGATTTTTGAGCTTTTTTCAATACAGGAAAATCTGTGAGCGTAGGTAACTAGTGAGGCTAGTCAGTCTTGTTTCCCAGCACCAGGCACTTGGAGGGCTCCTTTGTTTTGTTTTGCTTTTGTGGTTTTGTTTGTTTGCATGGTTTGTAAACAGCTAACAAAACTTGCAGACTTTGGTAAGTTTTGAGTTTATACATGAGGCTTACCTCACTAGGATTTGAAGATCTTGTATTTTTTTTTTTTTACTCTGGGCTGGATTTTAACTTACACTACCACCTGATTTATATTTGGAGCCAAACTATGTAGGCTGGGCTACTGTAGCAATAAGTGGCTGCTTCAGCACTTACTGCTACAGCTGATCCGCTCCCAGCTTCAGCAAGGTACCCTGGCTTGACACCAATGGTTATTGTAAGAAGTGGACTATTTGTACTTCAGAAAGAGGGGTCATAATAAGGCATTTCCACTCCTTTAGCACACCTGTATTATGGGGGATCTTTTTTCAGGAATTGCAAACTGGCCGTCTCTCAGGCCAAATGTGTGTTTTCTTTGCTAATATGGTTTAAAAAATCTTGTATTTGATCTCTTTACCTGCTTGGCCCTTGCCTTATATCAAAGGGAAGATTTGGGAGACGGATTGTATCTTTGCTGCCTTAATTTGTGTTAACTTCATATACTCGTCTGAGGATTTCTTGTTCTTTTCCATGTTCAGCACCTCTTAGACAAGATTAACGAACACGTGGGCAAAGCCACCACTCGTTTATCCACCCTCTCTCTCCTGGGGCATGTGATACGACTACAGCCATCATGGAAGCACAAGCTCTCTCAAGCACCTCTTTTGCCTTCTTTACTAAAATGTCTCAAGGTAGGATGTTTGCAAAGATCTAAATGAAGTTACTTTATGGATATAGTTTCTGAAATTTTGAGCAACTTAAAGCACTCAAGTTGGATTTTAACTTCAGAGTTTAAAAAAAACTTCTAGGCATTTGGTTTGTCTCAAAGGTAGTGTGATCCAGAGTTGGTACTTGATAAATAAGTTCTCTTATTTCACTCTGACTATTTAATGTGTCTTTTGTCTAAGCAAATACAGTAAAATTTAAGTCAGATTGGTTCAAAAATTACATTATTCCAAACTTCTTCTGTGTCATCTCTTCTAGTCTTTCCTCAGATAAAAACACAGTGCTTTCTCTTTTGGGAACCCACATTTCTTATTTTTCTTTTAGCTAATAGGTATGGTGGATTTGTAGAAGAATGGTTTAAAGGCTCTTTTAACCATTTAGGGACATGTTCTGGCTGCAGCTATAGTTAAGGGTTTGTTAATAGTAGGTCTAATGAATTGCTGTCTACTTTTTTTGCTCTAAATTTAGTGCATTTTTCTACATAGGGAGTCATAACCTAAATAGAACTTTATGGTTTTAGCTTTGACAATGGTTTGCTGAAATATACAGGGCTATTTTCTTAATCTGTTTTAGTTCCTGGACTTGCTTCCTATCTATAAAATAAGAAAATGTGGTTAGTATTAACTCCCTGTACCTCACAGAGACACGAAAATATCCAGTAGTATTTGTTGCAGGATGGCCATACCTTTGGATTCATCTGATACAGCTCTATGCAAAATGATTTTTGTCTCTGCCAACAAGGGGTAACCTTGTTTTATTCTCCCTAGAGGTGGGTCCCAAGGTGTCACATTGTCAGGGTATCATAAAAATGTTCATTTAATGATAAGGAAAAAGGAACAACTTAATTTTTTTTTTTTTTTGATTTAAATTGAGACTAGTATCCAGTTCTGAGGCATAGTATGTAGTTTAGATTGCAGAGTACTATCTCTTCCAAAAGGGTAAGTCTTAAAAATAAGTCATGGGCTATTAAGTCTTCAGTTAGAATTTTATGATAAACTGAACTGGAGTTAGTTCTGTTTTGCTGGAACTCACTATTTATGTGGTAATATATTCTCCTTTCTCCTGCCAATATATTACCTTCTTTATACCAGATACGCCTGCTGTAACAAAAGGCTTGGTGCTTGGTATAAAATCTAAATGTATTTACGACTTCATTTCCATACTCACAGATTCCTCTTATAATAGGGATAATGGCTGTCTTACCCTGCACTGGTAGCCTTTTGATTAATATCTTGTTTCTTAAATCTGAGTTTCAGTTGCTTGGCAAACATTCATGATTTAATTATGGGTCAGGTGAGCTGCTGTAGCTAGTCTGAGTTGATTCATTATCCATTGGGTATTAAGTGTCTTCAATTAGCCTGAAGTTATTTGATGACCCAGTAGGCATGGTCAGAGATCACCATATCATCTCTCATTTGCTAATCTCTAAATACTGCTCTAAAGGTGAGCCATTAAGTAGACTTGTTAATGCTGTATTAATTTCTTCTTAAATTATATATTTGTTGTTATAGCCCTTTAAAAAATAGTGAATTATTTGTCAGTGTGTAGTGATTTTTTTAAATTGACTTAACAAGAAATAAATATTTTAGCATTTGGATAAATGAAGGAAAACAGAACAACATTCTTTTGTTAAAAAGCAGAACATCTTGATGTTATAAATAGAGCATCCCAAGACTTTAGGACTTGTGAGTCCCCAAGTCAAGTTTAAACTCATCTCCTGGTTGAGTTTGTATAGGTGTATAAATGGTCCTCATGGACTCCTTAAAGTAGAGCTAGTCTTCAGTAATTTTCCTGTTCGGTCTGTTTCAATGTTGTCCCCTCAAAATCCTTAGGGATAGGGAAATGAGTATGTGAATGAACTTCTAATTTGTGGTTCCCTCATTATTTAGAACCTCTTCATTTACCACATAGTGTTGGTCCTGTGTCTGACAGGTCTTTCTTCTTGCTTGAATTTTTTTTCTATAGACTGACACCGATGTAGTAGTCCTCACAACGGGAGTTTTAGTGTTGATAACCATGCTACCAATGATTCCACAGTCCGGGAAACAGCACCTTCATGACTTCTTTGATATTTTTGGCCGTCTTTCATCCTGGTGCCTGAAGAAACCAGGTAAAGTTCTCCCTATATACCTGTCAGACCCTAACAGGTGAATGTTTTCATTATTGATTCATAGGTAGTACACTGTAAGGGAAGGACATATAGAATTTTATAGCTGAAATGGGTGGTTTTCACTGTTTAGATGAGGAAATGTCTTGGGTGCTTCCATTGTAGGCATGTATAAGAAGCATGAGTATTGAGATACCTTGTTTATTCTGGTTACTTGAAAGGATTAGTTGTCAGAGAGAAATCCAGTGATAGGTTGTAAACTTTTTTGATTTTCAGTAGTTAAACTAAAAAACAACTTTAATCTAGATTGTAACTCTGTAGACTGAACTTGCTCCACTGGCCTGTTGTGACAGAACGCAAACTTCCGGTACTGAGAGCCTATTCATCTTATATGTAGAAGGAAGAGGGAAAACACAGATGTCCTAATTAGCATTCTAGTTTCAAATGCTGTGGGTTTTTTTTTTTTCTGTGTCAGCAGGTAACACAGCTCTATCAGTGTGACTCAAAAGCTATAAAAAAAAAAAAAAAAAAAAATTTTTTTTTTTTTTTTAAAGCATGTGAAATTCGGAATCTTTTGGTAATCCCAGCATGAGATATCCATATTGAAAGAGTGAAATGTGTCAGACCTGTGAAACAGAATACTATGGCTTCCTATACAGGATTAAATTACCAAGCACAGGATGCACATGATGCCAGCTTATTTAGTAGGATCATTTTTGGGAAAAGGGAGTTGTCTGTCTGTTACTGTGGAGGAGCTTTATGTATATTAAAGACATGGGGTTTTCCATAGACCTAGATAAGGCTAGATTAACTAAATTTTTATTTTCTCCCACTCAGTAGTGGTATATAGCTCTTTAAGTTAATTTCTAGATAATAGTCTTCACTCTCGCTTTAAATTTTCATAGCCAAGACTACTTACTGATTTCTGAAGGCTCTTTCTCACACATTCATTCCACAATTGTTTAAATGCCCATTATGCACAAGTGCCAGGCACAGAGGATACAGAGGTGAGTAAGACAGTCCCTCAAGAAACTCATGCTTAATTGGGCATTGGAGATATGGAATTACAAATTTTAGGGAGAGGAACTATATTATAAAGGTAGTTCAATATTGTAAGAATGTTTGGGATCATTTTGGGGGGAGGACTGGAGAGGAAGGCAGAGATTAGATTACTAAGAACATTTACAGGTCACACTAAGTAGATTGGATTTTATCCAAAGGTCATAGGGAGCCATTGATGGATTTTAAATAGCGGTGTCTGGTATGTTCAGATTTGCATTTTAGAAAAACCACTGACTTGCTATCTTTGGAGAGGAGGAGGAGTAGATAAGAGGTCATGCTGGCAGCTGTGTGTTTGTGTCTGTTTTGCACATACCAGTCTTGTGTCCAACTAAGAGTCTTCTCTAAACAATTTCCTTTTTTTTAGGCCATGTGACAGAAATCTATCTTGTCCATCTCCATGCCAGTGTTTATGCTCTCTTTCATCGCCTTTATGGAATGTACCCTTGCAACTTTGTCTCCTTTCTACGTTCTCACTACAGTATGAAGGAAAACTTGGAGACTTTTGAAGAAGTGATCAAGGTAAATTAAAACTGCTCATTTATTTGATAGCATACTGTTTAGATAGGCTGCATTTATAACCTTTTGGATTAAGTGGTAGACAGGAAAATTTTGAAAGCTATTCAACCTTTTTTTTTATGGTCATATCTTTATTTGAGATGTAATTCATATACCTTAAAGTTCACCCATTTAAACTACAATTCAGTGGTTTTTAGTGTAGTCACAAAATTATACTGAAACCAATTTTATAGAACATTTTCATCACTCCAAAAAGAAATTCTGTACCTATTAGCTGTCACTCCTCATTTCCTCCTCCTTTTTCCTACCCCTCAGCTGTAGGCAACAGCTAATCTATTTTCTGTCAATTTGCCTGTTCTGGATATTTCATACAAACGGTATCACACTGTATGTGGTCTTTTGTGAATGGCACCTTTCGCTTAACATGTGTAATGATTCCAAGATTCATCCATATTATAGCATGTGTCAGTACTTTGTTGCTTTTTATTACCAAATAATATTCCATTGTATATATATACCACAGAAATTCAGCTGTTCATAATTTGTCAACCCTAACCCTTCTAGCCAATGATGGAGCATGTGCGAATTCATCCGGAATTAGTGACTGGATCCAAGGACCATGAACTGGACCCTCGAAGGTATAGTAACGAGATTAGTTTCCCTTGTGGTTATCTTAATATTTACCTCTAGTTTTCTAAGTTTAAACCAATCTTTTATTTCTTGATACTGCCTTGATTTCTTCTCCATATGAAAGTTCTGTTATATTATTTAGTCCTTCTTCTGTTTTAGTGTTATCATCTTTTACATAATGACGTCTATATTTCCCTATTTTCAGTATTTTAGCCTTGATTTATTTTTGTGACTTCCCTATCTGGGTTGATATCTGCTTGTTCTGTCCTATGTTCTAGCCTTGGATTGTTATCTGATGTTATTGATTTTCTAACCAGAGGACTCCCTTTGGTGTTTCTTTTCATTTTGGTTTGGTTTTTATAAATTCTCTACATTTTGGTTTATCTGGAAATGCCCTAATTTCACCATCATATTTGAGAGACAGTTTTGCTGGATATATAATTCTTGGCTGGCAATTTTTTTTCCTTCAAGGCTTTATATATGTCATCCCGTTGCCTTCTTGCCTCCATGATTTCTGCTGAGTAGTCTGAACTTAGTCTTATCGGCTCTCCTTTGCACATGACTTTTTGTTTATCCCTAAACCCCCCAAAAAAAACCAAACCCACAGCCTTCGAGTCGATTCCGACTCAAAGCCACTCTGTAGGACAGATTAGAACTGCCCCATAGAGTTTCCAAGGAGCGCCTGGTGGATTCAAACTGCCAACCTCTTGGTTAGCAGCCATAGCACTTAACCCCTACACCACCAGGGTTTCCTGTTTATCCCTAGCCGCTCTTAAAATTCTCTCTTTCTCTTTAGTTTTGGCAAGTTTGATTATAACATGTCTTGATGACTTTCTCTTGGGATCTACCCTGTGTGGGGTTTGATGAGCTTCTTGGATAGATATCTTCTTGTCTTTCATGGTATCAGGGAAGTTTGCCAACAAATCTTCAACAATTCTCTCTGTATTTTCTGTTATCCCCCTGTTCTGGTACTCCAATCACTCGTAGGTTATTCCTCTTGATAGAGTCCCACATAAGTCTTAGGGTTTCTTCATTTTTTAAAGTTCTTTTCTCTGATTTTTCCTCAAATAAATTGGTGTCAAGTGCTTTATCTTGAACCTCACTAATTCTGACTTCCATTGCCTCAATTCTGCTCCTTTGACTTTCTATCGAGTTGTCTCATTCTGAAATTTTATTGTTAATCTTCTGGATTTCTGTTTGCCGTCTCTCTATGGATTCTTTCATCCTGTTAAATTTGTCGTTATACTCTTGTATAACCTTCTTAAGTTCCTCTGTTGGTTCCTTGGCTTGGTCTGTGTTTTGCTTGATATCCTTCCTGATCTCTTGGAGAGATCTGTACATTAATCTTTTGAATTCTACCTGTGGTAACTCCAAGACTTTATCTTCCTCTGAAAGGTTTCTTGGTTCTTTGTTTTGGTTGTTTGCTGAAGCCATCATGGTCTGCCTCTTTATACAATTTGGTATTGACTGTTGTGTCTGAGCCATCAATAAGTTGTTATATTTATTTATTTTATGTTTGCCTACTGTGTCCTAGCTTCTTGTTTTGTTTTGATTTGCCTAAATAGGCTGGTTCTATGAGCTACTTTAATAACTGGCGTCTTTGAAGCTCTCACGTCTTGTTACCAGGTGGTTAGAGGTGTAGTAGGTATGTGAGCCCAAGAGTCCGTTTACTTTTCTTGTGTGGATTCAGCTCAGGTGTCCAGGTCATTGGTCACCAAGTGTGTGGTGCAGGCTCTCACCCACAGTCGTAGACAGGCAGGGCTACGCAGGGGTGATTGGAGTAGGTACAGGTATCTGGCTGCAGTAGGGGGTTATGTGCTGAGCAAGGTGTAGGGGGCTGACAGCTGCCCCTGAGGGCCTGGGTGGAAGGCGTGTCCCTATTTCCTAGAGCGCATAAGTGGGTGGGTTTTGCAGCTGGACTTTGGGCATCTAGTGCTCTTGACTGTAAGGATTGGGAGGCACCACATATTCTCTGACCCCTGTTGGAGGTGGCTAGGTGGAGTGGGTAAAGCCACTAGTCCTCAGGGGCCTGACTTGGATAGGTGAGGACCCTGCCAATGGGCAGGGTAGTGTCACATGTCACGAATCTGCCACTCTGCCTTAGCAGTTGCAGTTGAAAATAGGCTTCACGTATATACCCTGTTGTACTGTGCTAATGAGGACCTGTGCAGTTGAAATGCGCCCACACAGTTCTAAGCAGGGGTGAAAGGCATTCAAAGTCTGTGGACCACTTATGCCTGTGCCTGGACAAAGGGCCTGTGCCTGCCCTGAGTTCCCAGCTTAGGGAGCTGGCAGATGATTTTTTCCTGTTTGTTAATTTGTTCCGTCTCCAAAGGCAGGAGAATGGCTTGGGGTGTATGATGGGTTCCACTTCTGGCACAGAGGGCACGGCAATCACTGAAGCTGGACCTGGACCAGAGCAGAGTGGGGAGGGGATGGGCAAATGGGAGCGGTACCTCCCAGAGCAGAGAAGGGTTTTCTTAATTCTGCACGGTAGGTCAGATGCCTGCACTTAACTTTTGAAGATTCGGCACCACTTCTCCCTGGTTCTGGAGGCTTGAGCAGACTCTCCACTGCTCTGTCTCTCCTGGTGTGGAGAACACCCCGAGCACTACTGCTTGCCTCAGCCCGTGTGTGCCAGCCCACCCAGCCTGCAGGGTGCCGGCCAGGTCAAGTCTGGCAAATCCTTGCTGCTTCCAAAGCATTTCTCCCTCTCCCTGCCACTCAGTCTAACTCTTCAGCATTGTCTTTGATGTTCAGGGCTCCTAGATTGTCATATATTATTGATTCCTTTGTTTTTTTCGGGTCTTTGTTGTGAGAGGGACCATAGGAAGTGTCTGACTACTCTACCATCTTGGCCCCGTCTCTAGTGATACAGAATTTTAAAGAATCTCTTGAGAGATTGAAAATGTAATCTAGGAGATGTCCCTATTAAGGTATTATTGGGAAACACAGATTTTCTTCTACCTATAGGATCATTCCATTTTGAAGTACTTACACAACTTCGTATGAGTTTAAAACTTATCCTTAACAGTTGGATGGAAAACTAAAAACTGTTTAACAGAGAGATGGACTTTTCAGTGCAAGTGCTTGCCGCACAGAACCCCAGGAAAGCTTACATCTTGTAGGTACCAGTTACAGGCAGTCCCTGGGGTTACAAACGAGATCCATTCCTCAGTGTGCCTTTAAGTCATATTTTTAGGTAAGTTGGACTGGGTGCATCGGTTCTTATTTAGACTTAGCTTAAGAATAGAGCCCTGATGGCGCAGTAGTCAGGATCTCGGGTGCTAACCAAAAGGTCTGCAGTTTGAATCCACCGGCGCTTCTTGGAAACCCTATGAGGTAGTTCTATTTTGTCCTATAGGATCACTGTGAGTCGGAATTGATGTGACGGCAACTGTGGTTTTTTTTTTTGTTGTTTAGTGCAAGAAAAGAGCCCTGGTGGCGCAGTGGCTAAGAGTTCAGCTGTTAGCCAAAAGGTCAGCAGTTCAAGTCCACCAGCTGCTCCTTGGAAACGCCATGGGGCATGTTCTATTCTGTCCTATAGTGTTGCTATGAGTTGGAGTTGACTTAGCAGCAACAGGTTGGTTATGGTTAGTGCAGGAAAAGGCTCAAAGCCTTTTCATTGGTTTAAAAGCTGCATGTGCAGCAAGTAAAGGTGATTGGGATGAAGAATCTGTTGTGAGTAAGGGTTGGTTCAATCATTTCAAAGTGGGCAAGTTTATGTAAATTTAAAGGGCCAGTATGACTTGTCTCTATGTCAGACGTTTGTAACCTGAGGACTTACTGTATTGTGCAAGGCAGGAGGTGAAGCGTGTGGTTGAAAACAAGTAGATTGTAGGAGGTCTGTATATCGAGTGGTTGGACTCCCTAGGTCCCTTTCTTCATCCTGCATAGTACCATTCTCAGTGAGGCCCCTGTCAAAGTTCCCTGGTATATTCTCTGGAGAAACTGAATCTGGAGAGGCTCCTCGTTTGAAGATACCAGGTATGGTGGAGGGTGGAGCTGAGGTTGAGACTGGAAAGGAGGAAATTAAATGAAATTTTACATACTGAGCTATGAGAAGCTCAGCTCCCTCCCCCTACTTTCTTCTGGCCCCTGCCAGGCTTATGCTCCCTAGGCAGAGGATTAAACGTTTTTTTGGAGAAACTGACTCACAGATACTGACATTTGGTGATCCCCCACAAAAAAACTGGCTCACTACCTGATCCGCCTATAGTGAATCTCATCTCTCCACAAACCCTGCATCTTCCATGTAGAGTCAGCTTAGAGTAATTTATTATGAAATATATTATGTATAGAAAAGTATGTAAAATGTATATATAAAGTTTAATAATAACATGTCAACACCCATGCAGCCACCACCCAGCTTAAGAAAGAGGACATTACCCATACCTTAGAAGACCTCTGTATAACCCTCCCCAATTGTAGCCATCTTTTCCCTCTTGTCCCCTGTTCCACCTACGAGGCAACTATAATTCTTGTTTTTGTGTTAATCATTCCTTTGCTTTTCTTTAAAGGAGCCCTGGTAGTGGTTAAGCGCTCAGCTGCTAACCAAAAGGTCTGCGGTTCAAACTCGCCAGCCGTTTTGTGGGAGAAAGATGTGGCAGTCTGCTTCCCTAAGGATTACAACCTTGGGAACCCTCTGGGGCAGTTCTGCTCTGTCCTGTGGGTCACTATGAGGCAGAATCGACTTGAAGGCAACCAGTTTGGTTTTTTTGTTTGTTTTTTGTTTTGATTTTCTTTATAGTTTTACCACACGTATTGTTTTATTTTGAAAAGCTGATTAGGAAGCCAAGCCTGGCTGAGGAAAGGCCAGTCTTGTCACTACTAGATGAAGGCTCCCAGATGACAAAGGGATGAACATAGTGTCTGAGTCTTGGTCTGACTTCACCTTCTTTGAGTGTTTATAAGAGCCCTTTCTGGGGAATTCAGTGGGCAAGGCCATGACTGAATCCTGGTAAACAAAGCTTACCCTAGTCAGAACATCTGGCAAGGCCTATAGCAAGGGCCAGGTGCTGGCAGTGCTGCCGAAATATGGTCAGAGGAGGCAACAGTTCTATGTTTTCTGCTTCTAAGCTCACTCTGGCCTGCATCCAGCTCTCAGGAATAGGTCAAAGCAGAATACTTCTGTGGAATGAAATGAATGTCCTCAGGTGATCAGGTGAAAGAAGGGAGAGTAGGAACTTTATCAGCATGTGATCAAGACAAGCTAGATACAGACAAGATCTAAGCCAGGATCACCTGGACACTCTGTCCTCTGGCTAAAAAGATAGCAGGAATCTTGATGATGGCCTACAGTATATTTGTCTCTTGACATCTCTGTTCTGACATGGACTGATTGTCTTCTATGTCTACTTACACAGCTGTCATCTTATTCTCCTGGTGCTTCACTTTGCCCTTCTCCTGTGTTGTTATTAGGTGCCCTCAAGCCAGTTCCAACTCATAGTGACCCTGTGTACAACAGAACGAAACACTGCCCTGTCCTGTGCTAGGCTCACAATTGTTTATGATTGAGCCCATTGTTGCAGCCACTGTGTCAGTCCACCTCATTGAGGGTCTTCCTCTTTTTAGCTGACCCTCTACTTTACCAAGCATGATGTCCTTCTCCGGGGACTGGTCCCTCCTGATAACATGTCCAAAGTATGTAAGATGAAGTCTTGCCATTCTTGCTTCTAAGGAGCATTCTGGCTGTACTTCTTCCAAGACAAATTTGTTCGTTCTTTTGGCTGTCCATGCTATATTCATTATTCTTCGCCAACACGATAACTCAAAGGCGTCAATTCTTCTTTGATGTTGTTAGGTGCTGTTGAGTCAGTTTTGACTCATAGCAACCTTATGTACAACAGAACAAAACACTGCCGAGTCTTGGCCATCCTCACAGTCGTTGTTGTGCTTGAGCCCATTGTTGCAGCCACTGTGTCAATCCATCTTGTTGAGGGTCTCCCTCTTTTTCGTTGGCCCAATGCTTAAGCAAGCATGATATCCCTCTCCAGGGACTGATCCCTTCTGATATCATGTCCGAAGTATGTGAGACATAGTCTTACCATCGTTGCTTCCAGGGAGCATTCTGGTTGTACTTCTTCCAGGACAGATTTGTTTGTTCTTTTGGCAGTCCGTGGTAGAGTCAGTATTCTTCACCAACACCAGAATTATTCTTTGGTCTTCCTTATTCATTGTCCAGCTTTCGCATGCATATGAAGTGATCGAAAATACCATGGCTTGGATCAGGTACACCTTAATCCTCAAAGTGACATCTTTGCCTTGTAACACTTCAACATGAATTGTGTCCCCCAAAAATGTGTGTCAACTTAGCTAGTCCATGATTCCCAGTATTGTGTGATTGTTCACCATTTTGTTATCTGATGTGATTTTCCTGTGTTGTAAATCCTAGCTCTAGGATGTTAATAAGGTGGGATTAGCGGTAGTTAATGAGACAAGATGCAATTGATGAGCTTAAGTTGTGTCTTAAGTCAATCTCTTTTGAGATATAAAAGAAGTGAGCAGAGAGACATGGGGACCTCATACAACCAAGAAAACAAGAGCCAGGAGAGTAGTGTGTCCATGGATCCTGGATCCCTGCACTGAGAAGCTCCTTGACCGGGGAGGATTGATGACAAGGACATTCCCCCAGAGTGAACAGAGAGAGAAAGCCTTCCCCTGGAGCTGGCACCCTGAATTTGGACTTCCAGACTCCTAGACTGTGAGAGAATAAATTTCTCTTTGTTACAGCCATCCACTTGTGGTATTTCTGTTATACCAGCACTAGATGCCTAAGACACACTTTAAAGAGGTCTTTCGCAGCAGATACACCCGATGCACCACATCGTTTCATTTCTTGACTGCTGCTTCCATTGGCATTGATTGTGGACCCAAGTAAAATGAGATCCTTGACAACTTCAGTGTTTTTCTGTTTATCATGATGTTGCTTATTGGTCCAGTTGTGAGGATTTTTGTTTTCTTTGTCTCTCCTGTGTAGAATCTCCTATTTCCTATATTTCATGTCATCTTCTTGGTTTACTTTTGTTTTGATAGAATATATCCTTTAGTAGCTTTTTGAGAAAGAATGCAATTGTTTGCCTGGGTATAGACTTCTAGTTTGGGAATCATTCTCATTCAATAATTTGGAGGCATTATTCCATTCCAGCCTTGCTTCTAGTGTTGCTGTTGAAATCCAAAAACTTTCTGATTTCTGATCATCTGTACTTGTTGCTGTATTGTATTTTTCTCTATGGGAGCTTAAAGAATCTTTGCTCTCATAATATTCTTAAATTTCCTAGTGCAGTACCTTGGTATAAGTCTATTCTTACTCATTTTTCAATCTGGAAACTCTTACCTTTAAATTATAGGAAATTTTCTTTAATTATTTATGCTTGATTCCCTTCCCTTTATTGTCTTTATCTTTCTTTCCAGAACTCCTGATGTTCAGGGTGGGACCTCCTGGGACTGGTTGTTCACTTTTTTCTCTCTGTCCTTTTGCTCTACTTTGGAAAATTTCCTTATCTTTAGTTTTTTTTAAATCTTTTTATTGTGTTTTTCATATGTACCTTCATGTTTTTAGTATTTGAAAGCTCTTTTTAGTTTTCTGTTCCTTTTTTATAGTAGCCTGTTTTTGTTTCACAGATACAATCATTTAATGATAGTTTTTTCTTTTCTATTTCTTACATAATCTACTTCCCTCTAAGCTGCTTTTTTCTGTTTGTTTTGTTCTTTCTTACATCTTTAGGCCTTCTTCAGATGTCTGGTAATCTGCTTATATTTGCATGAGGAGACTAAAAGGCTTTGTTCACTGGGGTGGGACTTGTTGACTTTGAACTTCATTTTAGGTTGATCTGGGCATTTGTTGAAGAAACTGATGTCAATATTGTTTTCTTTTTAGCTGGATAGATTTCTTAGAAAAAAGCCTTCTGATCTTTAGTAAGGGTATGGCTGCCACTGGTGGGAAAAGAGGGCTGGTGGTGGGGAAGGGATAGTGGTCTTGGCATTCAGAATGTGTATGTTCACTCAGTCCCCTTGTTTGGAATGTTACTCGTGCTCGTAACTATTTCTCGAGTACCTCAGTTCAGAAATGCTTTGTTTTACCTCTTCAGAGAATAAACATCCAGGTTTCTGGTGGGAGAAGTGCTGTTGCCTAGGAGCATAGTGTCGAGGAGGGAATCCAGGAGCTCTGTTTCTCAGTTTTACCCTGTCCTTATTTTAGCTGCCCTCACCTATACACCACTCACCTCCAGTTCCACAAGTACTTGATGCTATAAATTCTTTAACTTTTTAAGCCTTCTGTGGTATAAATCAGATTAACTCAGCTTTGAAACCTTGGTAGTTTAGGATTCCACCTTCTTGGATTCACTAAGTCAGTTACCACTTGCCCATCTGCTTTCCGGTTTCAGAAACTTTCGGTGCTATTTTCTCTTCTCCCATTCTTCTCTTTCTTGTGGAGATATATATATATATATATATATAAACATACACACATGTATATATATTTTAATTTTTAGTGTCTATTTGGTTGGGTTTCAGAAGGATGTACAATTGTGTGCATATGTCCAGTCTACTGTGTTTACTGTATTAACTTGGAAGCGTCCTTGGTTAGCTTGTAGAGCCTCACTCACCTTTTGTAGGCGGGGTCTACCTGACCTTTGAAGAGAGCTCTGACACAAAAACAGAGACCTAATGAAATAAAGGGAAGAAAAAGGAGCTAGAAACAATGACAATATTGAGAGCAGAAGGTACATATAGAGCAGAAGGCAATGTAGAGATAAAAGATGTTTGTGCATATGTGCATATTTAAAGATCAGGGTGCTACAGAAAAGGAACATTCAGAGACTAAAGAAAGAACTGTTGAAGATTAAAAATGGTAGCCAAAATAAACAGTTGAATAAAAGAATGGGAAGATCAAATTGGGAATATCTCAGAAAGCAAAACCGAAGGATAGAGATGAGTAATAGAAGATAAGAAATTTGAAAAATCAGTCCGGGAAGTCTAACATCAATCAGTTTTAAAAAGAGAGAACATAGAAATATTTGATGGAGGGAAAAGTTGTAAAAAGAAATAATGCAAGAAAATTTCCTAGAACTGAAGGATATGAGTTTCCAGATTAAAATAGCTTGCCATACTGATCCTATAGGACAGAGTAGAACTGCCCCACAGAGTTTCCGAGGAACACCTGGTGAATTTGCACTGCCAGCCTTTTGGTTAGCAGCCATAGCACTTAACCACTATACCACTAGGGTTTCCACATAGAGCATAGTATTTAGAAATATGAAGGTAGGGTAACAATTCAGCTAAAGAATTAAGCATTTGCCAGAGTGGTTGCAGGGGGGAGGGGTAGGAGGAACCTTTTAGTATTATTTTGACTTTTTAAAGTGTCATATATCTCACTGAATCTACGATGTCATTGAATGAATGATGCACTTACATTTTATGTACTTCTGAGAAAGAAGAAAATGCCAAGTAAAGTAACATGCAACTGATTAGAAGATACTTCCTAGTTTCACAGGTATTAAAATATGAAAAGTCCATTTAAGAATCAGTGAAATGTTATAAGTGCATATATTACTTTGATTAAAATAAAAAATTTAAATGCCTCCCTACTTTATTATGATTCTCATTTTCTTCTCTAAAGTCAATTTTCTTATGTGTACATATGCTTCCTGACTCTTGCTCTCACTTAATCACTTTCCAGTCATGATGAGAATGGGTAAAGAGGAACCTATCACCAATAACACAATGATCCCAGGCAGGAAGAACGTGTATAGTGACAAAAGAGGCAAAACTGAAATTAAAAGGCCTTCCCCTTTTAATTTAATACCACATTTTTAGCATCTAAGAATTATGAGCATTCTAGAACAATTGTGTAAGATCAGCTTTTTTTTTTTTTACCGTAAACCCATGGAGTGCCCTTAGTGCTGCTGTGCTGTTCTCTGTAAACTTTGGGGCATGAAGATGAGACTCTCTGTAGCTACAAATTACTTAGAAATATGCATAGCAAAATTACAGTGTCGAAAAGAAAGAAAGGTTATACTTGAGCAAGCATTCATATTTTTTTTAAAATAATTTTTATTGAGCTTTAAGTGAAAGTTTACAAGTCAAGTCAATCTGTCACCTATCAGCTTGTATACACCTTACCCTATACTCCCACTTACTCTCCCCCTAATGAGTCAGCTTGCTCCCTCCTTCCAGTCTCTCCTTTCGTGATGGTTTTGCCAGTTTCTAACCCTCTCTACCCTCCCATCTCCCTTCCAGAGAGGGATGGTGCCCAGCTACAACCGATGACTGCCCTGACAGGGAGCACAACAGAGAACCCCTGAGGGAGCAGGAGATCAGTGGGATGCAGACCCCAAATTCTCATAAAAAGAAGTGTCCACCTGATACAAGTAGCTCACTCTTCATCAGCATCTCTCTCCAACCCATTGTCCAGTCCCTTCCATGTCTGATGAGTTGTCTTCGGCAATGGTTCCTGTCCTGGGCTAACAGAAGGTTTGGGGACCATGACCACCGGGATTCTTCTAGTTTCAGTCAGACCATTAAGTCTGGTCTTTTTATGAGAATTTGGGGTCTGCATCCCACTGTTCTCCTGCTCCCTCAGGGGTTCTCTGTTGTGCTCCCTGTCAGGGCAGTCATCGGTTGTAGCTGGGCACCATCTAGTTCTTCTGGTCTCAGGATGATGTAAGTCTCTGGTTCATGTGGCCCTTTCTGTCTTTTGGGCTCATAGTTATCGTGTGACCTTGGCGCTCTTCATTCTCCTTTGATCCAGGTGGGTTGAGACTGATTGATGCATCTTAGATGGCCGCTTGTTAGCATTTAAGACCCCAGACGCCACACTTCAAGGTGGGATGCAGAATGTTTTCATAATAGAATTATTTTGCCAATTGACTTAGAAGTCGCCTTAAGCCACAGTCCCCAAACCCCCGCCCTTGCTCCGCTGACCTTCGAAGCATTCTGTTTATCCCAGAAGCTTCTTTGCTTTTGGTCCAGTCCAGTTGAGCTGACCTTCCGTGTATTGAGTATTGTCCTTCCCTTCACCTAAAGTAGTTCTTATCTACTAACTAATCAGTAAATAACCCTCTCCCACCCTACCTCCCTCCCCCCCTCGTAACCACAAAAGTATGTGTTCTTCTCAGTTTATGCTATTTCTCAAGATCTTATAACAGTGGTCTTATACAATATTTGTCCTTTAAGCATTCATATTTTAAGTGTTCTACTAATTATTTGGGTCTTTTTAAAAACATTTGGAAAGTACTGAAGAGCTGAAAGAAGAAAATAAATATTACTCATAACTTCAGTTCTTTTAATTTGAATACTTAGTGTGGTCAGTCTACTTGCGGGCATATCTGAGTAGTTTGTATCCTTTTTCATTTAAGATAATAGCTTGAGCACTTTAATATTTTGAAGCATGATTTTAAAAATCAGCTTTAGTAATTAATGTATGGTTTACATACAATAATATTCATCAATACGATACGTTTTGACAGATGTCACAATCATCATAAGAACATTTTCGTCACTCCAAAAATTCCTTCATGTCCTTCGCAGTCCATCTCCTCCCTCACCTCCTGGCAACCATTGATCTGTTGAAAGCATGGGTTTTCATGGTATTGTAATAATATTTCTTCTATAGAATGTGTGTCTTTCGTTGGACTTGGGTTGTTTCCTTTCTTTTTTCTATTATAAGCTATGCTGTGATGAACACTTGTGTATCTTGAAATATGTCTTTCCATGGGATAAGTTCTTAGAAGTGGACTTGTGAATCACATAATAGGACTGTTTCGATAATTCTTTAATTATTCTTGTGGGCTTTCTCTAGATTTGAATATTTCTACACTATTTCTGGTCTAGGAGTGGATTAGAATCCTGAGACTTTGAATCAGCCTTTAGCTGCCTTGCAGATTCCAGGCCTCCCTATCTGATTACCACTGTTCCATTGGAGATTGTTTCTGTGGGGGCTGCTGTGCGTAGTTTATATACTGTTTTGAGGCTATGCCTAGTCTTTTGTTGAAGGAAGTTTTGTTACAGATTAGTTACTGATAATTCCATGTAACCCATTTCAAATAAGGAGGTTATAGCTTTGTAAAATGAATGGCTCGTTCTTTATACACTAGTGCTGTTTAATACTTGGACTGGCATGGGTCTGTCTTGTTCGTTGCAAAACTAGCTCAGGGGCTGGTACTGAGTTGGCCCTCTTAATTATTTGATTGAATGAGTTAAAACTTGCATTTCTTGATTTTCATTGCCTTCTACAGGTGGAAGAGATTAGAAACTCATGATGTTGTAATAGAGTGTGCCAAAATCTCTCTGGACCCTACAGAAGCCTCATATGAAGATGGCTATTCTGTGTCTCACCAAATCTCAGCACGCTTTCCTCATCGTTCAGCTGATGTCACCACCAGCCCTTATGTTGACACACAGAATAGCTATGGTAAAAAGTGACTTTGGTACTTACCTGCTTTACAACTTAGTCTCTGGAAAACATTGTTTATTTTGTTGATTTTATTTCTACAGTAAGACTTAGTTCAGGTCTTAGCAATTTTTTCCAAATATTTACAATTTGAATTTGCCTCCATTTTTTCCTAGTTAATTCCTCCTTCAAGTTTTAGAGGTAATTATAATTTTTAAAGCCCCATGTTCTTAATTTCCTACCTGATAGTATGCCAGCAGACTTGAGGATGTGACTTTAACACATTAAGAAAAATAAAATGGGCTCAGGTATTTGATTTCTAGGCCCCACCTCATAAAGGAATCTTTCTACTTTTCAGACAGAGTGAGATCCTCTTATCTATAGCATTGCCACAGTCTTAATGAATCTGGACAATTTAGAATTAGATTCATATAAAAATCTAGACTTTATCTGTAGGTAGCACTTACCGAAGCTGTCATTCAGATTGTACTTAACTAGACTTCAAACCTTACTGGACTTTATTTTAAAGAACCTTTTTAAATAGTTACTTTGTCCCTAAGGATATCAGGAAGGCACTTAGATTAGTTAAATATAGAGAATTCAGTATTATCAAATGGTCTAAAGAACCATAATTTATTTTCAGAATTATCTAAAACCACACATTAACTCCATGTGTTCTTTCCCTTTCATTTCAGGGAGTGCTACTTCTACCCCTTACTCCACTTCCCGGCTGACGTTAAATACGCCAGGGCAGCTACCTCAGACTCTGAGTTCCCTATCAACACGGCTGTTAACTGAGCCGCCACAAGTATGGTGTAAAATCGTGTGCCTACTCTCTTCTCTGCTGTGTGGTGAAGCTGACCATTGGGTCAGGATTTAGTGTGTGGTTGGAAAAATCTCACACTGCTTGTTTTAATGGTCAATTATATTAACAAAGGATCAGTTTTAAGGATCACTTTTATTTCCAATGGGTTCATTTTGGAGTTTACACTTACAAAATGTAACTTATCTGTGATAAGCTTTCATAAGATGCCTTTTTACAGATGAAAAGGCTAAGTTTGAGCTGAACATTAGTTCATAAACCTTGTGGATGACCTAGTACATTGTTAACATGTTATTAACTCTCTAGGCTACTTTTTGGAGCCCATCTATGGTT
This sequence comes from Elephas maximus indicus, assembly GCF_024166365.1. Lineage (NCBI taxonomy): Eukaryota > Metazoa > Chordata > Mammalia > Proboscidea > Elephantidae > Elephas > Elephas maximus. The sequence goes on along the minus strand of NC_064827.1, from coordinate 84,000,268 downwards.
TGTGGTATGACCACTCCTCCAACTTCTCCTGGAAACGTCCCACCTGAGTTGTTACACCCTTACAGTAAAGTCTTTGGTACAACTGGTATGTATGTCTTAGCTTGGATTTGTTTGGTTGTTTTTGGCCTGACTTTTATGATAGAAGAAACTGTCTCTTAGATCTAATAGTTTGGGGGCCATTTGCAGTAATAAACTTTTTTTTGAGGGGAGGGGGCACTTAATGCAAACTTCTGGGGCTTTCAGAAAGTGTAAAATGAGCCTTTAAAAAACCAAAACAAAGCAGAAAGACTGGTCTGGGTACCCAGAAGTTAACTCTAGCAGCTTTATTTGTAGTAATGGCTGAAAAAAACAAGAAGTTTTTCTAACAGGTCATATATATTCTGCCCTTATCTCTTAGCAGGCGGAAAAGGAACCCCTCTGGGAACCCCAGCCACCTCTCCTCCTCCAGCCCCACTCTGCCATTCGGATGACTATGTGCAGGCCGCAGCCACACCCTCCAAAAGGGTATGTGTCAGCTTACCTGCTATTCCTCTACCCAAGAACAGTGACCTGCTTCACTTTGTAAAGCCTAGTAATTATGCCAAATATATATTTGAGCTAAAATGTGATGGGTTTGAATCAGAACAATTGAAAATAGGCTAACGAGTGGGTTTTCAATGTGTAGTCTGCAGAAACCTGGGGTTTCAAAAGTCTTCTAGGGAGTCCAGTAGATCACAACTCTTTTCATAGGAATACTAAGCTGTTTTGAGCCCTTTTTACTGTGCTGACATTTGCACTGATAGTACAGAAACAGTGGTGGGTGGGATGGCTGGCACTGTGGCATGAGTCAAGACAAGCAACAAACTGTCCTAGTAGATACTGCATTCTTTCCTGCCAGTTAAAAAAAAAAAAACCAAAAAACAATATTCTATGTAAAGCACTAGAAACTATTAATTTTATTAAATCTCAACCCTTGAGAACATATGTATTTAATATTTTGAGTGCGACAAAATAGGAAGTATGCGTAAAGCACTTTTACTGCATACCCCAGAGTATGACAGTAATCTCAAGCACTCGTATGACTATATGAGTTGACAGCTGAACTAGTGGCTTTTGTTTTTTTTTTTCATGGCACATCAGTTTTATTTGAAAGAACAACTAATAAACTATAGTTATTCAGACCTGGGTTTTTGGCAGGCAGTTTCTCAAACGATAAAGTGAGTTTCTCACTTAAAGATAAACGACTAACAGTATTTGTTGCCAATGATAAAATTCAACTTCTAGGCGAAAATTAGAGTATTAATGTGGGAAGCTTGCTAGCTTCCCAGAACTTTTCTGATGAGATTGAGAAATCTTGGGAAGCTTGGTTGATAGTATGTGTGTGATGTTATATAACAACATGTGTTAACATCTGGAACATCTGCACAACTTGGCGAAACAGGATTTTCCAAGTGACCAATGCGTGATGCTGCAGAATGATGCATGTGTAAAAAGGTGCACTCAAAGTGTGAGGTGGTTGCTGTTAGTTGCCCTTGAGTCGGCTTTGACTCATGTTGACCTTATGTGTAACAGAACAAAATGCAGCCCAGTCCTGTGCCATCACTGGTATGTTTGAGTTCATTTTTGCAGCTATTAAAGTATAAGTAGACTGATGAATTTTAACACAGTATGAAAATCGATATAGTTTTAGATTCTACATTGTAACTAACCTTTAAGAAACTACCACTTATTGTGTTTTGGTATGGCATCAAAAGAGATAATATGCACAATTACCTGAAAAGTCTGTTAACATACTCTTTTTGCAACTACATACCTTTGGGGCACCAGATTTTCTTTGTATCTTAAGCCAAAACAACATATTGCAACAGTTTGAATACAGAAGCAGGTAAGAGAGTTCAGCTTTCTTCTATTAAACCAGATATTATGAGATTTGCAAAATGGCAAACAGTTCTACTCTTCACTAGATTTATTTTTGTTCGGGAAAACAAAGTTATTTTTCATAAAATTTATGTTAACATGTAATAGGTTTGTTATTTTTAAGAGACTTTAACATAAATAAGTATTTTTTAAAAATTTCTCAGTTTTAACATCTAATATAGGAACTATCAATAAATACAACCTACAGAAACAAAAATGCTTGGCATTCTCATTAATTTTTGAGAATATAAAGGCAGTCTGAGACCAAACAGTTGGAGAACTGCTAGGCTAACCTTTAGACTCCTTTATAACATGTTAAAAATTAGGATATTTAGGATGTTTCTCTTACATCAGAGAACATTACAGCATATTTTGCCTTGTGATGTAAATGGTACTTATCTTTTTAGGAAGAGAGAACAGATTCTGCAAGACTGTGTCTACACAGAGAGAACCATCATCCTAATGACAGAGGATTAGGTAAAATCTCTGTGGGTAATGGTGGATCTTGTTTGTCTTTTTTCAATGGCTTATATGTGTATAGAAGCAAAGTTAAGTGCAAACAAGGAAATTCTGGAATCTGTAAAATTCAGAAGCCTAGAGACAATGAAACAACAAGTAATTAATTCTTAAAAGCCAACCTAACAGTAACATAAAAAAACAAAATAACAACAACAAAAAAACAACTTTTAAATTATTGCAATGAGATACCTGTAAGTATTTTGACTTGATCATACTCTGTGGTTTTATTTGTTGTCTGAGACATTAAAAGCCTGAGAATTTTATTTCCCATGTGATTATGTTTTATAGTACCTTTAATTGGATTGAGTACCTGGGTAGTGCAAATGGTTAAGCACTGAACTGCTAACCAAAAGATTGGGGGTTTGAATCCACCCAGAAGTACCTTGAAAGAAAGTTCTGGCAATCTGCTTCTTAAAGGTCACAGCCTGGAAAGTCCTGTCAAGCACAGGTCTGCTCTGCACATGGGGTCACCGTGAGTCAGAATTGACTCGACTGCTGTGGGTTTTTTGGCTTTATTTAACTAGATTACGTATAATACGTTAGCCTCCTGTAATAACAACCCCTGGAAAGAGTCATTTCCAGCCTTACTGTGTTCGGTGGGAAGAATCACACTCTATGACATTGTAAGCAGTTTCACAGTTACAGGGATTACAAGTATGTTTATTTAACTGGCGTTGTCTCTGTTCCTCTTTAGAAGAGACACCTGGCAGCAAAGGTTCTGTCACTCTCAGTGATCTTCCAGGGTTTTTAGGTGATCTGGCCTCTGAAGAAGATAGTATTGAAAAAGATAAAGAAGAAGGTAATGTATGTGGATTCTGTGCTTGTATAAGATTGCTGTAAGATGATAAAACTTAATTCTCATTCTGCTGTAAAACTGTGATTTAGTGTCAGTGCACACGGGCTTGCTTGGTTTTTCTTCCCTTGGAGGGAGAAATGAGTGTGTTATTCTAGGTCCTATGCCAGGTAAAGGGATATTTATCTACCCTTCTGGGTGACAGGGGTACTTAGCAGCACGCAAACCCAAACTACCTGGTTTTTCGCAGATTGAATGTTTACCGTGAATTCTCTTGTTGCCTTTCCTCCTGCAGCTGCAATATCTAAAGAACTTTCTGAGATCACTACAACGGATGCTGAGCCTGTGGTTCCCCGAGGCGGGTTTGACTCTCCTTTCTACCAAGACAGTCTCCCAGGTTCTCAGCGGAAGATCCATTCAGCAGCCTCTGGTGCGCCAAGCGTTAATGTGAACCCTGAGCCTTTAAACTCCTCCCTGGACAAGCTTGGGCCTGACACACCAAAGCAAACCTTTACTCCCATAGACCTGCCCTGTGGAGGTGCCGATGAAAGTCCTGTTGGGACCAGGGAACGCCAGACTTCTTTGGAGACGAGTATCCTCACTCCCAGCCCTTGTAAAATTCCACCTCAGAGGGGAGTGGGGTTTGGAAGTGGGCAGCCTCCCCCATATGATCATCTTTTTGAGGTGGCATTGCCAAAGACTGCCTATCATTTTGTCAGCAAGAAGACCGAGGAACTATTAAAAAAGGCAAAAGGAAACACAGAGGAAGATTATGTGCCCTCTACCTCCCCAATGGAAGTACTGGATAGACTGATACAGCAGGGAGCAGATGCACACACCAAGGAGCTTAACAAGTAAGGGACTTGAGGCTGTTTCCTTTTTATTTAAACATTGAATTTTATTATAAAATACAGAAAGTGTAAGGATAGGAATAAGAATCATTCTTCATGCTGTCACCCAAAGGCAACCATTTGTCTTCCTAGCTTGTCCTATGTCCTTCTAGCTTGTTGCCTTTTCTTGAATTTGTTCTCTATATATGCTCATTAAATTGGAATAATTCCTTGGATACCATTCCATTTAAAAATGAGGCTTTCATATATAGGCCATTTTTGTGCCACAGCATTTTGAGGAACTCAGATGCTTTCGTATTTGCCCTCTGAAAATTTGAGGATGAGGTTCTGATATTTCAGATAATATAGGACTATTTGTCACAGTGTCTTCTCTAGCTACAGTTGTTGCCTGAGCTTATCTTTCCATTTTCGGCAACACAGCTCATTAGGTGGAAAATTCAATCATCAGCATTCCCATGCAGGTTCAGGATAGCCTTACTGCCTACCTCTCCACAATGGCACACAAGGTTTCCCCAAAAGAAAGCTACCCATGGTGCTGTTTTCAACCCTTCTTCTGTTACCTTTTCCATAGGATATCCAGGGAAGGGATATGGGAATAACTGGCCTAGAATTTGAATCCTCTGCCATTTCTAAACAGGTTTTTGAGGATGTTAGTTTTTATTTTTCTTCAATATAACCTAAGATGGAATTTGATGGACTGTAATATTTAAGCTTCTTCTTTTTAAATGGGATTTGGTATAATAGGCTCAGGTAAATTATCTACTGTTTTCCTTAAACTTGGATGAGAGTAGTTTCCCAACTGAGAACATACATTTCAACCGAGAAGGCTGAAAACAAATCTGTTCCATCACGCGTTGCTTTGGGGAGCCGACCAGAAAACATCTGCCACAGTGCCGGAGCAGCGGGAGGTCATTGATAGGGCTTCTCCACTCTCCTTAGTGATCACAAATAACAGGGCGCTCCGCACATGGGCAGAGCGCCCTCTGCTTCCAGCCACTGCAAGGCTTTTTCTTCAACTCTAAGTGGACTTTGAAACTTTCTTATGCCATTGCGAATTTTGACAAGGAAAGATTTAAACTTGCTGCAATTAAAGTCCAGATAAGTTTTTCTAGGTAAGATTGGTAACTTTGTTACTCAAAAACTTTCTTCCTAGGTTGTCTTTACCCAGCAAGTCTGTCGACTGGACCCACTTTGGAGGTAAAGTTGTTACTTTAGCTCCAAATCCAGCCCATACGGTTCCTGCTTGCTTGTTGCCTTTTCCTTCCTTGAAGGAGGTGCCTCATAGGAAACAGACCTCGCTTCTGTACTGCACCAAGGGTTATCTGTGTGGCTAAAAGTATCTCAAGTGTTGCAGAGTCAGCATTTCCTATTTTTAAAAAGTGTCAAGTACCATGAATATCAGAGCAGGCAAAAAGTTCAGATGTTTGTGCCAGGTGTCCCTAGAAAGGACCTAAGTGAAGTAAATGGCACTGAGAAAGTTCTTGGGAGATTACCTACTGCCGAAGGAAAGGCCTTACAAAATAGAAAGGGAGTCTTAACTTTTATATATAAGGGATCCATGTTTGTGGGGAAAAATACATAAAGCTCTAAAAGGTACCCCACATTATACCACTGTACACTTCTTTAACGGGAAAAAGCAAATACTTTTTTTCCCCTCTCCTAATCAGTGACTGTTGCTGTGATCCAAGTGGTCAGTTGCAAAGTGAGTGGTGATTTGTTTTTTGAGGAATTTTGTTTCTTAAGCTAACAAAAATGGAAGGGGGGCTCTGATTGAACTACATGTAAAAAGCATCTCTGCCACCTCCCTCTGCTTTAAAATCAGGCTCTCCTCCCTCAGATGAGATCCACACCCTCCGTAACCAGCTGCTTTTACTGCACAACCAGTTACTCTACGAGCGTTTTAAGAGGCAGCAGCATGCTCTCCGGAACAGGCGGCTCCTCCGTAAGGTGATCCGTGCGGCAGCTCTGGAGGAACACAACGCTGCTATGGTGAGGATTTTTTCCTAGGGAGTGGGAGGGAGGTGGGTTTTGCTTTTTGTTTTATTTTGGGTCAGTCCAATGGCTTGTAAAGAGTAGTGGCTGAGTCAGGATCCAGGTTCTCATCCCAGCTCTAGCTCTGTCTGTTACCACTTGTATGTCTCGGGGCAGGTCCCTTAATCTCTTAGGTTCAGGTGTGAGTGGCTAGATCTCTGGATTCCCTTGCAGGAAACTGGTGACAAATGATTGTTTGTAATTGGCTATGATGATAAAAGGGTCAGAAGATAATTTTGTTTCTCCAAATAGGGAGCCAGCTCTCCTGAAGCTATTTCATGGCATAAAACAAGTGCAGCACATACACTATGGTAGTTGTCAAGCCAGGCGGACCTGGTAATTGAATCTTGGTTCTACCACTTGTTTCCTTAGAAAAGTAATTTAGCCTCTTGAAGACTCTGTTACCCATTCTATAAAATGGGAATAATAACAGTAGCACCTACTCTGTAAGTTGTGAAGGTTAAAAGAAATAATGTTAGTCAAGCACTGGCTCCGTGCCTGGCACATTGTAAGTGTTCAGTAAATGTTAGCTGTTAGCATAAGCTTCTTGGGGGAAGAGAAGCTCATGGTTAACGTAACCTACTTACTCATTTTAATGAACTTCATCAATACTAGGTCCTAGAGGTCTCATTCCAGTTCTGGTCTTTAGGACTTTGGAAAATATTAGGAACAAATTGATCGCTGAGAAAAGTTCTTTAAGTAACTTGAGACCCATTTGCTAATGTGAAATTTGGAAAACCTTAACCTTTAGCCAAGGAAAACAGTAGTGAACTGTCAGATTCTGGGTCTGTAGTCACAAGTTTCAGGTTAGCATATGACACATAAAATGTTTGCAACGCGTATTAAACTTGAGCATCATTGCCCATGTTGGAAGGCAGCTAAAATGACATCTTTGGTCTCTGCTAGAAAGATCAGTTGAAGTTACAAGAGAAGGACATCCAGATATGGAAGGTTAGTCTGCAAAAAGAACAAGCCAGATACAGTCAGCTTCAGGAGCAGCGTGACACTGTGGTAGCCCAGCTCCATAGCCAGATCAGACAACTGCAACATGACCGAGAAGAATTCTACAACCAGAGCCAGGAATTACAGGTATAAACCGAACACAGGCAAAATTAACCAAAAGAGAGGATGAAAGCAAATGAGAAGAGAACGAAACCATTTCCTTAAGTGTTGTCACCATGTCATCTTAACTAAAATGAAATACTTTTTTTCTAAAATCATGGCAAATATACCTACCTATGTCAGATATGTTTTATTTAGGTTAGCAGTTCTTAGACTTCCTCAGTTCACAGGTAACTGAGTGGCTCAGTAATATTTCCTGGTGCTCCTTAGCTAGAAGAAATTCCTAGTAGTTCCTTTTATTAAGTAGATCCAAATAAGTTAATGAGTATTTATGCCCTAACAACTTAGTAGCTATTTGAAAATACAACTTTTTTTTTTTAAACTTTAAAAATTGAGTTAAAAACATTTTAAATTTCATTTTTTAAATAACCGTAAATGCTTAATAAAGCTATGCAAGTACCTGTTGGGCACTACACAGCTGCTCAGGCCTTGGAATCAAAATGGACACTGACACCCTTATTTCTTGTTTCACATTGATTTTCACATGGTACTTGCTTCTTATTACAACCACCGTCAAAAGCTCACTTTGTGAAGATAGGACGTCATCTACACAATTATAGCACAATCTAAAACTGCAACCTCCAGCTAGTTAGTAGTTCACATGATGTCCGACAGATGTCGCTGTGTTTCTCTCAAAAGTTTAACATTTCTTATAGCATATCTGTGAGTTTGCTATGTAGCCCCAGGCTCTTTGGTGCACAGTGTGGAAACTGTGGACCTAAAGTCTTTTTTTTTTCCTTTTGTTAAACAATAAGGAACTCATAAATCAACCGTAACTTACTTTCAAAACTAAGAAGTCAAATAATGCCCCCAAAATAGTAAAGCAGTTGAGAAACTAGGCATTACCAATTCTGAATGGGCTGAAGGCCAGGTAGGCTTATGACCTGGCCTGACAATGCCCTTGTCTCTTTGGGTAGACAAAGCTGGAAGACTGCAGGAACATTATTGTGGAGCTGCGGACAGAATTAAAGAAAGCCAACAACAAGGTGTGTCACACCGAGCTGCTGCTCAGTCAGGTTTCTCAAAAGGTAAGAGATGAGGCAGACCTTTCTCTGTTCTCACACCGCTTGCTGACATTCTTCCTTCAGACAGGATGGATATGTGACTTGTGTGTCTCTGTCAGGGTTTCTCAGCTGAGGGCAATTCTGATCCCCAGAGGACATTGGCAGTGTCTAGAAACTTTTGGTTTTTACAACAAGCGACGGAAGAGCAGGGTGGTTACTGGCATCTAGTGGGTGGCGGCAAGGGATGCTGCTGAACATCCTACAATGCCCAGGGCAGCCTGCACAACAAAGAATTATTTGGCCTAAATTAAATCTTGATTTATGTATATCCTGTGGAACTCTTAATACCTTGTTAACATAAATGTAAAAAGTTCGTTCAGGTGTTTGAGCTGTGATTACTAACTCTTTGGGGTTCACTGCACTCTATAAAAGTCATTTACTCAAGAATGAGTGAGTTTTCCCTGGAGCTTTATCCCACTGGATCTAAAGTCTGCTGTTGTGGTTGTAGCCATGCCCATCTTCTCCAAGCTTCCTCTTGGTGGCCAGGGTAGTTCGTTTGTACTTCTTCCCCTTTCCATAACACAATTTTGAAGTGCTTTTCTGTTCATTTTTTTTGCTCTTGAGTGCCTTCCTCCCCCCAGCCATTATGTCTAGGAATTTGAAACCATGGGGATAGTTTTTTCTACCCTAGTACTAAAATAGCGGGTTCCTTATTTAATGTCCTTTTGCTAGTTTTGTGTTGTCAGAATTTTCACTTTGCTTTTATGTTTTGGTTAGCTCTCAAATAGTGAGTCGGTCCAACAACAGATGGAGTTCTTGAACAGGCAGCTGTTAGTTCTTGGGGAGGTCAACGAGCTGTACTTGGAACAGCTGCAGAACAAGCATGCAGACACCACAAAGGTATGCTGGGGGTTGGGGGAAGCTAAACCTGTATAATCCAGGGAGAAAGGATTCCAAGAAGTATGTATAAGGCATGTCATACAGAATGGCTGTATGAATCTCATGTTCCCTAAAAGATGGGGGAATGGTCATAGGGTCCATTCCCACCCCTCCCTGGTCTAGGATACAAGCATCATCATCACCCATCATGTAAACTTGTTTCCCCTTGTTGGGTTGCTTTGAAAATTAAGTGAAAGCATACTCCAATGAAAACATATAAGTGAAAATATCTAATAATAATTCATACAGGGTAGATGTTCTTTGCTTCCTCATGCCCCCTTTAAAAAAGAAAGAGAGCACCCCCCCACCAAAAAAAGAAAAAGGATGGGGAATCAGTTCTGTTTAACTTAACTCTCAGAACTATGGATGTATGCTGGTTTACACGTCATTTTCTTTCTTTCTTTTAATGTTGAATTTAATTTCAGCAGATGGTGGTTCAGTCCTGGTAACAAGGCCAGCATCAGGATGATCTTATATTAATTAGTGCCTCACCAATGGGGTCGAAGCAGAAGTTTTATGTCACTGTATGAATAGCCTTGGGTGATGTTACTGATTGAGTTGGGAGTAGAATTTTAATAGTAAATGCTCAGATGCTTCCTGTCACTAACTTCTCCATCACACATGGGCCTTCTTTTCAGGATTTCTTGGGCTTGTGCTTTGTAAAGCAACTTTTTTGGCCAAATGTACAGAGTAGTCTTAGAACTGAAGAAATGTAATTTTCATAATAGAGTTACTTCTTACTTTTCAGCTGCTTGCTCTCAGATTCAGACTCCTTTTAGAAGGATGTTAAATGTGGAATGTTCTCCAGAAACCAGCTATGACCTAATTTGGAGTTATAATAACAACTTTGGAAAAACAAAGGGAGGAAAACAAACTTAAGGAACAAGAGAACTTCTAAAAAAGCTTAATTACATACATTTTTACATTTTCTGAGAGAAGTGTGTATGGGTTGGATTCTGCTGTACTGTCTCATTGTTTGGAATGCTTATACTCTCTGTGACCTTGAGCAAATCACCTACATTTTTGGATCCTGTTTCACAGTCTATAAACAGGGGTGCTTACACTGACGTTTAACAGCTAGGATGCTTTCAGTAGTAAGCAACAAAACTAAACTGGCTTAACAATAAGGAAGTTTCGTTATCTTGCTTGAGAAGAAGTCCTCGGGCAGGTGAGTTCCAGGTCGGCCAAGTCAGCAATTTAGGGCCATCATCAAAGACCCAGTCTCATTCCACTTTTTTGCACTGCCTTACTTACCCTGTTGGTTTTGTCCTCAAACTAGCTTTATTCATGTGCCCATTTGTGCCCCTTCCAAAGAAAGGCTATTCAGCAGAATGTTGAAATTATCAGACATTATCATTAATATCACATGCAAGTAAAATTTTGCTGAAGATAATTTAAAAACGGTTGCAGCAGTATATCAACAGGGAACTGCCAGAAATTCAAGCTGGATTCAGAAGAGGACAAGGAACCAGGGATATCATTGCTGATGTCAAATAGATCTTGGCTGAAAGCATAGAATACCAGAAAGATGTTTAACTGTGTTTTATCAGCTTTGCAAAGGCATTTGACTGTGTGGACATTAACAAATTATGGATAACATTGCAAAGAATGGGAATTCCAGAACACTTAGTTGTGCTCGTGCAGAACCTGTATATAGAACAAGAGGCAGTTGTTCAGATAGAACAAGGGGGTACTCCATGGTTCAAAATCAGGAAAGGTGTGTGTCAGGATTGTATTTGTATCCTTTCACCATACTTATTCAACTTGTATGCTGAGCAAGTAATCTGAGAAACTGGACTATAATGAAGAAGAACATGGCATCAGTATTGGAGGCAGACTCATTAACAACCTGCAATACGTGGATGATAACAACCTTGCTTGCTGAAAGCAAAGAAAACTTGAAGCACTTACTGATGAAAATCAAAGACCACAGCCTTCAGTACAGATTACACTTCAACGTAAACAAAAATCCTCACAACTGAACCAATAGGCAGCATCATGATAAATGGAGAAAATATTGAAGTTGTCAAGGATTTCATTTAACTCAGATCCACAATCAATGCCCATGGAAACAGCAGCCAGGAAATCACATGACATATTGTATTAGGCAGATCTGCTGCAAAAGATCTCTTTAAAGTGTTAGAAAGCAAAAATGTCACTTTGAGGACTAAGGTGTGCCAGACCCAAGCTATTTTTTTTTTTTTTAATTGTACTTTAGATGAAGGTTTACAGAACAAACTAGCTTCTCATTAAACAGATAGTACACATATTGTTTTATGATGTTGGTTAACAACCCCATAACATGTCAACACTTCCCTCTCTCGACCTTGGGTTCCCTATTACCAGCTTTCCTGCCCCCTCCTGCCTTCTAATCCTTGACTCTGGGATGGTGTGCCCCTTTAATCTCGTTTTGTTCAATGGGCCTGTCTAATCTTTGGGTGAGGGGTGAACCTCAGGAGTTAGAGCTAAAACGGTGTCTGGGGCCATACTCTTGGGGTTTCTCTAGTCTCTGTCAGGCCAGTAATTCTGTTTTTTTTTTTTTTGTGAGTGAGAGTTTTGTTCTACATTTTTCTCCATCCCTGTCCAGGACCTTCTATTGTGATCCCTGTCAGAGCAGTCAGTGGTAGTAGCCGGGCACCATCTAGTTGTACTGGATTCAGTCTGGTGGAGGCCATGGTGGTTGTGATTATTTAGTCCTTTGGACTAATCTTTCCATCGTGTCTTTAGTTTTTTTCATTCTCACTTGCTCCCGAAGGGGCAAGACCAGTGGAGTATCTTAGATGGCTGCTCACAGGCTTTTAAGACTACAGATGCTACACACCAAATGTGGAGCATTTTCTTTGTAAACTGTGTTATGCCAATTGAGCTATATGTTCCCTGAGACCATATGCCATGGTATTTTCTATCATCTTATATGTATACAAAAGCTGGACAATAAAGAAGTCCAAAGAAGAACAGATGCCTTTGAATTATGGTGTTGGCAAAGAATATTGAATATACCATGGACAGCCAGAAGAAAGACAAATCTGTCTTGGAAGAAGTTTCAGCCAGGGTGCTCCTTAGAAGTAAGGATGGTAAGACTTTGTCTCATGTACTTTGGACATGTTATCAGGAGGTGTCAGTCCCTGGAGAAGGTCATTATGCTTGGTAAAGTAGAGGGTCAGCTAAAAAGAGGAAGACCCTCAACGAGATGGATTGACTTAGTGGCTACAACAGTGGGCTCAAACGTAGCAGTGACTATGAAGATGGTGCAGGACCGGGCAGTGTTCCCTTCCATTGTACATAAGGTGGCTATGAGTTGAAACTGACTTGACAGCATCTAACAATAACATTATTTTGCTTGCTAAGTCCTCAGGTGTTTGAGTTCCAGGATGGCCAAGTCAGCAATTTAAGGCCATCATCAAGGACTTAGGCTCATTCCACTTTTCTGCACTGCCTTTCTTACCCTATTGGTTTTGTCCTCAAGCTAGCACCGCTCATGGTTGCAAGGTGTCTGCCACAGTTATAGGCATCACAAGTAGATACAACAATGCCCTCCAGAAGAAGAGAGTGTCTTTCCTCTGACTCCCCATCAGCAAGGATACCTTTCCCAGAAATCCTCTCACTGGCCAGAATTGAGTCTTGTGTCTACGCCTAACCCAGTCATTGTCTTGGGATAGTCAGGATTTGCCCCTGGAACTAGGGCTAAGGTTACCCTTGTTTAGTTACGTGTGGAGGAATAGATACCTGAGTGTCAGATAGGAACAGCTAGTAAGGATTGTTTGAACCACCTCATAAGATGGTTGGGAGAATTAGTGAAAGTGCATGAACTTTCCTAGTTCAGCACCTCACTTGATTATCCAGAAATAACTGCCACTATTTACAACAAAGGTCAGATTTGGTCATCTAACCTTTGTTTAAGTCTAGAGCTGTTTGGCACAGCTGGGATGGCCACAATATCTGATCCCCAGTTCTGAGCTTAAGTCTACTGCATTCTGCCCCTAGGAAGCATTGAGTTTATTAGTCATCTTCAAGGCAGGAGGTGCCTTTGTGTAAGTTCATCTCCTTGTCCTTATGGTTTATTATCTTTATTGGTATTGCCATTATTATTTATGTATCTTTTTTACCTAAGATTTAAAAAAATTTTTTTTTAATTGTGGTTGTCTTTTAAAAAATAAAATAAAACAAAAACAAATGTAACACGTGCTTGTTAGGAAAGTATCCTTTCTGCCTTTTTCCTGTGCATTTGTGTATACTGGGTCTATGTTTTAGGTTGTTCCGGTCTGTCAGCAGCCAGGCCACTTGCATGGCATAGTTGACACACCTCGTCAGGGTACCTCTCTCCAAATACTGCTTTGCTTGAGCAAATCTGCTTCATGTTGCGTTTTCTAGCTTTACCTTAGCTAATGTTAGGAGGGAAACCCTGGTGGCACAGTGGTTTTAAGAGTTGGGCTGCTAACTAAAGGTCAGCAGTTTGAATCCACCAGGTGCTGCTTGGAAACCCTGTGGAGCAGCTCTACTGTGTCCTTTCAGGTTGCTTTGTGTCAATCGACTCGACAGCAGTGGGTTTGGGTTTTTTTTTTTTAAATGTTAAGAGAGGGAGGGAAAAAACTACAACAACAAATCACTCACAATTCTACTACATTGAAATGATAGCTGTGAATATTGGCATCTTCTCATTTGGTGTTTTGTGAATGTGTTCGCGTCATGGATCATACGGTTCACATAATTTTGTAGTTTGCTTTTTTATCTTTTTACTGATACACTATTTTTTTTAAATACTTACAAATATAAGATGTGATTTATTTACTTAACTATTTCTCTGACATTAGACCTAATGGTGTTTCCAGTTTTTTTGCTCTTTAAATATGCTGTGATAATTATTTTTGTGCCAAAATGTCTATTCATGTTTCAGATTATTTCCTTAGGGCTAGATATCAAGAAAGGGATACAAGGTTAATACTTACTGCCAGCTTATTTTCCAGAAAACTGCACTAGTTTATATAACCACTAGCAGTATAACAAAGTGCCCTCTCAATGCTTATTACATTGACTTTTCAAAATGATTATGGTGTTGTTCATCTTCTAGAAGCACTAACTCCAAGCCCCTTTTTTAGGAAGTAGAAATGCTGAAAGCTGCTTATCGGAAAGAACTAGAAAAAAACAGAAGTCACCTTCTCCAGCAGACTCAGAGGCTTGATACTTCTCAGAAACGGATTTTGGAACTGGAATCTCATCTGGCCAAGAAAGACCACCTTCTTTTGGAACAGAAGAAATACTTAGAGGATGTCAAACTCCAGGCAAGGTAACTTTCATCGGGACAGGTTTGGGCAGTGAGGTGTGTTCTTCATTAAGTGAACTTCCCAAATTTTGGGGTGGTCTTTATCTTGCAGAGAACAGCTGAAGGCTGCAGAGAGTAGGTATGAGGCTCAGAAAAGGATTACCCAAGCATTTGAATTGGAGATCTTAGATTTATATGGCAGGTTGGAGAAAGATGGCCTCCTCAAAAAACTTGAAGAAGAAAAAACAGAAGCAGCTGAAGCAGCAGAAGAAAGGTAGGAACAAAGAGCTGGTGTTTATGACCTTGTGATTAAGCTACCACTAACAGCACAAGGACTGCATTATGTGAGTGTAAGAAGCAATCATGACTTGATAAGACAGGGCTGTAGCACTGAGCACACTCCATTTCGGAGAGCCATACCTAACCTTTTCTCAAAATGCCCAGTGAGCTTTCCTTGTTCTTTTTCCTTGGCTCTGAATCACTTGATATGGTCCCAAGAAACATTGATATTTAAGATTGCCATTCACTTTCCCTAGTTGTGACTTATGTTTCTCTGGATGAGATCTCATGCTTGATTTCTCTAAAATATGGAGTGGGCTAGCAGAGTTCAGTGACAGGTGAGCAAGTGTCAGGAAACTGCACGCCCTTCAGACATGGATGCTGTAATCTCCAATGCATTTTTTCCCCTCTGGATTTCTTGCAGGCTTGACTGTTGTAATGATGGCTGTTCAGATTCAGTAGTAGGGCACAATGAAGAGACATATGGCCACAACGGTGAGACCAAGCTCCCCAGACCTGGCAGCACCCGGGGCAGTAATGGAAGTAGAGGAGGTGGAGGAAGCAGCAGCAGCAGCAGTGAGATTTCTACTCCAGAGAAACCCCCAAACCAGAGGGCAGGCCCATTCAGCATTCGGTGGGAAACTGCCATGGGAGAGCCCTCTACCAGCATCCCTATGACTGTTGGCTCACTTCCCAGTTCAAAAAGCTTCCTGGGCATGAAGGCTCGAGAGTTATTTCGTAATAAGAGTGAGAGCCAGTGTGATGAGGACGGCATGACCATCAGTAGCCTTTCTGAGTCTCTAAAGACAGAACTGGGCAAAGACTCAGGCGTGGAATCCAAGACTCCTCTGAACCTAGATGGCCCGCACCCATCTCCCCCAAACCTGGACAGTGTTGGACAGCTTCACATCATGGACTATAATGAGACTCATCATGAAGACAGCTAAGGATGATGGTCGATCAGTGTTAACTTTCATATGTTGGCATAGAACAGGAGGTGTGAATGCACGTTTCAAAGCTTTCCTATTTCCAGGGTCTGAGTGGCTAGCTCATGCGGTGGAAATGGAATGGGGGTCCTTTTGACAGTTGACTGAACGCAGAATGTTTTTTGGATCTGGTGTTGAAATGCCTCCTAACCTTTCCCTTGTCCCACTCCCAGACCTCTCTTTTATACCTAGCAGTGTACTAATCCAAGGGCCAGTTTGTGTTCTCAGTAGCTTTTATTTCTTCCTTTTCCCCCAAATGGATGTGTCCTTTGAACCCGTGCAATACGAGGGCAAATTTAGTCTTTGAGCCTAACACACCACGCTCTGCTTTCCTGAGGCTCAGATAACTTGGCTGGCTCTTGGTTAGACCAGGTAGTTGGTGGCGTTGCAGGTAAGTCTGGTTTTGTTCCTTTCCTGGAGGTAGTTTGCAAAGCTGATGGTCTTCCCCTGAAAGCTTTAACATGAGACCTTTCCACTGCTTTTTGGTTTTGAAGTTCAGCGTCTAAAGCAGCAGATGTAGAAAAACAATGATTTACCCTTACGTTCTTTTGGCAGTTTGATAAGCTTTCTAGAAAGCTCTGTGTGAACAGACGTCTCCTGTTTCACAAATCTAGAGCTGGCACTGTGGAGACCATATTTCTTACCCTTTGAGAAAGCTCTGTTCTCCTTGTCCCCACTACCTCTTTATTTATTTGGTGTTTGCTTGAAAGCTGGTACTATTCTGACCACAGGCTGGCAGTGTAAGTGGGTGAAACCTGTTCTCTGCAGGAGGGAAGGAGTGGTAACTGAAAAGTTAACCCTGGAAGCGCTTGTGTAAGAGTAACTGCATCTCCAAGAAGGTCTTATACTAGCTGAGCCTTCTGGCTAAACTCCTCTGTTTCCTTCCCTTCTGTTCATACTCGCCTCTTGTTTACGTCCGCTTCTTTGCTAACACTGCAGCAGAAAGGCTTGGAAGTTCCAAAGAGTTTCCTCAACGTTTTACATGACCATTGTTTCTCAGGCTGTTAAGTTGCCTCACTATAGTAGGTTCTCAGCCACCAAAGGAAACCCCGGTGGCATAATGGTTAAGAGCTATGGCTGCTAACCAAAAGGTCAGCAGTTCGATTCCACCAGGCACTTCTTGGAAACCCTAAGGGGCAGTTTTACTCTGTGCTATAGGGTTGCTATGAGTCAGAATCTACTCGACGGCAATGGGTTTAAGCCACCAAAAAGATAACAGCTTTTACACACCAATTCAAACTTTCAGGGGCCTACTATCCAGGGAGTTTATTGCTGTTAAACTCCCATATGTTAGTAATGGCAGAGCATTTTAAAGGGAGGTCTGGGAGAATGCTGACAAAGCCTGACTGCTGCATGCCCACACACGCTCAGGAGAGGGGACACCAGTCAGAACACTGATGGCAGAGAACCCAAATCCAACAAATGCTCCTGAAATAAATGCTAGAAGCCTAAGAATTGTTGCCTGGTATTCCAGCTGAGGCAAGGAGAGACTTGGTAGAAAAGAAACAGTGAACTGCGTTTTCCTTTTTCTATTTTTTCAGTAAAAAGAATAGAAGGGGTCAGCCATGAAGAGGTCAAAGACAAATTGTAATGGTACGAAATCTTACTGCATACAGATGCTTCCAGCATGTGAGGGTAAAAGTCTTTTTTTTTTTAATGTGGCAATAAATATTCTAGGGTCCCTAACCAAAGGGAGCTGGACAACTAGGGACTCCATATCACCATGGCTATACTGGCAGACCTTCTTGGGACCTTTTTGGGTATGACTGAGTGATTCCCACCCTAAGGGAGGGAGTGCACCTGGCTTCTCTTAGCTTAGCACAGGGCCAGGAACTGCCACTAGATGGCCCAACGTGAAGTAGTAATGATGCCACACATTTAATTCAACTTTTTCCAAAGGAAAGCTTAAAATCCAATATGTGTAGCGTTCTAATTCAGTTTTAGAAAAGAACACAAACAAATTCAGAAAGAAAAAATGTTACAGGATAACTCTTGGAGCTGGCTTTAAATGCTTTCTCCCTCCCCAAGCCCGGGAGACATGTGCCACAGAACAAAGATACTAGGCACTAAGTCAAACCTTTCCACTGACTAACTGGCAAAGGAAAGGAGACCAATGTAAGAAAGAAAAAAAAATGTTTTTGAAGTGGGCAGACTGTAAAGATGTAGGGAAGAAAGGAGGCAGCACAGTAAGGTGGAATAGAGGCTCGGCTAGAAGCCTGTCAGCAGGGC
The DNA here is from genome assembly GCF_024166365.1 of Elephas maximus indicus. Lineage (NCBI taxonomy): Eukaryota > Metazoa > Chordata > Mammalia > Proboscidea > Elephantidae > Elephas > Elephas maximus. The sequence continues at coordinate 83,982,359 of NC_064827.1, read as the reverse complement.
TCTGTGCTTGGAGACCTCGGCATGTCTCTCCCACCTAGGTTTCTGTCTGCTCAGCTTTAAGACCTAGGTTATCTCCACCTCAAGTTCCTTTGAGTTCTAGGAGTACATGGGTTTTATTCAACTGAGGTTGGGGGATTTAGACCTGGAGTCATATTGAAGCTAATCAACCTAAAAATTAGGGCTTTATATGGTGAAGGACTCCAGAGTCAATAGTAAGGTTTTGTTTTGATTTGTCTTGAACGTGATAAACCTGCCAAGAATCAGTGGATCACTTGATCATGCTACAGCAAGTATTTTTAAGGATGGAAAGGTGAGGTTAGAGGAACTTGTGAGAGACGGTGCAGGCCTGGGAAGAGGCAGGGCAGAGGTATTAGAACAATTTGTGCGGGTCCTGTCTTGAATCTGATTAAGCAGTGTGGTATTCATACATGTTGGGATTGGATAGCCTGCACCCCAAATTCACCATGAACAGGCTTAACCATCTTAGAGCTGTTTGGCCAATGTACATAACCTACTCTGATTCCCACCTAACACTAACCAGGGTCAGCACAGACCCTGAGAAGATTGGAGTCTGCTGCTTGTCCGGCATGAGATTTATTGAAAAAGGAGCACTACAATATTATTTTGGGATTGGGGGTGGGAGTGGGAAGCGAGGGGGGAATAGGAACATGATCGCATAGTCTTCATGGAGAAAATGAGTTCTGATTCAGTGACCAGTAGATGAGCACATGAATCTCTATCAGATGTAACTTTTGTAGACTATAAAAAAAGCTTCTGACAATGTTCTGCCATAAAGACTAAAAAAAATGTTATAATGGGATTAGAGAGAGAATCTGGTCATGGATAAGAAAACTGACTTAAAACCAAAGGTAGGAGATAGGTATTTTTGGATCAAGAGGTTTTAAAAGATAAATGCTAGAAACTAGCCTCACTAAAGCAGGTGGGTATACTGTGACCTCTATAGGTGTGTTGACAACAGTTTTTTAGGAGAGAAAACTACCTAACCTTTGGGAATAAGCTGCAGAAGATTCTTATGCGGTTCTATGAGTGGGAAAAGAAATAATAAGCTTCTTTGTGAGCCAGAGTATATGTGATATGTTAGGGGAAAATAGTCCAAACTATTCTTAAAATGTTAGCTGTGTTACAATCCAAGAAAAGGTCCTAGAAACCACTGACAATTAGAAAAAATTAGCCCACCATGCCACTGTGGCCAGAGAGGCCACAAAACCCCTGACTCTGGGTCACCCCCATTTGCAACACCACATGCAGTTTTTGTTGAGAAAGACAAAACTCTAGCAATTGTTCATAGAAGGAGGAGTAGAACGATGATGGAGATGAGAGGGATCTCTGTGAGGTATGCCACAGAGGTTCAGACTACTAGTTAAAATTGGGTGTGTGTTTCTGTGTAGAGGATATAACTGAAATGTGCTACAACTAGCCAATGTGAATTTTCACCAAATACTAGAACATACCACTTGAAGCCAGAAAGAAATAACCGAAGAACAAATGAAAGTACTACGTGAAGGTATAAACATTTTCTAACTGAAAGCACTAAGAGGTTGTGCGGGCTGACAGTGAATAGGTTTAAGAACGGTTAGAGTGAAGGCTCAGTCCAGGAACTGCAGTAGAGGTGCGGTGCCTCCCACCTTCTGAAGATACTCCCAGAGAGGCCAGCCCTCTCCTGGGGAGTGGTCCTGGGGAGCACGGGCCTGCCCAGGAGAGAGTGTTTACTTGGGGAAGAAAGCTGCCCTTTGTGGAATGATCCAAGTCAGCACACCTTACTCGGCTGCATTTTTCCACTCTTTGAGGTACATGCTTTAAAACTGACCTGCAGCAAGTATTGAGAAATGTCTGCAGTCTGAAGATGTTTGTGTATCTGTTTACATCCAGAATTCTGTGACACGTACTGCCCCGCCCCCCCCGCCCCCCCGCCACTGTAAAGTAATTGATTGCACTAGATTAAGCTTATCTCTATGGGTGAAAGAGCAGGGTTAGGTGGGGACTGGCCCCTAGGCTGCTGCTGTGACCTGTGACCCAATGTGGCTCATTTCCCTGTCCACCGACTCACTATGTGCCCAAGGGGAGCGGAGTTTCCATCTCTTCCACACTGACCTGCAGTCTGTACATGCTAACCTGGAAAAAGAGTGGCTGTAGCTACAAGGGAAACCTGACTGGGATAGTCGAGCGCCTATGCCCATGACTGCTTTTGGCCTTGAAACGAGTTAATGAAGGCAGAGGAGCTTTCTTCCCCACATCCCAGTGGATCATAGCTGAATGCACTATGCCATAAACTCATCCATTCTCTGGGATAAATAGGTTGGTTTAACCATTGGAACAGATTGTTTAGAGGAGACCCCTGAGAGTTTTGACAACCCACAGACCAACCCCTCCCTCCCTTTCCCCATCTTATACAGTGTTTGGATAGGAGGGTACGGTGCTGCTCTATGTAGCAAATACTTGGGCTTATCAAAGAGGCAGCCAGGCATTTTGCACTAGGAAGAATCAGTGATCACTTTTCAGAAGACTTTTATGGACCACAAATATATTACGGAGGAACAGATTTTGCTAAGACATAATCTAGTTTTATAGCTCAATCATGGATCAACCATATGTAGCTAACTTGCAGTTTAAAGGGATCCCATCAATGAAAATAAAACATTTTTAAAAAGTGACTGCTTTTAGTTAAATTGAAGAAAGTCATCTCTTGTCAAAAGGTTTAAACTTTCCCACCTTGATCTTAAAAGCATGTCAAACAATCCACATCAGATGCCATAAATATGAACTGCAAGGGAAAATGGTACAATCTTAGTGAATGGGAATTGGAATCAAAAGGGTTTGCTGTCCTTCTTAGAATGTTCTAAAATGTCAAGGCAGTTGCTTGTGTTTAACTGTGAACAAATAAAAATTTATTGTTTTGCACTACTCTGCTGTGTTGGCATGAAATGACCTAGGCCTCTGGGGGCTTACAGGCAAAAGTAGGGAGACTAGTCCAAAGGAGTAAAACTCCAAGAATTTGAATTGGTGAACTTGGGTGGTAGATTCTGGCTTTAGTCTCTCCAAGACCTTTTTTGTTCTGGCAAATCATCTGGTGAACGGCCACATTTCCTACCTTTATCTGCCTCAAATTCATGCCCTTTTGCACATAGTGTAATGGTGGTGTGGGAGGAAGTGACTTGAGTCATCTCTACCACAGAAACCCTCAAAACCAGGCCTGCCTGGGTCTGCATTGCCACCAGGCTTGCTTTCTGTGTATGCTTGAATTTCTAGGGGTTTGTCATGTCAATTTTAATATAGTCCTTTTGGTGAAACTCCACTGACATTTAAGTTGCCAAGATTTTAACAACCTGAGCCTTGCCAGTTGCATTTTGTGAGTAGGCCAAGGAAAAGGGTGCAGCTACTAGATACCGCCTTATGTATGCTGTTCAAGTATTTGTAAAGAAGCAGGAAACCTATACCTTTAAGCAAGTGTTAGATCCACCCCAGCCTTAAGACTTCTTGACTTGGGGAAGTACTGGGAAAGGACCATTGGTAAAGCACTCCATGTGCAGGTTGATTTTCAGTTGATTGCTTCTGCCTGGTTGCTCTTGAAATCAGTATTGCTGTGCCATGTTAATGGCAGAGGCAGTTCCTCCCAGACCAGAGACAAGGACTTGGAGGTGGCAGTTTTAAATTTGTCTGGAAAATTCAGATTTCTTCTCTTACTATACATGGAGTTACCTGCCACCTTAGGAGAAATGCTTAAATGCTTGGAAACAAACTCTTTTTGAAGATGGTATATATCTGTTTGGGGCCCTGGTAGCGTAGTAGTTAAAGAGCTCAGCTGCTAACCAAAAAGGTTGACAGTTTGCATCTACCAGCTGCTCCTTGGAAACACTATGGGGGAGTTCTACTCTGTCCCATAGGGTTGTTATGAGTGGGAACCAACTCGATAGCAATGGGTTTGGTTTTGTTTTGGTTTATGTATTTGTCTGTAGCAGTGTCTCTCTTTGCTGGTGGTTTTGCTTGTGTGGCTATAACCTGATGTCCTCCGTTAAATGTAGGTTTTAAGGGATAAAATCCCAGGAAATCAAGCTAGGCAGAGAGGTGGTAGAACACTTTATTCTTGACCGTCTCCCCCCGAGGAAGCAAGAATACAGAAGCTAAGTTGTCCCCTGTGAAGGGAAAAATCAACAGTCAGACAGCACTTCTGGTAAGTTCTGTAGCTAGTGACACATTTTACAGTGTTTGGGCCTCGATTATGTTGGGATAACCAGGTAATCATCCTTGTACAAGAGCCACAAACTCAGAATTCTTCTGACTTCTATCATACACCTCCCTCTCCTGAAAGGTGTGTTCATTCCCTTTGTGGCTTTGGTCCAGGGACCAAACACACCTAGGAAGTTCAACATGCCGATCCTTACAACAACCCTGTGAGGTGGGAGCACCCTGGTTTGCAGAGAGAGGCTGTATATTGCCAAAGTGGTGGGACATCAGGAGACAGAAGCTGTGCATTCTCCTCCGGCCTCACTGCTCAAGCTGGACAGCTGGAGCCCACAACCTGGGCAGGCCTGGCAGAGGGCCAGGTGGCGATTCAGAGAGGACCTGGGTGGGGCAGCTCCCTGCCCTTCCTCTTCACCAGCCTTCCTCTGACACCGTTTACCAACAACACACTGTCCTGACAACTTTTGTAAGTGGGGATCCTCTTCCATCAGCATAGAGCCTGACATTTAGAGGCAAGGAAAGTTAGAAGCAAGTTAAGGCAAGAGAGAGAGAGAGAGATTCTCAATAGTGTATTTCCCAGCCCCTTTTAGGATTAATTATGTGGCAGGGACTGTAGTAACAGTGAGAACGGATCAACCAGTGGAAACCAAATTAACAAAGCGCCCCAACATAACCAATAGATCACTGGCTTTGATTTACAGTTTCCCACCAGGTGGTCTCCAGGAAGGTTTTAAACATGCTTTGTCTTTCACACTAGATTTGAGGCTGGTTTTTGGAAGTTCCCTACGTTTGTTTGGTTTTAACTGAGTCTGGGTATCTGTGGTTTGGTGAGGAGAGGTGACTCCCACGCTGCATTTGGTGCTTGCCGGGGGGTCACTCACATGCTGCAGCACTTTGCGGGGCAGCTTCTCCGAGTGGGCGATCCATTCTTTCATTAAGTCTAAGACTATGGGGATAAGGCTGACCACGCCTCCATAGTGGTTCCTGGCCTCATCGCAGCTGAGGTGGTTCACCACGTCGTGAGGGTATCTGCAGCACAGCAAGAGAGGACCAGGTGAGCCCACCGTGCACACCATGCCGAGGCTCTCTTCCCCAGGATTCTAGTGCAGTAGGCTCAGGGGCCAAGAGCCCAGGTAATTCTGGTGTGAAAGGCAGGAGTTGAGAACCACTGACCTGGGGTTTTTAGAAACCTGGATTAGTGACTGTTGAAAACTGCTGGGATCCTGTGTAAATACGCTGTTTAGTCCCTACGATGAGCCTTACCCTGCCATCTAAAGAGCTTCCTTGAGAATTAGCCCATTGTATTGTGGGTTTCACAGGTGTCGGAACTGGGGAACCCACAGAGGTGGTGCTGATGCCCATAGGACGTAGTCTCCAGAAGTGCCGCGGGCATATTCTGCATGCGGTCATTTGTTTGACACAGTGAGGACAGAGCATCTAACTGATGGTCCTTCTGAGATGCCCCAGGAAGCCCTATCCTGGTCTGTCCATCCCCAGTAATCCCTGGCATCCTACATGATGCCTGGCACATGCGTGCTTGGGAAAAATCAAAATGGCAGTTTCCTGGGGGCTAATGAAAGCCTCAAGCCGATGTAAGGACATTTTTAAAAAATTGAAATTATAAGCACTTTGGGTAGGTGGGGAAGATTTGGGGACTTCATCTCCCAAATATCCTGGGAAGATGGGTCTATAAGAACAAGACTCGTGGGCAGGCTGCTTCCCTGTCCGCTAGACACAGTGATTCTAGACTTAGAGCTCACAAGTTTAAGAGATTAAAAAAAAACGGGTAACTGATTTAGGATTGCCAATTTTTCATTTTGCCAAAAAGGTGCATTACCAAAAGTCTGCATAGTTTGCATGGTAGTTATTTCTTAAAAGAAAAGTCACTTCAACAGACAGAATCTGGTCAACCTTCACAGACACTGTCTTTTTCTTCCTTACTTGTCTGCCCATCAGTGAGGATCTTTGTGGTTTTCTGGGGACAACTGTTCCAGAACCTCCTTTCCCTTTGCCTGGTGCCAGCTCTACTGAGAAGATGTGTGTCCTGTTGTATCTGTGGCCTCAAAATCCTTCATCTCCTTAAAATGTTTTGTTAAGCCAGCATCAACCCAATATATTAACAGGGACTAGGATTTCCCATGTAGGGAAAATTGAAACATTAGCAACCTGCTCCCTGACAATGGAGGAGAGAATCAGTTCAGACTGTGCTGTCATCTGAACCCCTAAAAGTCTGCTTTTTCCTCCAGGACCCCCTTGTCTCCTACCTGCATCCCCACCACCACCACATGCACATGCTGAGGCCTCAAGGCCCGGACCACAGGGACTTACTTGGCTCGGAGGCTGCTTAAGTCACTGCTTTGGCTAACAAGGGTTTTGCATTTCTCTAGGAGGCTGTTGGTGACCGGGGTGCCAGAGTGCAGAGCTTCGAAGCGTTGGCAGAGCTTGCTCAGCTCTGTACAGATGTCCAGGAACATGAGCAGGATCCGCCGGTCCGTGGAGTTGTTACAGTAGTGCTCCATGTAGCTCTGTACCTGTAAAGGCACATGATCTGAGCTGGGGCAGCACCAACAGGGTCCCCATTCACTTATGAGCACACACCCAGGAGCACCCACCCACTTTCCTCCCACTCTCCCTGATTCACAGCATGACCCAAACTGCTCTGGGGAAATGCTGGTCAAATTCAAGCATCGTAATATACAGCTAACATTATCAAGTGTCCCAGGCACTGTGTGAAACGCTTTACAGGACTGCTCTCACTTAATCCTCACCTAAACTCTATGCGCTCGGTACCTTTTTATCCTTGTTTTAAAGATGAATAACCTGAGGCTCAGGTGAGATAACCTGCCTGGTGGAGCCCTGGTGGTAAAGTGGTTAAGAGCTTGGCTGCTAACCAAAAGGTCAGCAGTTCAAATCCACCAGCCGCTCCTTGGAAACCCTGTGGGGCAGTTCTACCCTGTCCTATAGGGTCATTATGAGTCAGAAACGACATGATGGCACACAACAACAGGGCACCACAGTGAGTGGCTATGCTGGATTTCAACCCCTGGCTCAGTGGCTTGGAACCCATACTCCTCATCAGTCCCCGTGCCACCTAAGCCAACAACTAAAGCAAAAGGGAGCTGGTCCCCACTTTTCAACATAGTCCCATTTAGAGGACCCACCTTGAGAACTATTGGGTTGCACCACCCAGACTTAGGAAGAAAGAGAAGGAACTAGAATCCACTGGGGTTCAGTTGTTCTGTGTTTCCAAGGTACAGAAAGGAAGGACAAGTCAGTAATGGGAACAAATGATTATCCATATGGGAAAAATAAAATTTGATCTCTACTTCATACCATATACAAAAATCTACTCTATTAGGATCAAGAGGGCTTAAATATCAAAAATAAAACTTAAAAAAAACTCTCATGTGAATATGTCTGAAATGTTGCAGTTGGGAAGCCCTCCTTAGGTCATAAAAGGAGCTAACTAAGAATTTTGAGAACGTCTGTTCTACTTTCAACTCTTTTCCTTGGAATGGGGTTGGTGATTCTTCCTGGTTGGGCTGTCTCCAGAATTACCTGGGATCCCGCAATGACTCTGGAGCTGAGGCAGACAAGAGGGCAAGGCCTGACTTTGTGCTGGGGAGGAACTGGCTCTGGTCCTGGCAGGACTAACCATTTCACAGTCAAATATTTCTCCTGCTCTCCATGATCTGATGGAAGGGGAGGTATGACCTTTCTCCTCCAGCACCTAAAAAGTCATAAGTGTAAACCAGGGTTTTCCTGCTACAACCAGTTGCCTTTTTGTCACTAAGAAATGACCTTCCCAAATGGTCTGAAGTGGTTCCTTCCCAAGTATTGCCAGCCATACAGGGGGAAGGGGGCTTTTGACATCCATTGTGCACGCTCATACACACCACTGTCAACTGTGTGGAGACCTGTGGGGGCCGGTGGGAGGAACATGCACCACAGTGTAACCACAACAGAGCAGCAGAGGCTGGTAGCTACCTGGTGTGTATGCAGGTAACCTTTGGTTACCAGAGCCAGTCTACCTCTCAGGGAAGGGAAGGTGAGAGTTGAGAGTCAACACTTCAGAGACAGAGTCAACCAAAGCCTTTGGCTCAATCTAAGGCAAGAAAACCACTTCCTTCTGTAAGGGAGGAGGATGGGGTCACAACACTGATGGAGATTCTGAGGAGGGTAGGGTAGGGACTTTGAGTGCTCCTTTCCCACCACTGTTGGGTGCCCTTGGAAGTCTGAGCTTCTGGGGATCCTAAAAAGGATATAGCAAATTTACTTTCAAATTGTTCAAGGGGGAGATGGGTGTGTGGGGGAGGGAGAGGGAGTGAGAGAATGCACAAATGTGGCTAAATGTTAAAAAGTTGGTGCATCTAGGTAAAGGTTATGTGGGTGTTTGTTGGACTATCAACTTTTCTGTACATTTAGTATTTGAAGGATGCTGCCGGCAGGGTTGTCTTCTTCCCCACACCCCTGCTTGTTCTCCGCAGACCTGTGTGGGTTTCTCCTAAGTGATTCTGAGCCCTGGTTTCCCATTCCCTCTTACCCTTTTGAACAGTTACCCTGACAAGCAGACTCCTCCACAGGCAGGAGTCTTTTCAGTCTGAGGATCGGCTTATGTGTGTGTTCCTAACTGCATTGTGGCTCAAGACCGTCACCAGTAACTGGAAGGCTTGTTCAGTCTTGAAGCCTCTAAGTCCCCCAGAGCAAGCTTGGACAGCAGCCTATCCCCCAAGGGACATGGGTTAAATAAAATAAGATGCTTGGCATTAGCGGTTTCTCAAATTCAGTGGAATCTGATGGCAGGGACCCTGTCTGTCCTGGTCACCAATATATCCCCAGTATTTAGCCCAAGACCTAGCATATAAAAATGGATACTGGTTGAGTGCTTAGTAAGAGCCAGGCCAGGGCTGAGTGTTTCCTGTGGATGATTTCACTGAGTCTGTGTAACAACTGGTGAGGTGTTGGGCTATTATTCTCATTTTTACAGATGAGGAAACCGAGGCTTTGAGAGGTAAGTTCACTGGCCAAGGTCACAGAGATAGCATGTGGTAGAGCCAGGATTTAAACCCTGGCAGTCTGACTCTTGAGCCCATGTTTTTAACCACTGTGTTATTCATTCAAATATTTGGTGGAAGAATGAATTAATGAATGAATCATTCCATGAATCAACATCTGAGTCCTAATTCTGGCATAAACTTGCTCCCCTCTGTTATGGATTGACTTGTGGCCCCAAAAGTTTATATTGAAGTCCTAACCCCTGACACCTATGAAGGTGACCTTGTTTGGAAATGAGGTCTTTGAAGATGTTATCAGTTATGTTAGCATGAGGTCATATTCGAATGGGTCCTAATCTCATCTGAGTGTCCTTATAAAATAGAAGAGACACAGTGAGACAGAGGGATGCGACGAAGTTATTAGGAAGTTATGCTGTGGCTGCAAGCCAAGAAACGCCTGAGGCTACAAGAAGCTGGAAGAGCTAAGAAAGGATCACCCCTCCAGCTTTTGGAGAGAACATGGCCCTGCTGACACCCTGAATTTGGACTACCAGCCTCCAGAACTGTAAGGCAATAAATTTCTGTTGTTTAAAAGTCACCCACTTAGTGGTACTTAGTTACGGCAGCCTCAAGAAACTAGTACACCCTCTCTGGGCCTCTGATTTCTCAGCTTTCAAGTGAGGAGGCTGGGCTTGGAGTCTCGGGGTCTGGCAGGTCCCCTGTGTCCCCTAGACCGAGCCCATCAGGAGGCACCACCTGTCCTATGCTGGAGATGGGCCGGATCTTGTCATGGGCGTTTTCTCTGCAGTGCTCCAGCGCAGCGATGAACGTGAACTGCTGCTGCTGGAAGAGCTTGTAGGTCTGCTCGATGTTTCGAAGGCACTCTTTCACCTCATTCATTGTCTTCCTCGGGGAGTCACTGACAGGAGGGCAGGAATCTCTGGGGAAAGAGAGGCGGAGCAATGAGATTCCAGCGGCCAGAGTGTGATACAGCTCTGGGGTCAGAGAGGAGGGTGACGACAGCCCCTCTCTGTGGACCGCTGTGCTCAGTGTCTCCCCACAACCCTAAGGAGCAGGTATTGTTTTCACCCCCATTTTGCAGAGGAGGAAATGAGGCGTTGGGAAGCCACTCCACTTGCTCAAGATCTCACAGGTAATCCACAACAGAGCTGAGCACTGACCCTTGTCCATTTACCCTCAGAGGACACATTCTTGCCATGAAATGTGACTTCCTTTCCTCAGCAGTGGACAAAAAGTTTCTGGGGTCCTCGGTTTCTCCAGATTGTGGGTATCTACACACACACACACACACACACACACACACACACACTCTCTCTCTCTCTCTCACAGGCTCACAGACAGCCTCCAATACCTCCTCATGGTGTCAGCAAAATCTAGGAAAACGGAATGTGCCACAGGATGTTAACACCAGCAGAATATCAGTTTGGATTAAATTATTTGAAAACATCTATCACTCTGCAATTGGTGGGGGAAATCTAGGAATTCTCCAGCGGGCTGAACGGGCAGAGGGAAGAGTCAGCACTTGATTGTCTTGCTTAGATTTGAGTTTCCCCCTCTCTGTGCTTGGGGCAGGCCAGGGACATTAATCTCAGGTTTGCTGAGTCCCAGGGCAGGGGTTAGGCACTGGTCGACTCACTCACAGCCTGCCATGTTAATTGCAATTAGGGTCCTGATTAGTAATATTAAGGCTGTGGGGAGTGTGCTCTGTTCATCCCTTACACATGGTCCCTGGTGTCACTCAGTCCTCAGTGTGTCTTGCACCTCCACTGTGAGCAGAAGCAAAGAAAAAGCTGTGGGCTCTGCCCTTCCTAATGCCGCAATTTTGTTGAGCATGTGCAAAATGCTCCAGATCGTATTTCTGGAACATGAGAGCTGTGAGGTACCTCAGTACATCAACTCCCCTTAACTTCCAGGGATAAACTGCGGCCCAGAGAGGACTTACCCAGGGCGTCACAGCAACATTGTACCAGAGACACCCTAGATCCCAGGCTTCATAATGTCTAGACTAGCATCCTCACTGTTGCTAAAATGGGTTGCCCCTCCACCAACAAGAGACTCCAGCACAAAAGGAGTCCTGGTTTGAATGTGCCGGCCTGTGCCGTGTGAGCAATCCAAGTGAGATGTGGGAAGGCGGAAAGGGACAGAATACTTGGCAAGGTCAGGGGTGGGGAAGGACGCAGTCCAGGTTTCCAGGCAGGTCCCAGGTAGAGAGGATTGCGAACAGGATAGAGCCAGTCTTTTCTGCTGTGTCTCCCTCAGCATCCTGAGCCCCAAGCAGGGCTGGAGTCAGAGTTGGGGTCTCTATGGCTAGAGGGGATGGCATCAGAAGTATGAAAGGGAATGCAAGAACAGACCACAAAACGGCCTCCACAAAATGACAGAAGCAGTAAATCAGAGAACTTGGGAAGGGTTGGGACGAGGCCTTTTAGTGATCTGAAGGCAAGCCTGTGGAGCCACAGCCCTGGGCTGGGAGCCAAATCGCAGCAAGGTTGTCATAAAGAAGCTGTACCAGGAGGGACCCTGACAATCGCACCCATAAGCCCGAGTGGGTCTACTGTAAATATAATGGGGCTGGCTTCAGCAGTGGTGGCCTGAGGCCACTCTTGGGATCCATAGCGCCTGTGTTTGCCAACAGATGCAGGGCAGCTGCAGCTCTACTGGGAGGGAGTCCTGGGCGAGGCAGGGTGGCTGCCTCCCTCCAGCTCAACCTCCTCAGCACTGAGCTCCCCACCTGAAGCTGGCAAGTAGGGAAGGTGAGCCTGGACTGTGGTGGAGGGGATGAGACAGGGGCCCACTGCATATGGAGCAGCTGCTATGCCTGTGGCTGGGCCCCCTCTTTCCATGGGGGCAGAAAAGGAAGCAGTGGTTTTCTGTTGTGTCTCCCACGGTATCAAGCTTACCAGAGCCCAGCGTCCCTCATCACAAAATTTAAGACGGCACCAAAACAAACAAAAAAAAAAACTCCTCAGCAATCGAGATAAATAATATTTTAATGCAATATTTTTAAAAAATAAAAGTTAATGCAAAAAAAAAAAAAAAGAAAAATCCACTAAGAACAAAATAGAATTTTAAAAGACAGGATTGGTTACAGTGCTGTGCTGAGCCATGTTGGAGCCTGAGGCAGAAGAAAAAATCAGTTATACTGATTCTATTTAAAATTTTTGATATTTTATTCATCATGGGTTTTTTGGCATTAATTTTTATTTCTAAAAAATGTTGCATTAAAATATGATTCATCTTGAATGCGGAGGAGTTTTTTGTGTTTTTTTTTTTTTTTTTGTCCCTCCTTAAACTGGGCGCCTGAGATGAGTGCCTCATTCACCTTACCCTAATTTACGAATTACTCCAGAGTTGAAGACCTAGAAGAGTCATAGAAAGGCACGTAGGTGGGCTTCCAGGGAGAAGTGTGCCTTGTAGCCAGGCCTTTTCCCTATAATGCTTAGAGCTGCGGTTGGTGGTAGTTAAGAATACAGACTCTGGAGTCACAAAGTCCTGGGTTTAAACCCAGCTGTTCATCCTATCTGAACCTCAGTGTGCTAACATGCTGTGCCCATACACATTGCTGTTGAGTCAATTCTGACTCACAGCAACCCTAAAGGACAGAGTAGAACTGCCCCATTGGGTTTCCAAGGCTGTAAATCTTTACAGAATCAGATTGCCACATCTTTCTCCCATGCAGCAGCTGGTGGGTTCGAACTGCTGACCTTTCAGTGGGCAGCTGAGCACTTAACCACTGCGTAGGGAGGTAATAGTAGCATCAGCCCCCAGCCTTGGGGTTAGCATTACATGAAATGACAGGTGTTAAGGCATGTACTGGTGAGCCTGGAATGTGGTACTGCCCAGTAGTAGGAGCAATTAAAGCTGCTGTGACTAAATGGTGTATAGGCAATGACAGGGGGAATGCCACAAGGTGGTGTACACCTCGAAAGAGGCAGAGGCTGCTGAAGGCTTGACCTCCTTGATGGGGGGAGTTTGAACTGGGGCTTGAAAAGGTAGGCAGGCTGTGGAGGGGTGGAGAGCAGGCAGTGCGGGTGGAATTCTGGGCTAGAGATTAAGAAGTGGGGTGTGGGAATATTTGAGCGGATGCAGAATGGGGCAGTGGACACGGTCAGGCTGAGGGGTCCCGAGAGTCAGGCTAAGCCATTGGAAGAAACATCGAAGGCTTCTAAGCCAAGGGGATGAAAAGCACTTCATGTATCCATTCATTTGTTCGTTCATTCTACAGACACTACCCAAAGTGTTGGCAGTAGACAGCACTGAACAAAAGAGACGAGATTCCCTATCCTGGAGGAACTCATCTTTCAGAGTGGGAGGCAGACAGTAAATGTAAATGGAATATATAGTATGTTAGATAAGGGCACTTTTAAGGCAAAAAATAATGCTAGGGAAGCCACCTGGGAATGTCAGGAATGGGGGCCGGAGCAGGGAGGGGACTACATTTGCAGAAGGTAGGTTGGGTACGGTGCAGGGTGAAGTACTATCGTGCTCCAGCCCCCAGTGAGGAGCTAGACTGATGGAGGGTGGCTTACCCACCTCCTCCTAGTAACAGTAGGTCACTTGGATAGGGCACTTGGTGCTAGGCCCTACGTAATCCCTGGACATGCATTATCTCAAGGCCTTGTCATAGTCCTATGAACTGGTTACTGCCATTTTCCCCACACGACAGATGGGGAAACTAAATTCATACAGCTAGGAAGTACGTGAGCCAAGATTTTTCACCCAGTTCAGCCCGACTTTTTAAAGTCTGAGCTCTTAACTTGGACACTTCCTTCCTTCTCTGATGGTTCTTAGAAACAAACACGTCAGATATCAGATTAACTGTGGCTGGGGTGGGAGAGGGGGGAGATACCAAGGGCCTGGAAAATTGCCCAACTCCTCCTAGGGTTCATCTACCAGCTAGAGCCCTGGGCTAGACTTTTCCCTGTTCCCTAACCCAAAGCAAAGAGGACTAGCGTTCAGGAGCCTGCCCTTGTGTGCCTAGCTCCCTGCCACCCTTTTGGGGCTTCCTGGGGCTGCCAAGTTCTCCAGGGATGCAGCCTTGGCTGGTGGCCCCAAGAGCCCGAGAGCAAAACTGACTCGGTTCTTGATCCTAGCAACTTGTGACATGCATGCCAGGAATGTCATGAGAGGAGCTGTAATAAGCTATCCGAAGTGATTGTCCCTTGAATGAGAGTCACTGCAGTCAAATTAGTCAGGATGAAAGGCGTGGAGTGCAGACACTTCTCTATCTGGGGAAGAGGTAGGAAAAAATGATTACCCAATAGGTTTTAGGCTTTAATTGATTTGTATTTTTCCAAGCTGCTAAAGAAGATTAAACCATGCTATGAAAAGTGCCTAGGGCTTAAAATAAATGAGGAGAAAGGCAAGTCATTTTAGAAATGTCCAGGAAGCAAACTGAACCTCTCCAGTGCAAATTGCAGGCTTGGTTGTTGTGTTGTTTGTTCAGTGGGAGGCAGCTTCCTTTTCTTCCCCAGCTGTCTTTGCAGTTGGGTTTGACAAGCCTACCAAGGTCTGCACACTTTGAGGAAGTAGTCTGTGAAGGGAGAGGCAGAGCTGCTGCCTTTTGCCATTGGAGGGAACATCTCTGGGCTGGTGGAAAAAGCTTTGGCCTGGGAATCAGGACACATAGTTCTAGCCCTAATGGGCGACCCTGGCCAAGACTGTTCCCTTTCTAGGTGTCAGTTCATTCATCTGTAAAATAAGCATGTTGGATCAGAGACCTTTCAACGGACATTCTGATTCTAATGTTTCATGAACAACAAGTGGTAAGAAAAGAGGCCCAGAAAAGGGCAATGACTTGCCCAAGGTCACCCAGCCAACTAATTACTCTTCACTTCTCTGATCCTACAAATTTTTGTCTATAAAATGAGAATAAAAGTACCTATTTCACAGGGCTGTTGCAAACATTAAATGAGATAAAATTACAAATATTAGTCCTCATGTATTGTATGCTTACTACATACCAGTTACTAATACTTCAGATGCATTAGCTCATGGAATCCTTCAATAAATCCCCATTCCAGAAGAGAGGGAAGTAAGGCAAACAGCAATGAAGCAGCTTGCCAAACTCACACAGCTAGTAAGAGGTGGAGCCAGGATTAGAACTAGGAGCTCTCTACTAAGGACTATGCTCTACTCCCTCTCCATAATGTACAGCTCTGTTGAGAGCCTGGTGCAAAGAAAAAGCCCAACAAATGGTAGTTCCTACTATTATTGGCAACAGACAAGACTTAAACCTCTCAATTCAGTGTGCATCCAATACTAGGCTACGCTGGTCACGCTAGGAATTAGCACAACTAGCAGAGCTCCAGAAATCATGGTGGCATAGTGGTTAAGTGCTGTGGCTACTAATCAAAAGGTCAGCAGTTCAAATCCAGAAGGCGCTCTTTGGAAACTCTAAGGGGCAGTTCTACTCTGGCCTATAGGGCCACTATACGTAGGAATCGACTCGATGCCAGTGGGTTTGGGTTTGGTTTTGAGCAGAGCTCCTTCCTTCCACCGCGTCCCACCCCGTCCCCATCTTGGGGCAGCAGCGACATTCCCTTCCCCTCCGCATCCTCCCTCACCTTTCTCTCCCCCACCTCCCAACTCCGGAATCCGGTGCAGGAGTGGTCTCGGGCCGCTCTGCCCCCAGAACCCCAGAGCGCTTTAACCTTGCTCGTCCTAGAGCAGCCTTCGCCTCACAGAGCGTCCTGAAGCCGGAGTGACTCCGCGGGTGTCTGAGGCCCCAGAGGGGCTGAGAGGCCCTTCCCAGGGCTTTGGAGGTGGGGGCAGGATAGGGAGGTCGGGGTAAGAAAGGGTGGGGCCGCGGACCGGATTGTTACTGGTGGTGCCATGGCAATCAGGTCACGTGGCAGCCCTGCCCCACCCCGGAGGGGGCCAGTAGTGAGGTCACCTGGGGCTCAGATGCCCAAGGGTCCGCCTAGGGTTTCTTCCGGGAACCTTGGCCCTCCGGCCTGCCCCACAGCCCTCCCTCTTCAAATGCCCCTACCCACATCTAATCCAGCGCCTTCATTTTACAGATGGGGAAACGGAGGCTCAGAAAGCAGGACCAAGGTTGGCACACGAGGCTTCTAATGCCTGGGCCAGGGCGCGTGGCGGAACCAGAAGCAGGATTTGCCTCCTGCCCCCTTGGTGGTGCGGGGCTGTGCTGACTTGCCCATCTGAGGTGTTGTCAGGTCTCAGCATAGTGTTTAGCCCTACCGGGGAGCAACTATGATCCTAGAAGGTCGCAGCTGAAAGTGACCTAAGTGTGGCCCCCGCTAAGGTGCACAGTTAGAACACCGAGGCCAGAAGAAGGAAAAGAACTTGCCCAAAGCCGCCGACCGCGTTCGTGGAGGAGTTCGGGGTGGGGGTGGCGGGCGGCGAGCGCGAGGACAGGGTTTGGGACCGGGAAGGGCGCGCCGGGCCTCGAGAGCTTGGCCAGCGGCGCGTGGTGATGACGCGCGGCCTCGGCGCGGCGGCCTTAGCGACGGCGGTTACTAGGAGCGGAGCGCGTTGCACCCGCGACATGGATGCGACCTCAGCCCCGCACCGTATCCCCCCGGAAATGCCTGAGTACGGGGAGGCGAACCACATCTTCGAGATGATGCAGGTGACCCGGGCAGCCCTGCTCTGTGGCGAAACAAAGGTGGCAGCTGGGGAACCTCTACCGCGATATCAGGGTGCGCGGTGGCGCCCTCGCAGCCGGGGACCAAGTCGCGCGCCCTCGTTTGTTAGCCACATGGGCAGCCCAACTTGGGGTACCTGAATCCTGTATCGCCGTGACCCCAAGTTGTCCTTCGATCTGAAGATGCTCCCTGCCCGTACTCGAGTTTGCCTCCTTGGGTCCCAGGAAGGAGGAAGCTAGGCAGGCCCTCCTGGCCAGGATTTAGACCTTTTTCTGCCTTTTTTTTTTTTTTTTTTTAATTTTGCCATTAGCTAACTTTATGTTCTGGAATGACTCCCTTTCTTCTCTGGTCCTCAGTTTCCGCATCTGTGAAATGAGAGTTCGCAAGAGGTCTCCAAGGGCTCATCCACCTCTGACAGCTGGGAGGCTGTCTACAGTGTTGGGAGCCCCAGCACAGGCTTCTGACCTAGAGTTGTCCCAGTTCAAGGTGGCCACCTCCTGGGACAAAAGACCTGTGGTTTGAACATCAGCATTTCTCACCCTGATCCTCTCCTCAGGGCAAGGAATTTGGGGCTGCTGGGAAGCTCTCATCCTGGGTTTCAGTCTTAACCGAGTGCCCAGCTCTCTGTGTGACTTGAGGCAAAGCCTCTGCCTCAGTATCCCCTCATAAACTCTGTGGAAGCCAAAACTCTGAGGAACTGGACAGGAAGAACTCTCAGCCACCCAAAGGCTCTGAGGGCTAAAGGGAAGCTGGAGCCCAGTTTCCAGAACATTTGTCTGCTTTGCCGGTTACACCCTGTCCCCAGAGGCACAACTGGTGGTGAGACTTGTGGTCATTTGAGCTCAAGCCTGCGGCCTGGACACATGAGACTAGAGCCCTGGCTAAGAAACCTGAGTCTCTAGGAAGCATATGCTTCCTTTGGAAAGTATTAATGGATAGAAGTAGAGAGATTCCTAAAGTTGTTTGAATGGCTAGTCATAAATAAAGAAAATGGCCAGCTGAGTGAATTAGAATTTGGTGGTGGTGGTGGTGGGAGCCACTGGGGGCATGTGGTCTGTTTTAGAGAGCATGGTGTGTCTTTCATCGCAATTCTTGAGTGGGAAGGAGCCTGCCCAAGAAAGCTTTTAGTCCTGTGTTTCTACTCTAAGGAAACCCTGGTGGCGTAGTGGCTAAGTGGTATGGCTGCTAACCAAAGGGTTGGCAGTTCAAATCCACCAGGCACTCCTTGGAAACTCTATGAGGCAGTTTTACTCTGTCCTATAAAAAAAAAAAAAAATTTTTTTTTTTTTTTTATAGGGTAGCTATGAGTCAGAATCGACTCAATGGCGCTGGATTTTGGTGGTTTTTTTCCACTCTAAAAACCCTCCATGGTTTTTACCATTTTTTTTTTACACTTTTTATTTTAAAATAATTTTACACTCACAGGAAGTCACAAAAATAGTACAGAGTTCTGGTGTACTCTTCATCCAGCTTCTGCCAATGATAACATTTTATATAACTGTAGTACTTGTCAAAACCAGGACCTTGACACTGGTACAATACTATTAACTAGACTATAGGCCTTATTTGGATTTTATCAGATTTTTCATGCACTTGTTTTTTTAGTGTATGTACAGTTCTATGAAATTTTGTCAAATGTATAGATTCATGTAACTACCTCATTCCTTTTTTTCTAACTTAATCATTTCTTTAAATAAGCTAACTTTTTAAAAATTAAATAATTTTTTTTGCCTCATCCTAAGTAACATCCTTGAAATCATAGGTTTACTGTACTACTTATTTTTCTAATATCATTAAAATAAATATACAGCTATTTAAAATGAAATTAAAATTATTCCTCTGTGAACCATTTAAAATCATCTCGTACCATCTCACCTGTGGTACACAAGGACTGACTTAGTCCAACCTTGTCATTCAACAGGTGGGGAAGCTGAGGCCCAGAGAGGGGAAGGACTTGCTGGTGATGTGCAGGGTGAGGCTATAGCTAGGATTTCTTGCAGTTCAATGCTGTTTTCACTGTGCCACACTCCCTCTGCCCCAAAAGGGCTAAAGCCCTTCACTGCTTATTCCTAGAGCAGAAGGATGCTCATTATTGTATCAGCCCAGCTCCTTCCAGTTCCAACAGTTCACTTCTGTGCTGTTCTGGAACTCTGGAACCTGCTTTCCCTTGATATGAGTGCTGAATTGGATTAAATGGCTAGAATACCTCAGGACTATTTAGATATTTGGCTGATAAGTATTCTATCCAACTCTGGTGGGACATAGGTAGCAGTGATGGCCATGCCTCCCATCTGGATGGGGCACCTAGGCATCGGGGTGCAAGAGGGCCTAGACAGACAGTGAAGCCCACAGAACCCATGGCCTGGTGAGGGGGACGGCAGTTAGGCAAGCAAGAGACAAAGGTAAGGCAAGTAACAAAGGGCATGCACAGGGCATGTGGGAGCTTGGGAAAAGGCATTTATCTAATGCACACGGTCAGGAAGGTATGTTCCCATTGAGACCTAAAGACTGAGGTGAAGTTAGCCAGGAGAAGAATGAGGAAGAAGTGTTCTAAGCTGAAGGAACAGCATTGCTAAGGTTCTGAGGTGGTAACGAGCACAGTGTATCAGGAAAACCCAGGAAGGCTTTTTTGGAAGGCACAGAGGGATCTAGGGGAGAAGGTCCTGGGACTGCCCGCTGCTCTGAGTTGCGGCGTGGTCACTCCAGTCTGCCTCTCTCCAGCTGCCTCCCAGCAATACCCACACAGCCTTCTTCATGCTTCTGCTCTTGGGGACCGAAGCAGATGCCAGTTGGGGTGGGGGCTGGGTTCTAGTCTGATGGAGTATAATGGGAAGATCAGGCCCCATACCTGGTATCCATGGCAGCCAGAGTGCCAGGCCGCCTGGGGTCCTGGGTGCCCATGCAGGTGTTAACTACCTGGATGTCTGTTCTGTGTGTGCAGACCATGCTGGAGCAACTCCTGATCTTCCAGCCCAAGGACCCCATCCCGTTCATGATCGATCACTTGCAGCGAGACAATGATAATGGTGAGCACACGATAGGCCTTCTCCTCCACCTCCTGGGAACCTGCTCCATTCTGGGAGGGCTGTGAACCACTCTGTCCTACCTGTGTCTGAAGGGAGATCAGAACAGTGTGCGGAGGGTTCTGACAACTTGGGGTGGTGGTTAATTTAAAAATGCCTTAATTTCTTTTCATACACAACTAATAAAAATCCTCTTGCCAAGTTATTAAAATGAAAACCTCAGAGTGGGCCACATAATCAATTATTAATGTTTTTGCGGGTCCCAGCTGGTGTCGCCTGTTGGGTTTAAACTCTCTAATCATTCTGCTTGTCAGGTATAAGTTTGGTTTCTGGCCTACCTAGACAGCCGGGTAGCACTTCAGCTTTCTGACGGCCTCGTTATCGGCACCCATTAATGAGTTCCAGAGTTTCCCAAATCTCAGCCCAAGTACAGGTTGGCTGGACCCAAGGCTAGAGCATGGAACCAGGGAGGAGGGAGGTGCTGGAGCAAGGCAGGCCTCTCACTCCATTTCATGGTTGGTTTGCCAAGTGGAGGATCGGTCCCATGCTGCATGAGCTGTCAGGGAGAACTGGTGTCTTGGAGCTCTGATGTTTCTTTCACTGGACCATTAGCTGCTTTGAAGGAGCTACAAGCATACCAGTGATTTAATGCTTGGCACAGCTGAGAGGGCTGGAGGCTAGAGGTGCCTTTCGTGGATTTTAGAAGGCTTAAGATGAGAAATGATGCTAAGTCGTTCTTGAAAAAAAGAAAAGTAAGAAGGAGGAGACTACAAGTCTGCCACTGTGCTCAGCATACCTGGCCTTTTCAGCATACCCTGCATGCATGTTGCAGTCTCAGGCTTGATGCGGAGCAGTAGACTGAGGGGCTTCTTGGGTCAGGATGTCACATCATGGCCTAAGCAGTGTGGGTCCAAGAGAGCCCAGCTGTGCCTTTTTCTGAGCCTCTGGTGAAAAGCGAACGTCCAATTCTCTGGGCATTCACTTGTTCAGCTGCCCCAGATAGACTGGGGTAGGGAAGGAGAACCCCCTTCCTGAGCTCTCCAACTTGCCTTCTCCTCAGCCCTACCTTTCCAGTGTGATTTACTTTGTTCTGCAGAAACTCTTCTAAAAGCTTTCTATTCTCCGGCTGGCTATTTATTCCACGGCCTGGGTAGGAGGTGTTGCCTCCTGATTCATATGTTTTGCCTACCCTTGCCTCTTGGCTGGTCCTTTCTGCTGCAGCCACAACTCACCACATAGGCCTCACCTACTCAGGCTCCATTTGCCAGATGAAGATGTTTCTGCACCCTCCCCACCCCAACCCTGGGGTTATTACGTGAGTATTTCCGTGTATGCTCAACTGTCTTTTCCTGCCACCGCCAGATAAAGTAAAAGTAAAAGTAAGGTAAACGTACGTTAAAAGTAAAAGTAAAGTAAGAGCAAGAGTAAGTAAAAGTAAGAGCAAAGTAAAGTAAAAGTCAAAGTGAATTTAAGGTAGAAGTTAATTAAAAGTAAAAGTAAAGCAAAGTAAAAGTAAAGCAAAAATAAAAGTAAGAGCAAAGTAAAAGTAAAGTTAAAGCAAAGAAAAGTAATAGTAAAAATAAAAGTAAGAACAAAGTAAAATTTAAAGCACAGAAAAATAAAAGTAAAGTAAGAGCAAAGTTAAAGTCAAAGCAAAGTAAAAGGAGGTAAATTCACAAAAATTACTCCTTTAGTCCATTGATCTTCAAAATTCCCTTATTCAAATGTAAAAAAAAAAAAAAACCCACAGTGAGAGATCATTTCTCTTGGCCTCAGTTGTCCCATTTGTAGACTGGGCAATAAGACAGAGGAGGTGAGGCTTTTGGCCCGGGCAGTGGGAAGGATGCCATAAACCTGCTGGGCTCAAGGTGATTAGATGTTGAGTTTCAGTTAGTGAAAAGCTTAATAAGATTTTTCTAAATTGAAAATTGTGTTTGATGATAACATAGCCTTCTGAACTGTGATAAATTGAGTTGCAACGGGACTTTATACCATTCATCTGAAAAATCCTGCTTGGGGTGTATGCAGCACCTTTGTGCTATTTCAACACTAACTTCAAGACTGAGCTAGTCCCCCTGCCGAGGAATCCAAGAACCTGAAATTGGATTCTTGGTATTTCATTTTCTCTTTGTTTTAAGCTTGCTTCTCTGCATGCAGATTTGATTTGTTAGTGTCACACTATCTGGTTTACCAGGTTTTAAAAATTCAAATGTTATCTTCTGTTTTGGACTGACTGTGGCCGAGGTCTGCTGGACAGCTGTCTTGGGTTACTAGGTTTACAGCCACCTCGGCTACCTCCTTTCTCCCCTTCACCACTTGCTAATGCCTCTTTGCCAATGCCTTTCCATTCATTCATGGGTCTCATAGTTTTCCAAAAGCTGCCCCCCAGCCTTACTCCTTTCTCCAACATTACTGCTCTCCAATTGATACACCTGCTCTGTTGGCCTTGAGCAGGGGCAAAGAATCCAGACCCGCTTTGTTTTAGCTTCTAGCTAAGAGATGGCCTCCAGTCTGTCCACCTGAATAACCAGAGTCCAGTTTATTGGCCTGGGTGCTGTCTCAGGGAGTAGTCATTGGATGCCAATAACCACCATTTTGGGATGTTAACTTGTTTCCCACAGCTCTCTACCCCACTCCTATGCCTTGGAATGGCAAGTTTTATGGTTGTTGGAACACGTCTGTCCTTTGGCTCAAGTCTCAAATGCTGGAATAAAAAGACGAGACATTTTGGTTCTCTTTCTCCTGCCCAGGCCTTGACTGACAACTAAAGCAAAAACACGGGAGAAGGAGGGGAGGCAGGGGAGAGTACCTTGCTTTTGTGATTTTTCTAGGAATCAAGAAAGCCTGGGAACTGTTTAGTCTTCTTATGTTATAGAAGAGTATATAGGAGGCCCAGAGGCTGGCATTGACTGGGACCATGACCTTTGACATCCAACATGCATTTCGGTTCACCTGGGCTAGTGCTTCAGACTGCTGTGTCACCTTCCAACCACACAGATGGCATGTGTTAACTGGAAGCCAGGGTCTCACCTCTTCCGCGCACTGGGCTTGGGTGTTGGGTGGGCAGGAGTTAACTGTGACACACGATGACACGGCCAGTGACTAGAGGGAGAGAAGACTCCAGACTTACCCTGGTGAACATGCATGGGGGAACAAGGGGGGCCACCGGTACAGAAGCTGGCAGCCCCTTTGCCATGAAAAAAGCAGATTTAGTACAAAGTGAGCATTTACAGTAGCCCTGGGCAATATTAAAGCAGGCGATGGTGTATATAATGGTATGTTTCGTTTTTTATCAAATGTTTGTCCAAGAAAGCTGTGTATTAGAGCTCCAATACCTAAGGGTTTTCTTGTGAATTTTAAATCATGCTCCTAGTTAAACCTCAAAAGGATCTGTGGATGGAAAGGTTTTTTCATTTCCTTTGAAGTGGTTTGAAGAAGTTGATTACTCTTGGCAGTCAAGCGGCCTTTTATGACACTGTTTATAAATAATTACTCATGAGCAGGCCTGGAGTTTCAAGGTGTTAGACTTTAAGAAACTGAAATTAATCACATAAACGTGTGCAAGAAATTAGGTGGGGAGAAAGGCCGTGGCTGTTACCCTTTTAAAATATTTTCATAGATGTGTACAATTTGGGTGCCACTTACAAGAACCTGGAAAGGGAGGGTTTCCCTGCACCTTCGAACTCAATAGCTCTGTCAAGATGAGTGCGTGATTTGAGAGTCTGACTCGTTCCCCAGACATCCTTGTTCAGTTGATGCCTCTCGTGTCTCCTGGGTTCCACAGGCTCTGGCCTTTGTTGGTCTGACCAGGAGTCAGCATGGTTAGAGGCCTGGAGAAGCAACTGGGCAGTGAGCACATGAGCAGACCCGGGCCCCCCTCTGACCTTTGGCCAAGCAGGTGTCCTCCCAGCAGTCTGAGCGAGCCCTTTGCTTATTACATGAGGCCTTTCCATGCTCGACTACCCTCCCTGCTGCTCTACCACTGCCCCACTATGAGCAGTGTTAAAGGCATAGCCAGAGTACCTGGTATCTGGCATAGCAGTGCTGTTCTCCCCAGACCAGTGGGTGGTCTTTTTTGGGGTGTTGTTCCTGTGGGGTAGCCTGGCCTGGCTTCCCAGCCTGTGCAGAATTCTGTGAGCTACACTGGCTTTTGAATAGACTCCTTGTCTGTTCGACTCAGCCACAGCTGGTTCCTGTGGCGTGGACTCAAGAACGCTGACTGATAGAGGGAGCACTTTGTAAGCAGGTAGTGATAAAGGTGACAAACACCTGGTGACCACAGAAAGAGGTGGGGATGGCCGAAGAGGAGCCTGCTGCAGGTCCTGCTATGTGCATGGCTCCTCACATTTTGCTGAAGGAGTTGTAAAGAAGGATGATACTTTCTTCCCGCTCTCAAGGAGCTTGCTGTTTGGTGAGGACAGCATTACCACAGGCTTCTCAGCAGTGGGACAAAAGAAACTTACCATGGTGGAAGGAAGCAACAGCAAGCCACTTAATCATGCACCTCCAGAGAGGAGCTGTAGCAAAAATCTCAGTGAAAGAAGAATAGTGGGAGCCTGGGGTGGGTACTGGGTGGGTTGGAATGAGAAGGACATTCTTGATGGTGAAATGACAGGTGACAAGGTAGAAATGTGGAGGAAACATCTACATGAAGAATGTGCAAGTCCAAGACTTCTTAGATCAAGTGATCTCCAGGCTCTGGAGGGCAAAGCTGTAGCAATGACCAGGACATGTCCCAACCTTCTTTTGAGCTCATGCCCCTAGAGGTCCAGGGGGACTCAAAGGGACACAGAGACCTTTGGCTTGCTGTTTCCACCATACTGTGGTGGGTGGGAAGCAGCTTAAGCCTGAAGAGAAAAGTGTTTGCAACAGTTTGCTGAGCTGGATATCACAGTATTTCCCTGGCAGTAGCCTAGGCTGGAGGAGGTGCTCTGGGTGCTGCCTTATCCAGGGCCTTCCTGCCTCTGATGTCCCTTGATTCATGTTCCACCAACAGCAAAAGCTTTGGGCTGCAAAGAAGTAAGTTACCTACATTTTGCATATTAGTGGGTTGGATGAACCAGATTTAGAAATGTATAGAAATATAGAGAACAACAAGATGTTCTATAGCAATTAGTTAAGAACACATAAAAATGAAAGTCACGATGTGTGTCCTCAACCTTTCATGTCTTTCAGGAGAGAGCAGTTCCCTTGCCAGATACTGGGGGAAAAAGGATGACTTGCTCATTTTCAATTCTCTTCTAGCATAATTACCTTACTCATCACCAGGGACTGTGGTCCATCTTGCGTTCCTTAGCAGCATCCAGCACAGTGTCAAGCTCAGAAAAGGCCTCAATGAGTGTTTGAAATGAATGAGTGAATTATCTTGAGCTTTTTCTCCAGATTTTCCCTGAAAATGAGAAAATGCTATGAGTTTGGACATAGGTCTATTTAAATGCAAGCAGCCTGGCTGGGGGGAGGTGTGCAGACAGTTAATCACCAACCAGAAGGACACTGTCTACTTCCTTCTCTGTGTCTGCTCCAGAACTAGAAGGACATGCATGTCCCACTTCCTTTGCATGGATGAGATTCCCTCCTGGTGGCCTGGCAGAAATGGGCTCTACACGTAGACTTAGAGGCTCAAGAGAGTTGGAATGGACATCTGTTTATCCATACCCTTGGGCCAGTGGCCAGACTAAGTTTGGCAAAGGCACAGGTCTGGTTTCCCTGCCCTCTGCCTCTGTATGCTTCCCTTCCACTGGTAGGGGAGAAAGGTGACATAACCAACATGGCGTTCGGCAGGAAGCGTGGACCCATCTGTCCAGACAGCACATCTTGTTTCCTTCATTTTGACCCAAATGCACACATCTTCTAGTGCTCTTCTTAAGATGGTGCTCTTTTCTTTTCCAATCGCCAGTACCTACTCAGTCTGGTGGCCACCTTAGGAGTTCTGTGGGGCAGGAACATGCCAGAGCCAGCACTATAACACTGAAGTAAGCTGCCAGTCTTTTTTCCATTTGCATAGAAATGCCCATATTTGAAAACAGACTTTCCTATATTGGGTTCTATAAATCTGGTCCACACGCTCCAGGCTTTTTCCCATTACTTCCTTCTGTAAAATGATGGGAAATACAATTTGCTAAATAAAAAGGCATAAATATAAAAAAATGCTTTGAAGGTCGATTTAAATAAAATACAGCTTTATTTGAGAGAGCATCCCCAAGACAAAGTCCCTGTTTAAAATGCTTTATGGTGTTTGAAATCCCAATTGTTCTTGATATTTATTAGTTTGGCAAACAAGTTACCGTGTCCATGTCCCCTTGGAGACAGAAAAATAAACCATCTCAGTGATCGCTTACCTCTCTAAACACAGAGAGTGTGTTCTATGGGGAGAGCATCTCTGAGCTGCTGGGTTACAAATGGCTGTGTCACGAGCAGAAAATGAAATCTGGGGAGGAAAGAAATAAATACACCCAGAGTGCTGCAGACATGGAAGGCTGCTTTGTCATACCAAGTGGTGACATTCACATTTTTTTATTCCACAGTGCCGAAGATTGTGATATTAGGTCCACCTGCCTCGGGGAAAACAACTATAGTAAGTGTATCATATTAAGTGTTATAATGCTGTAATATCTCATTTATTCTATAGAGCTGGAATGAGACTCTGCACCTCAGTGAATTTTCAGTGCAACTGAGCTTTGCTTCTTTTCCTTCTCCTCCTTCCTAACTTATTTTCTTATTACAGAAAGTAGCATGTGTTCCTAGTAAAAAAGCCTAGAAAATAAAACAGAAAAAAAAACCCAAAAATATAATTCCCCCATCATAATAATAACAACTAACAGGTAAGCATTGTTTTAATATTTTGGAGCATACCTTCCAGAGTTTTCTCCATGGCTACATGTACACTGTCCACATACTCTCTTTCTTTTCCCCAATTCTCAGCTTCTGTTTTACTCAAAGACAGCATTGGTTATTCAGTGGGGAGGAGGGATTACATTTAGAGCCAGAAATCTTGGGTCTGCATCCTGGTTCTGCCTTATGTGTATTTGACGACTTGGACGTTTCACTGCATTTCTTTAAATCTCAATTTCCATGCCTTTTGCAATGGGGGACCATGTTTCCCTTTCAAGGATTGGTGCTGGAATTAAATGAGGAAAGGGTGGTTTTAACAATATCAGTCACTCTCTTCTCCATCCACCCAGCTACCTCCAAAAAGCTGCCAGAAATTCAGCCCTGAGTGTAGTCTTCATTTGGTCTTTAGGGTAAATTTCTAGGAAGTAGAAATGCTGGGTCAAACAGCATATGCATCTCAAAGACTCTTGGTATGGAATCCTGAGATCCATTCTTAAGTTTTAATTATGAAATACGTCAATCAGAGAAGGATAATAGATACTCATGTGCTCCAAACCCAGGTATTACAGAAATTTATCATTTTTCCATTTTGCTTTGATTGATCTCTCTTCATTTTAAAGAAAATATAACTTTAAAGATACAGCCAGTACCCCCATCCTACCTCACCCCCTTTTTTTGTCTCTCCTTCCCAGAAGGCAACCACTGCCTCGAAGCTTGTATGCTTCATTCCATCTACATTTTTAGTCCTTAAGCTTCATTTTTTTAAGTGCTAAAACTTGTTAAAATTTTAATCATCTGAGATAGAACTCTTTCTAACCTTGGCTTTTAAAAGCCTGGTTAATAAGCATCAGTGAACCCTTCCTTGGTGACTGAGTCATCCCTATGAGCCCTGGTCACAGGTCAGTATGATGTGGCAGGCTGCTTTGTCTCAGTAACTGACACCTTGCTTTATTCTGGAAAGGAATTAAGATGGCCGATCGGTGCATGAAATAACCTGCATCTGCTATACTTTTGGAATTAGTATACGAAAAAAACAAAACAAACCCGTTGCCATCCAGTTGATTCCAACTCATAACAACCGTATAGGACAGAGTAGAACTGACTCATAGAGTCTCCAAGGAGTGCCTGGTTGATTTGAACTGCCGACATTTTGGTTAGCAGCTGTAGCTCTTAACTGCTATACCATCAGGGTTTCCAGAATTAGTATGCTGTTCTATTTATCTGCTATTCATAAGATTGTCACTGGCTAATTCTTTTCAGAAGTAGACTGCTGGGTCCTTCTTCCTAGTCTGGAAGCTCAGCTGAAACCTGTCCTCCATGGGTGGCGCTGCTGGTATCTGAATACCAGTGGCATAGCTTCTAGCATTGCAGCAACACGCAAGCCCCCACAGTACGACAAACTGACATATTTATCTGTCTTCCATCCATCCGCTCGTCTTTTTTTTTTTTTTTAATTTTTATTGTGCTTTAAGTAAAAGTTTACAAATCAAGTCAGTCTCTCACACCTTGCTACATACTCCCAATTGCTCTCCCCCTAATGGGACAGTCTGCTCCCTCCCTCCACTCTCTTTGTGTCCATTCCGCCAGCTTCTAACCCCCTCTACCCTCTCATCTCCCCTCCAGGGAGGAGATGCCAACATAGTCTCAAGTGTCCACCTGTTCCAAGAAACTCACTCCTCACCAGCGTCCCTCTCCATCCCATTGTCCAGGCCAATCCCTGTCTGAAGAGTTAGCTTTGGGAATGGTTCCTGTCCTGGGCCAACAGAAAGTCTAGGGGCCATGACCGCCGGGGTTCTTCCAGTCTCAGTCAGACCATTAAGTCTGGTCTTTTTACGAGAATTTGGGGTCTGCATCCCGCTGCTCTCTTGTTCCCTCAGGGGTTCTCTGTTGTTTTCCCTGTCAGGGCAGTCATCGGTTGTAGCTGGGCACCATCTAGTTCTTCTGGTCTTAGGATGATGTAGTCCTTGGCTCATGTGGCCCTTTCTGTCTCTTGGGTTCATAACTACCCGGTGTCCTTGGTGTTCTTCATTCTCCTTTGGTCCAGGTAGGTTGAGATCAATTGATGCATCTTAGATGGCTGCTTGCTAGCATTTAAGACCCCAGACGCCACTCTCCAAAGTGGGATGCAGAATGTTTTCTTAATAGATTTTATTATGCCAGTTGACTTAGATGTCCCCTGAAACCATGGTCCCCAAACCCCCGCCCCTGCTACACTGGCCTTTGAAGCATTCAGTTTATTCAGGAAACTTCTCTGCTTTTGGTTTGGTCCAGTTGTGCTGACTTCACCTGTATTGTCTTTCCCTTCACCTAAAGCAGTTCTTATCTACTGTCTAATTAGTGAATACCCCTCTCCCACCTTTCTTCCCTCCCCCGTCTCATAACCATCAAAGAATATTTTCTTCTCTGTTTAAACTATTTCTTGAGTTCTTATAATAGTGGTCTTATACAATACTTGTCCTTTTGCAACTAATTTCACTCAGCATAATGCCTTCCAGATTCCTCCATGTTATGAAATATTTCACAGATTCATCACTGTTCTTTATCGATGTGTAGTATTCCATTGTGTGAATATACCATAATTTATTTATCCATTCATCCATGGATGGGCACCTTGGTTGCCTCCATCTTTTTGCTATTGTAAACAGTGCTGCAGTGAATATGGGTGTGCATATATCCGTTCGTGTAAAGGCTCTTATTTCTCTAGGATATATTCCAAGAAGTGGGATTGCTGGATCGTATGTAGTTCTATTTCTAGCTTTTTAAGGAAGCACCAAATCAGTTTCCAAAGTAGTTGTACCATTTTACATTCCCACTAGCAGGGTATAAGTGTTCCAGTCTCTCTACAACCTCTCCAACATTTATTATTTTGCGTTTTTTGGATTAATACCAGCCTTGTTGGAGGGAGATGCAATCTCATTGTAGTTTTGATTTGCATTTCTCTAATGGCTAATGATGGTGAGCATTTCCTCATGTGTCTGTTAGCTACCTGAATGTCTTCTTTAGTGAAGTGTCTATTCATATCTTTTGCCCATTTTTTAATTGGGTTATTTGTCTTTTTGTAGTTGAGTTTTTGCAGTATCGTGTAGATTTTAGAGATCAGGCGCTGATTGGAAATGTCATAGTTAAAAACGTCTTCCCAGTCTGTAGGTAGTCTTTTTACTCTTTTGGTGAAGTCTTTGGATGAGCATAGGTGTTTGATTTTTAGGAGCTCCCAGTTATCCACTTTTTCTTCTGTATTCTTAGTAATGTTTTTATACTGTTTATGCCATGTGTCAGGGCTCCTAACGTTGTCCCTATTTTTTCTTCCATGGTCTTTATTGTTTTAGATTTTATATTTAGGTCTTTGATCCATTTTGAGTTAGTTTTTGTGCGTGGAGTGAGGTATGGGTCTTGTTTCATTTTTTCGCAGATGAATATCCAGTTATGCCAGCACCATTTGTTAAAAAGACTGTCTTTTCCCCATTTAACTGTTTTGGGGCCTTTGTCAAATATCAGCTGCTCATATGTGGATGGATTTATGTCTGGATTCTCAATTCTGTTCCATTGGTCCATGTATCTGCTGTTGTACCAGTACCAGGCTGTTTTGACTACTGTGGCGGTATAATAGGTTCTAAAATCAGGTAAAGTAAGGCCTCCCACTTTGTTCTTCTCTTTCAGTAATGCCTTATTTATCTGGGGCCTCGTTCCCTTCCATATGAAGTTGGCGATTTGTTTCTCCATCTCATTAAAGAACATCGTTGGGATTTGGATCAGAATTGCATTAAATGTATAGATCGCTTTTGGTAGAATAGAGATTTTCACAATGTTAAGTCTTCCTATCCACGAGCAAGGTATGTTCTTCCACTTATGTAAGTCTCTTTTGGTTTCTTGCAGAAGTGTATTGTAGTTTTTTTGGTATAAGTCTTTTACATCTCTGGTAAGATTTATTCCTAACTATTTTATCTTCTTGGGGGCTACTGTAAATGGTATTGATTTGGTGATTTCCTCTTCGATGTTCTTTTTGTTGGTGTAGAGGAATCCAACTGGTTTTTGTATGTTTATCTTGTATCCCAATACTCTGCTGAACTCTTCTATTAGTTTCAGTAGTTTTCATGAGGATTAGGGTTTTCTGTGTATAAGATCATGTTATCTGCAAATAGATATGCTTTTACTTCTTCCTTGCCAATCTGGATGCCCTTTATTTCTTTATCTAGCCTAATTGCTCTGGCTAGGACCTCCAGCACAACGTTGAGTAAGAGTGGTGGTAAAGGGCATCCTTGTCTGGTTCCCGATCTCCAGGGGAATGCTTTCAGGCTCTCTCCATTTAGGATGATGTTGGCTATTGGCTTTTTATAAATGCCCTTTATTATGTTGAGGAATTTTCCTTCTGTTCCTATTTGGCTGAGAGTTTTTGTCATGAATGCTTGTTGAACTTTGTCAAATGCCTTTTCTACATCAATTGATGAAATCATGTGATTCTCGTCCTTTGTTTTATTTATATGATAGATTACATTAATTGTTTTTTAAATATTGAACCATCCCTGCATACCTGGTATGAATCCCACTTGGTCATGGTGAATTATTTTTTTGATACATCATTGAATTCTATTGGCTAGAATTTTGTTGAGGATTTTTGCATCTAAGTTCATGAGGGATATAGGTCTGTAATTTTCTTTTTTTGTGGTGTCTATCTGGTTTTGGTACCAGGGATATGCTGGCTTCATAGAGTGAGTTTGGGAGTATTCTGGCCTATTCTATGCTCTGAAATACCTTTAGTAGTAGTGGTGTTAACTCTTCTCTGAAAGTTTGGTAGAACTCTGCAGTGAAGCCATCAGGGCCAGGGTTTTTTTTTTTTTGTTGGGAGTTTTTTGATTACCTTTTCAAGCTCTTCTTTCTTTATGGGTCCATTTAGTTGTTCTACCTCTGTTTGTGTTAGTTTAGGTAGGTAGTGTGTTTGTAGAAATTCATCCATTTCTTCTAGGTTTTCAAATTTGTTGGAGTACAGTTTTTCATAGTAATCTGATGTGATTCTTTTAATTCCAATTAGTTGTGTTGTGATATTGCCCATCTCATCTCTTATTCGGGTTATTTGCTTCCTCTCCTGTTTTTCTTTTGTCAGTTTGTCCAGTGGTTTGTCAATTTTGTTGATGTTTTCAAAGAACCAGCTTTTGATCTTGTTAATTCTTTCAATTTTTTTTCTGTTTTCTATTTTATTTAATTCTGCTCTAATTTTAATTATTTGGTTTCTTCTGGTGCCTGAGGGTTTCTTTTGTTGCTCTCTTTCTATGTGTTCAAGTTGTAGGGATAATTCTTTGATGTTGGGCCTTTCTTCTTTTTGTATGTGTGCATTTATTGATGTAAATTGACCTCTGAGCACTGCTTTTGCTGTGTCCCAAAGGTTCTGATAGGAAGTTTTTTCATTCTCGTTGGATTCTATGAATTTCTTTATTCCATCCTTAATGTCATCTATATAAAAAAAAAAACATCTATAGTCCAGTCTTTTTTGAGCAGGGTATTGCTCAGTTTCCAAACATTTGATTTCTTTTCCCTGCTTTTTCTGTTATTGATTTCTACTTTTATGGCCTTATGGTCAGAGAAGATGCTTTGTAATATTTCAGTGTTTCGGATTCTGCTAAGGCTTGCTTTATGACCTAATATGTGGTCTATTCTAGAGAATGTTCCAAGTGCACTAGAAAAGAAAGTATGCTTGACTGCTGTTGGCATCCACCTTTTTATCTCTCTGTAATTTTTTAATTTAATTCCTCAGTATCAGGGAGTCAACTTTCACTCTTTTATGTAGCCAACCCAGCTGAGTCCAACAACTCTCCTTGTTTTACTGCTAGAAACCAGGGCTCCCAGTACTGCCAATCATTAGCATTACCCAAGGTGCTTTGAAAATTGGAGGTTCATGATATGGATTGAACTGTGTCTTCCCAAAATATGGGTTGTAAATCCTAGCCTCTATGCCTGTGGTTATAACCCCATTTGGGAATGAGTTGTCTTTGTTATGTGAATGCTGCAGGATTAGTGTAGGATATATTTTGAGTCAATCTCTTTTGAGATATAAAAGAGATTAAACAAACAAGCAGAGAGAAGCAGAGATGGGGTAAGTAAGGTAGATGCCAGGACACGTGGAGATCTCCAAGGAACCAGGAGGCAAGAGCTGAAGAGACAAGGACCTTCCTCCGGAGCTGGCAGAGAAAGCCTTCCCCTAGAGCCAGTGGTCTGAATTTAGACTTCTAGCCTTCTAAACTGTGAGAAAATAAACTTCTCTTTGTTAAAGCCATGCACTTGTGGTATTTCTGTTATAGGAGCACTAGATAACTTAGGCAGTTCCTGAACTTCCTTCCAGATCTACTGAATCAGAATCACGTGGGTTGGGGTCAGGAAACTAGTTTGAAAATGCTGCCCAGGTGATTCTGATATTGGAAAGTGGAACACCAGACTCTGCATTTAGACAACAAGCTTATTGGAATTATGTTTTAAAGAAGAATCAGGTTGCTCAGTGGGAGGGTCTCCTTTTGGTAAAGGGCTTTTCTTTTGTCTTTGAGATATTTGATCCTCTGAAACATATTTGCTTCCTTCCTAGTTCTAGCTCTTCTCTGGATCACTGGTGGGGATGTGCTGGGTAGAATTAATGAAGTGTCTGTGATTCCAAGCACCAGAGACCTTCCTTTTTCAAGTCCCAACTTGGCTGAGGCAATCGGGTTTGTAGTCCCTGATGAGATCAGGTCCCGACAGCTCTCAGCTGGTGTTTCAGCCACAAGCACCAACATTGGTGAATTTGCTGTCCCTGCCCCTGACCGCCTGTGAGGGACACACAGATCCTAATTTTACAATGATAAAATGATATGTAGTAAAATCCAAATGGAGAGCCCTGAAGGGTTTTTTTTTTTTTTTTTTGGATATTTTTCCTGCTGAGTCTCAGCACAGAGAACAAAGAGAGTTAAGGTTCACACCAGCCCGGGGGACCTGGAAGGGCCTTCAGGTCATCCCGATGCTGCATTGATCATCAGCATAATTTTGGTGTTAAGAACGTTTTAGTACATTATTAGTCTTTAAAATTTATTCTTCACATGTAGGGTGTTGATAGTAATTGTCAACTAAATATTCAGTTGGCTGGAATACTTCATCTCCCATACTTTAAGAAAAATGAACATGGAATGTGGATTGTGATCCATATTTGGTCGTTTCCTCACATTTCATGTTATAAACCTCTCTTGAGCTGGAAATTTGTGGTACAAAGAGCTTGAAAAATCATGCCAAGGGTAGTCAAAAAGCACAGCCCATTTGTAGGTTTTCAGCTCCATTAAAGGTCAATGGCTGGGTGAAGAAGAGATGATATACAAGCAGAATTCTTTGGCTGGAAGGTACTTTATGGGTTTGTCTTACTCAGTGCCCTCCCTCCAGCCAGAATTAACTGTGCCTTCCCCAACATGGCCAACCTTTTCTAGTGGAATATGGAAGAACTTAGGCATTTGAATATAGTTCTCTTAATATATTCACAGCTTTGACTGAAATTTTCTTTACCTCTTTTCTTTCTCCAGGCAATGTGGCTTTGCAAACATCTGAACAGCAATCTCCTCACCATGGAGAACTTGATGGCAAAAAAGTTTTCCCAGCTGGCTGCTGAAGCCACAAGGCAC
Organism: Elephas maximus indicus; assembly: GCF_024166365.1. Lineage (NCBI taxonomy): Eukaryota > Metazoa > Chordata > Mammalia > Proboscidea > Elephantidae > Elephas > Elephas maximus. The sequence continues at coordinate 83,948,055 of NC_064827.1, read as the reverse complement.
TATCAGAAATCCAAGGTAGGACTGCCCTCCCCACCCTCAACAGTGACAGAGCTCCCAAGGCCAGCCCTCTTCCCCTGCCCAGCTCAGCTAGTTTCCATCTCCTTTTGGATCACATGAAAGAGTTTAAAATGAGATGCAGGCAGATGCAGATGAGGTGTATATGGTGGGAAAAGATGATTCATAGAATGAGGGAGACTGCTTTGTATTGATGTAGCAATTCAGGTTTACTCCTTCTTCAAGTCAGCTAAGTAAAGTATATGAGGATGGGTGAGTCTTCATTCCACAGACGTGTACTGATGGCTTGCACCAGGGCACACAGGGCTGAGCTGGGCTGGGAGTTTAAATGGCAGCCGTCCAGCTGTCCCCAGAATGGAAAGACCCCTGTGTGCTGTACCTTAGGGGCATTTTGCTTCTGTAGCCCCAAGCACCCTGTAGTCCAGTGCTGTCTGCCTTCTCCAGGCAGTCCCCCATGTACTCTGCCCTGCTCATGCAGGTCTGTGCTGGAGCATCCCAGGAGCACCGAGTGTTCCGTTTCAAAATTCTACCAGCTCTATATTTGAAAAACATTTTTTTCTGAAAGGAAAAAAAGGGCTTGATCATGTTGTTTCTCATTAATACAAATAACCAACCAGTTGCTGTCAAGTCAGTTCGAACTCATGGTGACCCTATGAATGTGAGATTAGAACTGTGCTCCACAGGGTTTTGGAAGACTGATTTTTTAGAAGGAGATCTCCAGGCCCTTCCTCTGAGGTGCTTCTGGGTAGACTCAAACCCCCAACCTCTGCGTTAGCAGCTGAGCATATTAACCATTTGTACTGGCTAAAACCAAAAACCAAAGCCGTTGCTGTCTAGTTGATTCCGACTCACAGCAACCTTAGAGGACAGAGTAGAACTGCCCCATACTGCTTCCAAGGAACGCCTGGTAGATTCAAGATGCTGGCCTTTTGGCTAGCAGCTGTGGCTCTTAACCACTATGTCACCAGACTCCTTAATACAAATAGAAACTTAAAAGTATTTCTTCAGAATTACCTTTGAAGCATAAGCAGGGATGTGCCCTTTTGGGCTTTCTTCACTGAGATTCAGGCTGTGTCATGTCTGTGAGGGAGACAGCTGAGAACACTGTTAAAGATCGCTGTGTTTGTTGAGCACTTGCTATGTGCCCAGCACTTTCCAAGCCTCCTCCCATCCTCCCCCCACTCCCCAATCTCACCGCTTTACCAACTGATGAAAAAGCCAAGGCCTGTGGAGGTTACATAATTGCTCAGGCATGGGCAGGATTCAACCCAACTGATATCCTACACAGAGCCCCACCGTGGTGCCCTCAGCCCTTCCATTGCTTAAAATCAAGGGTGTAAGAGCCCAGCACCAAAATCAGCAAATGAATTAAATACCAGCTGACGCAGCCAGCCATACTTACATATGAAGGAAGTGAACTCTCATCACTCATGTGATATCTGATGACTCCTTCAAGCCAAACTTTTAAACTTCAGTCACTCACCATGCCAAAGATTAAAAAACAAAAAAACAGTGTAGGTTAAATTCGAGCAGGGCAGATAAAGAAATTACAAAAAATTTGACTGTAAGTGGAGTGTGGCAGTGAAAGAGTTAAGGGCATGATCACTGGAGGGGACTCTGTGGTGGCCCCCTTCCCTGGTGCCCTAAGCACGGGTTTTTTTTCTTTGCATAGTGGTTAATCCGGGCTGGGGTCTCCCACCAGCTCTCTGTGTGGAGCCTATGGACCAGAGCTGGTTTTGTCCCAGTCTTCATTTGTTGAGCAAGGTAGAGGGACGTGGCTGCTGTTCCTTGGAAAATTCGGAAGTGACTTTCCAGGCTTTATGGGACCAGCAGTGAGTGGTGGCTGGCAGGACAACTCTCTTGGCCAGACCTTGGTTGCAAGTAGCAGGAATCCTCCCACACTAGGTCTGAAGGAGGTCACCAAGACTCATGGAACCTCAGTAGAGTAAGCCAGTAGCTTCTTGGCTTGGTGCCCATGAAGAAGGCAGCTGCCCTTGGCCTCTCTCTTCCTTGTTGGGGCCACTGGGTCTCTTATCTTGGTTCTGTCTGCCATTTTCTTCCTTCTCCTCTCCTCCCTGCCTCTCTTGACCATGCTCCTGGCTACTCATGGCTGCCACCCCTTTCCTAGGTTTCTGTGTCCTTAGTTCAAACCACCCACAGGGGCAGCCCCAAGGGTAAGTTCTTAGAACAGGAACCTGAAGGGGCCAGCTGGTCAGCTGTTCACAGGACGTGATCGGCCCTGGTGAGGGGTGTACAAAAAGCACAGTGCAGCCATGTAGCATGGACATGGCTGTGGGGGCCCTTTGGGGTGAGGGCAGTTCTCAGAGTGAGGAGTGTGACTTAGGCAGAACCTCCAAATTTGCCTGTTACAGTAACTGGATAGAAAAGACAGAAAGTGTCACTCTGCAAGGTTAGCCATCTCCAGTGGGTTTCTTGCCCCCAAGTTCCCTGGCGAGGACTCTCAGCCCATGGGGGAGTGGAGAGATGCCCTGTCCCGCCTACAGCATGGGGGGACACTAGCTTCGGCCGGGGGGGGGGGGGGTGGGGATGGGGAACGTGGTTTTAGAAAGAAAGTGGTTATCTCATTTTCTGCAGAAGATTAAGCCTTTAAGGGTGGGGGAAGCAGGCTTATTTCTAGGATAAAGATGCTCTTATTAGTTCTTAAAATTCAGCATGGGGAGGAGTTTAAGGAAATTCCTCCTGGGTTTCATTACACTAATTACCAACATATTTCAGACCACATCGAAGTGCTTTCAAGGGTGTCTTGTTGGGGTTCCTTGGCTCGGAGGGAAGATAAAAGGCAAGGACGTCAGGACTAATCAAGGAGTAAAAGGGTCTGAGGAGCTGAAATGGGTGCGTGTCAGGGCTCGGCTGTGTGCGGCCTTGTCTGTGGATGGCTGCCTGCCGGAAAGGGCTCTAATTAAATGTCTTTTTTTTTTTTTTTTTTTTACCCAGTAGCCTGTTGTTTTATTTTTTATTTATTTATTAATAACTTTTATTAAGCTTCAAGTGAACGTTTACAAATCCAATCAGTCTGTCACATATAAGTTTACATACATTTCACTCCCTACTCCCACTTACTCTCCCCCTCTTGAGTCAGCCCTTTCAGTCTCTCCTTTCTTGACAATTTTGCCTGCTTCCCTCTCTCTCTATCCTCCCATCCCCCCTCCAGACAAGAGTTGCCAACACAATCTCAAGTGTCCACCTGATATAATTAGCTCACTCTTCATCAGCGTCTCTCTCCCACCCGCTGACCAGTCCCTTTCATTTCTGATGAGTTGTCTTCGGGGATGGTTCCTGTCCTGTGTCAACAGAAGGTCTGGGGAGTATGGCTGCCGGGATTCCTCCAGTCTCAGTCAGACCATTAAGTTTGGTCTTTTTATGAGAATTTGGGGTCTGCATCCCACTGATCTCCTGCTCCCTCAGGGGTCCTCTGCTGTACTCCCTGTCAGGGCAGTCATTGATTGTGGCCGGGCACCAACTAGTTCTTCTGGTCTCAGGATGATGTAGGTCTCTGGTTCATGTGGCCCTTTCTGTCTCTTGGGCTCTTAGTTGCCGTGTGGGCTTGGTGTTCTTCATTTTCCTTTGCTCCAGGTGGGTTGAGACCAATTGCTGCATCTTAGATGGCCGCTTGTTAGCATTTAAGACCCCAGACGCCACATTTCAAAGTGGGATGCAGAATGATTTCATAATAGAATTATTTTGCCAATTGACTTAGAACTCCCCGCAAACCATGTTCCCCAGACCCCCGCGCTTGCTCCGCTGAGCTTTGAAGCATTCATTTTATCCCGGAAACTTCTTTGCTTTTGGTCCAGTCCAATTGAGCTGACCTTCCATGTATTGAGTGTTGTCTTTCCCTTCACCTAAAGCAGTTCTTATCTACTGATTAATCAATAAAAAAACCCTCTCCCACCCTCCCTCCCTCCCCCCCTCGTAACCACAAAAGTATGTGTTCTTCTCAGGTTTACTATTTCTCAAGATCTTATAATAGTGGTCTTATACAATATTCGTCCTTTTGCCTCTGACTAATTTCGCTCAGCATAATGCCTTCCAGGTTCCTCCATGTTATGAAATGTTTCAGAGATTCGTCACCGTTCTTTATGGATGCGTAGTATTCCATTGTGTGAATATACCACAATTTATTTACCCATTCATCCGTTGATGGACACCTTGGTTGCTTCCAACTTTTTGCTATTGTAAACAGAGCTGCAATAAACATGGGTGTGCATATATCTGTTTGTATGAAGGCTCTTGTATCTCTAGGGTATATTCCTAGGAGTGGGATTTCTGGGTTGTATGGTAGTTCTATTTCTAACTGTTTAAGATAACGCCAGATAGATTTCCAAAGTGGTTGTACCATTTTACATTCCCACCAGCAGTGTATGAGAGTTCCAATCTCTCCGCAGCCTCTCCAACATTTATTATTTTGTGTTTTTTGGATTAATGCCAGCCTTGCTGGTGTGAGATGGAATCTCATCGTAGTTTTAATTTGCATTTCTCTAATGGCTAATGATCGAGAGCATTTTCTCATGTATCTGTTGGCTGCCTGAATATCTTCTTTAGAGAAATGTGTGTTCATATCCTTTGCCCACTTCTTGATTGGGTTGTTTGTCTTTTTGTGGTTGAGTTTTGACAGAATCATGTAGATTTTAGAGATCAGGCGCTGGTCTGAGATGTCATAGCTGAAAATTCTTTCCCAATCTGTAGGTGGTCTTTTTACTCTTTTGGTGAAGTCTTTAGATGAGCATAGGTGTTTGATTTTTAGGAGCTCCCAGTTATCGGGTTTCTCTTCATCATTTTTGGTAATGTTTTGTATTCTGTTTATACCTTGTATTAGGGTTGTCCCAATTTTTTCTTCCATGATCTTTATCGTTTTAGTCTTTATGTTTAGGTCTTTGATCCACTTGGAGTTAGTTTTTGTGCATGGTGTGAGGTATGGGTCCTGTTTCATTTTTTTGCAAATGGATATCCAGTTATGCCAGCACCATTTGTTAAAAAGGCTATCTTTTCCCCAGTTAATTGACACTGGTCCTTTGTCAAATATCAGCTGCTCATACGTGGATGGATCTATGTCTGGGTTCTCAATTCTGTTCCATTGGTCTATGTGTCTGTTGTTGTACCAATACCAGGCTGTTTTGACTACTGTGGCTGTATAATAGGTTCTGAAGTCAGGTAAGGTGAGGCCTCCCACTTTCTTCTTCTTTTTCAGTAGTGCTTTGCTTATCCGGGGCTTCTTTCCTTTCCATATGAAATTGGTGATTTGTTTCTCTATCCCCTTAAAATATGACATTGGAATTTGGATCGGAAGTGCGTTAAATGTATAGATGGCTTTTGGTAGAATAGACATTTTTACTATGCTAAGTCTTCCTATCCATGAGCAAGGTATGTTTTTTAAATGTCGTTTTTAAAGCATCTGCTGATTCGGAGTCTTCATGGCTCTTTTTTCAGAGAGCCTTCAAATACTTAATTTCCTCATAGTAATCTTGGCTCTGTACTCCTAAGTAGAATCTCCTCTTGGCATTGCTTGTGTTCACCGACATCTCCATTCTAGGCAATTCCAAAAGATTTCCAAAGTACTTCTTAATCACCTACTGTGTGCCATGGGAGATCCAAAGACAAATTCCTTCTCTTTGCCCCTGGGAGCTCCCAGCCCAATGGAGGATACTGATGGTACCACAAAACTGAACACACCAGGACATGGGAGTGAGAAATTCTTCATTCAAATCAACTAATTGGTGGCTTTGTTAATTAATTCATTTATTCAGTAAATGTTCTCTGAGGACCTGCCATACTAAGTCCTGGGTGCTGGCTCTGGGCTGAAAGGGGTACAAGCTGTGTGGGATTTAGAGGCTCTGTGGAGCCATAACCACAGTCATGATAAGCAAAGCCTTCCTAAAGGACACAATTGTGATGTTCCATAAATGGGAAGAGCCCGGAATGGGGAAAAGCACTACAAAACCCACGTGGGCAGGAGTGCCCCCAAGGCAGCCAGGGATTAGAGACAGTTTTTTTTGTTGTTGTTTTTAACTGTTTATTTTGAAATAGAGATATTCGGAAGGAGAGAAAATCAAACCCATTGTCATCCAGTCGATTCCGACTCATAGCAACCCTATAGGACAGAGTAGAACCGCCATAGGGTTTCCAAGGAGCACCTCGTAGATTTGAACTGTTGACCTTTTGATTAGCAGCTGTAGCTCTTAACCACTACCCCACCAATAGTATAACAAATTTTCATGTACCACCACCTGGCTTCAACAATAATTCCTTCAATATCCAGTTAGGGTTAAAACCTTCTGGAGGAGACAGCGTTCTTGTACTCCTTTGTACCCTCTCCCTCTTTGCCCAGCCCCAGGACACTCTGCCACTCTGGCTTTTAAACACCTCAGGCAGTGTCATGCCCACTTCTGACCATCTGACTCTCCTGGGACAGAGCTGGAAGAGACGCTCAGCGCCCTGCCAACTCTGGCTGATGCTGACAGACTCCAACCAAGGCCATTGGCTGGTGACTTCGGCTTCATTTAAACACTGACCCCACAGGTCTTCCTGGAGGAGGTCAGAGAGACCCAAGGACATGGTAAATGCAACCGAAAGGAATATCAGAGTGACCCCAATGCTCATCCTTGTCGTCATGAAAGGGACAGAGTTTCCAACAATATTGCTTAGTTCCTCCCTTTTCCTTCTCACTGCAGTGACTCTAGCACCTTTTTCCTCAAACCCCTTCCCCACAAAAGTACCCTTCCTCAGACCCTAGCCTAAGATCACTTTTGTTCTCTTTCCCTTAAGTGAATTGAATTCATCTCCTTTGCCAAACCTTTCCCCTCATTTGCCCTCTCTGCTCGGTCTCTAAGCTGACCATTTGATTCACCGTCACAGATACCAGAAGGCTCAGGTGAGGTAGGCCCCGGGGGGTGGCGGCGGGGGGGACAGGGCTGGGACTGGGTAAGCCAAGGAGGCTCCCAGGGCACAAGATTTAAGAAGACATCCACTGTCAGGTGCTGACCCTGCACTTGACTGAGCCTGAGAGTGAGTGCCTCTTTAACTTTTGCGCCCTGAGAGCCTCGCTTGCTTCATCCTAGTCCCGGTCTTGGCAGGGAGTTTGAGAAATTAGAGGGGAACAAGTCTGGTGTCCAGGAGTAAGGTTAGGAGAAGGGGGGAGGCCAGGTACTGCTGTATAGTCACACGGAAGGTGATAAGAAGGTCAGGAGGTTCCAGGAAAAAAACCTTGTCTTCAGCAGGAGCTAGATTTGATTCCTTGGGGTGTTTCAGATTTAAGGCCATTCACTTATACTGTTAAAAGTATTATTGAAATCCCTGCAGAAATAATATGTATTTGCAAATTTGAAACTGCCTAGTCCAGAGGTTGTCAACCCGAGCAGCGTGTTAGAATCACCTGCGGGAGCGTTAAAAAAAATGGATGCCTGGATCCCACGGACTCATTTAGTCGAATCTCTGGGAGCAGAGCCAGGCATCAGCATTTAAAGAAATGCTCCCCAGAGAATTCTAACATACAGCCAGTTGAGAACCTCTGATTTAGTCTCTAACCGCCACTCCCCTTCTTCTCATTGCAACTACTATGTTTACAACACAATTATTGCCAGATCAAGATGTCTTAGGAATTCAACTGTTGCATTTGAGCAGAACAGCCTGTGTTTGTTGAGTGAGTAAATGACCACACTTTGAAGGCTGGTGGAAACAGGCTGGAGCAGGGACGCCTTTCCAAAGCTGAGTTCTTCCTTACTTCATTTGCCCATCCTGTGTAAATATTTAAAAATCCAAGGTACCCTCATGTACCCAAGTCCTCCAGCTGTCCAGAGTCACCCTTTCCTTTAATATCCAAATAGAAGAACTTGTGCCCTCACTCTGCATCCGACTGCACACAGAAACAATCCTCTTTTAGACATTTCTGAGAATTTTGTGGACTTGCTCATCCACTCTTGCTTCCAAGTCCTGCCTGATTGTCCTCATCCCCTCTGGCCATTCCATTTCCTCCTGCCCTGCTGTTTTCATTTCCTGGGGTGACTCTGAGACAAACATGAAGGAAGCCCTCATGGTCCTTCATGCCTAAAACAAGCATCACGCAAGGAGGTGGTGTGTAACAGGCCTTTTCTGAAGGTTGAGGTACTGGAGGGCCATTACAGCACAAGACAGGAAAGAGCTAAATCCAAGGATTGGCTGCTGTAACGTCTTTTTAAATTTTGTCAGCCTCTTCTCCATTCCAGGGTCTCTCTTACTGGCCACCTCACTCTAGGGGCCTGTCTGGACATTACTTTGTGGGCTCTGCTCTCTCCCTTCAAAACTTGTTCTCTTATCCCCTCACTTCCCTTGTCCTCCGCATACTTCCTGTCTCCCCATTCCAGACTCCGCCTGATCCCTGCCTTTCATAACTAAGAGACAGTTCATGCCATCTCCTAAACCTGCTGTGGCAACTCTGATTAGTTCTTGGGTGAGCCCAAGTCAATATTGGGCTTCCCTGCCCTTGTCAGGAGCCCTTTTAGGGGCAAGCGGCTGGAGCTGGACAGACCAGGGGGTCTCAATGGTTCCCCTCCCCACTCTACTCCTGAAGTTCATAACTGTAAATCCAAATGCCCGTTTGTGCTGAGCAGGTATCACCACCAAGGTGACACAGGGTCCCTGGAGTGGGGCCTGGCAATGGGATGACACTGACAGCCCAGCCGGAGCTAATGTTATGCCACCCTGTTATCCAAATGAAGAAGCTGAGGCTTGGGGAAGTTAAGTGACGTGTTTAAGGGGCACTCCCAAGGACCAGAGCCAGGATTCAAACTATCACAATGACCGCCTCTTCAAGGGAGAGAAGGTCCATCTGAGGATAAGCAGATTGGCGATTCTGCCATGCTGGCCCCAGGAAGCCACTGAAGGCAACCTTCAGAGCTGGGAAGAGAAGAGAGAAAGGTCCAAATGTGGAGCAAAGATGGCCTTTAAACAGCAAGGAAGTAGGCTGGATGTTGCTGTGCCACCAGAGAGGTGAGGGTCCAGGGGGCAGGAGTAGCTTCTTGGGGTCCTATGGATTCATTTCTGATTCTTCTCCCCAAAAAGCCAGGCTTCAGGGTACTGGGGTAGGGGAACATGGCAGAGCTCTGGAAGAGGGAGCCTGATTCCTGTAAAGAGAGTTTGGCAGAGGCCCCCTGGAAGCTCCTGGCTGCTGATGTGACACATGAAAGCCAGCATCCAGACAGCACAATGGCAGGGAGCAGCAGGGGGCGCCCAGGAGGGGCCAAGCTCAGAGTTGCCAGCATGTCTTCTGCTGAGCAGGCTGGGGAGGGGGGCTGCTCCTCAGTTGGGCCTGTTGCCTTTCAACCCCCATGTTCTTTGACTGGCCCGCACCCCCTGGTGTCTCAGGTACCTGTTTGAATGCTGCCTTCTGAATGGGTATTGTCAGGGAGGGGATATGAATGCAAGAAAACCACCTCAGGATGGAAACCAGCTCTGCCCTGGTTCGGAGGGACAGGAAGGGGTGGGAGGAGGGCTGCAGAGGGAAGGTTTCCCGGATACCTGGTGCTTGGGTTTGCTTAAGCTAGTTGTTCTTCAGGTGTGGTCCCAGGACCAGCAGCATCGGCATCACCTAGGAACTTATTAGAAATGCAAATTTTCAGTCTCATCCCAGGCCTACTGAATCTGACACCCTGGGAGTGGACCCAGCACTTTGCTTTAACAAGCCCTCCTGGGATTCTGATGCACACTAAAGTTTGAGATCCACTGGTTTAAGCAAGAAATGGGGGGAGGGGAGGTAACACTGTAAGGACACAGAGGTGTCTCAACCAGGGAAGGGACACTGGCTAGATTCCCTTGTGTCTCGTCTTCTCTTTTCTCTGCGTGTCTGCTCCATAATTTCTTAGGTCTCCTCTTTCTTCCTCTCCTTCTGGCTCTGGCCTTTTGCTGCCCACTTAGTAGAAACCATGGTGGGCCCATAACTTTCAAGTGGACACACTACAAGTGCTTTTCCCCTCATCCGCTTGCTGTCTGCTTTGTCTTCCTCTTGCAACTCCACATTCCTTGAAAAGTGATTTTGGTGCTGAGAGACTGGGTTTGTCTCTCTCCCTTTGTCATGGCTTCATTGTGCTACACTCTCCTCGTGCTTGCACGGTGGTTGCTGCAGCTCCAGCTCTTACGTTCTTCTGCCTGAGATCTGATTTCAAGCTACCAACATGAGGTCACTGAAGGTGAAGTTGGGAAGAGCTGCTCATAATTGGCTGTCAGGAGCCTGTGGGAGTCTGCTCCCACACACCACTGTCTGGGAGTACAAAGATGAGTAAGGCTCAGTCCTTTTCTTCAAGGAACTTGGAACTTAACTGGGGGGATGGATACATGGACAGGCCTTTGTAATGCAGTGTCCTTAGTGCAATAACAGAGATTGACATCAAGGATTATGGGAGTACAGGGAGCAGCACTCAACCCAGCCTGAGAGGGCCAGGGAGGCTTCCTGCAGGCAGCTGTGCTTGGGCCTGAGGCTCAGCAGGATCCCAGGGACTATTCTGGGGAAGGCAGGGAGAACATTCTGGGCAGAGGCACAGGATAAGCAAGAGCTTGGAGATAGGAAAAGGTTTGGAAGATGTGAGCATGGATGGTGGGGATAGGCCATCAAAGAGGTGGTTGGTGGAGGACAAAGCTCAAAGGAAGCGGGTCTGGAGTCAGGATGGAGGCAGATGGTGGTCCTGGGCTTTATAGAGGCCACAGGAGGTTTAATCAGAGGCGGGGGAAGCTTTCTGTTAACCCAGCTGAGTCCTTTTAGGGGCTCTGTTTGAGCCTACATGCCTGCCAGTTGTATGTGTTCCAGCATGGGAGTTCAGACCCTCATTTTGTGTGTGTTGTGTTTCCTTTAGACAGTTCCCATCAGGCTGCTGGTCAGACTGATTCAAGAACGTCTGAATGATGAAGAATGTGTCAGGCGGGTAAGAACCCCTGCATGGGGCCAGTTTGGGGGCTCCCAGAGAGATGGGCTCTCCATTAAGAGGACAAAAGGTAGGGTGAGGATACATGCGTTAATCTTCTAAAGCAGAGATAATTAAAGATATACAAAAAAAGCATTCTTGGCAGAAAAAAAAAAGGTGACCTCCAGAAATAGCTTCGGTTCTAAGTTTAAAGGATATCTTAGGGTGATAGTCTCAGGGGTTCCTCTAGTCTCTCTCAGTCCAGTAGGTCTGGTCTTTTTTAGGAATTTAAATTTCTTTTCTATATTTTTCTCCTATTCTATCCAGGACTTTCTATTGTGTCACTGGTCAGAAGGGTTGGTAGAGGTAGCCAAGCACCGTCTAGTTCTTCTGGTCTCAGGTTAGAAGCAGCTGTTGTTTGTGTGGCCTATTAACCCTGTGGACTAATTTCTTCTTAAGTCTTTGGTTTCCTTCGTTCTCTTTAGCTCCAGACAAGTAGAGACCAATAGTTGTATCTTAGATGCCAACTTGCATGCTTTTAAGACCCCAGATGGTACTCACTAAACTAGGATATAGAACATTATCTTTATGAACTATGTTATGCCAATTGACTAAATTGTCCCATGAGACTATGGTCCTAAACCTTTTAAACCAGTAAACCAATCCCACAAGTTGTTAGGATATGTCTAGGAAGTCTCCATATCTGTGTCCCCTACGTGCTTTATTATGTGTATATATATATATATGCAGCACACACAAACATGTATATACATGTACCTACAGATACACCTACACATGCATGTACATTTACTCACATGTGCCTTCCTATACACACATATGCATACATATCTACCTGTGTAACCACACACATATTTTTTGGTTGTTATTACTGTTGCAAAATAATTTGCTTCTTTTACATTGATGAATATTTGGGTTATTTCTAGTTTTTCATTACTATACACAGTGGTGCTATGGGCATTCTTGTACATGTACATGCAGACGTGTGCCAAATTTTCCTAAAGCAGTAGTTTCTAACCTCGGGCAACTTTAGCTCCCATAAGATATTTGGGAATGTCTGAAAACATTTTTTTTTTTTTTTTTCATAAAATGAGGCTTTTATTCTAGTGTGGTAAAATATATATAACCAAAAGGGTTGCCATTTTAGCTATTTTAAGTACAGAATTAAGTGACATTAATAACATTCACCATGTTGCACAGCCAATACCACTATCCAATTCCAAATGTTTTTCATCACCTTAAACAAAAACTCAGTAAAATCATTTTTAAACAGCGTTTTTAGTGCAGTTACTTGTTCTAGTGCAAAAACACCCAATACCTTCCCCAACAAATGACTAATAAATGGGTGGAAATCAGGATGGTTCTGCCTCTAATCATTTAACAGATATCTTTTTTTTTTTTTTCAAGCTCATTACTTTTTTTTTTAATTTTATTTTTTATTTTTTTTTTAATAACTTTTATTAAGCTTCAAGTGAACGTTTACAAATCCAATCAGTCTGTCACATATAAGTTTACATACATCTCACTCCCTACTCCCACTTACTCTCCCCCTCTTGAGTCAGCCCTTTCAGTCTCTCCTTTCTTGACAATTTTGCCTGCTTCCCTCTCTCTCTATCCTCCCATCCCCCCTCCAGACAAGAGTTGCCAACACAATCTCAGGTGTCCACCTGATATAATTAGCTCACTCTTCTTCAGCGTCTCTCTCCCACCCGCTGACCAGTCCCTTTCATGTCTGATGAGTTGTCTTTGGGGATGGTTCCTGTCCTGTGTCAACAGAAGGTCTGGGGAGCATGGCTGCCGGGATTCCTCCAGTCTCAGTCAGACCATTAAGTTTGGTCTTTTTATGAGAATTTGGGGTCTGCATCCCACTGATCTCCTGCTCCCTCAGGGGTCCTCTGCTGTACTCCCTGTCAGGGCAGTCATCGATTGTGGCCGGGCACCAACTAGTTCTTCTGGTCTCAGGATGATGTAGGTCTCTGGTTCATGTGGCCCTTTCTGTCTCTTGGGCTCTTAGTTGCCGTGTGGGCTTGGTGTTCTTCATTTTCCTTTGCTCCAGGTGGGTTGAGACCAATTGCTGCATCTTAGATGGCCGCTTGTTAGCATTTAAGACCCCAGACGCCACATTTCAAAGTGGGATGCAGAATGATTTCATAATAGAATTATTTTGCCAATTGACTTAGAACTCCCCGCAAACCATGTTCCCCAGACCCCCGCGCTTGCTCCGCTGAGCTTTGAAGCATTCATTTTATCCCGGAAACTTCTTTGCTTTTGGTCCAGTCCAATTGAGCTGACCTTCCATGTATTGAGTGTTGTCTTTCCCTTCACCTAAAGCAGTTCTTATCTACTGATTAATCAATAAAAAACCCTCTCCCACCCTCCCTCCCTCCCCGCCTCGTAACCACAAAAGTATGTGTTCTTCACAGGTTTACTATTTCTCAAAATCTTATAATAGTGGTCTTATACAATATTTGTCCTTTTGCCTCTGACTAATTTCGCTCAGCATAATGCCTTCCAGGTTCCTCCATGTTATGAAATGTTTCAGAGATTCATCACCGTTCTTTATGGATGCGTAGTATTCCATTGTGTGAATATACCACAATTTATTTACCCATTCATCCGTTGATGGACACCTTGGTTGCTTCCAACTTTTTGCTATTGTAAACAGAGCTGCAATAAACATGGGTGTGCATATATCTGTTTGTATGAAGGCTCTTGTATCTCTAGGGTATATTCCTAGGAGTGGGATTTCTGGGTTGTATGGTAGTTCTATTTCTAACTGTTTAAGATAACGCCAGATAGATTTCCAAAGTGGTTGTACCATTTTACATTCCCACCAGCAGTGTATGAGAGTTCCAATCTCTCCGCAGCCTCTCCAACATTTATTATTTTGTGTTTTTTGGATTAATGCCAGCCTTGCTGGTGTGAGATGGAATCTCATCGTAGTTTTAATTTGCATTTCTCTAATGGCTAATGATCGAGAGCATTTTCTCATGTATCTGTTGGCTGCCTGAATATCTTCTTTAGAGAAATGTGTGTTCATATCCTTTGCCCACTTCTTGATTGGGTTGTTTGTCTTTTTGTGGTTGAGTTTTGACAGAATCATGTAGATTTTAGAGATCAGGCGCTGGTCTGAGATGTCATAGCTGAAAATTCTTTCCCAATCTGTAGGTGGTCTTTTTACTCTTTTGGTGAAGTCTTTAGATGAGCATAGGTGTTTGATTTTTAGGAGCTCCCAGTTATCGGGTTTCTCTTCATCATTTTTGGTAATGTTTTGTATTCTGTTTATACCTTGTATTAGGGCTCCTAGGGTTGTCCCAATTTTTTCTTCCATGATCTTTATCGTTTTAGTCTTTATGTTTAGGTCTTTGATCCACTTGGAGTTAGTTTTTGTGCATGGTGTGAGGTATGGGTCCTGTTTCATTTTTTTGCAAATGGATATCCAGTTATGCCAGCACCATTTGTTAAAAAGGCTATCTTTTCCCCAGTTAATTGACACTGGTCCTTTGTCAAATATCAGCTGCTCATACGTGGATGGATCTATGTCTGGGTTCTCAATTCTGTTCCATTGGTCTATGTGTCTGTTGTTGTACCAATACCAGGCTGTTTTGACTACTGTGGCTGTATAATAGGTTCTGAAGTCAGGTAAGGTGAGGCCTCCCACTTTCTTCTTCTTTTTCAGTAGTGCTTTGCTTATCCGGGGCTTCTTTCCCTTCCGTATGAAATTGGTGATTTGTTTCTCTATCCCCTTAAAATATGACATTGGAATTTGGATCGGAAGTGCGTTAAATGTATAGATGGCTTTTGGTAGAATAGACATTTTTACTATGTTAAGTCTTCCTATCCATGAGCAAGGTATGTTTTTCCACTTAAGTATGTCCTTTTGAATTTCCTGCAGTAGAGCTTTGTAGTTTTCTTTGTATAGGTCTTTTACATCCTTGGTAAGATTTATTCCTAAGTATTTTATCTTCTTGGTGGCTACTGTGAATGGTATTGATTTGGTGATTTCCTCTTCGGTGTTCTTTTTGTTGATGTAGAGGAATCCAAGTGATTTTTGTATGTTTATTTTATAACCTGAGACTCTGCCAAACTCTTCTATTAGTTTCAGTAGTTTTCTGGAGGATTCCTTAGGGTTTTCTGTGTATATAATCATGTCATCTGCAAATAGTGATAACTTTACTTCTTCCTTGCCAATCCGGATACCTTTTATTTCTTTGTCTAGCCTAATTGCTCTGGCTAAGACTTCCAACACGATGTTGAATAAGAGCGGAGATAAAGGGCATCCTTGTCTGGTTCCCGTTCTCAAGGGAAATGCTTTCAGGTTCTCTCCATTTAGAGTGATATTGGCTGTTGGCTTTGCATAGATGCCCTTTATTATGTTGAGGAATTTTCCTTCAATTCCTATTTTGGTAAGAGTTTTTATCATGAATGGGTGTTGGACTTTGTCAAATGCCTTTTCTGCATCAATTGATAAGATCATGTGGTTTTTATCTTTTGTTTTATTTATGTGATGGATTACATTAATGGTTTTTCTGATATTAAACCAGCCTTGCATACCTGGTATAAATCCCACTTGATCAGGGTGAATTATTTTTTTGATGTGTTGTTGGATTCTATTGGCTAGAATTTTGTTGAGGATTTTTGCATCAATGTTCATGAGGGATATAGGTCTATAATTTTCTTTTTTTGTAATGTCTTTACCTGGTTTTGGTATCAGGGAGATGGTGGCTTCATAGAATGAGTTGGGTAGTATTCCGTCATTTTCTATGCTTTGGAATACCTTTAGTAGTAGTGGTGTTAACTCTTCTCTGAAAGTTTGGTAGAACTCTGCAGTGAAGCCGTCCGGGCCAGGGCTTTTTTTTGTTGGGAGTTTTTTGATTACCGTTTCAATCTCTTTTTTCGTTATGGGTCTATTTAGTTGTTCTACTTCTGAATGTGTTAGTTTAGGTAGGTAGTGTTTTTCCAGGAATTCATCCATTTCTTCTAGGTTTTCAAATTTGTTAGAGTACAATTTTTCATAATAATCTGAAGTGATTCTTTTAATTTCATTTGGTTCTGTTGTGATGTGGTCCTTCTCGTTTCTTATTCGGGTTGTTTCCTTTCCTGTATTTCTTTAGTCAGTCTAGCCAATGGTTTATCAATTTTGTTAATTTTTTCAAAGAACCAGCTTTTGGCTTTGTTAATTCTTTCAATTGTTTTTCTGTTCTCTAATTCATTTAGTTCAGCTCTAATTTTTATTATTTGTTTTCTTCTGGTGCCTGATGGATTCTTTTGTTGCTCACTTTCTATTTGTTCAGGTTGTAGGGACAGTTCTCTGATTTTGGCTCTTTCTTCTTTTTGTATGTGTGCATTTATTGATATAAATTGGCCTCTGAGCACTGCTTTTGCTGTGTCCCAGAGGTTTTGATAGGAAGTATTTTCATTCTCGTTGCTTTCTATGAATTTCCTTATTCCCTCCTTGATGTCTTCTATAACCCAGTCTTTTTTCAGGAGGGTATTGTTCATTTTCCAAGTATTTGATTTCTTTTCCCTCGTTTTTCTGTTATTGATCTCTAGTTTTATTGCCTTGTGGTCTGAGAAGATGCTTTGTAATATTTCGATGTTTTGGACTCTGCAAAGGTTTGTTTTATGACCTAATATGTGGTCTATTCTAGAGAATGTTCCATGTGCGCTAGGAAAAAAAGTATATTTTGCAGCAGTTGGGTGGAGAGTTCTGTATAAGTCAATGAGGTCAAGTTGGTTGATTGTTGTAATTAGATCTTCCGTGTCTCTGTTGAGCTTCTTACTGGATGTCCTGTCCTTCTCCGAAAGTGGTGTGTTGAAGTCTCCTGCTATAATTGTGGAGGTATCTATCTCGCTTTTCAATTCTGTTAAAATTTGATTTATGTATCTTGCAGCCCTGTCATTGGGTGTGTAAATATTTAATATGGTTATGTCTTCCTGATCAATTGTCCCTTTTATCATTATATAGTGTCCTTCTTTATCCTTTGTGGTGGATTTAAGTCTAAAGTCTATTTTGTCAGAAATTAATATTGCTACTCCTCTTCTTTTTTGCTTATTGTTTGCTTGATATACTTTTTTCCATCCTTTGAGTTTTAGTTTGTTTGTGTCTCTAAGTCTAAGGTGTGTCTCTTGTAGGCAGCATATAGATGGATCGTGTTTCTTTATCCAGTCTGTGACTCTCTGTCTCTTTATTGGTGCATTTAGTCCATTTACATTCAGGGTAATTATAGATAAATAAGTTTTTAGTGCTGTCATTTTGATGCCTTTTTATGTGTGTTGTTGACAATTTCATTTTTCCACATACTTTTTTGTGCTGAGGCGTTTTTCTTAGTAAATTGTGAGATCCTCATTTTCATAGTGCTTGACTTTATGTTAGTTGAGTCGTTACGTTTTTCTTGGTTTTTATCTTGAGTTATAGAGTTGTTATACCTTTTTGTGGTTACCTTATTATTTACCCCTATTTTTCTAAGTAAAAACCTAACTTGTATTGTTCTATATCACCTTGTATCACTCTCCATATGGCAGTTCAATGCCTCCTGTATTTAGTCCCTCTTTTTGATTATTGTGATCTTTTACCTATTGACTTCCATGATTCCCTGTTATGTGTATTTTTTTTTTTAATTAATCTTAATTTGTTTGTTTTTGTGATTTCCCTGTTTGAGTTGATATCAGGACGTTCTGTTTTGTGACCTTGTGTTGTGCTGATATCTGATATTATTGGTTCTCTGACCAAACAATATCCTTTAGTGTTTCTTGTAGCTTTGGTTTGGTTTTTGCAAATTCTCTAAACTTGTGTTTATCTGTAAATATCTTGATTTCGCCTTCATATTTCAGAGAGAGTTTTGCTGGATATATGATCCTTGGCTGGCAGTTTTTCTCCTTCAGTGTTCTGTATATGTGGTCCCATTCCCTTCTTGCCTGCACGGTTTCTGCTGAGTAGTCAGAACATATTCTTATTGATTCTCCCTTGAAGGAAACCTTTCTTTTCTCCCTGGCTGCTTTTAAAATTTTCTGTTTATCTTTGGTTTTGGTGAGTTTGATGATAATGTGTCTTGGTGTTTTTCTTTTTGGATCAATCTTAAATGGGGTTCGATGAGCATCTTGGATAGCTATCCTTTCGTCTTTCATGATGTCAGGGAAGTTTTCTGTCAGGAGTTCTTCAACTATTTTCTCTGTGTTTTCTGTCCCCCCTCCCTGTTCTGGGACTCCAATCATCCGCAGGTTATCCTTCTTGATAGAGTCCCACATAATTCTTAGGGTTTCTTCATTTTTTTAAATTCTTTTATCTGATTTTTTTTCAGCTATGTTGGTGTTGTTTCCCTGGTCCTCCAGATGTCCCAGTCTGCATTCTAATTGCTCGAGTCTGCTCCTCTGGCTTCCTAGTGTGTTGTCTAATTCTGTTATTTTATTGTTAATCTTTTGGATTTCTACATGTTGTCTCTCTATGGATTCTTGCAACTTATTAATTTTTCCAGTATGTTCTTGAATAATCTTTTTGAGTTCTTCAACAGTTTTATCAGTGTGTTCCTTGGCTTTTTCTGCAGATATCCTAATTTCATTTGTGATATCATTAAGCATTCTGTAAATTAGTTTTTTATATTCTGTATCTGATAATTCCAAGATTGTATCTTCATTTGGGAAAGATTTTGATTCTTTTGTTTGGGGGGTTGGAGAAGCTGTCACGTTCTGCTTCTTTAAGTGGTTTGATATGGATTGTTGTCTCCGAGCCATCACTGGGAAACTAGTTTTTCCAGAAAATCCGCTAAAAAAAAAACCACAGTCAGATCCCTATCAGAGTTCTCTCTCTGGCTCAGGCTATTCAGATGTTAATGAAGCCGCCTGGGGAGGGTGGGGGAGGGAACAGAGAGATAGGAGAGTAGCACCTCAGAATATAGCCAGAGTTGCTTGTCTTGCTTGGAATGACTATTATATCTGAGATTCCCGCGGGCGCGTCGCCTATGTGTGCTGGCTGTGTGGAGATTGCCCCCGGGGGGTCTGGCCCGCTGGAGTCACGGTCAGATCCTCCGCTTCCAGCCCCACGCCCAGCGTCAAGGCTCCCCTACTGGGACGGTGCACTCTCAACTCCAAAATCACTCGCTGCCTCCCGGGGACTTCTCATCCCTCCAGCCACGTGGCCGTGCCGCCCCCGAGAACCAGTTGGGCCTCCTCCCGGGGTTAGTTCAGATGGGTGGAGTAGCTCCCCGTGCTTGTGCCATGACCGAGTGTCCTGGCTGGGACGCTGTTCTCCCCGCTCCAATACCAGTCGCTGCCTCCCGGGGAATTCTCCTACCGGCTGCGTCCCACGCCGCCCGCGCGACCCGGCTGGTCCCCTTCCCGGGGTTAGTTCAGGGGGGTGGAGCAACTCTCCGTGTTTATGGCATACCTGCGTCCAGCCCAAATCCCTGCGGGACGGTTCCCCGGCTCGGATGCTGCTCTTTCTGCTCCAAGATCAGTCACTGCCTCCTGGGGACTTCTCCTACCAGCTGTGTCCCACGCCCCCCGTGGAACCGGCTGGTCCCCCTCCCGGGGTTAGTTCAGGGGGGTGGAGCAGGTCTCTGTGCTTGTGCCGTACCTGACTGGTACGCTGGCTCCAGGCTCTGGAAACAATCGCTGCTTCCCCATATTAGTTCGTTCTCCGTCTCTAAATCTGTGTTTGTTGTCCAGGGTTCGTAGATTGTTATGTATGTGATCGATTCACTTGTTTTTCCGTGTCTTTGTTGTAAGAGGGATCCGAGGTAGCGTCTGCCTAGTCCGCCATCTTGGCTCCGCCTCCAACAGATATCTTTTTAAAGTAACACGTCTGATGATGACCCAAAGCTGGCAGGGATATCAAATACGTGGAAGGGCAAAATTGAGATTCAAAACGAACTCAGATGGGCTGGAACACTGGGCTGTTTCAGCGTCTTCGCAGCACGGGCGAAAAGGAGCCACTGCCGAGGGTTCTGCCCCTCGCCGCCCTGAAAACATTTTTAATTGTCACAACTGATTGGTGCTATTGGTATCTAGTAGGTAGAGGCCAGAGACACTGCTAAACCTTCTATAAGGCATAGGATAAAGCCCCTGCCCCAAAGAATTATCTGTCCTAAATGTCAATAGTTGGAGGTTGACATACGCTGGTCTACAGTATATATTTATGTCCTCTCTTGACTCCCTATTTCATTCTATTGGCCAGTTTCTCTACTTTTCACCAATATCACACTGCCTAAGTTATTATCCTTCTATTATAACTTTAAAGAGCTTTAAGTAAAGTTCCTCTATCTTGTTCTTCAGGAGTTTCTTGGCTCTTGTGATCCTTTGCTCTTCTGTATAAATCCTGGAAGAAACTTGTCACTGGTTGTTCCTTTCTCCCCCGCAAAACTTAATAATTGTATGAAATTTGTTGAAATCTACATAGCAATCTGAAAAGAAATGGTAACTTATTATGACTTTTAGTTTTCTGAACCATGAATATGGTTTACTTTTCCATTTATTTAGATTTTCTATAATGTTTTTCAAAAAGGTTTTATTCCTTCATAAATTTGCTAATTTATCCCTATTTTTTAAAATATATTTTTAATTCCATCCTTTTAATGGTTTCTTTTGTAAAATGATAGTTTCTAATGTTTGTTTCTGGTACATAGAGATGCAGTAAATTTTTGTATTTTTTATATAGCAAATTTTTAATCTACCTTATTTATTCTGATAATTTATCTGTATAGTCTCTTTGGCTTTCTACATAATCGTATCTTATATAACTCTTGGCAGGGAGGGATAAAAATAGGCAGGAACTTGGTGAAGATCAGCCTGTGGACCCTGGATTTCACCTTTGATGGAGAAAAAATACCAGTGTGGAATGTGCCATACCCTTCAGGGTTCTGCGAGAAAAGAGCTGGCCCACTCCAGCGATCACAGGAAAGAGTTTAATGAAAGGACAATTCTGGAAGTGTGGGCAGAGTTAAGGCAACTAATAAGCAATGGTGAAGCACCCAGGGACTAGCAGCAGCAGGGAGCTGTTACACCCCAGGACCTGAAAGGGCAAGGCAGGGAGTGGCCTAGAACCATGGGGATCCCAGGGACCAGGCTCCCATAGGTAAGTGGAGAGGCAGAGAGAGAATTGGGGGTACCCTAAACTTTCCACTTTCAATGTTTGATTTCCTGCCAGTGCCCCCTTTGGCCAGACCCAAGGAAGCCAGAGAGCTGGGTCCAGGTGAAACAGTCCATCAAGGTCAGCCTCCCGGGACCTGGAAGAGGGTGTAGAAGGACAGTGGAGGGATCTGGAGGGACGAATGGAGGACAACAACCATAGCCACTGTCTGCTGAGTGCCCTCTACTGAACACCACGTGAGGGCTTGAACATGTGCTGACTCATTTGATTCTCACAAGAACTTTATTCAGTCAGCACTGTTACTTCCCCGTTTTATGGATGAGGAAACTGAGGGTTGGGTGTGTAATTTGCAAATATTTTCTCTCAGCCTGTAGCTGGTCTTTTCATTCTCTTAACGGTGTCTTTCACAGAGCGAAAGTTTTTAATTTCAATGAAGTCCAAATTATCTTTTTCTTTTATGGTTCATGCTTTTGGTGTCATACATAAGAACTCTTAGTCTAACTCTAGATCATGAAGATTTTTTTTTTCTGTTTTCTTCCAAAAGTTTTATAGTTTTATGTTTTACATTAAATCTGTGAGTTAATTTTTACATAAAGTGTGATGTTTAGGCTGAGATACTTTTGTTTGTATTTTCTGCATCAGTTGGTATGTTTATTTGCTTTTTTATTCTTTAGGCTGTTAATACAGTGATTACATTGGTTGATTTTCAAATATTGAACCAGCCTCGCATTCCCAGGAAAAACCCCACTTAGTTGTAATGTTATTCTTTCTATGTATTGATGGATTCAATTTGCTTATATTTTATTTTGAGGATCTTTGCATGTATGTTCTCGAGGGACATTGGTGTTTAGTTTTCTTTTCATGTACTTTCTCTATCTGATTTTGGCATCAGGGTAATGCTGAACTCATAAAATGAGTTGGGAAGTGTTCTATTTTTATTTTCTAGAAAAGATTGTGTAGAATTGGTATTATTGGTAGATTTCACCAGTGTTCCAGGCTTAGGGATGTCTTTCTTGAGAGTTTTTAAACTACAAATTCAATTTCTTTAATAGTTATAGGACTACTCAGGTCATCTATTTAATCTTGGGGAGTTTTGGTGGATTATAGTTTTCAAGAACTTGGTCCATTTCATCGAAGTTGTCAGATTTATGTGCATAGAGTTCCTTGTAGTATTCCCTTTTATCCTTTTGATGTCTGTAGGGTCTGTGTTGGTAGCCCCTCTTTCACATTCCTGATATTGCTAATTTGTGTCTTCTCTCCTTTTTCTTTGTCAGTTTTGCTGGAGGTCTATCAGTTTTATTGTTCTTTTCAAAGAATCAGCTTTTTAAAAAAAATTTTTTCTCCATTTTTCTGTTTTCAATTCATTGATTTCTGCTGTCATATTTATTATTTCCTTCTTTCTGCTTGCTTTGGGCTTATTTTGCTCTATTTTTTTAAGTTCCTTAAATTTAAAGCTTAGATTATTGATTTGAGACCTTATTGTCTAATGTATTTGATGCTATAAATTTCCTTCTAAGCGCTGCTTTAGCTGCATCCCATAAATTTTGACATGTTGTGTTTTCATTTTCATTCAGTTTGAAATGTTTCCTATTTGCTCTTGAGAAGTTCTTTGTGATTCATGGATTATTTAGAAGTGTGTTGTTTAATTTCCAAGTGTTTGGAGGTTTTCCTCTTTTTTTCTGTTGTTGATTTCTAGGTTAAGTCCATACTTTGTATGGTTTCAATTCTTTTAAATTTGTTAAGGTTTGTTTTATGACACAGGATGTGGGTCTGTTTTTGGTGAATATTCCATGTGCATTTGAAAAGAATGTGTATTTTCTGTTTCAAATGGAGTCTTTTGTAAATGTTGATTAGATCCTGTTGGTTGATGATGTTACTGACTTCTTCTCTGTCCTTGCTGATTTTCTGTCTACTTATTCTATCAATCATTGAGAGAGGAGTGTTGAAGCCTCCAACTATAATTGTGAATTTGTCTATTTCTCTTTTCAGTACTGTCAGCTTTTGTTTCCTGTGTTGTGAAGCTCTGTTGTTAAGTGCATACACATTTAGGATTGTTATGTCATCTTGGGGAATTTATGTTTTTATCATTATGTAATGTCTCTCTTTTTTTCTGGTAATTTTCTTTGCTCTGAAGTCTATTTTGTCTGATATTAATATAACCACACCTGTTTTCCTTTGATTAGTGTATTCATGGTATAACTTTTCCCATCCTTTCACTTTTGATCTACCAGTGTCATTATATTTGAAATGAGTTTCTTGTAGAGAGCATGTAGTTGGATCTGTTCTAAAAAAATTCTGTTCTGACAATTTCTGTGTTTTAATTGGCATCTTTAGACTATTTATATTTAATGTAATTATTGACATGTTTAGATTTAGGTCTACCATTTTGTTATCTGTTTTCTCTTTGTTCCCTCTGCCTTTCATTCCTCTGTTTCACTGTTCCTTCTTTCTTTAAATTATTTGGAACTTTTTTTTTAGTATTCCATTTTAATTTATTTCTCATGTTTTTCACTATATCTCTTTGTCCTCTTGGTTTTTGTTTTATTTGTTGTTAGTGGATGCTGTAGTGATTACAGTGTACAAACTTATCTTTTCACGGTCTATTTAGAGTCAGTGTTATAACACTTTAGGCTCAGTGTAGACGCCTTACCACAATGTAGGTCCCTTTACTTTCCCCTCTTTATGTTGTAGTTGTCTTATGTATTACATCTATATGCAGTGAAAATCCCAGCAATGTTACAATTTTTGCTTTCAATTATCAAGCATATTTTAAAGAACTTAAGAGCAAAAATAATCTATTTACTCACATATTTACCATTTCTGTTGCTTTTTCTTTATTCCTGTTGCTGCAAGTTTCCCTTAGAGATTTATATCCTTTTTGTCTGAAAAACTTCCTTTAGCAGTTCTTTTAAAGTATGTCTGCAGGCAATGAATTCTCTTAATTTTCCTTCATCTGAAGTGCATTTATTTTGCCTTCAGTCCTGAAGGATATTTTTGCTAGATTTAGAATTCTAGGTTGACAGTTCTTTTCTTTTAGCACTTTATAAAGTGCTATTTTTGGCCACTATAGTTTCTGATGAAAAATCCACAGTTGTTTCAATTCTAATTTATATATCATTTTTCTATGGCTACTTTCAAGGTTTTCTGTCTATAGTTTTTAACAGTTTGATTATAATGTATTTTGGCATGAGTTTCTTTTTGGGGTTTTTGGAGCTTTTGAATTTGTAGGTTTATGTTTTTCACCAAACTTGAGGAATTTTTAGCTGTTGTTTTTTCAAATATTTTTCTGCACCATACTCTTTCCCCTTTCCTTCTGGGACTCCAATGACATGAATGTTAGACCTTTTGGTATTGTCCCACAGGCGCCTGAGGCTCTGTTCTTTTTTTTTTTTTTTTTTCAGTCCTTTTTCTCTGTTATTCATATTTGATAATTTGTATTGCTGTATCTTCAGATTCATTGAATATTTCCTCTGTCATCTCCTTTCTACTATTGAGCCCACCTAGTGAGTTTTTAATTTTGGCTATTGTAGTTTGCAGTTCTAAAAATTCCATTTAGCTCTTTATATCTTCTATTTTTTTGCTGAGACTTTCTAGTTTTCCATTCATTGACTTGTTGAAGCTTTTTAAATAACAGCTCCTTTAAAGTGTTTGCCTGATAATTGTAATATCTGCATCATGTCAGCAGTGAGCTGAGATTTTCCTGGGCTAATTTATCTTGGACATTTTAAGTATTGATGTGAGACTCTGGGTCTTGTTTAAATCCTATGGTGATTGTAGATATTTTTGTGTTACTAGGCCGTTGATTTAGTTGGGTTCAGGCCGCAAGTTCCAACCAGCCTTCCCTGTGTTGTGTTTTCAATGTCAGTTCTGTTTTCAAAGACTTTGTGGTGCGGTTCAGCTCTGATCTGCACGTGTGCCACTCAGTTGGGCTGTCTGGTACCTAGGCAGTGGTCATTCTGTAGTTCAATTCACATCTTTGGTATGCTGTTTAGGGTCAGTCCATGCATGTGCAGCTTGGGAGTGAGCCCACAAGTTCTTAAACAACTTTATTTGGTTGCTTTCCTGAACTGCCCCTTTCTGCTACCTCTCTGGTAACTTCTGGTTCCCTGGAGTTCCTTTTTTTTAAAAAATTTTATTTTTGTTGTTGTTGAGAATATGCATGGCAGAACATACACCGATTCAACAATTTCTGCATGTACAGTTCAGTGACATTGATTCTGTTCCTTGAGTTATGCAACCATTCTCACCATCCTTTTCTAAGTCATTCCTCCCCCATTAATATAAACTCCCCACCTAGGGCTCCTTTTTCGTCTCCTCCTCCAAGTCTACTTGACCAATTCCATAAACTCCAGTTGAGCACCCATTATAAACACTTCGTAGCCCTTGCTGCTGGGGCCCTTTGTCCTGCACTCATGCACCCACCTCGCCTACCTCACCATGAGCAAGATGGTCTTACCTTCCTGGGGTTTATAATCTACAATTGGAGTCAGATCATTCAGGACTATAGCAAGGCTGACCAAGAAGGGTTGTGATGGGGACCACGAATGAAGTGTGAAAGAAAACCAGGGCCAGGAGAGTTGAGTTGTTATGGTACCCTTAGCCTCTTGAGATGGGGATGGTGAGGTCTTTGAATGGAGCATCTTAGGTGGGCCAAGTGGTAGCCAGAACTGAGGCAGAGCCTGGAAAATCTAGCCCCCTCACTTCATACTCTTAGTTCACCAACCTCAGATCAATTCTTCTCTAAACTGACCCATAAATTGGTCACCTTTTTGGAGGGGTTGTGCCTCTTTTATCTGGGAAATGCCGTAACAATCATTTGTCAGAGACTAAAAGGGAGGGGAGAGTATCCTAAATGATTGAAAATGGGCCGGCACTTTCCTGTACAAAATGCTCTATGCCTTAATCCATAATTTATTATGAGTTTGCCAAGTCGAATTAAACTCTTGAATTGCAAATTACCAGGCTGGAAGCACTCAGGTTTGCCTCTGTTCTCTTCAATTCTTTAAAGCTAAGCTGTTTTCTCCTTTTCATCAGCAATAGCTACTTCATCCCATTTGGCAAGATTATCGAGGGGTGTCACTTCTTTGGCATAAATATACCCAAGTCACACAGGACTGGAGCCCCTTGGCATGGATGTGGGCTGTATTTAAAAGCAAAGCCAGACACAGAGTTGCACATGGGCTTGCATTTTGAGTTCAACACTCCAGGACTTCCTGGAACTAGTACTATCAATGTGATTAGCTTTGGTTCTAAACACCGGGGGGAGGGAGTATGCTGCAGTTCCTATTCCTGGGAATAGCACTTGCCCTGAACAATGTGGGCTACTCATGAGCCCCAGTCACCACTTCTGCCAAACAAAAATCTCAGCTGAGATGGCTCCACGGCCTGTCGCAGTCTTATCAAAAGCAGCAGGACATCCCTGTGTCTAATTCTAGAAGATCCTGCTTTCCCTTTTCAGATTTTCCTTTAAGAAACTTACTACCCCAAACCATGCTGCGGTCCAGGAATGTGAGCAGAACCCTGCTATGTCAGGTAGTCCTCCCAGGTGCTCCCTCATGGGCAAGAGTGCTTGGTCTGATTGGCTGCCTTGGTGTGGCCGAGGCCAGGTGTTGGAGCTCAGCTGACCAGTGGAACATAAAACACCCTGGGATCTACACAGTCAGGAGCCTAGCTTCTCTGCTCAAACCTTCTTCCTGATCCAGAAGAAAGCAAAAATCTCAGAACCAGGCACCACGCTAGCACTTTATCCAACCTCATATGACCCTACATAGGGTTGTGTTGGTATTATTATTGTTCCCATTTTACAGATGCAGGACCTGAAGCTTGCCCCAAGCCATAGTTAGAAGCAGCAAGACTGGCATGTGGATCCAGGCACGTGGTATGCAGGGTTTGCGCTTTGACTCCTGGGCTATAGGGCTGTGCCGGGCCACTCTGGTAGGACCCAAATACCACACAAAGTCTGTCTGCTCTGGGTCTTGGTTTGTGTCATTCATGGCTGGCCCTGCCCACAGGTTTGATTGCCCCTTTCATGTGTCCCCATGGAAACTGGTGTGTCTCTCCCTCACTGCCATTACCAAACATGTTGCCAGGATTTGTTTACCTACTGTCTCCTGCACGAAGGCTTTTTAAAGGTACTTATTCATTTATTCTGTTACACACCAAGCCTTTACTGAGCATCTCCTAGATAGTCTAAGTGCTGGGGATAACCAAAAAAAAAAAAAAAAAACCAAACCTGCTGTCGTCCAGTCGATTCTGACTCATAGCAACCCGATAGGACAAAGTAGATCTGCCCCATAGGGTTTCCAAGGAGAGCCTGGTGGATTTGAACTGCTGACTTTTTGGTTAGCAGCTGTAGCTATTAACCACTACACCACCAGGGTTTCCGCTGGGAATAAAGCAGTGAACAAAAGAGCTAAGAGCCTTGTTCTCATGAAGCACACATTCTAGTTGTGGGAGACAGACAATAAACAAGACAAATAAATGGAACATGTAGTCATGATGTCAGCTAGTGATGGGTGCTGGGGGAAGTGATTCAGCAGGAAGAGCTGTTGCGGGGGTGGTGTCAGGACATGAAGATGACCCAGCTAAAAGAGACTTGAGGGGAGCAGCTAAAGAGGGAGGAGAGAAACCAGTTGGAGCGGATATATCAATGGGGAGGGTGGGGTGCATCCCTTATCCCAATCCTTGCCACATAACTGTTGAAAAGTAGAAGGCAGAGAGTGGGATGGAGGTGGGAGGGAAGAAAGAAGGAAAGGGAGAAATATGCTACCATATTGTTGGTGACCCTGATTCTGACTGGCAAGGAGCCAGAGGCATCTAGACCGCTGAGTGACCATGAAAGAAACCAGTCTTTCCAGTCTTAAAACGTTTGTATTCAAATGTTTCTGGTGTTGAAATGTTCACCCTAGAATTCAGAGGTGTAGACTCCTGAGGTTGAGTTGTTAAATGGTCACCTGTGCATCCGACCACATAGATAAATTCCCTTGAGCACAGGTTGTCCTTCTCTTTCCAACCAAAACTTAAGGAACGTCACATGGATGGAGACACAGGATTCAGCTGGCCTGGGCTGGTTAGTTTATATGATTTTTATTTGTTTGTTTTTTGTTTTAATAATCCTTTATTGTGTTTTTGGTGAAAATTTACACAGCAAATTAGGTTCCCGTTTGACAATTTTTCTCAAGTTGTTCAGTGACATTAGTTACATTTTTCACAATGTGTAAACACTTTCATTAATTGCATTCTAGTTGTTCAGTTTTCAGTACTGTAGTTTCCCTGCCTCCCTTGTCTTCTTCTCTCTGCTTTAGAGTAATTGTTGACCTTTTTGTATATGAGTATAGACGGTTTTTTAATGGAGCCCCATACTCATGGGTAATATCCTTTATTTTGTGTACCAATCTGTTATTTTCCTAAAAGGTAACCTCAGGGGATAATTTCAAGATTTGAAGAGTACCTCAGGGCAATAGGCTTATATGATTTTTTGAGTGATGGTTTCTGGGGGAAATATGGTGGCTATCTCTGTGATTTCAATTTGATATCCTTAACTTCCCCTCAGTAATCTAGAATAGTCAGCCCCTCACATATGAATTTAAATTCTGTAAACCCTTACTGAGGTTATTTAAAAGCTTGGTTTGTACAACCTCTTTGCACAGTGTACCTGCAGTGTGGGCAAAGTGCCCAACCACGTGTCCCAAGCTCCTGCTTAGAGTGCTAGACAACTACCACAATGACCATAATAACAATAACCCATTGCTGTTGAGTCGATTCTGACTTATAGCTACCCTATAGGACAGAGTAGAACTGCCCCATAGAGTTTCCAAGGAGTGCCTGGTGGATTTGAACAGCTGACCTTTTGGTTAGTAGCCATAGCACTTAACCACTATACCACCAGGGTTTCCATAATAACAATACTTATAGTATTATCAATCATATTATAGCATATAATTGTTGAATGGTCATCTATGTGTTCTATCACTCAGATGAATTCCATTATGATGATGATGATGATGATGATGGTGGTAATTGTTATCTGGGTCTTTGCCTTAGGGTGGCTTATCTAGAGAAGCAAAACCAATAAAGCATATAAATATATATATATATATATAGAGAGAGATTTGTATCAAGGAAATGGTTCATACAATTGTAGAGGGTAGAACAGTTGTAGCAGATGGAACATCCCAAGTCCGTAGGTCAGGATAGAGGCTTCCTCTGATTCACATAACCACAGGGGCTGGCAAACCCAAGATGGGTAGGTCGGAGAGCAGTGCTCTTGCTCACAGGCTGTGAAGACCGATGAGTCCCATGATCAGCAGGCAAGGTGTCAGGTAAGCTGCTAGCTCAAGTCCCAAGAACCAGAGGTCAGATGAACAGGAGCCAGCTGCAGGATCCAGAGTGAGCAAAAGCCCTCACACCTTGCCAGAATGCCCATTTATATTTGACGCAGGTCACATGTCCAAGGAAACTCCTTTCAACTGGCTACTCACATTAGATCCCATCATGGAGGTGATCACATTATATCAAATCTCATCATGAAAGTGATCACATCATGATATGACTGCCAAACTACGTCATAACTGCCAAACCACTGAGAATCACGACCTACCCAAGTTGACACACGACCCTAATGATCACAGACTCCAAACAGGGACTTGGCATGTATGGTCTGGAACTTTGTCCACACTATAGGTATACTATGTAACTTGCAAAGAGGTTATAATATTATGTTTAATGCTAACATTAATGTATTAAAAGTAATACCTTTTATCATACTGATGATGGTTGCCATGGATTGGGAGTTCAGTGCAGGCTGGGCCTGGCTGAGTGTTACTGTCCATTATCTCATTTAATCTTTGCAGCACTACTGTGGAGGTGGTGTTATTATCACCCCTATTTTACACCCCTGCTTTGCAGTATCTAGGCTTGCCGAGGCTGTGTGTCTTGTTCAAGGTCCCACAATGAGTTCCAGAACTGAGATGGAAACACAGTTGTGCTTTTGGCACCTTGTTCTTTTTTTAAAAGGCCGTGTCTCATGAAGCCAAAGCAGTATCACCCCAGCAAGGCTTTCACCTTCTTAGGCCTCCATTTCCCCATCTGCAAAATGACAGAATTGAACTCGAGCGTTGAAGTCCCTTCCGGCCTTACCCTTCTGCAATTCTGATCACTGTTACCTGCAGAGTAAAGACATATCTCCTTTAATTTGTGTTAAAATTTCTTCTAAGCTTCAAGGAGCATCCAATATCTTTTTCATCTCTTCCCGGTGGAGACAGGATTTCAGGAGTAAGAGGTTATACTTCTAATTATGCGCTTTGGTTGTTCAAAAGCAAAACAAAACCCCTTCCAAAATAAACAGGCTTTCTTGCTTTTAGGGAGAAAAATGACACATATGCATATTCATTTATATGGTAATTATTATTATTTAGCTACACAGGGACTAGAATTGGTAATTTAGAGCACAAGAAGAATGCGGGGAATAGTGTTCAGGGAAAAATAATGCAATCATAACCCATCAGGATTCTGTAGTTAATGCTGGCTTTTTTTCTTTCTTTTTTTCCTCTAATGCAAGCTCTTTGAAGGATTTCTTTGAAGTGACCATCAAATGTGTTAAAGAAAGAGAAATTAGCACTTTGTATTGGAACTATCAGAAGGAGGTGGGCTCTACCTGCTGGAGACCCATTAGCCATTCTTTAGGGACTGTCAGGTTCTTGAGGTTAGGGTGTCCAATTCTTCAAACCACATCTCTAGGGCAAAGGGAAGCTAAGAAATAAGGTGGTGAGCCCAGGAAATCTGGAGGGGGGAAAGCTCAATACCAAAGAGATTCTGGATTTTACCTTGACCAGAGTCAGATTTTACCTCGCAGTCCATTGCATTTGGATTACTAACAACCCCTCTCCCTTATCTGGCATCTCATCCATCTCCCTACAGCTACCCAGGTTTCTTCCCAATTCTTTCTTCACATTGCAGCTAGAGGGATCACTTTTTAAAAACCACAGGAATATATTTCTTGATCTTAGCACCTTCATAGGGCTCAAAATTCAAAAGGTACCAAAGCCTCCTTCTCACTCCTGTCCCCTAGCCACCCAGTTCCTTTCTCCAGAGGCAAGTGATGTTGATACTTTCTTGAAAGTATATCCTTCTGAAGATTATTTTATGCATATAAAAGCAACATTTGTCTTTTTAAAACAAATGTTATTGTGTCCCTCCCTGCTGATAACCTTTACTACTTCCTTTTCTTCTTAGTGTACATCCTTAAGCCCCTGCATGGCCTGGGCCTGCTGCAGCCCAGCTTCATCCCTCGGGCCTCTCATCCATGCCTTCTGTGTCCACTGCCTTCCATTTTTCTTCCAGCTCACACTGCTTCTGCCGTGCTCAGTGCTTTTGTACACCATGGCAGACAAGCAGAAGTGGCTCACGGTGATTCCTGTCTCCTGGTGTCCATGCCTCATGTCATCCCTCCGCTTGAGTGAGGTGGGACCTATGACTTGCTTCTAATTAATAGAATATAGCAAAAGTAAGGGAATGTCACTCCTGTGATTATGTTATATGAGATTAAGTTCTAGCAGATGGGGCAGAGATTTCTCCTTGCTAGCTTAGTGAAGTAAGCTGCAATGTTGGAGAAGCCCACAGGGCAAGGAACTGTGGGTGGCATCTAGGATCTGTGGGCAGTGTCCGGCCTCTGGCCAGCAAAAAGCTGGGATCCTTAGTCATACAGCCGCAAGGTTATGAATTCTGCCAAGAACCTGAACGCACTTGGAAGTGGATTCTCTTCAGTTAAGCCTTCAGATGAGAATGCAACCCGACTGATACTTTGATTACAGTGGTGTGAAGCCCTGAACAGAGAACCCAGCTAAACTGTGTCTAGACTGCTGACCCATGGAAACTGTGGATAGTTAAGTGTGTTATTTTAAGCAGCTAAGATTGCAATAATTGGTTACACAGCAACAGAAAACTAATCTGCACGAGCTCTTTTCACTACCCAAAGTACCCCTACCCTTAGCCGGACAACTACTTGTCTTAGTTGCTTGATCCTTAGTCTCAGCTTCGTCATTTCTTCAGGGAGGCCTCCCCTGAGCTCCCTGACTTCTAGACTAGACTAGGTTTCCTGTTACACATGCTTCTCTTCTTTGGCACTTTCACAGTTGTATTTAGGACTGTGAGTTCTGTGAGGGCAGGGGCTGCTTCTGTCCCACCCACCACAGAATCCCCCATCATCTCGTGTGGTACCTGGCCTAGGCTGCATGCTCAGTAAATATTCGCGATATGAATGAATGAATGAATACCATCCAGATAATGCATTGCCACAGCAGTGAAATCCTATCCTATCCAACTTGCTGTTGGCCTAGGGAAGGGGAGGCACTTAAAATCTGAATGTCCTAATATGAACATACTTGTCTTAAAGTTTTCTGGGGGCAAATTTTTTTGCTTATTGCTCTGGCTCGGTTTTACGTGAGCTGTGGAGATCTGTTTAGCAACTTTTCTCCTTACGTCTTAAAATTGTCCATTGTTGGTGCTTTCATGTTTCCCATTCATCTCTGTAGTCTCCTACACCTTTATCAGGTTCAACTGCTGCACCCTAAGGGTGGCTTTGGCCACAAGACCCAAGGTTTACATTTTTGAGAACTGATCTTCCAATTTGATCTTGGTGCCCGGTGCTGTGAGATTTTTCTGAATTCTCTCTCTTCATTCCTTCAGTCGACTGTAACAAGGATCAACCATCAGGATGTTTCATTTTAAAAACATGAAATATACTCGTATCAAAAAAGTGAGCATGCCTGTGGATGAATTCCAATTTATCTTATCAATGTCTTTTAAAAAATCATCTTTAGAAATCTTCCTACCTAAAACCTGCTTTTATCTAAGGGAGAAACTGAGGCCTGGGTAGAGGATGGGACTTGACTGAAGTCAGAGATCAGTGAGCCAGGACAGCAGGGCATTTTCCATGCCATCACACCACACCACACCTGGCTGCCGGGCTGGGCCTCAGCCAAGGACTCTGTGAGCTTGTGCCAGGCCCTTTGACAAAGGCATTTTTTGTGTCACCAGAAGGACATCATACCTGGTAAAGTAGAGGGTCAGCGAAAAAGAGGGAGACCCTCCATGAGATGGATTGACACAGTGGTTGCAACATGGGCTCAAACATGGCAACAATTGTGAGTATGATACAGGACTGGGCAACGTTTCGTTTTGTTATACGTAAGGTCGGTATGAGTTGGAGCCAACTCTATGGCAACTAACGTAACGATAGAGCCAGACTGAGTCAGAACGTCACAAGCTGGAAAATACCTGGCTAAGAGAAAAAGAAATGTTTTCGTGTATGAATGCCACCACCCTACCCCTCCCAGCTTGGGGGGAGGAAGAAAGACTTGTGCCTGCTTATGATGGCTTGTCATGGCGTTTTATAACCCACGAAGAGGCAGAGGTCCCCATGCATCAGGAATGTGATTTGATGGCCTCTGCAGATGGCTCCAGTCTGCCTCTCTGGTCGGAACCATCCCTCATATATCTAGGCTGGCAGACAGTAGCTGGGAGAGTACAGAAAAGAACCAGTGGAAAGAGTCTGCTCAGGCCTTGGTACATTCCAGCATAGAGTGCCCCATCATTCACAGACAGTCAAGGTCAACTCTCGGGCAGCAGTGCATGGTCTGCTGCATTGGCCCGCTCGCCTCTCTCATTGAGGGCGATGATAACAAAAGCGGAGCACTTAGCACTGTGCCTGGCCCTGAGGTCCACTTAGGCAGAGGTAAGACATTTTTCCCGTGCTAACAGAACTGGGTGAAGACAATTAGAAAGGATCATATGTGAGTAGAAGAATCAGCTTCATATATCGCTTTGTGTTAGGAAACAGTACTGTATGCTTCCGGGGTCAGCCCATAACCCACTAGCAAGCGGCACAGTACACTTTCAGCAGCTTAAGTGAGGTCTCTAACGTCCTCGTGCCTGGAAGAATGAGAATTAGCAGGCTTAAAAGTAGTACCTGAGGAAAAAGAAATCAATAAAATTTCAGAGCCAGCAGCGGCCTGCCTCCCTCACACCTATCCATTTGCCTCAGTTTTTCTTTCATTCGTGAGTTCCATTTGAGATCGTGTTCTTCCTCTCTGCAGGTGAGGCCTAGTTGAAAAAGCTGCATAGCTAATGCAAGATGCTGAGTACTCAGAGTGCCAGCTTGCAGCTTTTAAGACTTAGCTGGGCCGTCCATTGGGGCAGGGCCTTTAGTTTGACCAAGGCAGGAATCAGCTTCTTCAGTACTCAACTGGTATTTGATACTCTCCTCAATCTCCCTTCTGTCTTGCTCACAGCATTTCTTCTTTGTTCTTCCTAAACCACGAGCCCTAGTCGAAGCCAAACTTTGGCTAGCAAAAGCGAGACCTGCTGGGTCTTTGCATCCCCTCCTGATACCTCTAAAGGGAAGGCTGCAGAGGGACACGACTCCCAGACTGCATTCTGGTTACTGAATTCAAACATCTCTTTTCATGCCCAGGACCTGGTAAGATTCCTAAATTCCCCACCAAATGCAAGCAAGTGAAAACAGAACCTGCCCATGGGACTTGTGGGTAGTTCATTGGAATGTGAGCGAGCTTCTGGTTCAGCGAGTTCAAAAAATGTTACCTGGTCCCACGACTGTTTAGGTCTGTGATCTTGTTATAGTAAAAATCAGGAAGAATAAACATAAAAGCCAGAACTAAGCCCAAATGTATGTGGTGAAGAGCAGAATTGGTCCATCGAGATAAAGATAAAAATAATGACATTTATTAGCACATAACATGTGCCAGACAATGTGCCAAGCTTTGAGGCATTTTCTGGTGGAATCCTCACCACTGTCCTGTGAGGTTTTCACCCAACAGCTAAGACTTATGGGGCACCCATAAGCTTTACTCAAATTGAATTTATAATTCCCGTGACTTCCTTACATACATGTAACAAAAGAGTGTAGTAAAATTAGCAAATACAAAACTACTAAACATGGTTTTTAGAAACCATACACCTGATATATGTCTATTCCTTAGCTTATTAGTTGCAGTGTACAATGCAACTACTGTTGAGGAGGAAACAGAACAATGTACAACTGAGTCCCTGATTTCATTCAGCTCTCGGTGTGGGTAGTTGTTTGGTACAGCAGTCATCCCCATTTTACAGACAAGCAGACTGTGACACCGCCAGCCCACCTGCTGACCCAAGGAAAGTATAAATGTGTTACCTAAAAGAAAAACAAACCTAGAAATCCATCAAGTATAAAACATCTGGTTCCACACAGCCACCTCCTTCAGCTGAAGAAGGAATGTCATCATCAAACGCAAAACTTAGACCATTCTGCCGTACTTTGGCCATTCTCAGCAAATTCCTGGAGTCAGGAAGAAGGTCTCTGATGCACACTGGAAGCAGGTCTTTTTCGGGTAGGGGGTGTTTCCTTCATCGTTGATAAAACGCGAAATTATGCTTTGTGTTCATAGGCTCACTTCTTTTATATCTCCTTTAATATTATGGAGACTCTCAGTTATTTCACCACAAAAGAGGTGAACCTTAGAGTGATTTCAGTACTGAGTTAAAATGGTATCTGGGGGTCATACTCTTGAAGTTTCTCCAGTCTCTATCAGGCCAGTAAGTGTGTTTTTTTTGTGTGTGTGTGAGTTAGAATTTTGTTTTATATATTTCTCCAGCTTTGTCCGGGACCCTCTATTGTGATCTCTGTCAGAGCAGTCGGTGGTGGGAGCCGGGCACCACCTAGTTGTGCTGGACTCAGTCTGATGGAGGCTGTGGTAGATGTGGTCCATTAGTCCTTTGAACTAACCTTTCCCTTGTATCTTTGGTTTTCTTCACTCTCCCTTGCTCCAGATGGGGTACGACCAGTGGAGTATCTCAGATGGCTGCTTACAAGCTTTTAAGACCCCAGATGCTACTCACCAAAGTAGAACGTAAAACATTTTCTTTTTAAACTATGTTATGTCACTTGAGCTAGATGTTCCCCAAGGCCATGGTCCCCAGCCCTCAGCCCAGTAATTCAGTCCCTCAGGGAGTTTAGATGTGTCTGTGAAGCTTCCATGACCTTGCCTTGGTCAAGTTGTGCTGACTTCCCCAGTATTGTGTACTGTCTTACCCTTCACCAAAGTTATAACTTACCTATTGTCTAGTTAGTGTTTTTGCCTCCTCACCCCTCCCCTCCCTCATATCCGGCAAAAATTGTTTTTTTCTGTGTGTAAATCTTTTCAGGAAACCCTGGTGGTGTAGTGGTTAAGAGTTCGGCTGCTAACCAAAATGTTGGCAGTTTGAAACCAACAGGTGCTCCTTGGAAGCCCTATGGGGTAGTTCTACTCTGTCCTATAGGGTCACTGTGAGTCGGAATTGACTCGACGGCAACAGGCTTTATGGTTAAACCTTTTCATGGGTTTTTATAATAGTGGTCTGATACAGTATTTGTCCTTTTGTGATTGACTTATTTTACTCAGCATAATGCCCTCCAGATTCATCCATGTTGTGAGATGTTTCACAGATTCATCGTTGTTCTTTACCATTGCATAATATTCCATGCCAATACACACAATACATAGTTTATTTATCCATTCATCTGTTGATGGACACTTAGGTTGTTTCCACCTTTTTGCTATTGAGAATAATGCTGCAGCGAACATGGGTGTGCATATGTCTGTTCGTGTGATGGCTCTTCTTTCTCTAAGATATATTCCTAGGAGTGGAAGAGCTGGATCATATGGTGTCATGGACTGAATTGTGTCCCCCCAAAATATGTATCAATATGGCTAGGCCATGATTCCTCGTATTGTGTGGTTGTCCTCCATTTTGTGATTGATATAATTTTCCTGTGCGTTTTAAATCCTCATCTCTGCCTGTGGTTAATGAGGGAAGAATAGATTATGTTAAAGTGGATTAGGATGGAACGTAACACCATTGCTCATCCCTGATCCAATGTAAAAGGAGTTTCCCTGGGGTGTGGCCTGCACCACCTTTTATCTTACAAGAGATAAAAGGAAAGGGAAGTGAGCAGAGAGGGGGGACCTCATACCACCAAGAAGCAAGATTCTTGCCAGGAAAATAGCACATCCTTTGAACCCAGGATACCTCCACTGAGAAGCTCTTAGTCCCAGGAGGGAAAGGTTGAGTGCAGGGACCTTCCTCTGGAGCCGACAGAGAGAGAAGGCCTTCCCCTGGAGCTGATGTCCTGAATTTGGACTTCTAGCCTGCTAGATTGTGAGAGGATTAATTTCTCTTTGTTAAAGACATCCACTTGTGGTATTTCTGTCATAGCAGCACTAGATAACTAAGACATATGGTATTTCTATTTCTTGCTTTCTAAGGAAGCACCATATCATTTTCCAAAATGGTTGTACCATTTTATATTCCCATCAGCAGTCCATAAGAGTTCCAGTATCCCTGCAGCCTCTCCAACATTTAGTTTCTGTTTTTTTGATTCATGCCAGTAATGGTGGGGTGAGGAGGTATTTCATTGTAGTTTTGATTTGCACTTCTCTATGGCTAGTGATTGTGAGCATTTCATCATGTGTCTGTTAGCCTCCTGAATGTCTTCCTTGGTGAAGTGTCTATACAAAACCAACAGCCAACATCATTCTTAATGGAGAGAGGCTGAAAACATTCCCCCTGAGAGCAAGAACAAGACAAAGATGCCCTTTATCACCATTCCTATTTAACATTGTGCTGGAAATCCTAGCTAGAGCAATAAAGCAATAAAAAGAAATAAAGGGCATCTAAATTGGTAAGGAAGAAGTAAAACTGTCCCTATTTGCAGATGATATGATACTACACATAGAGAACCCAAAAGACTTCACAAGAAAACTACTGAAACTAATAGAAAGATTCAGCAGAGTATCAGGATACAAGATAAACATACAAAAATCAGATGGATTCCTATACACCAATAAAAAGGATTACGAAAGGAAATCAATACCTTTTATAATGGTCCCTAAAAAAATAAAATACTTTGGAATAAATCTAACTGGGGATATAAAAGTTCTGTACAAAGAAAACTACAAAACACTATTGCAAGAAACCAAAGAGACCTACATAAATGGAAAAACATACCATGCTCATGGATAGGTAGACTCAACATTGTGAAAATGTCAATTTTACCCAAAACTATCTACAAATATAATTCAGTCTCGATCCAAATATCAACAGCATCCTTTAGCAAGATGGAAAAACTAAATCAATAACTTTGTATGGAAAAGGAAGAGGCCCCAGATAAGTAAAGCACTATTGAAAAGGAAGAATAAAGTAGGAGGACTCATACTACCTGACCTCAGAAACTACTGTACACCTAAGGTTAATCAAAACAGCCTGGTACTGATACAATGACAGACATGTTAACCAATGGAACAGAACTGAGAACCCAGATGTAAATCCATCTACCTATGGTTATCTGATCTTTGACAAAGGCTCAAAGTCCATTAAATGGGTAAAAGACAGTTGTCTTAGTCATCTAGTGCTGTTATAACAGAAATACCACAAGTGAATGCCTTTAACAAAGAGAAATTTTTTCTCTCACAGTCCAGTAGGCTAGAAGTCCAAATTCAGGGTGCCAGCTCCTGGGGAAGGCTTTCTCTCTCTGCCTGCTCTGGAGAAAGGTCCTTGTCATCAGTTTTCCCTTGGTCCGGGGGCATCTCAGTGCAGGAACCTCAGTTCCAAAGGATGCGCTCTGCTCCTGGTGCTGCTTTCTTGGTGGTATGAAGTCCCACTGTCTCTCTGCTCATTTCTTTCTTTTATGTCTCAAAAGAGATTGGCTTAAGACGCTACCTAATCTTGTAGACCTCATCAATATAACTGCCGCTAATCCATTTTATTACATCATAATGATAAGAGTTACAACATAGAGGAAAATCACATAAAATGGTGGACAGTCACACAATACTGAGAATCATGGCCCAGCTAAGTTGACAGATATTTTGGGGGGACATAGTTCAATCCATGACAATTGTCTTTTTAACAAATAATGCTGGCAAAACTGGATGTCCATCTGTAAAAAAATGAAACAGGACCCATACCTAACACCATACACAAAAACTAATTCAAAATGGGTCAGAGACCTAAATATAAAACCAAAAACTGTAAAGGTCATAGAAGAAAAATAGGGTTAACACCAGAGGCCCTAATACACTGCATGAATAGGATACAAACCATAACTAACAATACACAAACACCAGAAGATAAGCTAGATAACTGGGAATCTTCTAAAAATCAAACAATCATGTGCATCAAAAGACTTCACCAAAAGAGTAAAAAGAAAACCTACAGACTAGGATAAAATTTTTGGCTATGACAAATCTGACAAAGGTCTAATCTTTAAAATCTAGAGGAAAATCTAACACCTCTACAACAAAAAGACAAATAATCCAATTAAAAAATGGGCAAAGGATATGAATAGGTAGTATACTTTTGACTGTTGAACCAAAAGTTTAAAATTTACTTGGTGGGTTTCTAGAGCCTTTTTTTTTTTTTCTTTCCCTTTTTGGTAGCAGATTTATGCTTCCCTATACCCATAACGTGAGTCAGTATTTTATAGAGAAAATGTTAACAGAGTAGAGGAGCTGGATGCTGGTCCGCAGAACCACCAGCTGTTTGTTTTATTTCTCCTTGCGGTGTCATTGGGCTGGCATTAATTACACAGCTTTCATCCCACTGACAGTAGGAACACAGGATTTTCTTGTCATTGTTTTGACACTCACAGGTTTATAGATGTCATATGCATCCTCTGAGGAGTAGGGTTTTATTGATCAACAGCTCTGCTGAGGCCCTGGGCTGTGTGTTCCTCTAATACAAATGCAGTTAGGATTGTAGGGGATCAGAAGGGGAGGTCTGAACTCTACTCAGAAAACTTATGGCAAACATCACGGTGAGGCAGGGACTTCTGAGGGCTTTGCGTGTTGCAGTGTAGAGCGCAGTAAGTACACCCTCATTGTTCCCTCTTTTTAGACCCTAGTGTTGAGGCCATGACTGGTTGGTTGATGGGATATAAGGCATGTTAATGACATGTGCAGACCACCTGTCTGCATGCTGATCAGTAGCGTACCCAGTGTGGATAGGAACGAGCTTTTCGATGTGCTTTGTGCACCAGGGCAGCTAGTTTATTGATGTATGCATTACATCATGTGATCCTTCTCACTGCAGTCTGTAGGAAAAATAAACCAAATACCAGACCCGTTGCTGCTGAGTAGATTGACTCATAGCGACCCTATAGGACAGAGTAGAACTGCCCCATAGGGTTTTCAAGGAGCAGCTGGTGGATTCGAACTACTGACGTTTTTGTTTACAGTTGTAGCTCTTAACCGTTGCGCCACCAGGGATCCATCAAAATGCAGGATAGAGTCTGATATTCGAGCAAATGTAAATGGACTTTGGAGCAGTGGAGAGTATTGGAGAGGCACGGTGACTTTGGAAACGGAATTGAACTCAGAAGCACCAATCATGTCGCCATTTGAAGGTTAAACATTAAGTCAGAGGCCAAGGCGGAACACACAAAGCAAGAGGCCTGCTTCCTGAGAGCTAGAAACCCCTATCACAGGACTAGTTCAAAGCTCCTCTTTCTCCTGTTTTTAGGCTCTTTGTTCTTGTTTTTAGTTATTTGTCAACTGTGAAAAGAATGGTGAATAACAGAAAGCTGAAAAAAAGAATGAGCAGCTTCGATTTATTAAGCACATAATGCCTGCTAGACATTGTGCTGACACTGTATGTACATGGTCGCATTTAATCCTAAATACTATGAAGTACAGGCAGTATTATTATTTCTACTTTAAAATTAAGGAAATAGTCACACAGTTGGTGAGTAGGAGGGTCCAGGGTTCCCATCTACATCAAAATTATTAGTTGATAGGATTATAAAGAATTGTGGAAACTAAAAGTGGATGGTTTTTAGCATTTGTTTTTTCCCAAACTATAATCTGTAACATATTAACCCGAATTTCTACTATAAATCTACTGACTATAATTATTTATAAATTATTATTAATTATAAATAAAATAATATTAATTGCAAATAAAAATATTGATTAGAAAACAATTGAAATGTATCTTTTATTGGGATGCCTTTTATTTATTGAGACTTTGTGGAATTCACTAGTACTTAGGCTGATGAAGTCTCATTCTCTGAAGACGTAATGAAAAACCAAACCTGTTGCCTGTAGAGTCAGTTCCCACTCATGGTGATCCCATGTGTCAGAGTAGAACAGTTGGTTGGGATTGATTTTTTCCTGCCTTGAGTCAGCCAGTGGAGCCTGGAGCAAGGGAATGGGTATAGTGTCTGGAAGCAGGAGAGACTTGGACCTGAGTGGAAAGTGAGCTCAGCAAGTTGTGGAAAGTGGTCCCAGCCTCAGGGTGAGCTAGGAGTAAACGTACCTATGGAACTGAGCCTCCAGGGAGATTGAGTTTTACCTGGAAGAGAGGAATGACTTGTAGCAGTATGTGGTTCTGATGGAAGTGACTCAGAGAAAACTAGAGATGGCCAGCCCCAGAAAAAATGACCCCTGCAAGGCTAACGGTATTTGCGGGATGATGGGGATGAGGGAGCTGCTCCATGTAAAAGTGTGGCTCTGAGGGTCTGCCCAGTGTATTTTCCACTTCGTGGGACCCGAAATCCCAGCTTTGTAAAGCCATCCCTTTGTGGATCCAATCTTTTTCAGTCTTGTGGACATGCAAAAGCCCTGCACGTCAAATTGTTTTTTTTAGGGAGAGAAGGAACTGACGTTTGTGAAAAATCTACTTTGAGTCAGGCACTTTTTCATTGCACTTGTTATTAATGGCCTCATTAATCACTTAAATGATTTTCTGTTAGGTAGGTCTTATTGTCCCCATTTTACAGAGGAGAGACTTAGGGGTTAGGTAATTCAAGATCACTCAGCTCCCAGGTTAGAGCCAAGATTCCAACTCAGCCACAGCTGGGTCCATGGCCAGTGTTCTTCCTGCACCAGAGAGTCCAGCTTGAGGAAAAATGAGGGTACAGATGGACAGGCATGGGTGTCCCAGGTGAGGGAGAGAGTGCCCAGATTGGGAGCAGGGCAGGAATCAAGGGGCCGACTGCCTTGTTTAGAGTTGTGCCTGGATTAGTGGGTTTGGAATCGAGAGGGGGAAATGAAGCCTCAGGAGCCACTTGGAGGATATTGCAGCCTCTGAGAATTAGGCCGGGAGGCAAGTACCCCCTACCTTGAATCCAGCATTTGACCCTTGGGCTGTCCTTGGAATTTCCCAGGAAAGAAGCCATTTTAATTGTTGATGAGAGCTGTGTAGCTTGTCATTACCCCATTCCTCACCCACCACCCCAAGGGGCTTCCCCTTTTCTTTTCATCATTTCAGGGGAGTGAGCAGTAGGATAATCAGGGTGACTGACCAAAGCTAAATTATGACGTTTTAATGTCCAAAAGGCCTTTGGAGACAGGGCAACCACTTGTCTTGGTTTATGCCTATTTTTCCTACATAATTATTAATAGCATACCCATTCACTCTAAATATGTCTTGGTTAGACCATAAATCTTATGGTTCTCCTACTTAGAAGTCACCTAGTCCAAACCTCTCAGTTTTTACACATGAAGTTCAGCACCTTGGAAAAAGTCAAAAGATTAGTTAGGGAAACAGCTTTAAGTAACAGAATTGGTTAAGCCAGAGTTGAGTAGTCAGCGAAGTAAACCCAATGACAGTCCATCCCCTAGATGCTATTTGCTGGACAAGCCCCCAAATCCAGCATTGATTCTCCTGACCTTTCCAATATGGTACTGCACTTGGTGATCAATAAATACACAAATGAATTAACAAATGGATGGATAAGTGAATGAATGAATGAATGGATCCTGAATCATCATATTAAAACTCTTATCCCATTGTGACCACTTAATTATTGTGTATCCATATGCTGGACCCAGGCTACTGGCCCAGGTGGCTCCTGACTATGGGTTCCCAGAAGCGGGGCCAACTTCCCTTAGGGAATGTAGCCCTGTCAAGCAATGACAAATGGCATGGGCACACTTATGGAGCAAATCTGCAGTAACTCACTAGACTCCCTTAATTTTAACTGAAATGTGTTTCCCCATGACCTCTTTAATTAAAAAAAACTTCGCTCAGTTCATATGTGGAATGCCAGTTACTCCTCTTTACAAGATATTACCCCCCCCTTTTTTTGTTAACAATTCCTTCAGCAGTTCTACAAACTTAAGTAGGATTCTTTTTAGAAAGAAGCTAGAGAAAAAGTACATAGTTCACCTTTCTCAAAATTATAATTATTATGATAAAACTAATTAATGTTGATTGAGCCATTTCTTTATTGCCAGGCACTATTTTTATTGTTGTTTGTTGGTAGATAGATAGATAGATGCCATCAATTTGATTCAGACTCATGGAGACCTTATGTACAACAGAATTAAACGCTGCCCAATCCTGCATCATCCTCATGATCACTGGCATGTTCAAGTCCATTGTCGTGGATGTTGTGCCAATCCATCTCACCAAGGGTCTCCTTTGCCCTTGTTAATCTTCTACTTCACCAAACGCAATGTCCTCCTCCAGTGGTTGATCCCCCCTGGTGACATATCTAAAGAAAGAAAGTCAGACAATGTTCTGTTGTGGTCCATGAGGTTTTCACTGGCTAATTTTTGGAAGTAGATCCTAGTTTGTCTTAGTCTGAAAGTTCCACTGGAACCTGTCCGCTGTGGGTGATCCTGCTGGTGTTTGAAATACCGTACATAGCATGCATCACAGAGACATGTAAGCCAGCCCACTATGACAGACTAACAGATGGTGGTGGTGTTTGTTCATAGCCTCTGTTAAATTATCCCACAACTATGAGATTGGTTGTTCCCTGTTTTGTAGATAAGGAGAAGGCCCAGAGGGGTTGAAGTGACTGGCCAGAAGTCACACAACTGGCAAGTGGCACAAGCTCCATAGCCACTCTTTTCACCCACCAGATAAAATGACAACCTAACAGAGCTACCTGTGTTTTTGAAGAGATGGGCCTACCCTGCAGACATGATCTAAGACGTCTGAGAGCAATGGACCCATTCACTAGATGTTAAATTGGATTATCTATCTCATTCAATTTCACCGACAGCCCAGCATGTCTGAACTGGAGAACTAAAAGCAAATCTGTAAAGTAGCTCTCTCTGAGACAGAATTTCCAAGGGCAGTTTCTGGGCATCATCCCAGCTTCAGAGCTCGGGTGAAGTGGGTGGCCTAGTCCATTTGGGGGCAGAACAGTGTGGTTTTCAAACTGTCTCTCCACCTCTGAGTGGCCTCAGAAATATCACAAATAGTCAATGTGAATTTGATTTAAAAATGTATTTTAACTATTTGGTAACTAACAGAAAGCCTCTCCAACACCCAAATCTGTCTTTTACCAAATTTTAACACCCTGGAGATTACTGACTTAATCTACAGAGCTTGGAGTTTGTGTAAAAACTTCACGTGTGTGTCATCGGTTAGGAAAGGTGGGATTTGTGTGTTCTTCCAGAGATTAAAAAAAAAAGTATATAAATTTTTCATATTTAGACATATATTTTTCTTCTCCTTTTCACTCAGATTGGAGCCCGGGTGGCAGGTAGTACTTTTTATTTTTGACAGCTTTTTTTTTTTTTTTTATTGTGCTTTAGGTGAAAGTTTAGAGAGCAAATTAGATTTCCATTCAATAGTTTGTGTATAAAGTGTTTGATGGCCTTAGCTTCATTCCCCACAGCATATCAGTACTCTCCCCCGTTTCCACCCTGGGCTCCCTGTTTCCATTTGTTCCAATTTTCTTCCCTTTCCTGCCTTCTCATCTTTACTTTTGGGCAAATAGTATCCTCTTGATCTCCTATAATTGATTGTTCTAAGGAGCACATTCCTGTCAGGTG
Organism: Elephas maximus indicus; assembly: GCF_024166365.1. NCBI lineage: Eukaryota > Metazoa > Chordata > Mammalia > Proboscidea > Elephantidae > Elephas > Elephas maximus. The sequence goes on along the minus strand of NC_064827.1, from coordinate 83,903,230 downwards.
TTATTGTCTGTTTTATGGGCTTGTCTATTGTTTGGCTGAAAGGTCATCTTGGGGAATGGCTTCAGTTCCAGGTCAGAAAGGTTGTTTTAGGGCCTTAGTCTCAGGGGTTCCTCCAGTCTCTGTCAGACCAGTAAGTCTGGTCTTTTTTGTGAATTTGATTTTCTGTTCTGTGTTTTCCTCCCGCTCTGTCTGGGACCATCTGTTGTGATCCCAGTCAGAGCAGTTGATAGTGGTAGCAGCAGGTACCGTCTAGTGCTTCTGGTCTCAGGGTTGTATGGACTGTGGTTCATGTGGTCTGTTAGTTCTTTGGACTGTCTTGAGTCTTCAGTTTTCTTCACTCTCCAGATGGGAAGAGACCAATAGTTGTATCTTAAATGGCTGTTTGCAAGCTTTTAAGACCCCAGGCTTTACTCACTAAAGTAAGACGCAGAACACTGACCTTATGAGCTAGGTTGTGCCAGTTGGCATAGATGTCCCCTGAATCTGTGGTCCTTTGCCTTCAAGCCTAGTAACTTTGTCCTGTGAGGTGTGTGGTTATGTCTAAGAAGTTGTTGTGACTGTGCCCCTTGTCTGCTCTATTGTCTATATTAATACACGCGCACCACCTACAATTACGTATGCAGGAATATCCACAACCAAATCTGTATCTGCAGGAGGGTGTGCTCCCTTACACCCTCCCACACCTCTCTAGCACACCTATCTTCCTATGCATCCATTCATAGATTATTGTTTGTTAATATTATTGTTGCGGGATTGTCTATGTTATATAGTAATTACCACGGTTACCCTTTATTCTCGTGTTCCTTTTCAGTGTCTTCCTTTGCCTTGGTCAGGTTGTGCTGACTTCTTCCATATTGTGTATTGCCTTTTCCTTTAACAGTATTAACACGTGTCTTCTATCTAGTTGAAAACCCTGGTGGTGTAGTGGTTAAGTGCTATGGCTGCTAACCAACATGTTGGCAGTTCAAATCTTCCAGGCACTCCTTGGAAACTCTAGGGGGCAGTTCTACTCTGTCCTATAGGGTCGCTGTGAGTCGGAATCGACTCGACAGCCCTGGGTTTGGTTTTTGGTTTGGTCTATCTAGTTAGTAGTTTTCCCTCCCTCCCCCTTCTATCCCTGGTAACCATCAAAGAATTTTTTTTTTCTGCATGCAAACCTTTTCTTATTTTTTTATAATGGTGGTCCCATACAATATTTGTCCTTCTGTGATTGACTTATTTCATTCAGCGTAATGTCCTTCAAATTCATCCATGTTGTGAGATGTTTTGCAGATTTGTCATTATTCTTTATTGTTGTGTAGTATTTCATTGCGTGTATGTACCACAGTTTGTTTATCCATTCATCCATTGATGGGCACTCAGGATGTTTCCATCTTTTTGCTATTATGAATAATGTTACAATGAACGTGGGTGTGCATATGTCTATTTGTGTCATGGCTCTTATTTCTTTAGGGTACAGGCAGGCCCTAGGTTACAAACGTCCAAATTGCAGACAACTTGTACTTAAGAATGGAGTGCCATAAAGCCTATTATATTAAAAATTTGGCTTAAATACAATGGTTCATAATAACGAATGCGTGCATTACTTTGTGTTGCTGATGAAAACATTGTGCAGTTTGGAAGTGTTTCTTAAGTGTTTTATATGCATAGAAAGGTAAAATATACATTATATACCGAGCTAAACATCTGACTAACTTATGCTAAATTAAGATCCATATGTACCTGTTCCAACATACCTACAGATTTGACCTGAAGACAGACTTAGGACTGGATCCGTTTGTAACGCAGGGTTCCTATACCTAGGAGAAGGATTGTTGGATCATATGGTATTTCTGTTTCTAGCTTTTTAAGGAAGTGCCGTACCACTTTCCATAGTGGTCGTACCATTTTACATTCCCACCAACAGTATAAGAGTTCTAGTCTCCTCACAACCTTGCCAACATTTATTATTTTCTGTTTTTTTTTAATTAGTACTATTATTGTCAGGGTCAGATGGTATCTCATAGTAGTTTTGATATGCTTCTGTCTAATGGCTCATAAGGAGCCCTGGTGGCACAGTGGTTAAAGCACTCAGCTGCTAACCAAAAGATCAGTGGTTCGAACCTGCCAGCCACTCCAAGAGAGAAAGATATGGCAGTCTGCTTCTATAAAGATTTATAGCCTTGGAAGCCCTATGGGGCAGTTCTACTCTGCCCTGTAGGGTTGCTACGAGTGGGAATCGACTCCAAGGCAGTGGATTTGGTTTTTGGAATGGCTAATGATTGCAAACATTTCTTCACATGTTTGTTAGTCACCTGAATGTCTTCTTTGGTGAAATGTCTGTTCATATCCTTTGCTCGTTTTTTAATTGCATTGTTTGTCTTTTTGTTGGTGAGGTGTTGAAGTTTTCTGTGAATTTTAGAGATTATACCCTTGTCTGAAATGTCATAGCCAAATTTTTTTCCCCAGTCTGTAGCTTCTCTTTGTACTCCTTTGGAGAGGTCTTTTGATGAGCTTGAAGTGTTTAATTTTCAGGAGGTCCCATTTATCTAGTTCATCTTCTGCTGCTTGTGCATTTTTAGTTATGCTTGGTATTCTATTTATTCCATATTTTAGAGCTCCTAACATTGTTCCTATTTTTTTCTTCCATGATCTTTATAGTTTTAGGCTTTATGTTTAGATCTTGGACCAATTTTGAGTTAGTTTTTATGTATGGTGTGAGGTATGTGTCCTGTTTCATTTTTTTTACAGATGTACAACCAGTTTTGCCAGCACCTTTTTGTTAAAGACAGTGTCTTTTCCCCATTTAATGGACTTTGGCCCTTTGTTGAAGATCAGCTGTCCATAGGTAGATGGATTTAATATCTAGGTTCTCAATTCTGCTCCATTGGTCTACGTGTCTGTCGTTGTACCAGAACAGGGCTGTTTCGACTAATGTGGCTGTATAGTAGGTTCTGAAATCAGGTAGTGTGAGGCCTTCTACTTTTTTCTTCTTCAATAATACTTTACTGATCCGGGGCCTCTTTTCTTTCCATATAAATTGGGTGATTAGTTTTTCCATCTGGTTAAAGAATGCTATTGGAATTTGGATCAGATTGCATTATACCTATAGATTCCTTTGAGTGGTATTGACGTTTTCACAATGTTAAGTCTTCCTATCCATGAGCATGGTATGTTTTTCCATTTATGTAGGTCTTTTTTGGTTTCTTGCAGTAATGTTTTGTGGTTTTCTTTGTATAGGTCTTTCACATCCCTGGTTGGATTTATTCCTAAGTATTTTATCTTTTGGGAGCTATTGTGAATGGTATTGTTTTCCTGGTTTCCTTTTTGAAGTTCTGTTTGTTGGTGTAGAGGAATCCAACTGATTTTTGTATGTTGATCTTGTATCCTGCTACTTTGCTGAAACCTTCTATTAGCTCCAGTAGCTTTCTTGTGGAATCTTTGGGATTTTCCATGTATAGGATCATATCATCTGCAAATAGGGGTAGCTTTACTTCTTCTTTATCAATCTGAATGCTCTTTATTTCCTTTTCTTTTGCGCTAGCTGGGACTTCCAGTACAATGTTGAGTAAGAGTGGTAAAAAAGGGCATCCTTGTCTGATTCCCATTCTCAAGGGAAGCACTTTTAGTCTCTCTCCATTGAGAATAATGTTGGCTCTTAGCTTTGTATAAACGCCGTTTATTATGTTGAGGAACTTCCCTTCTATTCCTATTTTGCAGAGAGTTTTTTTTATCAGGAATGGATGTTGGACTTTATCAAATGCCTTTTCTGCATCAGTTGAGATGATCATGTGATTCATTTCTTTTGCATATTTATGTGGTGAATTATGTTGATTGATTTGATGATGTTCAACCATCCTTGCATACCTGGTATGAATCCCACTTGGTCATGATGCACTATTTTTTTGATATGCTGTTGAATTCTATTGGCTAGAATTTTGTTGAGAATTTTTGTGTCTGTTTTCATGAGGGATATTGATCTGTAATTTTCTTTTTTTGTGGTGTCTTTGCCTGGCTTTGGTATCAGGGTTATGCTGGTTTCATAGAATGAATTAGAGAGTATTCCTTCCTTTTCTATGCTCTGAAATAGTTTGAGTAGTATTGATGTGAGCTCTTTTCTGAAAGTCTGGTAGGACTCTCCAGTGAAGCTGTCCAGGCAAGGGCTTTTTTGTTGTTGTTGTTGAGAGGTTTTTTTTTTTTTTTTTTTTTTAAATCTCTTCAATGCCTTCTTTTGTTATGGGTCTGTCCAGTTTTTCTACCTCAATTTGTGTTTGTTTAGGTAGGTACTGTGTTTCTAGAAATTTGTCCATTTCCGCTAGGTTTTCAAATTTGTTGGAGTACAATTTTTCATGGTATTGTTATGATCCTTTTTATTTCTGTTGGTTCTGTTGTAATGTCACCCATCTCATTTCTTATTTGGGTTATTTGCTTCTTCTCCTGCTTTTGTTTTGTCAGTTTGGCCAGTGGTTTGTCAATTTTATTGATCCTTTCAAAGAGCCAACTTCTGGTCTTGTTGAAACTTTCTATTTTTCTTTTCTTGGTTTCATTTATTTCTGCTCTAATATTTATTGTTTCCTTTCTTCTTATGACTGTGGGCTTCTTTTGTTGCATCTTCCTATTTGTTCAAGTTGTGGGGTTAATGTTTTGATTTTGGCTCTTCTTTTTTGGTGTGTGCATTTGTTACTATAAATTGACCTCTGAGCACTGCTTTTGCTGTGTTTCATAGGTTTTGGTTAAGATGTGTTTTCATTCTTGTTTGATTCTAAGAATTTTTTTTTAATTCCATGTTTGATTTCTTCTATTACCCAGTGGTTTTTATGCAAGGTGTTGTTCAGTTTTCATGTATTTATTTTTTTTTCTTGCTATTACTGTTATTGATTTCTACTTTTATGGCATTATATCAGAGAAGATACTTCGTATTATTTTGATGTTTTGGATTTTATTGAGGCTTGCTTTGTGGCCTATTCTGGGGAAAAAAATGTATACTTTGCTGCTATTGGGTGGAGTGTTCTGTATATGTCTATGAGGTCGAGTTGGTTGATTTTGGCATTTAGATCTTCTGTATCTTTGTCGAGTTTCTTTCTGGCTGTCCTGTCCTTCGCTGAAAGTGGAATGTTGAAGTGTCCTACCATTATTGTGGGTGTAGACGTATTTCTCTTTTCAAAGCTGTTAGAGATTGCTTTATGTATTTTAGAGCCCTGTCATTGTGTGCATATATATTTATTATGGTTATGTCCTCTTGGTGGACTCACCTTTTAGTCATTATATAATGCCACTGGTCTTTGGGCCCCCAGTGTGGGTGGCTGGGTGTAAGAGCAGGTGCTGCTGGTCCTCAGGCCCCTGGTACAGTTGGCTGGTGGAAGAGGGGGTGCTGCTGGTCTCTGGTCCCCTGGTGCTAGCAGCCAGGTAGAGAAGCAGATGCCACCAGTCTGCAGGCCCTGGCTCAGGTGGCTGGGTTTAGGATTGGGTGTTGCTGGTCTGTGGCCCCCTGGCATGGGTGGGTGGGTGGAAAAGGGTATGCTGCCAGACCATGGGCTCCTGGTACAGGTGGCTGGGTGGAGAAGTGGGTACTGCCGGATCACAGACCCCCGGAGTGGTTGGGTGGGTGGAGGAGGAGAGACTGCTAGTCCACAGGCCCCTGGTGTGCATGGCTAGGCAGAGAAATGCACACTACCATTCTGCAGTCCCCTGGTGTCATGACTGGGTGGTGGGTGGGGGCTGCCAGTTTGCAGGTTCTTTGCACGAGTAGCTGAGTGAAGGGGTTGGTGCTACCGGTCCTTGGGCCCCTGGCTTAGGGGGTGGGGCAGTGATCGGTGCTGCTGGACCACAATCGCATGCAGGGGAAGGATGGGTGAAGGCGGAGGGGGGCAGCGGAGGTCTATGGGTCTCCAGTACAGGAGGCTGGGGACACGCAGTGAGTGAGGTGAATGCACTTAACTTTCAAAAGGTGGGGAGCCCTCCTACCTGTCTCTGAACATGGGTGCAGAGTTGCTCCATTTCAGCTGCACCAGGTGATGGGGGCTTTGGCTGGGAACGCCGCTCGCTTTTTTTCAAAATGTCTATGCTGTGCAGGTTCAGCTGGCAGGGCCCCAGCAATCTGTAATTCTCCATGTCCAATGTTTTTGTATATTCTCCTCTTCCTGGTACTCGGTCCAATTCTTTAGCCTTGCCCTTGATGCTCTGGGTTCCGAAGTTGTCATCTATATCTTATTCACTTATTTTCTCGGGTCTTTGATATAAGAGGGACATTATGAGGCGTCTGGCTTTGCCGCCATCTTGGGCTACCTCCTCAGGAGAGATGGAATTTGATCCAGTTTGTCATTTAGAAAAATCACTCGCACATTTCAGCATTGTACAAGCTTATGCACTATTGAGCTATACCCAGAAAAAGACCAGGCAAAACTAGGGCACATTTTGCCAGGGCAGAAGACTCAGTATGTAAAAGTAAGTTAGGAGTAACTTATCCTGCTACAATCGTACATCTAGCATGGTAAGGAATGCCAGTGCTTGTTGCATATTGTTTGAGATTAAACTTTGAAAGAAAAATCCTTGCTAGTCATCTTCCAGATGAGTTTAATATGGATGGCATTCTAAGGTTATATGACAGTCTATATGGTGGAAAAAAAAATTGTAACCACTTCTCTGTGTGAATCACAATTTTCATGGTTTTGTATAAACCCAAGCAATCAACTACTAAGGGAGTTTGATGTCAGCTTTGTTTGTGTTCATCAAAATAGTCTCTTTGTTCTCACTGATTGGCTTTAGGACAAATCGATATTCTAAGCTTGATCTTTTAAGATACATTTCTTTTTTTGACTGATAAAATCTCTCTTTTTATTTTGTATGTTGGAAACCACATCATACTTCATTTGAAAAAAAGAAAGGGAGTGACAGTTCTGAGATGCATTTTGTGTTGCTTTCCCTGGTTCCGAATTTGAGCTGAGTGAATCTGATTTATTGAATCCAAATCCTCAGCCTCAGAGTGCCTCCTTGGGACTGTGAAAAATCAGCATTCGGCTCCAGGGAGTGCCTCCAATGGAGCTTTCTCGAATTTGCAGTTGGAGCTGGGAACAGAATCGGGTAGTACTGGGGGGAAAAACCCAGGGGAACACCCAGGCTCTTTGGAGGAGGGGGAGGAGATGAAGGGCAGCTCATCAAAAAGGCAGAGGACCCAGAGGGCAACAAAGTCTTACCGTGTGAAGTTGCTAATTGCACTTTAATAATAATCGGGAGGGCAAAAAAGGCCAGTGTTGGCACAGAGCAGGATGGCCTGTTATGCATCAGGCCGCGCTCTGCGGGGCCCGCCAAGTTCCCTAGACTGGCTGGCTTCTTTTCTTCCTTTTTTTTTTCATCTGTGACATCTGCTTGGTGCTTGTCCCTCCTGTGATACCGTACTCCTCGCAGCTGTGCAGACCTCCAGCTCTGCGCTGGTGCATGGAGTGCCCTGAGCATACGGCCTTTTTGATGTGTGATAAAACAGAACCAAGCCACAGGGGTATGGCGAGCGAAGGCATCAGAATATCAATTAACCTGCTCGGAACAAAGCTGCAGTGCCAGAGTGGAATAGACACTTCACTGAAGTGTCAGGAAGATGGATTATGTATTCTAATTAGGGATTGACTGATACCTCCTAATCAAGCCACTCCAGGAAGTCAGACCCTGAACCTAACTACACAGGGTTGTTCTGAATGTCTTTAGTGTCCCATAATGGCGGTTGTAGGCTGCTGTTTACTGATTTATGTCTTCTTGCTTTGCCAGAACTCACAGCCATTACAGTGTTCTCAGCTGAAACTGCTGTTTCGCCTTGAAAGTCCAGTCCATTTTGCAACTGGACCGTTGCACATAACTTCTGTAAATGCAAGAGCTCTGGGAAAGAAGATCTTTTCCGAGCACTGTGGCTAAGCCTGGAGCTTCCATCTTGAGTGTGTTCTAGGCTTGATGCTCCTGACACAGAGGCCTTGGTCACTGTGTCTTTTTCTTCCAAATAAACCAACATGGACCAGCTTGGGCCAGTGCAGGGATGAAGTGTCTCCGTGACTGCCTTTTACCATTAGAATGTGGGGCTGCTCAAATGGGGTGGGGGTGCTGCTCTAGGGGTCCCTCAGGGACGTAATTTCTTAGCACCTGGGGCATTCCCCCTCCCTCACCTCCCCTTAAGTCAGAAAGAGCAGACATAGGGAGGTGATGGCCTGGGGTCTGTTTCAGAAGCCCCCACCTTCTTTTTTCAATGTCACATGTGCATGAGTGAGGCCAGGCTAATCAGGAAGATGTTCCTCGTTTTGCTGCACTTCTCCTGTATAATTGGAAGCCCTGCTTTCTCCAGTGAGCAGTCGGCGAGAGCTGTTCCCCTGAAGAGTTCTAAAAGCTGCGGACCACATACTGATATCAGCTGCAAATTTATGGGCAAGATTATAATGATTGCTCTGTAATGCAATATTAAAAGCAGAGGTCTTTCTTGGTGCTAAGTGAAGACGGAGTTCCAACCTCCTTCCAGCTTCAAAAAGTGACTCGAAGGACAATTATGGGCTCTTGTACTATAAGAGGCAATCCGTGAACACAACAGAGAACCCCTGAGGGAGCAGGAGAGCAGTGGGATGCAGACCTCAAATTCTCATAAGACCAGACTTAATGGTCTGACTGAGACTAGAAGGACACTTGTGGTCATGGCCCCCAGACCTTCTGTTGGACCAGGACAGGAACCATTCCCAAAGCCAACTCTTCAGACATGGATTGGACTGGACGGTGGGTTGGAGAGGGATGCTGGTGAGGAGTGAGCTTCTTGGATCAGGTGGACACTTGAGACTATGCTGGCATCTCCTGCCTGGAGGGGATATGAGAGCGTGGAGGGGGTTAGAAGCTGGCGAAATGGACACGAAAAGAGGGAGTGGAGGGAGAGAGCGGGCTGTCTCATTAGGGGGAGAGTAATTGGGAGTGTGTAGCAAGGTGTATATGGGTTTTTGTGTGAGAGACTGACTTGATTTTCAAACTTTCGCTTAAAGCACAATAAAAATTATTAAAAAAAAAAAGGAAGCAATCAGTGAGCTCACACATCCTTCCCCCTTCAAGTAAAGAAAAAATATGGTATAGGGGTATGAATTTAGCTAAAGTTCAGAAAATATTGGTTTGGTTTCCAGGCTGTGAGTGAGAGGGCTCTCAGACACCGTGTCTCCTGATTCCTGTGGCGTCGCTCACGTCTGTAGATGTTTGCTCGTTTTAAGAGTTGCAGCCCAGCATTTGGCTGGCTATAACAAGGACTTGAGGGAGCAAAAGACTGTTAAAAAAAATTTTTTTTTTGCACTTTTGCCTCATTAGTCCTAGAAACTAGGGGTTCAGTGGCTGTGAGTTTTCCTGTATAATTTACGAAATTAATGAAAGCATGCCGGATTTTTTCCAGCACTCTTTACTCTGTAAATATGTTTAGCTTTCCTTAACTGTTGGTTGAGCTTGTTAGAACCTAAATATTTTAGTACTGAAAAAATGTGGGCATTTTTTTTTGTTTCTTAAGAAAGACATTTTTTGTCATTACCCAAACTCTTCGGTAAATCAAGTGTTATGGGTTATGAGTGGCCTTGAGTCTAAGTTCACCCATATCAATCCATCCTCTGACCTTAGAGCAGCCAAGTTCTTACAATGATTGAGAGGGAGGGGTCCTGTGGCAAGGGGGGAGGCCCTCTGTAGGAATCAGAGTCGGAAACCTCCGTTTCAACCACTGTTGCCTATCCCCATTCACCGCAAAATGGAGAATTGCTTAATTTCACTCTTCCAAAGCTCACTTTATCTCATTTATCTAGATATCAAGTCTAAAGCATTGAAATAATATGTATATAAAGAGGGAAACTGAGACTCATGGGACCTGAAAAGACTTTAGAATTATTTAATCTGAACATTGGTGGGGAACATAAAAAAACTTAAATAAATGAGAAAATAATGTGTTGACTTGATATAAAAATGTCAACCTTCCTTAATTAATTAATCTATTCACTTAATATAGTTCCAAAATCTTCCTAGAATTTCTCTTCTGGAATTTGACAAAATGTATTTTTTTTATTTGCGAACCATTTATCTGGCAAAGGACTTGTATCTAGAATATATAAAAAATGAGATAAAAAATCCAAAGAAAATGTATGAGTGGCAAATAAGCACATGAAAAGATGCTCACATCAACATCATTAATAATTAAAACCAAAAAACCAAACCCATTGCTATCGAGTTAATTCTGACTCATGGCGACCCCATGTGTTACATAGTAGAACTGCTCCATAGGGTTTTTGTGGTTGTAATCTTTACAGAAACAGATCACTAGGTCTTTTTTTTTTTTTTTAATTGTTTTAGATGGTTTACAGAACAAACTAGTTTCTCATTAAACAGTACACATATTGTTTTATGACACTGGTTAACAAGATCACTACGTGTTTTTTCTCAGGTGCTGCTGGATGCATTTAGGCTACTAACCTTTAGGTTAGTGGTTGAGCACAAACTGTTTGCACTACCCAGGAACCTCACTAATAATTAAAACTGAAAAACCAAACCCATTGCCATTGAGTTGACTCCGACTCATAGCAACCTTGTAGGACAGAGTAGAACTGCCCCATAGGGTTTCCAAGGAGCAGTTGGTGGCTTTGAACTGCCGACCTTTTAGTTAGTAACCAAGCTCTTAACCAATGTACCACCAGGGTTCCCATTAAATAATTAGGGAAATCAAATCAAAATCCCAATGAAATACCACCACACACCCACCAGAATGGCCTAAATCATAAAGGCTGATAACACCAAGTGTTGGTGAGAACATGGAGAAACTAGAACACTCATACATTTTTATTATTTTTTAATTTCAGAAAACTTTAAAATAATATTTTATTGTATTTTCAGTGAAGGTTTACACAGCAGCTTAGGATCCCATTCAACAATGACAACACAAGTTGTTCAGTGACATCGGTTACATTCTTCACAATGTGTGAACGTCCCCGTTTATTTCCTTACAAGATATTTTTGATGCTTATCTGGAAGAACAAAGCTTTTGAAAAAAAAGAAGGGGGAGCATGTCCTATTAGATGTAACATTAAATTACAAAGAAGACAATAATTTAAACAGTGTAATGATAGACAAGAATAAGCAGGCAGAAAGTTGGTAACTGTCAGAAAGCCCAGTGCCAGAGTCAAGGTCATATCAGAATTTAGACTATGACAAAAGTGGCATTCATATACGAGGGGAAAGGATAGATTATTTCTTAAGCGAGACTGGGACAGTTGTCAAGCCACGAGGAAACCAATTAAATCACAGCCCTGCACCATTCACAGTATAAAATGTGGTTGTATGTAAAACCTAAAGGTAAAAAGTGAAAGTCTAATAGAACACAATTTAAATGCAAGTGAATATTTATAGGATTTTGTGGTGGAAAAGGCCTTTTTTTTTTTTTGCATCCATATAAAGCCAGAATCCAAAGGGGCAAAAAAAAAAAAAAAAAAAAAAAACCACAACAACAAAAAAAAAAACACTGAATGATTTGGCGAAAAACTTGTGTGTGAAAAAATACCATGTGCAAAATTAAAAGGCCAAAGACAAACGGCAGAAAATGTTGGCGGCATTATTTGCCTCAAAGGTAGCATTTGCCAAAAATAGGTTAATATTTTTAATATGTAACAAGCTCTTGTAAATAAATACAAGAATAGAAGCCCAAGGGAAAAGTATATAGATGGCACTTTGGAAAAGAAAAAAATCGAATAGGCAATAAATACCTGGAAAAAATATTGAACCTCACTAATGAGCAAAGAAATGTAAATTAAAGCAGCAATGATATACTATATTTTGCTGGAGAGATTCTCCCCCCCTCCAACCAAGATAATGCCCAACATTAGCAAAGATGCAGGGAAACAGGTACTGTGCCATTGGATTCATCAATTGTTTGGGCCATTTTGTGGAGTGAAGCAGCAAAATGTATTGAAAGCCACAAAAGAAGGTATCAACTTTTAGAAATTTATCTTCAGCCTATTGGATATGCATCAAGATGTACGTACAAGTCTATACAGCATTTTTAAAAATAGTGGAGAAAAAAATGGAATAAAACTAAATGAGCAAAAGTATGAGACTAATTAACATTTGGCATGTCAATTCATACAATACTAGACAGCTATGAAAACTTTGTGCCATGGGAAAATGTTCATGAAACATTTATGCTATATGGAAAGAACAGATTACAAAGTGGTATGTACAGAGTGAGTCTTTTTCTCCCCAGGAAAAATATATTTGTGTGTAAAGCTTGGAAGAAGATATGCTACCAGTGGCTAGTTGGGTCTGTGGCATTATTTGTGACTTAAATTATTGTTTGAGTTTTTCAGTATTTTTTACATAGTGTAAAATGACCCTACACTATTTTCACAATCAGATTTAAAGAGTTAATTAAAAATATATATATATTCTCAACCAGTTCCCTAGCTGTACCAAAGAGGGAGCTGGTGCTTGGGGATTTCAGGCCCACTAGTTAGCTATACCCACGTGTCTGTCAGTTTGCCATACTGTACTGTGGGGGCTTGCGTGTTGCTGTGATGCTGGAAGCTATGCCACCGGTATTCAGATACCAGCAGGGTCACCCAGGGAGGACAGGTTTCAGCTGAGCTTCCAGACTAAGACAGACTAGGAAGAAGGACCCAGCAGTCTACTTCTGAAAAGTATTAGCCAGTGAAAACCTTATGAATAGCAGTGGAACATTGTCTGATATAGTGCTGGAAGATGACCCCCCCCAGATTGGAAGGCACTCAAAAGATGACTGGGGAAGAGCTCCTCAAAGTAGAGCCGACCTTAATGACTTGGATGGAGTAAAGCTTTCTGGACCTTCATTTGCTGATGTGGCGCGACTCAAAATGAGAAGAAACAGCTGCAAACATCCATTAATAATTGGAACCTGGAATGTACAAAGTATGAATCTAGGAAAACTGGAAATCGTCAAAAATGAAATGGAACACATAAACATCGATATTCTAGGCATTAGTGAGCTGAAATGGACTGGTATTGGCCATTTTGAATGAGACAATCATATAGTCTACTATGCTGGGAATGACAACTCGAAGAGGAATGGTGTTTTATTCATCGTCAAAAAGAACGTTTCAAGATCTATCCTGAAGTACAACACTGTCGGTGATAGGACAATATCTATATGCCTACAAGGAAGACCAGTTAATACAAATATTATTCAAATTTACGCACCAACCACTAGGGCCAAAGATGAAGAGATAGAAGATTTTTATCAGCTGCTGCAGTCTGAAATTGATCGAACATGCAATCAAGATGCATTGATAATTACTGGTGATTGGAATGCGAAAGTTGGAAACAAAGAAGAAAGATCAGTAGTTGGAAAATATGGCCTTGGTGATAGAAACAATGCCAGAGATGGAATGATAGAATTTTGCAAGACCAACGACTTCTTCATTGCAAATACCTTCTTTCACCAACATAAACAGCGACTATACACATGGACCTCACCAGATGGAACATACAGAAATCAAATTGACTACATCTGTGGAAAGAGATGATGGAAAAGCTCAATATCATCAGTCAGAACAAGGCCAGGGGCCGACTGTGGAACAGACCATCAATTGCTCATATGCAAATTCAAGCTGAAACTGAAGAAAATCAGAGCAAGTCCACAAGAGCCAAAATATGACCTTGAGTATATCCCACCTGAATTTAGAGACCATCTGAAGAATAGATTTGACTCATTGAACACTAGTGACAAGAGACCAGACGAGTTGTAGAATGACATCAAGGACATCATCCATGAAGAAAGCAAGAGGTCACTGAAAAGACAGGAAAGAAAGAAAAGACCAAGATGGATGTCAGAGGAGACTCTGAACCTTGCTCTTGAGCATCGAACAGCTAAAGCAAAAGGAAGAATTGATGAAGTAAAAGAACTGAAGATTTCAAAGGGTGTCTCGAGAAGACGAAGTAAAGTATAGTAATGACATGTGCAAAGGGCTGGAGATGGAAAACCAAAAGGGAAGAACACGCTCAGCATTTCTCAAGCTGAAAGAACAGAAGAAAAAATTCAAGACTCGAGTTGCAATAGTGAGGGATTCCATGGGTAAAATATTAAATGATGCAGGAAACATCCAAAGAAGATGGAAAGAATACACAGAGCCATTATACCAAAAAGAGTTAGTCAATGTTCAAACATTTCAAGAGGTGGCATATGATCAGGAACTGATGGTACTGAAGGAAGAAGTCCAAGCTGCTCTGAAGGCATTGGTGAAAAACAAGGCTCCAGGAATTGATGGAATATCAATTGAGATGTTTCAACAAACAGATGCAGCACTGGAGGTGCTCACTCATCTATGCCAAGAAATATGGAAGACAGCTTCCTGGCCAACTGACTGGAAGAGATCCATATTTATGCCTATTCCCAAGAAAGGTGATCCAACTGAATGTGGAAATTATAGAACAATATCATTAATATCACACACAAGCAAAATTTTGCTGAAGATCGTTCATAAACAGCTGTAGCAGTATATCGACAGGGAACTGGCAGAAATTCAGACTGGTTTCAGAAAAGTACCTGGAACCAGGGATATCATTGCTGATGTCGGATAGATCCTGGCTGAAAGCAGAGAATACCAGAAGGATGTTTACCTCTGTTTTATTGACTATGCAAAGGCACTCGACTGTGTGGATCATAACAAACTATGGGTAACATTGCGAAGAATGGGAATTCCAGAACACTTAATTGTGCTCATGAGGAAACTTTACGTAGACCAAGAGGCAGTTGTTCGGACAGAACAAGGGGATACTGATTGGTTTAACGTCAGGAAAGGTGTGCGTCAGGGTTGTATTCTTTCACCATACCTCTTCAATCTGTATGCTGTGCAAATAATATGAGAAGCTGGACTATGTGCAGAAGAATGGGGCATCAGGATTGGAGGAAGACTCATTAACAACCTGCGTTATGCCGATGACACAACCTTGCTTGCTGAAAGTGAAGAGGACTGGAAGCACTTACTAATGAAGATCAAAGACCACAGCCTTCAGTATGGATTGCACCTCAACATAAAGAAAACAAAAATCCTCACAACTGGACCAATAAGCAACATCATGATAAATGGAGAAAAGATTGAAGTTATCAAGGATTTCATTTTACTTGGATCCACAATCAACAGCCATGGAAGCAGCAGTCAAGAAATGAAAAGATGCATTGCACTGGGCAAATCTGCTTCAAAGGACCTCTTCAAAGTGTTGAAGAGCAAAGATGTCACCCTGAAGACTAAGGTGCACCTGACCCAAGCCATGATATTTTCAATTGCATCATGTGCATGTGAAACCTGGACAATGAATAAGGAAGACTGAAGAAAAGTTGACGCCTTTGAATCGTGGTGCTGGTGAAGAATATTGAATATACCATGGACTGCCGAAAGAACGAACAAATCTGTCTTGGAAGAAGTGCAGCCAGAATGCACCATAGAGGCAAGGATGGCGAGACTGCGTCTTACATACTTTGGACATGTTGTCAGGAGAGATCAGTCCCTGGAGAAGGACGTCATGCTTGGCAGAGTACAGGGTCAGCGGAAAAGAGGAATACCCTCAACGAGGTGGATTGACACAGTGGCTGCAACAATGAGCTCAAGCATAGCAACGATTGTGAGGATGGCGCAGTACCGGGCAGTGTTCGTTCTGTTGTGCATAGGGTCGCTATGAGTTGGAACCGACTTGACGGCACCTAACAAGAACAACAACAGTTAGCTACAGAGCAAAAACTTGAACTCAGGTCTCATAATGTTTAGTTCTGTGTTTGTTCTTAAGAAAAGTGGGGTTTTGTTTTGTTGTTTCTGGGACCTCATATCTGGGAAACTCTCTTTAGGAAATAATCCAAAATTTGGAAACAGATATATGCACAAAGATGTTCATCACAGTGTTATTTATGGTAGTGAAAATCTTAGCTATTAGAAATGTTCAGTTGCAAACCATGTTGAAGTAATTGGGGCATGTTTACTTGGTGGGACATTGTGCAGTTGTTTAAAATGGTGGTAATGAAGAGGTGTGCCAATATGGAATAATGCATGTGGTAGATATAATGACTGGTAGAAAAATCAGGACATAAAATATGTATGTTATGGTTATAATTATGAACACAAGATTGGAAAGGGATATAAAAATAGAGTAGTTATAAGGGTGATGTAGTTATTGGAGACATTTATGTTCTTTTGTCTTAAAAATTCCAATCTTTCTATAAAGCTATTATATTCCTTTTATAATAATCTAAAAAAAATGAGCATCTTTCTAAATTCTTTGTCTAGGGCTGGATTCTGGATGGTATTCCTGAAACACGGGAGCAGGCTCTGATGATCCAGTCCCTCGGAATCACCCCCAGACACGTTAGTGAGTAGCTCCCCAGTCGGGCCCTCCCACCAGAGCTGTGGCCACCCCGTCCCTACAACAGCCACTGAGAGCGAGTGAGTGACCACTCTAATCTGCGTCACTGGCTTCCAAATGCCCATCCTCAGCCCAGGCACCATCCAAGAAGAAGACTTGATGGGCCTGTGGCAAAGTGAGAAAAAGTAGGGTGGCACAGTGAATTTTTATAAAGATAAATGCACACAGTGCAAGAGTGGTCATCTATGCCGAGATTACTTTTCTTTGTTGTATTCACAAGGATGGGGATGGTTGTTGTTTTAATGTGATTACATAGCAAAAGAAGTATAAAACAAGTCCATGTGTGTGGGCTCTGCTGCTCAGCATGCTCCTTTTCTCCCCTGCTCAGTTGTGCTGAGTGCATCCGATACGGTCCTGATTGAGAGAAACATGGGGAAGAGAATCGACCCTCGAACTGGAGGTACAGCTACCTACAGGCATCCCTTCCTGCCCTGCTTTGATGGGTTTCAGAGATAATCACAGTAACACCACCACCTACCCCTTATCGAGCACTTACTATGTTCCTGGCATAAGCAGAGGGTTCGTGAGAGGCCACACAGGCAAACTGAGGCTCAGATGCCACAGGCTGGACTCTGAGCTGAAAGACACTTTGGAGGTAGTAAACCCCAGCAGATGAAGAAGCAGAGGCCCTGAGAGATTGAATGGGGAGCCCCAACCGTGGCAGAATCAGGCTAGGGCATGGATGGTGCTACCTGGGCACTTGGGCTTTACTCCCACTCTCTGATGAACCCATCTCCTGGCATGAGACCACACACAGAAACCAGGGAGCCCATCTTTGTCTTCTTGGGACAAGCTCTGCGCATCCCTCATTCTTTGCGATGCAATCCCCAGCGTGGGTAGCCAGAAGAGTGAGGCATGGGGGTTATCTGCGAGAGTTGGAACGTGCTGCGGGGCACAGGACCCTTGAGCTCGGTCTTCAAGAATGGGCAGTTCATCAGGTGGGGTGAGAGTGCTCTTCACCTCTTAGGCTCAGGCTTCAGAGGTAGATAGACTGGGTTCATGGCTCCCTGGCCCTGTTCTTCCTAGCTGTATGACCTGGGGCGAGCTGCCAAATGTCTCTAAGACTCACTTTTCTCATCTGTATGCTGGGATGAACACACTAAGACCTACCTTATGATAGGATTGCTGTGAGGATGAAATCCGAGTCTGCAGGTAGGATGGCATGTCAGAGTGCCAGCCCAGAGTAAGTGCTCGAAAAAGCACAGCTACCTCCGTTACCCTTGTGCTGAGTGTGTTGTCACCATGTTGTTATTGTTAATAGTAACGAGGGCGGGCTGTGGCAGAGCAGCACCCTGCCCCGCTGGTGTTAGGTGGCTACATCCCACCAACGTCAGCCACCCTGGCCAATGTCTGGCTTCCATGACAGCAAGTGGCCAGGCCAGATGCAGCCGGTCTGCTCGCTGCTGCTGGAATGAGGTGATTCTGACCGCGCCTCTCTTTGTTGCAGAGATTTATCACACTACTTTTGACTGGCCCCCGGAATCTGAAATCCAGAACCGACTGATAGAGCCAGAGGGTATCTCAGAGCTGGAGACGGCTCAGAAACTGCTGGAATATCACAGGAACATTGTCAGGATCATGCCCTCTTACCCCAAAATCCTCAAAGTCATCAGTTCTGACCAGCCATGTGTGGATGTCTTCTACCAGGGTAAACATTTGGGTGCCTCCCAGACCCCCTCCCAAGACACATATCCAAGGAACAGGGTTCCCATACACCTCGGCCCTTCTTATCTTGACATCACCTAATGTGGCAATGGCCAGTGTCCAGGATGTGCTGAGGACCCTGGGAGTCAAGTCTAGACATCATAGATGGCCCAGATTTCCTGCCCCGTACACATGCAGGGTCTCTGGGAGTGGAGATCCTGGGCTAATGTTCTGCACTCAGGTGTGGTCAGATTTCTGGCCCATAGCAGATTTGAAAGGGACAGGGGCAGGGGAGAAGAGGTAACGGTTGGGGTGCAAGGGTCATGGTAACCAGAGGTTTTGGCCTTATCATGAAAGCGAAGGGAGAGAAATGTTATAAGGATTTTAAAAACCAACAACAATCCACCCCACCATAAGAATCAAGAATGCCACAACACATCTCAGGTGTTGTGAGTCCATTTGGAGCAGAGAAAAACAGCCTCTCTGCTCTTGCCATCCAGAGCAATAACAAAGTATTCACGGTGACTTCATAGGAACCAGGCTGAAGTAGACCTGTGTGACGTGTGTGTACGTATAGGGGAGTGTGTGTGATGGTTGAGACTCGAGACTTTGGGGTCAAGTGATCTGCATTCAAATCTCACCTCTACTACACGCCAACTGCACAGTCTTTGGCAACTCTTTTAACACCTCTGAGCCTTAGTTTTGTCATCCCTAAAACGGGAACAAAAATTGTACCTACCAGGTTTAAGTGAGGATTAAATGATTTATTCTACAAATCACGTATCTATAGCCATGAGCCCAGTACTAGTTCAGAGAAATGGCTCAGTGAACATCAGATATTATTGCTATTATCGTTCTTCAATATCCTGTCAAAAAGGCAAGGGAAAGTTCTAATAATTCTATCCCAAAGTAGCTGTATAGTTTTTAAAAGTCTTGCTAAGCTTCACTTGTCTCAAAATTCAATTATTCTCTTCCTTGCAATGCCAGGTAAATGAAGCGTTTAGTCTGTTTTGACACAATGAAAATACTACCACAGGTATTTAAGACACTTGATTGCTTACAAAGTCCTTTTTTCGTACTTTCTCTCAAGTCCCTTCAAGGAAAAGTTTTATTTTGGTAGGAGGTGGTTCCGTGCTCCTTGAACTTGGGCTTCAAGCCCAGCCTGGCCCTTCCACTGGCCCGCAGCTGCTTCAGTCTGGTGGGATAAGTGCCTTGGCTTTGCCGAGAGTTCAGAAATGTGGCTCTGCCTGGGTGGCATCTATGGTGCACCCTCGTTCTCTGCAGGGGGCAGTCAACCAATGGATGTATGTCTAGAAAATAATGCTACTTTAAAAAATGCCAAGCTCATGATGGCTTATAATTTACCAGCAGTTTTGCATCTCGGAAGGGTCTTTAGTAGTAAACGCTATACTCCTAAGATAAACAACCACAACATTTATCTTATACCATGGTTCTGAATTTACACATTAATTACTTCCAAATTACTTAATTAAATTTAAAAGTTCATATGATCATTCATAAAGAATTCATGCCTGAATTGTAAATAAAAATGTGAGTGTCTGAATATTAATTATTATTAATTAATAATGCAGAGAGATAAATTGAAATTGAAATGCAAAATTATCTGTGTTGTTTTTTTAATCTCTCTGCAGTACATCCAGCAACCACATATTTTTTAAAAGAATAATTAGATGTTGAGATTGCCTGGGGGATCATTACTTCTAATTAACTTGGTTATTTACTGTAAATTAAGCATCATTTGTTAGCAGGCTGCTTTGCCTGTAGTATTTGTGCTTTTCAGATGCATTGGGTTGTGAAGGTCTGAGAGTAGAGAGCCTTGCCTGGGTGGCTTCTTTTAGGATTCTCACATTGGGGGATGTGACAATGGGCTTGGGAGAGTTGCCACAGCTCTGCCAACTCTCTGAGCCCAGTTTACTCATCTGTAAAATGGGACAAGAATAACACATCTCTAATGGGATTGTTGAGCTGATCAAACAAGAAGAGTGTGTGGCTCAGCAGTGAATAAAGGCTATCAGTGATGATGATGATGATTGAAGACAGTCTGTTAACTTCCCTTTAGTTCTAGAAAGAGGGGATTGTAGTATCTTTCATGATCCTTCCAATGAATAAGTCCTACGAAGATTCCAGGCTTCAAAATTTACACAATGAATGTATCTCACTGGTTCTCAGTAGAGGTAATTTTGCCCCTCAGGAAATATTTGGCCATGTCCCGAGACACTTTTTGTTGTCACAACTTCTGGGTGTGCTACTGGCATCTTATGGGTAAAGGCCGGGGAAGCTGGTCAACACCTTACAGTACACAGGACAGCCCCCCACAATAAAGAATCATCTGGCCCAAAATGTCATAGTGCTGCGGTTAAAAAATCCTGCCACACCTGTAAATGGTTATAGTGTAACTGTGTTCCTGAAGGCAGGTGTATTGGCTTAGTCACTTGCCCAGGGCAGAATTTATTGGAAGGCAGATTGGCAGGAGGTGTAACAGGCCACCCATGCTGTCTTTGCACAGGATGGTCTGGGTCCCTGCAGGAGGCCAGGTCTGGGGAAAGAGACTCTGCTTTGATGTGGGCCGGCTGAGGGGGTAGGGGATGCTGACACTGGATTGTGGCTTTAGCTCTCTTGCTCAGGTGCCCCAATGGCTGCCCTTTTACGGCCTAATCAGCCTGTTCTCACATGCAGGTGGGAGGTGACCTGGTTTGATGTTCAGTAGTTGTTTCCCTGTAACTTGTTGGCATCCAGGCCCCCACTGTGTGGGTAACCTTATTGCTGAAGGCACTCACCTCCATCTTTCCACTTCTCTTTGTTCATCAAATGCCAGGGACACACCACAGGCCAGGGCCATGCAGCTAAATCTGCCCACTCCAGCGACCTATTTGATCATTGCCTCTTTGGAGACTTGCAACAAAGTAGGTGTTACTGCAGTTCGGCTGCACAAATTATTCTCAACCAATTCCTGAGTCCTTTAGAAGTCCCTGTGTGCTAGGCCCCACTCGGCCTGACACATTTATCAAAGCCTGTATCTGACACTTGGAGCAAGCAGCAGAAAGCCAGCTCAACCCTCCTTCAGGAGGCCAGCCTGGTCCCCAGGGCTTCAGGTTAGAGGCTCTGCCCAGATTCAGTTTGGAAACATCCCAACCCCATACTGCACGTGTCATGAGTCCCAGGACCAGCCCCCCAACCACAACACACCCAGCACTCCTTCAGCCAGGAGGGAACCACAGATGCCAGCGCTGTTTTAGAGGAATTCCAGGGCAGTGCTCGGGGGTGGCTTCTGTGTATTTAATCACCTCCTCCCCACCTTGGTGCCCAGGCCTGAAGCATAATTCTTTCTCCTGCAGCCTCACCCCATGGTGTCTTCGGCAGATACACAGAGGGTTTCCATGGTGCTGTAAAAGAGAGAAATAATTGCTGCCATTAAAAGAGCCAAAGCAAAGGTGTTGTAAGCTGGTTTCCCTTTATTTAGGACCTGGGTTTATTATCCTCATATCCTCCCTTTCCAGCTCTGACCTATGTCCAAACCAACCATCGATCCAATGCCCCATTCACCCCGCGAGTGCTGCTTTGTGGACCCGTGGGCAGTGGGAAAAGTCTTCAGGCCGCCCTCCTGGCACAGAAATATGGCCTTGTCAATGGTGAGTGCCCAGCAGTGGCCCTGCTTCTAGAACTTTCTGCCCTTCCAAGAGTTCCTGTTTTATGGGTGGTGGCAGAGAGGGTAGGGAGGTCAGTATCACTTTTCTTTCTTGCTCTCTGCTCTTAACAATTTTCAGTTAGTTCATCTTTGCAGGGAGAAGATTTTTTCTTCCAAACAATATTTCCATAAAAACATTAAACAATAAAAACATGTCTGCAGCCCAAAGAGCTGGACTATTTTCTAGCAGTCGTTTTGTATATCCTTTGGAGCAGTGGTTTTTCTGTTCTACACCAGACGTGCTTCCATCTAGCCTCTGCGTTTTCCCTCAGAGCTGCAGCTCTTGCATAATATGGATCTGCTGTTTATTTATTTCCTTCCCGTCTCGCTTGGCTCCCCCACCCCAGGTCAGTGTGTTTACAGGCAAACAATTTCTAAACCAGAGGAAGAGTTCTTGCTCTGCACAGTTTCAATAAATATTTTAATAGGAGGAGAGAAAATATTGAAATCAGCTTCCCAGGTCTTTCTCAGGGTGGTCCCAGGCCATCTTGGATGCCAGCCTGCCTTCAAGAGGATAAAGGGTTAGAAAGGAGGAAGAAATTGTAACAGACACACAGTTCAGTCAGGGGAAGTTTAAGGCACAGCTCCCACAAACACTCCACAAACCTAAACAACCCCTACTCTATTCACTAAGAAAATATGAGGCCTGTACCCCCAAATGGAAACTCTGGTGGCATAGTGGTTAAGTGCTATGGCTACCTACCAAAAGGTCGGTAGTTCAAGTCCACCAGGCGCTCCTTGGAAACTCTGTGGGGCAGTTCTGCTCTGTCCTATAGGGTCACTATGAGTTGGAATCGGCTCAACGGCAGTGGGATGAGTGGGTACCCCCAAATATATAAATATACATGTATACCTCCCAAATTATCCATGTACGCCATATATATATATAATCCCAGAAGGATCAAGTTTGGAATAAAAATGCTTTTCACTTAGGTCTCCTCCAACTCCAAATTCCAAAATTACTGAGCCTAGCCAGGAATCAGTGACAAAAATCACACCTATAACATGAAGATAGGGAACAGAGCGATTATTCTGCATATTTGATTTAGTATGGAAAGACACTTTTGGGTAAAAATTTGCTTTCCCTGACATCAGTGATTTTTAAAATAACAAACAACTGAATTATTCAAATAATTTCTTTTCCTTTTGATTTTGCCTGTTAGGAGTATTCTAAGATTAAATTCTCAGCTATGGGTAGGGATGGCTTGCTTCTTTGTTAAGAATGAATAGCAGTCTTAATTGTGGTTACACTCACATGTTTGTTGAAGTGTCTGCATCTATTGTTATGTGAAGGGACGTGCAGAGTTACTGTGCCAAGTGCATTAATGGCAGAGGGAGGGTCTGAAAAGCAACAGCAAAGCCTGAGACAGTGCACAGCTTCATTTAAATAATCGTCATCCTACTGTATTTTGTTTAGGCAGGGACTCTCATTCAAAAAAAGTATTTTTTAATTTCCGTTGTTTTCACCACACCAATCATGAAGAAGTGAAATTACCTGCCTAGATTTTACCAGAGATGAAAATAGAAAAGCTCATCATGGTTTTTCCTTTGTAGTCAGTTCTCTACCATGGGGCTATTTTAGATAATTGAGCGTTTGGAGACTAAGTCAGAAGGTTCACATTTCTCAAAGCTATTCTTGGTAAATACAAGACATCATGAGATTTAAGTAAATCAATGGAAAAGCTCTAAGTTTTGAAAAAGTGTTCACTGCACTGTTGGGGTTTCTCTGCAGAGGTCTGTTCTCAATTCAGAGTTCTAGGAACTGCCAGCTACCCTGTGGTCACCCCCTGGCTTGGTTCTAATCTCTACTTTTATGAATCTCTAACTCAGGGGAAAACATCAATAAACAAACCACTCATCTTTCACTCTGATGAGGTTTTTGAAAGCATCTCATTTACAATTGGTGGGAATATAAATTAGCACAACCATTTTGAAAGATAAAGGCCACTGTGATTAAAATGCTAACTGTGCAAATCCTTTGACCCAGTGCTTTCATTCCTAGGATTTTATTCCACTGAAATACTCAGACACTCAACGAGAGATGCATAACGGGAAATAGAGGCAACCCCAAACTCTGTTAATAAGAGGGTTAGTTAAATACATTATAGTATACACATATAATGGAGTACTGGGCAGCTGTTAAAAAGAAACCTATAAATCAACTTGATATCCTTAGTATATTGCTAAATGGGAGGGGAACAGTATTCAGCAAATAATCTCATTTTTATTTATTTAAAAAAGTAGGTTAGATATCAATATCGGTTCATCAGTTGTAACAAATGTATCCCAGGAATGCAAAATGATAATGATAGGAGAAACAGTGTGTGGCAGGCAGAGGAGTATGTGGGAACTCTACTTTCTGCACAATCTTCCTGTAAACCTAAAACTGCTCTAAAAAATAGTCTATTTTTTAAAAAAAGTATGTTAGTTTGTACTCAGAAAAAAATGCGAAGGAACACCCACACCAAACTAGCTCTCTCTGGAGAGTGTGTATTATACCCTTATGATTTTTTTTTTTTAATGAGCATGAATTAATTTTCTAATCAGAAACAACTATGAAGATTTTTATTACAATATTATCAATACTACTTATTGAGTGCCTGCTGCATGCAATGCACTTTACTGGGTAGACAGATAGGGTCAAGTATAGAATAAGTAAGAGAGGAACTTCAGGTCCAGGTGAGCTCTGCAGGGCTCAAGGAGAGAGAACAAGCAAAGTGAAGTAAGGCTGATCCAACATTGTCCTGGGCCTGATTGTGTCCAAAACCTTGATACCTCACCTTGCCCCATAGCAGAAAGACATTTGCCTTTTTTGATCATCTTGATCAAGAGTATAATTCCGCCCCGACTCCCCGCCCCCCCGCCCCGGCCCAATCCTCAGGCTTTGAATCTTTAGGAGAGAAGAGACTGTTAAAGTATTGTCTTCATAGGACATTATAGAGTTAGGTGGTTGTAGGCAGGGGTTTTAAGCCATTTTTTTCTAATATAAGCATTTAAAGTTATACATTTTCCTCTAAACACAGCTTTAGCTGCTTCCCACAAATTTTAATGTGCTGTGTTTTCTTTATCATTCAATTCAAGATATTTTCTATTTTCCCTTGTGATTTCTTTTCTGATCCATGTATTATTTAGAAGTGTATTCCTTGATTTCCAAATATTTGGGAATTTTACAGATTTTTTTTGATACTGATTTTTAATTTAATTCCATTGTGGCTAAAGAATATACCCTACATGATTTTGATCTTTTGAAATTTATTGATACTTTTTTATGGTCCAGCATAGGGTTTATATGGATGAATTCCATGTGCACTTGAAAAGAATGTGTTTTCTGCCTTTGTTAGTTGTGTGCTCTATAAAGGTTAATTAGAATAAGATGTTTGATAGTGTTTTTCAAATCTTCTATCTCCTTAATGATTTTCTCTCTACTTATTATTACAGTTACTGAGAGAGACGTGTTAAAATCTTCAACTCTAATTATGGATTTGTCTATTTCTCTGCCAGGTTTTCCTTGATGTAATTTGAGAATCTGTTATTAAGAGCATATACATTTAGAATTCTTATGTCTTCTTGATTAAATGATCCTTAATCATTAGGAAATGTCCTTCTGCCTCTTTAGTAATACTGTCTTGAAGTTACTTTGTCTAATTTAAATATAGCCACTCTTTTTTTTTATGATTAATGTCTGCATATCTTATTTTCTTCTGAACGATGTGTCTTATTCTCCAAATATATATCTTGTACTCTAAATCGTTGGGTCTTGTTTTTTTAAAAATTCAGTCTGACAGTCTCTGCCTTTTAATTGAAGCGTTTAGTCCATTTAATTTTTTTGATAGTTCGTTGTAAGTCTACGATTTTGTTTTTGTTTTCTATTTATGTCATATGTTCTTTATACCTTCTTTCCTGCCATCTTTTGGATTTATCAAATATTTTTTAGTATTCCATTTTATTTCCTCTGTTGCCTTTTTAGCCATACCTCTTTGCTTTATTTTGTTAGTGGTTGTTCTACGGATTAAATATGCATCCTTAACTTATCATAGTTTATCTTAAACTAATATTATATCTGTTCATGTATAATATAAAAGCCTTACAGGAGGGTATTTCCATTTACCTTGCTCTAGTCCTTTGTGCTATTGTCCGACATTCTACTTCTACATATGTTATATGCCCAACAACACACTGTAATTCTTTCTGCTTTAACAGTCATTTTTCTTTTAAGGAAGTTAAGAACTGGGGTGGAGGGTGGGGAGGGCTTTTATACTTACCCACATGTCAGCACTCTTTTGTTTAGATCCAAGTTTCTATCTGGTATCATTTTATTTCAGCCTGAAGAACTCCCTTTAATATTTCTTATAGTACAAGTCTGCTGTTGACAAATTCAACTTTCATCTGGCTGAAAATGTCTTTATTTCACTCTCATTTTTGAAGGATGTTTTTGCTGCATATAGAAATCTATGTTGACAGTATGTTTTTCTCCAGCATTTTAAAGATATCACTCCATTGTCTCTGGCTTGCATTGCTTCTGATGAGAAGTCATACATTATTCTTATCATTGTTTCTGTATGTATAATGCATCTTTTTCCCTCTGGCTGCTTTTAATATTTTCTCTTTATCTCTAGTTTTCAGCAGTTTGACTATGATGTAACCAGGTGTGGTTTTCTTTTTGTTTATTCTGCGTGAGTTTCAGAGATCTTTGGATTTGTGGGTTATTTTTAACTCACCAATTGGAAATTATTATGCCATTATTTCCTCAAATGTTTTTTCTGCCCCATTCATTCTCATTCCCATTCTCTCTCTTTCTCTCATCTCTGTCTCTTTTTCTCCCTTCCCTCCTCCCTCTTCTGGGATTCCAGTTACATTTATGCTAGACTGCTTGATATTGTCTTTGGAGTCCCTGAGGTTCTGTCCTTTTTTCTAGTCCTTTAACCCCCTCTCTTTGCCTCAATTTGGATACTTTCTATTGCCCTGTTTTTCTGTCTTCAAATTCACTGATCTTCTGCAGTGTATAATCAGCCACTAAGCCTATGCAGTGATTTTTTTGTTTGTTTGTTTTCATTTAAAATACTGTATGATCCAATTCTAGAATTTTCATCTGGTTCCTTTTATAGTTTCCAATCTCTCCTGAGATTCCCCATCTGTTCACTCATTTAAACTATATTTTTATTTAAAGTTTTAAGCATATTTATAATGTTGTTGTTGTGTGCTGTCTAGTTGATTCTGACTCATAGTGACCCCACGTGACAGAGTAGAACTGCCGCATAGGACTTCCTATGGGAGCGGATCACCAGGTCTTTTCTCCTGCGGAGCTGCTGATGGGTTCAAACCACCAACCTTTCAGTTAGCAGCCAAACACTTAATCATTGTGGCACCAGGCCCTGGTAGAAATATGCATGGGGCTTCACTTGAGTCTTTGGTCAATACAAAGCTGTACATGTGTAGGGGGAGACTACACAAGGCCTGGTAGAGAACAGCTACTGGGAAGCTGTGAACTGAATGGAGATACACAGTGCTGGGAGATGTTGGTATTGTGATAGCCAAAGTGGAGAGAACTTGCTGGACACCCCAGACATTCAGGTGGCACTTCTGAAAGCCTACATCTTAGGTATAGTGATACCTTAGCCCTAGAAGAAGGACTGTTTTGGTCCTATCTTAACAAAGCCTAAAAACAAGTCACAACAGGATCAAGTTGGTCCTCCGATAAATTAACTCTCTGTTAGAGCTCAACTATTTTTAACTCAGTACTCATTAAAGCCTAACACTATATAGACTCCCAACAATGAGAGAGCTACAGTGCCCAGCATATAATTCAAAACTACTTGACATGTAAAAGAGCAGGAAATTGTGACACATACAAGGAGAGAAAACAGGCCATAGAAGCAGATGAAGAGAGCACACAAGGGCTTTAAAACGGCTGTCATATTAGGTGCTACCAAGTTGATTTTTGATTCACAGAGACCCCATGTGACAAAGTAGAACTGCCCCATAGGGTTTTCTTGATTGTAATCTTTACAGGAATAGATCCCTTGCCTGTGGAGCCACTGGGTTGGTTTGAATTACCAACCTTTTGGTTAGCAGCTGAGCACTTAACAATTACACCACTAAGTTTCCTTAAGGAGATGGTAGCCTGTGCTCAATCACTCAATGTCTATTGACTGACATCTCCTGTGTACTGGCCACGGCCCAGGGCTTTAGATACAGTGAGGCCCAAGATAGAATGGGTCCTGTTTGCAGGGAGCATGCATCCAAAGGGGGATAGCAGGGCACCTAGTCAGGTAACGACAGTATGGTGCCTTTTAATTTTGCTTTAGTCTGTTTATTATATAACTTAATCCTATAGTGTGGACTATGCACCAAGACCCACCATTCCATGGAAAAACCTTGCCAAGAGGAGGGCTGTGCAGAAAATAAGCTTCACCACCCTTTCCTGTATCATAATGATGTGAATGCAATGAGTTAAGTAGTTCTCCCCATGAATGTTATTCTTATTCCTCATCACCAACATGGGGAGGTGCAAGTACAGTTCAGTAATTCCAGGTGTTAACTGAGGCCCTGCAGGAACTTCTAGATTGGCAACTTCCCTTATTAGTGTCTTCCTTGCCCTGCTCATTTTTAATACATCCTTTGCCAAATGCATTCTTTTTCATTCCACATCTACCTCCTCAGCTTCTTTTTTATGTACCAGTTTCTTTTTGATATTTATTTTCACTTGGACACACGCCCACACACAGAAAACACCTTTTATATTTTTTTCAGTGATCTTTTTTTTTTTTCTCCCAGCAGGCAGCACTAGGGTTCTTTTTTTTCCTCATTCTTTCCTCTATTAAAAGTTTAACAAAGTCTTTCTGTTCCTCTCTCCTCCAGTCTGCTGTGGGCAACTGCTGAAAGAGGCTGTGGCAGACAAGTCAAGATTTGGCGAGCTTATCCGGCCTTTTTTTGAAAAGAAGATGGCAGGTAGGCCACACTTCCCACTAGCTGACAAACTGTCAGGCTCTGAAGAGAAAGTACACTGTATGAGGCACCCTGATCACCTGGGGGGGTCAAAATTATGGAAAACAACCGACCAGGAAATGGAAGTTGGGATTTCTTGTAAGCAAAGACTTCATGTGTTATTCCTTGGTAAGGCCTGTTGGCTTCCATGTCTGATTCCAGGTGGGGTGGGTTTGTGGATGGCCTGTGTCAACACTGGCAGCTTAGAATGTTTCTATTTCTCAATAATGTTTACACTTCTTAACTGAAAGTACTTAAAATTAAGAGCCAAGAGAGACCATAGAGCTTTCCATATCCTTTATTATGTGGTGTATAAAAATATTCTGGGCAAATATTCCTATTTAATCAGAAGTCAAAAGATTCAGACAGCTTTGCAGATGTGAGGATGGACTGGCTATTGGTCCTCAGAAGGTTAGATGCTCACCTGTTTGATGGGAGAAGCTGAATCAGATCATCTTTCCAGACTCCAACTATGACCTACAATCTGAAAGTATTCCTGGGGTCTGACCCTCAGGAAGGGCATCTTTGATATCATTCTAGTCCAGCTTTCTGACTCCGCAAATGAGCCCTGGAGAAAGGGCCGAGCTGCCAAGGCCACACAACAAATTTGTGGGTGGGCTTCTCTAGACCCTGCATCTCTTCCCTGGAGCAGTGGGTTTTCTACTCACCCACATGTTCTTCCCTTGCATAAAGTGCTGTAGCTCTTCTGTACAATCAGTATAAGCTCAGTTTTCAAGTGTGAAGTGAACATGGCAGGAAGAAGCTGCCATTATAATGGACCATGTGAGTGTGGACTAGATGTGCTCAGCAGAATGCTTATTGCCTTCTCTTACCATTTTCTGGATGGATTAAGTTGATGAGGACACCTACAAGAATAGACTGCTTGATCCTAACCATCAGCTGAAAGGGCCTCTGGAGGAGACGACCTGACCTGTCTCACCCAATCCCCTCTTAAGATGTTCTAGTCCCTAGGGTGAACTTCAAGTGCGGCGGAGTAGGATCCTTCAGATAAAAGGATCCGTGCAGGGTTAGGTCAGTGAGCACATCTGTTTTTCTAAGTCGCTGTGGTGCTAAATGAAATGAGGTGCAAGCAGGAGGAACCATGGGAGAGTGCGAGCTTTGGTGTTTTCGAGGGCCTGGCTCAGATCCTGGTGCTGCCCCCACCAGCCATGTGGCCCCAAGAAGCCCTGCTGCTTTTCTCTACACCTTGGGCTTCTCAATGGAGAGATGGAGATAGGAATCCCTGCCTTGCAGGTTGTCGAGGGGACTGGATAGGAGGTACTGTGCCTGGGAGGCACGCTAAATGTAGCTGAGGTTATTAGAAAATAATACTAGCAAACAGCAGCAATGACTGAATACCTGATTTATACATCAAATGTCATGTAGTGCTGACTTCCCATTTATTTTGGTGGGAGGGGGAGTATTAGCACCTTAAAGAATATTTATTGAATAAGTGAGTGAATGTAATGCTAAGTGAACATAGATTTATATTGCTTTAAATTTTGCTGCTTAGTATTCTATTGTACGATTGGATGATAATTTCATTCCCCACTAACAAGCATTTAGTGATTCAGAAAGAAGGAAAATGAGCAGGCAAGTGGGGCAAAGTGTTAACAGTGGGTGAATCTAAAGGAGGGTGTATAAGAATTCTTTGACTATTCTTACTTTTCTCTACATTTGAAATGTTTTTCAAAATAAGAAATTACAAAAAATAAATACTTAAGTGGTTTCAAATTTTCACTCTTCAGTAATACTGTAATATACATTCTTATACATCCATAGGTTTGCAGACATACTTGATTAGCTTAGGGTAAATTGATAGACTGGATCAAAGATAACACCCAATGTCTTAGGCTGAGTTCTCTAGCGAAACAAAACCAGTGAAGCATGTCTGTATACAAATATATGTAGAGAGATTTATCTCAAGGAAATGGCTCACATGGTTGTGGAGCCTGGCAAGTCCCAAATCTGTGGGTCAGGTATCAAGCTGGAGACTTCTGACTCACGTGGTTGCAGGCACTGACAAACCCACAATTGGCAGGACAGACAATAGGCTGCTGGCTTATGGGGCTGCAAAAGCTGGCAAATCTCAAAATCAGCAGGTCGTGTGGTGGCAGGCAGCTGGCTCATAGGGCTCATAGGGCTGGCTCATAGCAGAAGCTGGCAAATCCCAGAATCAGCAGGTCAGATAACAGGCTTAAGTCTCAAGAACTGGAGGTCAGATGATGACGAGCCAGATGCAGGATCCAGAGCAAGGGAGAGCCTTGCCAGAGCATCCACAGATATATTCGATACAGGTCATGCCCCCAAGGGAACTCCCCCTACATCAGAGGAAGGGTGTGACTTGAGTAATGGTGTGACTTGAATCACACCCCACACTAATCCTGCCTCATTAACATGTAGAGGTAAGGGTTCACAATGCATAAAATTGAGGATAATTACTTAATATCAGAAAATGGAGGATAATTACATCAGTTCACAAAATGGAGGACTACCACTCAATACTGGGAATCATGGCCTAGCCAAGTTGACACATAACATTAACATCACACCCACTAACAACTGTGATACGTACAGTATTAATGCACACTCTTACCAGCAGGGTATGGGAATGCTTGTTTCCTCCATAACTTGGCCATCTCTGGGTATTGTGAGTGTATTAGTTTCCTATTGTGGCTGTAACAAACTTAGTGGTTTAAAGCAACATAAACTTGTTATCTTACAGTTCTGGAGGTCAGAAGCCCTAAAATCAAGGTGTCAGGAGGACTATATTCCTTCTGGAGGCCCTAGGGGAGCATCCATTTTCTTTGCCTTTTCCAGGTTCTAGAGGCTGCTTGCATTCCTTGTCTCACAGCCTCTTCATCTTCAAATGCAGCAGTTTAGCATCTTCAAGTCTGTCTCTTTCTCTGACCTCTACTTCCATTGTCACATCTCCTTCTCTGACTCTGACCTTTTTCCCTCCCTCTTATAAGAATCATGTGATTGTATTGGGCCCACCTTAATAATCCAGGATAATTTCACCATCTTAAAATCATCAACTTAATCATATTCATAAAGTACTTACCATGTAACCTGACATTCACAGAAACCAGGGATTAGAATGTGGACATTTTGAGGGCCCATTATTTAGTCCGTCATTTGAATCTTCGCTAATTTGTTAGATGACAGAAAACTTGTTAAATATTTTAAGTGTGGGTTTTTGATTACTAGTGAGGCTGTTAAGGTTGAACATATTTTTACGTTTATTGTTGGTATTAAAAAAAAAAGTTGCTGTCGAGTCGATTCCAACTCATAGTGACCTTATAGAAGAGAGTAGAACTGCCCCATAAGGTTTCCAAGGAGCAGCTGGTGGGTTTGAACTGCCATCCTTTTGGTTAGCAGCCAAGCTCTTAACCACCATGCCACCAGGGTTTCATTGCTGTTATTAGCTGCCATCAAGTTGGCCCCCAACTCACTGCAACCCATGTACAATAGATTGAACCATTGTGATCCAAAGCGTTTTCATTGCCTGATTTTCAGAAGTAGATTGCCAAGCCTTTCTTCATAGTCCATTCTAGCTTGTAAGCTCCACTGAAACCTGTTCAGCATCATAGCAACGTGCAGACCTCCACTGAGAGATGGGTGGTGGCTGTGCATGAGATACAGTGGCCAGGATTTGAACCTGGGTCTCCCCCACGGAAGGTGAGAATTCTACCACTGAACAACCAATATTTATTAGTCATGTGTATTTCATCTTTTATGAATTGTCACTTATATATCCTTGGTCCATTTTCTATTGACTTATTGTCTTTTCAATTAGGTTTGTTTCCCCCCCGCCCCTTAATTGCTCTTTGCATATTAGGGTTGTTTAACTTTTTCCAGTAATTTTTCTTTATATCTGTATTCTATATTTTATCTCTACATTTCAAGTCACGTTATAATTTTGTAAGTTTAGCAAATGTTTGGAGGAAAGAGAATGGTAACTCATTGCAACACCCTTAGTTCTCAGACTTCTTGGAATGTCGTGGTGACCTGGGAGGTTGTATTAGGATGTGAATTCTTTATGAGGGTCGTGGCCTTTTGGTTTTCTTTCTGTGCTCTCTTACCTTCCTTTGTCTTGTAGGGAGTTGGGTATTTACTAGTTATAGATCCTGAATTAACCATCAGGCGTGGGTACTGTTGTATTTATTATTCAGCCTCTTCCCTAGGTCTTTGAGGTCAGGGGGTCCTATTGTTAGTGACTTCCCTTTCTAGAGACAGAAATGAATTTGCTTGAATCAAAGCACTTTATGCTTTTGCGCATTTTGGTTTAATTCATCCACCACTAAAAACAAAGGAGTTCTTTCAGTGGTGGGCCAGAAAGGGGTCTTTTTGGTGGACTCCAGGAAGACTGAGTGCACGTTCCCCAATCTCTTGTGAAGGTAGCGACCACTGGATAACTTCAGTCCTCAATGTTTTGTGCTAGATCTTTTCTTCCACAGCCTTTTGTTTATTTAGACTATGCGGCTCTGCACTTTTGTACTTGCTAAAAAATTAAAGACACAACAACCACCCATATCATATCATCCTAACATAAGCAATAAATTCTGCCATTTCCCTAATCCTGAGCTCACTGGGATAGCACAGAATGCATTTACATCTGTAAGCTCTAACAGGCTCTCATTAGTGGACCGTTGAGAGGCTGCCGAGGAGACCAAAGCACCCGGCTTGCAGAGGAGTGGGCACCGGATCCACCAGGTCCGGCAGGGACCCACTTCCCTACCAGCTAAAAACAGGAAGAAAATGCAAATGAATCTTGACAGAATTCCGTTTTGAAGGGAAGGTCAGACTGAACGCAGAAACTCTACTTAGCCGACCACAGCCTTGCTCGTTTCTAAGTAACTGCAGCTACCAGCCTGGCTAAGGCTCCCTCTCTCTTTCGAATTGAGCATTAGTGTCATCTGTGACTCAGGGGCTTCCTAGTCTGGAGGTGTACCACTCTCTGGGTTTGGGGTATGGGAATTAACCACATCCCTTGCCCACACCCTGAGTTCTGAACCCAGTTTGCTGGAAACAGCAGATGGAGAATGCAACTGGGATCTGAGGTCATGGGTGGGCTTCCTAACCTCCCCCTCTGAGTCCAGACCTAGTGGATAAGCTACACAGGGGAGCAGGTGGGATGCAGAGGCGACCTCTTACCCAGTAAATGACCGTGGTCCAATGGTGGGGATGGGGAGACTTGCCCCAGGAAGAGCCCTGACAGTGGAAGCAGAAGTGGGAGGGCCAATTTGCCTGTGGGCAAGGGCCAGCTAGCTGGAAAAATGAGAGCTGGAGGGACTAGGCCAGTCTGATGAGAAACTTCTCTCTGGGGAAGAGTGAGGCAAAGGGGCAGAGGGGACAGCAGAATTCGCTTTCCCACACTGCCCTGGGATCAGAAGGACCCTCCCAAACAATTGAGGACAGGACAGTACACCCCCTAACACTTTGAACCCATTGGTAGAAGCTCCAGAAGAGGGAGATAGTGGTTCCTCCTCCATCCCTTTTGGGGGCGCATTGAGGCATCTCGTATTTCCCTCTTCCAAATCCTAGATATGTTTCAGCTATTACTGCTCTCAATGGCAGCAGCATTCCTAGGAATGTGGAAGTGGACCTGACCAGTCCCCTTCATGTTGGGAATTTGCACACATGAAATTCAAAGGCTCACAAGGTTCAAGGAGCTCAGCTAGAGGGGCGGGGATAGTGTAAGGATACAGAGAGCTCATCACCATGGATCAGGGACCCCTGGCATCTCTGAGTTTTGGCAGTTGTCACAGCTATCCAGCCAACCCACCATCCAGCCAACTAGTTAGAAACCCCATCCTCAATTCCCTCTCCCCCCCTCCAAAGCCAGGCAATGTAGACCCTTCCTAGGGACAGGCCTCATTGCCCTTCTGGGTACTGGACCTGCTCCTCTGGGGACTCTGCTCTGCCCTGTGCTCCTGCCTGCTGGCCAACTCTGTCACACTTTCTGCTCATCTTTCATCGGGATCCCTCCCACTACAGGCCCTTGCCCTCTTTCCACTTTCCCTGGAGCGGCATGCCCCAGAGACATGCAGTTCTGTTATTGTTGTGCATCATTGCCGCCATCGCAGTCATCATCACCGTCATCACCAGCTCAGCTGAATAGATCCAGATGTCATATTTTCCCCCCATGGAGCCACTTCCTCTTATTTCCCCTCGCTGGGCCTCATGATGTTATGTCCCAGTCATGACCTCTGCAGACTTAGTTATGTTCTTTTTCTGTCCTTACAGGTGCTGCCAACACCTCTTTCTTTTGAATCAGCAGCAAAATTAATAACTGCTGCTTTCCCATCTTTCCACATTTACTGGGCAAAGGACCCCAGGGCCCCATCTTAGCCCATCTTAAATCTCTTGATCTTAGGTTCTTGGCGAAGGCACCTTGGACAGAGGGTTGGGGAGATGCTTATTCTGTGCCCAAGACTTTGAAATATATAGGTCTGACCTCCTAAACTCATTCCGACTCTAGCTGAAGCAAACAGAACAAATTTATTCCCAGGGGTCCTGCACGGGGTGTTCTTTATGCAGGCAACCTCCATTAAAGTCAACGGAAGTTTGGGTTGCATACAGTGAACAGAGTTGAGCCTTAAATCATACAGCATTAGCTGCTAGAAAGCTCCTGTCACTTTTACATTGGTACGAAAACAAGTAAAAACTATTCTGGGCTTTTGGAAAAATAAGTTCTCAGCTGTTTATATACCATTTAAAATTAGATGGCCGGCGCTGATGGACTCCATTGCCAGTATGTACTGTGACACAGTGTGGAAACGTGCTTTTCTCTCTCTGAAGTCAGGCAAAGAAACTACTAGATCTCAGTTCTCTGCTTAAATCAACAGTGGCTCACAGTGGCCACTATTTCCAAACGATGTGCTCAGCTCCTTGCCTGTGGTTTCCTTCCTACCAAAGGGTTTTGTGGAGGATGAGATTTCTTAATTCCGGACCCCTAGAACTTCCCAAGGAAAGCATCCACTCTATCTTTGCCCATTACAATGTCTGGTTCTGCAACTCTCACTTAACATAAAAACTAACCCTCCTCCTCAGCCTTCACTGGGTGTTCAAACTCACCCCATCATAGAGAAGTCTGTGCTGCTTTTATGTCTAGCCCTTCTCACGGAGTTTCTGATGTAAGTTACGGTGCAGTGGCTGTTGATGGTAGATATGACCTAATTCCAGATTGCTGGGTCTAATTAATAAAACAACAACATCTCTTCGGTTCAGAAGACTTGCCTTCTACCCCAACTATGGTAATTGTTTTCATTCTTACACATTGCTTGGGCTTTCTCTGGAGAATGTCCACCCAGGGAAGATATTAAAAACAGTCAAAGGCATATCTTGTCCTTGTTGGTGTAGGTCTTTGCCCTAAGTGTGTGAGATGTTGGTCTTGATTCCTCAGCAGCATACTCAGAACATGTTGGGATTGTCAGGTCAGGAGACCACCAGTCAGGGTGTGTCTGTAGCAGTGGGATTTTCAATTGGATTCTAGCTTTCACATCGCCTGTCTCCCCAGAAGTGGGAAGGAAAATCAGGCATTCCAACACCTGCCAAACAAGCTTCTTGGCCAAATTGCAATGAGCTTCTAACTCATCTCTCCTCTGTAACCCCACCCCTGCCAACACTTCTCCAACACCTAAAACAGTTCCATTATAGGAAACCCCAAATTCCTTGGCGAACATGTCAGACACATACTTTCAGGTGAGACAACAGCTATAATGACTTTCCCATAAAAGTGGAAGTCCTGATGTGTAGAAAAAAATAAATGGAAGATGGATTTTGTGTTCCCTGTGCTCCCTGCCGTGCGCCCCTCTACTTCCTAAATATTTCTGTCTGGAGACGGTCTCGTGTGGCCTGATAGAACCAGAGAAGAGGAGGGAGATTTGAGGGAGATTCAAGAATGTAATTTACACCCTTTCTGGTAATGAGACCTCACAAAGGCAGATGCAGCGATCATAACACAAACAAGCCAAACCAGCCCCACATTGGGATGATCAAGAGCCTTCTGCAAGTCCAGATCCCAGGTGGGATGGATCAGCACATCGCTGAAGTGCTTCATTTTTTTTTTAAGGGGGAATTAATATTCTCATCACTAAATGCACACTAAAGATTTGACAATAGACCAGCTTTTCTCTTTTGTTAAAAACTTGCAAAGAGTTACTGAGTTGAAAGACAAAGTAAATCTTTCCATCTGAAGAGGTAAGTGGGATGCGATTTCTTGTTTTGAGCAGCACAGATTCGTGAGCTGTGAGCTGTCTTACCAGCGGAGGGGAGACCCTGAGGGACCTCTGCCTGTTTCCAGCAAGTCTTTGCATGCGGTGTGTTTGTACTAGCTGAAGATAGCGCATGACTCTAAATAATTTACAAGTTGATTAATAGACTCACAGGGGTATAATTAGAAAGGGGAGAGACAGTGGGTACAGTAACCAGTACAGTGCTTGGGGGAACAGGAGGCTTTATTTTTTTAAAGAAACTTTCTAGGGTGCTGGGCGTTTGAAGATAAGTTGGGAAGAGCTCAGTGCCTCTTCTCTTTTGAAGTGGAAATAGGACAGTTTGAATCCGTCGAGTTTAATTTTTCACAAGCTTTAGGGGCCCTGCAGTGCAATTCCCTTTTTATTATTGAAAAAACTCTATGCTTTTCTTTCATTTTTCTACATACACACACACACACACACACACACACGCAGCTCAAGCAGTAAGTAATAAACAGATTAATTTACTCTCTTATTCAACGTGTATTTTATTCTCTTTACCTCCCTGAGATATGTCCATACCTGTCCCTTTGCTGCCCCCCACCCGGAGCTCCCACTGTAGGGTCACCTATGTAGGTTGCTTCCTGGATGCCCCCTGTAATTTATGCATTTTAAAGAAACCCTCACCTCGGTCTGACAATGCTTTTGAAGTAGCTCCTTTTTTCAAGTCAAACTTTTGACTTTTCCACTGGGACTGCTACAAAGATTTCCTTATGGAAAATAGGTAGGAGACTTTTCCAGCCGGAGAGAAATCCGTGGCCGAGATAGCCAAATGGAGCAGCGGGTACAAAAGTGGTGTTTGCTTTCTGAGGACCAGAGAGCCTGTTAATGAGAGGGGTTATATCAAGGTGGTCAGCGTCCCTGTTTATCAACAGGTCCATGCATCCAGAGGGTCTATATTTTTTTAGACTAGATTTTCATTCCAAAAGT
This sequence comes from Elephas maximus indicus, assembly GCF_024166365.1. Taxonomy (NCBI): domain Eukaryota; kingdom Metazoa; phylum Chordata; class Mammalia; order Proboscidea; family Elephantidae; genus Elephas; species Elephas maximus. The sequence goes on along the minus strand of NC_064827.1, from coordinate 83,865,316 downwards.
GCATATTGTTATTCTGTATTATTAAAATTATACTTTGCCAGAAGAGGGGAGAAGGTAGTGCCTATTACCAAAAGGTGCAAAGCTTTTTGTTCAATGGCTAGTCCAGTGGGGAAACTGAGGCAGTTTGGGACCACCCCCCTATTCATTCGTGCATCTGTTCAACAAAATGTAATTAGCCTTTAATGTCTCTGTCCCAAACAAGAATGTGGGAGCAGGGGACAGGTGTGGCTTATTTATTGTGGATTCTTACCACCTAACTGTGCCCGGCACAGAGGAAGTGTCACGGATTATTTTGCTGGACTGAATGTTTATTGGGTCCTTGCTATGTATCAGGCATCCAGACTAAAAAATAATAAATAAAAAGACCCCAGGCATTTCTGGGAAGCCTAAGGTGAGCCCAGCAGTGCATGGTGCCCTTCTCGCTCTGACCAAAACTTCTGGAAACGTTTCCTTCTCCACGTACCATCCCAGTGACCTCAGAGAAGAGCAAAACTTCCTACGCATTCAACTGTGAAATTGCATGTGACAGCCCCAACCCTGGGGGCCCCAGGGTGACTTCTTCTCCAGCAGAGAGGTCTCCTGGTGGAGCTGTCTGGACAGCCACTGGTCATGGCCATGGCCAGAGCTGCTCTCCAGCCCCCTTCACACCCCCAAGGCGGGTGCATATCAAAGCCTGTTTCCCTTGGGGAGTGTACTCAACAGGGAGCTGAGGCCAGCTTTTGACAGGGAGTTGACACCAGCTTCCTTCTCTCCTGAGGAGGCGGATGGCAGGGCCTGAGTGTGGAGGGGAGGTCCCTATACCTCGGACAGTCACTGTTTCCCTGAAACAGATCAGGAGCAAAAGACTTGCTGGGGTTTGTCAACTAGAAGCTGGCGCTGAGGCTGTCACGTGGAGAGCTCAGCCCAGCAGTGATGGGCGCGGGGGATGGGGGTGGGGGGAATGAGCACCACCATGCCCTTCAGCCTTGCATGCATCTACTTTGCTTTAGTTGAAAATGAGGTGGTGAGGGCTGGTTGGTAAAGGTGGGTAGAGCAGAGAGGAGGAGATTGGAGGGATAGGGGCAGAGGAATGCAGGAGGTAGAGAGCTGAAGGGGAGACAGAGATGGTGGTGTTGTTGCCATGATCCTTGTAGTAGTAGTAATGGTGGTAGTGGAAAGCCCCGTTGGGTACCTACATATTTTCATATATGGATTTTTTTGACATTTCTTTCTTTTCCTGTGACTTTTACCAGCTTTAGGTACCTGGTCCCTGTGGTAACTGGGAACCGGCAAAGCTCCAGTTTGCTATACCTCCAGTGCTCCAGTTATCCACTGCAACGTAACAAGCCACCCCACAATCTAATGGCATAAAACAACAACTATTTTATTATGTTACTGATTTAGTGGGCCAAGATACTGGCCAGGGCATGGTAAGGAAGGCTTGACTGCTCTATGATGGCTTGGGCCTTAGATGACATGGATTGAATGGCTGGAGATGACTGGGATGTCTCACCTGGGGCCCTTGGGATCCCAGTTCTGGTGCCAACTCATTTCCTTTGCTTTTCTCCATGTGGGATCTGCTGGGGCTAGTGTGTCTAAGATGGATTCTTCATTCACATGCCTGGTTCTTGGGATGACATACTTGGAGCAGCTGGAGCTGGCCAGACATCTCTCTCTCCATCTCGCCAGCTTGAGCTTCGTCACAGCGTGGTGGCTTCATGTTAGACTTCTTATGTGTCAAGCTGGCTTCCCCTAGAAGAAGCATTTCGAGGAGTCCAAGGGTGTTGGCGGTGGCATGGAGGTGTAGGCTTCAAGGCTTGTTATGATCTATCTAGCCTCTGAAGTCTCAGAATGCACTTCTGCCAAATTCTATTGGTCAAGCAAGTCAATAAGGCCAGCCCAGATGCAAGGGAAGGGGAATTAGGCCCCACCTTGACAGGAGGACTAGTGAAGAATTTGTGATTGTCTTTAATCTACGATACCAGCAGGCACCAGGGAAGCCTTGATTTGAACATTTCAGATTTGTCCAGGATTGGTTATATCATGTGAATGTGGGGCGCAGACAGGAGCTAGATTTACAGGGTGACTACAAAGGTGCTGTATAGGGGCTTGCTGAGAACTTAGAGACTTTAGAGTCCAATTCTGGCCCTTTGAAGAGGAGAAACCCCAACTGGGAGGTAAAGTGACTTGTCCAAGGGTATGCTGCAAGTTAAATGCTTAATGGAGGACCGTATTCAGGTCTCTTGATCTCATTATAGTGCTCCTTCTAAAAGGTAGGCAGCAAAGCACAGAGAACGAGTGAGCAGCCCCAAGCTAGTTTGACTGGTTGAATTCCTGGCTCCATTGCCTATGAGCTGGATGGCCTTGGGCAAGTTATTGCCTCTTTCTGTGTCTCAGTTTCCTAATCTATAATATGGGGATACTATCTATACCTCTCTCAAAGGGTTGTTATGAAGATAATATGAATTAATATTTGTAAGGTGCTTAGAATAGGACTAGGCTTATAATAAACACTATGCAGCATGTCTGTTTGTTAAATGAATAATATGTCATACGTTTTCTGTTCCAGAAGACTGGGCTGGCTCGTGGTTAGTTTCCTGGTTCCCCAATAGTTGCTGACTTTCTCCTCGCCGATCATGTGGGCAGTGGCATCCTTGCTTCCCTTGAGATGTGGGAGAAATAATTGGTTCAGAGCCCTGAATTCATTAAAAGTGAAGGGAAATCGTGTTCCTTAAACTCTTCAATTTGCAGTGTTCATTTGTTATTGTTGTTAGCTGGTGTTGAGTTGGCCCCTGACTCATGGCGACCTTGTACACAGTGGAATGAAACGCTGCCTGATCCTGCGTCTTCTCGATAATCAGTTGTGGATTGGACTGTTGTGAAACATGAGGTTTTCACTGGTTGATTTTTGGAAGTAGATTGCCAGGCTTTTCTCCCTAATCTGTCTTAGTCTGGAAGCGCCAATGAAACCTTGATTTTAATACATTGCACTTTAAAACAATCCAGTTCACATTTAGACTGGTAGACTTTTTTCCATCTTCTCAGGTACTTTCATAGTCCCCTGAAAGATGCAAAAATGTGTTTTAAGATAAGAATAACTAATTATCAAATCGTTATATACATTGTGGCTAACAACATTTTTTATTAAATAAGTCTTACTCATTTGCTAAGCGAAGTCCTAGTTATTTATAGAAGAATATCTATTTTTAAACGGTCTTTTTTTAAAACTAAAACTTCATTCAATATTTGTACACCAATGTTTATTGCAGCATTATTCACAATAGCCAAAAGGTGGAAACAACCCAAATGTCCACCAACAGATGAATGGATAAACACAATATGGTGCATACATGTGGCGGAATATTATCCAGCTGTAAAAAGGAATGAAGTTCTGATACATATTACAACACGGATGAACCTTGAACACATTATGCTGAGAGAATCCAGACATAAAAGGACAATATCGTATGATCCCATTTATGTGAAATGTCTAGAATAGGCAAATCCATGGAGACAGAAAATCCCAGGAGCTGGGGGTAGGGGGAAATAAGGAGTTATTGCTTCATGGGTACAGAGCTTCTATTTGGGGTTATGAAAACATATATATATATGTATATACATACCTATACATATATATATATATATACATATATATATATGTAAAAATGGCATGGCAGGGGCATCTGACCACCTCTAACTTCACAAGGGGGGTAGAGAATCATTGTCAACATCGACAGCCCAAGGCTCATGCCTGTGAGGTGGAAGTCAGACGTACCTCCTCTCTCCAAACTTTTTACCAGTTCTGACACCAGCCGTCCCTCCCACGGTACTCCCTACTTCTCTGCTACATTTGATAATTTGTTGCAGTGGCCACACAGAACCCACAGACCATACTCACAGTTATGGGATTTATTAGGGGATAACAGCTTACAATTCAGGATCAGGAAGGACTCAGGATACAGTTCTTTGATTAGGATAGCCTCTTCTCAGCCAGGCCCATAGGCAGGCCTCTCTCTGGCCTTTGGCCTTTCAGTCCCTCAGCCCCTCAAGCCAGGCTCTGCACTGCTCAGGCAAGTGTTATAAAGCTTTTTAGCTCCATCAGTAAGTTTCCAGAGGCACCCCATTCCACCCCATTCCAGTAAGCCTTGGCTCAAAGGCACTCAGCTCTCTAGCTCTGAGGGTTGGCAAGCCTAGCTCCACCGACAACTGTCTTGAGGACCCCCCACTCCACCAGCAAACCTCCTGCCTGAAGGCGCTCAGCTCTCGCTCCATGGGTAGGCATACCTACTGTAACCACCTTACTCTGTGGGCCAGGAAGTTCACTATGCCATTTCATGCAGGTCTTCTTGTTCTGCTGTCACCATTTCTCTGCCACTGCTTCTTGCCATCTTGCGCCATCTCCAGTGTTACAGCCCTCTCTGTCTCCTGGGTCCAGAAGGATTTTGGTGCAGGGATCCTGGGTCCAAAGGATGCGTTCCACTCTCATCTCTTCTTTTTTCGTGGTAGTGAGGTCCTCCCTTTCTGCCTCTGGGATGCCTCATTTCGGACTAGTGGTATGGTAAAACTGACTAATCTGCTAGTGTTTCATATACCTTATTTGCATGGTCCCACCCCCACAAGGGTGCCATGCACCTTATTTGTATTATTAGTAAACTGTCCAATCCCCTTGGTGGGCGATAGCACCTTATTTGCATACTGCCACCCAATCATTTGATGGGAATTACAAGTCATGTCTAGAAAGGCCATGTAAAAGTGATCCATCACACTGCAATATATTATATATCCACATGTAATATACTGAAGCCCTGGTGGTGCAGTGGTTAAGAGCTACAGCAAGCTACAGCTGCTAACCAAGAGGTTAGCAGTTCAAATCCACCAGCCACTCCTCAGAAACCCTATGGGGCAGTTCTGCTCTGTCCTGTAGGGTTGCTATGAGTCAGAATTGACTCGATGGCAATGTGTAATGGTATATTATATATATATATATATACATATATATGTATTTACCACAATAATACGGAAATTAAACACACACACACACACAACTTCACTAAGAGAGGCAAACTGAACTGCCCACTGTTGGATCGCTGTGCCACTCAGCTACATCAACGGTATGTGGGCACTGTGATGGGCTGGGTTATACTGCAGGTACTTTTCTCTGCTTTTTGCCTGAGTAGACATGACAGAGAGGAAGGTGATATCAAGGGGATAGCCACTCTGAGGGACGAGCAGCACAGAAGGAGTAGAATGTACTCCTAAGTGGTAAAAGCCTCCAGGGCTAATGTGCTTTTCTGGACTTGAAAAAAAAAATCTGATATTAAAAAATTGCTATTCCCTGACACCATTGTCTGCCAGTCAATTTTAAATATTGTTGTTAAGCAATATAGATGCTAGAATATATTCTTTGGAACCTAAAGAAACCTTAGACGACATCTATTTTGACTTGTTGCTGGGGAACTAAGGCCTGAGGGACAGGGACTTGTCTGGGAGATGTGACTTGAGTTTATGAAGGCGAAAAGCTAGAGCCAGTGGACTTTTCTCCCTCCTGGAGAATTTCAGGGTCAACTAATTCAAACAATCCCAGTTTCTCCTCACTATCTCCCTTATAGGTTTTAGAAATGTTCTAATTCGAAGCGCTCACTTGGCATGCAGGATCCATGATTGACCGGCAGGTGGCAGTAAATAATAAACAAACAGCATCACTAAGGGACACACCAGACTCTAGGTCCCGGCCTTAGCGCAGCAGGGCTTTCTGATCACAGCAATGAGGAGTGCTTGCAGGCCTCAGTGCTGGAATCAAAACCATCTGGAGAGTAATGGTCTCCCAAAGCAGTAGTTTACTTTTTATTGAATTACAGTGATAGTAAATTGAGGCCCTCAAAGAGCCAAACCTGTGTCCTGGCGAGCCCCCACCCTGGGGGGTCTGGGGAAGAGACTTTCAGAAGGGATTGTGAGCCCCCTTTCTTTCAGGCACCAGTATGCATGAAATGGAAATTAAAAACGAAAGCACAGTCTGGTTCCTTTTCTAAGACTCCCCAGCACATAGATCCCACTGGGCTTTTCTTTAGGAGCAGTGGAACCCAGGGCTTCTTCATGGGCAATGTTGGGAAGGGGGAAATAGAAGCAAATTCTGACACCTTCCGTTAACTCTAACATGTCACCTGTGCATTGACTTCAAGAAGGGCTCGAAAAAGGAAACAAGAGAAGAGTAGGTTGAAGAGAATGTGAGGGCTGTGTATGTATGGGGAGTGTGTAGGTGTGTGTGTGTGAGTGTAGCTGTGTACAGTGGTGGGTATGGGGGTGCAGTGTGCATGCGTAGTGAATTTGGGTATAGTGTGTAAGGGTATTTGTAGGTGTGGGTGGAGTGTGTTGTGTGTGTAGTTTGTAGGTGTATGTCGGTGTATGTGTGTTGTGCAAGAGTGTATATTGTGTACATGTAGTGTATGTAGGTGAATGTGTGAGCTTGTATGTGTAGGGGAGTGTGTGGGTGTGGGGGGTGTAATGCGTAGTGTTTGTAATATGTAAGTGGGCTAAGTGTGTGCATGGGTGTAGTGTGTGTGTATGTAGGTGTGCGTAGGGTGTGTATAGGTGTATGAGTGTGTATGTAGGTGTGCATAGTGTGTGTGTAGGTGTGTGAGTGTGGATGTAGGTGTGCATAGTGTGTGTAGGTGTATGAGTGTGTATGTAGGTGTGTGCGGGGGTGGATATAGGTGTATGAGTGTGTATGTAGGTATGTGTAGTGTGTGTGTAGGTGTATGAGTGTGTATATGTAGGTGTGCACAGGGGTGGATATAGGTGTATGAGTGTGTATGTAGGTGTGTATAGAGGTAGATGTAGGTATATGAGTGTGTATGTAGGTTTGTGTAGGGGTGGATGTAGGTATATGAGTGTGTATGTAGGTGGGTGTATGAGTGTGTGTAAGGAAGTGCATCGGTGTATGAGTGTGTGTATAGGGGTAGAGTGTGTGTGTGTAGGGTGCTCAGCTTTCTCTGATTTGGCTTAGGGTGGTAAAAGAAGGTTAAATGGCTTACTGTGTATATCAATCAACCTTGTGTCTTCTTTTTACTTTTAAGCACTGGCTGAGGGAGCTATTCCCTCTTTTCCAACTTTTGTCCCAGCCTGTTTGTGCCAACCTCAGCAACCTCAGTGCCCCTCATGCCTACCCAGCTGTGCCCTGGGTCAGGCCCACCAAGTGTCATGGATTGAATTGTGTCCCCCCAAAATATGTGTTAACTTGGCTAGGCCATGATTCCCAGTATTGTATGACTGTCCATTTTGTCATCTGATGTGATTTTCCTATGTGTTGTAAATCCTACCTCTATGATGTTAAAGAGTTGGGATTAGAGGAAGTTATGTTACTGAGGCAGGACTCAATCTACAAGATTAGATTGTGTTTTAAGTCAATCTCTCTTGAGATATAAAAGACAGAATTGAGCAGAGAGAAAGGGGGACCTCATACCACCAAGAAAGCAGCACCAGGAGCAGAGCACGTCTTTTGGACTCAGGGTTCCTGCATGGAGAAGCTCCTAGACCAGGGGAAGCCTGTTGACAAGGACCTCCTCCCAGAACCAACAGACAGAGAAAGTCTTTGCCTACAGCTGGCACCCTGAATTTGGACTTCTAGTCTCCTAAACTGTGAGAGACTAAATTTGTTAAAGCCATCCACTTGTGGTATTTCTGATACAGCAGGACTAGATGACTAAGACATGAAGTGATGGAGAGAATGTAGAAGCCATCACAGGGGAGACCACCAAGGAGGTCCAACAGCAGGCGGCAGCACGGTGTAGTGGAAGGGGCTCCCTGCCGGCCTAGGGCAAGTCCCTTCTCCCCCTCCTCCTCATTTTTTTGCTGGAAAAAGCACAAGCCAGAATCCGAGGTCTCTTCGGGCCCTTCCTTAACTCCCGCTCATCGACTCTCTGAGCTGGAGTTGACTGAGAATGACAGAAGTCAGACCTGGAGCCAGCAAAGAATCAGCCTCGTCCACTTACATCTCATGTGTGGCACTTTCTGCTAACTCGAGGTGGCACTTTCCCCTATCCAGAGCCATGGAACTTACGTGCAGGAGGGCACTTGATGTGGGGAGTGGAGCTTGAACCTGGAATACTTCCCACTTCAAGACAGGAGGGGGCCAAGTGTCCTGGATGGGGTGGGGCGGTGTGGGGAATTCCTGCCAGATCTGGGAACCTCAGGTCTGCGATGATGATCAATCCCTGTGCCAAACACACCCAGGCTGGCAGGGAATAAATGGATTGAGATTTTAACAACTTCGAGGTCAATGTGAGGACTGGCATCTTTTATGGAAGATCTTGAGCAAAAAAAAAGTGAAACCATGTGGTATGGTCTTATGAAATAATGGGATATTCATATCTTGCACTTTGCTAAATTTAGGGTTGACAGGACATTCCAGAGAGGTAGCCCTTGGCAGTAGCTTGTACTCAGGGTAAGATGTTAACTGTCAAGCCTAGAAATCAAGCCTGAGGCATCTGACTTAATGGTGAAAGACCTTAGACCGTGCTGACAAATCGCTATCTGAGAGAAGGAGAAAGGCTAAATGGACAGTATTATCAGGGGGACTTTAAACTTTTGGCAGAATACAGCAAATGAGCTCTGCTCCCCGCAAACTGTGTTTTTGCTGAACTGGCCGGTCAGACCACGCTGGGTTGGAAAGTGAGTCGATAGCCTACAGGAAAAAAAGCATCTGGTTGCAAAGGCCAGAGCAGAAGAACTTGAGATAGGAGAGGGCGTGGGCTTGGGGAAGTATGGCCAAAGGCTAGGTCTTTGGGGATTCAACCCTCAGAGGCAGTATCCAGAGGGGTCTGTCATTTGTTTCTGCTGCCAGCAGTGTTTTCCAGCCCCTTCCCCTTGAACCAGATGGGAGTCACAGCCAGTCTCCACAGAGGAGACCCCTAATGTTTTACCAGGAAACTTTTACAGTGGGAGAGGCCCATGGTGGCTCCTTAGCCACACAGTCCCCTCAGAGGCTCTAGTAACTGTGACTTAGCTCTGGTGACACAGTGGTCAAGTGCGTGATTTCTTTTTTTTTTTTTTTAATAATTTTTATTGTGCTTTAAGTGAAGTTTGCAAGTCAAGTCAGTCTGTCACACATAAGCCTATATACCCCTTACTACATACTCCCGTTTACTCTCCCCCTAATGAGTCAGCCCGCTCCCTCCCTCCAGTCTCTCCTTTCATGACCGTTTTGCCAGTTTCTAACCCTCTCTACCCTCCCATCTCCCCTCCAGACAGGAGATGCCAACACAGTCTCAAGTGTCCACCTGATACAAGTAGCTCACTCTTCATCAGCATCTCTCTCCAACTCATTGTCCAGTCCCTTCCATGTCTGATTAGTTGTCTTCGGGAATGGTTCCTGTCCTGGGCCAACAGAAGGTTTGGGGACCATGACCGCCGGGATTCCTCTAGTCTCAGTCAGACCATTAAGTCTGGTCTTTTTATGAGAATTTGGGGTCTGCATTCCACTGATCTCCTGCCCCCTCAGGGGTTCTCTGTTGTGTTCCCTGTCAGGGCAGTCATCGATTATGGCCGGGCACCATCGAGTTCTTCTGGTCTCAGGATGATGTAAGTCTCTAGTTCATGTGGCCCTTTCTGTCTCTTGGGCTCATGGTTATCATGTGACCTTGGTGTTCTTCATTCTCCTTTGATCCAGGTGGGTTGAGACCAACTGATGCATCTTAGATGGCCGCTTGTTAGCATTTAAGACCCCAGACGCCTAATGGCTAATGATCGAGAGCATTTTCTCATGTGTCTGTTAGCTGCCTATATATCTTGTTTAGTGAAGTGCATGTTCATATCCTTTGCCCACTTTTTGATTGGGTTTTTTGTCTTTTTGTGGTTGAGTTTTAACAGAATCATATAGATTTTAGAGATCAGAATGCAGAATGTTTTCATAATACAGTTTATTTTGCCAATTGACTTAGGAGTCCCCTTAAGCCATACTCCCCAAACCCCCGCCCTTGCTCCGCTGACCTTCGAAGCATTCAGTTTATCCCGGAAACTTCTTTGCTTTTGGTCCAGTCCAGTTGAACTGACCTTCCGTGTATTGAGTATTGTCCTTCTCTTCACCTAAAGTAGTTCTTATCTACTAACTAATCAGTAAATAACCCTCTCCCACCCTCCCTCCCTCCCCCCTCTCGTAACCACAAAAGAATGTGCTCTTCTCAGTTTATACTATTTCTCAAGATCTTATAATAGTGGCCTTATACAGTATTTGTCCTTTTGCATCTGACTAATTTCACTCAGCATAATGCCTTTCAGGTTCCTCCATGTTATGAAATGTTTCACAGATTCGTCACTGTTTTTTATCAATGCATAGTACTCCATTGTGCGAATATACCACAATTTATTTAACCATTCATCTGTTGATGGACACCTTGGTTGCTTCCAGCTTTTTGCTATTGCAAACAGTGCTGCAATAAACATGGGTGTCCATATATCTGTTCATGTAAAGGCTCTTATTTCTCTAGGGTATATTCCGAGGAGTGAGATTTCTGGGTTGTATGGTCGTTCTAACTTTTTAAGAAAATGCCAGATAGATTTCCAAAGTGGTTGTACCATTTTACAGTCCCACCAGCAGTGTATAAGAGTTCCAATCTCTCCACAGCTTCTCCAACATTTATTATTTTGTGTTTTTTGGGTTAATGCCAGCCTTGTTGGAGTGAGATGGAATCTCATCGTAGTTTTAATTTGCATTTCTCTAATGGCTAATGATCGAGAGCATTTTCTCATGTGTCTGTTAGCTGCCTATATATCTTGTTTAGTGAAGTGCGTGTTCATATCCTTTGCCCACTTTTTGATTGGGTTTTTTGTCTTTTTGTGGTTGAGTTTTAACAGAATCATATAGATTTTAGAGATCAGGCACTGGTTGGAGATGTCATCGCTGAAAATTTTTTCCCAGTCTGTAGGTGGTCTTTTTACTCTTTTGGTGAAGTCTTTAGATGAGCATAGGTGTTTGATTTTTAGGAGCTCCCAGTTATCTGGTTTCTCTTCGTCATTTTTGGTAATGTTTTGTATTCTGTTTATGCCTTGTATTAGGGCTCCTAATGTCATCCCTATTTTTTTCTTCCATGATCTTTATTGTTTTAGTCTTTATGTTTAGGTCTTTGATCCACTTGGAGTTAGTTTTTGTGCATGGTGTGAGGTATGGGTCCTGTTTCATTTTTTTGCAAATGAATATCCACTTATGCCAGCACCATTTGTTGAAAAGACTATCTTATCCCCAGTTAACTGACACTGGCCCTTTGTCAAATATCAGCTGCGCATATTTTTTTTATGTGGATGGGTTTATATTTGGGTTCTCAATTCTGTTCGATTGGTCTATGTGCCTGTTGTTGTACCAGTGCCAGGCTGTTTTGACTACTGTGGCTGTATAATATGTTCTAAAATCAGGTAGAGTGAGGCCTCCCAATTTGTTTTTCTTTTTCAGTAATGCTTTACTTACCCGGGGCCTCTTTCCCTTCCATATGAAGTTGGTGATTTGTTTCTCCATCACTTTAAAAAATATCATTGGAATTTGGATCGGAAGTGCATTGTATGCGTAGATAGCTTTTGGTAGAATAGACATTTTTACTATGTTAAGTCTTCCTATCCATGAGCAAGGTATGTTTTTCCACTAAAGTAGGTCCTTTTTATTTTCTTGCAGTAGTACTTTGTAGTTTTCTTTGTACAGGTCTTTTACATCTTTGGTAAGATTTATTCCTAAGTATTTTATCTTCTTGGGGGCTATTGTGAATGGTATTGGTTTGGTGATTTCCTCTTCGATGTTCTTTTTGTTGATGTAGAGGAATCCAAGTGATTTTTGTATGTTTATCTTATAACCTGAGATTCTGCCAAACTCTTCTATTAGTTTCAGTAGTTTTCTGGAGGATCCCTTAGGGTTTTCTGTGTATAAGATCATATCATCTGCAAATAGAGATAATTTTACTTCTTCCATGCCAATCCGGATGCCCTTTATTTCTTTGTCTAGCCTAATTGCTCTGGCTGGGACCTCTAGCACAATGTTAAATAAGAGTGGTGATAAAGGGCATCCTTGTCTGGTTCCCGTTCTCAAGGGAAATGCTTTCAGGCTCTCTCCATTTAGAATGATGTTGGCTGTTGACTTTGTATAGATGCCCTTTATTATGTTGAGGAATTTTCCTTCAATTCCTATTTTGCTGAGAGTTTTTATCATGAATGGGTGTTGGACTTTGTCAAATGCCTTTTCTGCATCAATTGATAAGATCATGTGGTTTTTGTCTTTTGTTTTATTTATATGGTGGATTACATTAATGGTTTTCTAATATTAAACCAACCTTGCATACCTGGTATAAATCCCACTTGATGTGGTGGATTATTTTTTTGATATGTTGTGGAATTCTATTGGCTAGAATTTTGTTGGGGATTTTTGCATCTATGTTCATGAGGGATATAGGTCTGTCATTTTCTTTTTTTGTGGTATCTTTACCTGGTTTTGGTATCAGGGATATGGTGGCTTCATAGAATGAGTTAGGTAGTATTCCATCATTTTCTATGCCTTGAAATACCTTTAGTAGTAGTGGTATTAACTCTTCTCTGAACGTTTGGTAGAACTCTGCAGTGAAGCCGTCCAGGCCAGGGCTTTTTTTTGTTGGGAGTTTTTTGATTACCTTTTCAATCTCTTTTTTGGTTATGGGTCTATTTAGTTGTTCTACTTCTGATTGTGTTAGTTTAGGTAGGTAGTGTTTTTCTGGGAATTCATCCATTTCTTCTAGGTTTGCAAATTTGTTAGAGTACAATTTTTTGTAATAACCTGATATGATTCTTTTAAGTTCAGTTGGGTCCGTTGTGATATGGCCCATCTCGTTTTTTATTTGGGTTATGTGTTCCCGTTCCTGTATTTCTTTTGTCAGTCTGGCCAATGGTTTATCAATTTTGTTAATTTTTTCCAAGAACGAGCTTTTGGCTTTGTTAATTCTTTCAATTGTTTTTCTGTTCTCTAATTCATTTAGTTCAGCTCTAATTTTTATTATTTGTTTTCTTCTGGTGCCTGATGGATTCTGTTGTTGCTCACTTTCTATTTGTTCAAGTTGTAGGGACAGTTCTGATTTTGGCTCTTTTTTCTTTAAGTATGTGTGCATTTATCGATATAAATTGACCTCTGAACACTGCTTTTGCTGTGTCCCAGAGGTTTTGATAGGAAGTGTTTTCATTCTCGTTGCATTCTATGAATTTCTTTATTCCCTCCTTAATGTCCTCTATAACCCAGTCTTTTTTGAGCAGGGTATTGTTCAGTTTCCAAGTATTTGATTTCTTTTCCCTGATTTTTCTGTTATTGATTTCCACTTTTATGGCCTTATGGTCTGAGAAGATGCTTTGTAATATTTCGATGTTTTGAATTCTGCAAAGGTTCGTTTTATGACCTAATTTGTGATATATTCTAGAGAATGTTTCATGTGCACTAGAAAAAAAAGAATACTTTGCAGCTGTTGGGTGGAGTGTTCTGTATAAGTCTATGAGGTCAAGTTGGTTGATTGTAGCAATTAGGTCGTCCATGTCTCTATTGAGCTTCTTACTGGAAGTCTTGTCCTTCTCCGAAAGTGGTGTGTTGAAGTCTCCTACTTCAATTGTGGAGGTGTCTATCTCACTTTTCAGTTCTGTTAAAGTTTGTTTTATGTATCTTGCAGCCCTGTCATTGGGTGCATAAATATTTAATATGGTTATATCTTCCTGGTCAATTGTCCCTTTAATCATTATGTAGTGTCCTACTTTATCCTTTGTGGTGGATTTAATTTTAAAGTCTATTTTGTCAGAAATTAATATTGCTACTCCTGCTTTTTTTTAATTGTTGTTTGCTTGATATAGTTTTTCCATCCTCTGAGTTTTAGTTTGTTTGTGTCTCTAAGTCTAAGGTGCGTCTCTTGTAGGCAGCATATAGATGGATCGTGTTTCTTTATCCAGTCTGAGATTCTCTGTCTCTTTATTGGTGCATTTAGTCCATTTACATTCAGTGTAATTATAGGTAAGTATGTGTTTAGTGCTGTCATTTTGATGCCTTTTTGTGTGTGTGGTTGACAATTTCATTTTTCCACTTACTTTTTTGTGCTGAGATGGTTTTCTTTGTACATTGTGTGTTCCTCATTTTCATAGTAGTTGAATTTATGTTTGCTGAGCCGTTATGTTTTTCTTGATTTTTATTTTGAGTTATGGAATTGTTAGACCTCTTGTGGTTACCTTAATATTTACCTTTATTTTTCTAAGTAAAAATGTAATTTGTATCGTCCTATATTACCTTGTTTTCCTCTCCATATGGCAGTTCTATGCCTCCTGTATTTAGTCCCTCTTTTTAGTTATTGTGATCTTTTACATAATGACGTCAGTGATTCCCTGTTTTGAACATTTTTTTCTTTTTAAAATGAATCTTAATTTCTTTTTGTGATTTCCCTATTTGAGTTGATATCAGGATGTTCTGTTCTGTGACCTTGTGTTGTGTTGTTATCTGATATTATTGATTTTCTGACCAATTTCCTTTAGTATTTCTTGTAGCTTTGGTTTGGTTTTTGCAAATTCTCTAAGCTTGTGTTTATCTGTAAATGTTTTAATTTCACCTTCATATTTGAGAGAGAGTTTTGCTGAATATATGATCCTTGGTTGGCAGTTTTCTCCTTCAGTGCTCCATACATGTCATCCCATTTCCTTCTTGACTGCATGGTTTCTGCTGAGTAGTCTGAACTTATTCTTATTGATTCTCCTTTGTAGGAGACCTTTCTTTTATCCCTGGCTGCTTTTAAAATTTTCTCTTTATCTTTGGTTTTGGCAAGTTTGATGGTAATACGTCTTGGTGATTTTCTTTTTGGATCAATCTTACATGGGGTTCGATGAGCATCTTGGATAGATATCCTTTCGTCTTTCATGATGTCAGGGAAGTTTTCTGCCAACAGATCTTCAACTCTTCTCTCTGTATTTTCTGTTATCCCTCCCTGTTCTGGAACTCCAAGCACACTCAAGTTATTCTTCTTGATAGAGTCCCAATGATTCTTAGGGTTTCTTCATTTTTTTTAATTCTTTTACCTGATTTTTCTTCAACTATATTGGTGTCAATTGCCTTATCCTCCAACTCCCCCACTCTGCATTCCAATTGCTCGATTCTGCTCCTCCGTCTTCCTATTGAGTTGTCAGATTCTGTAATTTTACTGTTAATCTTTTGGATTTCTGAACGCTCTCTATGGATTCTTGCAGCTTATTAATTTTTCCACTATGTTCTTGAATAATCTTTTTGATTTTTTCAACTGCTTTATCAGTGTGTTCCTTGGCTTTTTCTGTAGATTGCCTTATTTCATTTCTGAGATCATCCCTGATGTCTTGAAGCATTCTGTAAATTAGTTTTTTATATTCTGCATCTGGCAATTCCAGGATTGTACCTTCATTTGGGAAAGATTTTGATTCTTTACTTTGGGGAGTTGTAGAAGCAATCATGGTCTGCTTCTTTATGTGGTTTGATATCGACTGCTGTCTCCGAGCCATCTATAAGATACTGTAATGATTTATTTTATATTTGCTCACTGAGTTTTATCTTGTTTTGTTTTCTGTCAATATACGTAGATGGGCTACTAGATTGTGCTGTCTTGATTGTTGTAGCCTTTGAATCACTTATGTCCTATTACCAGGTGGTTTGGCCTGTTACCAGATATATAAGCCTAAGAGTCTATTCACTATTCTTGTGTAGAATCTGATTTTCAGTCACCAAGTGTGTGGTGTAGACTGTCACCTATTTACTTAGAGGAGTAGTGGTGATAGGTGTGTGCACCAGATTCTAGTAGCAGCAGGGGGTCACACTCCGGGGGCGCAGGATGCTGACAGGCTTCCCCCAAGTGCCAGTGAGGTAGGTGTGTCTCTATTCCTAAAGCACTTTGGTGGGTGGGCTCTGCAGCTGTACCTTTGGCACCCAATGCATGTACCTCTACAGATTGGTAGGTGTCACTATCCTCAGACCCCTATGGCAGGAGGCTAGGTGGTTTGGGTGGAGCTTCAGCCCTCAGTTCCCCGTTGTGGGTCAATGAGGCCTCTGTTTAATAGGTAGAGATATCAGACCTGGGAAACTTGTCTTTCCAGTAATCCCCTAAAACAATTACAGTCCAACCACTATCAGAATTGCCTTTGCATTATAATAGCCACCTTGTTGCCTGTAGGGATGAAAACCCAAGACTGTGGATCTCATATGCTTGGCTGGAGCTGGTTCTGTGTTTTTAGTCCGATTTCGGGAAGTCAGGGAAGGATTTTTGGTCCCTGGGTTTTTTGTAGCTGCTTCTCTCAGGCCAGGAGAATGGGTTAGGAAAAGACAAAAAAAAAAAAAAAAGCAAACAA
Source organism: Elephas maximus indicus (assembly GCF_024166365.1). NCBI lineage: Eukaryota > Metazoa > Chordata > Mammalia > Proboscidea > Elephantidae > Elephas > Elephas maximus. Next base: position 83,849,005 of record NC_064827.1, on the reverse strand, counting down.
AAAACTGCAGAGCACTTCACTCTCTGGCCCAGGAAATTCCAGTGTTAATGAAGCCGCCAGGGGAGGGGAGGGATCAGATATACAGGAGAGAGTAGCACCCAGGAATATAGACAAAGTTACTTATCTTGCTTGGTGAAGACTGTTTTATCTGAGATTCCTGAGGGGCGTGTAGCCCGTGTGCGTTGGCTGGGTCGAGATTGCCCCTGAGGGTCAGGCCCACGTCCTGTGCTTGTGCTGTCTCAGAAGCTGTGGTCAGTTCCTCTGCTTCCAGTCCAAAGCCCAGCGCCAAGGTTCCCCGGCTGGGACGCCGCACTCTAGGCTCCAAAACCAGTCATGGCCTCCCGGTGACTTCTCCTCCTATCAGCCGCATCGCTGCACTGCCTGTGTGCACTGGCTGGGCTTCCCCCGAGGTCACTTCTGGGGGCTAGGGCTGTGTCCCGTGTTTGCGCTGTCTCAAGATGCCGTGCTCAGCTCCCCTGTGCCCAGTCCAAAACCCGGCACCAAGGTTTTCTGCTGGGGATGCTGGCTCCAGGCTCTGAAAACAGTCGCTGCTTCCCCTTGGTTGCTTGTTCTCTCATTAGCCCCATCAGTGTGCAGCCTGCTTGCGCTGGCTGAGTCTCTAAGGAGGTTACCCCAGGGGGCTAGGGGTTAGGGCTGTGTTCCGTGCCTGCCCCACCTCAGCAAGCCGCAATCAGCCCTGCCACTCTGCACCCGGGAACTGCGAGGGCTCAAGGCTGTGGCGCTGGTCGCCGGTTCCAGAAGCAGTCGCTGCTTCAGGGTGCAGCTTTTTGCTCCCCTGTCACTCAGGTCAACTCTTTAGATCTGCGTTTGATGGTCAGGGTTCGTAGATTGTCAAGTATGTGATCGATTCACTTGTTTTTCCGAGTCTTTGTTGCAAGAGGGATCCGAGGTAGCTTCTACCTAGTCTGCCGTCTTGGCCCCGCCTCCAAGTGCTTGATTTCTAACCAAAAGGTTGGGAGTTCGAACCCACCAGCTGCTCCGTGGGAGAAGGATGTGGCAGTCTGCTTCCATAAAGATTACAGCCTTAGAAACCCTAAGGGGCAGCTCTTCTCTGTCCTATAGGGTCTATATCAGTTGGGGTAGACTTGATGGCAATGAGTTTTTTTGGTAATGTTAATTAAAGGAGCCCTGATGGTACAATGGTTAAACACTTGGCTGCTAATCTGAAGGTCAGTGGTTTGAACCCACCACCCGCTCTGTGGAAGAAAGATGTTACAGTCTGCTTCTGGAAAGATCACAGCCTTGGAAATCCTATGGGGCACTTCTTTTCTGTCTTACAGAGTTGCTATGAGTTGGAATTGACTGGATAGCAATGGCTATGGAAATATTGATTAGGTGTCAGGAATGGATAGGTTAAATGACTCCTCTGAAGTTTCACAGGATTACCCAGGACAGGGCAGATTTAGGTAAATATCCATGAACTGGTGGAGCTACAGAAGGATAGCTCCCACCCCAGGCCCTTCAAAGTGGGAGCCACCTTATGGGATGCAAGTACAGCCTTCCGAGATTTCATCCTTTGCCCCCTTGCTCTGGGTTCAAACCCTCCCACCAGTGAAAATTCAGTATGGTGTCTCGCAGGGGCCATTTCAGCCTCCTTTAGGCATCAAATTATGTCCTTCTTTTACATGAAAAATTGTAAATATATATAAAAAGTAATATAGTGTAATGAACCTGTGTGGACCCAACACAGTTCAGTATAATGAACTCACGAGTACTCATCAAGTAATCATGGTTACTCTTTTTTCATCCAGATCCCTCTCCACACACACACACACGCACACCCACACACACACACAAAAACAAAAAAAACCAACTCTGTCCTGGGCTCTTCACAGGATTATTTTGAAACAAATCTCAGATGTCAGCACGTGTTCTCTGATTGTTTATTTACTTCATGAATAAGTTATGGTATGTAGATTAAAGGGTACCCAGAGAAGGGATTTCCCTTTGGTTATTTTCCGTTGTCACAGGTGAGAAAAGTCCTTTTTTTCTCTAGACCGCAAACACTTGAGGCATTGAAGAGCGTTCTGTTCTTTACAAATGGTACTGCTCGCTCATGCAAAGAGGGCTTATGAAGTGCGTACCATATGCTGGACACTATGCCAGGCACTGAGGTGTAGCAATGAGTGGGACTACTTTTATGGCGCTGACGGTGACTGGATGGGTGGGATAATGAATACTGCACTAATAATTACTTGTTTGCAGTTGTGGTAAGTCCTTCCACGGAGAAGTGCTAACTTGAGAGCCCATGTTTTCCTGGCTCTTGAAGAGAGGGGCTTATTTTGACTTTGGCTCAAAGTTTTATCAGTGTAAGGTTTCACTTTCTTTCCCAATCTCCTGGAAACGTGACCTTTCCCTTCTCTGAAGTCCCTAGCCCTTCCTACCTCTCCTGTGTCCTTGTGCCTTTCCAGCTAGGATTGTCCTTGTCTCATCTCAACTCCAGGGCCTGAGCTCTGTGTGGGGAGAGATTGAGTCTCCTTTATGTAGCGTCAGCTAGATGTCGTCTCTCTTTCTCTCTCTCCCTTTACATACGTATGCTCTTATTTATCATAGACTATATTATACAAGCCATTCATTTACCTACTTTTTCTCCATTTGATATTCTGCTATAGGCCTCTTTCTAACTTAATAAATATAAATATACATAGCTTTTTAAAGTTTTTTTTATTGTACTTTAAATGAAGGTTTACAGAACAAACTAGTTTCTCATCAAACAGTTAATACACACATTGTTCTATGACGTTGGTTAACAACTCCACAACATGTCAACACTCTCCCTTCTCAACCCTTGGTTCCCTATTACCAGCTTTCCTCTTCTCTCCTGCCTTGCAGTCCCTGCCTCGGGGCTGGTGTGCCCGTTTAGTCTTGTTTTGTTCCATGGGCCTGTTCAGTCTTTGGCTAAAGGGTGAACCTCAGAAGTGCACCTCAGAAGTGACCTCGTTAGTGAGCTGAAAGGGTGTCTGGGGGCCGTACTCTCAGGGTTTCTCCAGTCTCTGTCAGGCCAGCAAGTCTGGTCTTTTTTTGTGAGTTAGAATTTTGTTCAACATTTGTTACCAGCTCTGTCCAGGATCCTCTATTATGGTGGTAGCCAGGTACCATCCAGTTTTACTGGACTCAGTCTGGTGGAGGCCATGGTAGATGTGGTCCATTAGTCCTTTGGACTAATCTTTCCCTTGTATATTTAGTTTTGTTCATTCTTCCTTGCTCCCAAATGGGTGACACCAGTGGAGTATCCTAGATGGCCGCTCAAAGACTTTTAAGACCCCAGATGCTACTCAGCAAAGTAGAATGTAGAACATTACTCTTTATAAACTATGTTATGCCAGTTGAGCTAGATGTTCCCCGAGACCATGGTCCCCACAGGCCTCAGCCCACCAATTCGGTCCCTCAGGGAGTTTGGATGTCTATGGAGCTACCATGACCTTGCCTTGTACAAGTTGTCCTGGCTTCTCCAGTATTGTGTACTGTCTTACCTTCTCCAAAGTTTCCACTTATCTATTGTCTATTAAGTATTTTTCCACCGCGCCCCCCCTTGTAACCATCAAAGATTGTTTCTTTTTTATGTAAAACTTTTTATGAGTTTTTACAGTAGTGGTCTCATACAATATTTGTCCTTTTGTGGTTGACTTATTTTACTCAGCATAATGCCCTTCAGATTCATCTATGTTATGAGATGCTTCACAGATTCATCATTGTTCTTTATTGTTGTGTAATAATACTCCATCGTGTGTACGCACTGCAGTTTGTTTATCCATTCCTCTGTTGCTGGGCATCTCGGTTGTTTCCATCTTTTTGCTATTGTGAACAATGCTGCAGTGAACAGGGGTGTGTATATGACTATTCGTTTGATGGCACTTATTTCCCTAGGATATATTCCTAGGAGTAGGATTGCTGGATCATATGGTATTCCTATTTCTAGCTTTCTAAGGAAGGGCCATATCATTTTCCAAAATGGCTGTATCATTTTGGATTCCCACCAGCAGTGCATAAGAGTACAAATCTCCCTGCAGCCTCTCCAACATTTGTTATTTCCTGTTTTATTGATTTGTGCCAGTAATGCCGGGGTGAGATGGTATCTCATTGTGGTTTTGATTTACATTTCTCTAATGGCTAGAGGGAAGCCCTGCTGGTGTAGTGGTTAAGTGCTACGGCTGCTAACCGAAGGGTCAGCAGTTCGAATCCACCAGGCACTCCTTGGAAACTCTATGGGGCAGTTCTGCTCTGTCCTATAGGGTTGCTATGAGTCAGAATCGACTCAAGGGCACCGGGTTTGGTTTTTTTTTTTTAAATGGCTAGAGATTGTGAGCATTTCCTCATGTGTCTGTTGGCTGCTTGAATGTCTTCTTTGGTGGAGTGTCTATTCATTTCCTTTGCCCATTTTTTAATTGGATTATTTGTCTTTTTGTTGTAGAGGTGTTAGATTTTCTTGTAGATTTTAGAGATTGGACCTTGGTCTGATTTGTAATAGCCAAAATTTTTTTCCCAGTCTGTAAGTTCTCTTTTTACTCTTTTGGTGGAGTCTTTTGGTGAGCATAAGTATTTAGTTTTTGGAAGATTCCAGTTATCTAGCTTATCCTCTGGAGCTTGCGTGTTGGTCGTGGTTTGTATCCTGTTATACGTTATTTTTTAAAAGGTTGCATAGATGTATAGATGTCCTATCCTTTATTTAGCCTGTCCTCTATCTATGAACATTTTAGATGGTTTCCAATTGTCATTATTATAAACAACACTGAAATGGACATCTTTGTGTACTTTCCCATCTGTGCTGTTGTCTCTTAGGTGTAAATTCTTAGAAAGAGGATTGCTGAGTCAAAAGCCGTGTACATTTTAAATTTTGATGCAAATTCCCTCTAGAAAAATTGCATCATTTTGGATCTTTAGTAACTTTTCAGGAAAGTGCACATTTACTTACATCTTCACTGATTCTGGGTGTTATTAATGTTCCTAATCTTTACCAGAGTCCCTGGGTGGAGCAAACTTTAAGTGCTGGGCTATTAACCAAAAGGTCGTGATTTGAACTTACCCAGAGGTGCATCAGAAGAAAAGCCTGTCGATCTGCTTCCAAAAGGTCACAACCATAAAAACTCTATGGAACACTATTCTATTCTGAAACACGTGGGGTCTCCATGAGTCAGAATTGACTGACAGCAATGAGTTTTAATCTTGCCAACTGACGGGCAAGAACCCCCAACTCTTTGTGTTTCTTTTTGGTTTTCCATTCCTCCCTCAAATCAGACTTCTCCCCAGCTGAGAAACTTTCCTGTGTTGGTATTTAAGTGGCTGAGGCAAGGGGTGCAAGTGCTTCCGGGCCGCTGGGCAATGAGGCCACAGAAAAGCGGGGAGCGTTCTGGGTAGGGAATCAATGTTCTGTCCCAGCCCTACCTCCAACTGGCTGGTTGACCATGTGCAGTTCACTTAAGCCATAACCTCCTCTGGCCTTGGTTTGCCAACTTTGAGATGAGGGAAGTTGATGAGATGGTCTTCCAGGCCCTTCCACTCTGAATCACCATGGCTCTAGGCCTCATGAGCAGCCCACTATTGCCCCAGAAGGCTGCGGTTCAGCCCATCAGATTTTACTGGGTACAGCTTAGTTTCTAATCAGGACCTGATTATTGGCGAAACAGATCAGAAAATATTGGCCAATCCAGTCCTCGCCCCCAAACAACTGATGCTTTAATGAGCCCCAGAGTATTGCTGGTCAGCAAGCTAATCACTCAATGGATCTGTACCAGCTCCCACAAGGGCAAGCTTATTTCAAACCTACTGCATGCTCCTAAAGTCAGATCCAAGCTCAGATGTTGAACTTCATGTTTATAATATAAGCATCACATATTCTTGTCCATGGCTTCATTGCAGTTGCCCATATGGGAATCCAGATACGCTTTTAGAAAGAGTTAAAATTAAAATACCTACACATCCCTTCAGAATACCTCTTATGGGTATGGCATCTTCTGCGAGTCATCTCTAGGCCCCACAACAGCCAGTGAGGCAAGTATCTCAGAGGAGGACACTGAGGTTCAGGGAGGGTCCACTGCTGGCAAGTGGAGGCCACGGGACCACAGGAATCTCAGCTCACACTTGCTCAAAGAAAGGAATTTGTTTAAGAGTAAGGTTTTCTGGGTTTTATTCTAAGGAACTCTAGTAAAAGCGCCAGGATTAATAATCCTCCTGTAACTCCTCCTTTAGAGTTCAGTCTGCCCATCTTCCCATTTTATAGATGGAGAGACTCAAGTTCAGCGTCTCAAAGCTGGTTGAAGTGGAACTGGAATTAGAACAGGGATGCCTAGGAGCCCTTTATCCACAGCCAACCTTTCTCTCCCACAGGGGCATCTGCTGGAAGTTTGCTTGTAGTGTATCTCAGGTAATCAGGATTCTCAAGGACTTGAAGGGTACTGGGCTTGTGGGGCCAACAAAAAAATGGTTTTAAAATGTAGAAAGCTAAAGCTTTTAGCAGTTAATTCTTATTCAAGGGTCCTCAGTCTGAGCTCTTTGCCGGCTTTACAGATGAGTCCATCCCTGCCTGTAGGAGCCCTCAATTCTGTAGTGGCTACTTTGAAAATGGCTGTAGATTAGCCACATCCTTGGGAGTGGGTTGGCTTTAGTCTTTAGAGACTCCAAGTGGGGACTCCACTGACTAACCTCACAAAATGAGCTTTCAATTTGCAAATGTGGCCAAGTGTATGTTCCCAGGCTTTCTGGTTCAGGATTCTGAGATGAACTCCCATATGTCCATTGAATAAATATGCACTGAGGGCCAATGTATGATCATTTCCAAGATGGCCTGTGTGTGGTTGAAGTCTCACTCCTTCCAGAAGGTTTGTCGGGACCTTTCCACTCTCACTTTCCACTGCCCTTCCATTCCACCACTCTGCTCCAGTCATACTGGCCATCTTTCTGTTCCTTGAAAAGCTAAGTTCATTTCAGTCTCAGGGCCTTTGCTATTGCTCTCTCTGCCTGGAACACTTTGTAGGTTGGACCCACCGTTCAGATCTCAGTCAAATGTGACCTCCTCAGGGACCATCCTGGACCCAATCACACCAGCAGCCTCCCCCACACTATCTTTTGGTTTATTTTCTTCATAGTATTTATGCCTCTGTGAAATGGTTGTTTACCTGTGTATTGTTTGTCTCCCCTGCTAGGATATAAACTTCAAGAGGACAGAACCCTTGGCAGTCTTGCTTGCCATGTATCCCAGCATCAAACACAGAGCCTGGCACAGCACGGATGTTCAGTAATTATTCATTGCATGAATCATTGGGAAAGGCTTACTTCTACATTAGTTTCTTATTTAGGTGAAAATATTCATAAATATTTAGAAGTAGACCTGGATTGGAAAGCTCTATGGCAGGTTCTTAACCCACATTGTTAAGGTTTTATATTTACGTATTTACCCTGAGGGGAAGCACATGAGATCAGAGAACAGGCTAATTATTTACCCACATAGTGATCTTAGCACTGGATCTCCATGCCCCAGTCCCACACAGGGTGACGCAGTGACAGCCAGATATACTCTATGTATGCATGTTGTTGTTAGGCGCTATTGAGTCAGGGTCTAGTCCCTCCTGGTAGCACATTCAAAGTACTTAAGATGAAGTCTCCCCATCCTCACTTCTAAGGAACATTCTGGCTGTACTTCTTTCAAGCCAGATTTGTTTATTCTTCTGGAAGTCCATGGTATAGTCAATATTCTTTGCCAACACCATAATTCAAAGGTATCAATTATTTGGTCTTTGTCTTAGTTATCTACTGCCGGTATAACAGATATGCCACAAGTGGATGGCTTTAAAACAAATTTATTTTCTCACAGTTTATGAGGCTAGAAGTCTGAATTCAAAGTGCTGGCTCTAGGGGAAGGCTTTCCCTCTCTGTTGGCTCTGGAAGGGGTCCTTGTTTGTTCAGCTTCTGCTTCCAGCTTCCTTGGAGATCTGCATGTGTCTTGGCATCTATCTTACCCCATCTTTGCTTCTTTCTCTTGCTTGTTTAATCTCTTTTGTATTCAAAAGAGATTGACTTCAGGCAAACTCTACACTAATATTGGAGCCCTGGTGCTCAGTGGTTAAGAGCTATGTCTGCTAAACATAAAGGTCAGCAGTTTGAATCCAGCAGCCGCTTTTTGGAAACCCTCTAGGGCAGTTCTACTCTGTCTTACAGGGTCAGCATGAGTTGGAATTGATTTGATAGCAAGGGGATTCTACACTAATACTGTCTCATTAACGTAACAAAGACAACCCATTCCTAAATGGGATTATAACCACAGGCATAGAGGTTAGGATTTATAATACATATTTTTGGGGGACACAATTTAATCTATAGCATTCCACCCTTACAAAAACCCACTGCCCTTATATATACTACCTTAAAGGCCCCCCAAAATTCATGTCCTTGCCACATGCAAAACACATTTACCCATCACATCATCCCAAAAGTCTTAAATCTATTCCAAGTCCAAAGTCTCATCTTCTGAATCCCCTAAGTCAAATATTGGTGAAACTTTAGGCGTATTCCATTCAGGGACAAAATTCCTCTTCATCTGTGAACCTGTGAAATCCAGATTACAGGTTATCTGCTTCCAAAGGACAATGGTAGAACAGACACAAGGTAGACATTTCTATTACAAATGGGATAAATTGGAGGGAAAAAAGGGATAACGGGCACCAAACAAGTCCAAAACCCAGCAGAACAATTTACATTAGTCTCAAGTCTTGACAGTTATCCTCTGTTCTCTGAGACCATCTGGACAATGGCCCTGCCCTTCAGACTCTGGGTGTTGGCCATGTTCTCTGGATTCTGGGTAGAGACCCCTTGGCCCTGGGCTCCAGCTTGCCTTCCATGGCTGCTGGGGCAGCAACTCTGTTCCCTCAACTTTGGACAGCTGTATTCTCCTTGTCAATCTGAGTGGTGACCCCACTGTCTGGGGTCCTGCAAGCCCCGTTCTTCTGCCCCTTGGGCATAGCAGCCCCACCCCTCATTTTTGAATGGCAGCCCCATCTTCCTGGCACACCTTAATGGCAGACCCACACTCTGGAACCAAGTTGGCAAAGATCTGACTCTTTGACACCTAGGAGGCTGCGACCTCACCCTCTGAAACCGAGAAGACTCTGCTCCTTCCAACAGTTCTGCTGATCTCCAAGCTGCCCCGGGTGTGGTCCTTTTCTTTTCTTGGAGGACAACAAATGTAGCTCCTTTGACCTGTTTCCTGCCTGTAGAATTCCAAGAGGCAGACAGCATTCTTTCCTTTCATTCTTTCTCTGTCTCCTTCAGTTTAAGATGATGGATTTTCTGCTGTGGTAGTTGGTTAGATCCATCAAAGACTTCATTTCTTTAACAAAAGATTGCGTAGCCACATCCTTGGTGAACATTCTAGGACACGTGTCCTTAGTTTGTACAATGGAATTTTCCAAATCTTTAAGCTCTATTTTCATTTTGCACAGTTCATTTTTAAGTCTATCTCTTTCACGTTTTACTGTAAGAGGCAAGGAGAAACCATGGAGCCCCTTGAAGATCTTCCTTCAAAGTTTCATCAGCCAGACAAGTTCTGTGCCGCTGCAGAAGAAGCAATCACCCTTTCTCCGCTGTCCAATCACATGTTCCTCATCTTCTTTTAAAGCCTCCCCAGAAGCGCATTTAACACCCACACTTCTAGCAACATCCTGTTGCTGGTGCCATACGTGTTCTCTGAGATGACGGAGACTTTCTCTATAGCTCCCCTCACTTCCTTGTGAACCTTCACGAGAATTGCCTTTGATGTCCATAATTCTACCAATGATCCCCTCACGATAATCTAGGCTTTTACTACTAGGTACCTAAAAACTCTTCCAGCCTCTACCCAATTCCCAAACTGCTTCTACGTTTTAGATATCTGTTAGAGCAGCACCCTGAGCCTCTGGGACCAAATTCTGTCTTAGTTATCTAGTGCAGAAATACCACAAGTGGATGGGTTTAAAACAGAAATTTATTTTCTCACAGTTTAGGAGGCTAGAAGTCTGAATTCAGAGTGCTGGCTCTAGGAGAAGGCTCTGGAGGAAGGTCCTTGTCTCTTCACCTTCTGCTAGCTGCTTCCTTGGAGATCTCCATGTGTCTTGACACCTATCTTAACCCATCTCTGCTTCTTGTTTGTTTAATCTCTTTTGTATCTCAAAAGAGATTGACTTAAAACACACCTTACACTAATTCTGTCTTGTTAACAAAAACAACCCATTCCCAAATGGTATTCTAACCACAAGCATAGAGGTTAGGATTTACAACACATATTTTGGGGGGACACCGTTCAATCCATAACAGCCTTCTTTATTCACTGTCCAGCTTTTGCATGCATATAAGGCGATTGAAAATACCATGGCTTCGGTCAGGCGCACCTCAGTCCTCAAAGTGACATCTTTGCTTTTTAACACTTTAAAGAGGTCTTTTGCATCAGATTTGCCCAATGCAATACGTCATTTGATTTCTTGACTGCTGCTTTGATGAGCATTCATTGTGGATCCAAGTAAAATGAAATCCTTGACAATTTCAATATTTTCTCTGTTTATCATGATGTTATTTATTGGTTCAGTTGTAAGGATTTTTGTTTTCTTTATATTGAGGTATAATCCCTACTGAAGGCTTTGATCTTTATTGATAAGTGCTTCAAGTCCTCTTCACTTTCAGCAAGCAAGGTTGTGTCATTTACATATTGATGATTGTTAGTGAATCTTCCTCCAATCCTGATGCTTCGTTCTTATTCATATAGTCCAGGTTCTCAGACTATTTGCTTAGTATACAGATTGAATAAATATAGTGAAAGGATGCAGCCCTAACGCACACCTTTCCTGATTTTAAGCCATGCAGCATCCCCTTGTTCTGTTCTAATGACTGCCTTTTGGTCTATGTACAGGTTCTGCATGGCACAATAGTGTTCTGGAATTCCCATTCTTCACAATGTTATCCATAATTTGTTATGATTTACCCAGTTGAATGCCTTTGCATAGTCAATAAAACACAGATATTCTCTTCCTGATATCCTCTGCTTTTAGCCGAGATCCATCTGACACCATCAAAGATATCCCTCGTTCCACACCCTCTTCTGAATCCAGCTTAAAGCTTTCACACTTCTCTATCAATGTCCTGCTGCAACCGTTTTTGAATTATCTTCAGCAAAGTTTTACTTGTGTGTGATATTAATGAAATTGCTCAGTATGGAAGAGATTAATATTTGTGGCCATTCCAAAGAAAGGTGATCCGACAGTATGTAGAAATTACTGAACATTGTCATTATTGAACTCTATGTATACAGGGGTCTGTGTCACAAGAGAGGAACCCCAGAATTATGAATCTTGGAGCTTATATAGGACAGCTGGCAATGCTGCCCCTTCTCCCTTCTGGAGAGATAGACTGACCTTTGCTGTAGAATGTAAACAAATCCTCTCCAGGAGAAGGTCACTAGGTTTATAAACCCTGCAATGTAAACAAATAACCTTAACTTCCAAGACTTGTTTGCCAGTTAATCATCCTTTAACTCAGATGCCAGCAATCTTTGTTTGGAAATCCCTGTGTGGAAGCCTGAAACTATTCATGAAGCATTGTTTCCCTACACATACCTTCTGAATTAAAAAATAATAGTCACCATCTTTGAGTGTCTGCGACATGCCTGGAACTTCATATACAGTGCTAACCGTGTCACGATAGGTATTGTTATCCCCTTTGCAGATGAGGAAGTTTAGACTCTCTGAGGCTGACCTTACTCACAGCCAGGGAACTACCCTGGTTGCATATGGGGATGGTACCTTGTCAAGGTCAGGGAAACATCAGTCAGCTCATAAGGGCAAGGCTGAGATGAGACCCTAGATCTGTGAGAGCCCCAAGCCCATGTTCTTTCCTCTCCACCCACTTGCCCTCTCCAAAGTTGGTAAAGTGGTTTAAACATGTTTGTCTTAGTTGCAGGGAAATTTTTGAAAAGGGGAGGCTCCTTGATTATTCATTGTATACCTACTATGCACCAGGCACCAAGTTGGACACTGAAAAATGAAATAATGAGATAGACACCATCTATTGTCTTCATGGGATCCACAGTCTCTAGTGAGAGGCAGGCATTAAACAAAGAATTACCCAGACAAAAGAATTGAAAGCAGGAACTCAAATAGATCCTTATGCACCAATGTTCATCGCAGCATTATTCCTAATAGCCAAAAGGTGGAGACAACTCAAATGTCCGTCAGCAGATGGATAAATTAAATGTGGTGTATCCTTACAATGGGATATTGTTCAGCCATAAAGAGAAATGACGTGCTAATACAGGCTACAACATGAATCAGCCTTGAAAACATTACGCTGAGTGAAATTAGTCAGACACAAAAGGTCAAAGATTGTATGATCCCACTTACATGAAATATTTAGAATAGGCAAACACATTGAGACAAAGGTTTATTAGTGGTTACCATGGGCTGGGGGAAGGGAGGAAATGGAGAGTTATTGCTTAAGGGGTACTAAGTTTCTTTTTAAGGTGATGAGAAACATTTGGAAATGGATAGTGGTGATGGCTACATAACATGGTGAATATAATTAATGCTACTACTGAATTTTGCACTTAAAACTTGTTAAAATGGCAAATTTTTTTTTTTTACTGCACTTTAAGTGAAAGTTTACAATTCCAGTCAGTTTCTCATACAAAAGCTTATACACACATTGTTATGTGACCCTAGTTGCTCTCCCTACAATGTGACAGCACACTCCTTCTCTCCGCCCTGTATTTCCTGTGTCCATTCAACCAGCTCCTGTCTTCCTCTGCTTTCTCATCTCACTTCCAGACAGAAACTGCCCACATAGTCTCACGTGTCTATTTGAGTCAAGAAGCACACTCCTCACCAGTATCATTTTATATCTTACAGTCCAGTCTAATCTTTGTCTGAAGAGTTGGCTTCGAGAATAGTTTTAGTTTGGGGTGACAGAGAGTCTGGGGCCATGACCTCTGGGGTACCTCCAGCCTCAATCACACCATTAAGTCTGGTCTTTTTACTAGAATTTGAGGTCTGCATCCCACTTTTCTCCTGCTCCATTAGGGATTCTCTGTCCTGTTCCCTGTCAGGGCAGTCGTTGGTAGTAAGCTGGGCACCATCTAGTTCTTCCGGTCTCAGCCTAATGGAGTCTCTGGTTTATGTGGACCTTTCTTTAAGTGGCGTAGTGGTTAAGTGCTATGGCTGCTAACCAAAAGGTCGGCAGTTTGAATCCACCAGGCACTCCTTGGAAACTCTATGGGGCAGCTCTACTCTGTCCTATAGGGTCGCTATGAGTCAGCATTGACTCGATGGCAATGAGTATGGTTTTGGTTTGGTTTTCTTTATCTTGGGCTCATATTTTCCTTGTGACTTTGTTGTTTTTCCTTTTCCTTTGCTCCAGGTGGGTTGAGACCAATTGATACATCTTAGATGGCCATTCACTAGCTTTTAAGACCCCAGATGCCACTCACCAAAGTGGTATGCAAAACGTTTTCTTAATACACTTTGTTATATCAGTTGACCTAGTTGCTCCTGAAACCATGGCCCCTAGGCCCCCACCCCTGCCACTCTTCCTTGAAGTGTTTGGTTGTATTCAGGAAACTTCTTAGCTTTTTGATTAGTCCAGTTGTGCTGACTTCCCCTGTATTGTGTGTTGTCCTTCCCTTTACCTAAAATAATTCTTGTCTACTATCTAATTAGTGAATACCTCTCTCCCTCCCTTCCCCCCCAACCCTCGTAACCATCAGAGAATGTTTTCTTCTTTTCTTTTTTTAATATTTTTATTGTGCTTTAAGTGAAAGTTTACAAATCAAGTCAGTCTCTCATACAAAACCTTATATACACCTTGTTACTCCTAGTTGTACTCCCCCTAGTGAGACAGCACGTTCCTTCTCTCCATCCTGTGTTTCCATGTCCATTCAGCCAGCTTCTATGCCCCCTGGCCTTCATATCTCCCCTCCAGACAGGAGCTACACCCATAGTTTCATGTGTCTGCTTGATCCAAGGAACCCACTCCTCACCAGTACCATTTTCTGTCTTATAGTCCAATCCAATCCCTGTCTGAAGAGTTGGCTTTGGGAATGTAAACCTTTTCTTAAGTTCTTATAATAGTGGTCTCATACAATATTTGTCCTTTTCTGAGTGGCTAATTTCATTCAGCATAATGCCTTCCAGGTTCCTCCATATTATAAGATTTTTCATGGATTCATTGTTGTTCTTTATTGTTGTATAGTATTCCATTGTGCGAATATAGAATGATTTGTTTATCCATGCATCCGTTGATGGGCACCTAGGGTGTTTCCATCTTTTTGCTGTTGTAAACACTGCTGCAGTGAACATGAACATGCGTGTGCATGTATCTATTCATGTGAAGGATCTTATTTCTCTAGGATATATTGCAGTGAGTGGGATTGGTGGATCATATGGTAGTTCTATTTCTAGCTTTCTAAGGAAGTGTAAAATGGCAAATATTTTTATACATATTTTACTGCAATATTTTTTAAAAATAATTACTCAGAGTTACTAACAAGAGTGTCAAATACTAAGAAGGAGAAGAAGTCCAGATGCTAATCTGGGCTGGAGACCAGGCTCCAAGCCTTCCCTGAGAAGCGGACTGTGGGCATTGGTCCAAAGGCTGAGTCCAAAGGCTTGCCCAAGGCAAAGTGTGAGGGAAGGATGTTCTGTAGGGAAGGGAGATGAAGAGATGGGGGAGATTCACTTAGGAAAGAGGCAGGATCCAGACCTTGCAGGGCCCTGTCAGTCATGAGGCAAAGCCTACTCTTTATCCTCAGAGCACTGGGGAACCAGTGAAGGCTTTTAAACAGTAGAAGAAACAGGAATAGATGTGTTAACTTCTGATTCAGGTTAGATAGCCAGATACTTTTTTTTTAAATAATACTGTGTTTTTGGTGAAAGTTTATACAGCAGATTAGGTTGCCATTTAATAATTTCTATACATGTTGTTCGGAAACCCTGGTGGCATAGTGGTTAAGTGCTATGGCTGGTAACCAAAACGTCGGCAGTTCGAATTCACCAGGAGCTCCTTGGAAACTCTATGGAGCAGTTCTCCTCTGTCCTATAAGATCACTATGAATTGGAATCGACTCGACGGCCACGAGTTTGGTGTTTTTTTGTTTTTTTGTTTTTAATACCTATTGTTCCATGACATTGGTTACATTTTTTCGCAATGTATCAATGTTCTCATTATTTCCATTCTGGTTGTTCCATTTCCATTAATCTAGTTTCCCTGTCCCCATTACCTTCTCGTCTTTGCTGTAGGGTAAATGTTGACCATTTGGTCTTGTATAGATGATTTTTTAAAGGAGCACAGTAATCATGGGTGATATTGTTTACTTTATGAGCCAATCTGTTATTTAGCTGAAAGCTGACGTCCAGGAGTGGTTTCAGTTCCAAAGTTAAAGGGTATCTCAGGGGTTCCTCTAGTCTCTACCAGTCCAGTAAGTCTGGCCTTTTTTTTTTTTTTTAAGAATTTGAGTTTTGGTCTATATTTTTCTCCCATCCTATCTGGGACCATCTATTGTGCTCCTGGTCAGAACGGTTGGTACTGGTAGCTGGACACCGTCTCGTTCTGGTCTTAGGATAGATGAAGACGTAGTTCATGTAGGCTGTTAGTCCTGTAGAGTAGTTTCTTCTTTGTATCTGGTTTTCTTTTCTTTCTTGTGCTCCAGGGACCAATAGTTGTATCTTAGATGGCCGTTTGTAAGTTTTTAAGACCCCAGATGCTACTCACCACACTAGGATGTAGATAGCCAGATGCTCTTGTTAGAGCAAAAACCCCTTTCTGCTCTTTCCCAAAGACCAGGAAAGAAAGGTGAAAGATGTGAGAAAACAAATTCAGGAAAATGTAAATTCCTTAGAATAAGGTTTATGGTGCTTTAGTGCAAAGGAGCCCTAGTGGCACAGTGGTTAAGTGCTCGGCTATTAATCGAAAGATTGGCAGTTGAAACCCATCAGCCAGAAAGATGTGACAGTCTGCTTCAAATAAAGATTACAGCCTTCGAAACCCTAGGGGGCAGTTTTACTCTGTCCTATAGTGTCGCTATGAGCCGGGATCGACTCAATGGCAACAAGTTGATTACAAAGGCAATAACCCAGCAAGTCACCGCCATGGTGGAAAGCAGCTGTTACTGATTTTTCTGTGTCTCTCACCTTTACATTCACCTGGGTATCAGCCTGGGCAGCCTGTCTAAAGATTTCAAATGTAGGCATTAGGGTGACTTGCCTGACCCACAGACAGTTCATAGGAGGGAAGCTGTGAACCTCTAAAGAGGCTGTGAAGTGCTCTGTCGCTGTAACTCTAGCAAACCACCTCACCTTGGGGCCCGCAATCATAGCAAACAATTGTAATATTTACCAAGTATTTCTGGGAAAATGAGTGCAAAGTGCAGGAAATGCAGTGCAAATTGCTAGAACGCAGTACATTAGCAACATATGATATTTAATAAGTCTGGGAAGAGAGGTATAAATTTCAGAGAAATGTCAATTGTGGTAATGTAAACAAGAGGCTTCTCTCAATATTTCATTTTCCGTATGACTTTATTTCAGTCTCTGGTTATAACTAGAGCTGATGTTCTTGAGAGAGATTTAGTTCTAAACATCAAAGAGGGGCCAATTAGGGGAAGAAAGGGAGTGACCATTGCTGGTGGATTGTAACTAGCAGAGAACACTGGGAGAACTAATGCGGTACCGATTGGGTAAAATGAAGACTTCAGCTGGGGCTTGGTGTATTTATGTGAAAAGTCTTTTGATACAAAAACCAGATCCTTGAGGGGAAAAATAACTGCCCATATATCACTAGATGGTGGGCACTACCCTGGCTGTAGCTGGGGATGGTACCTTGTCAAGATCAGGGAAAGGTCAAGGTCACCCAGTGCTCCAATGCTTTTCCAATCTCAGGCAGCCATGTTACTCCTTCTTTGGGTCATGGAGGAACATGGAAAATGGGCATCCACAGCCTTCTCCATGTGGTTCCAAGTGGCTCCACCTAAACCTGACCCTTCACCAGTTCACTCTGTGTTCAAATAAAGGTAGCAAGCCCACGGGCCACTAAACCAGAGGACCCTCCCTGACATTCTCTGTTTAGCCAGGACAGGTGCCTAGAGCAGTGGAGTGATCACTTGTCCTCCTTTCTCTCCAGTCCCTGACAACATCATCTTGAAGGTCTTGACCAAGCGCCTGAACCAACAGGACTGCATTCAGAGAGGGTGGGTGATACATGGCTACCCGCGGGACCTGGACCAGGCACATCTGCTGGAAAGCCTGGGCCACAAGCCCAACAGGTAAGGTGTCCTTGGCCAGAGGGCCTCCTGGGAAGGTCTCTGCCACTGAGTGTCCTTCCATAGCCCCGGTGGACACCTTGATCTTAGCTCAGGGAGACCCATACTGGGCCTCTGACCTACAGCATACAGGTTACAAGAGCTTTTACATGTTCCTAAAATGGAATGTCTCTTAGACTCCCACCCCGCACCCCCATGTGCCTGTGAACTAGGAGTCAAGTTTGGGTTCAAATCCTGCATTCCTTGTAGAATTGTTATGCGAATCAACTTATCTTTTCTTCTACTATTTTTACAGTTTCATTTTTCACATTTAAATCTTTGATATAACTGATAGTTATTTTGATGTAGGTATGCAGTATGAGTCTACCCAGTTAGCTATTTATTTCAAAAACCAATTGTTGAACACTGGGTCCTTCCTCCACTAAATTGAACTTTAGAGCACACCAGTATTATATATATACTTGGGCTATTTCTGAACTTTCTATTGTTTTCCACATATCTATTTCTACAGTAGTACTACACTGTTTAACTATTTTAGTTTTATCATATACTCAATAGCCAATATAAGACAAAGCCCTCTAATTACTCTTCTTTATTGATTATTTTTATATATTTATTATCCAGATGAACACTATAATAATTTTACCATATATAAAAGAAAAAATACAATTGAAATTTTCACCGGAATTACCTTAGATTTATAGACCAACCTGTTGCAGCTTGACCTGACTATGTCCTATGTCTTTAGTGACACCGTAGTTGTTAGGTGCCGTTAAGTTGGTACCAACTCGTAGTGACCTTATGTGTAACAGAACAAAATGTCCAGTCCTATACCATCTTAGTGATCATTGGTATGCTTGAGTCCATTGTTTTGGCTATTGTGTCAATCCAAGTCATTGAGGGCTTCACCTATGAAAACCTTAGTGAATCCTTCCACACTTTATATTGGGGCTCAGATATTTCATTTTAAGCGTATTTCTAAATATTATAATATCTGTTGTTGTTCTTATCAATATTGTGATAAGATCTTTTCATCTGTTTTACTTTCTAACTGGATATTTCAGGAATATAGGAAAGATACTGACTTTGGTTCTTTATTTTGTACCCCTGCCTCCTTCAAGAGCTCTCTTACTGTTTCTTATAGTTTTTCATTTGATCTTTGGGGGGTTTTCAAGTGAATGATCATGTCTTCTATAAATATTGATTCTTTTGCCTCTTCCTCTTCAATATTTGTGCTTTTCGTTTTACTCTTTTTCTTAATTGCACTGGTCAGTACTTCCAGAACAGTGTTAAGGCAGTATCATGTTTGACAGGTGTGTTTTTTTCCTGACCTAAAGGGCTGTCCTAGTGTTCTGCCATTAAGGCTTATATAATGTTTATAAAGTTAAAATATAGCTCTTTGAGTTTAAAATATCTCATAGATGTTGAATTCTATTAAAGACCTTGTCATGGGTTGAACTGTGTCCCCCAAAAATATCTGTCAATTTGGCTAGGCCATCATTCCCAGTATTGTGTGATTGTCCACCATTTTGTCATCTGATATGATTTTCCTATGTGTTGTAAATCCTATCTCTGTGATTTTGATAAGATGGAATTAGCAGCAGTTAAATTAATGAGGCAGGACTCAATCTACAAGATTGGATTATGTCTTGAGCTGATCTCTTTTGAGATATAAAAGAGAGAAGCCAGCAGAGAGACAGGAGGACCTCATAACTATTAAGAAAGTAGTACCTGGAGAAGATCGTGTCCTTTAGACCTGGGATCCCTGCACTGAGAAGCTCCTAGTCCAGGGGAAGATTGATGACAAGGACCTTCTTCCAGAACCCACAGAAAGAGAAAGCCTTCCCCTGGAGCTGATACCCTGAATTCCAATTTTGAGCCTCCTAGACTGTGACAAAATAAATTTCTCTTTGTTAAAGCCATCTACTTGTAGTATTTCTGTTACAGCAGTCCTAGATAAATAACTAAAGCAGACTTCTTCAGGATCTTTTAGGAAATTAAATGTTTTTTTCTTTTTTGCCATATTAACATGAATTATTTAATAGATTTTCTAACAATAAGTTAGCCTTTCATTCCCAGAATAACTCTCACTTGGTCATGATATATTATTCTTTCAATATATTACTCATGGCAGGCAGAATTTTGATCCCCTTTGTTCCCTGATACCATGCCCATGAATATCTTATGTTGCATGGGAAAACTGCTTTGCAGGTATGATTAAAGTTATTGGCCAATTGACCTTAAAATAGGGAGGTTATCCTGGATTATCTATCTGAATGGGCCCACTGTAATCATATGGGCTCTTAAGCCAAACTTTCTCCTGACTGAGGACAGAAAAGGAAATCAGAGAGATTACAAGCATGAGAAGGATTTGACGCACCATTGCTGGCTCAAAGATGGAGGGGGCATGTGGAAAGCATGAGAAAGAAATAGATTCTTCCAACAACCAGTGAGCTTGGAAAAAGACCCCCGGCTACCCTAGTGGATACCTTGATCCCAGCGAGACCTGTGCTGAACTTTTGACCTACAGAAACTGTGAGCTAGTAAATTTGTGTTTGTGTGTGTTTTTTAAGCATCTAAGTTTATGGCAATTTGTTATGGCAGCAATCAAACACTAATATACTGCTGAATTATATTTGCTACATTTTTTTTCATTAATATGCATATTGTAGTGTGGGCCTGAAAATTTGTGTGTGTGTGTGTACTTTGTCAGAGTATTAGTATTCGTGATATGATAATTTCACAAATTTTCCTACTTTCTCCACATCTAGAATAGTTTTAAAACTTCAGTAGTAACCGTTCCTTGAAACTGGCACCTTGGAGGAGAGAGAGCCTGTTAACAGTTTGATTTTATTCATGGTATTTGGTCAATTTGAACTTCCTTTCTTGTGTAATTGGTCTTTTCCTAGAAAATGATCCCTTTCGTCACTGCCTTTAAATGTTTTAACATAATTTTCAAATCTTTTTTTTTTTAATTTTTTTTTATCTGTGGTTATTTCCTCTTTATTATTGTGAATTTTATGTATTTCTGTTTTCTTTTTGAGGATTAATTTAACTAGTAGATTGTCTTTCTTATGGATTTTTTCACCAATAGATGGCTTGGGTTTATTTATCAATCTACTGTTTTCCCTGTATTCTTTATTCATGAATTTCTGCTTCTCTTTATTAATGATTTCTCCTTGTGTTGGGTTTCTTTGGTTCTTTTTCTCAAATTATGAGCAAAGTGCATAATTCACTTGTTTTCTGTTATTTCTTGTTTGATACTGAAAATGTTTAAGACTTTGAAGTGTCTTCTCTTTATAACCTTAGCCATGTCCCATATTTTTGATGTATACTGTTTTCATTATTTATTTATTCTTTTTAGATATTCTAAATGTATGGTTAAACTTTCTCTTTCATCTGAGAGGTATTTAGTTGAGTTTTAAAATTTCCAGCTATTGTTGCTCTTGTTTCAACTTTCATTATTAGTTTCTCAATTTTAGTGCAGAGTATGGAGAATGTATTTAAAAACCACTACTTTTTTAGAATGTATAAGGTTTATTTTGTGAATCATTGTTTAAATGTTCCATGGGCATTTGAAAAGAATGTGTATTTTTAATTTAAAGTTAAAGAATTAATTATAAATTAGGTCTAACTTAATTTTATAATTTAGACCCTGTGTCTCCTTACCTTATTTTTTTGTTGTCGTCTTTTGGTTTTTGTTTGTTTGTTTGCTTTTGATCTATCAACTTGTCAAGGACTAAGAGGGATTTGTCAAATTTCCCATTAGTGTTATACTTCTCTTGATTTTTTTCGTGTGTGTGTTTCCTGCAGTTCTTGGTTTATATGCTTTGGTGCTATATTATTCATGGTATTAAGGTCTGTGTTACTGTGTTTACTGTGAAAAGTGATGAAAGTGACTGTCTGTGTCAGAACTTTCGTCTGTCTACTCCAACATTCATTCTACCTTTTCTACTTAGTAATAAAACATCAATTTTCGGTGCAGCACATTGATATCTGAAATAAAAGATTCCGTTTTCCAGTCTCTGTTACAGCTATACGGGACCACGTGATTAAGTTCTGACCAATGTGATGATAAACATAAATTTGTGTGATACTTCCAGAAAACCTGTTTTAAGGGAGCTAACTCATCTGGAAGGAGCACTTTTTGTTTTTCCTTTCTTTTCTTACTTTTTGTTTTTCTTGAAGATAATAATCTCCTTGTTTTTTCATTTGCCTACTTTTTTTTTGTACCTATTAGCTACTTCTTTATACTTCATAATAATCTCTCAGAACAATTTTGCACACATTATGTAATCTATTAGTTCCAGTTTTTTCTTGGTCATTTCCATTCTTCTCTTTTTTTTGGACTGGTTCTTTTCGAGGCTTACTGCTTGGCCCTTCTTCTGGGACTTTCCTTCATTGTTATCTAAGGAATTTCCTTTGCCTTTCTTCTGAGCTGGAGTCCCTGTTCCTGAATCACACACATCTTTCTCTTCTTTATATACCCCCTTGCTTTAATGAAGCATATCCTCCAGTTGATTTTCAAGTTGAAAAGAAGTGGCAAGCTGTTATACCCTCAACACATCTACTCCAAACTGAACAGGTCACCTTCTTCTCCTGGTGTACAGCTTTTATCCTGGAATGCCCATCCACTGCCATACTGAAGATATCCTTCACCTGTCTTCCATGTTGGATATTTTGTTTCTATATCCCATGACTTCCTTTTTCTTGGTTTACTCCCTCATTTTGGTGGAGCATGTCCATCAGTACCTTCCTGAGAAAGCTTGCATGGAAGTAAGTTTTTCGAGACCTTGCATGCCTGAAAATGTCTTCATTGTGCCTTTTTACTTGCTGGATAGTTTGACTGGGTGATGAATTATAGGCTAGAAATCATTTTCCCTCAGAATTTTGAACCCCAGAGTTGCTGTTAAATCCAATATCAGCCTGATTCTTAATCCTTTGTATGTGATTTTTCTCTTAATGTTTGTAGGATCTTCCCATTCTCCCCAGGCTTCTGACATTTCACAAGGAAATTTCATTTATGTTCTTCGTATGGGTCTGATATGTGCCGTTGTACTGGAACTCATTCTGGAAACCCAAGTCCTTTACTTCTGGAAAATTCTCTTATTTTGTTGCTGATTTCTTTCTATTTTGTCTGTTCTCCTGAAACCCTTGTTATTTGAACATTAAATCTCCTGAATTGACCTTCTAAATTTTTTTTTTTTAATATTTTTTCTCTCTTGTATTCCATATCTTTGCTTTTTTACTCTGTTTTCTGGAAGATTTCCTCAACTTTCTCTTCTGACACTTTTACTGAACTTCTAATTTCTGCTGTAGTGTTTGTTTGCTTTTGTAAGACTTGAAAATTATTTCTTTTTTTTCTCTCTGAATATTCTCCTTTATAGCTTCCTGATCTTGTTTTATGGATCCCAAATCTTTTTTTTTTTTCTCTTGAAAATGTTAACCAGTTTGTTTTATTGGGGCATGGGGGGGGAGTTTCCTCTTGCATAATCTGTTTCTGTTGAGCTATTGTTTGTTTGTCTTGGTCTCATTCTTTCTTAATTAGACCCCCAAATGTTAGATTATCCTTGGTTGTTGAGACTAAAACGCTTCTTGGAAGTTCTGAGTGCATAGGTGGAATCCATAGACTTTGTCTTCACTGTAGAGTGATCTAATTGGCAATTTGTGCAGAAACACTTCCCCTCAAGTGTCAACATCTTTAGGCCTATTCCTCGGTGCTGCTTAGATTCCCCAGAGGACTTGTCTAATCTCCTGGAGGGTAAAGGGCTAGCTGCAAGGGTCTGGGTGCCTAGGAAAGGGGGAAGGGGGAGGAAGGTGGGAGGAGGCTTCATATACTGCATGTGATATGCATATTTTTATCTAGTTTCTCTCTTTTTGGTACAGACTCAGGCTCTCAACTGTGCTTGGCATTCTTTAATCCAGGATCCTGTATTTTATCTTCTCTAGAGAATAGACCTTTAATTTCTACTCAAGTGGAGGAGGGAAATTGGCTCAACTGGATGGAGTGAAGGAAAGGATCTAGGGCTTAAAAAATATATATATATATATATTTTTTTTTTTAAATTTCAGCCAGCCCTTCCTATTTTAGCCGCCAGTTCCAAAGGTGGTAGTTATGCCTGAGCCTTTTGAGGAGTTTGTGGTGAAGAATGGGCTGGCTCTTAGCTTTTCCTGCTGCTGATTTAGGATTTGGCTTTCTGAGAGCACCTCAACTAGTTGCCACTGGTCCATCTGCTTTCTAGCATCCAATTTTTTTTTGCAGTTCTGTCCCTCTTCCCTTGTTTTCTCTGTCCTTGTGGTTTGGATTGTAATTTTTCTGTGGTGTTTTTGGAAGAAACAAAATTTGATGCATGCTTCAATATGTCATTTTTACATGGAAGTCATTTGTTGTGTTTGCGTGTCTCGTATTTTTACCTTCAACTAATTTGCTTCTTTTATTTTTTTGTATGTCATGTAGACAGAATGAAATTGGGTTTAATATGTTTTATTCAATCTTAATGTCTTTTTCCTTGAATAGTTGAGTTTATTCCACTTAGTTTTACTTTTATTATTTTATTTTATACTTCATTATGGTTTCATCTTTCATCTTTTCTTTGTGATCTGTGCTTTCTTTGAATTTTATCATTGTTACTATTGGCTTCTCCTACCCACCACTCTGGTTAATTTGGAAGATAATCTGTTTCTTCTTCTACCAGTCTCTTTAATGTAATTTGGTTAAGCCTATATTTCTGAATTTTAAAAATGACTCTTTCCTATGAAAGATGAAAAAATTATTCCATATATACCACCTCCTCAATCCCCAACCCTATTTACTTTTCAGTTTTAGGGGGGACAGGAACAGACACATTCTTACATATTTAGTCCCAGTCTATTACAGATAGATTATTATTTTAAAGATTATTAAGCTTTGATTTCTAGACATATAACAATTGTATTATGTTTTTAGCTATATTTGCTATACTTGTGAAGTTTTAATTCTCTTTTCAACTGGATTCAGATTTCAACATCAGCTAGTTACGTAATTTAACCTCTCCATTTATCTGTTTTAATTTGTCTTGCATTTAAATGGATTATATCTTTGAGTCATTTTCAGGAAGCCATTTGTTTTCATAAATGCTAAATTTTCTCAGTTCTCACGTATTTAAGAATATCTTTCTGTTATCTTTACTTGTAAACAGCGTCTAGCAAAGTAAAGAATTCTTTGATTACATTTCTTCCCCCTGATAGTCTCCTGTATCATTTCTACATTTTTTTTTACTCTGACATTTCTGGGGTTGCAGTAATGTCTGAGGCTAATGAGGTTTGTTTTCCTTTATAGATAATGTGCCTCTTCTTCCTGGATGCTCATAGAATTTTCTCTTTCTCTCTCACTTTCTCAGTTCATTTACATTCACCAGCCATGTCTCAGACTTGGTTCTCTTTATTAATTTTCCCTGGAACATTATGAATTCTTCAATTTACATTGTTTCAGAGAAATTTTCTTCTAGTAGATATATTAATTTTTTCTGTTTCATTTCTTGGTTTTCTTCTTCAGGAAGGCCAATTATGTGTGTGTTGGATATTAATCATCTGTTTTCCATAATTAAGTTTTTTTTCTAGTTGCTTTTATCTTTATCTTTCCTATATTATTTTATCAAGTCTGTCCTTCATAATAAATTTGACTATTTTTTGTTTATTTTTTATTGTTTCTAATTTGTTTTTCATTTCTATTATGCTTTTACTTTTCCCTTATGTTTCTCCCTTTGTCAGCTTTCTTTTCATCTCCTTTTGTTATCTATTTTTTTATTTCTTTGATGTGTTATATATGTAAATTATTTTAAGGATGTTGATAAGTTTCATCTAAAATGTTCTGTTTCCTAGAGTAATTCTTCTTCCAAAGGGTATTCATTATCTCCCTTCTGGGCTTTTATGACCCCTTCTTTCCTTTGTTTGGTAACATCTATACTTGGGTCCATGAGTCAGAATCGACTTGAAGGCAACAGGTTTTTTTTTTTGTTGTTGTTGTACCTGGATCCTAAAATAGATATTTTATGCAAATCATTTTTCTTTGAGTAGGCCTGTTGTTTGTCTAAGAATAGTGTGAGTTGGGAGGTGGAGCCAAGATAGTGAAGTAGTCAGATGATTCCTGTGGTCGCTCTTACAACAAAGACCCCCCAAAATGAGTGAATTGATTATATACTACAATCTAGGGGCCCTGAACATCAAAGACAATGTTGAGGAGTTGGACTGAGCAGTAGGGGGAGGGAGGAACAGTTCAGAAGCAGCGAGGAATTGCCAGACCTGACCTGGCCAGCACCCTGCAGGCTGGATTGGCCAGTGTGCGTGGGCTGAGGCAAGTAGTAGCACTCATTACACATTTTCAACACTGGGAGAAACCTAGTGGCAGAGAGTCTGCATAAGCCCCCAGAACCAGGGAGAAGCGGCGCTGGATCTGCAAAGTTAAGTGCAAGCATCTAACCTACCACGTGGGATCAAAAAACCCTTCCCCCCTCTGGAAAGTACCCCTCTTCCATTTAACTGCCCTCTCCCTGCTCTGCTCTGGTCCCAGTCTGGCTTCAGTGATTGCTGTGCCCTCTGGGCTGGAAGTGGGACTTGTCACATGCCCCACGCCATTATCCTGG
Organism: Elephas maximus indicus; assembly: GCF_024166365.1. Taxonomy (NCBI): domain Eukaryota; kingdom Metazoa; phylum Chordata; class Mammalia; order Proboscidea; family Elephantidae; genus Elephas; species Elephas maximus. The sequence goes on along the minus strand of NC_064827.1, from coordinate 83,823,100 downwards.
CTTTGGAGAGGGAAAAAATAACAAACAGGAAAAAATAATCTGCCAGCTCCCCTAAGCTGGAAACTCAGGGCCGGCACAGCCTCTTTGCCTAGGTACAGGCATAAGGGGTCCACAGATTTTGAATGCCTTTCCCTGCCTACCTTTCACCCCTGCCTAGATCAGTGTGGGCCCACGTCAACAGTGTAGGCCCTAATAGCACAGTACAACAGGGTATATACCTGAAGCCTGTTTTCAACTGCAGCTGCTAAGGGGGAGTGGCAGATGCATGACACTTAACACTGTCCTGCCTATTTAGCAGGGTCCTCACCTACCCACATCAGGGGCAGAGAACTGATGTCCCCACCCACTCCACCTAGCCACCTGCAACAAGGGTCTAATAATAAGTGGTGCCTCCCAGTCCTTATAGCCAACAACACTGGGTGCCCAAAGTCTGGCTGCAAAACCCACCCATCTATGCATGCTAGGGAACAGGGATACCCCTTCCACTCAGGCACTCAGGGGCAGCCATCAGCCCCCTACCTTGCTCAGCACATAACCTCCTACTGCAGCCGGGTACCTGTTCCTACTCCAATCACCCATACATAGTCCTGCCTGTCAAGGACTGTGGATCAGAGCCTGCACCACACACTTGGTGACCAATGACCTGGACACCTGAGCTGAATCCACATAAGAAAAGTAAATGTACCTCTGGGCTCACATACCTAGGAACAGCTCTAACTACCTAGTGATAGGATGTGAGAGCTTCAAAGACGCCAATAGTCAAAGTAGCTCATGTGATCAGCCTATTTGGGCATATCAGAACAAAACAAGAAGCTACAATGCCGTAAGCAAACATAAAATAAATATAATAACTCTGATGTCTCAGAGACAAAAGTGAATATCAAATCACATAAAGAGGCAGACTGTGATGGCTTCAGTAAGCTACCAAAATAAAGAACCAGGAAACCTCCCAGAGGAAGAGAAGATCCTGGAGTTACCAGAGGTAGAATTCAAAAGATTAATATACAGAGCTCTTCATGAGAACAGGAAGGAGATCAGGCAAAATGCAGACCAAGTGATGGAAAAACAGACAAAGCAACAGAGGAACTTAAGAAGGTTATACAAGAACATAAAGACAAATTTAAAGGCTACAAGAATCCATAGAAAGAGAGCAAACAGAAATCCAAAAGATTAACAATAAACTTCCAAATTAGACAGACCAATAGAAAGTCATAGGAGCAGAACTGAGGTAATGAAAGTCAGAATTAGTGAGATTGAAGATAAAGCACTTGACACCAATTTATTTGAGGAAAAATCAGATAAAGGAATTTTAAAAAATGAAGAAACCCGAAGAATTATGTGGGACTCTATCAAGAGGACTAACTTACGAGTGATTGGAGTACCAGAATGGGGGGAGGGATAACAGAAAATCCAGAGAATTGTTGAAGATTTGCTGGCAGAAAACTTCCCTGGTATCATGAAAGATAAGAAGATATCTTTCCAAGAAGCTTATCAAACCCTACTCAGGGTAGATCCCAAAAGAAATTCATCAAGACATGTTATAATCAAACTTGCTGAAACCAAAGATAAAGACAGAATTTTAGGAGCAGCTAGGGATAAACAAAAAGTCACCTACAAAGGAGAGTCAATAAGACTAAGCTCTGACTACTCAGCAGAAACCATGTAGGCAAGAAGTCAAGGGGATGACATATATAAAGCCTTGAAGGAAAAAAATTGCCAGCCAAGAATTATACATCCAGCAGAACTGTCTCTCAAATATCAAGGCAAAATTAGGTCATTTCTAGATAAACAGAAGTTAAGGGAATTTGTAAAAACCAAACCAAAACTACAAGAAATACTAAAGGGAGTCCTCTGGTTAGAAAATCAGTAACATCAGATAACAACCCAAGACTAGAACACAGGACAGAACAACCAGATATCAGCCAAGATAGGGAAGTCACAAAATAAATCAAAGTCAAAACACTGAAAATAGGGAAACAGAGGGATCAATATGTAAGACAACAACATTAAAACAAAAAAGAGAGACTAAATAATGTAGTCATAGAACTTTCATATGGAGAGCAAGTCAAGGCAATATCAAGAAATAAAAGATTGGCTTCAACTTACAAAAATAGAGGTAAATGTTAAGGTAACCACAAAGGAAACTAACAATCCTACACATCAAAATAAAAAAGAAGAAAACATAAACACTCAGCAAATACAAACTCCACAACAATGAAAAAGATAAAAATACATAAAGAAAACAACTTGGCACAGAAAATTAAGTGGAACAAAGAAACTGTCGATAACACACAAAAAATACATCCAGATGACAGCACTAAACTCATACCTACCCATAATTACGCTGAATGTAAATAGACTAAAAGCACCAATAAAGAGACAGAGAGTGGCAGAATGGATTAAAAAATACAATCTGTCTGTATGCTGCCTACAAGAGACACACCTTAGACTCAAAGACACAAACAAACTAAAACTCAAAGGATGGAAAAAATATATCAAGCAAACAACAATCAAAAAAAGAGCAGGAGTGGCAATATTAATCTCTGACAAAATAGACTTTAAAGCAAAATCTGTCACAAAGGATAAGGAAGGACATTGTATAATGATTAAAGGGCCAGTACACCAGGAGGACATAACCATAATAAATATTTACTCACCCAACAACAGGCTCCAAAATACATAAAACAAACTCTAACAGCATTGAAAAGAGAAATAGCTCAACAATAATAGTAGAAGACTTTAACATACCACTTTTGGTGAAAGACAGAACATCCAGAAAGAAGCTTGATAAAGACACGGAAGATCTAAATGCCACAGTCAACCAACTCGATCTCATAGACGTATACAGAACACTACACCCAACAGTAGCCAAGTATACTTTCTTTTCCAATGCACGTGGGACATTCTCCAGAATAGACCACAAAGCAAGACTTAACAGAATCCAAAACATCGAAACATTACAAAGCATCTTTTCTGACCATAAAGCCATAAAAGTAGAGATCAATAATAGAAAAAGCAAGGAAAAAAATCAAATATGTGGAAACTGAACAACACCTTGCTCAAAAACTACTGGGTTATAGAAGAAATCAAGGATGGAATAAAGAAATTCACAGAATCAAATGAGAATAAAAGACATTCTGTCAAAACCTTTTGGACACAGCAAAAGCAGTGCTCAGAGGTCAATTTATAGCAATAAATGCACACATCCAAAAAGAAAGGGCCAAAACCAAAACATTAACCCTACAACTCAAACAAATAGAGAGAGAGAGCAGCAAAAGAAGCCCATGGGGACGAGAAGAAAAGAAATAATAAAAATTAGAGCAGAAATAAATGACATAGAGAATAGAAGAACAATTGAAAGAGTTAACAAGACCAAAAGCTGGCTCTTTGAAAAGATCAACAAAATTGGTAAACCATTGGCCAAACTGACCAAAAAAAAAAAAAAAAAACCAGGAAAGGAAGCAAATAGCCTGAATAAGAAATGAGATAGGCGATATCACAACAGACCCAACTGAAATTAAAAGAACCGTAACAGAATACTATGAAAAATTTTACTCCAACAAATATGAAAACCTAGAGGAAATGGACAAACTTCTAGAAACACACTACCTACATAAACTAATACAAGCAGAGGCAGAACAACTAAATAAACCTATGACAAAAGAAGAGATTGAAGAGGTAATTAAAAAACTCCCAACAACAACAAAAAAAGCCCTGACCCTGACAGCTTCACTGGAGAATTCTACCAAAATTTCAGAGAACAGTTAACACCACTGCTACTAAAGGTATTTCAGAGCATGGAAAAGAATGGAATACTCCCAAACCCATTCTATGAAGCTGACATAACTCTGATACAAAAACCAGGTAAAGACACCACAAAAAAAGAAAATCACAGACCAATATCTCTCATTTACATAGATGTAAAAATCCTCAACAAGATTCTAGACAATAGAATTCAACAACATATCAAAAAAATAATTCACCATGACCAAGTGGGATTCATACCGGGTATGCAGGTATGGTTCAACATTAGAAAAAAATCAATGTAATCCATCAGATAAATAAAACAAAAGATAAGAACCACATGATCTTATCAATTGATGCAGAAAAGGCATTTGACAAAGTCTAACACCTATTCATGATAAAAACTCTCTGCAAAACAGGAATAGAAGGGAAATTCCTCAATATAATAAAGGGCATTTATACAAAGCCAACAGCTAACATTCTAAATAGGGAGAGTCTGAAAGCCTTCCCCTTGAGAACGGGAAACAGACAAACATGCCCTTTATCACTCTTATTCAACACTGTGCTGGAGGTCCTAGCCAGAGCAATTAGGCTAGAAAAAGAAATAAAGAGTATCCGAATTGGTAAGGAAGAAGTAAAAGTATCCCAATTTGCAGATGATATGCTCTTGTACACAGAAAACCCCAAAGAATCCACAAGAAAACTGCTGAAACTAATAGAAGAGTTCAGCAGAGTATCAGGATACAAGATAAACATACAAAAATCAGTTGGATTCCTCTACACCAACAAAGAGAACTTCGAAGAGGAAATCACCAAATCAATACCATTTATAATAGCCCCCAAGAAGATAAAATTCTTAGGAATAAATCTAGCCAGAGACATAAAAGACCTATACAAAGAAAACTACAAGATACTACTGTAAGAAACCAAAAGAGACCTACATAAGTGGAAAAACATACCTTGCTCATGGCTAGGAAGACTCAACATAGTGAAAATATCAATTCTACCCAAAACGATATACAAATACAATGCAATCCTGATTAACATTCCAAAGGCATTTTTTAATGAGGTGGAGAAATAAGTCACCAACTTCATATCAAAAGGAAAGAGGCTCTGGATAAGTAAAGTATTACTGAAGAACAAAGTGGGAGGCCTCACACTACCTGATTTCAGAACCTATTATACTGCCACAGTAGTCAAAACAGCCTGGTACTGGTACAACAACAGATACATAGACCAGTGGAACAGAATTGAGAATTCCCAGGTAAATTCATCTACCTATGAGCAGCTGGTATTTGACAAAGGCGTAAAGTCCATTAAATGGGTAAAGACAGTCTCTTTAACAAATGATGCTGGCATAACTGGATATCCATCTGCAAAAAAATGAAACAAGATCCATACCTCACACCACGTGCAAAAACTGACTCATAATGGATCAAAGACCTAAATATTAAATCTAAAATGATAAAGATCATGAAAGAAAAAATAGGGACAATGTTAGGAGTCCTAATACATGGCATAAACAGAATACAAAACAACTAACAATGTAGAAACAGCAGAAGAGAAACTAGGTAACTGGGAGCTCCTAAAAATCAAACACTTATGCTCATCAAAAGACTTCACCAAAAGAGTAATAAGACAGCCTACAGACTGGGAAAAAAATTTTGGCTATGAAATATCTGATCAGGGTCTAATCTCTAAAATCTACAAGATACTGCAAAACCTCAACAACAAAAAGACAAATAATCCAATTAAAAAATGGGCAAAATCTATGAACAGGCACTTCACCAAAGAAGACATTCAGGCGGCTACCAGATACATGAGGAAATGCTCACAATCATTAGCCATTAGAGAAATGCAAATCAAAGCTGCCATGAGATACCATCTCACCCCATCTAAGGCTGGCATTAATCCAAAAAACACAAAATAGTAAATGTTGGCAAGGTGATAGAGAGACTGGAACACTTATACACTGCTGGTAAGAATGTACAATGGTACAACTGCTTTGGAAATTGATTTGGCACTTCCTTAAAAAGTTAGAAATAGAAGTACCATATGATCGGGTAATCCTACTCCTTGGAATATATTCTAGAGAAATAAGAGCTGTCACATGAATACATAATGTACACCCATTGTCATGGATTGAATTTTGTCCTTCAAAAATATCTGTCAACTTGGCTAGGTCATGATTCCCAATATTGTATGATTGTCTACCACTTTGTAATCTGATGTGATTTCCCTATGTGTTGTAAATGCTATCACTATGATGTTAATGAGATGGATTAGTGGCAATCATATGGATGAGATATACAAGATTAGATAGTGTCTTAAGCCAATCTCTTTTGAGTTATAAAAGAGAGAAGCAAGCAGAGAGACAGGGGGACCTCATACCACCAAGAAAGCAGTGCCGGGAGCAGAGAGAGTCATTTGGATCTGAGGTTCCTGCAAGAGAAGTCCCTCAACCAGGGGACAATTGATAACAAGGACCTTCCTCCAGAGCCAACAGAGAGAAAAAGCCTTCCCCTGGAGCTAACACCCTAAATTTGGACTAGAGAATAAACTTCTGTTTGTTAAAGCCATCCACTTGTGGTATTTTTGTTATAGCAGCACTAGATTACCAACACATCCATGTTCATTGCAGCACTGTTCACAATAGCAAAAAGATGGAAACAACCTAGTGCCCATCAACAGATGAATGGATAAACAAATTATGGTATATTCACACAATGGCATACTGCACAATCATGAAGAACAATGTGAATCCGAGAAACATCTCACTACATGGATGAACCTGGAAGGTGTTACACTGAGTGAAATTAGTTGCAAAAGGACAAATGTTGTATGAGACCACTGTTATAAGAACTCAAGAAAAGGTTTAAGTACAGAAGAAAACATTCTTTGATGGTTACAAGGGTGAGGAGGGAGGGAGAGAGGAATTCACTAACTAGCTAGCAGACAAGAATTAGATGAAGGGAAGGACAACATACGATACAGGGGAAGTCAGCACAACTGGACTATACCAAATGCTAAGAAGTTTCCTGGACACAACCAAACACTTTGAGGGACAAAGTAGCAGGGGCTGGGGCCTGGGGACCATGGTTTCAGGGGACACCTAGGGCAGTTTGGCATAATAAAGTTTATTAAGAAAATGTTATGCATCCCACTTTGGTGAGTGGCATCTGGGGTCTTAAAAGCTATTGAGCAGCCATGTAAAATGCATCAATTGGTCCCGATCTACCTGGAGCAAAGGAGAATGAAGAATATCAAAGACACAAGGAAAACATTATCCCAAGATACAAAAGGGCTGCATAAAACAGAGACTCCATCAGCCTGAGACCAGAAGAACTAGATGGTGTCTGGCTACCACCAATGACCGCCCTGATGGGGAACAAAATGAAACACTGTGAGGTGCTGCACCATCTTCACAATTCTTTCTATGCTTCAACCCATTGTTGCAGTCACTGTGTCAATTCTGACTCATAGTGACCCTATAGGACAGAGTAGAACTGCCCCATAGAGTTTCCAAGGAGCTCCTGGTGGATCTGAACTGCCAACCTTTTGGTTAGCAGCTGTGGCACTTAACCACTATGCCACCAGGGTTTCCCCTCAACATAAAGAAAACAAAAACCCTCACAACTGGACCAATACCATGGACTGTCAAAAGAACAAACACAACACTCAATACTTGGAAGGTCAGCTCAATTGGACTGGACCAAAAGCAAAGAAGTTTCCGGGATAAAATGAATGCTTCAAAGGTCAGCGGAGCAAGGGCAGGGATCTGGGGACCATGGTTTGAGGGGACTTCTAAGTCAATTGGCAAAATAATTCTATTATGAAAACATTCTGCATCCCACTTTGAAATGTGGCATCTGGGGTCTTAAATGCTAACAAGCGGCCATCTAAGATGCATCAATTGGTCTCGACCCACCTGGAGCAAAGGAAAATGAAGAACACCAAGGCCACACGACAACTAAGAGCCCAAGAGACAGAAAGGGCCACATGAACCAGAGACCTACATCATCCTGAGACCAGAAGAACTAGTTGGTGCCCGGCCACAATCGATGACTGCCCTTACAGGGAGCACAACAGAGAACTCCTGAGGGAGCAGGAGATCAGTGGGATGCAGACCCCAAATTCTCATAAAAAGACCATGCTTAATGGTCTGACTGAGACTAGAGGAATCCCGGCGGCCATGGTCCCCAGACCTTCCGTTGGCACAGGACAGGAACCATCCCGGAAGACAACTCATCAGACATGAAAGGGCCTGGTCAAGACAACTCATCAGACATGAAAGGGACTGGTCAGTGGGTGGGAGAGAGATGCTGATGAAGAGTGAGCTAATTATATCAGGTGGACACTTGAGATTGTGTTGGCATCTCTTGTCTGGAGGGGGGATGGGAGGATAGAGAGAGAGGGAAGCCGGCAAAATTGTCACGAAAGGAGAGACTGAAAGGGCTGACTCATTAGGGGGAGAGCAAGTGGGAGTACGGAGTAAGATGTATGTAAACTTACATGTGACAGACTGATTGGATTTGTAAACGTTCACTTGAAGCTTAATAAAAGTTAATAAAAAAAAAAAAGAACAAACAAATCTGTCTTGGAAGAAGTACAGCTAGAATGCTCCTTAGAAGCAAGGATGGAGAGACTACGTCTCACATACTTTGGACATGTTATCAGGAGGGATCAGTCCCTGGAGAAGGACATCATGCTTGGTAACGTATAAGGTCAGTGAAAAAGAGGAAGACCCTCAATGAGATGAATTGACAATGGGCTCAAGCATAGCAACAATTGTGAGGATGGTGCGGGACCTGGCAGTGTCTCGTTCTGTTGTGCGTGGGGTCACTATGAGTCAGAACCAACTCGATGGCATCTAACAACAACAACAGCGTAGTGCCATGAGGTCCCTGGGTGGTGCAAATGGTTTGCACTTGACTACTAACCGAAACGTTGCCTGTTTGAGCCCAAATAATTTTTTGGGTAACGGCACAGCAGAGGAAAGGCCTCACTATCTAATTCCAGGAAGATTACAGTCAAGAAAACACTATGGAGTTCACTCAGTTCTATTCGGTAACACATAGGGTCACCATGAGTAAGAATCAACTCAACAGCCGTGAGTTATGGATAATGCCATGAGGCTCAGATTCTGTCCTCTGTTCTCTTGTTCTCTTGTAATGTAACAGACTTCAGTGTCAGCTTCTGTGTAAACTCATGATACACCTGAAGATGAAAGACATGGGAGGAAAAATGCAAAACAGTCACTTAAAGGAAGGCTGGAGGGTCATTAACATGGTTGATGGAAAGAAGTCTTGTGCTGGTTTTCTGAACCCTGAAGAAAAAACTATTGCTTTATTTATTGACCCTCCGTGTACCATGCCGGCGCTGCAAGACCAGCATGGGGGAGGGCCCAGTGTTTATTCCAAAGCACACAGGAAAAAATATTCAAGGACCTGTTTGATTTAGGGCAGGCGTGCAAGTAAATTCTTCTCTATTGACCATGGACTAAAATCAGTTCCTTAAGACTTAGTAAATAATGCCAACTTAATTTATTTGACCCTGGGGCAGAGTACAGGCGGGAGGAAAAAAAAGTGTTTATATACAACGTAGATTTAATCATTTGTTGTTGTTTAATCATCCTTCTTTGTTTTACTTCCATCACTGAAGGTGTGTTTTCCCTCCTCCTTTCTCATCTCCTCTATTCCATTTCTCCCACCTTAGCTTTCAGTTAAACCTTTTTACGATTAATCCAGAAAGTAGTTTTAGCCATAAACCTTCAAGTTCAGGTATAAGCTAAGAAAGAGAAAAATATTCTAAAACAAACCCACCAGCATCGGAATGAATATCAGGGCTGTAACTCTGGTTTGGTTGTGATGCCAATTATAAAACACTCTAGCTGTGGTGTTGCTGTTTTTGACACCAGGAGGAAATCTTGACAGAATTATAGCCTAGAAATCAATCTGGGAATACGATACAGAAATCTATTATTCAGATATGAAAACAATCTACAAAGGCTCCTTTTTTAGGAGGGTTCAATGAAATTAGATTAAAATAAATTTACATATATATCAATTTTATTGTTAAAATATATTCACACCAGTAAATAGAGTTATTGGGGAAGGGGTAAACTACTCTGTGTATTGGACACAAAAATAGACCTCTTTGGCTTTTTTTTGGCTTATCAGAAAACAAAGTTATTGTCTCCTTGTCAAGTATAAATCTCTGCTTAGAGCTAATAAATGGATAGTGTTCACATGCAATGTTTTGCCTGACTCCTACCTCATAAACCCGTGGCACATAATACTAAATTATATTCTGCTGAGCAGTATCAATCTCTTGATTCCAATATTATACAGCGAGGGAAACAAACCAAGTAATTGATGTGTTGAAAAGAAGGAGAAAAAGTTATTTGACAACAAATAAAATGGGCTATAAAGTTTGTTAAAACATAATAATAATATTAAAAAAAAAAGGGGGAGGAAGAAGAAACAAAGAACTATCCAAGGCACATCCAGAAATCTGCCCTCCGCCTGGATGTAAAATAATTCATTTCATGCTACAAGTTTGTAGCATGGTCTTTCCTTTTAAAATTAATGTTTAGTGTAGAGAAGAGAGTATAGGATTCTGATTGACGTTGGGAAGTTTGCAGTGTATCAGACAGAAGTGTCTTTTGCATCCTTCCCCTCAGTGCTGCAAGCAGCGGCATGGGATGAACCATCGCCTTGAACCACCTTCTCCTGCCATCTTGTATCAGGACAAGGTCTTGGTCAAGTTGAACTGCACAGGTCCAGGGTCAGGGCTGCTGCTGCATCTCTTGGAAATCCCCGAAAAAGAGGGTAATAGGGAGACCCCAGATGGGTCTGGCAATGAAATCCAGCAGAACGGCAGCAGGGATTTTATTAGTGTTGTTTTCTTTAGAATGTCTCTCTCTATTCCATTGAACTCAATTTTAAAACTGTAAAGAAATCACCAAAGAATGATATTTTAGATTAGCTCATTTGTGTTCCAGGTAGTTTTGTGCAAATTGAAAACTGCTATATAGATTTCCTTTGAGGGTATGGTGGGTATTGAACTTTTGTTATTTTTTAAATAAGGCAGCTGTGTGCATCCCAATCCAGAGGACTTGGTTGTCCCTGGGAAAGCAGTTACAGGCCCCTTCTCATTGCACTTGGCTCCCAGTTGGTGCTGGGTTTATTGTTGTTGTTGCTGTGGGCTTTTGCTACACAGATGTTTCACACACAGCCGTTTTCTCCGTGGAGCTGGAGAGCAGCATCTCTGAGAGGAGAGGGGCTGCAAATACAAACTCCACTGCTCATGAGGGGTTGGAAATTCCACACCCAAGTAGGGTGTAAGCCTGACCTCTCCAGATAAGTGGGCCAGAAGACTTTTCTGGTTTCTTGGGGCTGGAAATCTGTTCAACAGTCCTGCTAGTCCCAGTCTGAGGCTGGCCCAAAATGTTCTATCTAGGCTACTTCTGGTGCTGACAAGAATACCTTTCTCTATCTTCCTCTCCCCCTTCTTCTTTTTCCCTTCTTCATCCTTCCATTCTTCTCTTATTCTCTGACTATGGTTTGAAGCAGTCTGTGTGTCAACTTGGCTGGGCCATGATTCTCAGTGGTTTGGCAGTTAATGTAATGATGTAGTTTGGCAGTTATGCAGTGATGTAGTCATCCTCCATAATGTGAGCTAATGTGATCAGCTGATCAGCTGTAAGAGGAGTTTCTTCCCGGTATGACCTGCATTCTCTATATATCTATATACCCAAACACAAACCAAACCCATTGCCTTCAAGTTGATTCTGACTCATAGCGACCCTATAGGACAGAGTAGAACTGCCCCATAGGGTTTCCATGGAGCACCTGGTAGATTGGAACTGCCAACCTTTTGGTTAGCAGCCGTAGCTCTTAACCACTATGGCACCAGTGTTTCCACATATATGTGTATGTATGTATGTATATATATACACACACAGATGTTCTGGCAAAGCTTGCTTGCTTGCTCTGGATCCTGTTTGTGGGTCATCATCATCTGACCTCCAGTTCTTGGGATTTGAGCCAGCTGCCTCCCATATTGCCTACTGATGTTGGGATTTGTCAGCCTCCACAGTCTGTGAGCCAGTGGCCTGCCTTCTGACCTGCCAATCTTAGATTCTCTTGAATTCATCAGCTTCCACAGCCCACAAACCAGTGACCTGGCATCTAACCTGCTGATCTTGGGTTTTTCAGCCCCTAAAGTTGTGTGAGTCAGGAGAAGCCTCCAGCTTGACTCCTGACCCACAGACTTGGGACTTGCTAGCCTCTACAAATGTGTGAGCCATTTCCTTGAGATAAACCTCTCTCTTTCTCTCTGTGTATATATGTGTGTGTGTGTGAAACCCTGGTGGCATAGTGGTTAAGTGCTACGGCTGCTAACCAAAGTGTTGGCAGTTGAATCCACCAGGCGCTCATTGGAAACTCAATGGGGCAGTTCTACTCTGTCTTATAGGGTTGCTATGAGTCGGAATCGACTCGACGGCACTGGGTTTGGTTTGGTTTCTTTTGGTATGTATATATACACTTTACTGGTTTTGCTTCTCTGGAGAACCCAGCCTAAGACACAGCCATACCTGGTTCCTGGGTAATGTCCTCTGAGGACACTTCTTCCCTTCCCCCTCCCCGACCTCTCTCTCCCTTTTCAGGCCTCCTCTCCCTTGGTCTTGCTTCTTTTAAATAATAACCATCATCAAGACAACAAACATGATGATGCTAATACCTGGTATTTATGGAGTGCTAATTATGTGTCTTTAATTTGCTTCACATCTCATTTAATCCTCTCACAGCCACATAAAGTTGGTTTGTTCAGGTAAAGAACACCTGAGCTTGGCTATGTCCCTTGTCCAGAGCCGCACAGCTGAATCTGAGAAGTTCAGACCTGAACCCAGCTCTTTGCTCTGAGCCATTATATTGTATCCTTTATACAAAATACACCTGGCATTTGTTTAGCTCACCGGCTGGCTGGCTTGAGAGAGCTACATAACCTCAGTTTTCTTATCTGTCAAATGGGATAATGATTTCTACTCTTTTAAACTCACAGCACTACTCTCCTGGGGGTTAAATAGAATGTGTGTGTGTGATTTAAATTGGAAAGTGCCATACCATGAGCTATTATGAGCTCACTTCACATGTGCTTCCTCATTGCTCCTTGTGTTATGGCAAGCTCTCCTTCAAAAATGTAGGATAGAGTTATCTTTTCTCCTATTCTCACATAATAAATTATGCTCTCACCCCCCCAAAAATTAAAAAAAAAACAAAACCCAGTGCCGTCGAGTTGATTCTGACTCATAGCAAAAATAGGTATGCTACAGATTAGTCTACATATTAAGAAGTGTGAAAACTTCTATTCTAATAGTTACCCGTGTGATTTGAAGTCCTGCTAAATAAAAAGAGCCTAACATGGCAGATATAGCTGTATTCTGAAGGGCTGTTTGCCATATCTGCTTGTTATGGGTTGGTACAAATAACTTATTGATATTTAAATGATATTTGTTCTGTAATAGCAATCTGTTTACTTTCTTTATCTACAGAAGACATTTTAATGACTTCTCTTGGGTTGGAGTCGGGGAAAGGTAGTTCCTTATTCACATGGCAGCACTTGGGGCGGGAGAATAATCCTGCAAGTAGACAAAGACAAAATCATACTTTCGTCTGAAGCCCCATGGAGCCATGCCCACTGGAAAATATTCATCAGGGTAGATAACAATGTTGATAAATTGTTCTGCTAAATGCTAGTTTGATTTTTTGGTTTCAACTGTGGTAACTTTTATTAAGCAATGGAATATTATGGTACATGATGAAAGTAAAAATGGAAATGGCATTCAGTTTGTAGGCCAGAGCTCTCTCATTTGGTTTTAAATATTGTTATTTCTTAGTTTCATATGATATCTTCTTTTTGGGGGGCAACACAATGAAACCCTTGGATAATGACCTTGACATTTCTAATGTGTTCTAAAGTGAAAAAGATGCTGTAATTTCTTAAGAGGACAGTAGTAGGGCCAAAGAAAAATTAAAATGCAAAATTGAGAGGATGTGTTCTCTCTCTCATCACTTGGTCCTTCTGGGAAGCTCTCATATTTCTGCAGCTGATCCTTGTGTGGATTAGGGATAATAAACAGCCCATTAATGGAGGCCTGAACTAGGAAATGGAGTTGGAATCAGCAGCAAAATTTGGTGGCTGACGAAGGTTAATAACTCCATTACTGCAGCTCTATGCCTGAGCCGCCCGACGAGTGAGGTGTTAGCTTATCTTACTCCTCGTTAATTGAGCTAATAGAACCTGAGTGACCCTGCCTTGCTGCTGTCATCTGAGAGTTTACCAGACATGGGCTGGAATACATATCATTAACTCTGTGCTCCATAGGTGCCTTTTATTTTTGGAAGAAAGATCTTTCTTAAAGATCAGTTAGCCACAAGACCTCTCCTAATAGTAGCTGTGTAGCTGCCTATAAGCAATCCCCAAATCAGTCTGATATTGTTGCATGAGAAATGATGCAGCAAGGGCCTGCTGTTTCCGTTTGCACCACTAGGCAGAAGTCCATTTTGGGCTTGGGGGTTTGAGCTTCAAATTGGACAGCTTTCAAGGAAGCAGTCCTCGTTTCAAAAACGCTTCTGGGGTCAAGGGCGAAAAAGAAAGTGTGGCATATTTTATGGGTGGAATAGGGACAGACACATTGCTTTGTGTCTTCTGGGCTCCCCTACACTTTAAACATTTTGTAGCTATCTCATTTGTACTCCATCCACCTTTGCCCCCACCCCCAAAGTTTCCTGATCATTCACTACATGTTTCCAACAATCCTATTTTGGCTAAGTGGCCTAGGAGCGCTACTCAACCTTCTTCAGCCTCAGCTTCCGTAATGTCAAATGGGGTAATAACCTCTGCAGTTCTTATATCACTATTTGCTGGGATAATATGTATGGGTGGGATTTATGAATTGGAAAATGCTGTATACAACCAAGGTAATGTTATGGATGGGAAGCCCAGCGTGTCCTGTAGAGTGTCAGGCTCATTCTGTGGCCTGTCTCAGTCAGACCATTAAGTCTGGTCTTATGAGAATTTGGGTTCTGCATCCCACTGTTCTCCTGCTCTCTCAGGGGTTCTCTATTGTGTTCCCTGTCAGGGCAGTCATCGGTTGTAGCCGGGCACCATCTAGTTCTTCTGGCCTCAGGATGATGTAGTCGCTGGTTCACGTGGCCCTTTCTGTCTCTTGGGCTCGTAATCGCCTTGTGTCCTTGGTGTTCTTCATTCTCCTTTGATCCAGGTGGGTTGAGACCAATTGATGCATCTTAGGCGGCTGCTTGCTAGCGAAACCAATCTTTTAAAAATGTGTATTTTTCATTGCCTCTACCCTGTCCTATGTGGGATGGCCTGAGAAGGAGCTGGCTTGTCCTAATTCAGCATTCTTCACTTTTCTGTGGTCAAAGTACACATTCAAAGACTAGACAGTGACTTTATCTAGAGAGTGCCCTTCTAGGGCACCCTTGATGAGATTAAAACTCAACCAAAAGGCCAGCTATGGTTGCAACCTGTCCATCCTACAGTTTAGCAGCTCTTAAGGATTGAATTGTACTCCCCCCCCCAAAAAAAAATCAAGTCCAAACCCCTGTTACCTGTGGACATGACCTTTTTTGGAAATCGGGTCTTTGGGGATGTTATCAGTTGATATGAGGTCATACTGGAGTAGGGTGAATCCTAATCCAATCTGAGTGGTGTCTTTATGAAAGAGAAAAGACCTAGAAATAGAGACAAAGAAGGACAACCATCTGAAGATGTATATACAGACCAAGAAACTTCTGGAAGTATCAGAAGCTGGGAGAGATAAGAAAGGACCTCCCCCCCAGAGACTTTGGAGAGAACATAGCCCTGCCGATACCTTGAATTTGGACTCCTAGTCTCCATAACTGTGTTGTTTACAGTCACTTGCTTTGAGTACTTTGTTAGGGGAGCCCCAGGAAACGAATGCAGCAACTCTCACAGCATCTCCAAAAGCCTCTGCATCGTGCGCTCCAGCATCCCGCCTTCGTTAGAATGAGCTGCTTTGCCCAGACTTCCTTATCTACTGCCTCCCGAGGCACAGACCTCCCCAGGGGCAGCCGAGGGGCTGTCTTTCTGTGCCCCTGGCCTCATTTGCCAACGAGTTTCCTACAGCCAGTTTTGCTCAGCAAGTAGAGCATCCTGCCTGACATTCATCTAACAGGAAGCATTGTGCTCAGTTAGCAAGAATGCCTTACCTCGGGTTAGAATTTGGCTGCAGGGCTGCAGCGCTCTAGTCGAACCTCGTGTGAGGTCTAAGGTGAGGTGTGAAGTGGTTCCGAGAGGCAGTGGCTGGGTCATTGGGCCTGATGTTAAGAGGCGAGGTACACCCTGGGGTTTTGAGCCCAAGGTTGTGGCCAGTCATCAAGGTGATGAGGCCATCAGGCCACAGCCCCTGGACTTAGAGCATTTTAATCTTTCAGGAAATAAGAATCAGAGTGGAAAAAGGAAAGTTCTCCCATCATTTCCCTGCCTAGGGAACTGCTGACATTTTACCACTTATTTCCAATGTTTGTGTGAGAAAAAGTCTAGTGAGGATGATTCTGAGCGAATGTGAACGGTCGGTGCTGCTTTTTTTCCTGGGTTAAAACTTAGTTTATGAAAGTCTGTTACTAGGTTTGTTGTCTGTCTTTGAGAACACAAGAGCAATTACTTTTGAAGCAACAACACAAGAAATGTACTTTGCCTCTGACCTCTGCCTGCAGCCTCGGGGATCTTTCAGAGTATAAAAACACAGTGAATTTCACTGAGAGCCAGGGGACCACAGGCTTAGTTCTGCTGTCCCAAACGGGCAGGTAAGGATCGGGAGGGTGCATTGCTGCGTTTCTGTAGAAACTTGGGGAAGCTGGGGAGCCCGGGCCATGGAGAGATGGTCAGTCCTGGCCTGAGGATCACCCATGCCAGTTCTACCTTTAGGAAGGAGCAGGCGCGTTCTGTGTAACAAGGGCCTTGTTGGTATTTTCTCGGTGAGTCATTTTGTTAGTGAAGGACCAACACTAAGCGTCTCACTGTAGTGTATTGAAATGCAGTTTATTTATCATTTTTAAGTTTTTCCTCTGAAAAACCTGAGAGGCACCCAGTCCTGCCTGGAAGTCTAGATGGGCTTCCCTGCTGTCTCTAAGAAGAAGCCTAGGAAAGATTTCCCAGCTCAGCCAGCCATTCTCCTACTTTTAGCATATCATTCTGGGTAATTGTGATTTGGGGAGAAGACCGTGACTTTTCTCAATTTCCTGTTTTAGTATCTGATAATCTTTACAGTCAGAAGATTTCTCCTCATGCCCAACTTAATTCTCTCCCCCACCCCTTCAAGGTTATCATTCTTCATTGGTAAACCACATTTCAGTTTCTCTCTCCCCTGCAGATTATAACCTCCTATTAGTGGCCCAATGGCAATGGCATCACTAGGGTTGGTATCACCTCCCCCCATGGACCTTCTCCCTACCAGACCGTATAGAATCCTTGGTAATGTTTTTTGTACTAATTTTACTCATAAATTGTAATTCCCATATATCACTCCTTCTTTTCCTTTAATTACTACTTCATTCTCAAAAAAGGTATTGATACAAATTCACAAATACTAATTGCCGCAATATTGTAGCTAAAACACCAGAACGTTTGACAAAATTAGCAACTACAAAAACACCAGCAGCAACGAAAATAACAGTGCTGCTTCGGTGTGTGCCGACGAAACCACGTGATTTGAAGAAACCACGTGTTTGTAAGTGGGTAATAATGACAGTTTTGACTGAAGCACATTAGAAAGTTCAAAAAGTAAATTAGCGTAGAGTTTTAGCCTTGTCGGTATATTGATACATGTAAGCTGGGCTAACTACAAGGATATTTTTATAGACAGCCACTTTGGTGTCACCCCCTCTGACAGTGTCACCCAGTGTGGCCCAAACCCCCACCCACACCCTCCTGGTGATACCAGTGCCCAGTGGGCAGTATCCAACCAATATCCAACTGGTAACAGTACTGCCCCAGCCAGTGGTAAATAAGACATCAAAGAAGATAAACAGGGCTTCCTGCCACCAATCAGAGATCCAAAGCAGTATCTGTGCCTCAGGTGGAGAATGACAGGTAACCTTTAACAAACGGAACAGAGCCTGGGGTAGTTGGCATTTGAGTCGAGCTCTGATGGAGAGGCCCCCATTTTTGGCAGGCGTGATATTCGATCGTTAACTTAAACTCATTTCCCAGAGAAAGGCAAGAGGACAAGGCACTGAGATGACTTGGAGAAATCATATTTGTTTTTCTTTACCCATAGGAGACTTGGGAAGGCATCAGCGTGTACTTCAATTTTCCATCTTCCTTAGAGGCATAAATAAAGTGGTGAACTGTTGAACCTGGCATTGTGCTTTAAAAGCTTGGGCCTCTTCCAGATTCAGGTGGCAGAAGTCTAAAAGCTTGAAGCTGTCCTTCCTAAATATCACAGAAATTATTTAATTAAAAAAAAATTTTTACAAAAAGTCTTTCACAGACAAAAGTTCAGCTTTACTTTTTCTGAGAGTACAAAACTCTGGGCAGTGCCCGTTTGCTGGCCTTGAGGTTTCTGCAGGGTCCAGGCCTCCCCTCCCCACAGCAGATAGAGGCCAGAGGCCCCTAGGGCAGAGCTTCCCTCTGGGGGCTCCTGGGCCTGTCTCATAAAAAGGGCATTCTAGACCCTAAAGGGAGATCTGCATGTGGCAAAGAAAGACCTGCTGGGTTTGGAATTCTCACTCACAGAGTAGAGGGGTAGGGTGTCCCAAAGCCAAGGGAAGAGGGTGAGGGCAACCCTAACTTCTTCTCTTTCCCACCACCAACTTCTTGCCCCACAGACCTCAGTATGTCTGCTTCTTTACTCTTCCCTGAACACTGACCTTTTTTGCTCATGATGTTCTTTTTTCCAGAACACCATGCCTTTCCTCTTTGCTGTCCAATTCTTATCTTTCCTACAAGGCTCAGCTCAAACTCCACCTCCTCCAGGAAGCCTTCCCTGAAGCCTCTCCTTACTCCAGACCTCCATGGGACAATATCGTTCTCATGCTTGATAACATTGTCGAACAATGTTGTGTCAATATTGTTCTCATGTTTGGAAGCAGCACCATAGAACTGTGGTTAAGCAAGAGGCCCTGAAATCAGACAACCCAGGATTGAAGTCAGACAATCCTGGCTTTGCCATTTACAGGCTGTGATGTTAGGCGAGTTATTTAACATATCTGAACCTCAGTTTCCTCCTGTGTATGATAGATATGCTTCATTCAAAAATGTAGCAATTATTTGTAGAGCATTGATTACATGCAGGCACTGTTTGAGTGTTAGGTACATAAAACCTAAAGCAGTCATACCATCACATGACTTCCATTCTAGTTAGGGTGAGAAGGACAACAAACAACCAACAGATACGTACTATGTTGGGTTATATGTAGAACAATAAAGCAGAGTAAAGGGAAATAGGGAAGACAGACAGTTGAAGGGAAGGGATGGGATGGCACATTGTATAGAAGGTGATCAGGCCAGAAAGCCTTTCTGAGAAGGTGGCATTTGAGCAGAGGTCTAAAGGAAGCAAGGAAACAAAACAAGATCTTGGGAAGTGTGATCAAGCCTGGAAACAGCAAGAGAGATGGCCCTGAGGTAGGATATTTAAGGATGATGTTTAAGGAACATCAAGGAGGCTATACCTGATGGAGCAAGGAGAGAGTGGTACACAGTCAGAGGTAGCTGGCCAGTAGGCTACTGAAGGACTTTGGCTTTTCCTGAGTCAGGTGGGAGCCAGTGTGGGGTTTTGAGCTGATAAGTGATGGGATATAATTTATGTTTTAAAAGGATCGCTTGGACTACCAGGTGAAGAATGGACTATAGGTAGGAGGGCAAGGGCAGAAGCAGGGAGGCCAGGTAGAGGACTTGCAATAATCCAGATGAGAGAGGCTGGAGGCTTGGGCCAGGGTGGTAGCCATAAAGGTGACAAGAAGTAGCCAAGCTCTGATTATATTTCAAAGGTAGAACTGACATGACACGCTGTCTGATCGGATGAGGACATATGAGAAGGAGAGGCATCAAGGAGAACTCCAGTTTTTACTGGAGCAACAGGAAGAATGGGGTGGCCCTTTATTGACTAGGGAAGGATGTGGAAGGAGCAGGTTTGAGGAAGGGAACCACTAACCTAGTTTTGGACATGGTAAGGTTGAGATGCCTATTAGACACCCAGATGGTATATCCAGTAGGCAGCAGACTCCGAGTCTGTTCAAAGAGACTTGGGGCAGAAGAGGAAGAGTTGGGAGTTGTGAGCTTCTAAATGCACGAAAAGCTGTTTAACACCTGCTGAGCTCTCAAGGCCATCAGCATCTCTGCTCGTTTATGGCAGTAGCAGAAGCATTCCCAGGATCCGAAAGGAAGCTCTGTCCAGACTCCACTCCTTTGGTGACTTCACACCACACAGTGCTTCTGCTTGGGAATGTTCCTGGCCTTCAAAATAGAATCCCCAGAATGCACCTCCTGTGTGAGTCATACACCATCATGAGATGAAAGTTGAGGAGTCAGAAAGTTCTAGAGAGATGGAGATCCAATGCTCTCCAGCTCACCTCTATTCTATTTTCTTGAGTTCAACCAAGTGAAACCTCAGGGCTTGTTCCTTTACAAGAGGGTTTCTCTCAGTCCATCAAAGACACGTTTAGGGTCCTTATTGAGAGCTCTTTTTTTGTGGGGAGTTGTTAAGGATATAAAGATATGTTGTTGTGTGCGTTGATTCTGACTCATAGGGACCCTATAGGACAGAGTGGAACTGCCCCATAGGATTTCCAATGCTATAATCTTCTACAGAAGCAGACTGCTACATCTTTTTCCCATGGAGCAGCTGGTGGGTTTGAACCCCTGAGCACTTCAACCACTGCACCAGCAGGGCTTCTATTGTGCAATCCCAGGAGGGTGGTAAAAAAAAAAAAAAAAAAAGACCCCATTGCCATGAAGTCCGTTCCCACTCGTGGCAACCCTTTAGGACACAGTAGAACTGCCCATAGAGTTCCCAAGGCTATAAATCTTTATGGAAGCAGACTGTCATGTATTTCTTCTGCAGAGTGGCTGGTGCATTCGAACCACTGACCTTTTGGTTAGTAGCTGAGTGCTTAACCACTGCACAACCAGGGCCCTTTTTAGGAGGATGGTGCATTTTCATAAACAGGATCTCATATAAACTTTTAGAGAAGTCCCCTGCTTGCAAGATTCCTGTGTCATTCTGTTGTTGTTGTTAGGTGCCGTTGAGTCGGTTTCTACTCATAGCGACACTGTGTACAACAGAACGAAACACTGCCAGGTCCTGCACCATCCTCACAATCGTTGCTATGGTTGAGCCCATTGTTGCAGCCACTGTGTCAACTCATCTTGTTGAGGTTCTTCCTCTTTTTCGCTGACCCTTTGCTTTACCAAACATGATGTCCTTCTCCAGGGACTGGTCCCTCCTGATAATACGTCCAAAGTATAGGAGATAAAGTCTCACCATCCTTGCTTCTAAGGAGCACTCTGGCTGTACTTCTTCCAAGACAGATTTGTTCATTCTTCTTGCAGTCCATGGTATATTCAATATTCTTAGCCAGTGCCATAATTCAAATGTATCAATTCTTCTTTGGTCTTCCTTATTCATTGTCCAGCTTTTGCATGCCTGTAAGGCAATTGAAAATACCACGGCTTGGGTCAGGCACACCTTAGTCCTCAAAGTGACATCTTTGCTTTTTAACAAAGAGGTCTTTTGCAGTAGATTTGCCCAATGCAATGTGTCATTTGATTTCTTGACTGCTGCTTCCATGGGTGTTGATTGTGGATTCAAGTAAAATGAAATCCTTGACAGGTTCAATCTTTTCTCCGTTTATCATGATGTTGCCTATTGGTCCGCTTGTGAGGATTTTTGTTTTCTTTATGGTTGGCTGCTAACCAAAAGGTCGGCAGTTTGAATCCACTGGCCACTCCTTAGAAACCCTACGGGGCAGTTCTCCTCTGTCCTGTGGGGTCACTATGAGTTGGAATCAACTTGATGGCAACAGGTTTGGTTTTTGATATGGGCAAATATTGAACAACACAGGAAGCATCAAAAGAAGATGGAAGGAATACACAGTCACTGTACCAAAAAGAACTGGTCAACATTTAGCTATTACAGGAGGGATCATATGATCAAGAACTGATGGTATTGAAGGAAGAAGTCCAAGCTGCTCTGAAGGCACTGGCGAAAAACAAAGTTCCAGGAATTGATGGAATATCAATTGAGATGTTTCAACAAATGGATGCAATACTGAAAGCACTCATTTGTCTATGCTAAGAAATTTGGGAGATAGTTACATGGTCAACAGACTAGAAGAGATCTGTATTTGTGGAATGAGGGATATCATTGCTAATGTCAGATAGATCTTGGCTGAAAGCAAAGAATACCAGAAAGATGTTTACTTGTGTGTTTTATTGACTATGCAAAGGCGTTTGACTATGTGGATCATAACAAATTATGGATAACATTTTGAAGAATGGAAATTCCAGAACATTTAATTATACTCATGCGGAACCAAGAGACAGTCATTCAGACAGAACAAGGGAATACTGGGCGGTTTAAAATCAGGAAAGATGTGGGTCAAAATGTGTCCTTTCACCATACGTGTTTAGTCATTCTGTTGACAGGTATATAATTGTGCTTTGAGTAAATACTTAACAACCGTCCGCTTTAGCTCCTCCTCATTTCCATAATCATTATTTATTATGTGCTTGTAGGCTAGGCCCTGGGCTGCCCGTTTGCCCTACATTGTTCTGCTGAGTCCTTCCAACAGTATGGAAGGAAGAGTTATCACTCGCATTTTTCAGATAAGGAAACAGGCTCAGAGAGGCTGAATATTTTGCCCATGTCACACAGTGAGCCCTGGCAGAGGAGGCAGGACTCAGACCCTGGTCCCTGGACTTCCGTGCTCTTACCCACCACAGTCTACTGCATCATAGACTGCTCATAAAATCTTCCCACAAAATCCCCACCTGTCCCTGCTGTCCACTTAACAAAGCACCCTACTGTGGCCCCCTCCTCAGCTGGACCCACCCTGTTGTGCTTTTTTTTACTATTGAACAGAGAGTTTCACTTTTGAATGTGACTTGTGGGAAGCCTGTCTCCCTACTCGCAGCCCCCCAGGTGTGACATAAGCTCCACCAGCTTCACTTTGCTCTGCATTCATTCAGCATTGTTTTCAGAGCCCACTCTGTTCCAGGCACTAGGAGCTAGAGGTCAGCAAGGAGCAAGACTGCCCAATCTCTGTCTTCTAGGAGTCACCTTCATGCTATTCTGGGCCTCATCCTTAGGCTTGTCCCCCCCACCCGACCCCTGCCACTTTTCTGCCCCTCTGAGGTCAGTCAGCATTCCCCACATTGGGTCTTCAACTGGTGCTGTCAGTTTTCTGATTGTTGAAACAGAACACACTTTTTAGCAAATTCTAGCTAATTCAGGAAGTAATCACTTATCCCCACGGCTGCCCCTCAAGATAACTCTAAGGCATATGTTCAAGGAGCTCAGGGCATCACCCAGCACTTCATGGCATTTCCATTGACCCTTCCCCCAACCTCATTTAGGGCTCTGGGCTTTCTTTTCACATTCCAAGAGTCACATCCATGGAAGTCAAACCCAGAAGGACCTTGGAGACCATCTAGCACGATACCCTTGCTGTGCATGAAAGGAAACTGAGACCCAGAACAACTGAGTTTGTTGCCTGGGGTCACATTGTTAGTGAGGGAGGGCGAGAACTGGGCCTCCTGGCCATTGTTTTGTTTGGTTTTGCTTTTGCTTTCAAATACCATACTCTTCTCTCCATCCTAGCACACGGGCAAGGTGCACAGTGACCCATCCTGCAGTGGCGCTTCATGCCCAAGGCTTCCCCACACCTCTTGCCATTGAGTTGATTCCGACTCATAGCAACCCTGTAGGCACAGAGTAGAACTGCCCCATAGGGTTTCCAAGGAGCCTCTGGTGGATTTGAACTGCCAACCTTTGGGTTAGCAGCTGAGCTCTTAACCACTGCACCACCAGGGCTTGCCACAGTGTCCCATTTTTCTTTCATGTGGCCCTGCAGTGGATTGTGACAATGGGTTGTCATGGCTGCTTTTCCCTGTGGTCGTTCCATCTGTATTTGCTTTAACCAGATACCCCTCTTCCTGTGGAGCCCTGGGAGTGCCCCGCCTCTCCTCTCAACAATAATTAGCCTTGTAAGACTAATGGACTAAATCGTGTCTAATTACCCTGTTGAAGGCCCAATTATGTGATTAACATTCGTGGGCTATAAGCTAATGATGAGAAGAGCCTCTCATTTGCATAGCATTAAGTTAATTGAGCCTCAAGCCGAGGGGCATGTGGGGTGATGATGGCAGGATTCTCTTTCAGAAAGGATAATAATGACCAGAGAGGACAATTCACCTGACAGCTTTATTAATTAACAGTGATCTGATTACCTAGCAGGAATGGCAAGTGGCAGTCGGCTGAAAGGCCTGGCTTTTTTTAAAAATGAGAGATGGGAATCCCTCTCTGCTAATTTTTCTTCCTAGCACTTGGCTGTGTTGGAGGCAAGCTCATGATCACCTTGAAGGCTTATTTTAGAGAAGTCTTCTGCCCTTAAAATCTTGCTTCTGTTATGCACTTGCTTGCACATTACTTCCTTCACACATTCCACCCATGTGTACTGAGCACCTCCTGCAAGTGAGGCTGGGGATACAAGGTGGTGCCGTGGTTCCTGTCTGCGGGAATGTTCAGTTAGAGGGCTTCACTCTGCTGGGGGCTCCAAGACACCGCCATTGGCCCCCTGTGTTCCTGACGGTTTCAGATTCTGCACTGAGTCAGCCTTCCTGTAGGTAAATGTCAGCAGAGAATTTCAGAGTCTGAAGAAACCTCAGAGCACCAATTTAAGTCCCTTAGGACCCAGAGAAACCAACTGCTTGGAGCTCAGGTCACTTGGCCTGGAGTGGCAGGGCAGGGCCGGGCTCCTTGTTCTACTCTATATCCCCTGCCTGCAAGACTGCTCTGCCTTTTTCGCACCTCTTTTAACCCCTGTGGACAGTATTTTCTGTGTTTAGATGTAACTTACTAGGGCAGCTTGCCCGCATGCACCTCCCACGTACTTCCATAGTTCCCTGTTCTTCTCCAGATAGTACTTACCACTTGGCCTTTCTGTTTGTGTGCTTCTTTCCCGTGAGGGAAGGGACTGTATTGTGCTCACTCTTTAGTAAATGAATGATTGACCCAACTAAGGAACCATTGAAGTGGTGTGCCTGGGACTAAAACCCAGATTCCTTTCCTATGAATTTTAAGATATGGAAAAATTTTAAAACAAACAAAAATCATGTATATAGCTTGCATTTTTACTTGATAAAATATTGTGGCCATCTTTCTATATCATTACAGAAAGCTGTAATTCACTAAATATTTGCATAGTATTACACTGTTCAGATGTGTATTTAAATGCCCTCTGTTGGCTTTTTTTTTTTCTCTGTTAGCGGACATTTGTTTTCAGGTTTTTTTTTTCTATTACAACAGTGCAGCAGCGAGCATCCATATGTACACACACACAGACACATATACATCATTATGCATTGATTTTGGGCATTTTATTAGGAAAAATTCATAGAAATGGAATTGCTGAGCCAAAGGGTATGCACAATTAAACAGTTAATTACTTTTGTTTTTTTAGTTGAAAGGTTAATGAACAGTAAGAAATTAAAGAAGTACAAATGGATATTCAGTGAAAAGTAAATCTCAAAAAAACAACTGAGAAACAATAATCTTAGCCTCCAACTTGAGTTAGAAAAATAATACACCCAAAGAATAATGGGAAAAAGACCCTAAAGATAAGAGCAGAAATTAACGGAGTAGAAAGCTATTAGAACCAAAAGTTTTTTTTTTCTTTTTTTACAAAATTAATAAAACTGACAAATCTCTAGCAAAATTAATTAAAAAAGAATGTACAAAGAAACAGTATTTGGAATGAAAGTGAAGATCTAGCCATAATACAGTAGAGATTGAAAGGATAAGAAAAATACTGTGAACAACTTTATGCCAAAATTTTTTGAAACAGACAAAATGGATCAGTTCCCAGAAAAAGTCTTACCAATATTCACATGAGAAGAAACAGGAAAACCTGAACAATCCTATAACCATTAAATAAATTCAATCATAAAGGTAAATCTTCCCCCCCAAAACAATAGACCTAGATAACTTTTACAGGTGAAATCTACTGAAACATTCAAGGAACTGGCCATTCCTGTCTTAGACAAACTTCCCAGAAAACAGAAAAAGAAGAAACACTCACCCAATGTATTTTATAAGACTAATAGACATTAACATGAAAACCAAAGATAACATGAGGAAGAAAAATTACAGGCCAATGGCATTCATGAATATAGTTGCCAAAATCCTAAACAAAATATTAACAAATCAAAGCACGTACAAGGTATTTAAGGATGGTTCATTCATTAGAAAATCTATTGCTAGAATTCACTATAATAACAAATTAAAAAAAATGTATGGCTATTTCAATAGATGGAGACAAAGCATTTGACAAAATTAAATGTCCATTCATGATCAAAATTCTTAGAAAGCTACAAATTGAAAGGAATGTCCTTAAATGGATAAAATATATCTTCCAAAATCTTTAGCAAACATAGAGCATAGTGGTGAAATGTTAGAAGCATGCTCTTTAATATGCTACCTCCGGAAATGGTTGAATGTCTACCAATTCTTTTTGGTACCGTGACTCTATATTCCTTCCATCTGCTTTTGATGCTTCCTGCATCATTTAATATTTTTTCTGAAGAACGCTTCAATATTACAACTCGAGGTTTGAATTTTTTCTTCAGTTCTTTCAGCTTGAGAAACGCCAATTGTGTTCTTCCCTTTTGGTTTTCTATCTCCAGATCTTTGCACATTTCGTTGTAATATTTTACTTTGTCTTCTCATGCCGCCCTTTGCAATCTTCTATTCAGTTCTTTTACTTCATCATTTCTTCCTTTTGCCTTAGCTACTCTATGTTCAAGAGCAAGCTTCAGAGTCTCTTCTGACATCCATTTGAGTCTTTTCTTTCTTTTCGGTCTTTTTAATGACCTCTTACTTTCTCCATGTGCAATGTCCTTGATGTCATTCCACAACTTGTCTGGTCTTTGGTCATTACTGTTCAGTTCTATTCTTGATGTGTTTTCTACACATTTCTACATGTGTGTTTTCTACATTCAGGTGGGATGTACTAAAGGTTGTATTTTGGCTCTCGTAGACTTGTTCTAATTGTCTTCAATTTCAACTTGAATTTGCATATGAGCAATTGATGGTTTGTTCCACAGTTGGCCCCTGGCCTTATTCTGACTAATGATATTGAGCTTTTCCATCATCTCTTTCCACAGATGTAGTCAATTTGATTCCTGTGTGTTCCATCTGGCGAGGTCCACATGTGTAGTTGCCATTTATGCTGTTGAAAAAAGGTATTTGCAATGAGTAAGTCGTTGGTCTTGCAAAATTCTATCATGTGATCTCTGGCATCATTTCTGTCACCAAGGCCATATTTTCCAGCTATCAATCCTTCTTCTTCATTTCCGACTTTTGCATTCCAGTCACCAGTAATTATCTATGCGTCTTGATTGCATGTTTGATCAATTTCAGACTGCAGACGTTGGTAAAAATCTTCAATTTCTTTATCTTTGGCCTTAGTGGTTGGTGCACAAATTTGAATAATAGTCATATTGACTGGTCTTCCTTGTAGGCGTATGGATATTATCCTATCACTGACAGTGTTGTACTTCAGGATAGATCTTGAAATGTTCTTCCTGGTGATGATCATGACGGCATTCCTCTTCAATTTGTCATTCTCAGCATAGTAGATCATATGATTGTCTTATTCAAAATGACCAATGCCGCCCCATTTCAGCTCACTAATACCTAGGATATCCATTTCTTTTTTGTGGACTTCCGTTTTTCCTAGATTCATATAGCGTACATTCCACATTTAGATTATCAATGGATGTTTGCAGCTGTTTCTTCTCATTTTGAGTTGTGCCACATCAGCAAATGAAGGTCCCAAAATCTTGATCCCATCCAGGTCATTAAGGTCAACTCTGCCTTGAGGAAACAGCTCTTCCCTAGTCGTATTTTAAGTACCTTCCAACCTGAGGGACTCATCTTCTGACACTATATCAGCCAATGTTCTGCTGCTGTTTGTGAGGTTTTCACTAGCCAGTTTTTTCAGAAGTAGACTGCTAGGTCTTTCTTCCTAGTTTGTCTTAGTCTGGAAGCTCTGCCAAAACCTGTCCACCAAGGGTGACCCTGCTGGTATTTGAAAAACCGGTGGCAAAGCTTCCAATATCACAGCAACAAGCAAGCCACCACAGTACAAAAAACTGAGGGACATGTAGTGGAAAAAGAATTGGTTGACGTTTCAACCATTTCAGGAGGTAACGTATGATTAATGTACTGAAGGAAGAGGTCCAAGCTGCACTGAAGGCATTGGCAAAAATCAAGGTTCCGGGAATCGATGGAATACCAACTGATATGTTTCAATAAATGGATGCAGTGCTGAAGGTGCTTGCTTGTCTATGCCAAGAAACTTGGAAGACAGCTACCTGACCATCAAATGAAAGAGATCCATATTTGTACCCATTCCAAAGAAAGGTGATTCAACCAAATGAGGAAATTATTGAACAATATCATTAATATCACCAAGTAAAATTTTGCTGAAGATCATTCAAAAGCAGTTGCAGCAGTGTATCAGCAGGGAACTGCCAGAAATTCAAGCTGGATTCAGAAGAGGATGTGGAAGAAAGGGTACCGTTGCTGATGTCAGATGGATCATGGCTGAAAGCAGAGAATACCAGAAAGATGTTTACCTGTGCTTTATTGACTATGCAAAGGCATTTAACTGTGTGGATCATAACATTTTATGGATAACATTGAGAAGAATGAGTATGAACCAACTTGACGGCACCTGACAACAACAGCAAAATGCCCTCTAAAATGCACCATCAGATCAGGATGTTAACTCTCATCGTTTCTATAGAACATTATTAAACATTAGCCAATACAGTAAAGACAAGAGAAGCAACTGTAAGACTTGGAATGGAAGAATCAAAGCCATCATTTGCAGATGATTCGATTGTCTATATTACAAAACCCAAAAGAAGCTATAGAAAAGTTACACCTACTCCTCGCTTATCAACTGTCTCATTATCCAACATTTTGCATTTATGACAATAGTAAAAAATCTACTATTCAACTATTTTGCACATTAACGGTATACATCTGGCAGTAATGAACGCTGAGGCACGAGGCAAGAGTAATGCTGGCTGTAATGGTTAAGATTATGTGTCACGTTAGCTGGGCCATGATTCTCAGTGGTTTGGCAGTTATGTAATGATGTAATTTGACAGTTATGTAATGATGTCATCATCCTCCATTTTGTGACCTGATGTCATCATCCTCCATTTTGTGACCTGATGTCATCATCCTCCATTTTCATATAATACCGATTTTCACACAAGGACCTGGTCTTTGGAACCTAGCCATGTTGATAAGTGAGGAGCAGGTATATTAGATTTAGTAAGAGTTTAGTAAGGTTACTAAATAAAAAGATCAACATCCAAAAATTAATTATATTTTCTTCAACAAATAATTAAAATCGTAAAATCAAACAATCTCTATAGTAATTTATAATAACAAGAAAAAAGTTACCTTGAAATAGATACAGCAAACGTTGTGTAGGACCTTTACTATGAAAATTATAAAACTTTATTGAAAGAAGGCCTAGAAAGGAGAGGAATACCATGTTTATGATTTAAAAAAAAAAGTTGCCGTGGAGTTGATTCTAACTCATGGTTACCTCACATGTGTCACAGTAGAACTGTGCTCCACTGGATTTTCAATGGCTGATTTTTCAGAAGCAGATTGCCAGGCCTTTCTTTTGAGGCACCTCTGAGAGAACTAAACTGCCAACCTTTCAGTTCCTAAGCAATGTATCATTTAAGTACTGATATACATTAAAAAAAAATTCATGATGATGGGCAGATGGGTGGGATTGGCCAGTGGCATTTCTTCATTAGGTGGTGGATTCACCAGGTTAGTTTTATTATTATGTTTCTTAACATATATATGGTAGAATATAAGCATCCACAAAAACAGAAATTTTTCCAGAACAGAAATTTCTTTTATTTACCAATATATCTCAACCTCCTAGAATAATGCCTGGCGTATAGTAGGTGCTCAATAAATATTTATGGACTGAGTGAATATTTGTTACATTTTTATATATCAAAATATGTCATAATAAAAAAAATTGGAGGCATATTAAGTCTTCTCACCCCAGATCTCCTGCTCCCTTCCCAAGAAGCAACCACTGTTGATAGTTTCTTAGATATTCTTCTAGAAAATATCTAAGGAGCCCTGGTGGCACAGCAGTTTGAGTCCACCAGCCACTCCTCAGAAACCGTACGGGGCAGTTCTACTTCATCCCGTAGGGTTGCCGTGTGTCAGAATTGACTCAGCAGCAACGAGTTTAATGATAATTATAGTTAACATCCTTGGTGCTGGAACTGCAGAGGTGGCCCCACGCTCCTGGACCCGTGCCAGCAGCCCTGCCAACTCAGGGCCAAAGGATGAATGGAAGGGAGCCATGAGAAATTCAGGGGGAAGAGCATTCCAAGTAGAGGCAACAATAAGGGCAAAGACCCCCAAACAGAACCAGCTTTGCCTCTTTCTATTTATTTCACTTTTTGAGCCTCAGTTTCTTCTTTTGCAAAGTGGAATTAGTAATAGACACTGTGTAAAACTGCTGTTAGGTTCAATGAGCTGGTATCAGTCAATGTCCTGGATCACAATGAATAATAAATGGCAGCAGTTACTGTTTGTGTTCCAGGTTTGGTGAACTGCTGTTCCGTCGATATTTCCCAGACAGGACTAGATTAACCAGCAGGCCCCAGGCACGGGCCAAACGCTGTTAAGAGAATTGGTGCTGCTCATCAGGGTAGTCTGCCTTTTTCCCTCATCTTTCTTCTTTTGTTCCTTATCTGTCTTTTTTCTTTCCCAAGAATAGCTGGGCCGGAGAGGGCCTTGTGGGTAGAGTGAGGATGGGAGGGAGCCCTTCCTGAGCTTCGCCCTTCGCTCCAGAGCCCCCAGCCATCCCAGGGAGTTGTAGAAACTTCTCTCCAGCTAGCAGTGGTAATCACCAAACCCCTGTGGCTGCTTCTGGACTGAAATGTCAATCACTTGGGCTGCCCCTGGACACTTGCGTTCAGTTGTCGTCTGCTGAGCGCCTGCGGCTACTACTGTGGTGTAATAGAGACAAATGTAGCACCAAACGGGAATTTGATGGATTAGAAATTAGCTATTTAATTCACAGTTGCTATAGAGTGCTCATAAAATCTCGATCATGATAAAGAGGCTAATAAACATTTGAGAACATAAATATTTTGGTAGGAAATGGCTTTGTGAAACATTTAGTTGTGGAGTAGTTAGAAGAACAGAGAAAACCAGCCAGGCAGAACTCTCTAGATACCAATCTGGTGAGTTAGATATGTAGGGTTGATAATGATCTTGAGTGAGCCATTTTATGGGCGTGCAGACGTTAATTTGAGGAGCACACATACACATGATAGCTACATCATATCCAGCCTCAAACTACTTGCCCTTCAGATGTCTAAATCTAGGGGCAGAGGTACAGGCTGGCTGGGAAGCAGGCCAGACTGGCCTATGGAGAAGGAGGTGGTCATCAGTAGCACATATTGGATGCCAGAGGGTATGCAGAGGACTGGGTCCAGCCCAGTCAGGTGGGACTTGCTTCAGGGGCACATATGTGCACTGTGGCTTTTCGGAGATGCCAGTCCAGGGCTGGAGAACACGCCTTGAAACTCCTGACCGAGGAACCACCTATTGTCTCTTACGCTGGGTAGAGCAGCTGTACAGGTACTAGCTGTAGTAGTCAAGGGCACAGGCTGCCTGGGTCCAAGTTCTGCTTTGCCATTTACTGGCCACGTGACCTTGGGGAGGTCACTTCCCTACTCTGTAAAGTAAGGAGGATGAAAATGGTACCCATCTCCCAAAGTGTGGTAAGAATTAAATTAGGTGACCTGTGTCCAGGGCCTACAACAGCACACTTTGAGCTCAAAAGAGTAGGATGATCAAATGCCTTCTCACTTGACTAGAAAGATACCATGAGTCAGGTTGGCAGGGTGCTGACATTTTGGGGGAGAGGGTGGCTTAGGTTCAATTTTATTTTGAAATATAGCCCCTGACAGCTGTTCCTGCCCTCCATGTGGCAAGACATTGATTTGTGACCGGTGATGAAGGGGTCAACAGGAATTTGTTAGCAAGCACAGTGAAAGTTTTCAAGTATGCAAATGGTTTACTTAACAAAGTCTTCACAGGTGTGGGGGGACCCCAGCTGACCCCTCTGGAAGCCAGCTTGCACTGAACCATATCCTTCCTGCTATAAAAAAAAAAGTGCTATAGGAAGGCAAAATTGTTTGAACTGCCAGCCTTGAAGCCATCTTTTTAGAACCTGGGAAGCTTTTTGGGAGAGTAATTCTTCTGACCATGTATTAGCTAGCAGATATAAAAAGGTATATGTTATCATATAAAAGTAAGCTTCTGGCTTTGTATTTTCTATGAAAGAAGAACAAAGGGAAATACACTTTAAATGAACCAATAAGAATTTAGAAAAAAATAATTTCTTCAGCGTTTGTAAAGGTGGTTGTATCCGTTTCATACCGATCATAACACATTTCCCCAAACTTAATGACTAAAAGCCACACAAACTTATCTTACAGCTCTGGAGGTTAGGAGTCTTAAAATCAAGGTGTCAGCAGGGCTGCATTTCTTCTGGAGACTTTAGGGGTGAATCAGTTTCCTTTCCTTCTTCAGCTTCTAGACACGGCGCTCATTCCTTGGCTCACAGCCCTCCTATACGGACTCTTGTGATTACATTGGAGTCACTCAGATGATAAAGGGTCACCTCCGCATCTCAAGATCCTTAACTTAATCATATCTGCAAAGTCCTTCTTGCCATGTAAGGTAACATATTCATTCGCAGGTTCAGGAGATGAGGGCATAGACATTTTGGGGGGCCATTATTCAGCCTATCACATTGGTGATTAGAGAGAGAAAACAAAATAAAACAAGAGAAGCTGAGGAATTAGCTTCTTTCCTGGGAATCTTTGAAAATTGGAAATATCATCGGTGGGAAGCAATTCTGCCTGTAGAATTTGAGGTCTCCCGGGGTTCTCTTTGGCCCTGGAATGCTATGTTGTAACCACCACTGGAGCTGCTGGTTGCTTAGCTGGTGATGTGTGGATCTCAGAAAATAGGAAGGTCGTACATTCAGTCATTCAGCAAACACTGATTAAGCCCTATGAGGAGTGTTCTGTGCACCAGGTGCAGGCTCTGGAGGTGCAAAGATGAGTGAGATGTGGCCCTGGCATCCATGGTCCCCTCCACCAGGAGCTCCCGCCAAGAGGGGAGACAGACTTGAACACACTAGCTGTAGTCCTGCGTACCACATACACTGTCTGAGGTC
The DNA here is from genome assembly GCF_024166365.1 of Elephas maximus indicus. NCBI lineage: Eukaryota > Metazoa > Chordata > Mammalia > Proboscidea > Elephantidae > Elephas > Elephas maximus. The sequence continues at coordinate 83,789,774 of NC_064827.1, read as the reverse complement.
TGCTTTTCAGCCAACAAGACACGACAGGAAGGGAATTCGAGGGTGTTCAACCTGCAATGTCTCTCCTGGAGCGGTTGTAGGGTGCAAGGCAGGGCTCTCAATACCTGCAAGACACCCTAGATAATAAAACAATTCAGGGGCTGGCAAGGGCACTGTGGTGTTCCAGGCCCCTGACACATGGAAACTACAAAAACACATTAAATATTTTAGACAACCAAGTTGTAATCCAAATATCCTGGCATACAGTGCAACCTTGCTTTCTGTCAGCTGAGGAAAAGGAAGATGCTGATAAAAATATCAGCGAGGAATGGCTAATCAGGTCAGTGGTAATGTTTTGGCTGTAAGACCTTTTTCTTTAAGTGGCTGGAGAAAAATGGAATCAAATTAGAAATGTTGGTCTGTTACGATAGACAGCCATGATTGGAGGGAGGAAGGAAGAGAAGCTACATTTTTCTCAAGTTTCCCTTTATGGAACATCCCCAGGAATAAGCCAGCAGCCACAAAGAATGCAGTTGGCAAGAGTAATGGGAGTTGAAAGTCTGACCTTTCATGATGGAAACTTGATATTAAAAAAGGGGGCGGGGGCTTCTGATACATCCCACATCCAATCAGGTAGGGATGAGGGCTTGATCCTCTTTCTTCATTTGCATGTTTGCTGGTCTTCTAGGAAGACTTAATAATTCAGAGTCATTGGTAAATCAATAAAAATGTGACAAGCTGGGTGCCATTTCATCTTAGAAGCCTGCTCGATGCCAGCCTGGGGCTTGCACTGCAATAAGCTAATGTCATTCTGTCATGGGTCTCCATTTGTATCTGCAGTCCCACTCAAAGGTAATGTAATGCAAATAGTCATTTCTAGACTAAACCAAAATACATCTTTTTGCTTGCTTGTGGCCAAGGGACTTCAGAAACACCAAAGAACACGGTCTGCTCAGTGCTTCCCATTTCCCAGTCTTGCCACATGCTGCCATCTTTCAGTAGCTGCAGACTGTGGGTGTCCAGCCCTTCTCTTCTTTCCCCATTGCTTTTGCTGAGCTGAGTGGATTCTCAGGGAGCTGTTAACCAGCTCTGCCTGCAGGGGGTGCTTAGGGAAAAGCAGCCTGATGGGATGGTGAGACTATGGCATCCGACCGCGTGGCTCAAAGTCCCCTCTGCCACTTCTTAGCTGTGCTGACACCGCTTATTTTACCTCACGAGCCCCTGTTCCTCATCATAAAAAGGAGGTGACCATAGTACTTAACTCACACAACTGTGGGGAGACTTGGATGAGTAAACACACAGAGGTGGCCTTCACACACACCCGCCGCTGTCCTCACTGCCATCTTTGCACACTGCTCCAGAGTGGCTGCAGGAGCGAGAGCACTCTGAGGAGCTTTGTGGTCTCCACAGGAGGGTTCTACCACAGTGGCAGTGTCTTTCCCACCCTAGCAGGACAGGGAGAGGGCATACCATACTGGGCCACCTGAGGCAGGATGAGCACTAGCCTTCCAGCAAGGCAATTAGCATGTCCCAGTGCCATGAGCCCTTCCCTACAAAGGATGTGAATACCTAGTGTACAGTTCAGGATGGCTCCAGCACCACCCCTCAGTGAGCTCCATCCGCCCCAAAACCAAAGAAAGACCTAACCCATTGCCACCCTGTCAATTCTGACTCATGGTGACCCCATATGTTCTGGAGTAGAATTGAGCTTCACAGGGCTTTCTTGGCTATAATCATTATGGAAGCAGATCGCCAGGCTCTAAGCTCCTAATATAAGCAAAAAGAGTGTGCAACTTGTGTGGACTTGTTCCGTGAGCACTTTTAGCCAGACCACTGCCTTTAAGCCCTTAGATAGATATCCTAGAGCTCTACCACTGGAACCACATGGAGGCACCAGTGCCTGATGTCTGCCAAGTTTCTGTTCCTCGGGGCCAGGCTCACCCACCAACGGGTGTCTCGATAATATTGTGGCAAGATGAAGACAGCACAGGACAGGGGGTAAGAACAGGGTGAGGCGCCCATGAGGTGGGTGACCCTTGGCAAGTTGCTTTACTTCTCTGAGCCTCAGGCTCCCCATCATGTAAAGGATAGTATGGGTTTCTTCCTTACAGTAATTCCATGATGTAGAGTGCAATATACATGGCAGCTGTTATTCCTAGTAATACATTCTGGTAATAAGGGAAAGGACTCACGCATCAATCTGTTTATCTCACAAGGATTTTTTGCAGGCTACTCTCTGCTAAGCACTGTCCCAGATCCTAGGGATACAGCAGTGAACGAAACATCCCTGTGGGAGGAGGTGGGCAATAAACAAACAAGCAAAGAGAAACAGCCACCAGACAGAGTGCTCTGTGGGGAATTAAAATACCATGGCATGACGGAGGATAGCAAGGTGGCAGGTTTAGATTCAATGGTCAGGGAAGGTGTCTACGAGGAGCAGTTGTTTAAGACTTAAGGAAAAGAAGGAGCCAGCTATGGGAAGATGAGAGCAAGAGCAATCCAGGCAAAAAGGCAATTAGCACCCAGGCCCTGTAGCCAGAGGGAGCCAGGCATGGTCCAGGAACATGAATGTTGTGGATTGAATTGGGTCCCCTCCAGAAACATATCCCTGGCACCTGTGAACATGACCTTGTTTGGAAATAGGGTCTTTGAAGAGTTATGGGTTAAGTTAACGTGAGGTCATACTGGAGTAGGGTAGGTCCTATTCCAGTGTGAATGGTGTTCTTTAAAAGAGAACTAGAGACAGAGGCATCCAGAGGGGACTCAGCCATGTGAAGAGAGAGGCAGAGATGGGAGCCATGGAATTCCTGGGGCTACCAGAAGCTGGGAAGAACAAGAAAGGGTCCTTTCTTAGAGCCTTCGCAGGGAGCATGGTCTTGCCGACACCATAAATTTGAACTTTTAGCCTCAGGAACTGGAAGGCAAATTTCTGTTGTTTTAAGCCACCCAATTTGTATACAAAGAGAAAGGGCACAGTGTGTAGAACTGCGGTGGTGGGGGACAGCTGTAGAGGATGTGGCTGAAGTGCCAGGTCAGGCCCAACCCCTCCATAAGCCAGGGCAGGGCGATGGGAAGCCACAGGAGGAGCGGGCCAGAGAGGCTGGCCAGGGAAGATGGTTATTATATACGTATTCTTTAAACTTTTTTTTTTTTAGTTTTTATTGTGCTTTAAGTGAAAGTTTACAAAACAAGTCAGTCTCTCATAAAAAAACTTATATACACCTTACTTTATACTCCAGTTGCTTTCCCTCTAATGAGACAGCACACTCCTTCCCTCTGCTCTCTATTTTCGTGTCCATTCGGCCAGCTTCTGACCCCCTCTGCCCTCTCAACTCTTCTCTAGACAGGAACTTTCCACATAGTCTCATGTGTCTACTTGATTCAAGAAGCTCACTCTTCACCAGTATCGTTTTCTATCCTATAGTCCAGTCCAATCCCTGTCTGAAGAGTTGGCTTTGGGAATGGCTCCTGTCTTGGGCTAACAGAAGGTCTGGTGACCATGACCTCTGGGGTCCTTCTAGTCTCAGTCAGACCACTAAGTCTGGTCTTTTTACAAGAATTTGGGGTCTGCATCTCACTGCTCTCCTGCACCCTCAGGGGTTCTCTGTTGTGTTCCCTGTCAGGGCAGTCATTGGTTGTAGCGGGGCACATCTAGTTCTTCTGGTCTTGGGCTGATGTAGCTTCTGCTTTATATGGCCCTTATCTGTCTCTTGGGCCCATAATTGCCTCGTGTCTTTGCTGTTCTTCATTCTCCTTTGCTTCAGGTGGGTTGAGACTAATTGATGCATCTTAGATGGCTGCTTGCTAGCATTTAAGACCCCAGACGCCACTCTTCAAAGTCGGATGCAGAATGTTTTCTTAATAGATTTTATTATGCCAATTGACTTAGATGTCCCCTGAAACCATGGTCCCAAAACCCCTTTCCTGGCTACACTGGTCTTCGAAGCATTCAGTTTATTCAGGAAACTTCTTTGCTTTTAGTTTAGTCCAGTTGTGCTGACCTCTCCTGTTTTGTGTGTTGTCTTACCCATCACCCAAAATAGTTCTTATCTACTATCTAATTAGCAAAATCCCCTTTCTTCCCCCTTCTTGTAACCACCAAAGAATGTTTTCTTCTCTGTTTAAACTATTTTTCGAGTTCTTATAGTAGTGGTCTCATACAATATTTGTCCTTTTGCAGCTGACTAATTTGACTCAGCATAATGCCTTCCAGATTCCCCCATGTAATGAAATGTTTCACAGACTCAGCATTGTTCTTTATCGATGCACAGTATTCCATTGTGTGAATATACCATAATTTATTTATCCATTCATCCATTGATGGGCACCTTGGTTGCTTCCATCGTTTTACTGTTGTAAACAATGGTGCAGTGAACATGGGTGTGCATATATCTGTTCGTGTAAATGCTCTTTTTTCTCTTGGATATATTTCAAGGAGTGGGATTGCTGGATCATATGGTAGTTCTGTTTCTAGCCTTTTAAGGAAGTGCCAAATCCATTTCCAAAGTGGTTGTACCATTTTACATTCCCACCAGCAGCGTATAAGTGTTCCAGTCTCTCCACAACTTCTCCAACATTTATTAGTTTGTGTTTTTTGGATTAATGCTAGCTTTGTTGGGGTGAGATCAAATCTCATTGCAATTTTGATTTGCATTTCTCTAATAGCTAATGATCGTGAGCATTTCCTCATGTATCTGTTAGCTACCTGAATGTCTTCTTTAGTGAAGTGCCTGTTCATATCCTTTGCCCATTTTTTAATTGGGTTATTTGTCTTTTTGTAGTTGAGTTTTTGCAGTATCATGTAATTTTAGAGATCAGGCACTGATCAGAAATGTCATAGCTAAAAACTTTTTCCTAGTCTGTAGATAATATTTTTACTCTTTTGGTGAAGCCTTTGGGTGAGCATAGGTGTTTGATTTTTAGGAGCTCCCAGTTATCTAGTAATGTTTTGTATACTGTTTATGCCATGTATTAGGGATCCTAATGTTGCCCCTATTTTTTCTTCCATGATCTTTATCGTTTTAAATTTTATATTTAGGTGTTTGAGTCCATTTTGAGCTCATTTTTGTGCATGGCGTGAGGTATGGGTCTTGTTTCATTTTTTTGCTAATGGATATCCAGTTATGCCAGCACTATGTGTTAAAAAGACTGTCTTTTCCCACATGTAACTGCTTTGGGGCCTTTGTCAAATATCAGCTGCTCATGTGTGGATGGATCTATACCTGGATTCTCAATTCTGTTCCATTAGTCTATGTGTCTATGTATCTGTTGTTGTACCAGTACCAGGCTGTTTCGACTACTGTGGTGGTATAATAGGTTCTAAAATCAGGTAGAGTGAGGCCTCCCACTTTGTTCTTCTTTTTCAGTAATGCCTTACTTATCCGGGGCCTCTCTCCCTTCCATATGAATTTGGTGATTTGTTTCTCCATCTCATTAAAAAATGTCATTGGAATTTGGATCAGAGTTGCATTGTATCTGTAGATCACCTTTGGTAGAATAGACCTTTTTACAATGTTAAGTTTTCCTATCCATGAGCAAGCTATGTTTTTCCACTTATGTAGGTCTCTTTTGGTTTCTTGCAGTAGTGTCTTGTAGTTTTCTTTGTGTAGGTCTTTTACGTCTCTGGTAAGATTTATTCCTAAGTATTTTATCTTCTTGGGGACTACTATAAATGGTATTGATGTGGTGATTTCCTCTTCAGTGTTCTTTTTTTTTTGGTGTAGAGGAATCCAACTGATTTTTGTATGTTTATCTTGTATCCTGATACTCTGCTGAACTCTTCTATTAGTTTCAGTACTTTTCTTGAGGATTCTTTAGGGTATTCCGTGTATAAGATCATGTCATCTGCAAAAAAGAGATACTTTTACTTCTTCCTTACCAATCTGGTTGCTCTTTATTTCTTTATCTAGCCTAATTGCTCTGGCTAGGACCTCCAGCACAATGTTGAATAAGAGTGGTAATAAAGGGCATCCTTGTCTGGTTCGCGATCTGAAGGGGAATGCTTTTAGTCTCTCTCCATTTAGGATGATATTGGCTGTTGGCTTTGTATAAATGCCCTTTATTATGTTGAGGAATTTCCCTTCTGTTCTTGTTTTGCTGAGAGTTTTTATCATGAATGCGTGTTGAACTTTGTCAAATGCCTTTTCTGCATCAGTTGATAAGATCATGTGGTTCTTGTCTTTTGTTTTGTTTATATGATGGATTACATTAATTGTTTTTCTAATGTTGAACCATCCCTGCATACCTGGTATGAATCCCACTTGGTCATGGTGAATTATTTTTTTGATATGTTGTTGAATTCTATTGGCTAGAATTTTGTTGAGGATTTTTGCATCTAAGTTCATGAGGGATATAGGTCTGTAATTTTCTTTTTTTGTGGTGTCTTTACCTGGTTTTGGTATCAGGGATATGCTGGCTTCATAGAACGAGTTTGGTGGTATTCCGGCCTTTTCTGTGCTTTGAAATACCTTTAGTAGTAGTGGTGTTAACTCTTCTCTGAAAGTTTGGTAGAACTCTGCTGTGAAGCCATCCAGGCCAGGGCTTTTTTTTTTTTTTTTTTTAGCTTTTATTGAGCTTCAAGTGAATGTTTACAAATCAAGTCAAACTGTCACATATAAGTTTATATACACCTTACTCCGTACTCCCACTTGCTCTCCCCCTAATGAGTCAGCCCTTCCAGTCTCTCCTTTCGTGACAATTTTGCCAGCTTCCAACTCACTCTATCCTCCCATCCCCCCTCCAGACAGGAGATGCCAACACAGTCTCAAGTGTCCACCTGATATAATTAGCTCACTCTTCATCAGCATCTCTCTCCCAGCCACTGACCAGTCCCTTTCATGTCTGATGAGTTGTCTTCGGGAATGGTTCCTGTCTGTGCCAACAGAAGGTTTGGGGACCATGACCGCCAGGATTCCTCTAGTCTCAGTCAGACCATTAAGTATGGTCTTTTTATGAGAATTTGGGGTCTGCATCCCACTGATCTCCTGCTCCCTCAGGAGTTCTCTGTTGTGCTCCCTGTCAGGGCAGTCATCGGTTGTGCCCGGGCACCATCTAGTTCTTCTGGTCTCAGGATGATGTAGGTCTCTGGTTCTTGTGGCCCTTTCTGTCTCTTGGGCTCTTAGTTGTCGTGTGACCTTGGTGTTCTTCCTTCTCCTTTGATCCAGGTGGGTTGAGACCAATTGATGCATCTTAGATGGCCGCTTGTTAGCATTTAAGACCCCAGACGCCACATTTCAAAGTGGGATGCAGAATGTTTTCATAATAGAATTATTTTGCCAATTGACTTAGAAGTCCCCTGAAACCATGGTCCCCAAACCCCCGCCCTTGCTCTGCTGACCTTTGAAGCCAGGGCTTTTTTTTTGTTGGGAGTTTTTAATTACCTTTTCAATCTCTCCTTTTGTTACGGGTTTATTTAATTGTTCTACCTCTGTTTGTGTTAATTTAGGTACGTAGTGTGTTTGTAGAAATTCATCCATTTCTTCTAGGTTTTCAAATTTGTTAGAGTACAATTTTTCATAGTAATCTGATATGATTCTTTTCATTGCAGTGGGGTCTTTTGTAATATCACCTATCTCTTTTCTTATTCGGGTTATTTGCTTCCTGTCCTGTTTTTCTTTTGTCAGTTTGGCCAATGGTTTATCAATTTTGTTAATTTTTTCAGAGAACCAGCTTTTGGTCTTGTTAACTCTTTCAATTGTTTCTCTGTTCTCTATTTCATTTAATTCTGCTCTAATTTTTATTATTTGTTTTCTTCTGGTGCCTGAGGGTTTCTTTTGTTGCTCTCTTTCTATTTGTTCAAGTTGTAGGGGTAATTCTTTGATTTGGGGCCTTTCTTCTTTTTGTATGTGTGCATTTACTGATATAAATTGACCTCTGGGCACTGCTTTCACTGTGTCCCAAAGGTTCTGATAGAAAGTGTTTTCATTCTCATTGGATTCTATGAATTTCTTTATTCCATCCTTGACGTCTTCTATAACCCAGTCGTTTTTGAGCAGGGTATTGTTCACTTTCCAAGTGTTTGATTTCTTTTCCCTGCTTTTTCTGTTATTGATTTCTACTTTTATGGCTTTATGGTCAGAGAAGATGCTTTGTAATATTTTGATGTTTTGGATTCTGCTAAGGCTTGCTTTATGACCTAATATGTGGTCTATTCTAGAGAATGTTCCATGTGCACTAGAAAAGAAAGTATAGTTGGCTGCTGTTGGGTGGAGTGTTCTGTATATGTCTATGAGGTCAAGTTGGTTGAATGTGGCATTTAGATTTTCCAGGTCTTTATTGAGTTTCTTTCTGGATGATCTGTCCTTCACCAAAAGTGGTGTGTTGAAATCTCCTACTATAATTGTGGCACTGTCTACCTCACTTTTTAATGCTATTAGAGTTTGTTTTATGTATCTTACAGGCCTGTCATTGGATGCATAAATATTTAATAGGGTTATATCCTCCTGGTATATTGTCCCCTTAATCTTTATATAGTGTCCTTCCTTATCCTTTGAGGTGGATTTAACTTTAAAGTCTATTTTGTCAGAAATTAATATTGTCACCTCTGCTCTTTTTTGATTGTTGTTTGCTTGATATATTTTTTCCATCCTTTGAGTTTTAGTTTGTGTCTCTAAGTCTAAATTGTGTCTCTTGTAGGCAGCATATAGACAGATCGTGTTTTTTTTAATCCATTCTGCCATTCTCTGTCTCTTTATTGGTGCATTTAGTCCATTTACATTCAGCATAATTATGGATAGGTATTAGTTTAGTGCTATCATTTTGATGTCTTTTTTTGTGTGTCATTGTCAGTTTCTTTTTCCCACTTAATTTTTTGTGCTTAGCAGCTTATCTTTATATATTGTCTTTTCCTCTTATTCGTTGTAGTTGATTTTGTTTCTGCTGAGTCTCTATTTTTTTCTTGTATTTTATTTTGATGAGTAGGATTGTTAGTCTCCTTTGTGTTTACCTTAATATTTACCCCTCTCTTTCTAAGTTTAAACCCAACTTTTATTTCTTTATATCACCTTGTCTTCCTCTCCATATGAAAGATCTATGACTGCATTTCTTAAAAAAAAAAAAAAGTCCCTCTTTATTCTTTTAATGTCATCTTCTTCACATAATGACATCGCTGTTACCCTGTTTTGAGCTTTTTTTTTTTAATCTTGATTTATATTTGTGATTTACCTATCTGGATTGACATATGATTGCTCTGACCAGTGTTCTAGTCTTGGGTTGATATCTGTGATAGTATTAATTTTCTACTGATTTTTCAGAGAACTCCCTTTAGTATTTCTTATACTTTTGGTTTGGTTTTTACGGATTCCCTAAACTTCTGTTTATCTGGAAATATCCTAATTTCACCTTCATATTTGAGAGACAGTTTTGCTGGATATATCATTCTTGGCTGGCAATTTTTTTCCTTCAGTGCTTCAGATAAGTCATCCCACTGCCTTCTTGCCTGCATGGTTTTTGCTGAGTAGTCTGAGCTTATACTTATTGACTCTCCTTTGTAGGTAACTTTTCGTTTATCCCTAGCTGCTCTTAAAATTCTCTATTTAGCTTTGGTTTTGGCAAGTTTGATTATAATATATCTTGGTGACTTTCTTTTAAGATCTACCTCATGTGGAGTTCAATGAGCATCTTGGGTAGATATCTTCTCATCTTTCACGATATCAGGGAAGTTTTCTGCCAACAAATCTTCAGCAATTCTCTCTCTATTTTCTGTTATCGCTCCCTGTTCTGGTACTCCAATCACTTGTAGGTTATTTGTTTTGATAGAATTCCACATGATTCTTAGGGTTTCTTCATTTTTTTTTAATTCTTTTATCTGACTTTTCTTCAAGTATATTGCTGGCAAGTGCTTTATCTTCAATCTCAGAAATTCTACCTTCTACTTCCTCAATTCTTCTCCTCTGACTTTTATCGAGTTGTCTAATTCTGTAATTTTATGTTAATCTTCTGAATTTCTGATTGCTGTCTCTCTGTGGATTCTTGCAGCTTAGTAAATTTTTCATTATGTTCTTGAATAACCTTTTTAATTTCTTCAGCTGCTTTATCTGTGCATTCCTTGGCTTGTTCTGAGTATTGCCTAATCTCCTTTCTGATATCCTGAAGAGTTCTGTATATTAATCTTTTGTATTCTGCATCCGGTAATGCCAGGAAGGGACCTTCATCCAGAAGATCCCTTGATTCTTTGTTCTGAGAGCTTGGTGAAGCGATCATGGTCTGAGTCTTTATGTGATTTGATGTTGACTGTTGTCTTTGGATCATGTATAAGTTGTATTAGTTTATTTTATGTTTGCTTACTGTATCCTAGCTTCTTGCTTTGTTTCGTTTTGATATGCCCAAATAGGTTGCTTGAGTGAGCTAGCTTGATTATTTTTGCCTTTGAAGCTCTAACGTCCTGTCACCAGATGGCTAGAGCTGTTACCAGGTATATGAGCCTAGGAGTCCATTCACTTTTCTTGTATGGATTCAGCTCAGGTGTCCAGGTAGTTGGTCATCAAGTATGTGGTACAGGCTGTGTCTTACAGTCTTAGGGGGGCAGGGGTGATTGTTGTAGGTACCAGTATCTGGTTGCAGCAGGGGATGACACTCTGAACAAGGCAGGGGGCTGTGAACCATCCCCCAAGTGTCTGTGAGGAAAGCGCATTCCTGTTCCCTAGAGTGCACAGGTGGGTAGTTTCTGCAGATGGATCTAGGGCACCCAATGCTTTTGATTGTAAGAACTGGGAGTTACCAGTTATCCTTGGACCCCAGTTGCGGGTGGCTGGGTGGCCTGAGTCCTTAGGCCCCTGAAGTGGGTAGTTGAGGACCCTGTTTAATAGGCAAAACAGTATCAAACATCAAACACCCTCCTCTCCACCACACAGCTGAAACAGCTGCAGTATGCCAACAAGGGCCTATTTTCCTGAAATAGGCCCACACAGGTCCATGCAGAGGGGAATGGTATTCAAAGTCCACGGACCATTTATGCCTGGACAGGAGCCGCTTCTGTCCTGAGCTCTGCAAGTTAGTGGAACTGGCAGATTATCTTTTCCCCAATTGTGAATTTATTCCTTCTCTAAGGCCAAGAGAATGGCTCTGGGCGCACAACAGGACCTATCTCAGGCACAGGGAAATTGACAGCCACTGAAGCTGGCTTTGGGGTGGGGCACGTGGTAAAATATACACAAGTACTTAACTTTTGCCGAGAGCACCGTTCTTCTCTGGTTCTGGAGGTGTGAGTAGGCCGTGTGGCTGGATGTTTCTCCCTGAGGAAACTGCGGCCAAACGCTTCCACCAGCCTGCCACAGCTGCTCCCAGGAATGGTACCTGAGGGTTCTTGGTGATTCAGGTCCGGCAACTCCTCTCTGCTTCTGAAATGTCTCTCCCTCCGTGTGCTGCTCAGTCCATTTTCTAGCTTTGTCTTTGATGTTCAGGGCTTCTAGCTTGTCATAAATGTAACCTTTTCACTTGTTTTTTGGGGTGTTTGTTGTAAGAGGGTTCACTGGAAGCATCTGACTACTCTGCCTTCTTGGCCCTGCCTCCTTTAAACGTTTTATTACACAGGAAATCCATGTTTGCTGCAGAAAAAATTAGAAAATGTAGCTAAACAAAAATATTTCTAATATCCAGACATAATCCATGTTCACATTTTGGTATATATATATTTAGACATTTTTAAAGCTATTCTATGAAAACAGAGCCTTAATCATTTTTACTTACTGCAGCCCTTTTTTCCACGTAACATATCATGAGCAGAATCCATGTTAACAAGTGCATATCTGAATTTCATTGTTCACAGCTGCATACTATTCCTTTAAAAGTGTTGAGCTCGTCAGCTCTACAACATACTCATAGGATTATTATAGGAGATGACCTTAGGGTAGATTCCACCAGAATGTGGCAGGCTTCTGGTCTCAAATAATAGATTCAATGCATAGACGACTGTCAAAACTCAGAAATTTTCGATTGCAGGCCTGCATACCCAGTCAAGGACATGGAAAAACTTTATCTGGAAATTCAGGTTTCACCTCCTAGGTATATCCACTTAAGAAGTTTAACCCATGAGCGTAATCCAGATAAACAATTTAACCCTGGGCTTCTTTTCAGTAGGCAATTAGGTGAGTTTTCTTTTGGCATAGCCAAGACACAGGCCTAGTGATTGGTTTAGGCCTCCAAGGACAGGTATCCTATATCCCTTCAAGTTGAGGTTTCCTCCAATTACAGTGAATCAAGTCCAGGGTGCAATTTGTACCTAATTTCCGTTAGTAACTGTCTAAGTATTCTAGTCCCACTGTAACACAAATACCACAGATGGGTGGCTTTAAAAAACAGAAATTTATTTTCTCACAGTTCTGGAGGCTTAAAGTCCAAATCAGGGACTTGGTCATGTTGATTATTTCCTCGTCAGTAGCCCTGGGTATTCCTCAATTCCTTAGTATTCCTTGGCTTGTAGATGACCTCACATGGTGTGTGCCGTCCCTTCTGTGTGTCTCCATCTGTTCCGGTCTTTTTATAACTCAGAAGTGATTAGAATCTACCCTACATTGGTATGATCTCATTTTATACAACAAAAGAAGAACCCTATTCCCAAACAGGATTATGTCTACAGGTACAAAGATCAGGAGTTCAATACATGTTTTGGGGAGACACAATTAATCTCTGAACGCAGCCTGGAGTTAGGTGCAGATTCAGGAGAGAAGAAATCCTCAGGGAACTTTTTTTTTAAGGCTACTCTTGTGGGATAGGACTGTGTCATGGTGGGATTCGCAGGATGGAGTCTTATTTGACACGGTAGAGTCTGAATTTAGGCCTTCGCTAGTCCACAAGTAATAGCTTCCTATCACACCTGGAAATTTGAGAAAGAAGAGTGGCCTTCCTGAAAGCTCAGAGGGGATTTTCCAGAGTTGGAATGTTCAGGAAGGTCCTTTGGATTATACTGGGAAGGCCACAGAGATATGTCTTCTCTAGGGCCTCTGCCACCTCCACCCTACAGAGGAAGATTCATGGAGGAAATGGAAATAGAGGTGATGGAGGCCATGAGAGGAGGTGGAGGTGGAGGTGGAGAGGCTGGCTCAGGGGTGGACACAAGGCTTCCCGGGCAGGGCCTGGGTCTCCTACAGAAGCCAGCACATAGGGGGAAACTCAATAAAAATGTGCTAAATGTCAGTATTGCAAGGAAGAGAAGGCAGGGGAAGCAGGGCATAGAGGAAATAAGAAAGATGACATATTCATGCACCAAATCCCTGACAGCCCCATACTGATCACCTTCTGCACCAACACATGTTCCTTATGTGAGTTCTTCTCCTGCAGCTTTTGGCTGGGGTCTTCCCCACTCATTCTTCCAGCTGCCTTCAACTCCAGCCCACCCGTAATAGAACCTCCCTCCATTCTGAAGACGAGGCTCTTGAGGGCAATTCAATCAGCAAACATTGATTGAGTACCTACTATGTGCCAGACACTGTTCTAGGTGCTGACAATAGAGCAGAGAACAAAATAGACACATTATGTGCCCTTACAGGGCACATCCTTGGGGACTGAACAAACATAATCTATATGTGATCATCTCCCAGTACAAAGGGCTACAAGGGATAGTAAAGCAGGCAGTGTCCCAGAAGGTGCTCTGAAGTGGTGACATCCCAGCAGAGTCCTGAACGAAGCCAGGGAGTGACCCTGCAGATACCTGAGAGAAGAACGTTCCAAGACGAGGTGCCAGCCTGTGCAGAGGGTGTGCTCCAGAACGGCAAGGGGCCTGGGGAGCCAGGAGCAAGGAGGGAAGGAGAGAGAGATAAGGTCTGTGATCAGCTGACGCCTGAGACCTGAGCTAAGCATGTAATACTCAGTCCGTCAACTTTGAAGGGTCATCTTAAAACCTCAAAGTGTGGAGACAGTAGTTATAGGCTCTTGAGTCAGAAGAATCTGGTTGGAACCAGGCTCTGCCCTTGACTAGCATCATGGCCTTGGACAAGTTCCTCTCTCTGAGCCTCCATTTTCTGTTCTATAAAATTGCTTCAGAAGGCTGTTGTGAAGAGTGAACATGACCTCGAAAACATTATGCTGCGTGAAAGAAGCCAGAAACAAAAGGCCACATATCGTATGATTCCATTTATGTGAAATACCCAGAATAGGTAAATCTATAGAGACAGAAAGCAGATTCGTGGTTGTCGGGGCTGGGGGCTGGGGGGAATTCTGGAGTGACTGGTTGATGGGTGTGGGGTTTCCTCTGGAGTAATGAAAATATTCTGGGATTGGATAGAGATGGGGATTGCACAGCACTGTGAAAGTACTAAATGCCACTGAATTGTAAACTGTAAAGTGGGTAATTTTACATTATGTAAGTTTTACCTTAATAAAACATATTTTTTAATTAAAAAAAAAAGTGACAAGCAAACCTGCTTCAAGAAGAAGAAAAAAAAAGTAAATAAAGATAATACATTAGAGCGCTTAGAAAAGTCCCTGTACTTGGTAAATAATCGATGTAGCCCAACCTGAATGCTGGACTCCAACAGCTCTGGGTCTCTAGTCCATCTCATCACTGACTAGCCAGTAACTGAACAAGCTGCCTCATCTGTAAAATGGGGATGACATAGACCTACCTCCCAGGCTTGCCGTGAATACACAGTGAGGTAGTGCTTACACATCCTCAGCGTAGAGCCTGGCAGTGGTCTCTGAAGAGCCTAAGCTCTTTTCAGAGTACTCCAGCAAGAGCATCTAGAGAGGCAGCGTGGGCCAATGGTTACAGCTCAGGATGGGGCGTCCAACTAGCCTGAACACAAAGAGCCTGCCATTACCAGGGATGTGACCTTGAGAGGCTCATTAACTCCTTTGAATTCTAGTTTCTGTTCCCATCTAATGGGGGGTAATAGTTATATCTACCTCGTACAGGGAGAAGATGCCATGAGATGGTGTTATGTAATGTGTTTAGCTCATAGCAAACACTGTAAATATTAGCTGATTAAACAACTTAGCCATTTCATTGTAAAATTAGTCATCCAAGATGCTAGGGTGCACTTCACCTGCCTTGTTCAAACCATATTTGCCAAATAACATGTGGGCCTCATCTCTTTGCTCATTGCACACTGGTCTTTTCGTATTGCATATTTCAATCTTTTAGTTGGTGAGATCAACCCCATGTATCAAGGACAGGTAGTTTTATGCATATGTATGTAAACATACATAGTTAGCTCTGAGAGGGCAGGAATGCTTCTGCTTTACTCACCAGCAGACCCATAGTGCCTGGGACAGTCAGTGACTAGCACATAGAAGGCACTGAGTAAATATTTGCTAAATGAATGAATGCATATAAGTTAATTTTCTTCAACGAGGGGCATTAATTTGCACTGAGCAATTGATACTTTCTTACCTGGCCTCTCTTGCACCCTGGCATCTGGGAGACTATTCTCTGGTGAGGGGTGTGGTCTACACAGAGGCTCATCACTGTTTGTCCTTCTCAGTGACCAACATTTTTTGGGTCCTTGTCTCCAGTCTTCCCTCACTTGTGAAATGCAGTTCTGACTCCATCATGATATCAGGGAGTCTGATAGGAGGCTAAGACGACACCCTAAATTATAGTTCTATACATTTGTGTGATCTGCACGAGAAAGTCTGGTCCAGCCACATGTGTTACCACCATTATGCTGGTCCTTTAGCTTAAAGTGATACTTTTCTTAATAATGTAGGTCTTGTGATTTTAAATACTGGTATTTGTTTCTAACTGTAGAAATAGCACGTTCTCATTGTAAACAAATGAAAAATACAGATGTGTAAAATTATAAAAAAAGAAAATTTATTCCCTGCTCCCTCCCCCAAAATAATCATTACAAGCAATTTGGTGCATGGCCTTCCAAATTTGTTTCTCTTATTAAACACCAACAGATCATACATACATGTCGTTGTATAACTTGTTCTTTCTTTTTTTGTTGTTGTTTTCGTTTTACTTAAGACTGTGTCTTGGCTTCTCTCCAGTGTCAATCAGTACCCTAGATCTACTGTATTTCTTTTAAAAGCTGCAGAGTGTGGGTATGCCACAGTGTGCTAGCCTTCTTCCATCTGTGGACGTATATGTTGTTTCCAGTTTTTTTGCTACTATAAGTAACTCAGCAATGAGAAATTTTGCCCATATATCTTTGCACTTTGCTCTTGTTGTAACAAGAGTTTCAGCTGACTCTGTAAGGTCTTTTATAGACTTTCCAAAAAATTTATAGACTTTACCCTGTTTAATTTGACAGTACAGCATCTAGTATGCAATTTGGTGGTGTTGGGGGGGGTGGCGAAAAGCTAACCTCTACTATACTGTACACTTGTGGAAAAGTTTAGCCTCTCTGACTGTATTAGCTGGGATTCCTGATATCACATGGTAATAATATTGACCAAAATAATTTAGGCAGTTATTACATGCCAGACCAAATACTAAGCATATGGATTAGCTTTCTTAGTCCCCACCACCTATTGTCGTCTGCATGTTAGGGTTGGGGAACCTGAGGCTTGCCCGGGGTGCCGTAACTAGAGAATCTGGAAAAGGCTGTGGCCAAGCCACCACTGGGGAGTGCAGGCTCTGGCGACTGCCTATTCCTTCCTCGTGCCACGGCTATGATACTGGGAGCAAAGTAAATTCTTTCTCTGGCATCCACAGGGGGATGGAAGATGGTAATCACAGAGCTTTTAATATGTTTGGTTCATATTAAATAAATACAGACTTTGGTTTAGAAGCTAGAAGAGAAAGTAAAGCCATTTCAGAGGAACGATCAGTTGACTGGGCTATTGAGATTAGTCGTCACTGATGCAGGGGTCTGACAATCTAGGACGTGCTGGGGGAAACTTGCCCCATTCCTTGCACAGTAACCTGAGATTGTTGGTGTAAAGGTGGCTTCTGTCTGAATTAGACATCCCCGGTGCTGCAGCTGGGAAATCTGCCACCTTCATCTCCTCTGTCCTTTGGCTCTCAGTCTCTACTTTCCTGAGAACCATGATAATTTTACTCCTTTTTTAGGGCGAGTTCATTTGCTCTGCTGTACTGATTTCCTTCCAAGCACAAACCAAGGAGCTAATGACAGAGTTTTAAGTTTGGCTTCAAGTTTTCCACAAACCGTTTTTAATGAAGCCCCGAGTGGCCTTCTTTTATGGATGAACAAAGTGAAGCCTGGCGGAACCCTTACGTATGGAACCACCCCAGCTGAGCTGCATTAGGGAGCAACTGGGCATATGTCCGTGAATTGCAGGGCTACGGGCACTCTGGACACTGGTTTTTGCAGGGCATGGTGGAAATAATACAAGTCTGGGGGTCAGACTTCTCCTCTCATCTCCCCCGCAAAAAAAAAAGCCCCAGTGTTGCTACTGTCATGGACTCAGCCTCCAGAATTAGCATCTGAACATTATAAAACAAAAGGCCATAGGATGCTGAGCCTTTTTAATCACCTAATGGCTGGTGACACTGGACGCGGGAGCTCAAGTTTTCACTTGGTGGCCGCCGCCCGGCACTGTAACTACACCCAAGTTTGGCCTGGCTTCTCCATATTACAGCCTCGACAGGAACGCAAACAACTGAAGGATTTGAGAACAATGAAATATGCATGGCTATCTGTGACAGCCCCATAAAGTCGAGCAATTAGCCACGTAATCCGAGAGAGGGAGCCGGCCCTCGGCAGCCTGCGGTTCCCCATTAGTTAAATGCATTTTGTACGTCCTCATCCCATCAAATCAACTAACACTTCCTTTAATTGGTTCATGAATTATACAGCCACCCAGCATTATAATTTAATCGCCTGTAAACATTCATAGGGCCCCACTGTAAAGTGGATC
Organism: Elephas maximus indicus; assembly: GCF_024166365.1. Taxonomy (NCBI): domain Eukaryota; kingdom Metazoa; phylum Chordata; class Mammalia; order Proboscidea; family Elephantidae; genus Elephas; species Elephas maximus. The sequence continues at coordinate 83,772,035 of NC_064827.1, read as the reverse complement.
GCGCTCATTAATTCGTTAATTTCAGCAGATGGAAGGGGAGATCGGATGAACGGTGGCAGAACAGAGTGCCTTGGGCAATGAAAGAAGGAAAAAAAGGTGGGGGGCCGTTTAAGTTTTTTAAGGGCTGTCAGAAACTCAATCTGTGAGCTGTCAGCAGCTTGGACCTGTCCCCCACCCCCTCCACTCCACCAACTGCGGGAAGTGACTGGCGGATTCATATGGAGGCTTGTCAACCATCTTTAAACATCAAGCCAGCGGGTAAACCGAGCCCAATGTAAATTAATTCTTGTCTTATGGGCCCCTCTTTCTCTGTCCCCATGAATATTTCATGGCGGGCAGCATAAATATTAATTCTAATAGCTCTGCACAGTGGTTATTATTTCTGTTTTATGACAAATATTCATAAAATATTCAGGACCCTTTTTTAGAACATTTACACACTTGATTGTGAATTTTCCCAGTTTCCAGGGGACACTGTAAACATATTGGGGTTCTCCTGATGGACTTTTTCGCCTTAATTAATACCAGTGGTTATTAATATTTAATCAGATGGAGGGTTCCCCCCCCCCAGAAGTAACTCCTATTAGATGGGAGGGCTGAAGGGCATTTTTCCTCCTTCAGTCTGTAAAATGGGAAATGTCTGTTACCGGGAGGCTGTTTCTTGGGGACACCTGGGTGATCTGACAAAGGATAACCTCCATGCCTTTTTATTCAGAAAACAATATATTTTGCATGTGTCTCTTTTACTTTTTAAGCAGGTGCTCTGGCAGCAACCCAACTTATTGTAATGACATTCTTTGGAGGATCCCACTGCAATATTTATGCAAGGATTTAACATAATTTTGGAGTAATTAAAGTGCGGGTTTAACAAACACAGTGGTGGATTCCTCAGGCAAGGCAGCCGTGATTGGGAATGAAGGGTCTTTTGGAATCCACGTTATTTATCTTTAACCCTGAGAGGAAGCTGTGCCTGGTGTTCTCAGTAAGGCAGACTGAGGAGTGACTCCTATCCTTACGAGGAATCAGGGTGTCCGCTCATGATAGAGGACATGGTTTAGGTGGTGCCTTTGGGGTCTGAGATGGAGTCAGTGCCTCCTGTCTCCTCCCATCCCTACTAGCTTTCCTCCTAAATCGCTTCACAGTTCACTTTTCGTTCCCTGGTTTTCGTCACAGACTTCAGAAATGTCTAACAACTTCAGGAGATGAAACAGATTTATTTTACCTATAAGAAAGTAGCAGAGCAGCTTGGTCCTAGGGTCAGACACCATTCACAATGGTATCCAGCCTTGGAGACATCACTTAACCTCTTGGGGACCTGAGTTTTCTCATTCATGAAATGGGTACAATCATAATACCTGGGTCATTTGCTTCTTATGACAATTAAATGGGACAACTCATGCTTTATTAACAAATGCCTAGCATTAATAAGTATTGGTAGAAGTCTGAGGTGATGATGATGATTAATGGGAAGCAAAGGACTAAAACTGAAGCCAAGAAGATGGACAGATTCATAGAGGGAAAGCTCCAGCCATGGAAGGGGTTAAAACAAAGTCTTCTCTGCAGCACCTTAAAAATATGTAGTGGAAAAACCAAGGGTAGAGACTGTGGCAGTGGGTAGAGATGTGCTAAGGCTGAGGAATGTTGGAATGTATTTATACAACTTTTTACCAGAGACAGATTATTGTGTACCATTTGTCACTGATGGAGAGGACTGGCTATGAGAAAGGAAACCTGGAAATTAATTCACCTATCCATCTCTCTGTATCCCGTTCCCAGGTGACTTATTTCCCAGTTGGCACAAGGATCCAGATCCTGTATATCCTGCTTTCTGGTCCTTTAAGCAAGTTCTAGCACCCATGGGGTCCTCCTGATGGCAGGTGAGGCTAAGAGTGAAGGGATATGGCAGAGGCCTCCCTGGCAGAGCCTCTGCCCCATTTCCTGCCTCAAAGTGGAGAAGGGTGGCGCTGATTCCAGCTGCCTCTGAACCTGGGATTCTGTGCAGCGCAGCCCCACAGAGCTAAAGCTGAGCCATGAATTGGTGCTTGTGGTTTGTGCTGAACAGTAGAACCCCAGGACTTCCTTCCTTCCTTCAACAGATTCACAATGGAGTACATACAGAGACTGAGCCAGGCCACCTGGGTTGGAACCTTGGCTCTGCTGCTTTCTAGCTAGGGAATCGGGCAGGTTGTGAAACTTCTCTCTCTTAGTTTCCTTATCTGTTATGATGGAGATGATGGTATTCCCTGCCTTATAAGGTCATGATAAGGATTAAATGACCTAATGTAGGTCAAGTCTTACAAGAGTTCCTGCCATACGGGCCCACACAGGTACTGTACGTTATTATCATGCACTAAGCACTTTATCTTGAATTGGTGGACATTCAACCATTTTAAGGAGGGTAGCATATGATCAAGAACCAGTGGTACTGAAGGAAGAGGCCCAAGCTGCACTGAGGGCATTGGCAAAAAACAAGGCTCCAGGAATTGACGGAATACCAATTGAGGTGTTTCAACAAACAGATACAGCACCGGAGGTGCTCACATGTCTATGCCAAGAAATTCGGAAGACAGCTACATGGCCAAATGACTGGAAAAGATCCATCCTTATATCCATTCCAAAGAAAAGTGATCCAATGGAATGTGAAAATTATTGAACAATATCACCAATATCACACAAAAGTGAAATTTTGCTGAAGATTGTTCAAAAGTGGTTGCAGCAGTACATTGGCAGGGAACTGCCAGAAATTCAAGCTAGATTCAGAAGAGGATGTGGAAGGAGCGATATCATTGCTGATGTCAGATGGCTCATGGCTAAAAGTAGAGAATACCAGAAAGATTTTTATCTGTGTTTTGTTGACAATGCAAAGACATTTGACTGTGTGGATCATGACAAATTATGGATAGCATTGTGAAGAATGGGAATTCCAGGACACTTAATTGTGCTCACAAGGAGCCTGTACATAAACCAAGAGGCAGTCATTCAAACAGAACAAGGAGATACTGCATGGTTTAAAGTCAGGAAAGGTGTATACATCATTGTTGTATCTTTCACCATACTTATTCAATCTATATGCTGAGCAAATAATTCGAGAAGCTGGACTATGTGAAGAAGAATAGGGTATCAGGATGGGAGGGAAACTCATTAACAGCCTCTAATATGCTGATGACATAACCTTGCTTTTCAGAGTGAAGAGGACTTGAAGTGCCTATTGATGAAGATCAAAGACCACAGCCTTCAGTATAGATTACACCTCAGCATAAAGAAAACCAGAATCCTCACAACTGGATCAATAAGCCACATCATGATAAATGGAAAAAAGATTGAAGTTGTCAAGGATTTTATTTTACTTGGATCCACAATCAACACCCATGGAAGTGGCAGTCAAGAAATCAAACTCTGTATTGCATTGGGCAAACCTACTGCAAAAGACCTCTTGAAAGTGTTAAGAAGCAAAGATGTCACTTTAAGGGCTAAGGTGCACCTGAGCCAAGCCATGCTATTTTCAATCACTGCATATGCATGTGAAAGCTGGACAGTGAATAAGGAAGACCAAAGAAGAATTGATGCCTTTGAATTACCATGTTAGCAAAGAATATTGAATATGTGATGGACTGCCAGAAGAATGAACAAATCTGTCTTGGCAGAAGTACAGCCAGAATGCTCCTTAGAAGCCAGGATGGTGAGACTTTGTCTCAAGTACTTTGGACGTGTTATCAGGAGGGATCAGTTCCTGGAAAGGACATCATGCTTGGTAGAGGGTAATTGATAAAGAGGAAGACCCTCAATGAGATGGATTGACAAGTGGCTGCAACAGGGGGCTCAAACATAACAACAACAGTTGTGAGGATGGAGCAGGACCAGGCAGTGCTTCTTTCTGTTGTGTATGGGGTCACTGAGTCAGAACCACCTTGACGGCACCAAACAACGTAACAAGCACTTTATATGGATTATTTTATTTAACCCTTATAATTACCTTTTGAGATACTTTTTTTTTTTTAATCCTCATAAAAAGAAACTTGAAGGGGTAAAATGACTGGTCCCATAGTGAGTTGGAAGGCAAAGATGAATTTGAATCCAGATGTTTCTGCCCTCCCAGCCCCTGTCCCATATTGCCTCAGGTATGTGCTACATCCCTGCCTTCAAGGAGCTGACAGTCTGGTGGGGAGAGAGACAAGGAACTTCATTTAAATGGGACTGGGTACCTTAAGACTCTTGGTTGTTTCATGGCACCTGTCATGAGTTGGGTTCTCTGGGAGGCAGATGCCAAGAAAGAGTCAGAAGTACAAAAGGTTTATTAGGGAGTAATACCTGTGCCAGGAAAAAGAGACAAGGCAAGATTGGACAGAGGGAGTTGTCAGGTCACAGTGCGCAGACCTGACCCGGTCTCTGCCAGCCCAGTGAAGAGCTAGGGAACAAAAGTCAACCATTAAAGGAGTCTCCCTTTGGGCAAAAATGGCCAGGCCCCGATACCACTGCCTTGCTCAATTATTGGCTGGTGGTTGCCTCAAGAAGAATGTGACCTTGGCTCAAAAGCTGAGGTTGAAATGTCTGTCAGCTGGTGAATAGATTAACACCATGTGGAATATCCATACAATGGAATATTATTTGGCAGTAAACAGGAATGGATTACTGATACAGGCTACAACATGGATAAACCTTGAAATATCAAGCTGAGTGAAAGATGCCACATGAAAGGTTACATATGGTATGATTCTGATCATATGAAATGTCCAGAATAGGTAAATCCATAGAGATAGAACATAGGTTAGTGGTTGCCAGGGGCTGGGGGAAGGGGAGGAGGAGTTACTGCCAACGGGTAAGGGTTTTCTTTTTCATATGATGAAAGTGTTCTAAACATAGATTGTGGTGATGACTGCACGAGTAGAACCACTGACTGTACACTCTAAAGTTATGTGAGTTATATCCCAATGAAGATGTTTTTGCAAAAAGCTTATGTTGACACTGAAGTTACTTAAACTCGGAGGTGGTCAGTTGACCACACTCGCTGCAGCTGGGCCACGAGTTCTTTCTAGAAGGAGATCCAGGTGGCGCATCTCTGTGTCTGCCACAGCATAGGACACCAACAAAATGTTCACCTGCCAGATGTGCTTTTGAGGCTGTTGTTGACTGGTGGATCTTAACCAGTGTCCACATAGGCGTACTTCAAACCCTTCACAAGCGCACTAACAGAGGGAACTGTGAGCCAAGCCAATTACTGATGTAGCTGCAAATGCTATAAGTAAGGAATGGAAAGTATAGTGTGATCCAGGAACATGCAGGAACTTTGTCTCATGAGAACACAGGAGAGGATCATCTGGTTATTAAGACAATTCCTCTCAAAACCAGACATAAAGCTGAAGGGCCACCAAGGGACAAAAAGACCCCTAACCATTGGCCACCCAGTGGATTCCAGCTCATGTGTATAGTAGAACTGTGCTCCACAGGGTAAATTGCCAGACCTTTCTTCTGAGGCACCTCCAGATGGACTCAAACCACCAAGCTTTGAGTTCTCAGCTGAGCCGTTAACTGTTTACATCATCCTGGGACTCCCACCAAGGGATGAGGGAGTGATAAATGTGGTTGCCTCAGTGGCCACTAAGAGCCACTGTGGCTCTGCCAAGGCAAGTGTCCCATAAGGATTACTGCCTCACTGGGTGTGTGTGTGCGCACTGGAGATGTGAGTGAGAGAACCATGTTGGGTAAAGTCTGGATACAGGGCCTGCCTGCAGCTGGGAAAAGGCTCTGGTCAGAAATTTTTTAAGTATATTTCTGCATCTCACACAGGAAGGCTGAAGGCCCTGGCCTGGTGGTGCCATGACCCGGCACAAATCTTGCAGTGGGTGGTTCAACATGCCCATGACCCATCAGAGAATGAGGGGAAAGGGCAATCCTACCCACATGGCAGGGAAAGGCTGTGACCACCAGGTGCCAGGTACAGGTGCCTGGGTGAAGTCCTGGGGGGAGGCAAATGAGAGTGAGGGCCCTCGGGCTGGGGCCTTCAGACCCACAGTCTTCTGAGTATAGGTCAACTGCACTGGAAGACACTTTAGGGAAGTGTTTCCACTGGACACCAGCGGGCTCAGGGCAGGATCTGCTAACACTCCTCCACCACCCTTCCAACATGGCAGCTAATCAAATGAATTTGGTTGAGAGTGTAGCCCCAAGGCTGAAGACAACCATTTACCAACTGCATTTTTCATGGCCTGGGTGGGGCCTCACACCTGGCTTTCCATTCAGGTGAGGGATGCAGCCCCGGCAGGGCAGGGGTGCTGCCAGCTCTGAAACTGGAGGAAGCCAACAGCGTACAGGTCCTCATTCTTTATCTCCAAATGCCAGAGTGGAGCAGACCAGGGTGTTCCCAAGCTGAGCCCCTCGTGTCTTTGTTCTTCCTGTGGGCTTGCTCATCCCATTGTGTTCTGATGGATCTACTCTTCTTCCAGCCCACCCTACCTTCCCCCTCAAAACAAAATGTCTGTTCTGCATCTTGTGTATCTGGTGATGGCTCAAAGCAAACAACATAGCCCACCACGCATAGTCACTCAGTCCATGATGATCTCTGTGATGAACAGAAACAGCATAGCAAGGTGGCTAAGGGCACAGATTTGAGAGCAGACGGTCCTGAGTTCAAGTCTCTACCATGGATTAGCCGTATACCTTAGGTAAGTACCTAATCTTTCTGTGACCATGTTTGTTTCCTCATCTGAAAAATAGGCATACTGATAATTCCCATATCTTATAGGGGTGTCATGAGGATTAATTAAAACAATACGCTTAAAGCGCCTGGCTTAAAACACAATTACTTGATAAATAGTGACTCCCAGAGTCTAGTACCTTTATCTGTAAAATGGGAATAGTAGTCCCTTCTCTGCTGCTATGGCAGGGGCATGATGGAACTGGTTTGCACCAGTTCTTTTTTTAATAACATTTTTTAATTTTTTTAAATTGTGTTTTAAGTGAAAGTTTACAATTCAAGTCAGTTTCTCATACAAAAACTTATACACACATTGTTATGTGACCCTAGCTGCTCTCCCTATAATTCGACAGCACACTCCCCCTCTCTACCCTGTATTTCTCGTGTCCCTTCAACCAGTTCCTGTCCCCCTTTGCCTTCTCATCTAGCCTCTGGACAGGAGCTGCCCACATAGTCTCATGGGTCTACTTGAGCTAAGAAGCGCACTCCTCACCAGTATCATTTTATGTCTTATACGCTGTCTAATCTTTGTCTGAAGAGTGGGCTTTGGGAATGGTTTTAGATTTGGGCTAACAGAGAGTCTGAGGGGCATGTGCTCTGGGGTCCCTGCAGTCTTTTAGTCAGAGCATTTAATCTGGTGTTTTTACTAGAATTTGAGGTCTGCATCCCAGTTTTCTCCTGCTCCATCAGGGATTCTCTGTTGTGTTGCCTGTCAGGGCAGTCATTGGTGGTAGCCAGGCACCACCTAGTTCTTCCAGTCTCAGGCTGATGGAGTCTCTGGCTTATGTGGCCCTTTCTGTCTCCTGGGCTCATGTTTTCCTTGTGTCTTTGGTGTCCTTCATTCTCCTTTGTTCCAGGTAGGTTGAGACCAATTGATGCATCTTAGATGGCTGCTTGCTAGCTTTCAAGACCCCAGATGCCACTCACCAAAGTGGGATGCAGAACGTTTTCTTAATACACTTTATTGTGCTAATTGACCTAGATGTCCCCTGAAACCATGGTCCGCAGACGCCGGCCCTTGCTACTCTGTCCCTCAAAGTGTTTGGTTGTATTCAGGAAACTTCTTTGCTTTTGGTTTAGTCCAGTTGTGTTGACTTCCCCTGCATTGTGTGTTGTCCTTCCCTTCACCTAAGATAATTCTAGTCTACTATCTAGTGAGCAAATACCCTTTTCCCTCTCTCCCCACCCTCGTAACCACCAAAGAATGTTTTCTTCTGTGTTTAAACCTTTTCTTGAGTTCTTTATAATTGTGGTCTCATATAATATTTGTCCTTTTGCAAATGACTAATTTCACTCAGCATAATGCCTTCCAGATTCATCCGTTATGAGATGTTTCATGAATTCATCGTTGTTCTTTATCATTGTGTGTAGTATTCCATTGTGTGCATATACCATAATTTGTTTATCCATTCATCTGTTGATGGGCACCTTGGTTGTTTCCATCTTTTTGCTCTTGTAAACAGTGCTGCGATGAACAAGGATATACATATATCTGTTCGTGTAAAAGCTCTTATTTCTCTAGGATATATTCCAAGGAGTGGGATTGTTGCATCATATGGTAGTTCTATTTCTAGCTTTTTTTTTTCTTCAAGTTTTTTTTTTATTAACATTTATTGAGCTTCAAGTGAACGTTTACAAATCAAGTCAGACTGTCACATATAAGTTTATATACACCTTACTCCGTACTCCCACTTGCTCTCCCCCTAATGAGTCAGCCCTTCCAGTCTCTCCTTTCGTAACAATTTTGCCAGCTTCCAACTCACTCTATCCTCCCAGGAGATGCCAACACAGTCTCAAGTATCCACCTGATATAATTAGCTCACTCTTCATCAGCATCTCTCACCTACCCACTGTCCAGTCCCTTTCATGTCTGATGAGTTGTCTTCAGGAATGGTTCCTGTCCTGTGCCAACAGAAGGTTTGGGGACCATGACCGCCAGGATTCCTCTAGTCTCAGTCAGACCATTAAGTATGGTCTTTTTATGAGAATTTGGAGTCTGCATCCCACTGATCTCCTGTTCCCTCAGGGGTTCTCTGTTGTGCTCCCTGTCAGGGCAGTCATCGATTGTGGCCGGGCACCAACTAGTTCTTCTGGTCTCAGGATGATGTAGGTCTCTGGTTCATGTGGCCCTGTCTGTCTCTTGGGCTCTTAGTTATCGTGTGACCTTGGTGTTCTTCATTCTCCTTTGCTCCAGGTGGGTTGAGACCAATTGATGCATCTTAGATGGCCGCTTGTTAGCATTTAAGACCCCAGACGCCACATTTCAAAGTGGGATGCAGAATGTTTTCATAATAGAATTATTTTGCCAATTGACTTAGAAGTCCCCTTAAACCATGGTCCCCAAACCCCCGCCATTGCTCCGCTGACCTTTGAAGCATTCAGTTTATCCCGGAAACTTCTTTGCTTTTGGTCCAGTCCAGTTGAGCTGACCTTCCATGTATTGAGTACTGTCCTTCCCTTCACCTAAAGCAGTTCTTATCTACTAATTAATCAGTAAAAAACCCTCTCCTACCCTCCCTCCCTCCCCCCCTCGTAACCACAAAAGTATGTGTTCTTCTCAGTTTATACTATTTCTCAAGATCTTATAATAGTGGTCTTATACAATATTTGTCCTTTTGCCTCTAACTAATTTCGCTCAGCATAATGCCTTCCAGGTTCCTCCATGTTATGAAATGTTTGACAGATTCGTCATTGTTCTTTATTGATGCGTAGTATTCTATTTCTAGCTTTTTAAAGCTTTTTAAGGAAGTGCCAAATCGATTTCCAAAGTGGTTGTACCATTTTACATTCCCACGAGCAGTGTATAAGAGTTCCAGTCTCTCCACAACCTCTCCCACGTTTATTATATTGTGTTTTTTTTGGATTAATGCTACCCATGTTGGGGTGAGATAGATGGTATCTCACTGTAGTTTTGATTTGCATTTCTCTAATGGCTAATGATTGTGAGCATTTCCCCATGTACCTATTAGCTGCCTGAATGTCTTCTCTGGTGAAGTGCCTGTTCATATCCTCTGCCCATTTTTTCATTGGGTTATATGTCTTTTTGTTGTTGAGGTTTTGCAGTATTTTGTAGATTTTAGAGATTAAATGCTGATCGGATTTGTCATAGCTAAAAATTGTTTTCCAGTCTGTAGGTTGTCTTTTTCTCTTTTGTTGAAGCCTTTGGATGAGCATAAGTTTTTTATTTTTAGGAGCCTCCAGTTATCTAGTTTCTCTTCTGGTGTTTGTGCATTGTTAGTAATGTTTTGTATACTGTTTGTGCCATGTTTTAGGGCTCCTAGTGTTGTCCCTATTTTTTCTTCCATGACCTTTATAATTTTAGATTTTATAGTCAGGTCTTTGATCCATTTTGAGTTAGTTTTTGTGTATGGTGTGAGGTACGGGTCTTGTTTCATTTTTTTGCAGATGGATATCCAGTTATGCCAGTGCCATTTGCTAAAGAGACTGTCTTTTCCCCAGTTAATGGACTTTGGGCCTTTGTCAAATATCAGCTGCTCCTAAGTGGATGAGTTTGTGTCTGGATTCTTAATTCTGTTCCATTGGTCTATGTATCTGTTGTTGTACCAGTACCAGGCTGTTTTGACTATTGTGGCGGTATAATAGGTTCTAAAGTCAGGTAGTGTGAGGCTTCCCACTTTGTTCTTCTTTTTCAGTAATGCTTTACTTATCTGGGGCCTCTTCCCTTTCTGTATGAAGTTGGTGATTTTTTTCTCCATCTCATTAAAAAATGCCATTGGAATTTGGATTGGGATTGCATTGTGTCTATAGATCGTTTTAGGTAGAATAGACATTTTCACAATGTTGAGTCTTCCTATCCATGAGCAAGGTATGTTTTTCCAGTTATGTAGGTGTCTTGTGGTTTCTTGCAGTAGTGTCTTGTAGTTTTCTTTATATAGGTCTTTTACATCTCTGGTAAGATTTATTCCTAAGTATTTTGTCTTCTTGGGGGCTATTGTAAATGGTATTAATTTGGTGATTTCCTCTTCAATGTTCTCTCTGTTGGTGTAGAGGAATCCAACTGATTTTTGTATGTTTATGTTGTATCCTGATGCTTGGCTAAACCCTTCTATTAGTTTCAGTAGTTTTCTTGTGGATTCTTTAGGGTTTTCTGTCGCACCAGCTCTTGAGATCCCATTGTATGCATCTCTTTCCGACTCCACATCCAATGATGTCATGTTGGCAGCTTGAAATCAGCCATGTTGGGAGTATTAACACCATGGAAATCAGACATGCTCCAAATCAGGGCTCCCCTACTCCTATCCCCACCCTGGGTTCTGGCTTACCAAAAACCACTGTGTGAGGGCCAAATGAGAGCACATACTCCATGAACTCTAAAACCACCCACCACCGTAAAGGCCTAGTTGCTCTGCCACTACTTCATGACACCACCTCCCTCACCCACACCTGCCCTTCCTCCTCCTTGGAGCCTGTTCCTGATTCAGATAAGGCTGGGCCATTGCTGGTGATGCACAGAACTTTTTTTTTTTCTTCCAGATTCTCATGTTAACAGAATTTGGCTTTTAAAAAAGAACTCCGGTTTTTGTCTGTCCTTGTAAAGTCATATAATATATTGTAAAAAGTTTGAAAACATGGTGGATTTAAAAAGAGAAAGTAAGAATCACCCATAATTCCCACCTGGAAACAATCATTCTTAACATTCCAGACTTTTTTTCCCCATATATTTTTAAAATGGAATCATGTAGTACCACCTGATTTACAACCTGATTTTTTTCTACTAACAATATATCTTGAACAGTTTTCCCTGTCGTAATTTATTTGTAGTGATGATTATGTTTACAAATTACAAAGCAAGTCTCTGAATTCTGCAATACACTCCCCCAGTCTCCTTGGATCAGATCTTCCTTTTGTAAACTATAGCTGCCTCAAGAGAGGGTCCCCCAAATGAAAACTTCTTGAACCCACCCACCCCCCATTTCATTTTTAAGAAATGCCTAAGAGTTTTGTTGGGGTAGCAAAATAGTGGGCTGCACAAAGTATTATTTCCACTCTACCGTGAACATCTGGGAGACCCTGGTGATACAGCAGTTTGAATCCATGCGGTGCTCCTTGGAAACTCTATGGGGCAGTTCTACTCTGCCCTATAGGGTCGCTATGAATCAGAATCGACTCGACGGCAAACGAGTTTGGTTTTTGGTTTTGGTGAATGTCTGAATTCACCCTGGGGTATAAAGGACAACATTTGTTGTGACCAAATTGTACTAATCAAATAGAACAAAAAAGAGTCTGAACAGTTACTGGAAATAGACTTGAGGACATGAAACCGTGCCTTGTTAAGACACTTAAAGGCAGGGCTTCCAACAGGTTTGGTCTGGTTCACACCCCTGCTAAGAATCTGCATTTCTAACAAGGTACCAGAAACCCTGGTGCTCTAGTGGTTTTGAGCTACCACCACTAACCAAAAGGCCAGCAGTTCGGATCCACCAGGTGCTCCTTGGAAACCCTATGGGGGCAGTTCTGCTCTGTCCTCTAGGGTCACTATGAGTCGGAATCGACTCGACAGCAACGGGTTCGGTTTTGGTTTTGGTAACAAGGTACCAGGTGATGCTGCTGATTAGCGAGTAGGGCCCAATTCTGAGAGCCACTAGTAGAGCAGTGGTTCTCAAAACTTATTACACATAAGAATCACCTGGTGATCAGACGGAATCAGAATCTACATTTTAACAATTCAAACCAGTTCGAAGTCCTGCAAAAGTGATGGTAAGTACTGAGAACTCAGAACAGGTTTTGTATCTTATTAGCTTGGCTTCCGGCTCCTGGGACATGGCACCTCATACACAGACAGTTTCCTGATCGAAAGCCAACTGTCTTGCAAATACCTTGACATGCTTTCCAGTGACTTTCGTTGGGGAAGGCCTGACCAGAAAGCTCCTCCTCCATACCTGCCATCCTACCTGGATCCCTCTCCCACTTCCCCCACCCCACAGCTGGACCTTGAACTCTTAGACGCACCTGGAAAAGATTTGCTTCTCAACCTTGCCTACTGCCATTTTTTGCCTTAGATTCTTCTGCCTTTCTCTTTGGGAAAAGTTTGCAGAACTTCCTGACTTCAGATGGTTTGCATTTCATTACTGTCTGTTGCGTCTGGGTGGCAGTGTGCAGAGGGATTATTCTCTTTCTTCCCAGTGGTGAGGGAGGCAGAAGTTTTAAGATGCTTTTAAAATGGAGGCCAGTTATGCAGGAACTTGATCCTTGGGATATTCTTCTTAAACCAGACTGCTGCATTTTGTATGGCACATTGTAAACTGTCAGGAGTGCTTGTTAATTTAGCAGTTAATGACAGCCATGGAGAGTGTTTTTCTTGCCCCTGGAGAGATTTTAGACGCAGCTGGGGTAGATTTGCCACTATCAATTATGCACAGTTTTAAACAAGAAATGGCCGCAAGGAGCCTCTTTTTTTATTTAGAGGAGTCACAGCAGGAAGCGAACTGATGCTGCAGCTGCTCCCTGAGGGCAGGAGGAGTATGAGGTTTTAGAAGGAGGTTGAGATGTTTGGCCTTTATTTTTCAAATGGTACTCCTGTCAAGGTAGAAAATATATATCAAAAAACCAAACCCATTGCCATCGAGCCAATTCCAACTCATGGTAACCCTATAGGACAGAGTAGAACTGCCCCACAGAATTTCCAAGGAGTGCCTGGTGGATTGGAACTGCTGACCTTTTGGTTAGCAGCCCTAGCTCTTAACCACTGTGCCACCAGAGAGTTTCTGAAAATATATATCGTAGATTTAAAAAAATTCTGGCCAGGGTCTTTTCCAAACTCTAAGCAGACCCTGTGTCTAAATTTTGTCTGGCTTTGCTTTCTTGGAGTAATCTTTTATGATTGTGGTTATGGGATCCTTTGCAACCTGCACCTGCCATTTATGACTCCTCTCAGGAGGACCTGGGAACCGATCCCATTCGGTTGATGGGATGCTTCTCTGGGAGATGGAATTAGGTCTCCTGTGATGTCACAGGCGGTTCCCTCACTTACTCATCCACATTCCCCCATCTCTTACCATATGCCAGGCACGGGGGTTATGGCCTGAACAGGACAGTCCAGCTCCTGTGCTCTGACAGTTAACACCTAGTATACTCGGAGTTGTGAATCCTTCAACAGATGCGCCCCCGCAAAGTGGGGCCTTTATTTTTTTTTTGGTAGTCGAGGCATACTTCAGAGCCCTAGTGCACAGTAGTTAAGAGCTCAGCTGCTAACCAAAAGGCTGGCAGTTCAAATCCACCAGCCACTTCTTGGAAATTCTGTGGGTCAGTTCTGTTGTTGTTAGGTGCCATCGAGTCAGTTCTGACTCTCAGCAACCCTATGCACAACAAAACACTGCCTGGTCCTGTGCCATCCTTACAATCATTGTTATGCTTGAGCTCATTGTTGCAACCACTGTGTCAATCTACCTCATTGAGGGTCTTCCTCTTTTCCGCTGACCCCGTATTTTGCCAAGCACGATGTCCTTCTCCAGGGACTGATCCCTCCTGACAACATGTCCAAAGTATGTAAGACACAGTCTTGCCATCTTTGATTCTAAGGAGTATTCTGGTTGTGCTTCTTCCAAGACAGATTTGTTCATTCTTTTGGCAGTCCATGGTATATTCAATATTCTTTGCCAACACCACAATTCAAAGGTGTCAGTTCTTCTTTGATCTCCCTGATTCATTGTCCAGCTTTCACATGCATATGATGCGATTGAAAATACCATGGCTTGGGTCAGGTGCACCTTAGTCTTCAAGGAGAAAATCTTTGCTTTTCAACACTTTGAAGAGGTCCTTTGCAGCAGATTTGCCCAATGCAATGTGTCATTTGATTTCTTAACTGCTGCTTCCATGGGTGTGGATTGTGGATCCAAGTAAAATGAAATCCTTGACAACTTCAATCTTTTCTCTGTTTATCATGATGTTGCTCATTGGTCCAGTTGTGAGGTTTTTTGTTTTCTTTATGTTGAGGCGCAATCCATACTGAAGGCTGTGGTCTTTGATCTTCATTAGTAAGTGCTTCAGGTCCTCTTCACTTTCAGAAAGCAAGGTTATATCATCTGCGGAATGCAGGTTGTTAATGAGTCTTCCTCCAATTCTCATGCCCCATTAGTCTTCGTGTAGTCCAGCTTCTCAGATTATTTGCTCAGCATACAGATTGAATAGGTATGGTGAACATACACCTTTCCTGACTTTAAACCAATCAGTGTCCCCTTGTTCCGTCTGCACAACTGCCTCTTGATCTATGTACATTTTCCTCTTGAGCACAATTAAGTGTTCTGGAATTCAGATTCTTCACAATGTTATCCATAATTTGTTATGATCCACACAGTCGAATGCCTTTGCATAGTCAATGAAACAGAGGTAAATATCCTTCTGGTATTCTCTGCCTTGAGCCAGGATCCATCTGACATCAGCAATGATATCCCTGGTTCCATGTCCTCTTCTGAAACCAGTCTGAATTTCTGCCAGTTCCCTGTCGATATACTGCTGCAGCCGCTTTCGAATGATCTTCAGCAAAATTTTGCTTGTGTGTGATATTAATGATATTGTTCTATAATTTCCATGTTAGGTTAGATCACTTTTCTTGGGAATAGGCATAAATATGGATCTCTTCCAGTCAGTTGGCCAGGAAGCTGTCTTCCAAATTTTTTGGCACAGACGAGTGAGCACCAGCGCTGCATCCGTTTGTTGAAACATCTCAATTGATATTCCATCAGTTCCTGGAGCCTTGTTTTTCGCCAGTGTCTTCAGAGAAGCTTGGGCTTCTTCCTTCGGTACCATCAGTTCCTGATCATATGCTACTTCTTGAAATGGTTGGATATCGACTAATTCTTTTTGGTATAATGACTCTGTGTATTCCTTCCATCTTCTTTTGATGCTTCCTGTGTCGTTTAATTTTTCCCCATAGAATCCTTCACTATTGCAACTGAAGGCTTGAATTTTTTCTTCAGTGCTTTCAGCTTGAGAAACGCCGAGCGTGTTCTTCCCTTTTGTTTTTCTATCTCTAGCTCTTTGCACACGTTATTTTAATACTTTACTTTGTTTTCTCGTGCCACCCTTTGAAATCTTCTATTCAGTTCTTTTACTTCATCATTTCTTCCTTTTGCTTTAGCTGCTCGACGTTCTTGAGCAAGTTTCAGTCTCCTCTGACATCCATCTGTCCTGTACGGTCGCTATGAGTTGGAATCGACTCAACAGCAACAGGTAGGCATACTTCAAGGGTCCCTGGGTGGTGCAATCAGTTTGTTCTCAGCTATTAACCTAAAGGTCACCCAGTGGTGCCATGGAAGAAAGGTCTGGTGATCCACTTCCTTAAAGATTACAGCCAAGAAAACCCTACAGAGCAATTCTACTCTGTAACACATGGGATCACCGTGAGTTGGCATCAGCTCAATGGCAATGGGTTTGTTTGTTTGTTTTTAGGCACACTTCACTAGCACCTGCAATCTAGTCTCTCCAAAACTCCCTTTATTCCTCCCACTCTCTGTTCAGTTTCACTTTTCGTTCAGATCAGCTTACTCTAACAACTTGCCCATTCCTCACTGCCGTCCCCAAGTGTAGTCATCTCTAAACCCGGATGCTGCCTCTACTTTTAGATCACACGAAGGTCTTCTCCTCACAAATCTATAAAAAATAGATACTCCTGCTAGTTTCCCATTTGATAGTTTCTACGTAAAGTGTTTCATGACCTTGTTTTCAATCCCCATCATGTGTAAACACCCTCCCTCTTTCCACCCTGGTTTCCCCTTTTCCTTTTGTCTATATTTTTTGCCCCTTCCTGCCTTCTTATCTTTGCTTTTGGGCAAATAATGCCCTTTTGATCTCGTATAATTGATTGCTCTAAGGAGTACACTCCTCTTGGGTGTTCTAATTTATCTTATGGGGTTGTCTATTGTTTGGCTGAGAGATGGTCTTCAGGAATGGCTTCAGTTCCAGGTTAGAAAGGTGTCTTAGGGCCATAGTCTTGGGGGTTCCACCAGTCTCTGTCAGACCAGTAAGTCTGCTCTTTTTTGTGAATTTGATTTTTTGTTCATTAATATTTTATTGAAGATTTTTACATCTGCGTTCATGATACTGGTCTGTAGTTTTCTTAGAGAGTCTTTGTCTGGCTTTTGGTATCAGGGAAAGTCTGCCTCATAAAATAAGTTGTGAAGTATTCCCTCCTCTTATTTTTACAAGGTGTGTAGGACTGGCATTATAGTTTATATAAAATTAGTATTATCATATCATTCATATTTTTGTACACCCACTTATTTGTGTACATGTATGTGTATTCAGAACCTCATTATATTGTAAGTTTATTCTTACAGTGCCAGAGAACTCCCTGCCTCTGCCTTTGCCATAATGTCTAGTGACTACATTATATGCCTGCTCCTCACTTATCGACTGTCTCGTTATCTGTCATTTTGCATTTATAAAAGATCTCCTATCCAACTATTTCACACATCAGTGACATACATATAGTAGTAACAAATGCCAAGGTGTGAGGCAAGAGTAACGCTGGCTGTGATGGTTAAGGTTATGTGTCAGCTTGTCTGGGCCATGACTTTCAGTGGTTTGGCAGTTATGTAATGATATAATTTGGCAGTTATGTAATGATATGGTCATCCTCCATTTTTGTATAGTGCCAATTTTCACATAATGACCTGGTCTTTGGAACTTAACCATGTCAGTAATTGAGGAGTGGGTGTACTATTTTCTGTAAGGTTTTGCGTATTGTGGTGGTTTATTGGTTGAAATGAAGAGACCGACAAGGGCAGGCCCCTGCCTCTGGGCAGGTCTGAATGCCATATTATGGCCAGTGATTGTATATTCTGTCTTTCAAGATTACCACATCTAGCCATGGGCCTGGAGAGAATTCCAGCCCCCGATTTCTAGTGAGTCTTCCTTTGCTCTCCAAACAGAGCCTCAGGCAGTGTGGCCAGCCAGGGCATGATGAAGGAGGGCCAGAATATCCCAGCCATTGTTGGGTATCTGACACCAATGCCCTCAGTGACACAGTGTGAGCCCCTTGCCTCTCTGGGACTCAGTTTCCCCATATTGTACACTGAGCAGATTTGGATCAGAGAAGTGGTTTTCACCTTTGCTACACGTTACAGTCACTTGAGGAGCTTTTAAAAATCTCCATTCTGAGACTACACCCAGACCAATTAAATCAGAATTTTTGGGAGTGGGGCCCAAACCTTAGCATTCTTAAAGCTCTCCAAAACTAAAAAAATAATTCTGACTCATGGCAACCCCGATACTTTCAGTTAATAGCCAAGCACTCAGCAGTTTGTGCCACCAGGGCTACCATAAAATGCCCTAGATGGTTACAGTGTATAGCCAAGGGTGGAACAGCTGGATTAGATAGAGCCATGGTTCCCACACCTGCCTGAGCATAAGAATCACCTGGACTGCTGATTTAAAAATACAGCTCTTTCCCGGGAGGTTTGGCTTCATTAGCTCTGGGAGGGTTTCTGGAATCTGTATGCCAGACAGGTCTTCCAGATAATTCTTAACATCAGATAAATCTGGGAAACACTGGGTCAGAGCAGCACTTGTCCCAGTTTGATGTGTGTACAGATCACCACGGATCTCGTTAAGACGCAGATTCCAATCCAGTGGGCTGCGGCGGGTCTGCAGATCTGCTGCTGCTGGTCCAGGGACTCGGCTTTAATTACTGAGGCATCATACCCGTTGCTGTCCAGTCAATTCTGACTCATAGGGACCCTATAGGACAAAGTAGAACTGCCCCCATAGGGTTTCCAAGGAGTGGCTGGTGGATTCAAACTGCCTACCTTTTGGTTAACAGCCGTAGCTCTTAACCACTGAGCCATCAGGGCTCCTACCAAAGCATTAGAGGCCTTCAAAGGTAACGTCCACCTCCCCTTCAGAGGCATCTGTTGTTGTTAGTTGCCCTCAAGTGACCTCATGTGACAGAGGAGAACTGCCCCCACAGAGTTTTCTTGGCTGTATGAGTCTCAAATGACTCAACAGCAATGAGGTTGGTTTTTTTTTTTTTTTTTTATCTTTAAGGGAGCAGATCCCCAGGTCTTTCTCCCCTGGCGCCGCTGGGTGGGTTCGAACCATCCATTTTTCCAGTTAGCAACTGAGCACTTAACTGTTGCACCACCAGGGCTCCTCTTCTGAGGCACCTACCAGCCTGAAATTCTACAATCCCAAAGACAGTTCCCTCCCCTAGTGAGTCCTAGTACGTGATACCCGCACACACCAGAAAGGTCTCTGGCCAGCACAAGCCATGCTCTGATTTTCTATGCTTTCACCATTCTCCTTTCCTGGCAGTGTTGTGCGAGAGAAGCAGAAAACAAAAAACAGAGGTCTGGGGTATGCATGGGGCAGTATGTCTCAGCAGAGATGGTTGGCTCCCCAACACCACCCTGTCACCAGGCCCTCACATTGTGGTGCCATGAGTCTGGATTATCAGAAGCTTCTAGCGTGGAAGCACAGCTCCTCTCCAGCAAGGCTTTTCCCACCTATATGTTTCAAGTACCAATTTGGTGTCCTGTGCTTCTGATCTTGCCAGCCTTTCACAAACCATTCACTCGAATGATGACAAGCAGTCTTGATATGTTTGGTTAAAAATCTTTCAATTGGAGCTTGTTTGTTTATGAAGCAGCATCAATTATCAGGGATTTCCAAACTGGCTTCCTTTCTTTCTACTGGCGTTGGCATCCAGAGAGGCACTGTCAACCGCCAGCCATGGTGATAGCCGCATTTTAGTGTTGCTGTTGGGCCTCGCAAATAATGCGTTGTGGGGGGGCCCGCATGTTCAGAGTGTAAAGGATAAAAGCACACTGAAACACTTGCACTCCCTGTGTTTAGACACTCCCGATCTTGCATGTTTTATTTGGTGGCTGTTATTTTGCAGCACGTTGTGAATGGAAGTCATTATTGAGAACATGTACAGGAAAGAAGTGGATTTTCATGGCTCCCAGCCCCCCCAGGCTGTTGGGAAAACCATCATGCACACTTTGTGGAGGGGTGGCTGGAGCTTTTGTCAGGCACCAGTGAGGGGGTTCCTGGCAACTTGGCAGAAGCAACCCTCAGCGACCAGTGTGGGCAAAATGAGAAAGGGAAAAAGGAAGGAGTGTGGAAAGCTGGACTTGAAGGAGAATGAGCATTTGGTTCAGGGACTAACGGTTTTTGAAGCCACACGTTTTCTGGAAGTAAGTGGCATTAGAGAGACTAGATGTATTAGGTATCCTTTAGGTAATAGTTAAAGAGGAAGCCCAACTCAAATTGGCTTAAGGAAAAGAAGAGATGTATGTATTTATGCCAGTGAAACATTGAGGGGTTTCTTAGGCTGTGTTCTCTAGAAAAGCAAAACCAGTAAACTATATAAATATATATATATAGAGAGAGAGATTTATATCAAGGAAACGGCTCACATGATTGTAGAGGCTGGAACTCCCAAGTCCGTGGATCAGGATAGAGTCTTCTCCTAGTTCACGTAGCTGCAGAGGCTGGCGAACCCAAGATCAGCAGGTCAGAGAGCAGGGCTCTTGTTCACAGGCTGTGAAGATAGACGAATCCCAAGATCAGCAGGCAAGACCACAAGGCTTTTCTTGATTCATGTAGCTGCTGGGGCTGGCGACCCCAAGATTGGCAGGTCAGAGAGCAGGAGCTAGCAAAAGCCAGAACGTCCACTTATATTCAGATGCAGGCCACACGCCCAAGGAAAATCCCTTTCAGCTAATTAGCTACTCACAGCAGATTCCGTCATGGGGGTGATCACATATAAACACCGAGAATCATGGCCTAGCCAAGATGACACAATCTTAACCATCACAAGGGGTAAATGGCTTCAGGCACAGCTTGATCCAGGGCCCCAAGTGATGTCCCCCACCATCTCTCTGCTCTCTCCTGCTGGTCCTAGTCAACCTCGAACTTCCATTCCACCAGCTTAGCAGTCCCAGGAAAAACCAGGCTCCTTTCTCTACAGCAAACCCCAGGGCAGCCTCTCCTTGACCAAGTTTTGCATCCTAAACCAGCTTCAATAATACCAAGGCCAGAAGAAGCTGGGGCTCAGCTTAGCCACATGCAGACCTCTCCCCTGCCCAGCCTGGCAGTCAGGGGAGAGTTAGCTTCGACCAAGTCACAGGGATGATAGGGAGTAAGAATGATTGCCCAGAAGAAATTAAGAAAATCAACAGATGTCCACAAGCCAAAGGGAGCAGTGAGCGAGAAGACAGTGCACAGTATCTGGGGCAGCCCCAGTTTTGCTGTCTATTCACAGCCTGGGGCCTTTGACCTTGCTGCAGAACATGAGGCTTTGGTTCAGGTCAGTGATTTGTAACCATTTTTAAGAATCGGAAGTCCTTTGAGAATCCAATGAGAGGCATGGATACATCTACCCCAAAAAATCACACATTCTCACATGTAGGAAATAGCTTATACCTAATTTTCAGGGGTTCACTGGGCTGATCCACAGGGTCCCTTGTTCAGAATCCCTGGCTCAGTGTCCCCCAAGGCAGGGGAATCCAATCACCAGGGGAATACTGATCTCCCTGCAGTACCTCCTAACTCAGCACTGCAGGCGAGGGCATAGGCATCCCACAGTTAAAAGGCCCCCTAGGGAATCCTGATATGCTGGTACTTGGGAATAACCGTATGTCTAAGATCCCTGCCAACCCTGGTATTGTAGATTCATCCTCAACTCTACCAGTTAACAGAATTTTTGGCTGGGATGAAAAAAAGCCAGGCAGTTAAACTTAAGTAGAACACTAGGACTACCTTCCATTCATTCATTCCTTCACAAGTATTTCCTGAGCACTGGCTGGATGTCAGGACACTGGCTTGGAGCCTGTTATTGCTCTGGCTATAGCAGATGCCACCTGGGCCTGAGGGGCTGGTCCAAGGCCCTTGGGGACCAGTGTCCCATCAGGCTCACCAGAGCTTTGCCTCTTGGCAGCCTGCTGCACCAGTCCAGTGAATTCCAAGAATCATTCACTGACAGTGAGGGGATTCTTTTGTTCACTGACTTGGAGATGGCAGAGTGTCTTTCCTAAAAATGTTTCCATCCAGCTCATTTATGTATGTTCTTCTTACACTTTCCTAGAGATGTTTCTGGTCTGACTTTACTTACTTGAAAGTGACATCTAGACATTTTTTGGGTACACAAGGAGTGTTTGTTGTTATCCCCAGTAGAAATTACGCACATCAATCAGTGGTGATGACTTTATTAAATATAGTGTGTAAGTTCCATACAATGAATTGGTAAACACTGGAGCTTACTACAGGGCCTGGCACACAGCAGGCACTTAATAAATGTGTGAATGAGTGGATTAAAGGATGAATGAGTAAACAGTAAGTGAGCAGTACACTATTCCAGAAGTTGCTAAAAAATAATAACAAAAATTTTAAAAAACCAAGATGGTTTAGTACTAGAAGACAGGAGCATGAATTAGATCTGTAGGCAGGGGCTTGCTGGACACTTGGATCTCTGCCCCCCCACCCCACCCCTATCTTTCCCAACCAGAAAAGCATCGCCTTTTGACTATTCCATTTGTTCATACTTTGTCCTAAGTCAGGGCTTCTCAACCTCAGCACTGTTGACATTTTGGGCTGAGTAATTCTTTGACGTGGGGGTGTCCTGTGCACTGTAGGATATTTAGCAGCATCCTTGGCTTCTATCCACTAGATGCCAGTAGTCACCCCCACAATGTCACCAGACATTGCCAGATGTCTTCTTGGAGGTAAAATCAATCTTAATTTAGAACCACTCTCCTAAGGTTTTCTATGAAGAGAAGATTCCATTGCCGAAAGAAAAGGGGGAGTTAAGCCCCTTGAACTAGGGGGTTAGGAGATATATTCCCAGGTAATTCCAATCTCTATTTCCAAATTTTTAAGAGAAGGGAGTACTTTGTCTTTTTGGTTGGATTCTGAGATGGGCCTATTGACTTTGAGTGTCTTGCTCCCTTGGGCCCAGGACTCCTTTGTGAAAGAGAAAGTGAGAAAGCTGAGAAAAAACAATGCCATGTCTCCAAAAACGGCACAGGCAATCAAGGGTCTGAACTCCCAGGAAGAGTATCCAGTAACAATAATGCTATGTTTGAGCACCTAGTATGCTCAAATCCTGCATTAAGCTTGTGACATCCTTTATCTCATTAAATCTCCAACACTATCAAACTATTATTGTCCCCATTTTAGAGTTGAGGAAACTGAGTCTAAGAGAGGTTAGGTCAATAAGCAAGTCCATGGTAGAGGTGAGACTCGAACTCAAGTCTGTGTGACTCCAGAGAGCACACTATCCCCCTGCTCACCTGAACAACGTCTCTCAGGGAGTCCCACCCCTGGAATGTTGAGACCTGGGAAGCAGTCCTGGAATCAGGGCAGTGGAGAGCAGCCATGGCATAGAGCCCATCTCTGAGGTTTGGTACTGGGAGCTCGTGGGGGATGGCTCCTGATGGCTCCACCCACACATGGGGAGTGATGCCTGGTCTTAGGGTGATAAGAATCCAGCCTTTGGTTCTCTGACCACAGTGTTTGTTCTTTACCCATAGGGTGTTTTTCCTGAATGTACCATTAGATTCTGTCATCGAGCGGCTGACCCTAAGAAGAACAGATCCAGTCACGGGAGAAAGGTATGTGCCAGGTTCTTATGGTTGGCCAGGCCCAACCAGGGAGCCCTGTCTCTCTGGCTGGCTGGCTGGTGCCATGGCAGGTCTTCTCCAGGGCCAACACTGGTGACAATTGACAGAAGACTCTGGAAAGGGAGTTTATCAAACTTGCTCCTCTGGGTAGAGTCTGTTGACCCTCTTTGCCTAGAAGAGAAACTAGGAAATTAATACTCAGGGCTGTACAGTAATACATGGGTGAAATGTTCGCCCACACTCTCCCAGGGTCAACAGCATTGGCTCCGCATGTGAAATGGATGCATTGGGTGAGAGCCATCTGTATACTGCACTGGGCTTTTGCTCTTACCATGACGCATCCCAGGTACATCATCTATTTTGTTGGTACAAGGCTGCTTGTACCAGCACATCCCCGTGGGAAACACTTCACCTTTGAGCTTTTTCATAGTTGCAGGAAGTAAATTCTGACTTTTTTTCTACAGTCTGACCAAGTATAATTACTGCATTCATGTTCAGAATGCAAGTTAAAGTCCCCATAATTGCCAAGCAGTAGACTCTGCCATCCCTCCTGATAATCAGGGCCACATCTCCTTGGGACTCAGGAGTGGAGTAGGGTGAAGCAGGGAGGGCATTACCAGGACTTTTCTAAGGTCCAATCTGTCAACCTTCCTGCTGGGGACAGTCTTTAGCACATCCATGTCAAAGACCATGTCCTTCTTGTTGCCTTACCCTGGGCCCTCTCCCCACAGTGACTGTGACATTTACTGTCATCTCCGCTCATATTTGTTGTTATGACTTGTGTTGTGTTCCCCTCCTGCATTTGACCATAATGTCAATAAGGACAGAGTCAACATCTGTCTTGCTTAACATGCCTTGTCAGCAACAGATATAATAGCAGACATATAGCAGATGCTTAGTAAGTATTATTTGGAAGAAAGAGAGAAAGGAAGGGAAGGAAAGAATGAAGGAATTTGGCGCTTAGTATGTTCCGCCCTCCTCCTGTCACTGATCTATATCCCTCTCCTCTGGGCAGAGACCATATCTTGAGTTTCTCTGTTGCCCAGGGCCCAGCCCAAGGCGTGCACGCAGCTGGTGCATGGTAAATGTTTGTTTTTGATAATGGCGATGACCAGGGTACACCAACTAGGCCAGCAAGAGAACAGAGTGTCCCTTTCTTCCCTGCCCTCTGGGCTGGTCTGTGGGTCACCCGTTTCCCCTCATCTCTCATAGGTACCACCTCATGTACAAGCCACCCCCAACCATGGAGATCCAGGCCCGTCT
Organism: Elephas maximus indicus; assembly: GCF_024166365.1. NCBI lineage: Eukaryota > Metazoa > Chordata > Mammalia > Proboscidea > Elephantidae > Elephas > Elephas maximus. Next base: position 83,747,501 of record NC_064827.1, on the reverse strand, counting down.
CCTGCAGAACCCAAAGGATGCTGAAGAGCAGGTCAAGCTCAAAATGGATCTGTTCTACCGGAATTCTGCTGACCTGGAGGGGTTCTATACACGGGCCATCACCATCAATGGGGACCAGGACCCATACACTGTCTTTGAATACATAGAGAGTGGGATCATTAATCCCCTGCCCAAGAAAGTCCCCTGATGGGTACAGAGCAAGGAGCATCCACAGGGAAAAAACATTAACCTCTCAACCCCATCCCGTAGTGCCAGGAGTGACCACCAGAGGGTCAGTCCCCTCCTCCAATGATTTCCCCTTCCCTTTGTAACAGTCCTTATTAGGTAAACACATGTTTCCTCATCGATAGAAGAGGACACTGAGGCCCCCAACTTTCTGGAAAGCTCTACCAAGCCAATAAAGAGTGTGGTGTGCAGTCTTGTGTGTCCTGAAGGTGATGTGGCTAGAAAATGGACTTGTTTAGGGGTCTGGGAACACAAGACAGGGGTATACCAGGGAAGAAGTGAAGTAGAGGGCAGCAGGCTGGGCCTCTGGAGTCAGACCTGGGATGGGTCCTGGCTCCAGCACCAATGCGCTGTGCGCCCTTGGAGAAGGTGCTTAGAGCCTCAGAGCCTCTCTTTTCTCACAGCCAAGTGGGGTAATATTACTACCTTACAGGGTTGCTGTGGGATTAACTGAGGTAATGCAGATAAAGTTCTTAGCACAGTGCCTGGCACACAGTAAGGTCTCAATAGACACAGCTTCAATAAACACAGCTTCAAAAAGGCAACCGTCTCTTGCACAGCGCTGTCCGGTAGAACTCTGCAGTGATACAGGCTCGGTATCTGCGCTGTGCAACGTGGCAGCACTGGCTACATGTGGCTGGTACAACTGAGGAGCTGAATTTAAAATTTTAATTTTCACTAATTTAAATTTCAATAGCCACATGGCTAAGTATTGGGCAGTTCTAGGCAGACTTGGCTGTTTCCTACAACTTGCTAAAGCCCCTTAGAAGGCCTTCCTTTAGGTCCCACTGAGTGGGGAGAAATAACATCTCTGAAGTCTGCAAAACCCGCAGTACCCCCCAGGAATGAACGCCAGAAGGACAGTCCCCTCCTCTCATTATTTCCTTATACCTTTGTAACAGTCCTGGTTAAGTAGGTACAGAAGAGAACACTGAGGCCCTTGAGGTAAGTTACTTACCTAAGCTCAAATGGATCCAAGGCTAGACCTGAACCTGGTGCTCTGGGCACCACCAGTGCTCTCTGCCTGTGGGGCCTCAGCAGGCCAAGCCAGGCTGGGCCCGGAAGAGGGGTGCTAGCCTCTGGGCTCTGGGAAGCTTGAGGACTCCTAGGCCTGATGGCTAAAACCTCTTCTAGCCTGGTGTGGTCCAGAGCCCCTCCAGCAAAAATCTAGCCCTGGTATTGGCCATGGTAGCCAGTGACATTGCCAGCCAGGAGCTGGTGTGTGCTGAGCCAGCTGCTTGGGCTCTACCCTCCCTGCTTCTGGCCTTGGTCACATGCAGGTTGAACCCAGGCCTGCTCCAGCTTGGCCTTAGTGTCCACCATATCATCCAGGGCCAGGCCCTCTCTCCAGAGGCAGTGTCCTGCCCTCTGTTCCTCTACTCTGCCTGACAGCTCAGCCCTCAGCCTTCTCTCCCTGCCCTGCAGAGGCTCTTGGTGCCACTGGCTGAAACTCTATCAGGGGCCTCCTCAGCCTAGGTACCAGCTCTTCCACTACAACCCTCCACCCCCATGGACCAGGGAGGAGGGTGTCTACCCTGAAACTTCACCCTGGCAATGCGTACCTGCCCAGTAAGCTCCATTCACCCCCAGGAGGGCCCTCAATTACATGTCCAGGTTGCAAACACTTCGTTGAGTTCATCAACACTGTGTGGATGGAACTCTGCCCACTTGCACTCCAGGATCCCTAGATGAAAGGAGACAGCAAACAGGTAATGTGGCCAGCCCTAGCCTGGCTGGGGACACTTCTCTTACCCGGCCCCTCACCCTGTTCCTGTCATTCTGGGTACCAGAGAATGTGGTCTCACTTAACCGGCACCCTCAGTGAAGCATCGTTTGGGTGTAAATCCTTGGACGAAGACATCATGTTGTTGATGTTACTAGCTGCCTTCAAGTAGCCCCCCGACTCATGGTTACCCCATTTGTTACAGAGTAGAACTGAGCTCCATAGGATTTTCTTGACTGTAATCTTTATGGAAGCAGATCACCAACCAAGCCTTTCTTCTGTGTTGCCACTGGGTGGGTTTGAACCTTCACCCTTTTGGTTGGTGGCCCAGTGCAAACCATTTGCGCCACCCAGGGACCTTTAGTTAGCGCACTGATGGTCACTCAGTCGAGGCAGGCAGGCATTCGGGCGACCCACTCTCTGGGGCTACCTGCACCATTATTTCTCCTCTTCCACCACCTCCCCCAGAGCAGTTACCGTTTGTTGGGTGCCCCCTGTGTGCCAGGTCTGTGCTAAGCTTGTTAGGCATACTCCTCTCTGAGGCAGGGTAGTGTTGTGCCAAGAGCATGGGCTGTAGAGCCAGTCCGCATGCCACTTACCAGCTGTGTGACATTGGGCTACTTTACCTCCCTGGGTCCTTATAAAATAATGCAAACAAAATAGTAAGTTAATACCTATAAAAAAGGCTGTAAACAGAGCATGGCACACAGTAAGTCCTCAATAAATGCAGTTATTATTAATCTTCTAATTGTCACAATTCCCGGGAGGTCAGTGCTGTTTTTATCCCTAGATGAGGAAATTGAAGCTCAGAGAAGTTAAATAAATCACCCAAGGCCACAGTAAGTGCTGAGAGGGAAGGCTGGACACACATCCACCAGGTCAGCTCCGAACTCCAGGTAAGGATGGTGCTATCGCTGTCACCGAGGACATGATCCTGGTTTGCAGGGCCGGTGTTTCCCCGCAGCCTAGCATAGTGGAGCGGCCCCGCACCTTCCATTCCTCTTCCTCACAGCCAGCCTGTCAGTTGCGCTCGGCAGACACCAGGCAGTGAGCTTTCATTGATATGCGCTCGGTGCACGCGGGTCATGGTTGGCCCTTTCGGAAGTGCCGCGAGCAGACAGGTTAGCCCAACATGCTCCTACTCTTGTAGATTGCTCCCTGGGAAACCAGGCGAGCAAAGGGCGTTCAGTGAATCACGGCCAACACAGCCCCTCCTGTCACTTTGCATTGCAAAGCTGCTCTGCACTTAGCGCTGAGGAGGCGGGAACGCATTAGGTTCTTCTCATTGGAGCCCTCAGCTTGCAGCCTAATTGGGCGGCTTGGCTGGTGTTTATTAGCCCCCAGTTCCAGCCCGGTGATGGTGGGCTGGGGGCTGCCTAGTCCAGAGATGCCCACTCCTGTTCCTGGAGGGCAAAGCTCCTATTCATTTCCAGATTGACGTTTAGCAGTGAGGTTTGATTAATGTTAGTTGCAAGAGAACAAATCGTTTCCAACGTTGTCAGCATTTGCTCCAAAGCTCATTTTCAACCTCTTTTAACACAAGTTGTCACCACAAACCCCTTCGGTCAGCTCTCAGGACGTCACCTGCTTATGTCTGTGTTTATGCTGTTCCCCTCTCTTCCCTGGTCCCCTCACAGTGGGAACTCCAGATGGTTTCAGAGGCACCTTTGGGGTGTCTGTCCAGGAGCCATAGGCTCTCAGAGCTGTGACCCCGACATCCTGCAGCCGCCACGGGTGTATTTACTGTGGGACCCTGTGCCCTGGCTGCAACTGATTAGACCAGAGGGCGCTGTGACCTATGCTGGGCCAATCAGCTTCTCTCTCGCAGGAAACTGTAGCGGACTGAGGGCAGCTGGTCAGTCTCTTCTTGCAGGAACACGAGGACGTTCGGGATCTGCCTGACGTGGACAGCGCAGAACAACGAAAATTAACCTGGCCCAATTTTTTTTTAAAGGGAAAGTGAAGCAGGCACGTTCCTACTTTATCCATTCTACAAGTCTTTATTGAGGGCCTGCTCTGTGCCAAAGGAGCCCTGGTGGTGCAATGGTTAAGCACTCGGCTGCTAACCAAAAGGTCAGCGATTTGAACCCCCCAGCCACTCCTCGGGAGAAAGATGTGGCAGTCTGCTTCCATAAAGATTTACAGCTTTGGAAACCCTATGGGGCAGTTCTCCTCTGTCCTGTAGCATTACTGAGTCAGAATCGACTCAACGGCAACGGGCTAGTTTAGTTAGCTCTGTGCTGGCACCATGAAAGGCACTGGGAATATAGCAGAGAAAAAAAGAAAAAGGACATAAATCCCTGCCCTCATGAGGCTTACATTTTATAATGCAGATGGCAGAAATGAGAAAGACTGAAAGAGAGAGGGAGAGTCTTGGTTTTGATGGTTCCTGGACCCCATCTCTGCCTTGGGTCCCTTGAAACATCCCTATATCTATCCAACATGCTCCCTTTTTTGCCCAGGGGTATAGACAAGGTCGTTTGTGAGCACAGTGTGGTTAGACTAGTCTGGAGGTGGGCCCAGGGGCCATGGGAGCAGGTGGGAGGGAATTAAATGAGGCCGGGACTCCTGAGGGTCCTCCCGGGGGAGTGACACAGGAGCTGAGTTTTGAAGCACATCTGAGAGTTCAGAGGCATAAAAAACATGACACATTCCATGACCATGGAGCGTGCTTCCAATTTTAAATATAAAAATATCTTTTATTATAGATATTTTTATTATCAAGATACATATACATATACTTATAAAAATTCAAATAGGATAACATAAGTACATTAAATAGGAAGTGAAATGCCCATCCCCACCCCAATAAAAGCCTAACTTTCCATTCCCCAGAGAAAACCACAGTTAGAAGTCTGGTGTGTCCGTTGCTGTGGATGGCTAGATGGGTGGATGGTGGGATGAGAATGAACACAGATGGGATTGTATTGCATATACTGCTCTGCAGCCTGCTTTTTGGAGTCCCTGGGTGGCACAAATAGTTCATGAGCTCAGTTGCTAACCAAAAAGTTGGAAATCCATGCCCCCCAGAGGCACCTAGGAAGAAAGGCCTGGCTACCTACTTCTGAGGAATCAGCCATTGAAAACCCTATGGAGCAGTTCTACTCTGACATACCTGGAGTTGCTCTGAGTTGGAGTCTACCTGATGGCAACTGGTATGTACATAATGTGCTTTTTTATTCAACCATGTAGTGTAGTCACCGTTCCATCTCAAAACATATAGATTAAAACTATCTACATTTTTGCTTTGCTTTAGCCTTGCTTCTTGCAGGCTATGAGCCTAGGGGGTGGACCCCACTTGTTCTCATTACCACATTACCCATGTCGAGGAAACTGATAATTCAGTAGCTGAAGCCTCAGGCATTTAAAAAGGTCCCGTGTCTAGTCTTAATCAGAAGAAATTAAAGCCACTATTAAAACTGTTCCTATAAATAAAATGTTCTTTTTGCTGATGAATGCAACACAATTCTTCAATTTGTCATTTCTGAAATAGTAGACCATATAATTGTCTGATTCAAAATGGCCAATACTAGTCCATTTCAGCTCAGTAATGCCTAGGATATCGATCTTTATGCATGTCTATCCTGAAGTGGAACACTGTCAGTGACAGAATAATATCATATGCCTACAAGGAAGACGAGTTAATATGGCTATTATTCAAATTTACACACCGACCAATGCCAAAGATGAGGAAATTGAAGATTTTTACCAACTACTGCAGTCTGAAATTGATCAAACATGGAATCAAGATGCATTGATAATTACTGGTGATTGGAATGTAAAAGTTGGAAACAAAGACGGATCTGTAGTTGGAAAATATGACCTTGGTGATAGAAAGGATGTGGAAGATTGCATGATAGAATTTTGCAAGACCAACAACTTATTCATTGCACATACCTTTTTTCAACAACATAAATGGTGACTATACACGTGGACCTCAATGGATGGAAAACACAGGAATCATATCAACTACATCTATGAAAAGAGACGATGGAAAATCTCAATATCATCAGTCAGAACAAGGCCAGGGGCCATCTGTGGAACAGAACATCAGTTGCTCATATGCAAGTTCAAGTTGAAGCTGAAGAAAATTAAAACAAGTTTGTGAGAACCAAAATGTAACCTTGAGTATATCCCACCTGAATTTGGAGACCATTTCAAGAGTAGATTTGACACACTGAACACTAAGGACCAAAGACCAGAGGAGTTGTGGAATGCCATCAAGGACATCATACATGAAGATAGCAAAAGGTCATTAAAAAGACAAGAAAGAAAGACCAAAATGGATATCAGAAGAGACTCTGAAACTTACTCTTGAATGTAGAATAGCTAAAGCCAATGGAAGAAATGATGAAGTAAAAGAGCTGAACAGAAGATTTCAAAGGGTGGCTCGAGAAGACAAAGTAAAGTATTATAATGAAATGTGCAAAGACCTGGAGTTAGAAAACCAAGAACACGCTTGGCATTTGTCAAGCTGAAAGAAATGAAGAAAAAACTCAAGCCTCGAGTTGCAATCTTGAAGGATTCTATGGGAAGAATATTAAATGACACAGGAAGCATCAAAAGAAGATGGAAGGAATACAGAGTTAGTATACCAAAAAGAATCGTTTGACATTCATTCAACCATTTCAGTAGGTAGCATATGATCAATAACTGATGGTACTGAAGGAAGATGTCCAAGCTGCACTGAAGGCATTGGTGAAAAACAAGTCTCCAGGAACTGACGGAATACCAATTGAGATGTTTCAACAAATGGAAGCTACACTGGAGGTGCTCACTCATCTATGCAAAGAAATTTGGAAGACAGCTACCTGGCCAAATGGCTGGAAAAAATCCATATTCATGCCCATTCCAAAGAAAGGTGATCCAACAGAAAGAGCAAATTATGGAACAATATCATTAATATCACACACAAATAAAATTTTGTTGAAGATAATTCAAAAGCAGTTTCAGCAGTACGCTGACAAGAAAAAAAAATTTTTTTTTTTTTTTTTACAAGGAACTGCCAGAAATTCTAGCCAGATTCAGAAAAGGGCATGGTACAAGAGATATCATTGCTGATGTCAGATGGATCTTGGTTGAAAGCAGAGAATAGCAGAAAGATGTTTACTTGACTTTTATTGACCATGCGGAGGCATTGGACTGTGTGGATCATAACAAGTTATGGACAACTTTGCAAAGAATGAGAATTCTGGAACACTTAACTGTGCTCATGCAGAACCTGTACATAGACCAAGAGGCAGTTGTTCGAACAGAGCAAGGGGATACTGCATAGTTTAAAATCAGTAAAGGTGTGTGTCAGGGTTGTATGTTTTCACCATATTTACTCAGTCTGCTGGGCAAATAATCCAAGAAGCTGGGAGACTCATTAACAACCTGCAATATGTAGATGACACAACCTTGCTTGCTGAAATTGAAGAGGACTTGAAGCACTAAATGATGAAGATCAAAGACTACAGCCTTCAGTATGGATTACAAGTCAACATAAAGAAAACAAAAATCCTCACGAGTAGACCAATAAGTAACATCATGATAAATGGAGAAAAGTTTGAAGTTGTCAAAGATCTTGTTTTACTTGGATCCACAATCAATGCCCATGGAAGCAGCAGTCAAGAAATCAAATGACATAATGCACTGGGCAGATCTGCTGCAAAAGACCTCTTTAAAGTATTAAAAAGCAAAGGCGTCACTTTGAAGGCTAAGGTGTGCCTGACTCAATCCATGGTATTTTCATTCACCTCATATGCAAGTGAAAGCTGAACAGTGAATAAAGAAGACCAAAGAATTGATACCTTTGAATTAAGGTTTTGGTGAAGAATATTGAATATACCATGGACTGCCAGAAGAATGAACAAATCTGTCCTGGAAGAAATACAGCCAGAGTGCCAGTCCCAGGAGAACGAGATATGCTTGGTAAGGTAGAGGGTCAGTGAAAAAGAGAAAGGCCCTCAACAAGATGGATTGACACAGTGACTGCAACAATGGGCTTAGACATAACAATGATTGTGAGTGTGGTACAGGACCAGGCAGTATTTCGTTCTGTTGTACATACAGTTGCTGAATCGGAACCGACTTGATGGCGCCTAACAACGACATAAATAAAATAAGAAAGGTGAGTTAATGAATATTTCAGTTCTCAGGTTCATTCCTTCCAAAAATAATAACTGAGCATCTACTCTTGCATGAAGTCCAGGGATATAGCAGTGATAAGACAGACAAGGCCCTGCACTGTGGCCAGGAATCAAGCTGACTCCACTTTACACTTGTCTTTGAGCACAAAGGTTCACGTGGTCTGGATCTAGATGCCAAGGTGTGAAAGCACCAGGACCCCCAGGAACCCTGCTAATGCCCTAAGACCTAGCAACAAAACTAGCAAAAGAGCTTGCTCTTCTTTAGCAAAACAGTTTCCTAATTTTGTTTACCAGCAGCCCAGGAACATCACACAAGCTACTTACCCCAGTCTGGTCATTCCTTTCCCCATGCAAGAAGGCTGAGCTCAAGACTCACAGCCGTTGCTCCTGCTTAACTATAGACTGTTTTCAGTGATGTCCAAGTGAAGAAGTCCAGTTCTTCCCACTGAGTTCATATTTCCCTTACAAATCTCTTCCTACTGATCCTGGGTCCAGAGGCCAGAATGAGGACACTGACATCTCACTGACATGTAAGTAGCCAGTGGGGCACCCAGCTCAGCTATTCTCAGAACCAACAGGACACTCCACTGATGTCCAGATGCAGGGGAAGCACAAAAAATGTGAACCTGTTCACAGGCCCAGGAAGGAGGTGAGTCTGTTCACTGAACCTGCTTATGTCAGTTTCGTGGAGAGGTTGTAGCTGGAGATACGCAAGAGTTAGCATCTCTTTATGCTCTCTACAAAGCCTATAATACACTTATCATAGAATTCACCCATTTAAAGTATACAACTCAGTGGTTTTAGGATATTCACAGGGCTGTGCAACCATCACCGGTATATAATTTTATCATCACCCCAAAAGAAACCTCATACCTATTAGCAGTAGCTCCTCATTTCCCCCTTTCCTGCCCCAACCACTATCTACTCTCTGTCTATAGATTTGCCTATTCTGGACATTTCATATGAATGGAATCATACAGTATGTGGCCTTTGTGACTGGCTTCTTTGACTTAGCATAATGTTTTCAAGGTTCATCCACACTGCAGCATGAATCAGTACTTCATTCCTTTTTATGGCTGTATAGTATTCCATTGCATGGATCCAGCCCATTTTATTCATTAGTTGATAGACATTTGATGGACAAAGTGGATTGTTTCCACTTTTTGAGATGTCGTGAATAATGCTGCTACGAACATTCTTGTATAAATTTCTGTGTGCACGTATTATGTTTTCATTTTTCTTGGCTATATACCTAGAAGTGGAATTGCTGGGTCATGTGGTAACACTGTTTAACCTTTTGAGGAACTGCCCGTTTCCCAAAACAGCTGCACCATATTCCATTTCCAGCAGCAGTAAATGAGGGTTCTTATTTCTCCAAATCCTCTCCAATGCTTGTTCCTATCTGACTTAAAATTGTTTTTGTTTTATTGTGGTGAAAATATACATAAGAAAACATACACCATCTCAACATTTTCTACATGTACGATTTAGTAACATTGATTACGTTCTTCAAGTTGTACAACCATTTTCCTTTGCCAAATAATTCTACCACCAATAACAAACTCGATGCCCCCTAAGCAAAAACTCCCTTCCCTGACTTTCTGATGACAGCCATCCTAGTGGGTGTGAAGTGGTACTTCATTGTGGTTTTGGTGTGTATTTCCCTGGCGACTAATGATGGTAAGCATCTTTTCGTGTGCTATGTCCTTAGGGAAATACCCATCCAAATTCTTTGCCCATTTTTAAAATTGGGTTACTTGTCTTTTTATTATTGAGTAGTAAGAGTTCTTTATATATTCTCAATACAAGCCCTTCGTCAGCTATATGATTTGCAAATACTGTCTCCCATTCTGTAGATTTCTCGTCACTTTCTTGATGGTATTGTTTGTAGCAGAAAGGTGTGAATTTTGATGAAGTCCAACTTATCTATCTTTTCTTTGATTGCTTATGCTTTTGGTGTCGTGTTGAAGAAGGCCTTGCCTAACTCAAGATCACAAAGATTTACTCCAAAAATTTTCTTCTAAGAGTTTTATGATTTTAGCTCTGATATTTAGGTGTATGGTCCATTTTCAGTTAATTTTTGTATATGGTGTGAGAATGGAGTTCAACTTCATTCTTTTGCGTTCTATCCACTTTTAGGTATGTAAATTTTGACTCTAGGCAGCCTCTTGGGAAGCCTCTTTCTCTAGGGCCATGATCTAGCATGTAAGAATCATCTGGGATACTTGTTAGTAAAGATTCCTGGGCTTCAGCCCCAGAGATTCTGATTCGACAAGTTTGGGGCAGAGCCTGGAAATCTGTGTTTGTTGCAAACCCCCTAGTGTTGATGGAAGTGGTCCGTGGTCCTGAGTTTTTAGGATCACTGCATATAAATTTGAAGGTAACTGAAGACTTCCAAAACCCTAAAAATCATGAATAAAATATGAAAAAATAAACACATGTTCTAAAATTATAACTAAGCTAACAAGAAAAAGTAGAAATAGAAATCAAATATGACAGGAAATCATGAATCCAGAGATGTGTGAGGGCTGAAGCTGAGCTGCCCAAGAAGCATCTGCTGGCCCCTGGTGGCCAAGAGCTTCAGCTGAAACAGTCCACGCATGGGAGACTGGAGACAAAGTAGAGTCCCGGCAAGGTATAAAGAGGGACCAGGAAGAAAGATTTGTAACGTATATAATCAAACAGGATTTGTGCCCAGAATGAAGGAATAAACAACTCCTAAATATTACTAAAGGAGTTCCTGGGTGGCACATATGGTTAAGTACTTGGTTACTAACCAAAAGATTGGCGATTTGAATCCACCCAGAGGCCCTAGGAAGAAAGGCCTGGTGATCTACTTCTGAAAGATCATAGCCAGTGAAAACCCTATGCATAGTTCTACTTTGCAACACTTGGGGTCACCATGAGTCAGAATCAATTTGACGGCAACTGGTTTGTTGGTTTGTTTTTAAATATTACTAAAACACAAGCAACCTAATAGAAAAATGGAAACAGCTGTGAACAAATATTTAACAGAAGAAAACAAGAACGGGCAATTCAATACATGAAAATATACTTAACCTCATTAGTAATAAAAAAAAAGCAATTTAATACCTCAATAACCTAGCCCTACACACCCATCAGAATGGCTAAATTTTAGAAAACCAACAATACCAAGTGTTAGAAAGAATATAGAGTACCTGGAACTCTTGTACTTTGCTGGGGAAAGTGTAAATTGGTTTAACCACTTTGGAAAACTGTTAGGCAGTTTTCTACTAATACTAAACATATGCCTACCCTTTGACCTGGCAACTCCTCTGCTAGGTATATACCAAGAGAAATGAGTGCAAATAATACTGTATGTTTCCATTTATGTATAATTCACAAACAGGCAAAACTAATCACTACTAATTGTTCTTGTTGTTAGGTGCCACTGAGTTGGTTCCAAATCATGTTGTTAGGTGTGCCATTGAGTCGGTTCCGACTCATAGCGACCCTATGCACAACAGAATGAAACACTGCCCAGTCCTGAGCCATCATTACAGTCGTTGTTATGCTTGAGCTCATTGTTGCAGCCACTGTGTCAATCCACCTTGTTGAGGGTCTTCCTCTTTTCCTCTGACCCTGTACTCTGCCAAGCATGATGTCCTTCTCCAGGGACTGATCCCTCCTGACAACATGTCCAAAGTATGTAAGACGCAGTCTCGCCATCCTTGCTTCTAAGGAGCATTCTGGTTGTACTTCTTCCAGGACAGATTTGTTTGTTCTTTTGGCAGTCCATGGTATATTCAATATTCTTCGCCAACGCCACAATTCAAAGGCGTCAATTCTTCTTCAGTCTTCTTTATTCATTGTCCAGCTTTCATATGCATATGATGCAATTGGAAATACCACGGCTTGGATCAGGCACACCTTACTCTTCAAGGTGACATCTTTGCTCTTCAATGCTATAAAGAGGTCCTTTGCAGCAGATTTACCCAATGCAATGCGTCTTTTGATTTCTTGACTGCTGCTTCCATGGCTGTTGATTGTGGATCCAAGTAAAATGACAACTGCAATCTTTTCTCTGTTTATCATGATGTTGCTCATTGGTGCAGTTGTAAGGATTTTTGTTTTCTTTATGTTGAGGTGCAATCCATACTGAAGGCTGTGGTCTTTGATCTTCATTAGTAAGTGCTTCCAGTCCTCTTCACTTTCAGCAAGCAAGGTTGTGTCATCTGCATAACGCAGGTTGTTAATGAGTCTTCCTCCAATCCTGATGCCCCATTCTTCTTCATATAGTCCAGCTTCTCATATTATTTGCTCAGCACAGAGATTGAATGGGTATTGTGAAAGAAAACAACCCTGACGCACACCTTTCCTGACGTTAAACCAATCAGTATCCCCTTGTTCTGTCCGAACAACTGCCTCTTGATCTATGTACAGGTTCCTTGTGAGCACAATTAAGTGTTCTGGAATTCTGATTCTTCGCAATGTTATCCATAATTTGTTATGATCCACACAGTCGAATGCCTTTGCATAGTCAATAAAACAGAGGTAAACATCCTTCCGGTATTCTCTGCTTTCAGCCAGGATCCATCTGACATCAGCAATGATATCCCTGGTTCCACGTCCTCTTCTGAAACCGGCCTGAATTTATGGCAGTTCCCTGTCGATACACTGCTGCAGCCGTTTTTTAATGATCTTCAGCAAAATTTTGCTTGCGTGTGATATTAATGATATTGTTCTATAATTTCCACATTCAGTTGGATCACCTTTCTTGGGACTAGGCATGAATATGGATCTCTTCCAGTCAGTTGGCCAGGAAGCTGTCTTCCATATTTCTTGGCATAGACGAGTGAGCACCTCCAGTGCTGCATCTGTTTGTTGAAACATCTCAATTGATATTCCATCAATTCCTGGAGCCTTGTTTTTCACCAATGCCTTCAGAGCAGCTTGAACTTCTTCCTTCAGTACCATCGGTTCCTGATCATATGCCACCTCTTGAAATGGTTGAATATCAACTAATTCTTTTTGGTATAGTGACTCTGTTTATTCCTTCCATGTTCTTTTGATGCTTCCCGTGTCGTTTAATATTTTCCCCATACAATCTTTCACTATTGCAACTTGAGGCTTGACTTTTTTCTTCTGTTCTTTCAGCTTGAGAAACGCTGACCGTGTTCTTCCCTGTTGGTTTTCCATCTGCAGCCCTTTGCACATGTCTTTATAATACTTTGTATTTTACTTCATCAATTTTTCCTGTTGCTTTAGCTGCTTGACGTTCGAGAGCAAGTTTCAGAGTCTCCTCTGACATCCATCTTGGTCTTTTCTTTCCTGCCTTTTCAATGACTTCTTGCTTTCTTCATGTATGATGTCCTTGATGTCATTCCACAACTTGTCTGCTCTTTGGTCACTAGTGTTCAATGAGTCAAGTCTATTCTTCAGATGGTCTCTAAATTCAGGTGGGATATACTCAAGGTCATGTTTTGGCTCTCGTGGACTTGCTCTGATTTTCTTCAGTTTCAGCTTGAACTTGCATATGAGCAATTGATGGTCTGTTCCACAGTCAGCCCCTGGCCTTGTTCTGACTGATGATATTGAGCTTTTCCACCGTCTCTTTCCACAGATGTAGTCAATTTGATTTCTGTGTGTTCCATCTGGCGAGGTCCATGTGTATAGTTGCTGTTTGTGTTGGTGAAAGAAGGTATTTGCAATGAAGAAGTCGTTGGTCTTGCAGAATTCTATCATTCCACCTCCAGCATTGTTTCTATCACCAAGGCCATATTTTCCAACTACTGATCCTTCTTCTTTGTTTCCAACTTTCGAATACCAATCGCCGGTTATTATCAATGCATCTTGACTGCATGTTCGATCAATTTCAGACTGCAGCAGCTGATAAAAATCTTCTATCTCTTCATCTTTGGCCCTAGTGGTTGGTGCGTAAATTTGAATAATAGTCGTAATAATTGGTCTTCCTTGTAGGCGTATGGATATTATCCTATCACTGACAGCATTTTACTTCAGGATAGATCTTGAAACCTTTTTGATGATGAATGCAACACCATTCCTCTTCAAGTTGTCATTCCCAGCATAGTAGACTATATGATTGTCCAATTCAAAATGGCCAGTACCAGTCCATTTCAGCTCACCAATGCCTAGGATATCGATGTTTATGCATTCCATTTCATTTTTGACGATTTCCAATTCTCCTAGATTCATACTTCGTGCATCCCAGGTTCCAATTATTAATGGATGTTTGCAGCTGTTTCTTCTCATTTTGAGTCGTGCCACAACAGCAAATGAAGGTCCCGAAAGCTTTACTCCATCCACGTCATTAAGGTCGACTCTACTTTGAGGAGGCAGGTCTTCCCCAGTCATCTTTTGAGTGCCTTCCAACCTGGGGGGCTCATCTTCCAGCACTATATTAGACAATGTTCCGCTGCTATTCATAAGGTTTTTACTGGTAATGCTTTTCAGAAGTAGGCTGCTGGGTCCTTCTTCCTAGTCTTCGTCTGGAAGTTCAGCTGAAACCTTTCTTCCATGGGTGACCCTGCTGTTATCTGAATACCGGTGGCATAGCTTCCAGCATCACAGCAACACGCAAGCCCCCACAGTACGACAAACTGACAGACACGTGGGGGTTCGAACTCATAGTGACCCTATATACAGCAGAACGAAACACTGCCCGGTCCTGCGCTGTCCTCACAATTGTTGCTATGCTTGAGCCCATTGTTGCAGCCACTGTGTCAATCCATCTCATTGAGTGAGGGTCTTCCTCTTTTTCACTGACCCTCTACCAAGCATGATGTCCTTCTCCAGGGACTGAGCCCTCCTGATAACATATCCAAAGTATGTAAGATGTAGTCTGGCCTTGCTTCTAATCACTACTAATCACTTATCACTACTAATAGTAATCAGGAATAATAGTCACTGCTGAGGGGGATTAATGCCTGTGAAGGGGCACAAGGGAAGCTTCTGGGGTGATGCAAATGTTCTGTATCGATCTGGGTAATAGTTATAATGAATCCTAAACTGTACACTTAAGATTTGTGGCCTTTATTGTACTGTATGTAAGTTACATGTCAATTTAAAAGTAGAATAGCTTTGAGACAGGTTTAAGATGCAAGACACACACACAATTTTGTATGTGTGTGTGAGAAAGACCCAAGAGAAAAACAGAAAAGAGACATGAATAGGCATTCTACAGAAGCATGAATAGCCGATTAAATACACGAAAAACCCCAGCCTCATTAATAATCAGGGAAATGCAGACTGTAAAGAGTTACTATTACAAACTCCCAGACTGGCAATTTAAAAACATAGCATTTCCTAATATTGAGAGAACACGGAGCCATGGGAATTCATAAAGCCTGTGCAGATGGAGAAGGTATCACCACTTGGAGAACAACTGGCATCATTTGGTAGTGTGGAAAGATGCATGCCCTGTGAACTAACGCCAGTAATACGAGACAACAGAAACATTAATATGTGCCTTAGACTCACTTGAGGAGCTTGCTAAACTTGTAGGTTCTGAGGCCCCACCCCTAGAAATCTTGCTTCTTTAGGCACAGCCAAGGTTGGGCACTATTTTGAGAAACAGCTTAGTATTATCAGGTGTATATGTCTTGCTACCAGTCTCAGAATGACTTTGAAAAGCAAAAGAGGTGGGGGGTGGGGGGTGGGGGAGGCAGAAGCAAGAGAATCACAGAGGATGAGAGCAGGAGCCCCGGCACTGTGTCGCCCTGACGCTTGTGCTTCCTCTCACTCTGCAGGGATCCTTGGAGACACCTGTATTGAAAGATCATCCTTAGCAGGGGACCCAGAGTGGCAGACACTGTGGAACGACAAATTCCTCTAACATTGTTAAAAGCCTCTGTCTTACTCTCAACTTTCTGTTTTTGTTATAAGGAGAAAAATAGGGAAAAGGAAGAATAGGAAATGAAACCTGAGGAAGGAACTACAGACAGCTATGTCATTAGCCATGGTCATGGGCTGGGCAGCAGTAGCAGCAGAGACATGGTCCTTCCCATTCACTGCCAGTGAGAGGCACTCAGAGTTCTGTGTTTTTCCCATCCTTTCAAGAGCTAAGATCATACCAGCAATTGAGGAGAATCCAAGGTGCGGAAAAGCTAAAAATCAATGGTCTCTCATTAATCAGATAAATGGCCAACCAGCTAACTGGTAAAGAAACAGATCTGTTACCCTTTTCTTGAGTAGTAATGACTAAAATAAGATTGCCCTACAGAGCTGTATGTAGACAAAAAAGACAACAAAAAACCCTCTAAAATTTCCATTTCCTTTTCTCTATAATCTTTCCTACTTCAAACTTTCCCTAGAAACCTCTGCCCTAATATTAGATAAGAGCTCAGGACACTGGAAGGCTATCTTCAGGAAAAGGCTCAAGAGCACTAACATACTCTGGTTCAACCCGTTCAAACCCAGTAAAAGAATCCGGCCCCTTCCAGTCATTAGTGGCTTTGTAGTGTTGAACACACTGGAAAAAGTGAACCATGATTCACCCTAAAGATGGCAGGAAGTCAGCCAGCCAGTCACTCATTCAACACATCATGAGCACCTACTCTGTGCAAGGCATTTTAAATTATTAAAGTCCATGTCGAATAATAATATTATTTGGATCACCCGTGGGTCTATTGCTGTTTTTTTTTTTTAATAGTTTTTATTATGCTTTAAGTGAAAGTTTACAAATCCAGTCTCTCACACAAAAACCCATATACACCTTGCTACACACTCCCAATTACTCGCCCCCTAATGAGACAGCCCGCTCTCTCCCTCCACTCTCTTTTTGTGTCCATTTCACCAGCTTCTAACCCCCTCCACCCTCTCATCTCCCCTTCTATTGCTGTTTCGTGTCTATCTTTTTAAAAATCTCTCTTCTTGTATGTCAGGTTATTATTGTTTTTGGCCTGGCTGTTTTTTTTTTTTTTTTAATTGTGGTAAAATATATGTAACAAAGTTTTCCATTTTAACCATTTTAAGTATACAGTCCAGTGACATTACATTCACCGTGTTATGCTACCATCACCGCTATCCATTTCCAAAAATTTTATATCACCCCAAATAGAAACTCAATATCCCTTCACTAGCAACTCACATTCCCTTCTTCTCCCAGCCCCTAGTAACCACTAATAAACTTTTGTCTCTCCGCATTTGCCATTCTAGGTGTCTCATATAAATCAGATCATACAGTATGTGGCCTTTTGTAGCTTATTTCACTCAGCATAATGTTTTCAGGGTTCATCCATGTAGTAACCTGTATCGGAATTTAATTTCTCTTTATGGCTGAATAATACTCCATTATGTGTACAATCTCTGTTTTTGTTTATCCATTAATTTGCCGAGGGACACTTGGGTTGTTTCCACTTTTTAGCTATTGTGAATAATGCTGAAATGATCATTGATGTACACATATCTGCTTGAGTCTGGCTATTTTTGACCGAGTGCCAAACATTGTAACTTGAGGTCTATGAGAGTTCGCTCAAGGGGAGGCAGTGAGAAGTACCAACCAATCACCATGGATCACCTTACCCCGCTGTCAAGGATTGATATGATCTGAAGCTGAGCTTCAGTCCTTGGGAAATCTAGTCTATTTTCTGTTCACTTTTATTCTTAAGGTAGTCCTCTGATCCCCAGTTGAAAATGTGGAGGTTTACCAGGGTACCCTCTTTCTTGATGGACAATGTGTGTCCAATTTTTGTTCCTGCTGGCAACAATGTCAGAAGCTCTGCTCAGCTTTTAGCCTCCCACCTGCTTCTTCTGAAATGGGCTCATGTCCCTAATGGGCATCAGTCACAAATGCTGGGCTCATCTTTGAGGCTATTCCTTCGCAATCTTGACACTAATTCTTCACTGCCTTGTTAGGGCTTCAGCACATTCAGATATACGTTCCTTAATTTTGTCTAGCTTTCCTGGTTGTTCTCAGCAGGGTTATTTGTCTGAATTACATGTTTATTGTTGCTGAAACCCCTGCAATCAGTGCTTCATTTAAATTGTCTCAAAATGTAGTAGCAGGAATACTTTGGCCTCTTTTGAAGCTTTTTATTCAATGATCTTCAAGTGGTGAGCTGAAAGAGATCAATTTCCTCAATGGATGGCAGGCCTAGCTTCATCTCAACTGAGGGCGAATTTTAAAAAGAGTGAAAGTAACAGATCAGAATTAAGAAGAAAAGATCCCCGACAGTAATCCACTCTACTTATCTTCCTTAGAAAGTGGTACATTTAAAGTTAAAAGTCATGCCCTGATAAAGTTAGAAGTAACCGGTGTAGTAATGCTGGAACTCTCAGGTAAAACTGGAAGGCAAGCAAAGAACTTACACAGATCAATAGCTCATACAATCACAGAAGCTGAGGCAACAAGCAGTGTTTGAGATCATCTGTAGACCAACAGTTTTCAAGATATGGGTCCTGTATCAGCAGCATCATCTAGGAATGTGTTAGAGATATAAATTCTCAGGCTCCACCCCGAAACTACTAAATCAGAAATGCTGAGGTAGGGCTGAACACCCATGTTTTAACAAGTTTTCCGGGTGATTCTGATGCATGATGACATCTGAGGACTGCTTACACAGACACTGGCCCCGTCGTCATAAGCACAGATGATTAGCCACACCAAATGCTGGTATACTCCCACTCTTTTTACAAATAGTAAACGATGCCTGTGGAAAAGAGTCATACTCTCAAGGGTCACCTACCTCACCAGCTACTATTTAGCTGACATTGTTGAGAACAAGTAGTCTAGCATAGTACTGAAGCTCTATTAATTATTTCCTCTTACTTTCCCCGTGCTTTTCTGGAATAAAGCAACCAAAGACACATTGAATTGATCTTGAGGACGTTCCTGGAGGCCCCTTCTCTCACATACACAGTTCTTTCCTTCTCTTCTGCCCATGCCCAGGGCATGAAACATGCTGGTGGTGCTCAAGCCTAAAGAAGTTTCCAAGCTTTGCTACAAACCATGTGAACCCCATAAAGAATACACGCACTATACAAATAATTCTGTTATTTATTTATTTTGAATAAAAAAGTGGCCAAGATAACAATACTAGTGGCTCTGCATACAAAACACAACGTATCAGGTTTGTTTCACATTTACAAAACTGCCATTATGTACAGCACGGGATATTCACAGCAACTTTATTAAGACTCTAAGTACTAGAATCATACCAGCAACTGGGGAGAATCCAAGGTGGGGAAAGCTAAAAATCAATGGTCTCTCATTAATCAGACGGATGGCCAACCAGCTAACCAGTAAAGGAACAGAAGATCGGTTACCCTTTCCTTGAGTAGTAATGAATGACTAAAATAAGATTGCTCCACAGAGCTGTATGCAGACAAAACAAACAAAAAGCCCTCTAAATTTTCCATTTCATCTTCTCTATGATAATCTTTCCCACTTCAAACTTGCCCTAGAAACCTCTGCCCTAATATTAGATAAAAGCTCAGGACACTGGTAAGCTTTCTTCAGGAAAAGGCTCAAGAGCACTAACGTACTCTGGTTCAACCCGTTCAAACCCAAGAAAGAGTTTGGCTCTCTCCTAGACATTAGTGGCTTTGTAGTGTTGAACACACTAGAAAAAGTGAACCATGATTCATCCTAAAGGTGGCAGGAAGTCACTCGCTCACTCATTCTACACATCGTGAGCACCTATTCTGTGCAAGGCACTTTATGTTAGGTGCTGCAGGAATCACAAAGATGAAACAGTCCCTGCCCTTGAGGAGCTTACAATCTAATAATAAAAGTTATGTACATACATATACAATGGAGAGAAGCAGCCAATTTTTCTGGCTGGAGGATATTCCAAACAAAACGTGTTATTATTCTTTAAGTTTTTTATTTAAACAGTTTTTAAGTCTAAAACACACCCCCTAATCAGATGATAAGAATTTAAAAACCATCTCCTTTCCATAACCTTGTTTTTAGATGCCTGTTCCATTTATTTTAAAAATGTCATATCTAAACATGTAATTCAAAGCCAAGCACAAAGATCAGCGCAGACACTGTGTAAACATAAAATATGTATTACTATACACAACACAGATTTATTTTCCTACACAGTCTTATTCCTGTATAAACAAGTTTGATATTCACTTTCCTTTCATACATTAAGGTACAAATATGAGCCATTGCCTTAAAAAAGACATAATACTTCGGACATTTTGTATTAGTACAAAAAACCAAAACCAAAACAAGTACCCCTAAATCCTACCGGTCAGCTAGCCAAATGTAGAACTGATAGTGCCTCCAATGAAATGTCTCAAAGCCACCACTACCTCCCACAATGTCTCACATAACCGTTTTTCAAGATCTTTTTCTTTACTAAAGTAATAAGATTTCCTAAGAACAAATTTTTAGCTTAAAAATAAACATAAGATTTAGAGTCCTGAAATTAATTCCACCCAATCCATTCACAATATTTCAGTTAGATAGCCTAGGCTTTATTATTGCAGCCTGCGAGTTATCGTCTTTCCCTTTTCTCAACTCTTCCCAAACTTGGACTGAATAAACAAACTTGTCAAACTCTTGGACATGGCAGTAATCATACACTATTGCTCTAAATGAAGATAATGCTTAGGGCCCCAGAAATTTTATATTAGGCCTCTCCCCTAGAGGATAGCTAGGAGTCAAGGAAAATGTAAGATAAGAGAATGTGAGCCACCTAATCAGATAAAGAGATTGGAGGAGAGATATTCATATACCAAAAGGTTAACCTCTTTCAAGGGACATCTTTAAATAGCCATTTCTCTATTAAATCCAACTATTGATTTCCACAGCAAATTTTCTGAAACAGCCTTGTCTTAAACTGTATCTGCAGATAGGAGGCTGCTCACATCTGCAGGGCACAGGCTAGCTAACAATTCCTGACACTGATTTCTATCTGTACCATGGAAACGAGTTCACAGTCTTCTGAAAAGCCCTGCTGCTTCACAGGGTAGAGTGATGCTGCAGCACTTTACATAATGAGAAGCAAGTCTATATTCTGTGAGTTTGGCTTAAATTGGTTTAAGGGCAAAGTTCAAATACTCTAGATTTAGGCTGAATCGCAGACAGGTTAGCAGACAAGAAGCAGCTCTCCACTTCACAAACTTCTTTCAGCTTCAAGAAAGATCACTTCCAAGTTTAATAACTATGAGCGCCATGAGCCATAGTCTTAAAACTGCTTGAAGCTGCCAGTTAATAAGCATGACAAAATCAATTCACTTCAGTTAGGTCCTTTACAGGCTTTTTTTTTTTTTTTTTTTTAATTCTGACAACCTTGAGCTTAGGTTCCTGAGACATTTCCCAGTCTCACTGAATTCCACCAACACACCAAAGAGTGTAAAAGAGCATAAAGGTACATTCCTAATGACTTAAGAAAGCCATGCAGGGACTCAGAACAGTGCATCGTGGGCTGGTTGGAAAGAGAATTGTCTGTCAGGCTATTTGCTGTTTCTGCTGCCCATGTTCTAAAAAGAAAAAAAGGAAGAACATACTTGCCTCTTAAAAAAAAAAAGTAGACCTGCTGACTCTGAATAGAACCCATGTGGTTTAGCTTTAACTGTAATTTTTGCTTCTCAAGAATAGTAGTTAGCTTGGGGGATGGGGGTGGGTGGTGGAAAGGAGCTAAAACTGAGCATTTTCTAGCCTAAAGTCTAACCAACCAGTTACTAAATGCTCTGACAAAGAAATTATAAAGAGTTCTGAAGAAAACCACCAGATACAACTTACCAACTTGTTAAAAGCTAACAATATTACGTTTAGAAGGAAATGTAACTGTTAAATAATTCCTTCTAGAAGACTCATTACATGATTTAGCTTTTAGCAATTTCACCATTCATCAGTTTTTCTTTGAAATGTGAAATGTTAGCTTGAATGTGTCCTAAAGCCGACAGAACCAAAGGAATGGAAGTCAAGACTGACTCTTTGGGAAGAAAAAGGCAAGAAGAGAGGTCAGGAGCAGAACGGACGGGCAAACCCTGTGAAAATCCATCAGGGGCGTTAATTCCTGGTTCTGTTCCTGGAACTGCAGCTCTTCACCAGACTCTAAAGCAGCTCAGCTGCTGCAGTAGGAGTAGGGGCTCTGTAAAACCAGCCTTGTGGTCGTCCTAACAAGCACCAGTAAGCGTCAATTTTTTTTTTTTTTTGGTCTCATCTGATTCTACTATAATTACAACAGAATATATTTTAATATTTAGCCATTATCCTTTAACATTGTTTTAACCTAATTAACCTGTTGAACTTGCTAACAGATCCAACCTACACGTCACAACATTAACATTCTCAAACAATTCTTAGAGGGAGAAGCAGAAAAATGTCACACTCAACAACAAGCTTCGCCAGTGGTTCTAATAACTTTTGACACTGAAAAATAATTGGTGGTTATGGCACATATAATAGTAGGCAGAGACTGCTTGAAGTCTGGGTGGTGGACACATGAGAATTTCAGAATGAATATCAAGCATAACAAGCTATCAATTTCTTATCAAGAATAATAGGAACAAATTAACCCCAGGCAGAGAAAATGTGATACATATGTGAATATCAGACTCCCCAAATACAAGTGTTATAGTTTAAAAGGGCTAATTTTATCATCTTTGCTTCCGCACTTTAAATGCAGCGTGGCAACATCACTTCTATTTCTTCCATTCCTGAAATATTTATTACAGTTAAAGCTAAAATAAACGTGAAATACACTAAACAAATCAGGCAAATTTTATGAAGGTATAGAGGGTGTGATAAGTTTAAATTACACACAATGTTGTCTAAAGATTCCTGGTATTACTCCCACTTTTCTGATTTCACTGGCCAACCTGTGCCTTGGCAGAATCTGTACTCTGTCATCAAGTATGTGTTTGTGATGCTGCTACTAATTCAAAATCTCCTCACATGCTCACAGGTCAAGGAATGAACCTCCGTGGATTGGAGGGCCAGGCTGACAATCAGGAAGGCCAACCAACTGGGTATGTAGAAATTTGGGCCAAGGCAGGTGCTGACTAGATTTCAGAGGCTAAGAATGCCATTGAGCCAAAAAGAATCAATGTTCTAGAACAGCACTCTTATATACAGTAGTAAGATAGTTGTCATGTTTACTCCTACAGTGATATATAAAATAATTCAGGAGATCCTCTTTAGTTAACTTCTAACAGTTACACTTTCACAAAAATGGACAATCGCTTTAAATAAAAACAATTTCAGTTTCAAATGGCAGCAGTACAAAATTCCCAATTAAGAATAATTCACTTACTAACTGATTAGGGACAACAACAACAAAAAAAACTAAGCATACCATGATTATTAAAACTGCAATCGTTCCTTGACATGATCTCAATTTTCCCTGTCATACTTCCTGTAAAGTGAAACAGCTGAAGGCACAAACTTCAACCATATGACCTTCTGTGTTGTTATTCATGATTATAAGGCTACTTAGCTCTCTTTCTTAAAAAATCAATTTAATACATTGGACCCAAAAGTCTAGATAAATACCACTCTTGAAATTATCACGAGAAAGACAAGCAGAAGACTTCAGCAAATACACAAACACAGGAGTCTAAACAACTATTCGGATTAGAAAACAAAACACATTTCAAAGCAGGTTGTTTGGAAGTGCCTCGATGCCTCTTAGGGGCTCTTGTTTATAAATGGCGGCAGGAAGAATACAAGTGCAGTGTGAAAGAAGCAGAGGCTTGTTACAGTGCTATCCAACTCTGAAGATATTATTTTAAAGTGAGAACAAAATTTCTTTCACCAAGGTTACAAGATAAAAGCAGGAAATTATGGTAGAATAATGCAAGAAAGATGACCAGTATAAAATATGATTTAAGAAATTCACATTTTATATTTCCCATCCAACTTTGCAGAAGTACGTACCACTTCTAGATGTGTGCTTTGCAGTCCTGTTGATTAGCACCAATCCCTAGGACAATTACTTAAAAAATCCAAGAACACTGTATTTTTAGGTCTTAAGAGCAATTACCTTCTGACATCTCCTTTTAATTGCTCACAAAAAAATACACGTATTACAAATATCAAGGAACTTTACAGAAGAAAGAACTCCCCAGGCTCTGTTCAACTGAGCTGCATACACTCGTAGCAACAGAGCTCAAGAGTTTCTACTTCTGAGCTGCTCATCTCTCTCCAGAAGTCTCTAGGCAGGGTCTCTGTATATTCCTACACCAGATATTAAATGAAACCTGTCTGGATATATCAACATTAAAAAATACTAAGAAGTTGATTCTCTCTTTTTCAAAAGCCTATGTACAAACATCTCATCTGGATTAAATCTTAAGCAGGGATACGACACAGGTGAATTAGAATACCTGACATACACATGGAAGAGTCTGGACATGGGAACTAATTAAAAACAAGTCACAACTATTTTAATAGTTATCTGATCATTTGATAATAATAGTTATCTGATCATTTGACACATTAAAACCAATTTTAGTCTTTGCTTCAACTTCTTAAAAACAGAAGAGATTTAGGAAAATATTTTCAATGTGCATGAAAAACAAGAATTGATGGGATAGAGATTTCTGGCTATTTACTGAGAACAAAATATCCGACCCATACATTGTTTTAGACACTTTTAATATGTGCTGGTACACTGAATGTCACATACCAGGGAATTTAAGCTCTCTGGAGCAACAAGGCAGTTCCAGACCAAAACAAGAATTAAAACCTAACTCAGCCCAGCAAAGCCCTTATCCAACTCTCTAGAAGAGACCATTCTATTCCTAGAAATGATAGGACATCCTTTTTGTTCAGATTGCTTAAGTCAAGACACTTAAAAAATAAGTACTCCTCATTCAGTAAGGAGTTGGGGGGCTATGTTCATCTCAAAATCACTTAAAATCTCTGCATTCAGTCATTCTGTGATATCCTTTAGTCCCTGGAGAACGTACTTCAGAGATGAGTTCCCAGTGTCCTATTTACAAGTATGAAGAGCGCCTTCCACTTGTGAAGGTCAGGGTTATGCCAGAGCATCCTTTCTCTTCAGACTAGAGGATGTTTTCTATAGCACAGTATACGCCCTTTCCATTTTCCCACCGCTGACATTTAGAAGACAGGAGAGTCACAGAAAGGACAGGGGCTTTGCAGTAACCTCTTAATCCAGTCAGGATCTGCAAAAGGAAGACAAGTGGTATCAAGGATTAGCTTCAGAAAAGGGAGTACAATAAATGGGATGAACACTGGTCTGCAATGTGAAGAGACCAGCATTCTGGTCCCAGCGCTGCAACTAATTAGCTATATGTCCCTGAACAAAGCACTTAACTCCTTTGAACTTCAGTTTCCACCACTCTATGGATAATAATAAAGGAAGAGGCTGGACAAAATCTGGGGTTCCCAAAGCTAAGTTTGTGATGAAATTTTCATTCCTCTGTGACCGAATAGGAAAATAAAGGTAATGTTATGAGTGCTTCATACAGCAAAATTTATTCAACTTAATGAAAGGATTATGCTTTATTCTGAGATTATATCCTTCAAATATTGTTAGTGTTAAAATATTCCTGTATAAAGAAACAGCAACAGTAATTTTTTTTTTAATGCCCTTACTTGGAGAAATAAAAAGGTGGCAACACTTGGTCAACACCTTCCTGGTATATGAAATGCAGATGTCTGAGAACCACTCTCTAGATCCAGTGCACCCTCATTCTTCCCAAAAGCTGCATGTCGTCCAACTTAAGGTCAACTGGCAGGTTTTTTTGTTTTTTAAGTTTCAAAAAATTTTCCCAGATTTCCTGCCTAAAGAGTACATCAATGCTTAAATGCAGTGGGTGTTAAAAAAATTCTCAATAATTTGCTTCGAAATAATCCTAAAGAAAGAGCAAGTGGGTGGAGGAGTTCAGATGAAATAAAAAATGGCCATGAGTTAAGTTCTGAAGTAGAGGAATGGGGGCATAAAGGTTCATTATACTCTTCTCTCTACTTCTGTACGACGGCAATTTTCCAAAATAAAAAGTTAAAACAGAACACAAGTTGCCAATACACCAACTTCTTAGAATCAGAAAGCTTCAGCTAGTTTAGAGCAAGAATATGGATGCAGTTTTATACAGGACATTTTTTGTTTTAGCTAATTGAGACAACAAATTTCTCCCAAAGCATGCGCTTGATTATACATGCTTATGTTTAGTTAGCTCATTTGGTGACTATGTGAAGTTAATGAGCCCAAGATCACAAGTCTGACATTTGTATGGCTATTTAAATCACTTAATTCCTTAATGACATCTGCAATCTTACTTCCAGCTAGTTATCTATTTTAACACTAACAAAAACATGTTCTTTGTTACCAGGGCTATTAGGAACGAGAATAATATCTGCTGGTATACTGAATGTCACATACCAGGGAATTTAAGCTCTCTGGAGCAACAAGGCAGTTCCAGACCAAAACAAGAATTAAAACCTAACAGCCCAGCAAAGCCCTTATCCAACTCTCTAGAAGAGACCATTCTATTCCTAGAAATGATAGGACATCCTTTTTGTTCAGAGTGCATAAGTCAAGACACTTAAAAAATAAGTATTCCTCATTCAGTAAGGAGTTGGGGGGCTATGTTCATCTCAAAATCTAGGAATAAAATCTATCATGGCTACAGAAAGAATGACTCCAAGTGTCTGTCCTATTATTGGTTCAGCCATGTTATCTTTGCATACAATTTCATTTGTAGAGCTTTCATTCAAATATAATCCATATAAACCATCTGAAAACAAGCTCTGAGATTCTTCTGAAAGAACATGTTTGCAGTGACAGAACAGCAAACTGCAGACACACTTTAACTCACATACTAAACAGGCAATATGGACTTTAACATGACATCTTCCAATTACCAATTTTTAATTAGTGCTCTGGATTCAAGATAATACTGTAACGAGCAAAACGAGCCTGCTGCCCATCTCTGACTGCATAAACTAAGCAGTGTGAGCCTGACCCAAGTCATTGTTCTGAGGTACTGGCACTGTGCCAGCATGCTCAATCTCATCCTCCCAAGGCTGGGAAAGCATTCACCTTCTGGAGCTGGATGTCGGGCAATGCTGTCATGGAGCAAACACCTTCTGTATATCAAACTCTGGCAGGACTGGTAGGTTAAAAAGCACCTGAAAGAAGACAGATTGTATTGTCAAGGGAGAGAATTTGCTCTAGTTCTACCAAAACAGAGAAAGCAGAGTGATGTTGGAAGGTACCTTTATCACAGATGGTTAGTTATTCCAAAACCACACATAAGCAAAATGAGAAAGCAAAAGTACTCCACAAGTTCCTGGTGAAATGAATGGGGAAGTAAAGGGAGGTGGTTGTGTCACAGTACTGGGGGAGGGGATACAAAGCTGCTCATCTAGTCACTGCAGCTTCTTTTTTGTCCATATTTGCAGCACTGGGAGAGAATTTAGTCTGTAGTTGACTGTACTTTGAATTCTTAATGGGTTAAAAAGAAATCGATCATGTATTATTTCAAAAGAATAGAACAGTATTCTTGTTAGTGATTTTAAGAAACTGATAGGACGATGGGGAAAAACCTGATGGATTAGAAGACAAAAATGATAGGGGAAAAAGGTAGGACATTAATAAATGTTCATACACAGGAATACTCAACTCCACCCAATGATCGCTCACCGAGCACCTACCAAGACCAGGCAAGTAAAAGTAGGCAGAATCAATACGGATCGCAAAGGGTGCGTTTGGAATATGCAGGGAAGGTTTTCCAAAACATACAGGGTTTGAATCGAGCAACTAAAGAGTAGAAAAATATATATAGGAAGGAAGGCTGAGGGAAAGGATTCCAAGTAAGTTTACCTTGAATAAAACCTTGGGTAACCAGGAAGAAAGATTACATCAGAGTGGCAGCAAGCATCCATTCTCACATAGAGAAAATGTACCGAAGCATTTGGGCACTAAATTTAATCAGCAAAAATAAAAATTTTTGTGAAAAGAACCGATTTGAGAGGCATTACTGTGTAATGGTTACAAATGTGAACTCTGGAGCCAGAATGCTAGCTTCTTAGCTGCCTGTAACCTCCTGGGTGACTTTGGGTGCATTTTTTAATCTCCTATGTCCCAGTTTCCTCCTCTGTAAAAACATAAAGAGATAGTGCCTACCATGCATGGTTGCAGTGAGGAGGCAGTAACTTAACGTGCATGTGTACTGCTTAGAACAGCACCTGGCATATTGGTAGTGCTCAATAAATGTTAGTTGTTGTTATTATTAGTATAAACCCAAAATCTAATTTCCCCACTAAAAAAACCAAATTAGAAAACGTAGGAACGGGAAAAAAAAAAAAATCGGGAAAAACCCAAATATCCATCAATAAGGGAGTAAATTAAGGAACACTCATACAATGGAAAACTAATCATTAAGAATGGGGAAAATGTCCACAATTTTGATAAGAGAATCAGCAAGCTGCTAATTCTCACAGTATAGGATGTGAAGCACAATCCTGTATCTGTTCAAAGTAGAAAAAAATTCATTTAGTATCCCCTTCCAAAAAAATTGCTAAATGTCAACGATGTACCAGGCATTTTTCTAGAAAGAGCTGCAAACAAAACGGCAGAATTCCCGGTCCTCTTGGAGCTTTCTATTCTAGAGGAGGGAGAAAAATGAATAAAAAATATAGTATGTTAAATGGTGACAACTCCTAAAGAGGAAAACAAAGCAAGGAAGAGAGATGGAGAGTATTGTGAGGATAGGGGGAGGTCAGCAGAATGTTCTAATTTTAGGCAGCCTGGCCAGGGACACAAGGCCCCACTGATAAAGTGACATCTGAGGAAGCCATGCGGACATCTGCAGGAAGAACATTCCAGGCAGAGGAAGTGACCGGTGCCGCATGCTGAAGTGGGAGTGGGGCCTCGTGTACCTGAGAACAATGAGGCCAGTACGCCTGGAGTGAAGTGAGCAAGAAAAGCAGGAAAGGCGCTCAGAGAAGGAAAAAGGCCTTGTATGTCACTGAAAGGATTTCCACTTCTTCCTCATCAGAAATGGATATCCACTGGAGGTTCTGAGTAGAGGGGGACAGTACCTGACAAAGTCTTAAAAGATCATGATCACGATGACAGCTATACTGAGAACAGACTGAAGGGGGCAAGAATGGAAGCAAGAACAGTTGGGAGACAGCTACAATAATCTAGCGAGAGATAATGGTATCTTGGACCAGAGTTATAGAGGTGAAGGTGGTGAGAAAAGGCTGATTCAAATTAAAAATGCCTATTAAAAATCCAAAGAGAAATACTGAGTAGACAATTAGATATGTAAGTCTAGATTTAAGGGGTAAGGTTCAGGCTAAAGCAATATTTTTTTTTGTAGGTTCTCTTTTTATTCTTTCAGTAAAGCCTTTTTTAGTGTGTGTGTGTGTATGTGTGCTTTAAGTCAAAGTTTACAAAGCAAGTCAGTCTCTCATAGAAAAATTTATATACACCTTGCTATGTACTCCTAGTTGCTTTCCCTCTGAGATGGCACACTCCTCCTCTCCACCCTGTATTCCCTGTGTCCATTCAGCCAGCTTCTGTCCCCCTCTGCCATCTCATCTCCCCTCCAGAGAGGAGCTGCCCACATAGTCTCATGTGTCTACTTCAGCCAAGAAGCTCACTCCTCACCAGTATCATTTTCTATCTTATAGTCCAGGCCAATCCCTGTCTGAAGAGTTGGCTTCGGGAATGATTACGGTCTTGGGCTAACACGTCTGGGGACCATGACCCCCAAGGTTCTTCTAGTCTCAGTCAGACCACTAATTGTGGTCTTTTTACGAGAATTTGAGGTCTGTTTCCCACTGTCCTCCTACTCCGTCAGGGATTCTCTGTTGTGTTCCCTGTCACAGCAGTCATCGCTTATACCGGGCACCATCTAGTTCTTCTGGTCTCAGGCTGATGTAGTCTCTGATTTATGTGGCCCTTTCTGTCTCCTGGGCTCATAATTACCTTGTGTCTTTGGTGTTCTTCTTTCTCCTTTGTTCCAGGTGGGCTGAGATCAATTGATGCATCTTAGATGGCTGCTTGCTAGCATTTAAGACCTCAGACACCACCCACCAAAGTGGGATACAGGATGTTTTCTAAAGCAATACTTTTTTAAAAATAATTTTTATTGTGCTTTAAGTGTAAGTTTACAAATCAAGTCAGTCTCTCACATATAAACTTATAATACCTTACTACATACTCCCATTTACTCTCCCCCTAATGAATCAGCCCACTTCCTCCTCCCAGTCTCTCCTTTTGAGACCGTTTTGCCAGTTTCTAACCCTCTCTACCATCCCATCTCCCCTCCAGACAAGAGATGCCAACATAGTCTCAAGTGTCCACCTGATACAAGTAGCTCACTCTTCATCAGCATCTCTCTCCAACCCATTGTCCAGTCCCTTCCATGTCTGATGAGTTGTCTTCGGGAATGGTTCCTGTCCTGGGCCAACAGAAGGTTTGGGGACCATGACGGCTGGGATTCTTATAATCTTAGTCAGACCATTAAGTCTGGTCTTTTTATGAGAATTTGGAGTCTGCATCCCAGTCTTCTCCTGCTCCTTCAGGGGTTCTCTGTTGTGCTTCCTGTCAGGGCAGTCATCAGTTGTGGCCAGGCACCATCTAGTTCTTCTGGTCTCAGGATGATGTAAGTCTCTAGTTCATGTGGCCCTTTCTGTCTCTTGGGCTCATAGTTATCGTGTGACCTTGGTGTTCTTCATTCTCCTTTGATCCAGGTGGGCTGAGACCAATTGATGCATCTTAGATGGCCACTTGTTAGCATTTAAGACCCCAGACACCACAGTTCAAAGTGGGATGCAGAATGTTTTCTTAATAGAATTATTTTGCCAATTGACTTAGAAGTCCCCTTAAGCCATAGTTCCCAAATCCCCACCCTTGCTCCACTGACCTTCGAAGCATTCAGTTTTTCCCGAAAACATTTTTGCTTTTGGTCCAGTCCAGTTGAGCTGACCTTCCCTGTATTGAGTATTGTCCTTCCCTTCACCTAAAGTAGTTCTTATCTACTATCTAATCAGTAAATAACCCTCTCCCATCCTCCCCCATCTCGTAACCACAAAAGAATGTGTTCTTTTCAGTTTGCACTATTTCTCAAAATCTTATAATAGTGGTCTTATACAGTATTTGTCCTTTTGCATCTGACTAATTTCACTCAGCAAAATGCCTTCCAGGTTCCTCCATGTAATGAAATGTTTCACAGATTTGTCACTGTTCTTTATCGATGTGTAGTATTCCATTGTGTGACTATACCATAATTTATTTACCCATTCATCCGTTGATGGACACCTTGGCTGTTTCCAGCTTTTTGCTATTGTAAACAGTGCTGCAATAAACATGGGTGTGCATATATCTGTTCGTGTAAAGGCTCTTATTTCTCTAGGGTATATTCTGAGGAGTGGGATTTCTGGGTTGTACAGTAATTCTATTTCTAGCTTTTTAAGAAAACTCCAGATAGATTTCCAAAGTGGCTGTACCATTTTATATTCCCACCAGCAGCGTATAAGACTTCCAGTCTCTCCACAGCCTCTCCAGCATTTATTATTTTGTGTGTTTTGGATTAATGCCAGCCTTGTTGCAGTGAGATGGAATCTCATCGAAGTTTTAATTTGTATTTCTTTAAGGGCTAATGATCGAGAGCATTTTCTCATGTATCTGTTAGCTGCCTGGATATCTTCTTTAGTGAAGTGCGTGTTCATATCCTTTGTCCAATTTTTGATTGGGTTGTTTGTCTTCTTGTGGTTGTGTTTTAACAAAATCATATAGATTTTAGAGATCAGGCGCTGGTCGGAGATGTCATAGCTGAAATTTTTTTCCCAATCTGTAGGTGGTCTTTTTACTCTTTTGGTGAAGTCTTTAGATAAGCATAGGTGTTTGATATTTAGGAGCTCCCAGTTATCTGGTTTCTCTTCGTCATTTTTAGTAATGTTTTGCTTTCTGTTTATGCTGTGTATTAGGGTTCCTAACGTCCCTATTTTTTCTTCCATGATCTTTATCGTTTGTCTTCATGTTTAGGTCTTTGATCCACTTGGAGTTAAGTTTTTGTGCATGGTGTGAGGTATGGATCTTGTTTCATTTTTTTGCAAATGGATATCCAGTTATGACAGCACCATTTGTTAAAAAGACTATCTTTTCCCCAATTAACTGACACTGGGCCTTTGTCAAATATCAGCTGCTCATACGTGGATGGATTTATATCTGGGTTCTGAATTCTGTTCCATTGGTCTATGTGCCTGTTGTTGTACCAATACCAGGCTATTTTGACTACTGTGGCTTTATAATATGTTCTAAAATCAGGTAGAGTGGGGCCTCCCACTTTCTTCTTCTTTTTTGGTAATGCTTTACTTATCCGGGGCTTCTTTCCCTTCCATATGAAGTTGGTGATTTGTTTCTCCATCACTTTAAAAAATGTCATTGGAATTTGGATCAGAAATGCATTATACGTATAGATGGCTTTTCGTAGAATAGACATTTTTACTATGTTAAGTCTTCCTATCCATGAGCAAGGTATGTTTTTCTACTTATGTAGGTCCCTTTTAATTTCTTCCATTAGTACTTTGTAGTTTTCTTTGTATAGGTCTTTTACATCTTTGGTAAGATTTACCCCTAAGTATTTTATTTTCTTGGGGGCAACTGTGAATGGTATTGATTTGGTGATTTCCTCTTCGATGTTCCTTTTGTTGATGTAGAGGAATCCAAGTGATTTTTGTATGTTTATCTTGTAACTTGAGACTCTGCCAAACTCTTCTATTAGTTTCAGTAGTTTTCTGGAGGATCCCTTAGGGTTTTCTGTGTATAAGATCATGTCATCTGCAAATAGAGATAATTTTACTTCTTCCTTGCCAATCCGGATGCCCTTTATTTCTTTGCCTAGCCTAATTGCTCTGGCTGGGACCTCTAGCACAATGTTGAATAAGAGCAGTGATAAAGGGCATCCTTGTCTGGTTCCCGTTCTCAAGGGAAATGCTTTCAGGCTCTCTCCATTTAGAATGATGTTGGCTGTTGGCTTTGTATATAGATGCCCTTTATTATGTTGAGGAATTCTCCTTCAATTCCTATTTTGGTAAGAGTTTTTATCATGAATGGATGTTGGACTTTGCCAAATGCCTTCTGTGCATCAATTGAGAAGATCATGTGGTTTTTATTTTTTGTTTTATTTATATGGTGGATTACATTAATGGTTTTTCTAATATTAAACCAGCCTTGCATACCTGGTATAAATCCCACTTGATCATGGTAGATTATTTTTTTGATATGTTGTGGATTTCTATTGGCTAGAATTTTGTTGGGGATTTTTGCATCTATGTTCATAAGGGATATAGGTCTGTAATTTTCTTTTTTTGTGATGTCTTTACCTGGTTTTGGTATCGGGGATATGGTGGCTTCATAGAATGAGTTAGGTAGTATTCCATCATTTTCTATGTTTTGAAATACCTTTAGTAGTAGTGGTATTAACTCTTCTCTGAAAGTTTGGTAGAACTCTGCAGTGAAGCCGTCCGGGCCAGGGCTTTTTTTCGTTGGGAGTTTTTTGATTACCTTTTCAATCTCTTTTTTGGTTATGGGTCTATTTAGTTGTTCTACTTCTGATTGTGTTAGTTTAGGTAGGTACTGTTTTTCTAGGAATTCATCCATTTCTTCTAGGTTTTCAAATTTGTTAGAGTACAATTTTTCATAATAATCTGATACGATTCTTTTAAGTTCAGTTGGGTCTGTTGTGATATGGCCCATCTCATTTCTTACTCAGGTTATTTGTTTCCTTTCGTGTATTTCTTTAGTCAGTCTAGCCAATGGTTTATCAATTTTGTTAATTTTTTCCAAGAACCAGCTTTTGGCTTTGTTAATTCTTTCAATTGTTTTTCTGTTCTCTAATCCATTTAGTTCAGCTCTAACTTTTATTATTTGTTTTCTTCTGGTGCCTGATGGATTCTTTTGTTGCTCACTTTCTATTTGTTCAAGTTGTAGGGACAGTTCTCTGATTTTGGCTCTTTCTTCTTTATGTATGTGTGCATTTATTGATATAAATTGACCTCTGAGCACTGCTTTTGCTGTGTCCCAGAGGTTTTGATAGGAAGTGTTTTCATTCTCATTGCATTCTATGGATTTCTTTATTCCTTCCTTAATGTCTTCTATAACCCAGTCTTTTTTAAGCAGGGTATTGTTCAGTTTCCAAGTATTTGATTTGTTTTCCCTGAATTTTCTGTTATTGATTTCCACATTTATGGCCTTGTGGTCTGAGAAGATGCTTTGTAATATTTCGATGTTTTGGATCCCGCAAAGGTTTGTTTCTTGACCTAATATGTGATCTATTCTAGAGAATGTTCCGTGTGCACTAGGAAAAAAAGTATACTTTGCAGCTGTTGGGTGGAGTGTTCTGTGTAAGTCTATGAGGTCAAGTTGGTTGACTGTAGCAATTAGGTCTTCTGTGTCTCTATTGAGCTTCTTACTGGAAGTCCTATCCTCCGAAAGTGGAGTGTTGAAGTCTCCTACTATAATTGTGGAGGTGTCTATCTCACTTTTCAGTTCTGTTAAAGTTTGTTTTATGTATCTTGCAGCCCTGTCATTGGGTGCATAAATATTTAATATGGTTATATCTTCCTGGTCAATTGCCCCTTTAATCATTACGTAGTGTCTTTCTTTATCCTTTGTGGTGGATTTAACTTTAAAGACTATTTCGTCAGAAATTAATATTGCTACTCCTGCTCTTTTTTGCTTGTTGTTTGCTTGATATATTTTTTTCCATCCTTTGAGTTTTAGTTGTTTGCGTCTCTAAGGTGTGTCTCTTGTAGGCAGCATACAGATGGATCGTGTTTCTTTATCCAGTCTGAGACTCTCTGTCTCTTTATTGGTACATTTAGTACATTTACATTCCACGTAATTATAGATAAGTATGTGTTTAGTGCTGTCATTTTGATGCCTTTGTGTGTGTTGTTGACAATTTCAACAACTTACTTTTTTGTGCTGAGATGGTTTTCTTTGTAAATTGTGTGTTCCTCATTTTCATAGTAGTCGAATTTATGTTTGCTGAGTCGTTATGTTTTTCTTGGTTTTTATTTTGAATTGTTAGACCTCTTTGTGGTTACCTTAATATTTACCCATATTTTTCTAAGTAAAAACCTAACTTGTATCGTCCTATATCGCCTTGTTTTCCTCTCCATATGGCAGTTCTATGCCTCCCGTATTCAGTCCCTCTTTTTGATTATTGTGATCTTTTACAAAATGACTTCAATGATTCCCTGTTTTGAGCGTTTTTTTCTTTTTAAAATGAATCTTAATTTGTTTTTGTGATTTCCATATTTGAGTTGATATCAGGACGTTCTGTTCTGTGACCTTGTGTTGTGTTGGTCTCTGATATTATTGATTTTTTGACCAATTTCCTTTAGTATTTCTTGTAGCTTTGGTTTGGTTTTTGCAAATTCTCTAAGCTTGTGTTTATCTGTAAATGTTTTAATTTCACCTTCATATTTGAGAGAGAGTTTTGCTGGATATATGATCCTTGGCTGGCAGTTTTTCTCCTTAAGTGCTGTATATATGTCATCCCATTGCCTTCTTGACTGCATGGTTTCTGCTGAGTAATCCGAACTTATTGATTCTCCTTTGTAGGAAACCTTTCTTTTCTCCCTGGCTGCTTTTAAAATTTTCTCTTTATCTTTGGTTTTGGCAAGTTTGATGATAACACGTCTTGGTGATTTTCTTTTTGGATCAATCTTAAATGGGGTTCGATGAGCATCTTGGATAGATATCCTTTCGTCTTTCATGATGTCAGGGAAGTTTTCTGCCAACAGATCATCAACTATTCTCTCTGTATTTTCTGTTATCCCTCCCTGTTCTGGAACTCCAAGCACACTCAAGTTATTCTTCTTGATAGAGTCCCAATGATTCTTAGGGTTTCTTCATTTTTTTTAATTCTTTTACCTGATTTTTCTTCAACTATATTGGTGTCAATTGCCTTATCCTCCAACTCCCCCCCTCTGCATTCCAATTGCTCGATTCTGCTCCTCCGTCTTCCTATTGAGTTGTCAGATTCTGTAATTTTACTGTTAATCTTTTGGATTTCTGAACGCTCTCTATGGATTCTTGCAGCTTATTAATTTTTCCACTATGTTCTTGAATAATCTTTTTGATTTTTTCAACTGCTTTATCAGTGTGTTCCTTGGCTTTTTCTGTAGATTGCCTTATTTCATTTCTGAGATCATTCCTGATGTCTTGAAGCATTCTGTAAATTAGTTTTTTATATTCTGCATCTGGCAATTCCAGGATTGTATCTTCATTTGGGAAAGATTTTGATTCTTTAATTTGGGGAGTTGTAGAAGCAATCATGGTCTGCTGCTTTATGTGGTTTGATATCAACTGCTGTCTCTGAGCCATCTATAAGATATTGTAATGATTTATTTTATATTTGCTCACTGAGTCTTATCTTGTTTTGTTTTCTGTCAATATACGTAGATGGGCTACTAGATTGTGCTGTCTTGATTGTTGTAGCCTTTGAATCACTTATGTCCTATTACCAGCTGGTTTGGGCTGTTATCAGATATATAAGTCTAAGGGTCCATTCACTATTCCTGAGTAGAAGTTGATTTTGGATCACCAAGTGTGTGGTGTAGACTGTCACCTATTCACTTAGAGGAGCAGTGGTGATAGTTGTGTGCACCAGATTCTAGTAGCAGCAGGGGGTCACACGCCGGGAGGGCAGGATGCTGACAGGCTTCCCCCAGGTGCCAGTGAGGTAGGTGTGTCTCTATTCCTAAAGCACTTTGGTAGATGGGCTCTGCAGATGAACCTCAGGCACCCAATGCATGTACCTCTACAGATTGGTAGGTGTCACTATCCTCAGACCCCTATGGCAGGAGGCTAGGTGGTTTGGGTGGAGCTTCAGCACTCAGTTCCCCGCTGTGGGTCAGTGAGGGCTCTGTTTAATAGGTAGAGATATCAGAGCTGGAGAACTTGTCTTTCCAGGAATCCACTAAAACAATTACAGTCAAATCACTATCAGAATTGCCTTTGCGTTATAATAGCCACCTAGTTGCCTGTAGGGATGAAAGCCCAAGACTATGGATCTCATATGGTTGGCTGGAGCTGGTTCTGTATTTTTATTCCAAATTCAGGAAATCAGGGAAGGATTTTTGGTCCCTGGGTTTTCTGTAGCTGCTTCTCTCAGGCCAGGAGAATGGGTTAGGAAAAGACGAAACGAAAACAAACCGCAGAGTATTTCACTCTCTGGCCCAGGACATTCCATTGTTATTGAAGCTGCCTAGGAAGGGAGGGGAGGGATCAGATAGAGAGTAGAGAGTAGCACCCAGGAATATAGACAAAGTTACTTATCTTGCTTAGTGATGACTGTTTTATCTGAGATTCCTGAGGGGCGTGTAGCCTGTGTGTGCTGGCTGGGTCGAGATCGACCCCGAGGGTCAGGCCCGCATCCTCTGCTTGTGCTGTCTCAGAATTCGTGGTCAGTTCCTCCACTCCCAGTCCAAAGCCCAGCGCCAAGGTTCCCTGGCTGGGACGCCGCACTCTAGACTCCAAAACCAGTTACTGCCTCCTGGTCACTTCTCCTCCTGTCAGCCGTGTCGCTGCGCTGCCTGCGTGTACTGGCTGGGCTTCCCCCGAGGTCACTTCAGGGGGCTAGGGCTGCGTCCCATGTTTATGCCGTCACAGGATGCCGTGCTTAGCTCCCCTGTGCTCAGTCCAAAGCCTGGCGCCAAGATTTTCTGACTGGGACGCTGGCTCCAGGCTCTGAAAACAGTCGCTGCTTCCCCGTGGTTGCTTGTTCTCTCGTTACCGCGTCAGTGTGCAGCCTGCTTGCGCTGGCTGAGTCTCTACGGAGGTTATCCCGGGGGGCTAGGGGTTAGGGCTGTGTCCCGTGCCTGCCCTGCCTCAGCAAGCCGCCATCAGCCCCGCCACTCGGCACCAGGGAACCGCGAGGACTCAAGGCTATGGTGCTAGTCGCCAGCTTCAGAGGTAGTTGCTGCTTCAGGACGCAGCTTTTCGCTCACCTGTCACTCAGGTCAACTCTTTAGATCTGTGTTTGATGGTCAGGGTTCGTAGACTGTCATGTATGTGATCGATTCACTTATTTTTCTGAGTTTTTGTTGCAACGGGGATCCGAGGTAGCTTCTACCTAGTCAGCCATCTTGGCCCCGCCTGCCCTAAAGCAATATTTTTAAGTCACCAGTGTACAGGTGATATGTGACCACCAAGGGAGAAGTACAGACAGAAAGAAACAAAGGTCCAAGGACTGACTTCAAGGAGATGAGGCAGAACCAGCAAAGATGACTGAGAATGAAAAGTCAGAGGTGGGAAGAAAACCAGAAGAGTACTGTGTCATGGAAGCCGGATGATGAAAACACCTCAGGGAGGAGGGAATGATTTACTGTGTCAAATGCAGCTCATAGGTCAAGTAATAGGAGGACACACCAAGGTTACCTTGGACAGTGAGATAGAGGGAACAAGGAGGGCTTTTACCTTTCATTTTATCCACTTTTATATTCCATTAACTTTAGCATTTATTCCTTTTTAATAACAATTTTTGTTTAATGTTATTTCAAAAGAAAACAGTATTACCAAAGTAAGGAAACCCCTATATATCAACCAGGAAAGCTGTATTTAAAGGGCATCTTTCCTGCTTTGGCCACAATGATGATAATAAAAGTGCAGGCCAGTTTTTGTAATAGCAGTTTTTCTCCAACATAGAGAGATGAGTAACATATATTTTAGATAAATACTTTACAGTGGTGGTTTGAGGTATATGAAACCGGAAAGTGAACAAAAACAGGGACTTGCTTAAAATGGCTTACCGGAGCCAAATGTGGCCATTTGAACAGACTGCCTGTTTTCGATCTGTGAAAGGCAAGATCTCTTTACACAAACTACAATGCTCGGGGAAAGTCTGCTTGTTCATCTTCTTTGAGATATGTCCAATCAGCACCTAAAAAAACAAAGCAGTCAACAATGCTTAGTGGTGAATGATTACCTGAAGAAAAACCCTAACACAAAGGAAAAATGAAATAAAAACAAAAACGCAGTGTTGTAGAAAAGATAAGAGATTTGGATTTCCACATAGGTGTATCTAAAGAGTAAAAAAACTAGACCTTTTACCTGTGTCAACTGGCTGAATAAAATTAATTCCTTCAGGGATCATGTAACAGCAGTGTGAACCATAACCACTAAAGGAACAACTATTCTGAAAATCAAAATCTTATTACTTGCCTCATTTTAGTTGCCTCTGAAACAAGGACTTTAGAGTTCTGTTAGAAGACAAAGTATTTGGCTATTATTTATAATGTTTTGATTTTAAAAAAGCAAAGCATAATCTCTATATGCAAAATATCATGTGAAACACTGTTATCTTTGTAGAACTGTTGTTGTTAACTGCCATCGAGTCGGCCTCCAACTCATGGTGACCAAATGCACAATGGAAGAAAATGCTGAGTGGTCCTGTGCCATTCCCATGACCAGTTGCTGATCTGACTGTTGTGATCCACCAGGTTTTCACTGGCTGATTTTTTGGAAGGAGACTGCCAGGCTTGTTTTCACGTCTGTCTTATTAGTCTGGAAGCTCTGCTTGAAACCTGTACAAAACAACTGAAAGCCCCCACTGACAGACTGGTGGTAGCTGCACATGAGGTGTATTGGTCAGGAAGAGATCCCGGGTCCCATGTGGAAGAAAGAAGTCTACCACAGCAATGCTAATGGCCCTCTGTAGAACTGTGCAAATGTCTTATTCCTTACAGAAGGCTTACAAAATAAAAAGAAATTCAGGATTTTAAAAGTAATTTTAATTTCAACTTAAATGGCCCAAAGACTCATGAC
The DNA here is from genome assembly GCF_024166365.1 of Elephas maximus indicus. Taxonomy (NCBI): domain Eukaryota; kingdom Metazoa; phylum Chordata; class Mammalia; order Proboscidea; family Elephantidae; genus Elephas; species Elephas maximus. The sequence goes on along the minus strand of NC_064827.1, from coordinate 83,707,719 downwards.
TGACCTAGTCTAGTAGTCTACAATCTGAGCTCCACTGATCCTCAATGCAGAGGGACGTCAGAAACCACTGTGGGAGCTGGGAGGTGGTAGTGAGAGAGGTCGACAAGGCAGGGCCCTAGGCCTCATCTCTACCGCATTTTTGCTTTTATCTGCTTTGTTTATTAGGATTATATTACTTTAAAAAACACTGATCTACTTCATTAAATTTTGTTGAAATACACTTCACTGGATTTATCATCAAGAGGTGATAGGATAAACCAATGCTTAAGACCCATCTTCTCTTTTTTTTTTTTAATTGCATTTTTGGTGAAAGTTTACACAGCCAGTTAGGTTCCCATCTGACAATTTCCACACAAGTTGTTCACTGACATTAGTTACATTTATTTCAATTTGTCAGCATTCTTTGTGCCTATACCTATCCATTTGTGCTCAAACATTCATTTTTACTTTGGTTGTACTGTGCTTACTACATCTACATTCGGTGCCACTGTCCCATCACCAGAAATTACAAGTCTCTGAGGTGTAAAGCATACTTTCCCTTCTCCCTCTCGGTAACCACTGGTCTCTCTGTATTTATCTGTTCTTACCTTCTTATAAAAGAGGAGTCATACAATATTTGTCCTTATATACTTATTTCACTAGGTCCGTCCATGTTATAATAGTACGTTTCTTGGACTCTTCGTTGTTCTTTATGGTTGCATAGTATTCCACTGTATGTATATACCACAATTTGCTTATCCATCAATAAGCACATTTTAGGTCTCTAGGATATATACCAACCTAAAAATAATGTTGCGAACGGACACACGCGCACCTGTGTTCATTGCTCCTTTATTCACAATAGCAAATAAATGAAAACAACCAAAGTGCCCATCAGCAGAACAATGGATAAGCAAATTGTGGTACATACATACAGTGGAATACTACACTACCATAAAGAACAATGAAGAGTCTTAGAAACATACTATTATAGGGTTGCTATGAGTCGGAATCGACTTGACGGCACTGTTTGCTTTGTTTTGGTTTTTATATACTGAGGAGTGGGACTGCTAGGTAATAGGGTAGTTCTATCTCTACTTTTTAAGGAAGCACCACACTGTTTTCTATAGTGGCTGTACCACTTTACAGTCTCACTATCAATGGATAAGTTTTCCAATTTCCCCACATCCTCGCCAACATTTGCTGTTATGTTTTTTGCTTTTTTTAAAATCAGTGCCATTTTAGCCAGGGTGAGATGGTATCTCATTGTAGCTTTGATTTGCATCTCTCTAATGGCTAATGATGGTGAACATCTTTTCATGTTTGTTGGCTGCTGAGATGGCCTCTTTGGGGAAGGTTCTATTCATTTCCTTTGCCCATTTTGTTGTTGAGTTGTAGCAGCTTTACATAGATTTTAGAGATTAGACCCTTAAACGATGAGTTGTTTCCAAAGATTTTTAATCAACTCTATGGGTTGTCTATTTACCTTTTAATAGTCTTCTGATAAGTATGTTTTTAATTTTTATAAAGTCCCATTTATCTGTTTTATCTTTTTCTGTTCCTGCATTTGTTGTAGTGTTTGTTATTCTATTTTTCCAAACAATTATGTTCCATACTTTTCTATTTCCTTCCAGGAATTTTATGGTTTTGGGATTAACACTTAGGTCTTAGATCCATTTTGAGTTAGTTTTTGTGTGTGGTGTGAGGTATAAGTCCTGTTTCATTTTTCTGCAGGTGAACATCCAGTTGTACCACCACCATTTATTAGAGACTGTTTCTGCCCCACTGAATGGACTGACCCCTTTTTGAGTATCAGCAATCTACAGATGTTTGGGTTTAGTTCTGGGTCCTCAATTCTGTTTCACTGGTCTGTATGTCTATTGCTGAACCAATACCAAGTTGTCTTCATTACAGTGACTGTATAGTATGTCTTCATATCAGGGAGTGTGAGGCCTCCTCCTTTGTTCTTTTTCAATATTGCTTTGGCTATTTGGGGCTTCTTTCCTTCCCATATGGTCATTCATTTATCAAATTCAGTAAAGAATGTTGTTGGGATTTATATTGGGACTGCACTGTATCTGTAGATTGCTTTAGGTAATACTAACATTTTCACTATATTAAGTCTAATCCATGACCTCAGGGTATCTATTTTTGCAGGTCTCTTGTAGTTTTTTTTTTTTTTTTTTATTGTGCTTTAAGTGAACATTTAAACAACAGATTAGTTTCTCATTCAAAATTTTATATACAAATTGTTTCATGACATTGACTGCAATTCCTGCAATGTGTCAGCACTGTCCCCCTTTCCACCTTGGGTTCTGTTTCCATTTGTCTCGTTTTCCTGTCCCTTCCTGCCTTCTCATCTTTGGTTTTGGGCAGATACTGCCCATTTGGTCTCGTATACTTCACTGATGTAAGAAGCCTATTCCTCAAGTTTGTTATTATTTAAAAAAAACAAAACCCTTGCCATCAATTCTGACTCATAGCAACCCTATAGGGCAGAGGAAAACTGCCCAGTAGGGTTTCCAAGGAGTGGCTGGTGGATTCTAACCGCTGATTTTTCAGTTAGCAACTAAATGCTTAACCACTGTGCCAATCTTTTGGCTGAAAGGTGAACTTCCAGAGTGGCTTCAGTTGAGTTAGCAAGGTATCTAGGGGACACAGTCTCAGGGGTTCCTCCAGTCTGTCAGGCCAGTAAGTCTGGTCTTTTTTAGTGAAACTGAATATTGTCCTATATTTTTCTCCCGCTCTGTCTGGGACCCTGTATTGTGATCCCTGTCAGAGTAGTCAGTGGTGGTAGCAGGGCACCATTTAGTTCTTCCGGGCTCAGGATGGTGGAAGCTGTGGTTCATGTGGTCCATTAGTCCTTTGGGCTAGTATTTTTCTTAAGTCTGGTTTTCTTCATTCTCCTTTGCTCTACATGGGATGGGACCAATGGATATATCATTTAGATGGCCACTCACAAGCTTTTAAGACCTCAAACACTACTCAACAAAGTAGGATGAAGAAAATTTTCTTTATGAGCTATGGCAGGTAGCCTAGATGTCCAAGACCATGGGCCCCAGCCCTCAGCCCTAACTTGGTCCCTCAAGGTGTTTAGATGTGTCTAGGAGGCTTCTAGGACTGTGCCCCTTTTGTGCTCTATTATATATATGAATATACATGCTGTATATGCAATACATATGTAAAAATAATCCACAGTCTAACCTATATATGTATTTGGGTATACTCTTATATGTCCTCTTTCTCTTATTCAGCATACGTATCTATGTATCTGCATGTAAGTTGTTTTTACTGTTGTCATGGGGTTGTATATGCTATAGTATTTACTGTAGTTGCCCCCTTTTTTTCCCCTTGTATTCCTCTAAGTGTCTTCCTTTGCCTTGGTCAAGTTGTAAGGCCTTCCCCTATACTGTTTATTGTCTTTCCCTTCACCAAAGTTAACGCTTGTCTGCCATCTAGTTAATGACTTCCCATCCCTATTCCTCCCCTCCCTTGTAATCACTAGATTGTTTCTGTGTGTAAACCTTTTCTTGAGTTTTATAATAGTGTTCTCATATAACATTTGTCCTTTTGTGATTGACTTATTTCACTCAGCATAATGCCCTCCAGATTCATCCATGTTGTGAGATATTCTGTGGATTCATCATTGTTCTTTATCATTGCATAACATTCTATTGTGTGTATGCACCATGATGTTTATTCATTCATCTGCTATAGGCACTTAGGTTGTTTCCATGTTTTTGCTATTGTGAATCATACGGCGATGAACATGGGTATGCATACATCTATTCCCGTCATGGCTCTTATTTCTCTAGGATATATTCCTAGGTGTAGGATTGCTGATTTGTATATTTCTACTTCTAGCTTTTCAAGGAAGTGCCATATCGTTTTCCATAGCGGTTGTGCCATTTTACGTTCCTACCAGCAGTACGAATCTCCCCACAACCTTGTGAAAATTTATTGCTTTTCTGAATTTTTGATCAGTGCCATTCCTGCAGGGATGAGATGGTACTTCAATGTCATCTTTGGTGAAGTGTCTGTTCATGACCTTTGCCCATTTTGTGATTGGCTTGCTTGTCTTTTTATTGTTGTGTTGTTAAAGTCTTCTGTATATTTTAAAGATTAAACCTTCATCAGATATGTCATTGCCAAAGATTTTTCCCAGTCTGTAGGTTCTCTTTTTACTCTCTTGGAAAAGTCTTTTGATGAGCTAAGCATTTATTTTTTCGGAGGTTCCAGTTATTTAGCTTATCTTCTGGAGTTTGTGCATTTTTAGTTATGCTTGATATTCTATTTATGCCATAAATTAGGGCTCTTAGCATTGTCCCATTCTTCACAGTGTTATCCAGTTTGTTATGATCCACACAATCGAATGCCTTGGCATATCAATAAAACACAGGTAAACATCTTTCTGGTATTCACTACTTTCAGCCAGGATCCATCTGATATCAACAATGATATCCCTGGTTCCACATCCTCTTCTGAATCTGGCATGAATTTTTGGCAGTTCCCTGTTGGTGTACTGCTGAAGATGCCTTTGAACGATCTGCAGCAAAATTTTACTTGTGTGCGATAATGATTTTTTTTTTTTTTTTTAGGTTTTATATTAAAAAAAAATAGTGTTTGATAATTTCCACATTCTGTTGGGTCACCTTTCTTTGGAATAGGCATAAACATAGATATGTTTCAGTTGGTTGGCCAGATGGCTGCCTTCTAAATATCTTGGCATAGATGAGCGAGCACTTCCAGCACTGCATCCATTTGTGAAACACCTCAGTTGGTATTCTATCAATTCCCGGAACCTTGTTTTTCACCAGTGCTTTCAGTCCAGCTTGGACCTCTTTCTTCAGTCCATTGGTTCCTGATCATATGTTATCTCCTGAAATGGCTGAACATCAACCAATTCTTTTTGGCACAGTGACTATGTATTCTTTCCATTTTTTGATGCCTCTCATGTCATTTAATATTTTCCCCATAGAATCCTTCAACACTGCAACTCAAGGCTTGAATTTTTTCTTCAGTTCTTTTAGCTTGAGAAATGCTGAGTGTGTTCTTCCCTTTTAGTTTTCTAACTCCACATCTTTGCATATGTCATTATAATATTTTACTTTGTCTCCTCAAGCCGCCCTTTGAAATCTTCTGTTCAGCTTTTACTTCATCTTTTCTTCCATTTGCTTTAGCATGTTTTCAAGAGCAAGTTTTAGAGTCTCTTCTGACATCCATTTTGGTCTTTTCTTTCTTTCCTGTCTTCTTAACAACCTTTTGCTTTCTTCACGTATGATGTCCTTCCACAACTCGTCTGGTCTTCAGTCATTAGTGCTCAATGCATCAAATCTATTCTTGAGATGGTGGGATATACTCAAGGTTGTACTTTGGCTCTTGTGGACTTGTTCTAATTTTCTTCAGCCTCAACTTGCATAAGCAATTGATGGTCTGTTTCACAGAATTCCAGAACACTTAATTGTGCTCATGAGGAACCTTACATAAATCAAGAGGCAATCATTTGAATAGAACATAGGGATACTGCATGGTTTAAAGTCAGGAAAGGTGCTTCACAGTTGTATCCTTTCACCATACTTATTCAATCTGTATGCTGAGCAAATAATCCAAAAAGCTAGACTATGTGAAGAATTGGGCATCAGGATTGGAGGACAACTCATTAACAAACTGCATTACGCAGATGAAACAACCTTGATTGCTGAAAGTGAAGAGGACTTGAAGCACTTATTGATGAAGATCAAAGACCAGTCTTCAGTATGGATTACACCTCAACATAAAGAAAACAAGAATCCTCACAACTGGACCAATATGCAGCATCATGATAAATGGAGAAAAGACTGAAGTTGTTAAGGATTTCATTTTACCTGGATCCAAAATCAATATCCATGGGAGCAGCAGTCATGAAATCAAATGATGCATTACACTGGACAAATCTGCTGCAAAAGACCTCTTTTAAAGTGTTAAAAAGCAAAGAGGTCACCTTGAAGACTAAGGTGTGCCTGACACAAGCCATGGAGTCTTCAATCACCTTGTATGCATGTGAAAGCTGGACAATGAATAAGTAAGATGGAAGAACTGATGCCTTTGAATTATGGCGTTGGCGAAGAATATTGAATATACCATGGATTGCCAAAAGAACAAACAAATCTGTCTTGGAAAAAGTACAAGAATGCTCCTTAGAAGCAAGGATGGAGAGACTACGTCTCACATACTTTGAACATGTTATCAGTAGGGATCAGTCCCTGGAGAAGGACATCATGCCTGATAAAGTAGAGGCCCAGCAAAAAAGAGGAAGACCCTCGAGATGGACACAGCGACTACAACAACGGGCTCAAGTGTAACAACTGTGAGGATGGCCCAGGACTGGGCAGTGTTTCATCCTGTTGTACACAGGGTCACTGTGAGTTGCAGCCTACTGGAAGGCACCTAACAACAACAACAACATCCTTGTTTTCTTCCATAAACTTTATAGTTTTAGGTTTTACATTTAGGTCTTTGATCCATTTTGAGTTAGTTTTTGTGTATGGGATGATGTATGGATCCTATTTCATTTTCTACAAATGGACATCCAGTTTTGCCAGCACCATTTGTTGAAGAGACTATCTCTTCCCCCATTTAATGGACTTCGAGCCTCTGTCAAAGGTCAGGTGCCCATAGATGGGATAGACTTATTTCTGGGTTCTAAATTCTGTTCCATTGGTCTATGTGTGTGTCGTCATATCAGTACTAGGCTATTCTGACTACCATAGCTGTATAGTAGGTTCTGAGATCAGGCAGTGTGAGGTTTCCTACTTTGTTCTTTTTCCAGTAATGTTTTACTTATCTGGGGGCACTTTATTTTCCATACAAAGTTGGTGATTAGTTTTTCCATCTTGTTAAAGAATGTTGTTGGAATTTGGATTGGGATTGCATTATACGTGTAGGTTGCTTTGGGTAATATTGATATTTTCACAATGTTAAGTCTTCCTAAGTATGAACATGGTGTGCTTTTCCATTTATGAAGGTCTTTCCTGGTTTCTTACAGTAGTGTTTTGTATCTTTGTAGAAGTCTTTCACCTCCCTAGTTATTAAGTATTTTATCTTTTGGGGGGTGTCAGGCTGGGTTCTCCAGAGAAGCAAAACCAGTGAAATATATATATCCCCCCAAAAAATCCATTGCTGTTGAGTCAATTCTGACTCATAGCAACCCTATAGGACAGAGTAGAACTACCCCCTAGTTTCCAAGGAGCGCATGGTGGACTCAAACTGCTGACCTTTTGGTTAGCAGCCATAGCTCTTATAACCACTACGCCACCAGGGTTTCCATATGTATATTTATGTATATGTGTACATATATATGTGTACATATATGTATACACACACACACATATATATGCAAACAGATTTAAATCAAGGAAATGGCTCACGCAGTTGTAGAGGCTGGAAAGTCCCAAGATCATGGAGTCAGGCTTGAGGCTTCTCCTGACTCACATAGCTGCAGAGGCTGGTGAACCCAAGACTGGCAGGTCAAACAACAGGCCTCTGGCTCAGCGGCTGCAAAGGATGACAATCCCAAAATCGGTAGGTAAGCTGCTACCTCCAGTTCGAAGAACCAGAGGTCAGATGAGGATCCAAAGCAAACAAAAGCCAACAAGCTTTGCAAGAAAGTACATGTATACTGGATGCAGGCCACACCCCAAAGGAAACTCCCTTTCACCTGACTGGCTGCTCATAGTAGATCTCATCATGGAGGTGACTGCATCATTACATAGCTGCCAAAATACATTATAAATGCCAAACCACTGAGAATCATGGCCCAGCCAAGTTGACACATTATCTTAACTATTGCAGGGGTCTATTATAACTGGTACTGTTTTCCTGATTTCCTTTTGAATCTTTAAGTGTACAGGAATCTGATTTTTATATGTTCATCTTGTACCCTGCCACTTTGCTGAATCCTTCTATTAGTTCCAGTAGCTTTCTTGTGGATTCTCTATGTATAGGGTCATATCATCTGCAAATAGGGATAGTTTTACTTCTTCCTTACCTATTTGGATGCCTTTTATTTCCATTTATTGTCTCACTGTTCTAGCTAGGGCTTCCAGTACAATGTTGAATTAGAGTGGTGATAAACACCATCCATGTCCAGTTCTTATTCTCAGGGGGAATGCTTTTAGTCTCTCTCCATTGAGAATAATGTTGGCTGTTGGTTTTGTGCATATGCCCTTAATTATGTTGAGGAATTTCCCTTCTTTTCCTATTTTGGTTAGAGTTTTTATCAAGAATGTATGTTGGGCTTTATCAGATGCTTTCTCTGCATCAATGGAGATGATCGTGTTATCCTTTTCCTTTATTTACGCAGTAGGTTATGATTGATTTTCTAATGTTGAACCATCCTGGAGTACCTGGTATGAATCCACTTGGGCATGATTATTTTTTTGATATGCTGTTGGATTCTATTGGCCCATTGAGAATTTTTGCATCAATATTTTTGAGGGATATTGGTCTATAATATTTTTAGTGGTGTCTTTTCCTGGCTTTGGCATCAGGGTTATGCTGGCTTCATAGAAGGAATCTGAGAGTATTTCTTTTCTATGTTCTGGAATAGAGTACTTCTGATGTCAACTCTTCCCTGAATATTTAGTAGAATTCTCAAGTGAAACCATCCAGGCCAGGGCTTTTTTGGTTGGTAGTTTGTTTTTTTTTTTTTAATGACTGCTTTAATTTCTTTTAAGTCTGTTCAGATTTTCTACCTCAGTTTCTGTTGGTTTAGGCAGATAATGTGTTTCAAGGAATTTGTCCATTTCCTCTGTTTTCAAATTTATTGGAGTATAATTTTTCATAAAAAAAGTGTTGTTATAATCCTTGTTATTTCAGATGGTTCTGTTGTGATGCTGCCTACCTCATTTCTTATCTGCATCTTTTTTCTTTCGCCAATTTGGCCACTGGTTTGTTGATTTTACAGATCCTTTTGAAGAACCAGCTTATAGTCTTTTTGATTGTTTCAATTGTTTTTGTTTTACTTATTTCTGTTCTAATCTTTATTTCCTTTCATCTGGTAGCTGACAGGTTCTTTTGCTGTTCTTTTTCTATTTGAGCCGTAGGGTTAAGGTATTGATTTTAGCCCTTTTCTGGTATGTGTTTATTGCTATACATTGGCTGTGACCCAAAGGCTGTTACGTTTTGCTTTCATTTTTGATTCTAGGAATTTTATTTTTAATGTCTTCTATTACCCAGTGGTTTTTAAGCGTGGCGTTGTTCAGTTTCCAAGTATTTGACTTTTTTCCTTGTTTTTCCTGTTACTGATTTCTAATTTTACAGTGTTCCGAGAAGGTGCTTTGTATTATTTCAGTATTTTTAATTTATTGAGGCTTGCTTTATGGCCTATGATATGGTCTAGAGAACGGCCCATGTGTGCTGGAGAAGAATGTGTACTGCGTTGCTGTTTGGTGGAATGCTCTGTATATGTCCACGAGATCAGTGTCTGTGGTTGTGTTGTTTAGATCTGTATCTCTGCTGAGTTTTTCTAGTGGTTCTGTCCGTCGTCAAAAGCAGTGTCTCCTACTATTATTTTAGAACTATTTCTCTTTTTATTTCAGTTAGGATTTGTGTTACGTATTTTGGAGCTCTGTCATTGTGAGCGTAGATATTAGTTATGGTTATGTCCTTTTGGAGGATTAATCCCTTAATCATTATATAACGTCCTCCCTGGTCTTTTATGATGGAGTTTGATTTAAAGTCTAATTTATCAAGGATTAATATTGCCACTCCTGTTCTTTTTTGGTTAGTTTACTTGATTTTTTTCCATTCTTTGATTTTTAACTGCTTTATGTCTTTGTGTCTAAGGTTTGTCTCTTGTCAGCAACATATTCATAGTTTTTTTTTTTTCAATCCATTGTGCCACTCTCTGTGTCTTGACTGGTGCATTTATCCCATTTACAATTAGTGTGATTAATGATACACATGAATTTACTGCTGTGATTTTGTTATTCTTTTCAAGTTTCTTTGTTCCACTTAATTTTCTGTGCTGAGTTCTTTATGTTCGTGGATTGTCTTTCCGTTTCCTTCATCACTTTCTTCATTTTGGTGAATAGGTTTGTTAACTTTTCCTTGTGGTTACTGTGAGGTTTAATACAGTAAATAATAAAACAGTGTGTAATTTTTAGATATTGCCTTGATTTCCTCTCCATCTGAAGTTCTGTAACTACACTATTCATTCCCCCTTTTTGTTTTGAAATGTTGATTTCAGACTGACATCTGTGGCTCCCTGTTTTTGGTTCTGTAGCTTTATTCTACTTTCGAGATGTCTCTAACTGGGTTGGCATTTTGGTGATGCCGTCATATGGCTTACTGTCAGTTTGTTGTCTGCTGTCATTGTTCTCTATCCAAAGGACTCCCTTTAATATTTCTTGTAAGGATGGTCTGGTTTTTACAAATTCCTTTGTTTATCAGGGAATGTTCTCATTTTGCCACTATACTTGAGAGACAATTTTGCTGGAAATATGATTCTTGGTTGGCAATTCTTTTCTTCAAGGTCTTCTTGCCTGCATGGTCTCTGCCAAGAAATCAGAGCTTAATCTCCACTGGAGTCCTTTTGTAGGTGATATTTCATTTTTCCCAAACTGCCCACAGAATTCTTTATATTTGGACTTGGAAAGTTTGATTATGTCTTGGTGACTTTCTTTTGGGGTCTATCCTTTAGGAGGTTCATTGAGCTTCCTGAATGGAAATCTTCCCATCTTTCATGATATTGGGGAAGTTTTCTTCCAACAAATCAAAAATCCTCTGTGCTTTTTATTTTTTCTCTTCCTGTTCTGGGATTCCTATCGTGCATAAATTATTAATCTTCATACTGTCCCACATAACTCTTAAACTTTCATTTTTTTTTGACTGTTCCTCAAACTGGTATCAAGGGATGTCTTCTATTTTGCTAATTTTTTTTACCTATTGTTTTGATTTTACGTCCTTCTATTGAGTTACCTATTTGTGATATTTTATTGTTAATCTTCTGTACTTCTAGTTGGTGTTTTTTATGATTTTGAATTGTCTATTTGTCATTTTGTTCTCGTACTGTTTTCCTGAATTCTTCTAGGGTTTTCGTCTGTGTTTTCCTCGATCTCTTTGAGGACCCTATATGTAATCCTTTTGAATTCCTTATCGGATTGTTCCATCACCATCTCTTCCTCAGGAAGATTTTCTGCCTCTTTATTTTGGTCATTTGGCTGAAGCATCATGTCATGTTTCTATATACGATTTAACACTGTCTGCTGTCTCTGAGACATTAAGGTACTGTTTTATTTATGATTTTGTTTTATCAGTGTGTGTGGACTGGATACGCTTTGGTGATTGTTAATCTGGCAGCACAGGGGCATTCACTTTCTGCCCCAAGTTGGGTGGGGCAATGGTGGGCAGGGTGAGCCCTCATCGCTGTTCACTGTGGGACAGCTGAGGGCGTACTGGGTGGGCACTGCCCAGCAGTACGGGAATGCTCACAGTCGCTCATCAGGCGGGCAATTTACAGGTAAGGAGTAAAGGAGATGACTGTGGGTAGCACAGATGCTCTCTCTGGTGGGGGAGGGGTGGGGCAGATGGCTGGGGCGGGGTGGAGATAAAAGAAAAGAGAGGGTTAATCTATTGCTCCGTGTTCACCACCCACCCTACCAGTCAGGTACCACTGCTGGAGAGTCACCCTGTCTCTGGGTCCTATCTCCTTCCCTGTTTTGTGTATGCCAGGATCCCTGAAGCTTTCATCCCCTTTCCTGTACTCTCTTCTTAGCTGCAGTTTATGTCCTGCTCACCCTGCTTCACTCCAGGTATGTCAACACAGTTTCTCTCTTACTGGGAGTTCTATGATTTTGTCTTCCTGTGGTCCTCACCCAGGGTCACTGCTGGCTTTGTCCCAAAATGGCCCTGCTATGCTAGGCTGTCTGGCAGGGCACTTCTACACTGTATCTCTCCCTGTTCACTGCTGTCATTCGGTTTTTTTCCAAACGGTGTTTGATCTAATTCTATATCCTTTCAATGGATGCTCAGGATTCTAGGGTTGTCATCTGTCTGTTTCACTTTGTTTCTCAGGTCTTTGCTGTAAAGGGACAGCATGGTGTGTCTGACTAAGCTACCATCTTAAATATCTTTCCCTGTAGTGGTGTTTTATAATTTTCATTGTATAAGTCTTTTATGTTCCTGATTAGGTTCATCCCTTTGGGCAATTAACGATTTGGGGACTATTGTAAATGGTATTGTTTACTTGATTTCTTTTTCAAAGTAGTTTCTGTTAGTGTAGAGAAACCCAACCGATTTTTGTGTGTTGATCTTGTACCCTGCAATGATGCTAAATTCTATTAGCTACAGCAGTTTTCATTTGGAATCTTTAGCATCTCATACATAGGATCATGTCATCTGCAAAAAGAAATAGTCTTACTTCTTCCTTTTCAATTTGGATACCTTTTATTTCTCTTAATTTTATTGAGTGGCTAGAACTTCCACTACAATGTTAAATAAGAGTGGGGATAATGGGCATCCCTGTCTCATTCCTATTCTCAAAGGGAAGGCTGTTAGCCTCTCTGTTGAGTATTAAGCTGGCTGTTGATTTTGCATAAATGTTCTTAATTATGTTGAGAAATTTCCCTTCTATTCCTGTTTTGCTGAGAGTTATCAGGAAAAGGTAATGAATTTTATTGAATGCGTTTTCTGCATTGATATCATATGGTTCTTTTCCTTTGTCTTACTTATGTTACATTGATTTTACTTGTTACATTGGTTACATTGATTTTCTAATGTTGAACCATCCCGGTAATTCTGGCATGAATTCCACTTGATCATGGCATATGATATTTTGATATGTTGCTGAAGTCTTGGTTAAAATTTTGTTAAAAATTTTCACGTCTATGTTCATAAGGGATATTGGTCTGTACTTTTCTTTTTTTGTGATATCTTTGCCGGGTTTAGGTATCAGGGTTGTGCTGGCTTCATAGAAAGAGCCTGGTAGTGTTCCTTCCTTGTCTCTGTTTTTGAAGAGATTGAATAGGATTGGTGTCAACTCTTCTCTCAATGTCTGGTAGAATTGTCCAGTGCAGCCATCTGGTCCTGGGCTTTTTTGTGTGTTGGCAGTTTTTGATGACATCTTCAATCTCTTCTTTAGTAATGAGTCTGTTTAAATTTTCTACCTCTGTTTATGTTAGAGTGGGTAGTTTACAGGAATTTTTTGGAGTATAACTTTTCACAGTAATCAGTTATGATCTTCTTTATCTCTGTTGGATTGGTTGTAATGTGACCAATTTCATTTCTTAATTTGATTATTTGCTGCTTTTTTTTCTTCTTTTGTCAATCTAGCCAGTGGGTTTTTTTTTTTTAATTGTGTTTTAGATAAAAGTTTACAAAGCAAGTCAGTCTTTCATACAAAAAGTTACACAAACCTTGCTGTGTACTCCTAGCTGCTCTCCTCCAATGAGACAGCACATTCCTCCTCTCCACTCTGTATTCCCCATGTCCATTCAACCTGCTACTGTCCCCCTTTTCCTTTCGCCACCGGACAGGAGTCACCCACACAGTCTCATGTGTCTATTTGAGCCACGAAGTTCACTCCTCACCAGCATCATTTTCTATCTTATAGTCCAGGCCAATCCCTCTCTGTAGAGTTGGTTTCAGGCATGGTTTCAATCTTGGGCTATCAAAGGGTCCAGGGACCATGACCATCAGGGTCCCTCCAGTCTCAGACCATTAAGCCTGCCCGGTCTTTTCATAAGAATTTGAGATCTGCATCCCACTGTTCTCCTGCTCCATCAGGGATTCTCTATTGTGTTCCCTGTCAGGGCAGTGATTGGTGGTAGCTGGGCACCATCTAGTTCTTCCGGTCTCGGGCTGATGGAGTCTCTGGTTTATGTGGCCCTTTCTGTCTCTTGTGGTCATATTTACCTTGTGTCTTTGGTGTTCTTCATTCTCCTTTGCTCCAGGTGAGTTGAGACTAATTGATGTATCTTAGATGGCTGCCTGCTAGCATCTAAAACCCCAGATGCCTCTCACCAAGTGGGATGCAGAACATTTTCTTAATGTATTTTGTTATGCCAATTGACCTAGATGTTGGTTTGACTCTTTTATTGATCCTTTCAAAGAACCGACTTCTGATTTTGTTAGTTCTTCGAACTGTTTTCCTATTTTCAACTTTGTGTATTCCTGCCCTAATCTTTACTATTTCTTTTTAGCTGGTAGCTTTTGGCTTCTTTTGCTCTTCCTTTTCTGTTTGTTCAAGTTGTTGGTTTAATTTAATGATTTTGGATCTTTCTTCTTTTTTAATGTAGGCATTTATTGCTGTACATTTCCCTCTGAGTACTGCTTTTGTGGTATTTCAAAAGTTTTGATATGTTGTGTTTTCATTTTCATTTAATTCTAGCAATTTTTAATTTTACCTTTGATTTCTTCTATGACCAAGAGCTTTAGGTAGTGTATTAGTTTCCATGTATTTTTCCCCCTTATTCATCTTGCTGATTTCAGTCTTTTTTAATCTGTTGAGGCTTCTTTTGTGTCTTAGCGTGTGGTTTGGTTTGTTGTGGAAAATGATCCACGTGCACTGGAGAACGTGTATTGTTCTGATGCTGGGTTAAGTGTCCCATATACGTCCATCAGATCCAATTGGCGTACAGTTTTATTCAAGTTCTCGATGTCTTTAGTGCTTCTTTTTCTTTTCAGGTATTTCGTCTATAATCGAAAAGTGGCACCTATAATTGGAAGTGGTATTTTGGAGTTTTCTATATCTCCTTTCATAGTAGTATTTGTTTCAGGTATTTTGGTGAATTGCTGTTAGATACATATATAACTGTGATGTCTTCTTGCTGAATTGACCCTTTTATCATGTATTTCCTTTAACTCTTGTAATAGATTTTAATATAAAGTCTATTTTATCAGGTATCAGTATGGCCATCCTGTTCTTTTTTGTTTATTGGTTACATGGAATATTCTTCTCCAACCTTATATTCTCAGTCCATTTGTGTCCTTGTCTAAGGTGTGTTTCTTATAGACAGCAAAAGGAAGGATCATGTTTTCTTATCCATTCTGCCACTCTTTTGCATGGGGCATTTAGACCATTTATATTTAAGGTTATTAATGAAAATGAATTGTCTAACTCACTCATTTTACTGTTTGTTTTTTGACTGTTTTTTATCTTGTTTTTTTATTCTGATTTTTGCTTTTGTTTGTATTTGGATTCTTTCTTATGATGAACCTTTTTGTTATCTTCCTTCTTAATGTTTCTTCTTGGTGATTTCTTAGTGGTTACTATGTTACATTACACAACTTACAAGAATGTAATTAATATATGAACAGTTAATATTCTACTGTAACATAATAAATCTACTCTTGTAATGCTCCTCCCTCCCCCATTTCTATTGGTATGTCTCCAATGACATCAATATACAACCTATATTCAATAAATTTACCTTGTACTTATTTCTTAATGCTCTTGCCTTTCCAGTTGGAATACTCCCTTGAGTAATGCTTGCAAAGCTGGTCTGGTAGTGGCAATTCTCAGAGCTTTGTTTGGGAATGTCTTGATTTCCCCTCGTTTTTGAATGACAATTTTGCTGGGTTAAAGAATTCTTGGTTGCAATTGTTTTGGTTCACTATTTTATATGTGTCACTTCATTGTCTTCTGGCCTCTAGAGTTTCTGGGAAGAAATCCACACTGATTCTCATGAAAGACCCTTGGTATGTTATGTTGCATTTTTCTCTTGCTGCTTTTAGAATTCTCTCTTTGGTTTTTAAGAATTTTATTAGGATATGGAACAGAGTTGGTCTTTCTGTGTGTCTCTTCTGATTGAGGTTCATGCAGCTTCCTGTATTTGCAGCCTGGCTCTCTGTTCAGGTCTGGGAATTTTGATTAGTTCTTGGAAAACTGTTTCTGTGCCTTTATTGCTGTCATGGTGCTCTGGAATTCCAACAATTCTAAAGTCAGATTTCTTAGTTGGTCTTTCCGCTTGTATCTCTTGAGACTCGATAAATTATTTTGTCTTGTAGTTCACTTATTCTATCTTCTACCTGTTTGACTATTGTTTTGCTTGTTTTTTCTAATTCAGATGTTCTATTCTTCAGTTTCAGTAGTTCTTTTTCCTTTAAGTCTCTTATTTTGTTCCTGTTTGTTTCCTGATCTCCACTTGTTTGTTTTCTATGTGCTTCTTGCTTTCTTTAAACATATTTAGCACCACAGTCTGAAAATTATTGATTCTTCGCATTATTCTGGCCTCCACAGGAGAGATCTACTTTTTTTCATGTTTTGCTTTTGATAGTTCCTTCTTCTTTTGTCATTTTGTGTGTTTTTACCATTTTTTGTTGAACTTGGGTCAATTTGTTAACTTTTTTTTTGCCTTGAATTTTGTATTCTGTTTATTGTGGGAAAATTTTCTGATTGGATGCCCTGGTGGCACAGTGGCCAAGCACCTTGCTGCCACCTGAGAGGTCAGGGCTCGCAACCCACCAGCTGCTCTGTAGGAGAAAGATGTGACAGACCACCCCCACAAAGACTCACAGCCCTGGGAATCCCACAGGGCAGCTCCCCTCAGCCCCACAGGCTTGCTCTGAGTCAGAATGACCCAACAGCAGTGGATTTGTATCTTCTTCTGAGAAACAAGTTGGGCTAAAGCTTCCTCAGAGTAGCTCCTTTTCTGTGTTCCTTGGTTGGGGTACTACCTAGCCCTGTCCCAAAATGGCTTTGATGAGTGAGCACATGATGTTAGCGATAGGATCTTTCAGCTTCTGTGCCGACCCCATTCCTCTGCTCCCCTGCTTCTGGACTCACCCCAACTTTCCAATAACTCAGCTGCTGTCTGGAGTTCTGAGATCTCAGTCTGTTTGTTTTTACTCATTGTTTATTGACTTAGTTGCTGGGGGAGTAAATGGGCACATCCACTCACTTTGCCATCTTGCTCTGCCTCCCATATTCTCTTAGTAACAGATAATGTCTTTCAAGATTTTGAATCCATTTCTGTTTAACTTCTTGGGGAGGAATTCTTTACATCAGTCATTCAAGATAATTAACTCACTTAAGTTGCAAAGGGTATCCTAATATTTCATAAGTTTGTAAACGCTATGTATGTAATTTACAAATTTAAAGCTATTAAATTTTACCCTAATTTAAAAATCCTAAGCCTCTTTATAGTCCCTTACATCAGGGATGCCTCCCCCATTCCTCTTATCTAGATAGGCCATAAATTCATATAGTGGTATAATGATGAAAACTGCTGAGAATTCCTCCAGTACTCACACACCCAAATTTTACATAAAGCAGGATTGCTTCTAGATGCTATTAATAACCTTCTTGATCATGCAAGCCCAACTTTGCCACTTTAACTCACGCATTCTCAATGGGGGTGATATCACTTCCAAGAGGGGAAAAAATTGGTTCTTGGGCAGTGAAAAAAACCTTACTCTTATGTATAAAGAACTGATATACATAAACAGATACATGTCATTACCTGTGGTATTAACATTTTATAGGTGGGGCAATTAGGGAAAAACATCTAAAAAGGCTCCTTCTTGGGGGAGGGGAGGGTAATAAAGAAAAAAAGGTTGAGAAATGCTGGTCTAACTATATCAACATGCCAAGCTGAGGAGCTCAGAAACAATTATTACTAAATCAGCTTCCAAGGTTAAAAGTTTTTATGCACATAGTTGGATTTTTAAAACTTATCACCCATTGTCTTCAATGAAAACTCTGCTGTTATTAAAAAAACTCAGTAGTTATTGATGGGCAACGGTATAATCTTCCCTTTAAACTTGATCGTTGGAACCTCATGCTAAATATAGCTTCCCCAAGCTCATTCAGCATCCTGACAATTATACTAAATGGTTGCTAATCAACATTCATTGCATACTCTAAAAAGTTTGTGGTAATACCTCATTAGCCCCTACAATACCCCTGCCAGGTCCTATAAAACAGTGATAACCAGAAAACTGTTGCAGTCAATTTAAAACACAGTGAAACAATATTTAAAAGTTGACTTCTAAGGAAGAAAGAAGGCACTTAAATGAACAGACATCTTAACTACTTTTAAGATTATGGTGAATAGATCACATTAACAATAATTTTACAAGTACACACACACACACTCTCCAACAAGAAAATGCAACAAATGATTTAACATTAGGGATTTAGATAACTGAGTTTACTGTCTTCAATTAATAGTTTAAATATTTTAGCATTCCTTAGAACACAATTTCTTCAGGATTTTAGCAGTTGTTACCTGAAAAAAGGTTTCATGGTCCATAAGTTTGGATAATACCACTAAACGAAGTTAAATAGTTTCTTTCCTGTAGGAATTCTCAGAACCTGCAGCACAGTAATGGATACTGGGGACCTTTAAGAGGAGTACTGCGTATGCAGTAATTCCCCAAATAAGGAACTCTAGTGTTCCTTCTGAGTTCTGTGGAATACCTTTTGAATAACACTATAAGGCTGTTCTAATACCAAAATAAAAATTAAATCTAGTTTTTATAAAAACAAGATATGATAATAGATTGTTTACTTTACATACCCTACCTGACTATATCAGAAAAAAAAAAATCAGAAGACCTATTCAAATCCTTTCAAATAGAAAACAAAATCCCCAAAAGAAACTTTTGCAAATAGGAAGGGTAAGGAACACAAGGTACTACACTTCTACTGCCTCGACACCTCATCATGCACTACCCTGCTACAATGCCCATGCAAGCAGCAGACAAGAAATCAAATTGGGCAAATCTGCTGCAAAAGACATCTTTAAAGTGCTGAAAAGCAAAGATGTCACTTTGAGGACTAAAGGTGTACCTGACCCAAGCCATGGTATTTTTAACTGCCTCATATGTATGTGAAAGATGGGCAATGAATAAGGAAGACCGAAGAAGAACTGATGCTGGCAAAGAATATACCATGCACAGACTGCCAGAAGAATGAACAAATCTGTCTTGGAAGAAGTACAGCCAGAATGCTCATCAGAAGCGAGGATGGTGAGACTTTGTCTCACATACTTTGGATACGTTATCAGGAGAGACCAGTATCTGGAGAAGGACATCATGCTTGGTAAAGGAGAGGGTCAGCAAAAGAGAGGAAGACGAGATGAACTGACACAGAAGCTGCAAAAATGCGTTCACGCATAACGATTGTGAGCACGGCGCAGGACCGAACAGTGTTTCATTCTGTTGTATGTGGGTCAATATAAGTCAGAGCCAACTCAACAGCACCGAACAACAACAACAACTCAAGATCTTTCAAATGGAAAATAAAACCCCAAAAAAGAAACTTTTACAAACAGGAAGGGAAGGGAACACAAGGTATCACACTTCTACTGCCATGACTACACCATCATGTACTAAATGCAGCTGCTTTGAGCTCATCCACAGCCTGGAAATCTCACCCTGTAAAACCATGCATATCAATCAAGGCCACAGTGTGGGGAAGAATCAAAATATTCTTTGTGTGATATGAATGTGTCCTCTGCATTAATCCATGTTTCCTATTTATTCTCCTCTACCTCATGCCAACCAACTACCTAAAAAATGTCAAAGCAAAACTTGAACTTTAGGAATTCAATATAGGTTATTTTTTCTCATGAACAAAGCAGACTTTTCAGTTTCTGTGTTTTTGTTAATAAACACCTACCCGTGCTGTTCTGTCATCGTATTCTTCATCGGACATTAAGAAGTTACAGAGTCCTCTGGTAGGGATGCTCGTGTTCTCTGTGATCCAAGTGTGCAGGTAAACTTCTCCTAAGACTCGCTTCATGTGCTCCCTAGTCAAGTGCATTTCCACAGCTTCAATCTTCCCTTGGATTTCAAGGAGTTTCTCTTCCATTGGCTCACGGCCTCCAACATCGCCAGACTGGGTGAGTGAGTCATCAGTAGGCTCCTCTGTATCACCTTCTTTGCTCCTCTCCTGAAAGCTTTGTTTATTCACCTGTTTAGAAGTGCCTTCTTCTTGCTGTTCATCCTCAGCATTGCCCATCCTAGGTGAGTCAAGTAGTAAGATTTTTGAGTCTTCATTGGAGGGT
Organism: Elephas maximus indicus; assembly: GCF_024166365.1. Classification (NCBI taxonomy): domain Eukaryota; kingdom Metazoa; phylum Chordata; class Mammalia; order Proboscidea; family Elephantidae; genus Elephas; species Elephas maximus. The sequence goes on along the minus strand of NC_064827.1, from coordinate 83,687,749 downwards.
TTCCATAAGGCTTCCGAAGGAATTTTCTGCATTGACTGATATAAGATCCTCAGAAGGAAAAGTTTAAAACGCCAAAAATAGGTGGCCCCACTGCTTTCAATCTTTTTTTCCAAAGCTTCATGTAAAAATTGAGGGATATGTTTATCTTTTAAAATCTTCCAGCGTACTAGGTCTATTAAATCTACCTGCTTAAAGAGATTTTGAACTGAAGATTCCAGGAGCTGAGCAGCTGCCTCTTCAAAGGTTTTGAGAGTAACAAACTGGACCTGGTAATTTTTGTTAACAGGATGGAGGCCATTGACCATGCCCTCGGTTGTAATGACGGCCAGATATGCACCACAGGGGCTCACTGCTATCCCATGAGTCCTCACTGAGCCAAACACATCTGAGAGCTTAATCAACTGGTGTTCAAACTTTAATGCAACATCTGTGAAAATGGGAATCAACTGCCTCACCTTCCCATCACTGGAACAAGTATATACTGTTCCATTCTGTTTGTCTGCAGTCATGGAGACAATTGGCAGTGAGTGAAGCCCTGTGACATGGGAATTGTGAACGTTCAGACCTGCTTTGGAGATCAGAAGAAGACACCAAAACACATAGGATCCTCTTGCAGCCACCACTAAGCTACAACTACACTTCTGGTACGGATGGTAAAGTGGTACACACTTAATGCTGTGCACAGGCAACTGGTCCATTTCTTTCCACAAGACAACAGGCTGCCTTAAAGTGAAGTAACCTTTAACTGCTTTGAGATTGACAGGAAGGATTTTTACAGGTCCAAAAGCACTCCCTACAATAAGGCCATTCATTTTCCGATTATTGTGCTCATATTCCCACCAAAACAAAACACTAGGAGAGTTGATTCCTGACTCAATTGTATTGCATGAAGAGATGGATTCTTTTCCTACAAATGGTAGCTGGAATTGCCACACGGCAATGTTACCATTTTCAAAGAGAACTGCCAGGAGCACGCTACCAACATCACGGCATTCATTGTTATGCTTGACCTGCTGTGTGGTACAGATGCCTGACCACTCCATTCTGACTGGTGTCTGCATGCTATGTCTCCTCTGAAACTCAGCAAAGTCCCCAAGACTTCCTTCTGGGGCTTCATTTTTAGAGCGCCTGTAACTTGTTTCATAAAGTCGTTCTCCGTAAATCTCAGTCAGATCAACCAGCTGTACCCACTGTAGTCTGCTGAGGTTGGCCTGGACAGTAAGGCGGTTGTCCATAGTCAGTGCTGCCAACAGGCACCTGCCATTAGCATCACAACCCATCGGGGACCAGCTAGTGTATTTGAATCCTCTCAGTGGTGGCAAAGCCTTGCCTTCAGGATTGAACACCCTATCCAACATGAAAGTCTGACTGACTGTGGGGTCTTTAGAAGTGGCAAATTTTTCCTTACACTCAGCAACTTCTTTTTTTGAGCCAACCTGAAAATAAGAGATATAAAAGTATCAGATAAATATTTCAACCTAAAAGGAATACACTTATATTACTTAGGCTGTACTAACAGATTCACATTAATACAGACAGTAATTTTGTATCAGTTCTGTCAATTCTGGCATGACATGCATTTAAAAGACCAAGTCCACATCTAAAGATTAAATGAACATTTACAAGAAGTGGTAATTTTTTTTTTAAGGGACAGAATAAAACTTGTCATTATTCATACCCTGGTTTCCATATTCTTAGAACTGACATGAGCAAGAGATGTACTTGATTCATAGAGTCAACAAAGCACTTATCTTACTCAAGTGTTAAAAATTCACGAAAAGTATATAACACAATTAGGTATTTGGATTTTTACACTATCTTTGTAACACAAATGTCAGTTTAAGTTTGCAATCTGAAATGTCATTCATAAACTATGCTGAGCGCCAACTTTGTCTAGTGTTTCTACAGAATAACTTCTGCTCTAATCAGGCTACTTTATATGCTACTCCACATGTGCTTTCCCTGGCTCCCTTGCCTAGAATGTTCTTTTCTCCTATCTAAATTCTATCCATCGTAACTCTATAGGCTTCCTGAGATCATTCTAGTTTTCAGCGTTTCTCCTCCAAGTTCATGTCATATCACCTAGCCTTTTGATGGTGAGCTCTTTAAAATAGATTTTAAAGGGACTTACAAATATATATATATATATATATTTTTTAGGGAGAGATAAATGACCAAAAGAAAGTGGTCCTGAACCCTAACAAAAGAGTCAAAAAAGAGCAGACGCCAACCAAAAGATGGTCTTTGTTATATTAGAAGCAGATAGAACAAGGAAGGACTTGACCCGCTCTGTTTAGAGAAATGGGTAACAGAAAAAGAAAGCAGAGTCTTTCGCTCCCTTTTGAGTGTCAATCTCCTTTGTCAAGGAGGCTGACTGTCAAACTGGAAAGGGTAGAACAAATATGATTAACAGGGAATTCAAGCATAAAATATATATGGGTATAACAGAAGTCATTTTAAGTTAGTTTAATCCCCAAATCCAAAGGAATTATACTCTAAGACAGAACAAGCTTGGAAGATGCTACACTCAGAACCACCAACTACATTACTTGATAAAGCTTGGACAGTTGGGATATGTCAGAAAACCAGAGTGTAATAAATAATTTTAAAATATGCCAAACATAGATAACAAAAAATTACAGAACATTAAGCCTGATAAAAAAAACTAAAAGCCTGATAGGGAATAAAATTTCTGAATACATTAACAAATTAATGATTTAGATACCAGTAATTATTAGACAGTAGCATAGGATAACTTCATCTTATACTTTTTCTGCTAAAATTGCTACATAATAATAAATAAATATATGAAATGAATGGCAGACATAAAATTGCCCAACAAATAAATTAGATGACTAACTTTTTCTAAAGTGTGTTTCAGAGATCAATTATACCCCTGAATGTCCCTTTAAAGAGTTCTGTGGTCAAATAAGTTTTTGAAATGTAATATATTACATATTATTCCCCCTTAAACAGTCACAATTCACATTAGCACATTAAGTGCCTTGGCCAGGGAGGCTACTATAAAGACACTTACTTAACCAGAGTTTTCCAAATATTTTTTTTTACAATGAAACTTTTTAGGGGGAGTAGCTTTCTCTATTATCCTAAAGAATACTCTGGAAATGGTGTTTTAGACAGCATATCTTGATTTTAGAAAGGCATTTAAGGCAGTCTCTTAGATATGCTATGGGCAAGTTGCAGAAATATGAACTGGAAATTCTAATTAAACAGAGGTATAACTGGCTACACGGGCAATAAAATAATGCTAATCAAAGCCTAGAGCTTTGTATTGGTAGATAAAATTTGAAATATGACATAATGAAGCATAGGATAATGATTAACTATCTATGCTATGATGCCAGACTGCCTGGGTTCAAATCCTGGATTTATTACTTACATACTAGCTCTGCACTGTGAGCAAACTGTTCAAATCTTCTGGCCTTAATTTCCTCATTTATAAAAAGGGAACACTACTACTTACAGAGTTAGGAAGATTAAATAAGTCAATATATGCAAAGCATACATTAATAAGTGCTCAATAAATGTTAGCTATGATTATTATTAACTCTCTGAGGATTAAGTAAACACTGAGACATTAAAAAATTATATAAAATACGTGATAAACATAAAATTGTTCACCAAATCCTACAGTACTGTAAACAAGGCAGTAATCCTTAGAATAGGTATTTTTGTAGTAATACAAAAGTACCCCAAGCAGTAGCACATAACGAAATAAAGGAAGTTCAAGCAACTCTTTGTACCCCTCGTTGTAGGAAGAATCCTTGGTAGAATGGACAGTAGCACAGATGTTGACTGCTAGATAAAATCCCTATAGCTCTGTGGTAGTAATGTCTAATATATTAGTTTGAATTAGCCTATTGAAGCCCCCCCCCCCAACTCTCCATATCGCAAAATTAGTTAACAAATTAAAACAAGCACTCAGATGCTCAAGGAGCATACCACTTAAAGCCCAGTTCCCAGAGTCCTGCCCCTGGCCATTCATTTAATTATACACTACCCCATTTCCAGTCCACTTTTTTTACTAGTAATAGCTAGGTACTTTGTAAGCACCTGACACAAAAAAATTCATTTTAAGCTATTAGACAGTAAGTTTCTGAGGGCCGGAAATAGGATTTCAAAAATAGGCAATACTTCATTAATGTAGTAAAACTAAAAAAGTAGTATTTTTAAGGCCCTTAGTGGATACACAGCAAAATAAGTTACATATACATTATTGGAATGTGGACTTGTACACAACTAGATGATTCACTAAATAGTATTCCAATGGGAAGAAAAACTGAGACTTATTCAGAGAACTGATACAGATTTCTTTACAACCCTACCATTACACCATAGTTTTATTGCACAGGGGCCTCTTTTAGAACTCCAGGGACAATTTAGCAGTCATTCACTAGGCAGTCCTAATCTAGTAAGACTGGCAATTCATTGATGGTTTGTGTGATGCGCATACCAAAAAACAGTACAGAATGGGAAGATGCCACTAATTAATTTCATGCATGTTTTTTATCATTTGTTAAAGAGACGTATAACAATTGCTTAGTACTAGTCAGACAACTGTGGAACCAATGACAGGGTCAAATTTTTATTAGAATGGTAAAGATCATATCTATGGGCTCAAGATTAATCCAATCCAAACTCTTATTCTTTCATACCTGTAAGGCTGCATTTTTTTTTTTTTTACCTTGAACATTTATAGTGTGCCAAGACTTGTGCTAGGTGATTATACATGCATGTATTTTAAATTTAATCTTCCAAAAAGCCCTGACAAGGCAAGTTTTATGATCCCCCTTTTATATACAGGCTAGCTTGCTGTTTTGTACCAAAGTCCAAGCTCTTAAAAAATATACTGATCTAAACAATCATCTTCTTGCCTTTAGTTCAACCAGATTCATATTCTGAACCATACCAGATCACTCTATGCTCATGGAACTATTAATAGCACCTCAGGGACTTCTAGATTAAGGCCAAATTTCTCAGACTGACCTTCAAAATTCCCAAACTGGCCTCACCTTCCTTCTCCGACGCTCTAGAAAAAGTTCTTGCGCTCATCCGTTTGTCAGTACTTACACAAAGAGTAAGTCACGCTAATGACTTAAATATGTATGCGCATGAGATGAACACCCCATTCCTGCCACTCAGACTGCCCTTTCCTTCATTCCTCTTATAAGCCAAATACAGTACTACATTCTTTTAAGAACTGCTTAAGATTCAATACTAGCTAACCTTCCCTGATAAAACTCCCTCCCCTCGCTCTTCCTTCCTTTCTAAAGTACTCAATCTCTACCATATTGACATATACACTTAATGTTTTCTCCAGCTGATGTGCATATGAACATCCTTAAAAACAATAAGCTCCTTTTCTACACCTTTTTAAACTCCCTTCTTCTGTCTCTCTCCTTGTAGCATAGCGTTGCCAGCATAGGTCCACCTGTGTTGTTTACACTTGAACCAATTTGCTCATATCCTCTCCAAGATCTTATAGGGCTTGGTCATACAAATCTACCAATGCTCTTACATCACGTTGTGTGGGCTTCCTGCACCCTAATTAAAACCAACTGTCATGGAGTCAGTTCCAGCTCATGGCAATGCCACGTGTGTCAGAGCTGAACTGTGTTCCACAGGGTTTTCAGTGGCTATTTTTTTTTTTGGAAGTAGGTCACCAGGCCTTTCTTCTGATGTGCCTCTGGGTGGACTGAAACCTCCAACCTTTCTTAGCAGCTGGAAATCCTACGGGGTCACTATGAGTTGGAATCAACTAGATGGCAGTGGGTTTGGTCAGGTGGGGGCTCTGTTGGCTGTAAGAATTTTTTAGTTTTATTTCCACATAAACACACTTTCCATACATAAACACGAATCTCCAAAGCACGAATCACTACTTGACATTACGTTATTATTTGTTTGACTTGCCAAAAAATGTATGCTCCATGAGGGCAAGACTTTGATTTGTACATGGCTTCATTTCCAGATGCAGGAGAAAGATGTGGCAGTCTGCTTCTGTAAAGATCACAGACTTGGGAACCCTATGAGGCAATTCTACTCTGCCCTATAGGGTTGCTATGAGTCCGAATCAAGTCCACGGCAACGGGTTTGGTTTTATTTCCAAAACCTAGGTCAGCACTTAGCACATAGTGGTATGCAAATATCTGCTTAACGCATGAATACACACTTTTTGACAATCACATATGTGCATACAAATCTATATAGGAAATTAGGAAAGTTTTTATACTTCTAAGCCGCGAAAATGTGCCGTATGGCTTAGAACTTAAACTAAAAAACTGAATTTGAAAAAGGTGATAGTAAAATTATAAACCTTTAGGAACCACAAAGTTCCGAAGGCAAAGTTAGATTATACGAAACTGGAAGCACTAAATCTACACAGAGATCTTATATTTGAGTTTCAGAACTGTATTTGTTTTCAGAGGCCTTATGTTTTCATTCTACATCTCAATGACTTTTAGCTATAAAAGAGAAACGAGTTCAAACACCGAGATCCAGTATTGTACCCGTCTGCCCGGAGTAAGAAGCTAAAATAGTTATGACGAGGGAAAGCACTAGTTTTTCTTTTCCAAAGCAAAAGAGGCCAGAGGAGGGTACAAAACAGTAAACAAAGCCAGCCTAGGGCTTCGGGGAGTAGGCCCCAGACAATAGATGCAACGGTAGAGGCAGGTCTGGGGTTGGGTCAACAGGGGGTGGAGTTTCGGAAAGCAAGCCAGTAGTCGGTCAGACATAGCGGCGACTGGCGGATTGGCGGGACTCGGCTCCGGGGGGGTCCCCAGGGTGTGTGTAGGAGAGTGATAAAAGAAATCGAGTGCAAAAAGCTGCAAGGCCTTTTCTGTTTTGTTTTTTAAGCTGCGGCGACTCTGGCCACTTAAAAAACCCTGACTGCGAGGTGGGGAATCCCCGCGCTAAGCGCGGGCCAAGATTCCCCAGGGACCGATGACGCGGGCGCGGGAGGAGATCCCAGGGCTGGGCCCCGGTAATGACTTACTTTAAGGAAGCAGCTGTTGAGAGGGGCGGGCACCGAGGTGCGGTGGATGACCAGGTCCTGGCCCGGGTTGTGCACGTCGCAGATGAGCTCCAGAACAGCGATGCTGCGGGCCGTGGACACCGACACGCGGTGGTCTTCGGACCAGGAGAGCGGCTCCAGGCCGCTCACTGCGTACTGCAGCTTCACGGCCGGCTCCCGCCGGGTCACCATGAGGCGGAACGCGGCACTGGGCCCGGGAGCCGCGTCCGCCGCTGCCTCCTTCGCGCCCGCCTCGCCGCCCCCCTCGCCCTCCTCCTCCCCGGGTGGCGCAGGCCCGTCGGTCTCGGGCCCCACTCGGGCCTTGTTGGCGGTGGACATCTTCCTTCAAATCCAGAAGACCAACCCCCGGGTGCGCAAACCCCACGTCGCGACCCCGTTGCCGCCTCCCCCGCAGTCGCTGCCAGCCCCCGCCGCGGCAGTTTTCTCCCCTCAGGGCCCGAGCGCCGCTGAGCCAGGAAGGACCCCGCCGTTGCCAGGCGACCCAGCCCTGCCAGGTGACCAAGGAGTTGCCTGTCTAGAAAACGAGCCTGCTCTGCGGGCAGAAACAGAGCGTCCAGGCGTGGCTGCGTCTCGGCTCCAAGCGGGTAAGAGACAAGGAGCCTCGAGAAGGAAACATAGCCCTAAATTCACCTCCTGCATGATAGGCAAAGGGCCCTCTCGCCTGGTGACCAAGCTCCAGGTCCCTTGAGGGGACTCTCCCGGCAACGAGTCACTAGAGAAACAATAATCAGGCGGTAAATGAAAATGTTGATTTGACGGCGCACAGCATCTTGTTTCTTAGAGGAATTTAAAGAACTTCACAAGCACTAACCTCCTGATTGAGTGTATTTTGCATTTCTGCAATAAACCAAGCCATGAGGGATGGAGTTGTCACCTCACATTAGTCGGTATCCCTAACTTTCAGGTCGTTCGGCTTCGCACCCCCCTGTCCGTGCGCCACAGCTAGCGCCCTGCCGCCCGGTATCGCTGCTGTGATCACTTATCGTGTGTTTGTTTGAGTCTTTCTGAGCCCCGGAAGGGGAGGCAACGACAGGACTCGGCGGGGCAGCTACGTGGGGTCCTCGCGCGTCCCACGTGGGCTGGAGTCGGAGCTGGAGCCGCAGTCCCAAGTCCTGGGCGGTGTGGACGACTGGAGTCCAGCCGACGTCTCCCCGCGTATCACTAGTTCCTCCTGCCTCCCGACGGCCATGGCAGCCACCGACGATTTGCTCCTCAACGTTTTCGAGGCCCAGGCCGCCGCCCCCAAGACGTTCTTTAGACCCCTCCGAGCCCAGGCAAAGCGGGTGAGTTTTGACCCGGCTTCAGCTCAATCCCCACCGGGAGCCGGGCTCGAGGCTCACCGCGGGCTGCCGCCTTGCTTTTGAGACCACTTTGAACTTTTTTGACAGTAAAAGGGGTAAAACGTAGCTATCAGGCAGCTTCTGGAGGAGTTGCTCAGAAACTCGTGTATCAAATAGGAATACCACCCTGAAGGGATGTTCCTGGAGGGAGCGGAGCGAATGTACGTAGAGGGCGGAGAGCTGGCCCTTGCTGCTAATTTGAAAACTGTAAAGGTGATGCGAGAGATTGGAGACTATTTACCGTAAAGTTAAGAACTAACGCACCATTTTTAGCCCTAGCCCTGTCACTTAGCCAATTCTCTTAACTTTCAAATTTCCTTGCCTCTAAGGAGCCCTGGTGCCGCATCCTTGGAAACCCTATGGGGCAGTTCTACTCTGTCCTATATGTAGGTCGCTACGAGTAGGAATCGACTTGACGGTATTGGGTGTTTTTTTTTTTTTTTTTTTTTTTAAGGGTCGTTTGCCTCAGGAATGAAGGCTGGGGACCGGAAATTTCTTTGAATAGCTTTCAAAAATTGGGTAGATTTCCATCCACGTGGAGTGGAAGGGAGAAAGAAAATACAATTTATGAATATAACTCCCTCACTGTGAAGGGGAAAGATGCCTTGAAATTAACCCAAACAAGAGCAGAAAACTGGTTCCTGGGATAGTTTATTTATTTCCTAACTCTCAGATTGAAAGAGAAGGAGGATAGAGTAGAAGTAGGATAGGATAGACCTGGAATTAAATGGCAGCCTTCAACTCACTAGCTCTATGATGTTGGGGAATTACTTAACCACTCTTATCCTTGATTTTCCTGCCCATAAAATGAAAACAGTTTTCATGAGAATTAAATGAGGTAATGCACACAAAAACCCTATACATTGTCTGGCCTATAGAAAATTAAAAAAAGAACAAACTCAAACCTGTTGCCATCGAGTCAATTCCAACTCATAACAACCTTATAAAACAGTAGGACTGCCCCATAGGGCTTCCGAGGCTATCATCTTTACAGAAGCAGATTGCCACATCTTCCCCCCACAGCGCAGCTGATGGATTTGAACCCTGGACCTTTCAGTTATCAGTGAGTGCTTAGCCCACTGCTCCACAAGGGCCCATGGAAGTACTTAATGAATCCAATAATGAAAAAATAAAGTAGTATTGGCCCCATTTTTGGTGATAGAATTGCTACATCGTTAGGTCATGGGGGTGTTTGTGCCATGTACAAAGCTCAGTAACTAACACACAGGAAGCATTTACTAAAACTTTGTTGAGTAGTTGAATGATTTTATGATTCCTTGAACTGCTGCTTCCAAAGGGTATTGATGAGGTGATGACAGATAGTGGCCTGTTAATGTCTTGAATGAAAATTATGAATATGCTGATCGAATTTGCCTGAACTTAAGTAGTTAAGTAGTTAATATACTAGATTTGAAAAGACTTTGATGGTTAAATTATGCTATATCTAACACTGTGCATCATTTTTCTTTCTAAAAATATTTTCTGATTACTAAGTTAATACAAACTTATTATAGAAAATTTGGAAAGAAGATTTTAAAACACACACACACTCCCATAATTGCCATACTTGGGTAACTCTTAGTAAAATTTTGGTATATATCCTTCTAGGAGGCAAAATCTCAAAATAGGGATCAAACTATACATGATGTTTTCTAACCAAATAAAATTAATAAATGGTACACAGGAACTTGGGCTGTTGAATCATAATGCCTGGGCAAAGTCCAGGTCCCCGAGTAACCCTTGGACACGTTACATCACATCTCTGTATCTCTGTGTTCTCATTTTAAAATGGGGTGGTACCAGGATCTGTATTGATTAAGTAAGATAGTTCATGGAAGTACTTAGCATCCTGTGTGGTGTATAGTAAGTACTCTATAATTTTGTTAATATCAAAGACATGGCATCTTAGACTCAAAGGGCCAGGATAGGCTCTAGAAATCATCTGCTTCAGTCCTCTCATTTTATAAGTACAGGAATAGAGACTCAGAGGGCAGTGACTTGCTGAATGTTGTGCAGCTAATTTTTAATAGATCCAGCTATGACTTTGCTCCCTCTCTGCTCAAATACCACCTTAGGAAGCATTCCTTGACTCCTTGCCTCTCTTTCCCCTAACTGTAGGCCATGTTAGTCTTTCTTTTTCTGTGTTCCTATAACCCTTTGTACATACCTCTTCTGCAGTACAAATAAAGGCTTGAATTTGTTTTTACACCTTTGTCTCTTTCACTAGCCTGTGCCTTCCTCAAAGGCTTGGCTGATCTTTCAGCTTTGTATCTTCAGAACCAAGCTACTAGACAACAGCAGAGTGGTCAGTTTTTTAAATGAATGTGTTGTGGAAGCTGGGGGGTTGGGGGGGCGGTAAGGGGAGGGGTAGTTAACATGTAGTAGAATTGTGTCCAGGTTGATAATTCCACTCTGTGTCATTCATTCATCTTACAAGTACTGAGTGTTTACTTCGTGCCAGACACAGATCAGTGCAGGGGCTTCAGGTGGTGTTCAGGACTCGTCCATTTCTTTATGGGGCTTATAATCTAAGGGAAAGACAGACACTGAACAATGAATTACACGTTATTTTCATTATCATGCTGAGTGCTGCAAAGGAGAATAAGGTGCTAGGAGAGCCAAGAACAGGAAACCTTGGCATGACTGGGTGGAGAGTGGCGATTAGAAAGACTTTTCTGAGGACACGCCAGGGAAGCCTAGTCTGAAGAATGAGTATGAGTTTGCCAGCCAGAGGGAGGGTTAGGGATGTAGGTGTGGGAGTAGCGGGTGCAGAGGCCCTGAGGACGGAAGGAGCATGGTACATTTTAGGAATTTAAGGAAGACCGGGTTGGTATAAGGTAAAGCTGAGATTGGTAAATTGGGCAGAGGCCAGATTCTGGAAGGCTTCATAGATCATATTACAAATTTTGGATTTTAGCCTTAGATCAGTGGAAAACCTCTCTAATATTGTGCTTAATTCTGAATGCTTTCAGAGAGATGTTGACATAGTAATAAAGAGTGACCAGGCTGTTAAGAGATCTAAAGTTTGTATCATATTTAGAATATGTAGCCCAAAGATGAAAAAAATGAATTATACAGTGTGTGAAGGAATGTTACGTAGAAGAGGAAGCAAACCTAAGACTAGTAGATGTTCAAGGAGGCGGATCTTGTCTGCATGTCAGAAACAGCTTCCTAACCCCTAGAATTGGTCAGGAACAGAGTTGGCTGCCTCGTGATGTGGTGACCAGGAGGAGGTGTGCAGGCAGAGGCCGAAAGGCCACCTGGCAGGTAACCTGCAGCCAGAATTCCTGCACATGGTGGGAAAGGACTTGTTGGGCTCCCTGTGCTCCAAGATTCCGTGATTCTCTTACTCCAGTGCTGTGAATCGGGTGAAATCTGCCCCTTCCATACCATCTTGTAAATAATTCAACAGACCTGAAACTTGACTTCATCTCTTCTTTAATCTTAAAATTCCCTAACCTTGGGACTTTGTAAACATAAATTTGTAAAATGAAGTAGGTCAGTACTTACTTTATTAATACTAAATATTTAAAGTTATATTTATTAAATTACTTAGATAAAAGGGATCTTTGTGGTTGCCAGAAGCAAAGAATTCTTATTACTGATAGATTAGTCTGAAGCTGACAGTCACGGCTAAAGGAAGCCAGTGTGTAAACAGAAGTCATCATTTCAAGCAAAGAGGAAAATAACATATTCTAAGAAAAACTGAAACTCTAGAATAACAAGCACTAACTACTCCAAGAACATTTTTATATTTATGTGTAGTTAGGAAGAGAAGGTAAAAGAAAATAGAGGAATTGGGTGTTTCGTCTCTGGGGAGTCTGGACATCATGCAGATAACCATATTCACGTTAATGGAAATAAGCAACAGGCAAGAAAGTATCTAGTATTGTAGCCAGTAATCCACAGCCGGGTGGGGAGTTGAAAGGCAAGGAGAGTTGGAAATAACTGTGATGGAAGTGATGAATGGAGGAGAATTCTCACTTGGAACCGTGAGTAGGAATTGTCTCCAAATTGTCTAAATCTGGAGGAGCAGCGTGAGGTAGAGGATGACAGCAATCCAAGCACTCTAGGGTGGAGCGGTAATGAAGGTTTCTGCTTCCTGGGCGTAAGATAGGACACGGCTGTCCCACTTGTCCTTCTCCCATTTGTAGTCACTACTGGCTTTGTTGGTGGAGAGATTTTCTCCCCTCCATTCTTGTGTGAATGGATTCCAAGAGATACGGATTGACTTAGCATGCATACTTCAGAAGGTGTGTCCTTTCCTCCCCTTAAAACAGATTAATTTGTTAGCATTCAGCCCAAAATTTGCTTCTCCTTTCTTGGTCTTCATCCTCATCCCGATTACTTTAAGATGGTTGGTGAAGTCTAGTGAGAGGAATAAGCTGAGATTTTTTGGAAAAAAAAATGCTGAGTCAAAAAATCTGATTGCAAACCCTAAACTGTTGCTTGACATATGGGGCGTAATGATCCCTGCAGGAAGAGATGCAATTCTGTGGGCAGTCAGGCTTCACTCTGAGGTCTGTCTTCATGGACTAATGCATCTTGTTGATCTTTCCTTTTGGAAACAATGCAGCAAGCCAGGGCTACCAAAAGAAAATACCACGTGCCCAGTGAGGCTCCCCCAGTGAAACGGAGGAGCGAAACACCATTTTTCCCAGGCAAGAACACTGGTATTACAGAAACTCAGAGGACTTTTAAGGGGAAGGCACAAAAAACATTTTCTCCGAAGAAGTACTCGGCTGGCACCAGTAATGTAAACCAGGAGGAGAAACCGTGCGTTAAGACGTCATCATTGTTTAAAAACAACCCTGAAATTCCAGAACTCCACAGGTATGTCTAGGTGTGGATGCACTTTAGGGATAAAGTGTATTCTGCTGTTTTGTTTGCATATTGGAACTGATGCCTGGATTTTTGTTCATCATTTGCAGACCTGCAGTAAAGCAGGTGCAGGAGAAAGTGTTTACCTCAGATGCTTTTCATGAACTGGACCTCCACCCACATCTAGTAAGTATCTCTTGTGGTTTCATGTGTCTGTTTTTTGAGTATCTTTACTCATTCAGAATGTCTGTAAAAAAAAAAAAAGGCAGTACTAGGATGAGAAATTAAAGAATGATTATTTCTGCTCCAAGCCACCTGAATGGACTCAGACGGATACGACGCTCTTCTAGGCAATTTCGTGTGGTTAGGTGCTTGTGTACTGCCTCCTGACACTTTTTTTTTTTCCTTAAGAACTAAAGACTTTCCGTTAGAACTAGGACATTACATATTAGACTTAAACAGCTTCCTAATTACTGGATAGATACTGCATTGTGATCATTCTGGTAGCAGATGTCACAGTGACCATAGGAGAGGGTATTCAACTGGCATTTTGCTGTTGTTAAGGGAAGAAGAGACTATTATGTATTTTCTACAAATGGACACTTTTTTTTTTTTTTCTTTCACTGTGAATGAATTTCCAGGCTTCTTATGAGTAACGGGAAAAAAATACATTCACTTTTAGGCAGTCTTGGTTTCCTTTGCTTGTGCAGTCACAGCTTACCTACCCCTTCTTTTTTACACAACTTTTTTTCTCACCTACAGGTTGGGTTACTCTTTGTTGTGGGGGCTGTCCTGTGTGCTATAGAATGTTTAGCAATATCCTGGCCTCTACCCACTAGATTTCTGTAGCACCCCCCTCACTTATGACAACCAAAAATGTCTCCACACATTGCCACATGTTCCTGGGGGTAGGGGGAAGCGGCAGAATCACCCCTGGTTGAGAACTGGAGGTGATGAATGGCATCATGGGAATCAATTTCATCCCAATATTTTCTCCTTTTTGTGTCCTTATTTCCATTAAATACATTTTGGCCAAAAATTGGTAGTTAAAGGAAATATCTTTTTTTTGTCTTGTCTTTTAGATTGCCACAATAAATACAGTCTTAAAAATGTCTAGTATGACCAGGTAAGAATTCCGGGCTAATCTTAATTTTCTCAGAGCTCAAGTGCATATAACCAGATGAGATTTGAATTGTCTGTGAAAAACAGCAAATTTGTGTCTTGGCGTTAGAAAAGAATACCTGCTATTGACCAACAAGGACTCAACGTATCACTCAGCCCACTCAGTTTGCCCATTTCCCCTGTTAAATGGAAAGGCTGGATCTCCATCCAGCTCTGCTTTCGGCTCTAAACTATAAGATCTCTGGGCAAGAGGATGGTCTGCATAGGGTACCAGCGTTGTCCATGCTTTGTGGACAGAAGATAGGCTTTAGCATCTCATTTCTTGATAGTAAGAATTAGAGTCAGCCAAAAAGACTATTTGATTGGAAATAACGGGATGCCAGAAAATTTTTTTGTCTTTGTTAACAGTTATGACCCCTGGAAAATAAAATTCGAGTAGTGAAAAGGTGAACCTCTTCTTTTTGACTATGTATGCTTCTGTGTATTTTCATAGTGAATACTTTTTACTTCTATAAGTGAAAAGTTAATAAGAATATTGAAGAAGAAAATAAAGAGCACCCCCCACCAGTTTTTTTTTAGTAGTAGAATGCCCAGTTTCAGGCTTGCCTCTGCATTTTCAGCTAAGTACCAGAAATTTAACTGAGGTTTTACACTTCTAATCATCAAAAGTTTCTTAGCACCTTCACTTGAATGTTTAGGTAACTTCTGTGGTGGCAGTTGACAAACAGATCAAAGTGGGGCAATTGCATTTTGTCTATTCTATGTCTCTTCCTATAAACATAACTGAGTAACATACTGTAGATAAATAAGTGTTCTTTCTTTTGGGTGCCCAAGTGTTCAGAAGCAAAGTATTCCCGCATTGCTGGAAGGCAGAGACGCTCTTGTGAGATCCCAGACGGGTTCAGGTCAGTCATCATTTTATTTTCTGCCTTCTCATGGTATCCAGGCCCACAGTTATGGAGTAAAATGTCTGTTGCTGTGGTGAAGTTGCTTTGTTTTATTTGGGGGAGAGAAAGCTGTGCTTGCTTTTGATTAGAGCACTGAATTTGTTCCAGTAATGGAAGGAAAGGCATGATTGATGGTGCCGTGATCAGGAAGTTGTCACGTTCTGCTGTCACTCGTAGGAACGTATTTTAGGCCTTTGCCCGGTCCTTTCATCTATGGCCAGAGCTGCCCATCCTCACTGTAGTGGAGGGTGAATATTTTCTGTGATATTAAAACATGGAGCTCTAACATGAGCATCCACTATTGAACGTCAGTCATTCTGCTTGAACACAGAAAACGGCTTTTGCTGTGTTTCAGACCAGTCTGGACTTGCCCTTCTGATCCTCTTGTGCCTTTAATGGCAAATCCCACTTGCTTGGCCACCATTCGGTTGGGTAGAAACCCAGAATTTTGGCCATCTTGGGTTTCTCCTTGGTCTTTAGAGGCTAGCTACAGGGTTCAAAGTGGCTCCTAATCCCAACAGCTCATGCAGAGAACTTAATTGACCACTGAAGCTCATCTGAGAGATTAATGTGGACGTCAGAGAAGGAGTCCTCTAACTTCTATAGACAGCTATCAAGTTGAGCTTTTGTGTAATTTGGGAAATGTGTTATTGTCTCCCTTGTTAGATGGGTAAAAGGAGCTGAAGCTTCAGGTTTTTTTTAGCAGTACTGAATTTACAAAGCAAAATTAGGGATTCTGGAAGACAGATGAACTCCTTTTTCACCTCCTTTGGCTGTATGATGGCATTCTTCCATGCCCCAGAATCTGGTAAGACCCAAAGATAATAGAGCCTATCTCCTTTACGGCCTTTGCTTTTCTTACATCTGTAGGCTTTGTGATTTTAATTGCTTTTACACTTTTTTTTTTAAAGGTAAGACTCTTGCCTACTGCATCCCTGTGGTCCAGTCCCTTCAAGCAATGAAATCAAAAATACAGGTGAGTATAAAATGCGTTTTTCTGTTACTGTTCATAGTCCACAAGCAACCAGCAAACTGAGCCATAGCAATAGTATTGGGACTAAAAGACTCTGTTTTCACTTAGCATGTATTCTTACCTCCTTTTAATTTATTTATTGTATAAATACATTACCTCTAAAGGGTGTGCCTAGAGAGTAGAATAGGATAAACATATTTCATAATCGTCATCATAGGGAGCATTTAGAAAACGCTCCCCATGTGTCAGGCACTGTGGTGAATGCTTTCCATGTATTATTCTGTTGAATCTTTAAACACCACCACCACCCGCCAAATTGTAGGCATCCCAGTTTTACAGAGAGAAAAATTGGGAGGTTAAATAACTTGCTAAGGTCATGCATAGAGCAATAGTGGAAGTGGATTTCCACTTCAGTTCTGTTTGGTTCAGAGACCAGATTCCTCATTCCATGCAATGATTGTATGCCAAGGTTTAATTATGGGCACTTGTGCTGTATAGGGACCGTGTCTGTGTATTTTCCACAGTATCCTGCATGGGACCTGCTACAAAATGATTGTGCAATAAATATTTTTTATGGATTTGATTTGCAGCTGTCCATTTATGCTCTGATCTTGGATCTGTGTTGTAACTTATGTGGAGGATTAAATTCCAACCTGCTAGCCTAATTTCCAATATGCTGTTTGCTTCTGATCAGAAAGGTTGGAAATCATATTTAAAACAGTGATTTATCCTGCTAGATGTGAAAACAAGTGCCTCATTAGTGAGTTTTGACAATTGGTCTGTCTTGTATTTAACATTATCTAGAATTTATCTTTAGTTATGAAATACATTTGGTTACTGCATAGGCCAAAGGGGCCAAAATTACGTTCTTTAGATTCCCTAGGAGGCTGGGTAACTTTGCCATGTTCCATGGCCTTAGGCATCATATCAAACCCCAGCCCACAACCCCACAAATTAACCTTGGTTATTTTCAGTTAAGAGGAAATAGTGAGACCAGAAATGGGAAGTGAGGTAGGTGCATAAAACAGATGAAAAGAGCTAATTGATTGCTCTTTGCCCAGTTTGGACATGCAGAACTAGAGATGTATGAAGTCTACCTGATGTTTGTGTGGCAAAATAAGTAATGATAAAACCAAAGAACCAAACCAGTTATTGTTCAGCTGGTTCTGACTCATGGCAACCCATGTGTTCAGAGTAGAATTGAGCTCCATAGGGTTTTCAATGGCTGTGATCTTTTGGAAGTAGATTGCCAGGCCTTTCTCCCAAGGTGCTCCTGGGTGGATTCAAACTGTCAATCTTTTGGTTAGTAGCCAAGCGCTTAAACATTTGTGCCACCCATATAATAGGTCATAACCCATAGAATAAAACAAATATCCACAAGTCCACACTGATATAAACAAATAATTGAATAAATACATAGGGGAGGAAGGAAAGCCTTTCATTACAGTAGAACCCCAAGCCAAACCCACTGCCATTGAGTTGATTGCGACTCATAGCGACCCCATAGGGTTTCCAAGGTTGTTAGTCTCTGTGGAAGGAGACTGCCACATCTTTCTCCCATGGAGCCATTGATAGTTTAGAACCACCGACCCTTCAGTTAGAAGCCCAGCACTTTAATGACTGCGGTACCAATAGAATACCAATGAATAAATGCAGAAGGAGTGATGGAAATAGAAACTCAGCATTTGGCAAATGCCACAGTAATATTGTTTTAGGCAAGAATCATCATGGATGCTAAAATTAGTGGATGAAAGTATGGTGAAAACAGGATATTATAGTCTCAAAGTATTTCCCCACAAGCTTTAATTACAAAGGGAAAAACAGTAACTTTACCATGGGGAGTCCTGACTGTCACTACCTTAACCAAGTGACCCAAGTTGGCATCACCAGTATTGAGATGTGTCGGTATCAAGTACCTCCTGATTTGATGTACTAAGAAGGGTATAGTATCACTTCTGTGGTATCTTTACCAAAAGTACATACATGAACTTAACCATGAGGAAATTCAAATTGAGGGACGTTCTACAAAGTAATTGGCCAGTACTTTGTTGAAAGTATCATGTTAATGAAAGACAAAAAGTTAGACCCTGTTCCAGATTAAAGGAGAATAAGGAAACATGGCAGCTAAATGCAATTTGTAGTACTGGGCTGGAAAAAGGACATTAATTGGTCAGATGATAAAATTTGAGTAAGATCTGTAAATTAATTGCATTGATCAATGTTAATATCCTCGTTTTGAGAATAGTACCGTAATTATAAAAATTGTAACACATGGGAAAGCTGGGAAACAGTTATATGGGACTTTTTTGGAATATTTTTGGTAATTTTTCATAAGGCTGTAATTATTTCAAAATGAATAAGTTTTTTTTTTTAGACAATTGAAAAAGAAACCCAATGCATTCATCCAAATGACTGAACTCTATATAGCCATTAAAAATAGCATTTTTTCATTGTACTATTCATGAACTTCAGCAGATGTTAAATGAAAAAAAGCAAGTCACAAAACAGTATGTTTTAGACTCTCTTCTTTAGAGAAGCAAAACCAGTAAAGTACAGAGAGAGAGAGATTTATCTCAAGGAAATAGATCACACTGTTGAAGAGGCTAGCAAGTCCCAAGTCTGTGGGTCAGGCATCAGATTGGAGGCTTCTCCTGATTCATGTAACTGCAGGGGCTGACAAACTCAAGATTGGTAGGTAAGATGGTAGTCTACTGAGGAGGCTACGAATTCCAAGATCAGCAGGTAATACAACAGGCTGCTGGCTCCAGTCCAAGAACCATAGGTCAGATGATGACGAGCCACATGCAGAATCCAGAGCAAGCAAACGAGCTTTGCTAGAACGTCCATATATTAGGTGAGACCACACCCATGAGGAAACTCCCCTTACAACTGATTGGCTGACTGTATCATTATGTAACTGCCAAATTACATCAGTACATAACTGCCAAACTGTTCATTATATAATTGCCAAACCACTGAGAATCATGGCCCGGCCAAGCTGACACACAACCTTAACCATGACAGTCCACCTCTTGTCAACCTGGCACCAGTATACATCTCCTTAAAGCGTATACAACCTTATAAAAACGATTACAAAGCTATACTTGGCATCAAACGTGATGCAACTAACATGAGCACAACAGAAAATGCACTAGCGCCTATTTACATCTTATTTTTATAAATGAAGAAAACAAAAAATACTTGATGCACATGTACAAGGAAGAAATACAACAATTACAGATTTCATTTCTGCAACTGGCCGTACGGTCTTAACTGGTATTTAGAACTACCTTCTTCTACCTCCCATTCTGTATTCCTTTTACCCTCAGCAAGCACTTCAGCTGGTTGTGGTTCTTTGCCTGATGGGGTAACCCAAATCTTCATTCCCAAAGGGTCTGGGCCGTTAGTAGGCATGTTGGAATTGAACTGCTATAGTTTCCCATTTACTTCAATTACAGGCCGTGATAATACTAAGAGACACTGTAAGGGATCTCCTGTATTCTAGATATACTCTTTTTACCTCTGTTATGCAACATAAATCCGATTTTCCCTTGGTAGTCAGAGTCAGTCACACCAACCAATATGGTTGCTGCCTTCTTTGCCTTTGATCCAGAGGCATGAGAAGCCCAAGGAGGCCGGATGTCATTCTTAACTTCCAGTTCAATGGGATTCATGTTGTGTCTTGAAGTGTGAACATCGCTCCCTTTGGAACTAAGACCCCTAGACCTGCAGAGCATAGGGTCGTGGGGATGGGAAGCAAAAATTTTGCCGGTGGGTCACTAGGGGTAATAGCAAGTGGTGTCATTCCCATTTCCACCACTTGATTCCTATAACCGTGAATCCTGGCTATGGGAGAAAGAGTACCATATATTGGATGACATTGGTTTTGAGCATATCTAGCTTCCTGGAAAATATCGTCCCAGGCCTGCAAGGTATTGCCACCTAGCTGGTGCCATCATTGTGTCTTTACAAGGCCATTCCATTGTTCTATAAAGCCAGCTGCTTCAGGGTGATGGGGGAACGTGGTAAGACCAGAGAATTCCATGAGCATGGGCCCATTGCCACACTTCCTTTGCTGTGAAGTGACTCTCTTGATCTGAGGTGATGCTGTATGAGATAACATGATGGTGGATAGCATTCTGTGAGTCCATGGCTGGCAATTTTGGCAGAGACATCGTGTGCAAGGAAGGCAAATCCATGTCCAGAGTAAATGTCTATCCCAGTGAGAATGAAATGCTGCCCTTTCCATGATGGAAGCAGTCCAGTGTAATCAACCTGCCACCAGGTCGCTGGCTGAATGCCTCAAGGAATGGTGCCATATCGGGGGTTCAGTGTTGGTCTCTGCTGCTTGCAGGTTGGGCACTCAGCAGTGGCTGTAGCCGAGTTGGCCTTGGTGAGTGGAAGTCCATGTTGCCAAGCCCATGTATAACCTCCACCCCTGCCACCATGGCCACTTTGTTCATGAGCCCGTTGGGTAATGACAGAAGTGGCTGGGGAAAGAGAATGACTTGTTTCCACAGAACGTGTCATTCTGTCCACTTGATTATTAAAATCCTCCTCTGCCAAGGTCACCCTTTGGTGAGCATTCACACAAGACACAAACGTCTTCACTTGAACCATTCAGAGAGGTCTATCCACATACCGCTTCGCCATACCTCCTTGTCTCCAATTTTTTCAATCATGTTCATTCCAAGTTCCTGACCATTCAGCCAAACCATTGGCATAACCCATGAGGCAGTATACAGTTGCACATCTGGCCATTTCTCTCTCCAAGAAAAGTGACAAACCATTGGCATAGCCCATGAGGCAGCATACAAGTTGCACATCTGGCCATTTCTCCCTCCAAGAAAAGTGAATGGCCAGGTGCACTACATGAAGCTCAGCTCAGCGGAAGGATTTTCCTTTACCACTGTCCTTGAGGAAGGCCCCAGAAGGGCTGTAGTGCTGCTGCTGTCCACTTTCAAGTGGTGCATGTATATGATGCAGAACGCCTGTAAATCAGGCACAGGTTTTCTCTTCCTCAGTCAACTGATCATAAGAAACTCCCCATGAAGCCAGAGGTGCAGCCTGGGAGAGGACAGGTAGCCTGACAGGAGTGGAGACCATGGGCATTTGGGCCACTTCCTCATGCAGCTAACTTGTGCCTTCAGGTCCTGCTCCAGCCTGATCCTGGATATACCACTTCCGTTTAATGATGGAGTGCTGCTTGGTATGTCCGACTTTATGACCCTGTGGGTCAGACAACACACAGGTCATGATGGGCAGCTCAGGCTAACTTGGTGGCCCATGGTTAAGTTTTGAGTCTCTGTTAAGGCCCAGTAGCAAGCCAAAAGATGTTTCTCAGCAAGAGAGTAGTTATATACAGAGGATGGCAGGTCTTTGTACCAAAATCCTAAGGGCCTACATTGTGACTTACCAACAGGGGCCTGCTGAAGACTCCATACAGCATCTCTGTCTGCCACTGGCACTTCAAGTGTCATTGAATCACCAGATCTTACAGCCCAAGCAGCAGAGTGGCTTGCATGGCAGCCTGAACCTGTTGCAGAGCTTTCCCTTATTCTAGGCACCACTCAAAACTAGCAGCTTTTTGAGTCACTTGGTAAGTAGGCCAGAGTAGTACACCCAAATGAAGGATATGTTGCCTGCAAAATCCACCGAGGCCCACCAGGCATTGTGTCTCCTTTTTAGTTGTAGGGGAGGGGCCAGATGTAACAACTTATCCTTCCTTTTCAAAGGAATATCTTGACATACCCCACACCACTATACTCCTAGAAATTTTACTGAGGTGGAAGATATCTGAGTTCTTGTGGGATTAATTTCCCATCCCCTAGCACACAAATGTTTACCAAAAAGCCCAGAGTCACTGACACGTCTTACTAGGTCCATTCAGTATAATGTCATCATTGTAATGAACTAGTGTGACATCTTGTGGAAGGGAAGGGCCATCAAGGTCCCTGTGGACTAAATTGTGACTAGTGCTGGAGTGTTTATATACCTCTGAGGTAGGACAGTGAGGGTTTTTTGTGGGCCTTGCCAGCTGAAGGCAAACTGCTTTGGGTGTTCCTTTGAAACTGGAATCAAGAGAAAGGCATTGGCCAGATCAACAGCTGCGTACCAGGCACCAGGAGATGTATTAATTTGCCCAAGCAGTGAAACCACATCTATAACAGCAACTGCAGTTGGAGACACCACCTTGTTAAGTTTAACATAATCCACTGTGGTTCTCCAAGATCCATTTGTTTTTTGCACAGGCCAAATAGGCAAGTTGAATGGTGATATGGTGGGCATCACCACCCCTGCATCCTTCAAGTCCTTGATGGTGGCAGTGATCTCTGCAGTCCCTCAAGGAACGTGGTATTGCTTTTGGTTTACTGTTTTCCTAGTTTGAGGCTTCCACTTGGTTTTCCTACCTTAATAACCCTTACTCGTCTTGTTAGGGATACAGTGTGTCACTTGCTGAATACGTGTATTCCAATTATGCATTCTGGAACTGGGAAAATTACCACAGGATGAGTTTGTGGGCCTACTGGACCCACTGTGAGATGAACCTCAGCTAAGACTCCATTAATAACCTGACCTCTATATGCCCCCAGTCTGACTGGTGGGCCACAGTGACGTTTTTGGTCTCCTAAAAATAGTATCAGTTCAGAGCCAATAACAGTCACTCTTGTAAAAGGCCATAGATCCCTTTGGGGAAGGGTAGGAGAAAGATTAACAGTATAATTTTTTGCCAGGGTAGTGGGGTCCTTAAGGGAACCCAGCCTCCCCATCATTCAAGGGGTTGTGGGTCTGTAACTCGCTCAAGTCTGGGGATCGATTGAGGGACCCTGAGTCTCTGTTTTGGTGATTCAAATTAGACTGCCATTCACTTGACCTAGAATTCTTCCAGCTGTGCAGATCAAATATTTCATTCCTAGGGACATCATGACTAAGAGGCCAATACTGTAAGTCTAATAGCCTAAACGAGTCAGACTATTCTGATTACTGCTTTGATTACCTTGTCTGCTTCTGGCCCGTGCCCACTTTGTCATTGTCGATTGAGTGCTGTCACATGGACCCTACTACCATGAGGTCCAATCAACCCCATTGTAGTTAGGAGTTTAATTTGGTTAGGGCAGTTCCCACTGTCAAATCGGACTCACATAAAATAACATTTATAGCTGTCTTCAAAGATGCTGGGGCTTCCATCACAAATTTGTACCTCACGGTTGTGGTAAAAGGTATGTCCTGTGGGTACTTGGCACTCCATGTGTGGGTCTATGGGTCTGACCTGAGAAATCCACCTTAACATGCCAGTTTCCCAATCCTTTGGATACCTTCTTCTACAATATGCCAAGGCAGGTTTGGTACTTCAGCTCGATTTAGTGTAAGCCACCGCATAATCTGTACATCAGCGAACAAACCGAACAAACTGTTAGATCCTTTCCTAACCTCTCAAGTTGAAACACTTAGTGAAGAATCCGTGCTTAGTGGGCCCATATCAATAAATTCAGACTGATCGAACTGTATGTTCCTTGCACAATTATCCCACACCCTTAATTGCTGTTCCTACACATATTCCCCAGGTTACTGTTTGTACATAATTAGAAAAGTTGTGCAATTCTTTTGGAGTGTAGCACACATTCTCCTGGGTCACATTTCATACTTCATCTTTTGGGGTTCGCCGGGACTTAAGTCTACTTACAGGTCTAGAAACAAAAATGGGTGGTGGGGGTGGGTCCTGGGAATATTCAGCAAAGTCTTGTAAGGCATCTGCCTCAGGCGATGCCCCAGGCGATAACTCAGACAAAGAGTCTCTAGGCACAGCTAGGTTAATCTTGGAAGCTCTGGTGGTATAATGTTTAAGTGCTACAGCTGCTAACCAAAAAAGTTGACAGTTTGAATCCACCAGGCACTCCTTAGAAACTCTGTGGGGCAATTCTACTCTGTTCTGTAGGGTCGCTATGAGTTGGAATTGACTAGATGGCAACAGGTTTAGGTTAATCTTATCAGATGAGGGTGGAAAAGATAATGGTAGTACTGGGGTGGGTGGCTTAGCAGACAAAGTTGGAGTGATCTCTTTAGGCGGAAGTAAGAGAGCTGGTTCTCTTGGCAGGATGATTCAACAGAATTTGGGGGCTCAGTATCCCTAGCTTCCTGATTATATGCCTATATGTCCCCATCCCTAGTTTTGGGATTCCATTTCTTTAGAATCGGTGCCCTCAGTTTGACTTCGAACACCATTCGAGGTTGGAAATTCAATTGACATTGTAATTCAACCACTCTTCCATTAAGACTCTGAGTTTGGTTTTTAGCAATATCATCCCTGTTACTGGAAAAGGCTTTCTTTCAGGGCACAAGTGGCAACTTTCATGCCTTTTATGTGACACTTGAGCTGTGACTCTGAAGCCCTGAGCTCATCTCTCTCTTTCACCACTTTGTCTAGCAAAAGTAGGAGCAACCAACCACCTTCCCTATACTTCTTATTCTGACAAAAGTGTAGAAAAGTGTCACACATGATCATCCAGAGCCTCGCTTTGCAACAATACTTGATCTATTGGTAGTGATATGTTGGGTATTAATATTGCTACCTCATGCCATGGATTAGCAGTGCCCTCTTTACTACTGGAGGCAGAGTCGTCAGTGCCTTTAAGACTAGTCAGACTGGAGAACCAATTTAGAAAACTCATCCTTACAGCTTTGTTTCTCTAGAACCACTCATTACCAAATGTTTTAGGGTGGGTTTTCTAGGGAAGCAAAACCAGTGAAGTGTGTGCATATATAGAGAGAGATTTATCTCAAGAAAATGGCTCACATGGTTGTAGAGGCTGGCAAATCCCAACTCCATGGGTCAGGTGTCAAACTGAAGGCTTCTTGTGACTCAAGTCTGCAGGTAAGATGGCAGGCCCCTGGCTCACAGGCTGCAGAAGCTGGTGAATCCCAAAATCGGCAGGCAGTACAACATGACACTGGCTCAGGTTCCAAGAGCTGGAAGTCAGATAAGGACGAGCCACAAGCAGGGTTCAGAACAAGCAAGCTTAGCCAGAACATCCATGTATACTGCAGCAGTGTGGCTGATCACATTAGATCACATCATGGGTGATGACTATATCATTAATTACATAAATGTTAAACCACTGAGAATCATGGCACAGCCAAGTTGACACACAACCTTAACTATCACATACAGTGTGAACCCAGTTTCATAAATAGTAATAATCTATGTGTATATATGCATAAAAGACTGGAATGATACTTATTGAACTATTAATATTTTCTCTGAGGTGGATGAGTGAGGAATTTATTGTTTCCTAAAGGTGATGATTTTTTTCCATTTAGCACTTCACACTGAGATAATTCATGCAAGGTGCTTAGCATTTAATGTAGTACATAGTCAGAGATGAACAAATGTAAATTATTACAGTAATACAGTGAAACAATTGCATCCATTTATGTACTCTAGGAGAACCTCTTTCTAGTAGAGGTTCTTTTTTCATACAAGGTTGGAGAGTTTGAGAACTTTTTAGCTGGAATGTTCTACCCAACTCTCTGATTTCATGGATCTGTGAGGCAGAGAGATTAAATGACATACCTAAGGTGGACAGTGTGGTGGGTGGCTTTGCTCAGATCCTAGGTAAGTAAAACAGAAGAAGAATTGACAGCTTTGAATTGTGATGTTGGCGAAGAATATTGAGTTTACCATGGACTGCCAAAAGAACAAACAAATCTGTCCTGGAAGAAGTACAACCAGAATGCTCCTTAGAAGCAAGGATGGCAAGACTACGCCTCACATACTTTGGACATGTTATCAGGAGGGATCAGTCCCTGGAGAAGGACATCATGCTTGGTAAAGTAGAGGGCCAGTGAAAAAGAGGAAGACCCTCAACAAGATGGATTGACACAGTGTCTGCAACAATGTGCTCAAGCATAACAATGATTGTGAGGATGGCCAGGACCAGGCAGTGTTTTGTTCTGTTGTTCATAGGGTTGCTGTGCATTGGAACCGATTCAGTGGCACTTAACAACAACTTTAGGCAAATCGTTTCATCCCTCTGTGCATCAATGTCCTCATCTGTGGCAAGGGGCTAATACTATACTTATCTTGTAGAGTAACAGTGAGGATTACTTGAGTTAATGCATAATAATACATGTGTTGAGAGCTGGTACTTAAATCCACGAAAAAAAAAAACAAACAAACCCATTGTGTTTGAGTTGATTCCGACTCATAGCAACCATATAGGACAGAGTGGAACTGCCCCATAGGGTTTCCAAGGCTGTAATCTTTATAGAAGCAGACTTCCCTATCTTTTTCCCATGAAGCAGCTGGTGGGCTCCAACGGCCGACCTTCTGGTTAACAGCTGAGTGCTTAACCACTGCTCCACCAGGACTCCTTCACTGGTATCCAGTGCTTGGCAATAATACGTGCACTGTGTTAGTTGTTGTCATCATGGTCACATGGCTCATTTGAAGGGTAATACTTTGTTTTGCTTATATTCAGAATCATTAACAAGCCATGTAGTTGTGTTTTATTTGCTCAGGTTTTTTCTTTTTTTAATAGTGGTAACACCTCATTCTATGAAAGATGGTATCTTTGTATGGTTCTCCAAGCCCCAATTTAATTCACTTATTTCAAATAATATTCAGTATAGTCACTTGGAGCTCAAATGATTTGACCTGTAAAAACCACATCTGGAGAGAGCAGCAAATTCAAGGCACCCAGTAGATTCTTAAATTACTTTGGTGTCGGAATAAGGATGGACTGCTTTCCTGTTTCCACTCTTTCAGTTATTTTGTCTCTGATTTTTCTAACTTCACATCCATCCTTCCTCACTCACTTCTGCCCTGCAAGGGATTGATTTTCCTTTCTTCTTCTCTGTGTAGTAACACCTTTTGAAATGTCAGAATCTCCTAACGTCACACAGTGGCACATTGATACTGTTGTACTGACGTGTTTACTGTTCCTTGCCTAGGCTTCGGTACAGTCTCACAAAGTTGATGCTGAGTACAGAGAACTCTAGTTTGAATTCCAAATCCTTTCCTCCTTGTGGGTAAATGTTTCCTATGCAAAACATGAAAACCATACTTGTAATTGAATTTGCTGTTAAATCTGAGCTTAGCTTCTACGGTAACATTGTTTTGATTCATTCAGTCCATATCTGTGAGCATTTTCAATGTGCAAGGCACGATTGATGTAGGAGCCTTTATCAGACCGCTTTGTTTTCTTTTATTACTTACTGTTTTTAAACATAGTATACATGTTAAATTTGAAGGTTACCACAAAACACGTGTAGGATAAAGTCTGACTTTCCCCCCTAGTTACATGCAGTGTCGTCAGTTCTCAGCCGCTTGTACATCTTCCTGGGTAGTCTCTGCCTGTCAAGCAAATATGAGTATGCATAGTTCCTTTTCTCTTTTATTTGGAGGTTTTTTAAAGTTTGTTTTTCTGTTTTGTTTGGCTTGATATACAAATGGCTGCTTGTTATGCATGCTGTCCTGTGCCTTGCTTTTGTTCACTTAATGTCTTGGGAATGGTTTCTCTTCAGTACCACATAGAGTTGCCCTATTCTTTTTAATGACTGCCTAGTATTCTATTGTGTGTATGTACTACAAATCATTGAATCAGTCCTTTATTGGTGGGATACATTATGTTCAACAAGGCTACTGTAAATATTCTACAGTCTGCAAATAGTCTACAACTTCTTTTTGCGCATGTAAGAGTATATCTGTAGGAGAAATTCCTACAAGTAGAATTTGCACTTTTGTCTTGGTAGATAGTAATGCCAAATTGACCACCGAAGACCTTATACCAGTTTACACTTCTACCAACAGTGTAGAACAGTTCCTGTTTGCTCATCAACACAGTCAGTTGTTTTATTTTTGCCAATTTGACAGGCAAAAAGTACCAGTCTGTAGTTTTAATTTGAATTTCTCATGCGTGACATTGAACGTGTTTTCGTATACGTGAAAGCCATGTTTTGAATTCTTATTTTAATAAATTAGGTGTTTATGTCCTTTCTCCATTTTTCTACTTGAGTTGTTGATTTTTTTTTTTTTTAATGTATAGGATTTCATTATAAGTTAAAGAAATTAGCCCTTTCTGTTATGTGTGGCAAATTTCCTGCCTAAGTTATTTGACTCTTGACTTCATTTAGGTAATTTCGTTGGATAACTTTAAATTTTTATGTAATAAAATTTATCAGTATTTTCTTTTATGGTTTCTAAATGACTAACTTAACTCCAAGTTTATTTTTCTAACTGTATTTTTTCTTGAAGGACTTTTGAATTATCTTCTTCCAGCTGGTATAAAATGCCCCTTATACTATTTCCTAGATTTCTGTATCTATTTGGACCTATTCTGGACGGTAGTTTCTGTTGTTTACCTATTTATATGCTAGCATCAATTTTCTAAAACTGTCGTAGCTTTAAATTGCTTTAACATCCTGAAAGGGTGACATTCCTCTTTGAATCTTCTTTTTTAGAAATGTCTTGGTTATTCTTGCATGTTTATTTTTCCATAAGAACTTTGAAATCAGCTTGTCTGATAATACGTAACATTTTTTATGTGTATGTATGTGTATGTGTGTGTTTGTATAAGGAGCCCTGGTGGCACAGTGGTTAAGAGATTGGCAGCTAACCAAAAGGTCTGCAGTTCAAATCCACCGGCTGCTCTTTGGAAACCGTGTGAGGCCTTCTACTTTGTCCTATAGGGTAGCTGTGAGTCGGAATCGACTCAGGAGCAGTGGGTATTTTTTGTTTTTAGTATGTGTATAAGTGTGTATGTATATATGTATGTGTGTATAGATACATGTATGTGTGTACATATATGGCATTTTATTAAAATTGCATTAAATTTATGGATTAATTTAGAGAGAACTGGCTTATTTGTAATATTGTGTCTTATATAAGAATAGAATATCTTTCCATTTATTCAGATTTTATTTTATGTCCCTCAGAGGTGTTTAAAATTTTTTTTAAATGGAGCTTGTCCATTTTTTGTTAGGCTTATCTTTTTTATTGCTATTGTGTGATTTTTTTTTTTTTTAACTTCATATTTTCTTTCTGTGTTGGAAAGCTGTTGATTTTTTTATATTAATTTTGCGTTCAGCTGCCTGCCCAAATTACTTTGTTTGTGATAGATTTTTTTGTTGATTCTGTTAAGCTTTTAGGATAGAAAAACATCGTCTGCTGAAAATGATCACCTGGCCTCTTCCTCCCAATTTTATATGTCATATTTCTTTCTCTTGTCTGGCTGCGGGGGCCAGAACCTTTAAAACAGTGTTACATAATAAATGAGGGTAGTGGGCATTCTTGTTACTTTTTTTAATGAGAATGGTTCTAATGTTTTACAACTGGCCACTCTAAGTTCCATTCGTCTGGAGTCCTGTGATATTCATTGTTCCTGATGATGGCATTTCTTTCCTTCCGTGTCAACAGCGCAGTGACGGCCCCTATGCTCTTGTACTAGTGCCAACGAGAGAGGTAAGCCATCTTACTTCAGGGCGAGCTTTAAGCAAAGTACTTTCAGTGATATCCTTGAATTTATTTTTCTCCCTACTGCACAAACCACTGCACTCTCCTTTTCTTTCCCCGATAACCATTCTTTTAGTTCCTGCCAAGGAGAAAAATTCAAGTATTCTTTGAAAAGTATCAAAAAGCATTTTCCTGTTATCTAAAAACTAGTGACACTACAAATTTCTATCCCTTTCAGAGGGATTAAGAGAATCACATTTTTGTAGGGCTTTTTTTTTTTTACAGCTTAATTCAAAAGCGAAAGCAATTGGCTCTGAAAATGAACCTTTTTTTTTTTTTTAAGAAGCTACTGCTACCAAAAGTTTCACTTGTTTCTGGAAATTAAGCTTCCTTTTTTTTCCCCCCCACCTTTTCTTGGTGAAATCTCTTCTATCTGATCTATTTTATTTGTCTACAAGAGGCAATTTCAGATTAGGGTGTCTGTTTTCTATATCAAATGCTAAGCACTTCCTTGTAAAGAATTGATCCCGAAGATGGAAGTTTCAGCTCAGCCTTTTATACAGCCTGCAGTACCCTATCTCTGCTCAATCCAATGAAGA
This sequence comes from Elephas maximus indicus, assembly GCF_024166365.1. Lineage (NCBI taxonomy): Eukaryota > Metazoa > Chordata > Mammalia > Proboscidea > Elephantidae > Elephas > Elephas maximus. Next base: position 83,657,446 of record NC_064827.1, on the reverse strand, counting down.
AGCAGGCATGAAAGCTGTTTAAATTTTTACAGCAGCAAACTTGCTGCTTCCCTAGGATGCTTCATGAATACTAAATATGTGGGAACTGTGTATATTCTTGCAAAGGATTTCTGCCAGGGATCTTTTTGATGGTGGTTAATAGTTATACCCTATATCAATTTTCACTTTTGCTTGTTTTCACTGGGCTTGTTGGTTTCATTTTTTTTAATAAACTTGGAGAAATGACCATCTCTCGATCTTCAGATACAGCTTTACTCTGGCACATTCTTAGGATACAGTCGTATAACCTTTAAAGCAAAGTTCCTAAGGCTGGCCTGTTGCATTGTTGTTCTAGTTTATCCCTTCACGCATGTCTGTATTCTTTCTCTTTCTAAAGAAAGCCAAATTCAGGTTGACTTTGTTTCATTTTCTCCCATCTTATGTGCATCACAGACTTGCACTTTTCTTGTGTGGCACTCTGGGAATTTGAGCCAGCAGAGGGAGCACAAAACATTATTTTTGTGTAAGTCCAAGAAAAAATGTGATGTCTTTACCATCATTTCCTTAGACTGGCAGGTTTCAGAACCATTCTAAGAACAGGATATTTTTCAGAATAGATTCTGCATATGGGATTTTTTTTTTCTTTAAATCTTTAGTTAAGGTCTAAGTTTGGATCCTTATCACTTCCTGTTGCCTTTTTTAAAAAAAAGGAAAGAAAAGACCCCACTTATCATTGCTAACTTTTTAATATTTTTTACAGTTGGCTCTACAAAGCTTTGACACTGTCCAGAAACTGCTTAAGGTAAGGTAAGCCATGAGTTCAGTTACATCTTTTATTCTGACTCTTTGAGGAAAGAGAAATATACTACAGTCCTTTTTTTTTTCCCAAAGAACTAGGAATTAACTCTTATCTCTCTCTATTTCTGGGATGTCTGTGCTCTAACTAGGTACCATTTCTAGGTTTTACTGATCTAAACCTTACTAACCATGAATTTCTAGCTTAGCTAGTTTACTGTTGTTTCCTGGTACTTATAGTCGTATAATCTGTTCATCATAGCCACCAGTAAGCCACATATAGAAATGTATAGGTACAGCCATAAGATGATCCAGCAGAAAAAAACTTAACAGCTATAAGTAGGATTAAAGAAGGACGGCTTGAAAGTCAAAACCTGCCATCTCACCAAATTAGATGTAGAACTGATCTACGCTTTCTTTTATCAGAAGGTTGGGGGAGTAGGGAAGGATTGTGCTTGGGTTTTATCTTAACCCAAAAAACAAAGCAATAGACTTACTGAAATGTGTCTTTAGTTCAGGCTATATAGTGAAAGGCAGAGAAGCTACTTGAATCATTAAAAAAAAAAAAGCTTATGTTTCTCTCTTACAGTGTTGGAAGCTAGTTACATAGCTATAATTCAAGTTTCTGCTGATAGTAACCTTGGGTATGGCAATGCCTAGGAATTGTGTCTACACATAACACCTCATGCATCAGTAATATGCATCAAGAAGCCTGGATCCTCTTTCCCTATTTGTTTAAGGAAAAATAATTTGGAATTAGTCTCTGTGTTTTCAGTAAAGGGGGCTTTGCATTCATTTTGGTCTATTGTCTTTCTATAGCCATTTACCTGGATTGTGCCTGGAGTGTTAATGGGTGGAGAGAAGAGGAAATCTGAAAAGGCCAGGTAGGAGGAAATTTGTTTTTAATTTCTTCTGAGTCTGTCTGTCCTGCCTTCCTATTAAATAACACTTGGTTCTTTTAAACAAGGAGAGAGCCTTGTCTCAGGCTGCGCTTCTTAGGTCCCATGTATAAGGACATATTGCGTCAGTGGAGAGCAATCACCTCTAAACATTATGGAAGTTACAAAAAGAGTTTAGTGTAAGAACAAACGTTCTAGCAACTAGAACACATTGGCATGAGATAACTCATTCAGGTAGCAGGTTTTCTGGCTCAGAAGCCTTCAGGAACAGGCTAGATGACCATCTATTTGGAATGTTCTGGAAAGGATCTATGGATCAGATAAAAAGCATTGGATTATCCTGAGGTTCACCCTTCAGCCAATGATTAGACAGGCCCATAAAAGAAAATGAGACTAGAGGACAATAATAAAAAAGTTAAAAAAGAGCATTGGATTATATAATTGTGATTCCTTTCAAAGCTTTCTGGTTTTATGATTTTCGTATTTTTTCAGATCTTAATATTTATATTTGACAGGAGAGGGAAATTGCAGAGGAATATTTTAAAACACAAGTCTTTTTATCCATTTGACTGTATGTTTTGTCATGATTTCAAGCTATGACACATTGCTCTACATGAGTATTGTCTCTACTTTTTTCTTATGTTCTCTATTGATACAACCCAATTTGATTTACTTTCTTTTATGATACATAATTTTAAACAGACTCCGCAAAGGAATAAATATCCTTATCTCAACTCCTGGACGTCTGGTGGATCATATAAGATCCACAAAGAACATTCATTTTAGTCGGATACGGTGGCTGATTTTAGATGAAGCAGACAGGTGAGTCTCATCTAGGAAGCTTGAAAGGTTGAAGAAAACAACTCTTTCTGCTGCCGTCATTTCAGCTTCTGTAGCCTGTTAGCATCACGTTTATTCTTCTCAAAGATTAAAATTCTTGTCCTGAAACCACAGAATCTTGGATTTGGGTTTTGAAAAGGACATCACAGTGATACTCAATGCTGTAAATGCAGAATGCCAGAAACGACAGAACGTCTTGCTATCGGCAACACTCACAGAAGGTGGGTTGAAAAGAAGTGATGGGGACTTATTTGTTTTTAATGAAGAAGAAGGACCTAGACATAATCTTCATTGTTTGGCAGCAGTGATTCTCAGTCTGGGGGTTGGAGGGTAGGGAGCAAAGGGTCCCCAGAGGACTGCTCTTTCATACTGTACATCCTGCACTGCCAGCCTCCCTCTTTCAGTCATCCAAGACTTTGATATGTTCCCCAGGGCACAGAGGGAAAGGATGGGTCTCAGATCCAGAATCATCTCAGGAAAGGAGAGTGCTAATGGTTCTCATGCTGGTGTAGAGGAAGAAAAAAGGCTGACTACCATTGACCTGGTAGTTTTGTGAGGTTTTTTATTTTAGCAATTGCAGCCTAGTGAGTGGGCCTTCGCTCTGAAGACAATGACCTCTTACCCTAGTGTATTATCACCCTACCTTTCTCTTAAAGAGATATTGAACCTAAAAAAAAAAAATAGCCTTGAAGCACATTTTTGGCTTCAGTCTTCCAAACATAGAAATTTTTAGCTCTTTTACTGATGGGAACACTTAAGGCATCGAAGAGTTGGGTCACTGTCCACCAGAATCATCCCATACAATGCGTTTGAGTGACTGTATAGCTTCCATGGTTTTCTGTCTGGTTTATGAGGCCATATTGTTATATGCAAATACCAAATGCTAATTCATTACTCATCAGCAACTCTCAAAGCGTGTTCTAAGTAACATTAATTTTGAAAGAGAATCTATGAAAAAGGGATTTTGTGATTAGAAAAATTAGGGAAATGCCACATGCCATCTCCCCATCTTGGAGATTCATGGTGCACATTAACACAATAAAGGTTCTGAGAAGGCCTGTGGTAGAAGCCCATAAATATTTTTAATAAAGGATTTTTGTAATTTATTTGATCGGGAACTCTTTTGGGGGGGATAGTGGGGAGATCTCTGTTACTATCCTTTTGAATTGGTTTTCCAAAGACCAGAGTTTAGAAAATGCTGGTGTGGATACATTGTTAGGCAGTAGGAAAAAATCAGAGGGTCTGCCATACCAGATTGATTAATAGGGCAGATTGGTGCTGGAACTTGGATGATACTAACTGGGAGTTCCTTGATACCCCTGGATGTGTGGTATGTGTGGGTATGCCTGTGTGACCAGCCTCACAGGGTCTGCTTGTCATCTGTTTTGCCTTTTTCACGTTTTATCAAAGGTGTAACGTGGCTGGCGGATATCAGTTTGCATGATCCAGTCAGTATTTCTGTACTGGACGAAAGCCATGAACAGTGTAACCCAAAGGACAAAGCAGCCCGTGAAGTCTCTCAGCCACGAACTAGTGACAAGCTGGACAGCTTTGCAATACCAGAGAGTCTTGATCAGCACGTGACATTGGTTCCCAGCAAACTGAGGCTTGTCTGCCTAGCAGCCTTCATCCTTCAGAAATGCAAGGTAGGGCTATGGACTAGAAGACTAGACCTGGCTTGATCCACGGAAGAAAGACTTGTTTTGTTTATGCGAAATATCAGTAGTAATTAGTTCAGACACCAAAAAGAAAAGTTTTCCAATTTTGTGTTAAGATATCCTTTCAGTGGTTCTAAAATTATAGTGAAGAACTAGAGGTCAGTGATAGCCGTTATGTTCATCTTGAAATCTGCTCTAAGTATCTTTCCTGGGACTAATATTGGGAATGTTACAGGTGGCAGAAACATGTGGGGTGTTATGTAAATATAGGGACCTTTGTTCTTGTTTTTTAAAGAATCATAGTGTTTGTATATTTATTTGCTAGATTTATGTGATCATTTCCCATAGTATGTGGGAAAACAGAAGGTGGAAGGGCTTGAGAATGAAGCTTCAAGATTTACCGTATATGCAGAGCCCAGCTGGCTATTGCTGTATGTGGCGAGCCCTGAATGGATGGGAGGAACAGAGCTAAGGAACAGCCTCATTCTGAAGTATATTTGTTTTCCACAAACACGGAAACCTTGTTCAAGGTCATAGCTATGTCATTTTCCTTCTGACATTCATTGTAGAGTGGAGTATCAGAGTTATTTTTTCTTTTAATAATTCAAACTCTTTCACCTATGTTTCCAAATCAAGGCCAGTGTGACTATGTATTTCAGAGAAGTACTCATTTCAGTGTCACCTAATCTTAAAAACTTGTGTTTTTTTTAATTTTTTTTGTTTTGATTTCCTCTGTATATTGATGTAGTTTGAGAAAGACCAGAAGCTGATTGTCTTTTTCTCAAGTTGTGAGCTGGTGGAGTTCCACTACACCCTCTTCCTCCAGACCCTGCAGAGCAGCTCCGGGGCCCCAGCAGCAGTGCACTTACCATCTGCCTCCGTGCGATTAAAATTCCTGCGGCTGCATGGCGACATGGAACAGGAGGTGAGCATTCCCGCTTCTCACCATGCAGTGAAATAGCCTTCAGAGTGGAAAAGGGAACGAAAACCCAGTCCTGTCAAACTCATCCTCCAGGGTCAGCACGGGGTTGTGTCCTTCGCAGACCCCACGGGGCTAGGAAAGAATAAACCCAAAATGGGCAGCCCACTGGAGCTAGAAGTGGGTCACACTGCTTCGTGGATATGGGCGTGGGGTGGCTATTGTTCCCCGTTTGCTTTTGCTTCAGGAGCTGGGCCTTGTTGTTGCTGCTTGCTGGCCTCTTCCACCTGAGAGCGCTCACGGGCCCTAGCTTGGCCTGAACCTACCTCAACCAGCTGTTAAGGCAACAGAGTACCACTAAGTAGCTGGCACCAGGGAAGGGTTTTGCCTTTTTAGTACCCAGTGTGTAATTAGGGCTTGATGTCTTCAAATTAAGAGCATTAATGGAGCTAAATTGTGGATCCCATATGGTACTGCTGAGCATGACTGCTGTCATTGTCAACAAGATACAGAGCTTTCGCTCTTAACATTTTGGGTTGGGAGAGGGTACTGTGTACCAAGGGGCTTCAGGGTTTCAGCTCTTTCTTGGCACAAAGTAAGATTTTTGTTCACCAGTAAGAGTATATTTTCCTTATTTTAGGTAATTAGCTGTATAACTCTCATTCCATTACTTTTAACTAGGCCATCCGTTTAGAGGGTTGGGGTGGAATATGGGAGCTAGGTATACTTACAGGACTTGTGAAAGAAAGGTTGAGTAGGGCTTGGAAATAGGAGCCATCTTGTCCTAGAGGAGAGATTATCAAGCAGCTTAGAAAATTAAAGTGAAAATCAGAAATTGAAGTAAGATCAGCTAGACATACACTAACTAGAACTAGCTTAAAAATCGTAAAATTTTTTGCACTAAAGGGGACATTATAGGTTATCAAGTCCACCTTTTCTTTCTGTTTTTGTTTTTAATAATTAAGGAAATGGAGTCCCAGAAAAGTGAACTTGCTCAAGGTCATTCAAGGACACAGATTCTTCTTTACCACAAGATTATACAGAATTTCCTGTTAATTGCATTCTTTATTACCATTTGTTTTTGTTTTGTTATTCCCTCAGTTTACTAGTCCACTGGGCCTGTATTCACCAGAGGCATTTTGAAAGCTAGGTCTGAAGATAATGAAGGAGCTGGTTTTGGACTCAGAAGAATCTAGGAATTGTGAATGGATCATACTAAAGATCCAGTAGTTAAATTATTTCTACGTTGCCTTTAGAAATCACACCTTGTCTGACAGTATAGCAGGGCGGCCGGAGCCTAGCATGGTATTTACAACTGTGCACTGTGGGGGAGGACTGCTTGTGTTTTAATCATGGCTCTGCCATTCACTGGCTGTGACCGCAGGTAAGTATTCAACCTCTCTGTGCTGTTGTGAAGATTCATTGAGTTAATTCAGATAAAGCACTTAGCACAAGGTCTGGCACATAGTAAGTGCTCAGCAAGTGTTAGGTGCCATTATTATTGTTACCTCTATATCAGGAGTGGTTAGTTTGTTCGCAGTTCCCACAATACAGCCATTAAAAATGATCCTGGTAAGGACCGTTCAGCAAATTGGGCAGATGTTGTTGTCCTTTTGAGGGTCAGAGCACCGGCTCTGGAACACAACTCGCTGGGTTCAAATGTCAGTTCAGCCCTTTACTGTGTGTCCCTTAGGCAAGTTACTTAACCTCTTAGTGCCTCATTTCCTCATCTGGAAAATGGGGTGATAATAGCACCTGCTCGTAGGATGTTGAAAGGATTGGGTAATACTGATACATAAGGTGCTTAAGACCAGTATCTTTCTGGTACGTGGTAAAGAAGTAAGCACTCAGTAAATAGTGGCTGTTATTTTTATTATTCGGTGTGTTAAATAAGGTGTACCTACCTTGGGGTTCCAGCTGTGTGACAAGCTGTGCATGTGAAAGACCAGAATAACCCACAGCAAAACAGCTAAGTGGCTGGGCCAGAGTGGAAGGAAGGAGAGACCACTTTTTTCTCTTTTCCAAATTTTAAGTAATTTTATTTTTATTTGCTGCTGACAAATAGGTGTGACTAAGCCTCACCTGCTTGCAGCATTGTGACTTAAACACAATCAGAATTTAACCTTTGCCAGTTTATGCAGGCAGCCTTATAAGTGTACATACATACCCCTTGATCCAGCAAGTCTGCGTTTAGGAATTTACCCAAGGGAGTAATTAAGAATGTACACAATGATTTTTCTACAAACATGTTTATCATAGCACTGTTTATAATAACAAAAAATTGAAGACAACCTCAGTTGTGAATAATAAGGCATTGATCACATCAGTGATGATGTATCCATTCTGCTGAACACTGCATAGCCACGAGAGACAGTGTGGTTGTTGGATAGTTGTTGGCATGAGAAGATGTTCACATTCTATTGGCCCATGATAAGAGCATGCTAATTGTATAAATACTATGGTGCCATTTTTGAAGCAGACACAAACAGCCACGTATTTGGCCATGTTATACGTAGAAAGGGGATTCACAGAAGCATCAGGGTGTTACCAGGGCTGGTGGTTTGTTTTGAGTGGTGCAGTTCTTTTCTTCCTTTGACTTCAGTTCTACAGTTTAAATATTTAGTTTTTATAACTTTTAAATCTTTGTTAATTCTGTTTTTCAGTTGCTCTGTAGGAAAGGGGATAAAAATCAAAAGTTGGTTTTAGACCACTTGAAGGAAAATGTGTTTTAGGATAGGTTCTGAGTTTGGAACCCTGCTTGCGGCAGCCTGTGGCCTTTCCCTTCCCTGATCTTGGTAGTGACCGTTTCTGATGGATGTGTCCATCCTGCCATGTCTTATTGCTGCCCTTGAGGCTATGCTCCTTTGCCATAGCCTGAGAAGCCTAGTCCTGTAAGTTCAGGCTATTATTAGAAGATGGGAAAGGTCCACTTCTTGCTCTTTCCTGTGCCTAAAAATACCTGCACTGGTAGGAGATGAGAGAGTTGCAGGAACCTATACATACCTCACCTGAATTTGTCTCAGAGTTGTAAAGCACTATTTTTCTTTGTTTTTTGTAGGAGAGAACAGCAGTATTTCAGGAATTCTCGCATTCCAAATCGGGCGTCCTTCTTTGCACGGTATGTATCGTTCTGTACTCCAGTTGAAGGGGAAAGTCAGGTTGAAATACATCTGTGATGGTAGTGGTCATTTTTCACCTCTTGACGATTTGCCCAGGGGCCAGGCCCACAGGGAATACCAGAGGCCTCTTGGTGTGGTTGGTCTCTTTGCTGGTTTATCACCTGACTGTGCCACAGATAGCAGGCTGCCACTGTGGAGAAGACTTCGCAATTTGCTTACTAATAGTGGCAGCTGTTGGTCTGAAAACGTGTGAATCTTGGTGATTTCTACCCACCAAAAACTTGTAAATTACAGCTATCGGGAGTAATTAGAGCTGAGAAACTCTTTCCTCGACGAAATGACTCTACTTGCTTCTGCTCATCTTTTTTTACAGAAAAATAGATGCACTTGGGTGAATTTTATTTGCTATTGTCTAAAACTGCCATTTGCCCTACCATTTTCAGGGCCAGTTCATTCGGCCTCAGTCTTTGCAATCTCGGCTAACCGCCCCTCCAGCACAGCAGCTGACCTTTTTAATGCATATCTCTTGTGCTCTTTCAAGATTGGAAACTCACACCTTCTACAGTCCCCCCTCCCTGGGGATTCACTTTTCCATAGTTGTTGCTGTCTCCCAGGATTCAAATGCCTTCTCTGTCCGTGCCATCTTGGAAGACGTAACTTAATCCCCAACCAGTTATTCAAGAAGTCCCTGTATGTACAGTAATAAAATTGCACTATAAATTTAGTAAGTCCAGTGAACAGATGCTGAGTTGAGACAGTTAGATACTTGAATACCTGTCTAGGCCGCACTTAATGCAACTACTTTTTAAGGAAATTCTGCCTGCGTTCTGTTTTAAAGGGAGTAGAGACTGATGTCTTTCTAAATCATCTTAGAGTCCATGAGTGAGGGCTGCTTTGTTTCTTGTGTGTGTATATGTATGGCCATACACAAAAGGCTTACTGACTGACCTGCTTATCACAGCACTGATCCTCATGTATGTGGCAAACAGAAGCCCTGCTGACTCTCTGAGTAGCTGCAGTCAGATCCGAGACCACTTACTACTGGAATACTTGCCTCCCAAGAAGATTTGTGTCTCACCAGGTACCCCTTCCCTTTATGAAGCCATTCCACAAGTCAGATGCTTGTGTTTTTTCTAAAACTGTATCTTAAAATATCTGGTATAAAGTGAAGATGAGTCTAAATAATCTCCTTGTAAATACATTTGTCAAAAATCCTTATCATGTCCAGTAATACTTTCTGCACTCTGACCCTTACCTTTCAACCCACTTTCCTCCTCGCTCCCCACTCTTCAGCCAAACAGACCCCTCTTTCAGTTCCTTGAGTGTGTTATTTTTGCTTTTCCTGACTTTGGAGTCTTGGTACATGCTATTCCTTCTGCCTGGAACACCCCACCCTGACTTTAACCGCTCCTTAAAATTCAACTTAAATTTTACTTCTCCAGGAAAGTGGAGCTCCCAGAGCCCCAGCCTAGAGGGTTAAGCTGTTCCCTGTTAGGTACTCCCAGTGCACCCTGCATTTCTTTGTAACATTCATCACACTAAGTCTTTCCTCCCAATCAGGAGCTCCATGAGGACGGAGCTGTGTTTTTTTTGTTTACCAGTATGTGGCACAGCGAGCAGGCTCTCATAGTAGGCACTCAGTATTTGTGGTTTGAATGAACGGAGAGATGGGGCCTAAGAAATTCAGTATAGAGGACTACCAGTGTGTGCCTTTTTATAAAGCTAGAGGAGGGTTGAGATTCATGTGCTTGCTCATTGTCTGAAAAATGAATGTTAGAGATTGTCTATATTGGAACAGAAAGCAGTAGGAGTCTTTGTTTTGGAGTTTGAGTTAAGAATAGGAACAAGCTGTTTTGTCTTGGACCCTTAAGATGCTGTTGGGTTTATCTTTGGGAAATTGTTGAGGCTTCTAGTATGCAAATGTTTTACAGGCGTGGGGGAGCTTCATGTTTCAAAGAAAATTCCTCGTATCTGAAGTTCAGTTTTTTTTTTTTTTTTTGGTAGCTCTTCCTGGAACAAAAGATCATTCTTTTGAAATGTAATTTTCAGCGGGGTCAAAAGCATAAGATTACTTTGCTTGTTCTATCTGACAAGTTCCTGCATGCAAGTGATGTCAGCGAGACAAAGAAGGCCATTGACTTGGCAAAGCACATCATACATTAACACCGCTCCAGTCCTGGGTACTGTATCTGAAGCAAACTCTCACTTGCCCACAATCTGGCTTCTGTAAAACCTCTCGGTCCCTATTCATTTGCTTGTCTAGTTCATTTCCAGTACACTGATCCTCTGCCACACTGCCATCTCTTCTTTATTCTGCCGTGAAGAGTACTGGTTAAGAGCTGATGGGGCCTCACTTCTCTCCGCTCCTAAGCCAAGACATGAGCACAAGTCCCCAATGACGAGCAGTTATTCATTCACCCTCTCAGTGTTCCTGCTACTTCTGCCATATTTGTTTGCTTCAGCCTGATGCTTCTGGCGTCTGAGAGCTGCAGGGCACATCAGACACGCTGTAATAGATCATGCCTGGGCTAGGGGGGAGATATTGTCACTCTGCATCCTTTTAAGCAGCCTGTTGCGTGCCAGGCTATCTGAACGCTCTCCAGGAGCCTCCTTAGTGTTAATGAGGAACGAGGGCCACGTTAAGACAAGGCAGATGGAGAACTGGCTTCTTTTGATAAAGAGCAATCATGTCGTTGTTAATTGTTCTGTGAGGACTTTTCCCCCTTTATACTGTACCTTTTGCCATTTTGATTTATCATCTTAAAGGCCTTTTAATGAGGCCAGAAGACTGAATGTCTGTATGAAAATTTGGTGATTGTGGTATAATGACACAAAAGCCCACAATGACCGTTTCCTTTTCTGTTAGAAAGTTTCCTCCTCTACCCATTTTCCTCCCTGCTTTATCTTTTCTATTATTTGTAACAGTTAAGGGTGTGTCTGTGTTTCATTTTACAAAATCTTAAAGGAAGGACCTTTTTAATTGTATGCAACTCTTAGGACCTGATGCGTAGATTTGTACACTGTGGGTATAAATGCTTGACCATAGTGAGATAAAGTAGAGGCAAAGGTAAAAGGGTAGTTCGGGCAGGAGATACCACCAGTTAGTAGAAGATGAGAAGTCTTCACACATCTGAAATATAATTTTGTGTGCTCTAGAAAATTAGATCTAGGAAAAAGCCACGATAAGTAAGGAGTTAGGGATTAGCAGGCAGGAAGTATTTGAAAGTTCAAAGCCCACTTGCCCAAATAAAATGAAGAAATCAAAGGAGTAAGATAAAACACAGTAGATTGTCTACAAAATAATGTTTTCTCCGGCTTATAGTGAGGAACAGAAACCCTGGTGGAGTAGTGGTTAAGTGCTATGGCTGCTAACCAAGAGGTCGGCAGTTCGAATCCGCCAGGCACTCCTTGGAAACTCTATGGGGCAGTTCTACCCTGTCCTAATGGGTCGCTATGAGTCGGAATCGACTTGACGGCAGTGGGTTATATTGAGGAACTCACCCAAAGTCAAAGGAAGGAAGCCTGGTTTTTAATATCATTTTTATATTTATGAACTGATAAAAAAAAATACCACTGAGTGGCTGGAAAATGGTATTTCCATATCTGGTTTTAAGGCTGACAGAGGCTCTCTTTTGGTACACGTGGCTCCCTCTGGTTGTCCCTGAATAAATGAAATACTGTAACCTTTTCCCAAAAAAATAGAGAAATTTCCAGTTTCACCTAGGACTTGCCAATTGATTATCCATTGGAATCTGCCTTCTTGACTGCCCGGCACACACTTCTTTTTCAGAAGATACTGGAATCACCTGTGCTGCTTTCCGTCGCCTTCCCTTTCTCTTCTTCTGCTTGAAACACACTGTTACGTCTGTGCAGTTCTTAATTTCCTCTCCTCCTAGGGAATTTCCACTGTGCCAGGAGGCTAGGAGACAAAGGAGATGAGGCCGTCAGAGTCAGAAGAATGTCAGTTCACTGCCCCAAATAAATTTAGACTTTCTTGCTTTTCTCTGGGGTATGCTTTTTACGTAAAGTTTATCTTTTCTATTTTATTTCATTTGTGTTAATGGAAAGATCATTTGGAGATTGTTTGCTGTTTACTCAGTTACACTAACTCATGTTGCCAGTTTTTTGGCGGCTCCAGCCAAGATCTCTCGCCTCTGACAGCTTCTGCATTCTCTCCTTCCTCCTCTGATTACGCAGCCCAATCTGTCACCCAGACAACAGGGGCCTGTACCCTGCTGATGGCTTTCCACACACAGCAATAATGACTTTTGGCAGGCCGGGAAGGCGTCAGAGGCGAGTTTGCTGCGTCCCTTGCTCAGAGAGCCGGCAGGCCCCCTCTCCCTGTTAGTAAAAGCACTTTGTGAGGTTCTTGGGTAAATAAATGAGTCATTTTAATCCAACTGACAGGCTGGCACCTGAGCAAGCTGCCTTCCATCTGTACTCCTAGGTCTCATGGAGGCAGCCAATTGTCATGCCTAAGGCCTTCAAGGCCTCTCCGTTGAGTGTCTTTCAGAACTGACTTTAGTGATTCTTTTGCCCTAATTAGACTGAAGTAATAAAATTGGGCTGCATCTAAGTTCTAATGGTGGGTAGAGAACCAAAGCCTTTGCTGAGTCTTCAGGAAGGCCACAATTTCCCGTTAATCTGGTGCAGCTGGCTGACAGAGGTCCAGGAAGACAGAACAGTCTCCTGGATCTTTGTGGTACTCTACCCAGGTGCAAGTGAATGGGGTGTGATGCGGGGAGACTGAAGAGGTATTTAAATCACTGCCTAATTACTCCTGTACCAGTCCTTATTTCATCATGAATTGTAGTGCAGGTAGTCTCCAACTTATGACATATTTGAGTCATGACAAACTGCACTTATAACTGCCTTTTTTTTTAACATCTTATCGTTAGTAATATGGACTACATACAGTGTTGCAGTGCATAATTTGCTGATGTTATTTGAAGATGTTCAAAGATCAGATTTATAAAGGTACTGGTTTATAAGGAAGTACCTGACTTGTATCAGAACCAACTTATGACAGAGCCATCAGAACAGAACCCCGTTTAAGTCAGGGACTACCTGTACTTAGATTTATAACTGTCAGAACACTTTTCGCATACACTGTCTCATTTGATCTTCACAACAACTCCATGAGATAAATAGAACAGTTCTTATGGCATTTTATAGATGGGTAAACTGAGGCTCAGAGAGTTGAGTTGACATGTCCAGATGGCACAGGGGCTAAAGTGCTCGGCTGTTAACCAAAAGATCAGCAGTTCAAACCCACCGGCTGATCCATGGGAGAAAGATGTGGCAGTCTGCTTTCGTAAAGATTTATAGGCTTGGAAACCCTATGGGGCAGTTCTACTCTCTCCTATGGGGCTGCTATGAGTTGGAATCTGCTCGATGGCAGTGGGTTAGTAAAGTGACACTGAAGTGGGTAGTCCTGTCCTCTCTCTTCCTATACCAGGAATGTTATCCCTTCCCCTCATTCTACATGATAGCCTAGGTGAGAATAGAAGTATTTGAAGAATTAGCTGAATTAAATGGAAATGGAGAAAGCAAGACGAATAGGCAGTAGTTGGCTGTCATTTACCCCCTGCCAACAGAAGAAGTAATGGAAGCAGGGTCAGAGATTGTCTCTTATCCACCTGTCCTGAGTGAGATCACCCAGGTGGGAGATAGAATGTTGAATGATCGTGATGAGGGGCTGCTGGCATTCGTTGTAACTCACGACTTCAGCACGCTTGTGCTACAGTGAGTTTCATGAACGTCAAATGCTATTTTAGAGTTTTATCTGTGTTTCTTGGTTGAATTTACTGAATTGAAGAGCATTAAATTTTTTACAAAGCCTGTCTGTAAAGCTCAGGCAGCCCATTGTCTACAGGCATCTCTTACTCTGCAGAGGACTTAAATAAAAAAATCATTTCTTAACAAGAGCTTAGCAGATTGAAGAACCCATCAGTTTTTCTAAAGACATCAGCCGTGGTTAGTATAGAAAGCAGCTCCTGCCCCCCTTTAGATAGTTCCGAACTCTAAATTGTGTTCTCAAAGATATCAACCCTGGGATATCCGCCTTCAGCTTTTCAGGGCACGTGGGAGCTGTCTGGAAACACTTTGTGGGTGGTTGACGTACTCTTAGTACATTAAATTTCTGCTACACTCTTAATAAATGCAGCTTTGCCATCGATCAAAGGAAACCAGCAAATCTCAGGCGTAGTCAATAAAGGTAGACAAATCCTGACATACCCTCAGTGGTGTTTCTGGGTTAGTTAGAGGAATGGTGGGACAGTGTATTCCCATAGCCCTGACCCTGACCCTGACCCTGACCCTGACCCTGACCCTAGGGGATACAAGGGGTGATTGTTGTACAAGCTTCTTACAGAAACTTTGTGGAGTTTGGATTTTTTTTTTCCTTGAAAAGCCTATACTCACTAGGAACCCTGTTTTTGTTTTTGTTTTCCATTGAGTCGATTCTGACTCATAGCGACCCTGTAGGACAGAGTAGAACTGCCCTATAAAGTTTCCAAGGAGCACCTGGTGGATTCGAACTGCTGACCTTTTGGTTAGCAGTTGTACCTCTTAACCACTATGCCACCTGGGTTTCCTTTAGTGGTACTTAAAAAAAAATTGGTGGTTGTGGGGCTCTTCTTTACAGAAGAATGCCAACTATTAGTGGAAGGAAGGAATGATAGACTAGAAAGCCATCATTTTGTAGCCATTAAGATAACCAGTGATACAAAGAGTATCAATAGATGCCAAAACCATTGGGCAAAAGGTTTTGGGAACCAGGATATTTGCACGATCTCAAAGTCTCACTCCCCAGATTACTTATTAATTTCAAAGGAGAAAGGTACCTCTCAGCAGAGAGAGCTGATAGACGCCACTTTACTTAGGTGGCTGAACATGGCATTACCAGTAGCCAAGCACATGCCCTGGTGTGCCTCCTGGTGCAGTGTGGTGGAAGGGCACACCGCCTGTGCCCAGCTCCTGCCACAGTGTTTACCTGAATCCAACATGAGGAGACAATTAGGCAAATCGAGACCGTGGGTTTTTTTTCAAGATACCTGGTCTCTTCAAAAACAACGATCATAAAAGACTAAATAAAAGATAAAGGTACTGTTCTAGATTAAGGAAAAAAATTGAATATGGACTGTTTATTAGAAAATGTTATTCAGTGTTAAATTTCTTAGGTATAATAGTGGTATTGTGGTTATGTAGAAGACTGTCTTTTTACTTAGGAAATACATGCTAAAATATTCAGAGGTGAGATATCCTGGTATTTGCAACTTTCAGATGGTTCAAAAAAAAAATAATGTGTATATAGAGAGAAAAAGAACAAGCAGATTTGCCGAAGATTAGCAGTTGATGAAGGTAGATGAAGGATATACTGGTGCTCATTGTACTGTTCTTCTCACTTTTCTGTAAGTTTAAATTTTTATAAATGAAAAGATGAGGGAAAATGGTATACGTTCATTGTAAAAGAAAAACAAAGCAAACGATACAGAAAAATACAAAGAGAAAAGTAAAACACCCCAAATTCCTCCACCCAGAGATAACCATAGTTGACATTTTTGGTGAACTCCTTTCCAGATATTGGTTCTCAGCTCATCTCCTTACTGATACTTTGATCCATCTGTCCATCTGTCTATTTGATATCTTCTGGTTTGTTTTTATTTTTGTTATGTGTCCTTTTAAAAAATTTTTTTCGTTTGATTTTTTTGTTGAAGAAACCATATCATTTGTCCTATAGAATGTCACAATGAGTCAGAATGAACTCGATGGCAGCGGATTTGTTTTTTTGTTTTTTAATAAAATGTCCTCCATTCTGGATTTGGCTAATTGTATCCTTGTGGTGGTGTTTAACATGTGCCTCTTTCTCCCATAAAGCAAAAAAAAAAAAACCCACTGCCAGTGAGTCAATTTCGACTCGTCGTTGTTGTTAGCTGGCATTGAGTTGCTTCTAACTCACAGCAGTGCTATGTAGAACAGAATGAAACACTGCATTATCCTCACAATCGTTGCTATGCCTGAGCCCATCGTTGCAGGCACTGTGTGATTCCATCTTGCTGAGGGTCTTCCTCTCTTTCACTACGCTGCTACCAAGCATAATGTCCTTCTCCGGGGACTGTTCCCTCATAATAACATGTCCAAAGTACATGAGATAAAGTCTCAGCATCCTCACTTCTAAGTAGCCATCTGTCTGTACTTCTTCCAAGACAGATTTGTTTGTTCTTCTGATAGTCTCTGGTATATTCAGTATTCTTCACCAACACCATAATTCAAAGGCATCAGTTCTTCTTCAGTTTACCTTATTCGTTGTCCAGTTTTGTCATGCGTGTGAGGTAAATGAAAATACCATAGCTTGGGTCAGGCGCACCTTAGTCCTCAAAGTGACATCTTTGCTTTTTAACACTTTAAAGAGGTCTTTTGCAGCAAATTTGCCCATGCAATACATCATTTGATTTCTTTACTGCTGCTTCCATGGGCATTGATTGTGGACCCAAGTAAAACGAAATCCTTGACAGCTTCAATCTTTTCTCCATTTATCATGATATTGCTTACTGGCCCAGTTGTGAGGATTTTTTGCACTGACTCTCTACATTACCGTGCATGGTGACCTAAATATATATACACATACACACAAACACCCCTTGCTGTCGAGTCGATTCTAACTCGAAACAACCCTATAGCGTAGAGTAGAACTGTCCCATAGGGTTTCCAAGGAGCAGCTGGTGGATTCGAACTGCTGACCTTTTGATTAGGAGCCAAGCTCTTAACCATAGGTATATAAATAAAAACCCGTAGCCATCAAGTTGATTTTGACTCATAGCAACCCTGTAGGACAGAGTAGAACTGCCCCGTAGAGTTTCCAAGGCTGTAAATCTTTACGTAAACAAGCTGTCACATCTTTATCCTACAGAGCGGCTGGCTGGTGGGTGTTCGAGCTACCTAGTAGCTGAGTGCTTTAACCACTTTGCCACCAGGGCTCCATTTATATGTGTGTGCATGTTGTGTGTGTTGTATTTAATTTATTGCAGTCATTCTTTTTGTTCAGGTTGTTCCATCTTTGGCCAGTGAAGAGTCCCTCAAGTTGTTTTTTTTTTTTTTGTATATGATTTGCATTGATCGTTGTAGGCTTTCTTGCTTTCAGGTATGACAAGATGTCCTGTATATTTCTTGTTCCAGGCTCTGATTCTGCTGAACGAGAAACGGAATTTTAAAGCCACAGTCTGGGTGTGGGAGTATTCATTGCTTGGGTTCACATTGCTTCTAGACCTTTTCATTAGATAGAGCTAGGAAACAGGAATTTTTTATTTCCAGTTTAATTTTGAAATTGTGGTGTTTTTACTTAAAACATTTTATATTTGAATCTGTTTTCTCTTACGCTGAAAGTCTTGGTTCCTAATAACATTAACATAATTGCTTTAATGATATTTAATTGCTCTATCTTTAAATGTATGTAATAGTTTTAAAATAACAGTATTGGTATTATCATCAAAGGTAAGTTCATTGAATACAGCTTAAGTTTTCTTCATGGTTCTTTTTGTCCTCAGGACAAGGACTCTTAAAATCACCTGAAATAATTCTCTGTGTGATAACGTCACCAACTTGAATACAGTTAGGCTCATTTGTTTTTAGTTTTTAGAGATTGGCATGCTTTTTTAAATTTAATTTTCTTTTTAATTATGCCAGAACTTTTACATGATCTCAGAGTCAAAATTATAAAGGTTCATTAAAGGAAATCTAGCTTCTATCCCTGTCACCCTGCCTTCTGTTCTCTCCCTCCCTCTATAGGTAACTATTTTCGTAAGTTTTGGGGTTTATCCCTCCATTATTTCATTTTGGAATATAAGCAAATGTATTTGTAGTTCCACCATTTCTTACACAAATGCATACTGTGCACACCCGAAATATACCCTAGAGATTCTCTACATCAGTACATAGACATCCTTGTTCCTTTATTATATGGTGTATTCCCATGTTTTATTCAGTCTGTCTCTTGGGGATGGGCATCGGGGTTATTTCCAGACTTGGAATTGCAAATAATACTGAAATGAATAGCATTGTGAACATTTTATATTTTTGCCAGTTTATCTTTGGAATAGATTTCTAGAAGTGAGATTGCTCGGGTCAGAGGGCAAGTACATATGTAATTTTGCTAGATATTGCCAAATTCCCCTCCGTAAGCATTTGTGCCATTTGGCATTCCCACCAGCAGTGTATGAGAGATACAGCAACATTTTTTATGGTAGAACAAAGTTCTGTGTCATGTGGCCTTTAGAAAATTAAAGTGGACTTGGATTTGAGGGTTACGTCCATCTCTTAGCCGTGTGTCCCTGGACCTGTGTGTCTGAACCTTGGTTTCCTCACCTGTTAAATGGGGATAGTAATAGTACCTATTACTTAGAGTTGTTTGGAGGATTAGTTTTAAAAAATGCAGGTAAACGTTCAGCAGTGTCTCGAGTGTAGTGCCTGCTCAGTAAATGTTGAATGTGGGTATTCTTGTTATGACTTAAGTTTGGAGATGAATGCTGAGTGCAAATTTACTGATAAAGACTGGGGGGTTCCAGTTTTCTAGTCTCTGTCAAAATGGCCAGAAATACAGCAGAGAATGTTTGCTCTTTAGGTGGCAACAAGCTGAAAAGAAACAATAAATCTCCATTGCTTTTATAGTTTTTTTACCTCTCTAGTTAAGTCTCTGAAGTGGTTAATGGGTTTGGCCTACATTCTAATTCAGCTGTCAGAAGAGACTGGGCATGACTTGATACTTCTTGCTCTCTGAGGTAACAAACAAAGTCCTCAGTAAATACTTTGCAACTCACCGCCCCCACTGCATACCTTGAAGGATTATCTTCTAGAAGTATTCCTCAAGGTCATGCGGTTTTTTAGGCATTGCTGATAGCCATGGGTTGGGAATAATAATCCATGAATTTATGCATCAAGTGGTTTTCCAGATAAAATGTAAAAGTGGTAAAACATACTAGAAGTTTTCAGAATTCTTACATGACACAACTGGTAATTAGTGTTTAAATTCTTGAATAGAAGACCCTCCCAAATATGGGCTTTTCTAACCTGCAGATTGTTTTTCCAATGAAGGGGTTATGACTGCCTCATCAATGGGTTCTGTAGTGCTTTTCCCTAAATCACAGTTTTTAATCACAAGTGGACTTTGGTTGGTCCATGAACCCCCTGAAATTGTATGCAAAATTGTGTGTTTGTATGTGTGTGTGTTTTGCTTTTTATGTGTGTATTCAGGCAGTGAACCCCATGGTTTTCATTGGATTATCAAAGAATTCGTGATCCAAAAAAGGTTTAGAAACACAGTCCTAAACTGTATTCTTTTCTGTTTTGAAGGACGTTGCAGCTCGGGGCTTAGATCTCCCTCAAGTCACTTGGATTGTTCAGGTAATTTTTTAGTTGTTAAGGTGTGAGCTCGAGGCAGGAGTATATGATCATGAGTAGATACTTTGGCTTTAAGTAGAATAATTACTATCACCCGCTTGGGTGTTGCCCTGGTAACCAGGCAGTAAGCAGCCTTATCTGCACAATTCTCCTGACATCCTTCCTTTACCTAGCCCACCTAACCGCTGCAGCAGAACAGCCAGAACGTGCAGTCGTATAAGGGAGGTGGCAGGCTCTCTTGTTCCCAGACTAATGCCTGTCACAAACGCAAGTTTCAACAATCTGAAAATAACGGAAATTACCCAGGCCCCTGGGAGGCTTCGCTGTGTCCAGAAGGAGATGGCTCAGCTGTCCTGAGAGCTGTGTCCATGTACATTGACCTGCAGGGAGCAATTAAGTTCCTGACAGCATCTTACACATACCTCCAGCCTCTAGACACTTTGCCAGAGGGTACAGGTGTTAGCACTGGAGTCTAGTGGTTTTAGTTTTGTTTTTTATTTTGGTTAGTCTACTGAGTGGTATTTTTAAGCCCCATCTCTGTGGGGGCCAGGGAACACGTGCCCTGTTTACGTGAGTCATGGTTTATTCACATTTTAATAAAAAAAAAAATCTGATTTGCTCATCACAGACGATTACTTTGGGACTAGAGGGCATTGTTTCTTCTTTCTCACTGGTAAAAAGGCAAATTAAAGATCAGAAGGCAAGGATAATTTTTATATATGATAGGCCAGACACGCAAAAATGATCATTTAGAGCCTTCTTACATTGTGACTATTGACTAGTTTAATATACCTGGCCTCCCATATAGTATATTCATCTTGGCCCTCTGATCTTCAATTCATGTAGCAGCAAAGAAAAAAGGAAGAATATACATGTTCAATTAGCTGTAATGATGATGAAGTTATTGCCATAAAAAAAAAAAAATTGCCATAGATACCATAAAATGTTACACATAATTCATTCTGCTGAGTTATAGAGTCTGCCTGTTTCCCTGAGTCAGGAATACTGTCCATGGGAGCAGGCATGTCCTTGCCTCTCAACTGCATTGCAACTCATCTCAATCGAGACTGTGTCACAGCAGCCAGGTGGTGGGGACTAGCTCCTGGAGCCTACTCTTGTGGCAGGCAGCAGAGATGAGCTCAGTAGTCGGCCCCCGTCATCTCGGCACTATCCAGTGTCCTCACCTGCTTCATTCCCACTGCTTTGTCTACCAAGGAAGCAGGCCAAGGTCATGCGGTCATCCTGGAGAAATTCACCCCCACCTGCCTACCTTTTCATCCTCGCTCAGACATCGCAGTGAAAAGATGCAAATAGGAAAATGAAGAGACCTGTGGAGAAATAAAATTAAAAAGGAGTTATTGGGAAAAGGAGATGTCTCGTTTACCTGAAAATTGGCCACCGTTCACTTTTGCATGTCAGAGCCTTGTTATTTCCAATGAAGCCAGGAGTTTCAGGGTTGAGTGACTTCTTGCGATTGTCTTAGAGTAACCATAGCATCAGGATTTAATTCTTGGGATACCTGGAGGCAGGTGAGGGGTATTGCACTTCCAATTAATGGCAATCCCTTGATCTATGAATGCCTTCATTTTTGTTACCCTTTTTAGTACAACGCTCCATCTTCACCTGCAGAATACATCCACCGGATTGGAAGAACCGCCCGGATTGGCTGCCATGGGAGCAGCCTGCTCATTTTGGCTCCATCGGAGGCAGAATATGTCAACTCGTTGGCTTCTCACAAAATCAAGTGAGTCAGAAACCTGAACGGGGTTTCTGCTGATCTCACCTAATTAACTTTGTCGCTTTTTACAGTGGATGGGCCTTGTAAGCTGACGAAGAACGATTAACCCTTGTGATCCCTAAATGAGTCCCAGGATAGCCAGTGGCAAAAACTAAAACCCTTAATACCATCAGCACGTGACAATTTTCATCGCGTTGCCAGACTAAGTAGTAGAACAATCTGTTGTACTTTGTTTTTCTTTGAGATAGAGGTCTGTGTTTCATTTCTCTTACTGTAAAATAAGTATGCACAACCTTCACAGCCACCTTCTTGAAGACCTTTTTTTATTCACAACTTTTATTCCTTGCAATTCACGATTTGTATCTTTAAAGTTGATTTTTCTCTTGAAATGTTAATACTTTTTACTCATCACACAACTTCCCTCCCCCGGAAAAATAAACCCAGGGGACGGATAGTTTAGGGGTAGTTGAAATATATACTATACATTCGCGACCAGTGCCTTCCAGCCACCATTTTGTACGCACACAACCAGATGGCAGCACCTCACGTTCCCCTGAATCAGGCCCCAGATTCCAGCCTGGGCCAGCAGACTAAACTGAGTGCCATGGGAGTGCACAGAAGCTTAGTCAGGGCCTGCCATCAAACTGTGTGTGTCTCACTTAGGAAACACAAAACAAAGCACACATACAGAGCAACATATTTTCCTGGCCAGGAGTAAGTGTAATGAAACCAGAAACAATTTACCTGGGCCACAGAATGAACTTGCATTGTCATGTTTTCCTAAAATCTCCAGCACCTGAAGCATGAGTTCTAATATTGGACTTCTAAAGGCATGCTGTTTTCCTAAAACACAGAGCTGAAAAACTCATTGCATTATATGTCTGAATCGGCCAAAGAAACAGTATGGAGACCTGATCTGGGAGGGTCTGCAGCACTAAGTACAGGCCACCACTTGGAAGAGCTGTGTGTGGCAGTCCCCACCAGGCCCTTCCATGTTTCTACCTGCAGAACTCTCATTCTCACCCTAGTAAGACTTCTCAAAACTCTTTCAAGGTTGTTAGTGTGAAGAATTAGGGACTGAGGCTCATTCAGAAAATATGTTTTGTGCTCTTCAGGGTTGGGGAGGCAGGAACATGTTTCTGGTGGATCAGGTAAAAATTTCAAGTGGCTAAAATAAAGATGATTTGGGTTTCCCTTTTATTTAATGTGGCTCTTAGTTACAATTTATCAATTGAAAGAGTAGTTTTTATTTGTTTCAGGAAGATGTACCTGTTTCATCTTGTTTGTGAGAGAAGTCTTATATAGATCAATCAGTCAATCACTGTTCACCAAGAGCTTTATCTCCAGCTGGATTCTGTGTTCCCTGAGGCTGGAGGTGACTGGCATTTCTCTTTTCAGTGTCTAGGCTGACACCCTGTCAGGAAGGTATACTCCAGAAATACTGGTGGAATTAAAATGAAAGGTCATTGGCATAGCCCTTTCTCTTTTCTTGCCTTATCCTGTTTCCATTTGGCCTAAAACCCGTCACAATTTGGTAGCTTCTTTCTCTGTCACAGAGGGATTTGTATACATATAGAAAGCATTTTCAGAATTTTGATTTGTCTTCCCACAATAGAAAATTTTGTCACTGCACCTTAGCAGTCTATCACTCTACAGCTTCTTTTCCTTCTCCTCTTGTCCTCGAACTACAAATTCCTATCCTCTCATTCTGCTGGCAGCTCTCTGGATGCCTCCCATGCTTGCTGACGTTAACATGATCTCCTCAGAAGAATGAGGGCAATGACAGTTATGAAGACAAATGATAATTTTCCAAGGCCAGAGTTAACATCATAAGCTCCTCTATCTTTCTCTGCTTTCTTAATTTTTCTTTAATACACCCATTTAGGTTGATTCCTGTGAAGGGCTCAAATATAAACCTAAAACTGAAAAGAGTGAATGACAATTAGCATAAACACTATTAGCAAGCCAACTGTATTTTAAAGATATAAAAAGTAAGATCATCCTCTGTGATGATCTCATCTGGAAAAATAGTATGCTACTATTGGTGTGAAATTCAACATGATTTTCGCATTAAAAAGAAGGAGACACCTCAGTTATCCTAATGACTTTGGCTTGGAGAGAAAGTTGAAAAGGATAAAGATAGGAAAGTACTGAGAGGAAAAAAAATTGATCTCTTGGAGGGGGAATATAGAGGATGGTTAAAGAGCATTCATTTAAGGAGATAAAGGGTCGTGTCCTAGTTTGTTCTTGCGTATTTCTGCTCTGAAAACTCACCTATTGAAATACCTTATTCCTAAACTACTGACTGACTACTTCACTGGGCTAGATGTAATCAACCTAGAAAAATATCAGAATCTTCTATTAAGGTATATATGTATTATATATATATATATATATGTATACGTATTATACATAGAGTTATATATGTGTTATACTTCCTGATTTCTGTTTGTGGAAGGGCTATACATTGGGTATCTACATATATACCGTTTCTTTGACTGAATACCAAAAAATGAAAAACAAATCTAAGAAGAACTTGTTGGAAGGTGTGCAGTGAAAAGAAACAGACTTGAACATTTTTGGAACCCAAAAGGTCTAATCCCGGTATTAAAAAAAAGGAAAAAGTATGTGTGTTTTGTGCATAAGCACATGAGAGCCAGGCAGCGGGAGGCTGGGATGGCTGATGAATTACAGAGAAGATTCAGAAAGGCAGGCCAAGGCTCTCGGCAGCAAGGGCCATCACAAGGAATTGCCGCCTGCCTTCACATCCTGAGTACTGTAGAACTAACCCTGACAATTTAATTTAGCAGGCAGGCCGAGAGACAGGTGCCCCAGGCCGTTGCCACCTCTGTTGAAACACTCAGAACTTTGCTTCTACATCCTTTTGACTCCTTTGTGTTTGCCAGCTTCTTACGTTTTTTTCTACCTTCCTTTTAAACATGTTTCTAATGAAAGTCATCATCATTGGTTTATTAAAATGTAAATGCTTCATCAAAACATGTATTTCTTAGATCAGGCATAAGACAGTTCCCTGAATTTATTTATTTATCTTATCTCTTTTCATGGTAAGGTGAGGTGATTCAGATCTGTTGATAGAACCATAAATTATCAAAGTAGGTATATATGCTTTGTTCCTCAAAAGAAAAGATTTCTTAGAAATAAGAAGAAGGCTTTTTAAAACGGATTTATGTCACTCCAGTTCACTGTTAACTCCTGCCCGCTTCAGGTGTATGGTCTCCCAACATTGCCACTTGGACACAACGTAGGAGCTGTTCCCTGGCTGAAATGTCAGCCTTTCTATGTGTTTAAGAAACTGCCTTTCTGTGGCATATTCAGTTTTTTGTATCCCTGACTGAATGGCAATATTCTTTTTTTTCTTTCCCCCGTCAAGATTTGACTCCGAGTTGTTATGCTTGTTTCACTGCTTTCCTCTTTTTTTTCCTAAAGAAGAAAATATTCACAAATAGAGGCAAGTCATATAGAGAGAAAAAGAGGTAGGTCTGGGCTATGTTTCCATCTTTCATCAGCTTTCCAGGCATAAATAAGAGACAAATTCAATAGCCATACATTTCTCTCTCATATGAAAAATAGATTTTCCATGAAATCGTGAACATTTTCACTCTGACTCCCACCGTTTCAGTGCATCCTCTACCTTCTCCAAGTGACTTTTAGCACCATAAAAAGATGGCACGTATCCATGAGGCTGTGAGCTGGCAGCAGCAAGAGAGAATGTTGAGGGGTGGGGGCTGGAGGTTGTTCAGGGAAAAGATGACACATTTCAGGTAAATCACTGTCAAAGATTGACGTTTTCATTCATAGCTTTGTCAAAGTAACCTTTAGGGGGAAAGGGGGGATGTGTCTTCTCCCACGTAAGAGGTTGCCATTCATGTTTTAATTTGCCATTACGTTTTCAAAAACACAACATACAAAAAAATCGTTTATCTTTTTATGATCTGCTTTCTCCCCCGTTCCCTTTCTCTCTGGGAAATCTGTTTTCAACAGCTCATATTTCCTCCTTGGTGCTTTAGACAAGATTACAGACTTACTTCCCATATTCGAGTGCTGTGGCCTCACAGACAGATGAAGTCTAGACTTTCCAGCCTTCCCACCTGTAGGCAGGGTGGACTGTTGTGTTATCGCTTCCAGTGGCTTCTGCTCATAAGTGGAAGCCTGCAGTGTGGTGTCAACAATTTGCACATCAACAATTGCTTGATTCCTCAGAGATCATTTGGTCCTCACTCCTTAACAGTTCAGAGGACAAGAGTAGTGAGATACTTCAGGGCGGAATGAGATAGTCCTGGTCCTGTAGAGGGGAGGCTTTGGTCACTTGTTAACCTCCACTGCGGCGTTTACCCCGTTAAGGACGGATCTTTAGCCACCTTTTTTTTTTTTTTTAATATAAAAGTAAAGGGACAATCTGTTACATTTTTTTAATTTCATCAACTTCTGCTAGAAACAAGGTAGTATACCAATAAGCAGGCCTACTTATTTAGTATGCAAGATTTATTAAGAAATAATGAAATGTTCCCTGTAAAGGAAATTCTAAGTATAGCATATTTTAAATTCATCTAAAGGAAAGAAATTTTCGAGAATATTGCCGTATCTGTCCTGCAATAGCCTAGAGGTTTCTTGCCTTCCAAATTCCCAAAGATTAGGAAAAGACTCCCTTTCCTATGAAGTTGTAGCGCTACTTTATGTCTAACTAGCTTGAGAGCAAGCCAGTTTTATGCATCAAGATTTGGGGTGTTTTTGAAAGAATAAAAAGTTTACCTTGACATGTCCTTCCTCTTACAGTATTTCTGAGATTAAGATGGAAGATATTTTGTCTGTTTTGACGAGGGATGATTGTTTCAAAGGAAGGCGATGCGGAAGCCAGGTGAGTTTTATTATTTAGTATGCTTGCTGCTAACTATGTGATTCATTCCTTGATTTGGAGTAGTAGAGATTTCGTGTATGGGTTAGTTATTTCCTATGTCAAGCAAAACCTATATTTAAAGACCATGAAAATTAAATGAGGACAATTCTTGATTGTGTGTTTTCTCTTTGTGCCTTCTGGATGTGCCTGTTGATCTCATCCAGCTCATGGGCTATAGTCCATTCTGGGAGCCAGCCACACAGCAGCAGGCTTCCCAGAAAGGAGATGTAGGCCAGAATGAGTTTGGAGACAGCATTATATGTCGTGGTCCCTCTCCAGATTATCAGCAAGGACAGCTGACTAGATCCATTCATCTAAGACAGTATGGAAAAAATAAATATCTGTCTCTTTTCAGATGCACTTAGGTCACCCATTTTTTAATGTGTGTATTCTCTACACAGAGGAAAAGTTGAGCTCATTAAGAAGAAAAATTTTTATTATCCGTATGGTTCCAGAAGGAGATCGTGAGCCTGGTAGACAGCCCTGAACATCCTTTCCTAAGGCTTCACCCCTGCTAGGCAATCCTTTCTCCACCTCAACACATTACTCAACATATTACATATACTTTTGTGTGTGTTTGTAAAGTGTTGCTATATGTAATTTTGTCCATGAAATAGTAATTATTTGAATATTTTACATTCATTTGCTTATTTCTAAGGATTGGAAAAATCAGAACCAAGTAGTTAAGCTTAAGAGTTTCTTTTATGCTTTAGTGTGTGTCTTTATTTAGATCCATATTCTCCCTGAGGCAGGAACTAGATCTGAATGACCTTCACTTAAGTTTTCTTGTTCCAAAGAGCGCCTAGGGAAATTTACCTAGTAAAAGGAGAGGAAATAGAGCTACTATTACCTGACTATGTTTTTCGGACCTGGACCTATGCTTAGCTCTTTACATGCGTGATCCCATTTAATCCTCATAGTAATTGTATAAGGTAGATATTATTATCCCAATTTATAGATGAGGAAACTGAGGCTTAGGTTAAGGAACTTTGACCAAAAAAAAAAAAAAAAATTCACAAAGGCATGCTAATAATCATTAACCCCCTGGGATTTGATATTAGACTGTCTTAACTTCAAAATACATATACTTAACTGTATATCAATATGTCTCCATTAGTATTAGGTAAACCAGGAAAGGAGCCCTGGTGGCACAGTGGCTAAGAGCTCAGCTGCTAACCAAAAGGTCGGCAGTTTGAATCCACCAGCCACTGCTTAGGAACCCTATCCGGCAGTTTTGCTCTGTCCTATAGGATTGTTATTAGTTGGAACGGACCCAACATCAACCGGTTTTTTTTTTTTTTTTAACCAAGAAAATTAAATTGTTTTTTAAGTTAGGTAATATCAAATTGGGTAATTGCCCAAATAAGAGGTTAAATTTGGGCAGTAACTGACACCACAACAAAAATCCCTTTGAACAAAAAGCTATTTAAAATTCAATTGATCAACAGCTTATTTCAAGTGATATTTGATATAAATCATCCCAGGCACACTAGACTTCAGATCATCTCTCTTTTTGTGTGTGTGTGTTTTAGGTAAAGGTTTTCAGAGCAGATTACCCCATTACCACCCTGAGTTTCCCATTTTCATTCGTCCCTCCTTGCCTTCTGATCTTTGGTTTTGGGCCGATGTTGCCCTGTTGGTCTCATATAGCTGATTGTTCTGTGGCGCGCTTTCCTCACGTATGTTGTTGTTTATTTTATAGGCCTGTCTACTATTTGGCTGAAGGTGATCTCTGGGAATGGCTTCAGTTCCAAGTTAGAAGGGTTTCTAAGGGCCATAGTTGTGGGGGTTCCTCCAGTCTCTCTCAGACCAGTAAATTTGGTCCTTTTTATGAATTTGAATTTCGTTCTGTATTTTTTTTTTCCCACTCTAACTGGGTCCCTCTGTCGTGATCCTGGTTAGAGTAGTCAATAGTGGTAGCTGGTCACCGTCTAGTTCTTTTGGTCTCAGACTGGTGGAGGCTGTGGTTCCTATGGTCCATTAGTCCTTTGGACTATTATTCTCCTGGGTCTTTGGTTTTCTTCCCTCTCCTCTGCTCCAGATGGAAAAAGACCAACAGTTGTATCTTAGATGGCCACTTGTAAGCTTTTAAGACCCCAGACACTACTCACCAAAGTAGGATGTAGAACGTTGTCTTTATGAACAGTGTTATGCCTGTTGACCTAGATGTCCCTTAGGACTGTGACTCTCAGCCTTCAAGCTCAGTTATGCAGTCCCACGAGGGGTTTGGTTATGTGTAGGTTGTTTCCATGACTGTGCCCCATGTGCTGTATTATATATATGGATATATATGCAGCATATACAAATATGCATGTAGAAATATCCACAATCAAACCTATACATGCACATGAGCGTACTCCTATATACCCCCCATACCTATTCAGCACACATATCTACCTGTGTATCCATTCATAAATTATTATTAATACTGTCATTGCGGGGTTGTGTATATTATAGTATTTACCTTCATTGCCTTTTATTCTTGTGTACCTCTCAGTGACTTCCCTTGCCGTAGTTATGTTGTGCTGACTTCCCCCATGTTGTGTACTGTCCTTCCCTTCACCAAAGTTAACATGTGTCTACTCGGTAGTTAGTGATTTCCCTATCCTCCCCCTCCCACTCCTGGTAACCATCAGAAAATGTTTCTATGTGTAAACCTTTTCTTGACTATAATAGTGATTTCTTATGATATTTGTCCTTTTGTGATTGATTTATTTTGCTTAGCTCAATGTCCCCCAGATTCATCCATGTTGAGATATTTTGCAGATTCATTAGTCTTTATTGTTGCATAGCATTCCATTGTGTGTATGTATCACATTTTGTCTGTGCATTCATTCATTGATGGTACTTAGGTTGTTTCCATCTTTTTGCTATTTGAGTAATGCTGCAGTGAAATGGGTAAGGTATTTCTTTTTCTAGCTTTTTAAGGAAGCGCCATACCTTTCCTATAGTGGTTGTAACTATTTTACATTTCCACAAACAGAGTAAGAGTTCCAGTCTCCCCACACCTGTGTCAGCATTTTTTGTTTTCTGGGTTTTTTTTTTATCACTGCCATCATTGCTGAGGTGAAATGGTATCTCATTGTAGCCTTCATTTACATTTCTCTAACGGCCAGTGATGATCAGCATCTCTTGGTGTGTTTTTTAGCCACCTGAGTGTCTTCTTTGATGAAGTATCTGTTCATGACCTTTGCCCATATTTTAACTGGGTTGTCTTTTTGTTTGGATCATTTCTTAATAACAACTTGTTGCCAAGAGAACTGACCAGTAACTGAACAGATATTCATTGGTCTTGGCACCCTGCTGTTCCTCTAGAACGATTTTAAATTTTAGCCTGAATTCTAGAAGGTACGCTTACTCTTCTCTAACAATACCCGAGACACTGCTAATTAGGCACAGGCAAGATCTGTCCTCACTGATGTTAATTAATCATGTTAAAAAGTACCTCTTATTAGGTAAGGTTAATTTTCCAAAATGCCCCTACAGATGGTTAATATGGCTCCTGGACAGTCATGTGGGACCACTGAGGAGTGCAGGGAGAACTCTTTGAGGAGGCAACACAGTGGAGTGGTTAAGAGCATGGGCCTTGGCGTCAGATTCCTTATCTGTCACTTATGAGCCATGTGACTTTGGGCAAGTACTGATCTTTCTAAGCCCAGTTTCCTCATGTGTAAAGTGGAGATAATAATAGTATTCTTCTCATAAGGAGATTGGAGGATTGGGTGAGAAATAGCCCTAAAGCCCCAAGTACAATGCATGATACTGAAGGTTATTATTATTTTTATTGCCATTTAGTCATATCATTTAATAGCAGATGTGGAATTAGAGCCCAGGCTCAGTGACATGAACTCCAGCATCTGATTCGCTAAATCATAATCAGGGGAATGTAAGCACCTGCCTTCTCTCCAGAAATGAGAGCAAGTAATAAAATTACAAAATGAGGTGTTAAAGAGTTTGACCAATTCTAGCCTTTCCTATTACTATTTCAAGGACCAGTTTTGGTTTCAGCATTATTCCCATGAGCACAGATCACTTCTCTCCAGGGAGCTGACCACTGTGCATCTGCACATCCCCCGGGAAGCTGTGGAAGGGCATTCAGCCCCTCCTGAAGGACGTGTCCCCAAAGAAGGAACGGAGCAGCTGCGTTTCCCTCTGCTCTTCCAGGAATAAGCCGTGGTCTTTTTTTTTTTTTTTAAATATCTGCCCTTCTGTTGCCTTGCAGCCTCAATTCTCCTTAAGCCTTTTCCTAGATTGAGGCCAGCCTTGAAGACTTCCTGAGACTTATAAGGAGTGGTTATAGGATCATGGGTGAGAATCATCCCAGAGTCAAACAGACAAGCGTTTGAATCCTTATTTCACTACTAGTAGCTCTGTGACCTTGGGCAGATTTTCTCTCCAGCCTCAGTTTTCACATCTAAAATGAGGA
The DNA here is from genome assembly GCF_024166365.1 of Elephas maximus indicus. Lineage (NCBI taxonomy): Eukaryota > Metazoa > Chordata > Mammalia > Proboscidea > Elephantidae > Elephas > Elephas maximus. The sequence goes on along the minus strand of NC_064827.1, from coordinate 83,626,764 downwards.
GGACACTAGTACCTATCCTTGTAGGTTGCTATGAGGTTTAAATAAAATGAGGCATCTAGTGCTCACATAGTTCAAGGTACGTAAGACTTAGCAAAGTAAGTTCTTATGCATCTTATCTCAGCCCTGAGCTCCTTACTTGATGCATAGGAATGAATTGAATGCTTCAGATTTAAAGTTTGGGGCGGGGGGGCGGGTGGTGGGCTGGGTGCGGTCTTTGTTAAAAAAAAATGCTAAGCAAAGTTGGGCTTTCACTGACACTAAAATAAGTGGTTACCTTAGAAAACTAAATTCATCATGCCATACCAGGCTCCAGATGCTATAGATGAAGACTTGGTTTGTTTAACAAAATTTAACTTTAATTCAAAGAAAAAAGAAACGCTTTAACTAAATTGGCTACATTACTGATTATTACATGGCTATAAAAAAAAATTTTTTTTTTTTTTTTTATACAGCCTTAGGAGTCTTATATGTGTGTGATCCATGTGAATAATAAAAAGAGTAACGTAGATCCTAGACACGACTTCTAATTCCATTTTCCATAAGAAATACAGTATGTCTTAATTGCTGTACTCCATTTGGGCAGTTTCCCTTAGCATATACACTAATGCTAGGCAGATAAATGTGGATTCAGTAGTTAAACCTTTTACGCCTACAGCCAGACACCTCAGTATAACGCCCCTCTACTTCACCCAGCTCGACTGAAGTTCATTGTAAATGTCCCTTTGGCACACACGTTTTTAGGCTTCTGTGAACAGAAAGCGAGTAAAGCATCGTAAAATGTATATTTCATATTTAGGTATATAAAATATATATAGCTACGTCTGGGTGTATGACTGTTCACCCGCCTACAAAGAGAATAAATTTGATCTTTCAACTTTACTGGGAAGCACTCAGAAGGTTCTAGGGACCTTGGGGGTAAAACTCAGCCCCGCAATAAAGTGATTAAAACAAAATCCTTTCACGTAGTTTGAAAATATCTTGGAAGTTAGCAGTATCAATGCACATGTTTTAAAAACACCCTCACCTACCACTGCTACCACCTAAAACTTTTTACAACAGAACTAGTTTGGCCTAGTTGTCTTAGACTCATCTGTTGCTCTTTGATAGGTGTGAAATTTTCATCTTCAGAGTACACACGCACGCTCAAGCACACACACCAAAACATGTTTTTCCTACAAGTCTTTTTTTGTTCTATGAACTATGCCTGTAAACTTACCCTAACAAAAAAATTTCACTAAGCCTCTCACTTAGTCCTTTTTGATTGCCTCGTCTCTCCGAAATCAGTAGGATCTTACAGGTAAAGGACTACTGAGTGTTTATAGAATGTTGGGAATGTGTTTTCCTAAACTGCCCGTGGCCCACTGGTTGCAGGTTAGCTTCATTACCAGTAATGCATCAGTGTGTCTTTGTGGGTGGGAGAGCCAGTCCTGCATGGTATTCATCTGCCTCCAGGGCTTTGACCCGTTCTCATTACGGGAGCATTTTACCTGTCGGGGGCTGGAGATGATGGTGCATAACTCTGCCCCTCTCTGTCTCCAGTTTAAATTTAGACTGTCCTCCCCAGAAGACAACTGAAAAAATAACCGCATTCATTCTCAAGAGGGGTGGTTTTAAAATAAAGTATTTCTGGAAGTAAGGGTGGGGGAGAGAGGAAGAATAGAAACGCTTTTCCAAAGTATATTATGTTTTCTGCCATTAACTTTTTCTTGTAGTTTACTAAAACTGACCTCATCATTTTAAACACGTGAACCTAGTTTTATCACTTTTTTCCCCTACGTATTTCACTTATATACATACTCACATTATATATGTGTGTATATGTAATTTTTTTTTTTTTTTTAGTTGGGAAGAAAAGATGCCTCATTTTGAAACCTAAAGGGGGGAATAAGAAAAGCCCTTTGTAATATATTGCCATATTATCACTAAATCCCCTGACAGTTGTGACACATAGGCAAGTCACCTGTCACTTAAGCTTGAGGTCTCTTTAATTTTCTCCTGGAATTCGCACCAGGCTGTCTTTAATTTGAGGCCTTTATTGGAATTCTGAAACCTCTCTGCCTCCCTGGCTCTCAGATCTATTCTGAGAGCTGTTACAGAATGTATACAATAACCAACAGAGGGATTCGGAGAGGGCTGGAGCTCTGTTTATTTAACACTCTAGAGGGATTTTTGTGCTTATTCGGTCCTGGATGCCCGGCTTTCAATATCGCTTTGACAACCATTCTGCCCTTCTCATTAATTTTAAACAGTTAAAACACAGGAAAAAGAGGAAAAAGTTTTCATTATTAAAGTGCTTTACTTTTTAATAACAGAGGATTCTGTCCGCCAGGGGAAAGGGCATCCTCGCTAATTTCACATTCATATTAAAAAAACGCTGGGAAGGTGACAGTTGTGCTGCTGAGATGGCTTAACGAAAGGAGGGCACCGAAAAAAAAAAAAAGTTTGCATTTCACATCAGTTAAGAGGGTAAAGAATCCTTGTTAATGACAATAGCAAATGTCCACTTCCGTAACACAGCTCCTGAGTGACTTTTCTCTTGACATTTTAGCAAAATAAAACCCTTAGGGGGGACCATGTACTGTGAAATCAGCTAGGCTGTCATCAGCCAAACAGGTAGCAGGAGTGATTTGACTAAACTAAAAACATTTTCAGGTTGTTAAGTCTCTATTAATCCAGAGATGAACATCGATCCAAAGAATGAGGCTTTTTCTTCTCTCCCCTTTGTTCTTTCTCTGGCAGCCTTAAAAGTGAGAGAGAAACTCTCAGGAGTGTAGGTTAGGTTAGGCTCAGTTAGCCAGACACTTGCACTTGCACCTTGTTCTCTACAAAGGTTGAAAGAAGCATGAACTGGATAGCACATGGTTTTTTTTTTCCTAGTGCCCCACATGGGGGGTAGGGTCATGGCTTAATAACACCACTGAAATGACCTCAACATTGTTGGGGAAGAACATGAACAGAATTGGGTTGGAGAAGCTGTGTTCTTTTGGATCTCACCTTTAATTGAAAACATTCGTGTGTACTTTAAGATAACAGAAAACAAAAACCACTGGTTTTTTCAGTGAGGATTTAAAGAAAGGGAATCTTTTCTCTGGGACTGTTAAAGGATGAAAAGAAAATTTTATATTTTATTAACATTTTCTATCTGTAGCGCCCTAGTGGTACAGTGGTTAAGCGCTCGGGTGCTAACCGAAACGTCGGTGGTTTGAACCCACCAGCTGCTCTGCAGGAGAAAGATGTGGCAGTCAGCTCCTGTAAAGATTTTACAGCCTTGGAAACCCTATGGGGCAGTTCTACTCTGTCCTTTAGGGCCACTATGAGTCATTATGAGTCAGAATTGACGCCACAGCAACAGGTTTGGTATTTTTCACTTTAGGGTCGTACATTGCTTATAGGTGTTACTTCTTTCAGAGGGACAGTTTGTTGCAAAGATCTAGGCAGTCTTCTGTTTGGATCTTTTGTTGTTCAGTTTGTTGGAATGGCTCACTCCTTACTGGGTTCCTGGGAACTCAGCATAGTGTAGGCACTCAGTGGTTATGGCTAAATGAAGCTAAATGAATCTGAAACACTGAAAAGTCTGAACTTCTCTAGGAATTGAGGAAGCATGCTCTGGTGTTCAAGAATCTGAGTTAACTTTTTTAAGATTGAATTTTAGGCAGGTCATTGTTGAATGCTCTTGGAAAGGAATCGTCAGTGTTCCATTGATGGGTGTTAGGGAATGGAAAAGGTTTAAGGCCTAAATAGGAGGTACAAGATTCATTTGAAAACAGCTTATGTTCAATGATGTTTTAAATGCCTGAACTGGTTGTGGAAAATTCCAAAGTATCTCTAATGGTCTCTCATTTTGAAGATGAATGATAAGAGGCCAGGAAGAAAAGTAAGTCAGCAAGTAAATAAATAAATAGAACTGATCTGCTTCCTCACAAAGCCATTCTCATCTTTGCTTGACTGTAACATCTTTATAGCTCCTCTTTTTTTTCCCTAGTAATATTGAGAGGATTACCCTTGTTGGCCCCTAGGTGGTTACTGTGTGATTTTACTGTTATTAAATCTATTATAAACTGCTTCATTATTCCTGACTCCAACTCTGTCTCTCCTTTAATCCTTCTGTCACCCTCCCAGAAATCCCGTGCCATTGGCCCCCAGGAAATCCGAGAGCGAGCCACGGTCTTGCAGACAGTATTTGAAGATTACGTGCACTCCAGTGAAAGGAGGGTCTCCTGGGCAAAGAAAGGTCAGTCAATTTCCCAGGTGGTCATGGAGTGGCTAACCCAACAGAGCACTGCCCCATCCCTGCCTGCACATCCCCAGATGGGTAGAGAGGCCAGCCAGGGGTCTCTGCTTACCAGCAAAAGCCTTCTATCTCTGTCTTTCTGCAGGGTTTGGAAACAGGCACAGAAGGCTTTAAAATGATCTTGAATGTTAATTTCATCCTTCCTCATGTTTTACACAAACAAGGCTTTATCTTGGCTTACGTAAGGACTGGAGCCTTGACCCAACAACATGGATCTTAAAAAAAAAAAATCTTAGGGATCCATTTTTCTCTTTCTTTGAAAACTGGAGAGACACGTCAGTAGAAATAGATGTAGAGATGGAAATTAGAGATGAAGTCAACAACTGGAAATACTAGACCCAAGCAGTTTCCATTTGAAAGTACAAAGAAAAATGAGAAACAACAGTGCTGAGGAAGGGCCATAGTCCATGAACCCAATTCCTAGGAAATTTACAAAAGAGTTAAGTATTAGTTTAATATTCAGACTCTTCATAGGATAAATTGGCTCCTGGAATCACCAAGCATTAAGTGTGAACTTAACAGTTCACTTGGAGAAATGAGCAAGGATAGGGACAGGGGGCTTATAATAGCTGATACTTTTTTATAGTGGAATGTTCTGTTCCTTGGCTAGTGACTGACTTGTGTGCTAATGAGACTTACTCCATATTGGGGGATCCATAGTTCTTTTCTTTAGTTACCTGCTCTTTGGAGAGAAATGCCAGGCTGGCTTACCAATATAGCATCCTTTCTTTTCTTCTTTTATGAATAGAAATGCATTTTTAAAAAATCATTTATTCAGCAGATATTTATTGAATTGGGCACTCTTCCGAATGCTCGGGGATACATCGGGGATCGGAATAGACAAAAATCAATCCTTGCGTTTGTGAAGCTAACATTCTAGTGGTTGTAGGGGGTGGGCAGACAGTGAGCATTCTAAACATACATAATTACATAAACAAACAAACTAGGTAGTCTACTAAAAGATGATAAGAGCTATGAAAGGAAATACAGCACTCTGGATATCTACATCAGTTGGCACAACGTAGTTCACAAAGACAAAGTTCTGCATCCTGCTTTGGTGAGTAGTGTCTGGGGTCTTAAAAGCTTGTGAGCGGCCATCTAAGATACAACTATTGGTCTCTTACCATCCGGAGCAAAGGAGAGTGAAGAAAACCAAAAACTCAGGGGAGCAGTTAGTGTAAAAGGCAAATGGACCACATGAACCACAGGCTGCACAACCAACTCCCAGACCAGAACTAGATGGTGCCCGGTTACCACTACTGATTAGTCTGACTGGGGTCACAACAGAGGGTCCCAGACAGAGCGGGAAAAAAATTGTAGAACAAAAAATTAAGTCCACAAAAAACACCAGACTTAGACTGGTCTGTCAGAGACTGGAGGAACCCCCCGAGACTGTGGTCCTAAGACACCCTGCTGAACTGAAACTGAAGCCATTCCTGGAGACCACCTATCAGCCAAACTATAGACAGGCCTATAAACAAAAACACCTGAGAGGGGTATGCTTCTTAGAACATTCAATTATACAAGATCAAAAGGGCAACATTTGCCCAAAAGCAAAAATGAGAAGGTGGGAAGGGGTAGGAAATCAAGACGAAAGGAAATGGGGAGAGTACTGACACATTGTAGGGAATGAAACCAATTTTCATGGAACATTCTATGTACAAACTATCAAGTGGGAAACTAATTTACTCTGTAAACTTTCACCTAATGCACAATAAAAAATTAACAAAAAGGCATCAAAACCCAGCCAACTTGAAGCCAGGGAGAAGAAGGTAACACTGGTTGTTTTATGTAGAAATGAGTTGTTCAGATTTTCAGAATGTTGATGCCACATTTGCCTGAGAACCATTTCAGGAAATTCAGATTGCATCAGCAACTCTTATGGATTGAATTATGAGTCCCAAAAATACGTGTTAGAAGTCCTAACCTCTTGTGCCTGTAGTTATTTGGCAATGAGTTGTCTTTTGAGTGTATCTTGAGTCAATCTCTTTCGAGATATAAAAGAAATTAAGCAAGCAGAGCAGAGACAGGGGAAAACACATGCCAAGCCACGTGAAGATCGCCCAAGAGCAGAAACTCAAAGAGACGAGTCTGTCCCCCCAGAGCTGATGGAGAGAAGAAAGCCTTCCCTGGGCCCGACACCCTGACGTTGGACTTCTCACCTCCTAAACTGTGAGAAAATACATTTCTATTTGTTAAAGCCAAAAAAGAAAGAAACAGAGCAAGGGAAGGGCGATCAAGGGGTGGTGGGACAGAGTGCATTTTAAATAGGGGTCAGAGTAAGCCTCACTGTGAAGTTGAGTGAAGACCTGAAGAAGGATGAGCCATGCAGCTCTCTGAAGAAAAGGCATTTCAGTCAGTGGGAACAGCCTGAGCAAAGGAATTCAAGGCAGTGTGGCTAGCAGAAGGGGAGGAGTCGCAGGAGGCAGATCTTTCCAGGGTTGCAGGTTGGCATGGAGACTTCGGGTTTTACTGCTAATGAAATGGATGCCATTGAGGGGCTTGGAGCAGAGATGTGGCATCACCAGACATGACTTCAAAAAGGTTATCTGGCTGCTGTGTAGGATTACACTCTAGGGGGTCAAGGGCAAAAGCTGGGAGACTTAAACAGAGAGTGACTAGGAGGCTGTCGTAGTCATCCAGAAAATAGATGGTCAGAACTGCTTAGTTAGCAAATAGTTTTGATTACCACCTATATACTTTAGGAAACCCTGGTGGCGTAGTGGTTAAGTGCTATGGCTGCTAACCAAAAGGTCGGTAGTTCGAATCCGCCAGGTGCTCCTTGGAAACTCTGTAGGGCAGTTCTACTCTGTCCTATAGGGTCACTATGAGTTGGAATCGACTTGATGGCAATGGGTTTGGTTTTTGGGGTTTTTTTTTTTATTATTATTATTATATACATTGGTACTTTATAAAAAAATCTTTTTTGCCATCATAAAACTTGACCAAATCAGAACTGTACAGAGTCGAGAGATGCGGTCCCCAGTAATTGCCCCATAAGCCACTGATATTTAATTACTGTGTATCCTTCTACAGTTTTTCCCTAATAATATCCTTTTCCAGCGTTTCCCAAAAGTAAATTCAGTAATCCCTAAGGGTTTCCCTAAGAACCTACCTTTAGATAAGTACTGGAGTATGTCTCTCAAGAGGAATAGAATATTTGGCACAGTGTAACAGTAAAGAGTTTGGTCATTTGGTGAAAGTTAGGCAAGTTCACCTTGCTGTGTGATACATGACTAGGTGGTGTGCTGATGAATTTCAGGGTTAATAATAAAAGTGCAGTGAAAAGAATTAAATAAACCCACACCATAATCTCTGACTTTGATTTTGGTGTCAGAGATATTTTGGATATTCTAGTAGGATTATAACTATTTCTGCATGACTGGGGTCCCTGGAGTAAAAGTTACTATAAGTAATACCTAGAGAAAGTGGTTTTGTTTCTTCCCTCATCCTCGTCACCGCTGAACTTGTTAATACCGAGAAATTGCAGAGATGCTTGTCTTCTGTTTACAGAGTATTGGAGCGGAGCCACTCCGCCAACACTGAAACACTGTGAAGGGAGTAAATACATTATTTCTCTTATCTGCTAATTGATTTCCACAGCAGACTGATAATGGGCTGTGACAAAACCACCTATGGTAGATGTCAGTTACCCGCTTCAAATATAAGCCTCTCCACTATTAGTTTCTCTTCTGTTACTTAGGGCTGTGAATCCTGGAGGTTTGGGAGAATATGCACAGATTTGCCACCCTAAAGGTATTGAAGTCACAACATAGGATCAGCCACCACACCCCATAAGTTGGTACTATCTTTTGCATTTCAGTCTGCATGTGCAGATTCCCCACTACTGACTTGCTTCTCTTTTATGCCATTTCAGAACCCACCTCATGAATAATTAACAAAGCAGCTGGCTTTTGCCTTTATGGCAGAAAACTGGTTGGAAACCGGGCCAAGTGTACATTTGTTTTCCTTTTGCATTTTCTGACCCAGTCACTGTTAATAACATTTAATTGTTGTCAGTTTTCAGGAGCAGTCACCAGGCTCTTTTTCTTCTCTTTTTTTGGATTTCGTAGCTAGGAATTCAGGTGTTAAAAATAGCTGTTACGTAAGTTTGAATTCCACAGTCCTGAACAAAAATTTCAGAAAATGGAGCCCTTTACCTGCAAATTGCCACTTCTCCTGTGGTTTGATCACCTCCATCTTCAGGTCTCCCTGAAGAATAAGGGCTACGTGTGTGGATTTATGCCTGTGCTTGGAAGGGGCTCCTCCGAGTCATGGCAACTCATACCAGTGATGACAGTAGTCCTCTCCGTGTGATGAGAGGGTCAGCTGGGTCCTTTGCCAAATGCTTCGTCTTGAAGAGAAGTGTAACAGGGCTCCTCCTTTCCCACGTCTTTTGATTAGTTGTCACTGTTGATGTGTCAGATGGAAGATGCATGTATCTTTTACTCTGTCCAGACCTGTGCTCTTTTGAGATATAGGGGCAGGTTGGGAGGAGCAAGTATTATCTTTACCTGCCAGCCAGGAGTATTGCTCCTTTCCACCTCTTGATCGTTAATACCATCCATCCATCAGATACAGCTATTCCTGATCCAAAACATTTAGAAATAATTCTGGTTTTATGAAAAAGGACAAAATGCCCATGTGGGGTATTTTAAAATAGATCTCCCCCCAATTTGATTTACCTTAAATAGTTGGCTAGGAATAGGAATCGAAGACTACACAGTGCTCATTGTGATTGACTGTGGCTTCATCCGTCATCCCAAATAAATGTCTACTCTCATTTCTCCTCTGCTTCCCGCTTGTGTTGGCCTTGTAGCCCCTGTTCCTTCTGCATATCCTAGACACTGCCAACATGAGCCACTTCCTGCCCCTTGGAAGGTCCTACAGACAGCTGCTGCTGCATCTGAAATTCTGCTTCTCTGAGTTATCTAAACATGGGAGTCCATGCAAGAATGTGAGGACAGCCAACTGTCGCTGTCCCAGGTGTGACAGACTCCTTGAGGACAAGGAAGTTTAGTAAAAATATGCAGTGAGAAATGCTGCCTGACCAGTTGTCTGGGGAAGAAAACACTTCGTGCCATTTCTTGGCACACTCATTATCCCTGTTAAAGCTGTTAGATGGGTACCTAAGTCTCCTGGGACAGAGGCTTTCCATCCTCAGAGAGAGGGAGTGAGCATAGGTGGAAGCCCGGGGGCTGATCTACTTAAGCAGAAGAGTGGTGTGAAATGAGGAGACTTGGGCCAGGGTTTGGATAAAAGAGACTTTAAAAGCACAAACTGGTTTGGTTTGGCTTGTCTTGCTTTCAGTCTGGATCTTTTAGACCAGGGTAAACGTCAGGGGTAGGGGAGACTGAGGAGAAAGTCTCCTGGGTCACTGCAGTTGTGGCGCTTGCACCTCTGAGGACTCGAATATGTAGCTTTGTGTCTGGGAACCTGATGTCAGAACCCTCCAAACAGTACAGACCATTTGAAGTGTTAAAGATTTTCTTTGAAAAAGCTACTCCCCAGTTATTAAAAAAAGGGGAGTACGCACAGATTTAAGACAGGGGTGCAGAGGAGTTGCCTTGGTTATTATTTCTCATCGATTGGGAAAAGGAGTTCACTTTACTCAGTAAATAGAGCTTTGATGGATTCTCGGGATCCTTCCAGGAGCTGATCTGCTAAAATGACACTTTTTATTACTGTTCATAAACGCCAGTCTCCAGGTGCTGCTGGGATATTACGTTTAAGCTGTGGGCAAACTTGCCAGTCCAGTGGCTCAACAAGCGAGGGTGAAGGAGGCTAGTGTTTAGTGCTCCTTCCATCAGAGAGTGCAGGGTGGGCTTTGGAGTGGCTGGCAGGAAGAGTGGGGCTTGGCAGTGAAGGGAGCAGTGATAGGCATGGGGAGCTGTGCTTCAGAGCAATTCCCTCCTTCCCTGTTGCAGTAAGGAAAGAGCAGACACTTAATTTTCACGGTTATTGCAAGGCCTTCAAGGGGGAACTGGGTATAGGATTCTCAAAGGAATGCAAGGTTGAGGCGTAGGTAAAACTCTACCTTCCTGGGAGCTGGGTTTTCTCTAGCCCGGGAGGGATCTAGAACAAGGATACCCTTTTCTTAGCTTTAAAATGGAACCACAGTTTCCCAGGTAGAATAGTTGATGAACATCTCTTAAGCTGTTGGCAATCTTGGAATGAACCTTTTCATGGACTATTTTAAATATTTAATAATTTCCTTTCTTTTTAATATTATTTTTCTATTTCCTTATTTACACCTCCTTCGAATGGGTAATAAACACTTTACTGGCCAATCCTGTATACTTTTAGAATGAATTTGCTTTTAAAATCCCATGAATGCCTCTGGATAGAGAAGGTAGAAGCAGGGCTTGTGGTAGAGGCAACATTTCTGGTAATACCATTCATTCATAGTAAACATATTGACATTCATAATAACCCTTTATGAATGTTTTTATATTTTGTAACACTGGTATGTATTAACTATTCAAAAAAATTTTTTCAGTTTAATTAGGAAAAAATGTTCCTAACATAAAAGTGTAATGATTTCCTCACTTTCTTAAGAAAATGATGGGCTGTGTTGCTCATTTGTTAATGTCTTCACCCATTCTCCCTTTCATTCATTTATACAGTAGACATTTATTAGGTGCCTGCTGTATGCCAGAGCCTGAGACAATAATGAAATACAAAATAGGGCCCTCCTCTTTTGGGTTGTTACAAGCTATGCGGTAGAATCTGAAATTTTATTGAATTTAAGTGATTATCTTGGCTTGTAGGTTTGGGGTTTGTTGTTGTTTTGAAGAATTAAAAAAACTACATAGAAGTATAGATTTAGGTTACTGCGTATGTTTTAACTGTCCTGGTTGGGCTCCCGTCGTCACCTGGCAAGATGAAGTTCAGGCTAGGGCAGATGTGAACTTCAAGACCCCAGTCCGGACAGCACACTCTCCCTTTTTCTTTCAGCTCTGCAGTCCTTCATCCGAGCCTATGCAACCTACCCCAGGGAGCTGAAGCACATCTTCCATGTCCGATCACTCCATCTTGGACATATGGCTAAGAGCTTTGGGCTAAGAGATGCTCCCACAAATCTTAGTGTCTCAGCTCTCAAGAAGAGGAAAGCAAACCTGAAAAGGTAAGATGAGCAGAATTGTCCTGTAGCAAGTGGCAGAAATTCGGATGAGTGTAGCGAGCCCTGTTCAGATTAGCAGCAGTGAGATGATAAGGTCCACTGCAGTGCTCAACGGAAACACTTCCATCTTTGGTTTTTGTGGGAAATTGTTACCAGCAGCTGCCCTTCTCTCAATATAAGTGCTCAGAACAAGAGAAAAAAATATATAATCTTGGTATTTTTAAGGCATCTGCAGAAATTCAGCAATGTCTCTGTCAGGTCCAAATGTAGTAGGAATATTAGAGCAGCAAGACAGAGGTGTTGCAGTAGAGTAAGGAGGGCACTAGCCACAGTCAGTGCTTCAGATGTGCTGTGGCCACCGTGGGGAGCATCTGAGACTTGTACAAAGACTCACGATGTGTTTCATGAAATTAGCCCCTGTGGCATACCCTATAGTGAAATGGGAGGGTATGAGTACCCCGCAGAGCTCTGAAGATTTGCGGGAACTGGTGAAGCTGGATAGGTCCAGCTGGATGGTTCCAGGGAGTTAGTGTGGGCTGGTAACATAATGGTTAAGTGCTTGGCTGCTAACCAAAACATTGGTCTTTCAAATCCGCCAGTGGCTCCATGGGAGAAAAGACCTGGAAATCTGCTCCCATTAAGGTTACAGCCTTGGAAACCCTATGGAACGGTTCAGCTCTGTCTTACAGGGTTGCTGTGAGTTTCAGTTGACTCCACTGCACACAACAACAGTATTAGATTATAGCCCAGGGTGTCATTCTCCGTGGTGCTGACACATGTCTCCAGGCTGAGCACTCTTGCAGGCAAGAGCAGAGGACTCTTTCCCTCCCAAAGAAAGTGTGTATTCAGAACTGACCAGTGGTTCTGTTGTCGTTATTAGCTGCCATCAAGTTGGTCCCAACTCATGGCAACTGCATGCACAACGGGATCAGACCACTGTGATCCCCACAGGGTTTTCATTGGCTGATTTTTGGAAGTAGATTGCCAGGCCTTTCTTCCTAGTCCATCTTAGCCTGGAAGCTCCTCTGAAACCTGTTAAGGATCATAACAACACGCAAGCCTTCATTGACAGATAGATGGTGGCTGCGCTTGAGGTGCATTGGCCAAGATTCAAACCTGGGTCTCCCACACAGAAGTCAAAAATTCTACCACTGAACCCTTTGACCAGAGGTTCTAGTGAGAGGAGAGTCAGAGTAAGACACGTTACCCTGTAGACCGGAGGATGGGCTCTCAGTCCGCGTGAAAGTTCCATGACATCCTGAGATGATTTCCCTCAGCAAACTACATTTGCAAAAGGTCTTTTTCTCTTTGAAGACAAGATTTTTTTTTTTTACTATTAGTACCTAGAATATTATAGACACCATCAGCTGTTCTTATGGAGGAGCATTGGGATAGATTGCCATCGTCATTTATGCAACCTTTGTGTAGGAAGAATACACTGAATAAATGCTTAGGGGCACAAAGACTTTTCTTTAGCCTCAGTTTTATTATGGAACCCTTAGATATTCTGGACAATTATTTCACATTACATATTCTTTCTGCACATTAATTGCAAATGCTGTGATATACTTGCCCTGACTCTGAGAATCTTAGGCAATACCATGCTTTCTTCCATGTTCCAGCACAATGTCTCTCTTGCTCAGTCACTGAGAAGTGTTGATTACCCCATCAACCTTGTCAGGACTCAACATCTCTGGTGTGAAGTGGCAAAGAGAGAGTGACCACCTGTTCTGGGGAAATGACCATTGGTCCTGGAGTCAGGGAACTTAAGCTCCAGCTCCATTCTGGTGTGGATTTTGGACCATAGTGTTTCCTTAACTACAAAAGAAAGAAGAAAATCCATGTCTTAGCTGCTTTATAAGATTGTTCTGAGGATCAAAATTAGGTGGTACATGTAAATATGCCTTTTGAACCATAAAGGGCCCATACAGGTGAAATGTCATAGGACAGAGAGCTAGAAACCAGATGGGTTAAGATTCAGGAACATCCAGCTTGATCTGTCCTGGGACTGGCATCTAGACGGCTCTTTACAATGGCTAAAATTTTGCCTAATTCTAATTCCAGTTTTGGGATTTTTTAGATGCTGGATTTTTTTTCTTGTGTTGGCACCTCTCATATAAGACAATAGCCCGATAAACCTGTGAGGCAGTGACTACTTCTCGACACGCTGCTGTTCTGCAGTACCTGAATGAGGGTGGGGTAGACAGCTCTGGTGTTTCGCAGGCACTCCTGAGGTCCCGAGGTGCGGGGCAGAGCACAACCTGCTGCCACGCAGTTGGCCTGGGCAGAGCTGCCTGTGCAGAGACTTGGGCCTGCCCTCGACTGGAGCAGGCCCCCTCCCAGGGGCAGAAGACTTTTCAGATCCTACTCCCAGATACACGCAGCCATGCCAGGATTCAGACTGCGGTGACCAGAGTTAGTTCCCTATCTTTGCATTTAGTGTAGCTTGTATCTGCACGTATAAACTTTGATTTTGAGTGTGTAACAAAACCACAGGGCTTCTCAGTCTGTATCTGATTGTGACCTTCTTATAATATGGAAGCCTGACCATCATTTGATCATCCCTAAAATGTTGATACTTCGAGATGGTAAGAACTTCCTTTTAAGAAATATATATCTTTGTTTATGCCTCTCCCCTCAAATAAATGCAATCCTGATATTTTACTTTTAGCAGATGATCTACCTCGATGACTGGGAATTTCATTAGCAAGTGTTAATCCACATGGCAGCTCTTCAGCTTGGGATGTCTTCAGCTCTTACCCAGATCCTGGAAAGCAAAGCGGGGAGGCAGGGAGGCAGTTGGGAGGGGGAATTGGAGACAGCATTGTCCTTACCTTGAGAAGCCACTAGGGAGAGAGCAATCCGCTGCCTCCTGCTTCAGCTGACCCTCACTAGCAGATGGGCACCAGGACTACTATACCCCTGTGAGCAGGGGATTTAACAGGGCTTTATTTAGGGAAGAATGGGCTGATTAGCCGATAAAGAGCATGTAAGATGGTATGGGGCAGCCTTTGATGTCTGGCTGGCGCAGCAGGGAGCTGGGTGGTGAGTGACAGCAGTGTGTCACAGGATTACTCCTCTCGTGACAATGCCGCTCTCTGTTCTTGCCATGTCACCACTCTGTTCCAGCTACCTTTTCCGTTGTTATGCCCTTCTTTTGAAGGCATTTCTCTTGCACTCCTTACATGCTCCCGCCCCACCCCTGCCTGTATAACGCAGACGGGCACTCAAGGATACAGTAGGTACCTTTTTTTATTTGGGGAAATCTTGTCACTCCTGAAGGAAGAATGACTTTGCAGCTAATCTGCACATGGACCGTATAATTGTGGTCAGGGTTAGTGGCAGAGAAAACTTGACAGATTTTCCACACCTCAGTCAGGGCTCAAGCAAATGCCAGTTGCTGCTTTTTGAGGACTGGAAAGAAAGTCCATTAAACCCCGCAAAGTATGGAGAGTTAGGCTGTGGCCACAATTATTGTTCTGAGCTGAAACGTCTCCTCTGAAATCCATCTGTCAGGAAGGAGAATGGGTCCCTTATGTTTTATATGGGTGAATAAAATAATAGCACTAAATTCTCTAAGCTATTCAGCATTCCATTTTTGGTGTTTACTGCTGAAAATAATTATATATTATGTGCAAAGCTCTGCAATCTGCAAACCGAATCCATCAGACTGTAAAAGAAACCTTTCCTTTAATCACCTGTCATACACCAAACAAGGAGTTCAGATGGGGTGTTAAAAATATGACTCAAGGTCAGGTTAGGTTAGGAGACTATTAGACACTTCCGTGCAATGACAAAGGGAATTTTTATCTCATGTGCCTCTTTTCCTTTACTTGGCCACTTTTCAGAAAAAGAAAATAATTAATGTCCACAAATGAGATCTTAATAACCAGGCCTCTGTCTACCTTTTCAGTCCTCAGTTCTGAAAAGAAACACTAAATGTCTTCCCCCTACATACAGAAATACAGTCATAGTCACAAAAACTCTTCTGACACCTACACAGAAACCTGTCAAACAAGCCCTCCCCTCCAAACACCTGCATACATGCGTACACAGATAGTTGGTGATACCGGTAAAATATTGGATGGTCCCTTAGGAATATCCATCACAAGACCAGCATTTTTCTCCCATGGAATGCAGCTCTTATTTAGAAGCTGTGTAGACCCAGCAGTTGCTGAGATGCAAAAGTAATACACCTTCCACACTCCTGTGCCTTTTCAGGATACACGGTCACCTAACACTGTCGGCTAGGGAAGGCCAGAGCTATCTGTCCAGGCAGTGCCACACAGGGCTAGAACGCCTCCGGGAATGGAGAGAGGCATGCCATTGAGGGCCACAGGTCTCTTATTTGTCTGACACTGTAAAAAATGGTTGAAGGCTAGCAAAACAAATGCGCCTTAAGATGGTGATGGTGTCATGGTGATATTAAAGAGCGAGTCTGCTGTATAGGGTGGCTATCAGTTGGAATCGACTTGACGGCAGTGGGTTTGGTTTTTGTTTTGTTTTGTTTTTGTTTTGTATCTTGTGTAAATGACATGCTCTACCCAAGCAGTAAAAAAAAAAAAAAAAAAGGCAGTACTTTCCCCCAAATGGTGTAGTTTGTAGAGCTCAGCTGCTAATCAAAAGGTTGGCAGTTCTAATCCACCAGCCACGCCTTAGAAACCCTGTGGGGCAATTCTGCTCTGTCCTATAGGGTTGCTATGAGCCGGAGTCGACCCTCCAGCAACAGGTTTTTTGTTTGTTTGTGCTTTCTGATTGGTTTTACCCATGGCTTTTCTGCATCTGTGTCTCTTTAGCATTATTCTTAGCACCCAGAAACATCCGGGACATCTTCATTACCAGTAATTCCATCGTTTTTATTCCTCTGTTCTCACGTCCTTTCTTTACGATTACTGGAGGAACAACAATCTGAATTGTTGACTGTTCTTGAAAGAAGTGCAGTTTTATTTGCATCCGTTTACTGAAACCAACCTAGTTAAAGTGTTACCTGGTAGTTCCTGATTTTACCAAATACGTAAATAATCCAAAAATAGCTGGGACACTCCTTACTCTTTAACACTCAATAGGTGGTGTGCTGGGTCAGTACTGAACAGGCTGTGGTCACTAGTGAAAGGTTCCCTGGGGCTGGGCTTGCTTGGTTCTGCCCTCATATCTGAACTACCCTGTGCCCAGAGGCAAGTTTGCCAAGCACTGCAGAGCATTTCCTTAACCTCTGTTCCTTCTAAAGTGCAAGAAATAGCTGATTTCTAAAAAGAGTTAACATTCTCTTGGAAGGCATACTTGCTAGTCAGCCCTTCTTTGTAGATTGGACACAGGTTTGTCAGTCTTTTCCTGTCTGAATTGTCACAAATGCCTTATCACTGAAGTTCCAATTGGAGATTTTGCAAAGCTCCATTTTTTTTTTTTTTTTTTTACATTTTCCATCTTTGAAAGCCTTTGTTAAGATGTTCACCATGATTCTCACCCTTGTTCATTCAGTAATTGTTAAATAACTAGAAAGAGCTTGCTGTGTAGTATAGAACTATAACTTGAGAAGTTCATACCCTCATTAGCGCTCTCTCTTGGCCTTCCCCCTGGTATTTTAAATGCTGACTAAGGGAGTGTTGCTCAGTGTTGCAGAGCCTGGGTTTGCATTCACTCAGACGTCTGATTTGAGTCCTGGCTGGCCCGCTTACCTCTGTGTGCCTTTGGACAAGTTACTTGGCCTCTCTGTGCCTCAGTTCCCTTGTCTCTCAAATGGAGATATCAAACCTCACAGTGTTATGGGGATCAAACCAGATGATGAGAATAAAGGATGGACACAGGTCTGGCCCGTGAATAAGTGGGAGCACTTGTCAGTCTTGATAATAATGACAGTCTGATTGTGTTCGTTCTTTTCTTCTGACGTCATTATATTTACAACTGCCCCTAGAATAGAGAGAGCTGAAAGTGTAGTTAACTGGCAGCCTTTTAGCACCCTTGAACTTTTCTTCTCAGGAACAACCTTGAAAACACGGACCGGTTCCCGTAAAGACTAGCATTAAGAAGCTGCAGCTGCAGCTCCCTGTAAAGCAATACTCTCATCATTAGGAGCAGCTTGCCTGCCAATTTTTATGTGGCATTTACAAGCTCCCTAATATCACTTCATTAGCTGAGGCAAACCTGGAGTCTTGCCCACTGTGAAAATTTCCTCAGTTTCATTGAGCCAGTTATCATTCTATAAAAAGACAGATTGGACCAAACATGAGCTCAGAGGCTGGACAGAGCCACACTTGGAAACGTGGGGATTTCTCTGTGTAAATGCGTTGCCCGTGAGTCAGTTCTCTTCTTACTCAGCCTCTCGGCAGCATTCAGCACTACTGACCCTCCTGGCCTCCTGGCTTCCCAAACACTGTCTCTGTGAATGACAGCTCCCAGCTCCTCAGCGTCATCTCACCTTCTAAAATAGTCTCCCGCCCGGTCTCCCTGCAGCCTGTGCTCTCACAGCAGCCAGAGCCTCTGTAGCCCTCACCCCGTCGGGCCTGTTTAGAACCTTTCAGTGGCATCCCAGTTCTCTAATCATTAAAAACAAACACGACAACAGCACAGCAACAAGTCCTTATAAGGCCCTGTGTGGCCTGGCCTTTGCTGACCTTTCAGTCTCGTCTAACACCTCACTGCCCTCACTGTGCAGGGCCTTTTCCAGAGCTTTCCTGGGCCTGGGATTTTCTGCCTCTCCACTCCATCTTTGGAGCTCCTCGCTTCCTCAGGAGTCTTCTCAGCCCAACCTGACCAGGCAGCCACTCTCCCACCTCTCGCTCTAACACTTGTCATGGTAGCAAGTTTACGTTTGTGTTGTTATTTGTGTTTGTGTTGTTATTTGTGTTTGTGTTGTTTTTTGTGTGTGTCTTTAGTGTCTGTCTCCTACTCTGGAACATAGCCCATGAGTAGAAACCCTGTCCAGTTTTTGCTTATTGTATCGCCAGCACCGACCATGGTACCTAGCACCCAACAGGTGCTCAATAAATATTTTTGAGTGAATTAATGGAACCTGAAAGCATTCTGTAATTCTGAGAGGAAGCACAGAAAGGGAAAGAAAGAGAAAAAGAATTATTCTGACATCAAAAAGAGGTAAATGCCTCTTTATTGTTCAATAAGTCCTGCAAAAAAAACTATTGCTTTCCATTGGGAAGTTGTCCCCAGAGCCCTGCCTTCTACTCGGCAATCATATTTTCTCCTAAGAGAATAAGCGTGAAGTTGGGATTTCCTTCCTCTTGGCATAAAAACCATCCCTAAGGACAACAGTACCCTCTGCGGAATGCCCAGCATGGCTGAGGCCCTGGTTGTTTCCCTGACTGCCTGTGTGGAGGTGATAGGATTGGCCCACAGAACCTAGCGGTAAGTGGGTTCTGGATCAGTCTCTGCTCCTCCTTGGTGAGGCCAGAGCAGGCATCCAAAGAGAAGGTCAGATTTTGGCTTTAGCCTAAAGACCAGAGAGAAGCAGTTAGGACCACTGGCCATAGCTATGAGGACAGATGTGCTATGGGGAAACAGACTCGATTCTCAGAATCTGCTGGGGAGCTATATAAAAGTACGGATGCCCAGGCCCCAACACAGGAGACCTCGATTCAGTAGATATTAGGTGGGGCCCAGAAATCTGCAGTTTTTTAAATAAGCACCCCAACACGGGGAAGCTCATAGGCGGCTAAGTAGAATTACACTAAAATGAAGATAGAGATGATCATGAACTTGGCTACCAGATCTCAAAAATCTAGACACAGGGACAATCCCAGGAAACTTGGAAGAGTATGGTACTCAGGACAGGTGATGGAGTGTCTTCCTTAACACAGTAGGGCATTAAGGTGCTGGCTAAAATATAACCATGGTGCAAAGATGAGTTAAGATTACTTAATAATATTAGTGTGGAAACTGGGTGAACTGCACAGATGGTAGATAAGGGTATATTCTAATGGCCTTTCTGTCAAGGGAGACAATATGTTGACATTGAAGTTCACGCTGAGTAATCTCTTTGGACTATCAGTACTGAGAAGAGGAGTAAACTCTTGTTCAGACTGGAACAAGAGACAGGAAGTTTTCTCTGGACAGTGATTGGGTTTCTTCTGGGTAGAGAACACCTGGCACATAGTAGTCGCTCATAGGACTGTTTGTCAGATGAATTCATTTGTTGACTATTGAGTTTGCCCAAGTCCTATTCACAGTACAACTCCAAATGGGTTGCATTCTGCAGACGTATGCTCCAGTGGAGGATTTGTCCCTTTCCCCTCTTGGCAGACCCCATGAAAATCCAGTTTTAATTCCCTTCCTTTCTCTCTGGGCTCAGGTACTGGCGGCCCTACTCTTCAGTGCTCTGGTTTAATTACAGCCGAGCACATGTAGCTTTTTACATTTGGCCTTTTGCTTCTACCACCATTTTTTTCTATCTGACACCATGCAATTACCAGCTTTCTGCCTTCTCATGGAGCAAACCCACCCTTGTCCCCACCCAGCTAATGAGGCGATTAGAGGGATTTCACAGTGACCCCGAGCTTCCTCCACACCTGGGTCACCTGCAGACAGCGGGAACCACAGGGTGTGCTTTCAGTCAAGCAATCGGCACTGACAACAAAGAACAGGAACCCACCCAGCCTCTCCTGGGAGGTTGCAGGAGACAGTCTGTTCACTGCTGTAGCCTTCCAAGCGCTGGAATGAGAAGATGTGGCTGGCCTAGCAGATAGCAGATGAGGCTGCATGCAACAGGAGATTACCCACCTCATCGTTAGATTGTCCTTGCTCAGAATTCTTCTGTTTCATTTCATTTGAGAAATCAAGAAAGTCCTCCAACATTTCCCTTTCACCACTGCAAGGAGGGGCCTTGCTACACACAGTTTAGTTTTAGTCATCCTCAACCCCTTCTGTGTTAGAGCCTATGAATTACTGTTTTTCTTCTTTTTTTTAATCTAGCTACATTTTATTTAGCTCCTTTCTGCAATAGGAAGGTTTATATCTTCAACCCCTCCACATTCTCTGTTCTTTAATGGTGCCAGAGCCTTTCCATTTTGTTATGACCTATACAGAATGACTCTGGGTCTTTTTCAAATGTCATCTTTGCTCTGGTCCTGATGTTATAGCAGCAATCTGTAATGTAACTCTTAACTACTTAATAGTCAAGAAGAGGGATGCATTTTGGGAATGGACCTCTCTGACCCAAGGTGTGTGATTCTTTTTGCATGTTTGTTTTAACTTCTTTAGCAGCAGCGTCGCCCTCATCATCATGATTATCTCTCTTAAGGGATTATGTGTGCCCTTCACTGTGCCGAGTGCTTCATGTACATGATCTTATTGAGACCTCACCGTGTCCCTGTGAGGAAGGCAGTATGTCCAGTTACCAGTGAGGAGACAGACCTGCCCAGTCTGGTGGCCACAAGTCCGAGTGACCCTGGATTCCACGCTCCTAACTGCTTCACTTTTCTGCTTCCTCACATACCCCTTTTGGAAGCTGCCAGTTTGTAGAATCAGTATTGGGCAAAATGACAAATTTAGAACCCTATTAAGGACATTTTTTTTATATGACCAGATAGTTTGCCAGCCATGCAACCAAAGAAATGGACTTAAAGCAGGAAGAATTTGATTTGGAACCATCAGAGAAGCATGTTCTGGAGTGGAATAAGTAGAGGCAATTATCTCAAGAGATCTTTGGGAAGAGACAATTATATGCAAGTCCAGATCCAGTTTTTTCTCTAGTTCCCTTCCAATTCTAGAAGCAGAACAGTGCAGTGGAAGAAGCACAGGCCTTGTTGTCAACATTTCTCAGTTCAAGTCCCAACTCTAGCGCTCAACAATAGCTTATCTGTCAAATGTGGGTACCGTGGGTGGTTGTAGGGTACAGTGAAAGGTGAACGTGCAGCATGTGACAGTGCCGAGCTTACAGTGGTTGTTCAGTAAATCTGTTTCCTCTACCCTTTCCCACTTTCCTGTCTCAGTCTATAAATGAAGAATGAAAACTTCATAGACTCTTAAGGGTGGAAGGGCCTGAAGGTTGCCTGGATCTGCCTCTCCTGGCCTGATTCATCATGTTGCATTTCCAATCTTTGTGCGATCGCTGCCCCGCCCTCCCAGCAGTGCGACCTGCCGCTTCCCAGGGTGCCCATGCCATACCGGACCTTGAAAGTTAGCTCCTAAAAGTGAACCAAAACTGACCACTTTGGACTTCCGCCCTTTGGTCTTATTTCCACTCCTTGGTCTTTGTGGAGTTCAAATGCTGTATGTGCATGACTTACAAACATAAAAATATAAGATGTTGTTATCACCGATCCACACAGTCCACGTGACATTGTGTCAGATACCTGATGACGGCTTTTCATCTTCCATGCTATTAATAATAATAGTCAACATTTAAAGAGTGCCATTGCAATAGGCACTGTGCTAAGTGCTTTGATACATTATTTCATTTAAGCTTTACAACAAACAGCCTCTGGAGATATCATTATCCGCTTTTTGTTAGTGATCAGACCGGCAAAGAATAGAGTAGGGCCATCCGTTTTAGAGCCTGCACTTCTGTTAGTGCAGCTAATAGTAACAGCAAAGTTCGTAGCCATCACGTGCTGAGATGCAGTGCTCAGCACCACCCAGGCACAGTGCTGTGCTGTGTATTACCTCGTTTTGCCCTCAAACTGTGCTTTGTGATTCTTGTATTATCCCTGTTTTACAGAGGAGAAAACTGCCCACAGTTCCACTGCTATTCACAGGGTGGAACTGGGATTCACACCCAGGCCCCCTGGTTCTAACCGTGGCAGCTTCTCACTTTCTTGGCATCTGGGTCATTCTGTGGCTTAGGTTGAAACTTGACAACGAAATTCCTGCTTTTGTTCCTGTGATAGTTCTTTTTTTGACCCAAGAGGACCTTGCATCTGTCCCAGTTCAAATTCACTTCTTAACGTAAGCCCATCCTTTTGGCCTATTAGTATATTGTGGGTACCCTGTCATCCAGTGTATTAGCTGTCCCTGCAGGCTTCTTTTCATCTACACATGTGATAATTATGCCTTAATATGACCCAGTATCATCTAAGTCATCCATAATAATGTCATACAGAACAGACCCAGAGGGCTAAGCTCTGGGGTCTGGTGCTGGAATTCTGCCCCTAGTTTATCAATTTCAATCAGTAGTTTCAGGATATAGTCATACTAGCTACAGATACACTTGATTGTTTCCATATTGGCACTCTGTTTTTCCATCTAAATTATAATTCATGA
The DNA here is from genome assembly GCF_024166365.1 of Elephas maximus indicus. Taxonomy (NCBI): domain Eukaryota; kingdom Metazoa; phylum Chordata; class Mammalia; order Proboscidea; family Elephantidae; genus Elephas; species Elephas maximus. Next base: position 83,604,142 of record NC_064827.1, on the reverse strand, counting down.
TATTTTTACAGAGAATTAAAATTTATAAAGCACTCTAACCTGCTAGTTCATTTAACCTTCATATTAGCCCCATAGTCCAGCATAGACCCTATTTGACATAGGAAACTAGCCTTAGAGAAAGCTGTTAAGTTTTTAAGGTCATCAGATGGCAGAGCTGGGATTCTAACCAAGGTCATCAAAAGTCTGGTACCCTGCCCTTTTCTTAGCCTGCCACCCCTGCCAGGTGGTATCCATGCTTAAGTTCTATCAGAGCTTCTTCAAAAGTTTTGGTAATTGGCAAGAAATGGGCAAGGGCTTGAACAGACATTTCACTAAAAAAAAAAAAAAGGAGATATCCAAATGGCCAATAAGCACATGAAAAGATGCTGAGCCTCATTAGCCATTAAACCAAAAAAAAAAAAACAAACCCGTTGCCACGGAGTCAATTCTGACTCATAGCGACCCTATAGGACAAAGGAGAACTGCCCCTTACGGTTTCCAAGGAGCACCTGGTGAATTCAAACTGCCGACCTTCTGGTTAGCAGCTGTAGCCATTAGAAAGATGCAAATCAAAACCACAGTGAGGTACCGCTTCACTCCCACTGGGATGCCTAAGATCAAAAAAACTCAAACAAACGTTGATGAGGCTGTGGAGAAATTGGAACCCTCACCCATTGCTGGTGGAAATGCAAAAAGGTACAGCGGCAGTGGAAAACATTTTGGTGGTTCCTCAGAGAGTTAAACAGAACAGTCACATGAGCCAACAATTCCTCTCCTAAGTGTATACCCAGGAGACTTTAAAGCAGTGATGCAAACAGACATGTGTATACCAGTGTTTATCGCGGCACTATTCACAGTAGCCAAAAGGTGGAAACAACCTAAAACGTCCATCAGCAGATGAATGGATAAACAAAATGTGGTACGTACATACAATGGACTGTTAGCCATAAAGAGAAATGAAGTCCTGATACATGTTACAACATAGATGAACCTTAAAAACATTATGCTGAGTGAAATAAGTCAGTCACAAAAGGACAAATATTATATGATCTCACTTATAGAAACCAAAGTTTATTCAGGGACGAGAGGGAGGGGGGAAAAAGGGAGTCATTATTTAGGAAACAGTGAGTTTCTGCTTACGGTGATGGGAAATTTGGCAGCAGTTACGGGTGATGGTTGCACAAAATGATTAATGTAATTGATAACACTAAATTGGACACCAGAAAAATGTTGACTTGGCAAGGTGTTATATATATTTTTACAGCAATGTAAAAAAAGGTTTTGGTGATTTGAGCTAAATATCTCAACATCCTCACCCATTTCTGGGATACTGACTCAGCTCTTCATCTTTAGACGTAAGCCATCTCTAGAGGTTCTAACTTCCTCTCTCCCATTGCACACGGCTTTCCAGGCAGCACATCAGCCTTGGCATCAGTGGGCATTTATTACCTATGATCTGTGCTTCCTAGCATTGTGCCCACCTTTAGCCCAGGGCTCGGAGTTCTTTTCTGCTCTTCACTGAGTCTTGTTCTTGGGTGTAAGGGTGAGATCCACTTTTCGTCTTCGTCTGTGTCCACAAAGCCACTCGCAGAATTATGCTGTAATATCCGCTGTTGGAAGATAGGTATAGTAGGGCTCATCCGGAATGGCTATCCTCTGGGCCCTGGTGGTCTTACAGAAGCTAGACTTTGTGTGATACTAAGAAATCACAAAGAAGGCATCCCTAAAATGCTAGGCCCAACAGCGTACATCTTTGTCAAAACTGAATCCAAAGGTTGAATGAGTCTTGATGCAGTTCCTCTTCAGTCAATGACCATAAAAGGATTGATAGCATGTTCCCCTTCAATAGGCTACACTGTCATCCCATGCTAGATGAGTCTTTGCCTGAGCTACTTTGTTGCACCAGAGGGACTGCTTGTCAAATTCTCCCTGGTGGTGTTTGTTACTCTGTCATTGAAGAGCCACCAAAATCCTGTTCAGACATTGTTGCCTTTACTTCATAAGTGCAAGGAGAAAGTATAGAAACTTTCAGTCAGCCTCGAGCCATCTGAAGTCCCATCTGAAGTTGACTGTTTTGCCTTGCCAGAGTCCTTTGGGGCATAGCTGTGGCCCAGGATCATTTGCTTATAAGCAGAATCTTTCCGATTAAGAGTCTTCAGTCAGTTTGCTTGCTTGTTTAACTGTACCACAAAGAGAAAACCCTCACAAAATCAAACACGCTGAAAGCCAGAAGGCAAAGTGGGTTTTTTTTAAAAAAACATACTTTGTTAGGTAGAAATTAAAATACTTTAGCATTTTCAACATAGGGCACAATTCTACCTACCATTTGCTTCCCCTCTCCCAAGATGAATATATGGTTTTTTTCTGATTATAAAAATAATATATACTCATTGTAAATATTCTGGAAATAGAGAAAAGCTTAAAAAATACCCATAAACCTACAATCTAAGTTAACTTTGATTCACATTTTAGTCAGTCTTTTTCTGCCTGTATACATTTTTTCCCCACAAAAATGAGATTGACCAAATCATCTTTTTTTTTTCTTTAAACTGCTTTTTTCACCTAACAAGATATCAGGCTATTACTTTTAAGACATACTTTTCTCAGGGGTTCAAAAAGCCTTGAGATTTTAGATAATGTAAACATTGTTTTTATATTAATGATTAATGAATAAAAATATTTCATTCAAGGAACTGGCTTCTTGTTCAGAAGACTTGTAGCACAGTGGTTAGGCAAACAGGCTGTGGAGTCAAACCTCTGGTTCAAACACGGGCTCTGCCACTACTGGTGTGTGACCCTGGACAGACTGGTTAACCTCTCTGTGCCCCGGTTCACCAGTGAAATGGGGATGCTAATAGTACCTGTTCCATGGGGTTTTTGGAGAAGTGAGTTAAATGCCTGCGAAGTGCTTAAAGCAGTGCCTAACATCAAACGCTGTGTGTTAGCTAATGTCGTTATTATTAATGTCCAGTAGCTGGTTTGAATGGCTTTGATTTGACCTGTTTTGTATTTAAATCCATTCATGACCCATGTAATTGGTATCCACTTATATGTTGTTTTAATAAGTTTGGTGGACCCCATTAATGTTAGCCATCATTACCATCATCATCATCTACTCTTCAACATAGCCTGCAAGAAGTGTTCTAGAAGCCTATAGGAGGTGTTCTAAAGAGGCATTTCAAGGAAAAGATCTGTTGGTCAGTGACTGTCTTAGATAACTGGGTAACTCTTGGGCACAAATCAATGCCCTACTCCATACCATAAACCAAAATAAGATCTAGGTGGAATTAGAGTTAAAGCAATAAAAGAAAATATACTTGAATATTTTTGAAATCTTAGAATTGGAGAAGACTTTTCTAAGCATGACCCTAAAGCCAGAAAATATTGATAGACTTGATAGATTGTTGTTTTTGGATGCCACTGAGTCAATTTCCACTCATAGTGACCCCCCCCCCCCCCCCCGTGACTGAGTAGAAGTGCCCCATAGGGTTTTCTAGGCTATAATCTTTATAGGAGCAGATTGCCAGGTCTTTCTCCCATGGAGCCATTGGGTAGGTTTGAACCGACAACCTTTTGGTTAGCAGCCAAGTGCTTAACCATTGAGTCACCTGGGCCCCTTGATTTGCCAATACTTACATAAAATAAAATTTTAAATTCTGTCCTGTAAAAAAATGCCATTAACAAAAGTGTCTATCAGAATGGCTTTCTACCGCTAGGAGGATCATTCTGTGAACTTGTCGGTGAAGTGGAAGAAGGTCCCGAGACCTCTTTTCTAGTGGTCATCATAGCAGGGTATATTGATTTACTAATTAGGCTGTGATTTCACCTTATTTGCAGTAAAAGTAGCATCTGCCTATCCTGCTGAGTAATCCAGCCTAGTAACTGAGGGTGGATTTATTCAGCCTTCACTACAAGGGAGTTCCCTGTGGTTAGATAAACTGATTTGTTGCTTGGTAACTACAGGATTACTACTGCGGGTGCTCAGGAAGCCAATGTGAGAGGGGTTTGGGTATTTAGAGGGCAAGAAGGGCAAGAAAGTTGGCAAGTTTCTGGGAAAACTGCAGCTTGGCATCACATGCTTAGGTTTGGAACATTCCATCCTCCATCTGTACTTCGCCTTTTCAGACCCAGGCCTCAGAACAAAGGAAAAGGAGGCAGTGCACTGACCAAGGAAAAAGATGGGTCCCACTGGGGTGGCTGCTGTCACAGCAGGTAAAACCCCCATAGAGTCGGCCCCTAGGAATAGGTCTGAGTCTGAAAAATGTAAGCCTGAGGATCCTCAGGCTTGGCGGACTGCTGGGTTTTAGATCCTGAGTTAAAAGTCCATTGACTAGAATAAAATGATAGAATATCTAGGAAATGTTGAGGTCATAACCTTAAGGCAAGACCTGCTGTTTAGTGGCATCCCCCACAGCAATGTGACTCAAAGATCCTTAATAACTCTACCTGTTTTCCTATTTAGTGGTATGATACACCCACCAGGGATCCGCTGCCCCAGACCCAGCCATGTTTGTCTGTGAAGGGACAGATCTTAGGTAACTGTGAGAGTGGACCAACTGGCTGTGTGTGTACAGAAGGGTATTTGTGCCCATGTATTGCATACATGAATATTGTCTTTCGTGCCCATCTCTTCAGCCTCTGTCAAGTGGACTACCAGTCTGAGAGCACAGACACGCTGCCTGAACGGCTTTGGCTGGAAGAGCGGTGGCTCCGCAACCTGTGCTGTCTCTGTAGGCAATTAGTGTATCAATCACCGAGATAAGATTCTGGTTATTTATTTTGCTTTAGCAGTGGCAGGAGCAATCATTGAAGTGCTAGAGCTTATGCTGGGGAGAATATTTTGACTGAGATTTTGCATATTTTGAAACTCAGGTTGTTACATTTAAAATTATACACATTGTGAGTACCTGGCTTCAAACAAGGGGGAAGAAAAAGCATTCCTTCCTGTCAGAACCTTTTCACTTGTCTGTCATGAAACCCAACTAAAAATAAACTACAAGCACACAGAACTGGCAGCCATCAGTTTGGAACAAGTTTAGCGCTCTCAACTGCCGGGCTCGCTCCCTGCAGCTTCCAAACCACATGTCAGCCGTCTGTGGCCTGACGCCCTACCGGGGACACCAGTGCTCACAGCCCATGCAGGGCAGGGTCCTGGGAACTAGGAGCATCGTTTTTTAGGATACAGTGAATGCCATCAGAGAGCACCAGCCCAGCTGTCCAGGCCCCCACAGTCAGTCCTGGCTCCTTGTGGCAGTGCCTTAGCATTTCGGGACGTGAATTTTCTCAGTTTTCACTGTGATCGATGGCAAACCACAGGCTAGCTAGCACTTTATACATCTTGTTTCATGTAATCTTTACAAAACCTTATGAGCATTAAAAATCATCCTCATTTTTCAGATGAGAAAAGTGAGGCACAGAGGACCCACGGCACCTGGCCGTTGTCATACAGCTCATGAGTGACAGTCGGGATCTTCACCCTTCAGCTCTCCTCTTACTCCTCCTCCCTCCTTACTCTGTCATCTAGGTTCTGCCCCGGTTGTTCCACTGAAATGACTCCTTATGAGGCCACAGAGGACTCCTCCGTTTATAGTCATGGTCATTTTTCACCCTTTATCCTGCTGGACCCTGTTGTCGCACCTGATACTGTGGCTCGTTCTCTCCTCCTCGACACACACCTGGCGGGAAGCGTGTAGGCTTGGGAGTCAGCCTGACCCTGTTTGCATCTTGGCTTATTAGCTCTATGGTCTTGGGCAAGTTACTTCCCCTCCCTGAGTCTTAGTTTTCTTGTCCGTAAAATGAGGATAACAATAGTACCTAGCTCATCAAGTGAGGATTATATGAGATAATGTACATAAATCATTCTGCGCAGAACACAAGAAGTCTTCCCCTGTATATGTCTAATCTACTTGCTAAACCCTGTCCCTGGCACACACCCACCTTGTAAACTCCCAGCCCTTAAATTATCCCCTTGCCTCTTCTTTTTTTCCAACAGAGGTTGACATTGTGTGACTGTAAGATGAATTTAGCTGCACCGTTACTTGAACCCTATCCTCTGGAGTGTAATTATAAATAGGTATTATTGCTTTAACATAGTTATAATGCTGTAACAGGATTATGCAACCTTTCATTTTCAGTTTAATGGCACAGTTATTAGTCTTGTTTCTAAGTCTTGGGTTTTAAAGGAGTTTCGTTAACATTTATTTTTTACGACAAGTGCTGTCCAATTTGTCCTCCAGATTATTACAGAAAGAAAATGTCGTGAGCTTTAATAAATAGTTGAGGCTAACATCTGCTTGTGTAAACACCCTAAGATGCTGCCATTTTGGTTTTGAAGGAATTACCAGGATGGCGACAGGGATTTGGTGGTAGTTGTTTTATTGTTGTTTTGGTTAAAATCCTGTCTTAAGCAGCATTATTTTACTCCCCAATTTTCATAATCATTTTTCTTACGTATGGCTGAACTTCTACAAATTTTGTCCTCTGATCTTCTCATCAAATGGTAAGGCTGGCTGTCTTTTGAAAACAGTTCCTGTGATTCAGCAGCTGAAGTTGATTTTCACCCATTGACATTATCTGTGTGGATCACTGCCAGGGAGACCCCCTTGTACACAAAGGTCTGTGTGTGCCCTTGAAAGTCGCAATTCTCGCCTCAGTGTGGACGTTGACCACTCTGAGTTTGGGTTTTGCAAGGTCAGAAATGATTTTTAAGAGCCTTCGTAGTTGATGAAGAGGTGTCTGTGATAAACGCCCCCAGCTGTGGCTGTTTGGACCCAGCCAGGCATCCTCTGTGTTCCTGAGGACAGAGTCCTGAGGCCAGCAATTGTCCGTAAGGAGGCCTATTGCTCTGAGCTGCACTGGGGTGACTGGAGAATGGCCTGAGTGCTTTCACTGCTGAATGTTGTGACGTTTTAGGGCTGTTTTTTTCTCCCTTATCCTTTGGCAAACTATCGTATCATACACCTCATTTGCCATCAGAGTATGATTGTGTATAGTTCTTTTTTTTTTTTTCCATGAAAACAACACAGAACAAAGCCTCACTTTTAAAAATGCCATGATATTTTGCCAGTGTTCTGAAAATCTGTCAGTGCCGTATCTAATCTTCTGGTGCATAGAATATCAAAACAAGCACTATTGAAGGGATTGTACTTCTGTTAATACAGAAACGTCAGTTTCACGGTCTCGGACCAGCCACTGTCAGCCTCTTTCCAAATGGGAAGGAAAAAATACAGTGAAGTTTCTTTTCCCCCTCTGCTGTTACTGTTCTTCAGGCCTGACCTTCATAGGAAGACCCAGAGGAAACACCGCCTTGCTGAAATCTTGCGTTCTGAATACTCAAGTGGGGTGGAGGCTGCCGTCGCCAAGGTCAAAAAGCAAAACAAACATGGAAAACCCGGCAGCCAGCCACTGCAGAGCTGAGCTGCAGCGTGCACCCAGCCTTTGTCGTGGGAAAAAAATAAAAAACTTTCTCCATGAAATGATGGAAAAACTCGAAAAGGAAGAGCTCACTGAGGGAGAGCAAGACTTGCCTGAAAGTTTTTTACACTCTGTCTCTACAGGAGTGGCTCCTGGGGGCCTGGGTGGCACTGGATTGGTGTCCTGTTCTTATTTGTCAAAGGAGCCCTGTGAAAAACAACTGCAATACCTTTCACTGAATACTCTGTCCCTCAGACCATTGTAGAAGCCACAGCCCTTATCTTTGGAGGTGGAGGGGGTGATCCTGATAGAAATTAGTAGGGGTGGGGGTCAGCACAGTCTGAATTAACCAGTTAATGTATATGTTATATAAGATATACCTTATGTTTATTCCATCAGTGCCAGGCATTTGACTCCACCCAGGTGCCGGCTTGTCATAGATCACGTTGAGCCCTCAGGACTTACATGTAAAACCTAACGTACTCTGCGACAGCCTGTAAGGGATTTTATTCCTGCCCTGTAACAATGTCCTAGAGAAGTTTCATGGTTTTCCTTTAGCACTATCAGTGTATATAATTGGCATGAATTTTGTAAAGTAAGGTTTTAAAAATTGGAATTGAACTTGTATGAAAAGAGAAAAATATATTTATCAAATAAACATTGTCTTTATGTACAAATGCTTTGTTAAGAAAAGAACCAAGAGTTTTTTACACAAGTCAGAAATCCTACAGTGTTTTCAGTCACGTGAGCCCTCTTATTTTCTGTAAGTACGTTGCTATAAACATCATGTCCCATTTCCATGCATCGCTTCCTCTTTAATGCCCAGTGAAATTTATTCTCTCAGGACTAATTGATTTACTGTTGCCTTTTTATTATTTGCCTTTGAAGTTAAAAGGCACCAGTGCCCTGAGTTGCCCCCCCCCATCCAATCTCATCTTCTAGAAAGGTCTGGGGGTCTTTGTATTGTGACCCAGGTCACAACTGCCCCCCTCCCCATTATGTTTCCTGGGATGTTTGAAAGAGGACCCCTGGGGTGTATTGATTTCCCAATAAATGTAAGATTTGGACACGGGCAACTCCAGAGGCATCTTAAAGAGAAAGGGTTAAAAGCCTCAGCCCCTCTGCTTAGGACTTGCTCTTCTCTTCATTCTTTTTCTCCTTCTTCCTCTGTCACCCTTTGCGATCCTGTGACAGTCAGTTGGGTCAGCACTTCAGCAGAAACTCCAGATCCAACTGAACCAAATGGCGAGGAGAGGATGGGGAGACTGGCACGTTTGGCTTTTCCATGGCGACCAAGGAGGGTGACCAAGGAGGGCTCAGCATCCCTGCCTCTATTCCCTCTCTGGTCACAGGTATGCACACTCAGGCAGACTCCAGGCAAATGTCAGCTCAAAGCACACTAGGAAGGACTCGGGTGAGGGCACCTATAAGCCTGCAAAGAATTGATCTGCATGGAGAAAAACAGACCTTTTTGGAGTTGGTTGTCACATACGAATTAATAGGGACAGTTGGTGAAATTGGTAACAATAAAAACAATCTGCAGCACATGTCAAACTGACTGGGCAGATCTGCCAACTTTCTTTTGATGCGTAATGGTTCCCATGATTTGGATGAGAAAAGGAGGGATCAAACTTACGGACAAAACCCAGCTGTGTGGGAAACAGGATTAATGCCAGTGATTTGGGATGATCAAAGAGAAAAACCTACATTTTTTTTCCAGAGTGTTCATTCCATGGAAGGATATATCAGCAGACTTCAGCATTCTGGGGGGAGAAATGCTAGAATCTTGCAAAGTGTGTAAGTGACTACAATTCCAAGATTGTTAACTTGCACTTAATTTGCTAACACTTAGGTGAGGGTTTCTTGCCATAGATGCTTTGCGGGCCTGTTTCTAAGTAGAATCAATATTTTAACCCAGCTAATAAACATGGATTTAGCAGATTTAGGGTTAATATTTAAATTTAAATAACCTTAAAAATAATTCTCTCCCTTAGCCATAGCTTTTGACAGATTGTACATTTCAGGCATCAATTAGGCAAAGCATTAGTCTAATTCCACTCTACGTATTCTAATTTTGTATGTATTTTTAATCATGCCTCTTTTTCTAATGTCCCAAACTTATCCGTTTATCTATGTCATACACTCGATTCCTGTGTTTAAAATCACCAAGAACTTGGACATTTAATGGAACCTTGCAGCCTAAAGTTTTTTCCCCCAGTGGGCTTGGAGAATGTCTTTTTTTAATCCAAAACATCTTCGTGTTTGCAACCCTCAACCGTTGTCCATCTTTAGAAGGGCCCCCCCATTCTCACGCACTGAAGGGCAAAGAGCCCTTGGTGAGTGAGGGGCCTGTGTGTGATCCAATTAAGTCAGGGCTGATGCAATGCTCACGGCATCTCTGGCTCCTATAGAAGCAGAGCCACCAAATCTCAGCAAAGGACACTTTTTGACAAAGCCCGGTTGATTTCTTTGATCCCTTCCCCCTTCCCTCTCCTCCTCCCCCAGTGAAAGAAGGTGAGTGAGATTTAGGGAGAAAAGGGGGAGTAAACAGGAGCCTCTTAAGGGAGGAGTATTCCAGACTGCTGGTGGCCTCACTAGCACTTCAGCCACTCAACATAAAGTCTGTGGAAGCCATTAAAATCCATCAGTCGCCTCCTAGATAGAAACGTACAGCATTTCACAAAAGTTGCCTAGCTTGCAAAGAATGCTTAACTAACTGGCAGTGGTAGATTGCCTCTATGATCATTACCCCTTATCTCTTAATCTGCTCCGCCACAGGAAAACCCCAGAGCAAAGCCTGCCGGTACGGGGACAGCGAGGAACCCTGAAAGTCAGCTCGACTTATCAAAAATTCCCTGCAGTCTTGCAACTGAAGGCTGGTAGGGGAAGCTAAACTTCTTTTAAACTTTGTTGCCCTCCACCTTGGCGAGTCAAGGTTTGTAACGGGGAACAGGCCGGCGGAGGAACAGCGAAGATGCCTCTTTGTGCCTGTCCTATTGTTCTGCTTGCTTGGGGGCTCACGTTCTTTTTTTTTTTTTTTTTTCTATTTTAAATGAGAATTCACCCAGCCCCAGGGTTGGGAACAGAGAGAAACCAATTTAGCCTTCTAAATGGATGAAAGAAAAGCCCACCTCACTGCAAAGGTTGTAAAGTTATTATTACAGATGGGAACTGCAGGACAATTTAAAATATTGTAATTATAAATTTGTCGGAGAGCCTTGTTCTTCATTAATGTAAGATATGAAGTCGCCTCTGAGGTACAAGGACAATTACATAGTAGAGACTGTGTCTGTGGTTTACACTGCCACTGTGTAAATGTGAGGATGGTTGCTCTCGTCTACCTCCTTCACTTTCGCAAAATGAAAAGCACACCAGTGCAAGTTGTCCTTTGATAGATTTTTAATATGATTTTAAAGAGTTTTGTTTGGTCTCATTCTTATTCAATGAGATTAATTTAAAGCACTTATCCCCTGGGTTTAAGTCAATCCATGTAGGATTTGGGCAGGGTTTGTTGCATGGGGGGTTCTGTTTGCAGGAGGCTATGAGAGACTCCTTTCCCACTTCATTAACCCTGAGTTGGGGACTATTCCCCTTCACCCCCCACCACAGCCAGAGCTGGGGATTTACCAACCCCCATTCACATGCAAAAGAACTCAAAAGCCAAGGGGCTCCTTGACTTCATTAGCTGCTGTGCATTTCACAAAATTAGAATAATACCCTCACCACCCCAGGAAAGAAAAGCGAGGTGTGAGTGTGTTGGGGGTGGGGAGGAAACAGTAGCAGACCGGGCATGGGTCTGATTTTCACAGCGGTCTGTGCCCTCACCCATCCTTGGCAAGGCAGTCCTCTCCCAGAGCAACCCTGCGGCAAAACTGGAGGGGGCTCGACTTGGGCCTGAACGTCCAGGTTTCTTCCACCTTGGGGGTCGGTGGGCTGCAGGTGGTATGTGGGAGGGGAGCACCTGTGCCCTTCTCCCCAAAAGGGGAACGTCCTCAGAAGGTGACCTTGGCCCTTTGAATGTAAACTGGAGGCCCTGAATCTAGCTCGGGACTAAAATTCACTCCCCTGAGATCCTGGAGCCACAGGGCAGGAAGGGATGGGGAAGGAGGCAGACTTCGGTTTGGGCGCCCCTCTGGGTCTCATTCCCAACTTATTCCCGGGGTAAAGAAAGAAGCGAGAAGATGCGGGAGGTGGGGGTTACCCAATGTGGCGTCAGGTTCGCCTCGCCGCAAAGGCGCGTCGGGTCCCACCCAGCGCAGGAGCCGTAGCGTCCAGAGCCCGAACCCGGCCAGGGCGCGGAGCGGGGGGAGCCAGCAGCCTCGGACTCCATCTGTCGGCCCCGCGCCCGGCGGGCCGGTCACCAGCTGCTGGCGCCCTTGTCGCAGCCTAGCGAGGCCCGAGCGCGGGCCCCCGCCCCTCCCCCGCCGCCAGCCCTGCCGACCGGCTGGGAGCTGGAAGGGAACCAGATGGAGAGGATGCAGGGCAAGCCGAGCAACCGGCTCGCCTCATTGTAGAGACAGAAAGACTGAGGCCAGGAAGGGGACACCCTGCCCAAGTCCCCAGCGTGTCTAATCGGGGACCCCTCCACACCACCACAGCACCAAGGAAGAGAAAGGGGACAAAAATATTTCGTTATTGAGGACGGGAAGAGACAAAGTCCCAAGAGACAGAAGTGGCTTAAAGAGGGACGGGGGAGAAAAGGGCTGAGCTCAGACCGACCGACGCGAGCGCCAACAGGCGCCTGGTCATTTGTAAGAAGTTTATTTCGACATTTAAAAAAGAGAAAGAGAACCCGAGGGCCCTGGCTGGGCAGGGGCCGGGGCTGAGGTGGGGGCTGGGGTCAGGGTGGGTGGGCAAGCCCCTTCGGCTCCTTCCTGCCCGGCCAGGAAAGGGTAGGGCACAAGCCAGAGACTCACAGATTCACCGACACGGTCATGGGCTCATGGGTCACAAATAAATAACTTCATATACAATTTGCACATGGTATGTACAGCTCAGCCGTTGGACCGGGCGCTGGGGGGAGGGGATGCTCCCGCTCGCCCCTTGCCCTCCCTCTGGTAGGGGTGCGGGGAAAAGGGTTGGTGTACAGCTGGGCGTGGAAGGGAAGTGGAAGAGAGCGAGGCGTGGGCAGCCTCCCCACCTGCCTCCGGGTGGGAAGGGGGCACCTGGGGAGCTAGCGCGGAGGAGGGCAGAGACGCATATATACATCCGGCGAGTGGAAGTGGCTCTCTGATGGAGTGACCGGGACGCCGAGAAGGGAGACTCAGTCCAGGGTCTGGGCCTCAGTGGACTTGGCATTTGGCCCTTCGGGGGACACTGGGCTGGGACCCGAGGAGGGCCGGACAGGAGCCCCCTCCCCGGGAAGAGGAGTTGAAACCCCGTGCCCTCCCAGGGACGGGCGGAAGGGGCCGGCGCGGAGACCCGGGGAGGAGGACCGGGGTGCCAGGAGCTAGCCGGGCCAGGCCTCAGGCAGGCGCCTCACCGAGGCTGAGCGGCTCGCGGAAGGACGCCAGCCAACGGGGGCAACGGCGGGGGCGGTTCGCTGGCGCCTTGGAGTCCGTGGATGAGGATGCGAGGCACCAGAGGTCTCTGGAGGGCTGGCGGCGGCGCGCTGGGGCCGCGGTACAAGTAGAGCGCGGCGCCGGGGTCCAGGTTGGAAACTAGACTCTGCGGGTAGAAATAAGGCGACGGGAACATCCGCTGAAGCGCTGAGTAATTGCCCGCCTCTGCCAACAGCTCCAAACCGACGGCTGTCTGTCTCTTCCATTTAGTCCTAGGATCCGAAATAAACATGCATATCGGGGTCAAAGCTAAAGCACCTGACTACCCTAGCCCCTCCCAAGTGTCGGCCCAGACGGGGGAGGCCAGGAGGGATGACACTAATTTGTTAATAAATAACCAAGTGCCAGGCAAATGTTCCCACGCGTTGCATGCATGGTCTCATTTAATCTTCCACCGGCCTTCCATAGCTATTTGTCCCCATTTTACACATAAGAAAACTGAGGCATGAACCAATTTTCGAGATGGTCTCGAAATCAGCAAAACCTGGATTCTAAGCCAGGCTATCTGACTCCAAAACCCCGGTATTGGGGTTCCCGCTACATGTGCGTTCCTTAGGAAGACAGGCTTGCGCCGGGGCCAAGGGGTTGGGCCACTAGCCCCGGAAAGAGGAGAGGATGGTTCTCCCCGCGTGGCCAGGCTGAGGCAAGCACTGCGTGGTATCCCGGCAGCTGCGCCTCCACAGAAGCGCCCGGGCGGGAGAAGGCAACTGGAGAGGAAACGCGCCGGGCGCACGCACCCTCCTGGCAGCGCCTCCTGCACACAGGACCGCACCAGCTGCCCTTGTCCCCATCGAGAGGTTACCCGGCCCCAAGCCTGGGTCCGAGGCCTGGAGCTAGCCCTGCGCCCCTCTGGCTCCGAAGTCGGGAGGCCCCCCACCAGGCGTTGGCCCGGGGCTTGGGGAAGTCAAGGAAGTAGAGGCCACGCTCTCTTTGCCAGATCCTGCGGGTCTGGCCCCTAAGGCTCACTCGGCAGGCCGGGGTCCCACAGAAGCGGGCTTAGCCACGCCAGCCCCGTTTCCCTCCCTGAATTATTCATCATCATCATAATTGTGTAATTACTATAACGGGCCTTAATTATTGATGCCCAGAGCAGTAATTAGTATTTATTATTAATAGGGTAATGTGTTCTGAGGCTTGTTTATGGAAAGCGCCATTCCGCTTCTGCTTCCTGCATGAGTGTCTGCGGGTCTGTGTACAGTGTGTGAATGTGCGTATGACTGAGTGTAGGGATTGAATGCGTGGATGTGTGTGTGAGTGTGAGGCATGCACACCGTATCTGCCCCTGTGAGTGCCTTGGGGAGGGAGAGCAGGAAACGCCAGGTTCAAGATCAGAGCCACCCCGCCCCCACTTTTGAACACCGATTTCCTGTCACCCTATCCCCACGGACCTGGGGCCGGGCCAAGTGTCCCGCAGATTTCAAGACCTGGAGAGGCTCAGCAGGAGTCCAAGGGCCCCAGTGCAAACTCTGATGTGCGGCAGAGGCTAGGAATGGGCCCCGCAGCCTCACCCCGGGTCGCTTGCCCGCTTGTACTGTCCCCCTAGAGGCTTGTAGAAGCCAGCACCCCACCCCCGGCATGGGACTTCCACCGAGAGGGCTCAGCAGCCACAAGACTGGGGTGAGGGCGTGACCCCCTGGCCGGGGGATCTGTCTTTCCGTCTTTCCTGGACAAGGAAGACAGGGCACTGCAGACTAGTTTAGTCCCCTGTCTGGTCCTCACTGTAGGACTTGGGGCATTGTTTTCTCCCCGCTTTTACAGAAAGAGGGAGGCTGAAGGACCTTGCCTTAGCGCCAGGCAGTGGGCTCCAGAGTCACCTGGAGAGCCAGTAAGGAGAGCAGGAGATCTTTCTGCCCGCCACCACCCAGCAGCCGGGCCTCACCTGCGGTTCTGGTACCAGGTCTTGACCTGCGTGTCGGTGAGGTTAAGCGAGGCGGCGAGCTCCATGCGGTCCTGCACACTCAGGTACTTTTGCCGCTCGAAGCTGCGCTCCAGCTGCGCCAGCTGATGGTCGGTGAAGGCCGTGCGGGCCTTGCGCGGCTTCTTCAGGCGCACCGGGGGGCTATCCCTTGAGCTGGAGATCTCGCGGTCGCCCTCTTCCTTCACTGCAGAGACACAGTGGCGCGTCAGGGCCAGGCCTCGCCACCCACAAGCCCGCCAGCCTGCCTGCCCCTGGCCGGCCGCTGGCCCATCGCTTTCGTGTAAACTCAGCTCGCGCGGGCGGTGGCCCCGCTGCACTCGAGTGCGCGGGACAGCCTCTCTGAGCCGAGTTCTCCGGGCTCCCAGTACCAGGGTGTGAACCCTGACTGAGCGAGACGAAGGCGGGAGCGGTAGCTCCGGAAAGAAAGAACCCAAAGCCAGGAGAAATCCACTACGCATTCTCTCTGCAGCGCTGCTGCGCTGCGCCTGCGTTCCCCGGAGGGATAAACGCAGCGAATGTGGTGGAGCTGGACTTGAACCACTGAGTGGGGGTACCCAGGGGTTCCAGCGGGCTGGACTGCACCGGCACGTGCTCAGGAGTGCGGGTCTGTGCTCCGAGTCTGCGCCCGGAGTCAACCACCCATGCCTGAGGCTGGGAGGAAGGAAGCTAAGGCCACAGCCTGGGGAAGAAAACCCGTGTGGAGAGACAAAACCTGCTCACCTCGGAACGATTCATTGTCCTAAAGAACAACAACAACAACAACAAAAAACAACTGCACACACATCTTGCCCGCCCTCCTATGTGGATACGGATGTATAGTGATGGTTACCCCCATACGTAAGCTAAGCTACCTACAGACCACGAACTGAGGAAGGCCGGGTGCGAGAGAGTCTGCGAGCGCCAAGCGCTAGGAGAAAAAGCGACTGCGCGCCGTATTTGTCCTCCGGTGCGCAAGTTGCCGAGGTCTGTGTTTCCGTGTACACACAAAGCCCACTGTGGCCCTCATTACACCAAGTGGCGATCGTGTATCTATGCCTCACAGTCGGGACAGGTGGGCACAAGGGCCCAAGGCTGGACGGGACAGGGGTGATTTCTTTTTTTCCCCAAACTCTTTGGGGATGATTGTACCGAAAACGCACGTGATAGGGCAAGCTCAATCGTCTCTCTTCTTCTTCTAAAACGATTATATAACCAAGGAGGCTGCTTCCTCAAATTAGAGGCGGGGGCCGGGGACTCTAACCACCCCCATTCCCCCTCTCCTGTTTTCTTTTATGGTGAGTTTCATTGTGCGTGGTGTTTGCAGTGACAGGGTTCAGCTGAATACGAGTTTATTTCTCTCTGTAAAAAAAATAATCCGGTTAATTGAGCCACTAGGGAGCAAGACTTTTCAGCCGGAAAGGCAGCGGTTCGCGGCCGGGAGGGCGCGGGCACTGGGTGCGCTGAGGCGGGCGAGCTGGGAGAGCGCCGGAGAGAACCTGCGCCGACGCTCCCTCCCCCCGCGCCTCCTCCAGGCAGGCTCCAGGGGTCGGGGGCGGGGGCTAGGGGCCCGGGTGCGGCAGGAGACCGGGACCTGTTGGGTGCAGGAACCTGAGTTTTGTCTTTGTAGACAGGGTAGAAAAAAGTTGTTTAAAAACAAGTGCGCAGAAACAATCATCTGAATGTGCCAACCTCAATCTTGATATTGCAGAAATCTTTTTTTTTTTTTTTTTTACCTAATTGTCTGGGTTATTTATGAAACCCTCTAACTTCTGAGGGCTGAGATTAAGGTGAGCAGAGGGGATTTGGTTTGCGGCCTCAGGAAGGACCGGTCCGCCGCTGGGCTTTTCTCTCATCCCTCTCTAGGGCAGCCTGGAGCCTTCCGGTGTGCTTTCCGTGCCGCTCGGCCTTGGCCTTCAGGGCTCATCCTGGTGGGGCCTCGGCTTCCCGGACTCCCAGACTCCCGGTCTGGAGACCGCATCTCAACGCCCGAGAGTTGCAGGCCCACTGACCCTGCCTGCTTTGAGCAAAGCGTTGGTTTCTCCCCTGACCTACGCTCCAGTGGTATAGTGTTGGTGGTGGACCGCCTTACTTCAAAGTCTTCTTAGAGCTTCCTTGAATACTATGCTCGAGGAACCTTTGATACCATGTGAAACTGACCTCGCCTTCACGTCCTCCGTGGAGGAAATGACAATGGGTGTGGAAGGTGGGGGGGGGGTTAGATGTCTTAACCGGTGTGTCTGTCCTTGGGCTCCCTAATTTGGACCTAGAGAAAGTCACCTCCGTGTTTAAGAACCGATCCAGACTCCGCCTGGGCTGAAGTGCCCACTCCTTTTTTCATCGCGGGGTTTTCTAGATTTAAAGGCTGCGAAGCCTGGGGAGGAGGAGGAGTCCTTCCATCCTTCTCCGCACCAAACCCATGGACAGCCGTCCCTCCTCACCTCCCTGATCAGATATCATCAGGGACGGGAGATGGAAATTGATATTCCAATTATCTTAAACGAAAACTCTCCTCAAAATCACTCCTGGGGACAAAGAAATAAAAGGAGGTAAACTCCAAATTCTTTCACACTACGGACACCAGCCATTAGGATACAAGGTTGGAGATTGTTGCTTCTTGCCGTAACAGTAAACCTGGAATTTTGTTGTCGTTGTTTAAAATTATAAATAATAAAACATGATGTTATGAATATATATATTTGCACCACCTCCCCCTACACACACACACACACACACACACAGAGCTGTCTTTCTCCAGGGTAAGTTTTCTTTGCCTCTTTCTAAACAGACTCCAGGGGGAGGAGCAAGGGTCGCTGGGCCAAGCGGCCAGGGTTCCTAGCACTCACATTCCTCTGGGCTTCCTTCCTGGGTGCTTCTTTTCAATCTGCTCCTTTTCTAGGCAATGGCTGGCCCAGCCCAGCTGAGGGAGGCTCAGTCGTTCGCCTGGGAAGTGGAGGGGAGTAGGATGTGTAGAGGGAATGAAGCCCAAATGGGTTTCCATTTGGGGCATATCCACAAACGAATAACTGGCTGAGAGGAAGGTGTTAAAAACAAAACAAAACTTCCTAAAAATTTGTGAAGTTCACTTGGTACAAATAGGGGCCGGGAAGTGTGGGGCCTCCAACAATAAAGAATTTGCCTTCATAGGGGAATTTCCTCTTGTGGAAAGTGTTCTGGGAATTCATTATACAGCTGAAGGGAGGGCTCTGAACAGCCTCCACCGGCCCCAGGTTTTCTGCTCCATGGGGATACAGAGGTCTCTCCCCTGAAGCCTTCGTGCTCCTTTCCTTCACCTTCTGACTCCTGACTTCTTAGAAAGAACTTTGCACCTCTGCCCTCACCAAAGAGCCTTTAGAGCAAGGTAGGAGGTGAGAGGAAGAAACAAAATTATGGAACTCCTTCCTTCTTTTCTTCCTTTTTCCTCTCCTCTTAATTTCCACCTCAGCTCCCTGGTTAAAATGAAATGAAATGGGAACAGAAAGAGTCACAGAAGTGAAAAGGGAAATGAAGGAGCTGCAACCTCCATACAGGGGAAATGAAATTGGTTACTCAGGAATGTCTAGGGCCTGCTTACAACCTGGAGTTTATTGCTCAATGCACTTAAAATCAAACTCAGTGAGAACCGCTGGGTGGGTGTGGGGTCCTTTCCTTTGCACCAGACCTCTGAACTTGCTCCAAACCAGCCACCTGGCTGTTGTTTCTTCTTTGAAGTGTGTGTTTCTTTTGCGTGATTCACAGGGCCCAGGGCACACTGAGCCCAACAGGAGGGAGACCCCAGTTTCTCTTTCCGTCTGGAAATTCAGATTAAAAGATGGAAAATTCTGACTGTTCTCAGGGCTCCAGCTGAAATTTCATGCTAGGTGTTCACCCTTATAAGAAGGTGTTCAAGCAGAGCCCTTTGGGGCTTCCGTTGCTTTTGCAAAGGTTGCTTCCTGGAGAACCACTGGCCTGATAGGAACCCAACCCTGCCCACCAACACCGCTGGAAGGAAGGGTCCCAGCCAAAGTTTAGAAAGTTGTTTTGTGCCTTTGAGGGAATCTCTCCTCAGGCACACAGTAGTATACCCCCTTCCCCACCCTGACTCTGTGTTACTCAGAGGCATAAGTCACAGGGCTGACTGAAAGGTTCAGGGAAGTCCAAAGTCTCAGCCTGGGCCTTGGGGGAACCCCAAGGTGAGCAGGTGCATTTCCCCACAAGTGGGCACTCAAGTTTTAAATACCAGTTTTTAAAAAAATAGCACCACCTCTCCCCTCCCTCAACTTTTCACCTCTTGTTTTCTTACCTTTATACTCGGAGTCCGATGAAGAATTGCTTCCACTTTTGTCCAGCCTGTCTCTAAAGTCCTCCCCGGCCTTGGCCGCAAGGCGGCCCCCAGGCTCAGGGGCAGCCGGCTGCCCGCTGCTAGAGTAGGGTGCACAGGCCGCGAGTGGTTTGCAGTCGGCAAGGATGTCCCTGATCAGAAAGGAAGAGGTGACAGTGCGCGACTGGGCTGGGGCGGAGAGCTGCCCAGGCTGCAGGTGGGAGTCCAAACCTGGGCCCGATGCCCCACCAGGTCGCGGGGCACCCGTCTCCAGACAGTCCCTTCCTGGCGAGGCTGGTGAAGAGCAGTCGCTGCTGCTCTCCGAGCGCAGACTCAGCTCCAGGGGCGAGCGGCAGTCCCCAAGCAAGGGGTCCCCCTTGGGAAGGGCGGGGCTGCCAGCACGGTGGGAGAGAATGGAGTCGATCCCAAAGCCATTGGAGCCTTCCATAGCCAAGCTGCGACCTGTCCTCTCCAAAAGCTCCCCACCCACCCCCAACCCCAGCCGATGCTGCCCCTGCCCCTAGCTGCGGGCTGGCATGGGGAAGGCGGGCAGGGAGCCTGCGGGCACCTTGGACGGAGTTCAGCCTTGGGGGAGCCCAGGAGCTCTGGGCCAGCCTCCTCTGCGCATTAGATCCAAGAGGGCTCAGCGCGTCTTCTGCAGCATCGCTCGGAGCCACCGAGCCGAGGGGGGGTGGTGGGAGTGTCAGGGAGAAACGGGAGGGAGGGCGCGTCAAGTTGGGGAGAGCAAAGAAGGAGACGGACGGCCTGAGCGCCCCTTTGGCGCAGGAGAAATGCGAGGGTGTTGAAATCTAAATAAAGAATGGCTTTTTAAAAATCCAAACCGCGGGCTTCCTGCCGGAGAGCGGTGGCCGAAGACAGCGGGATCAGCACCGAGGATAGCGGCGGGTCCCGGGAGCGCTACCAGCTGGCGGGATGGAGCGCACCTGACGGCGTCAGCACCGCGGATAGCGGCAGCGCCGGCAGCCCGCGGCGCATGGTGTTCCACCTGGCCGGGAGGTTGTCTTTCCGCACGACCGCCGCTCCAGGGGCCCGTCAGCACCGTGGACAGCGCCGCTCGGCTCCTCTGCTATAGCTCTCAGCCTGTTCGCCGCGCGCGCCTTCGCCTCCCCCCCTTCCTTTAAGAAACGAACTTGTGTCAATTTCACTTTGGGGCTGGGTTTTTTTTTGTTTGTTTGTTTCTTTTTTTTCGTTGTGTGTGTGTGTTTTTTTAAGGGGACTCGCCCACGTGTCCCCGGAGTGATGACGCTGATTGGCTCCAGCCGATTTTGGGGGTGATGTCACGGCTCCGCAAGCCGCTGCCCGATCCCCTTTCAGTTTGATTAAAAGAGACACTGAATTAATTACAGCACAGACCCAACTGTTTACCGGCGATTTCCACACGGTTTGCTTTCATTAGGCCGATGATGAAGCTCCTAATGAGGGTGATTAGCCGAGGGGGGTACGGGCTGGCGGGAAGGAGGCTGGAGCCCGGCTGCCGCTGTCGGTGGGTTGGGATGTGCGGTTTTATAAGTTTTCCCCGACCTTTTCTCACAATTATTCAAATTATTTGTCCGTGGGGCTGTCGTAGATCCTTTTTCTCCCTCCAACAACAGAAAGGGACTAAACTCTGGGAAGAAGGAAGTGTGTGTGTGTGTGAAAGCTTTTTCTGTTGGAAGGAAGAAAACAATTTATGTTGTTTTTAGGGCGCTTCCGTTGGGTTCTAGATGTTTCCTGTGTAAGACAATTTGCAACCCTCTCTTTCTGCTCTCTTTGGGCTATGTGGGCCTGGCGGGGATGGGAAACTTGGTGTCTGCCCCGGGAAGTGGCTGGAGCGATGGTTTCACCTGGGCTGGAGTGGAGAAGGCGGAAGGTCGGAACCGAATGTCGAAGATGTTAGGGGGCCCTGAGAAATCCATGTAGCCCAAGGAAGCCAGTGCAGCGGGCAAAAAAGGCAGTAACCCCCTTCCCCAAGCCGATGGTCCCTGCCGCAGTGCGCGTCCATCCGGACGGGTGTTTTTGTACCCCTGAACGGGAACGCACAGAGCTTCTGCGTGTGAGAGCAGACGTCCTCGAAGGGCTTCTAATTCCCTGTGGAGCCAGAGCTCACTCGGGGATGTATTTTTAAGGCAACACTGGAAACATGGGCTTTTATTGTGAATAACGCCCCCCTCGCCCTCCCCACCCCGCCACAGTGCTCTAGCTCCACTCCTTTGGGGGGTCAGCCTCTAATGCCAAGGTCCAGGGAAGCGGTCAGATAAAAAGCTTGTCCGGAGCCTGGGATATCTCCATACAGCTCCAGGGACAGCGACCCGGGTCAGTGGCCAAAGGGAGGAGGGAGCAGAGGATTCGCGCCCGCTGCGGGGCCGCCCAGCCCGGGGTGCGGCGCCTCACGCCTGGAGCCCAGGCCTTAGCAGCAGGGCCCGGGCGCTCCTGCTCACCTCCGAGAGCCCCAGAAAATTACCCCAGACCGTGCCTGAGGCCGCAGCGGAGTAGTAAGGCCCTTGCATCACCCGAGCCAGAGGTCGGGCCGCGGAAGCCCTACACTGCCGGGCGGAGCAGAAACTTTCGCCTCCCTCGGGCGAGGCTGGCGGTGGCCTCACGCCCAGCTCCCCGCGCTTTCCGCCTGCGCCGGCCGGCAGATTGGAAGCGGCCCCGCAGCCGGCCGAGCTGGGGGCGAAGACGGGCGGCTCCCCCGGGACGACTGGCCGGCTCGGCTGCAAGCTGTCGGGAAGGCAGGGGGCGGGGGGCGCCGAGGGGCCCGGAGCGGAGAGGCTGCAAGCGGTGCTCTGGGCAGTGGGTGCCTCCCGCCGTGGGGCCGGCCCGGGCTGGTCTTTGGTTTTAGTTTGGTGGATGGAGAGAGGGCCATGAATCAAAAGCACTGCAGGCTGACCCGACTCGTCCAGGTCAGCCCCCAGCTTGGGCCTCGCGGCTGCTCTCAGTACCTCTGGAAACCTCGCTCTGCTTGCTCACCACTGGTCCAGCCCACCCCTGTTTCCTGGGCTATCACCAGAGGAACATCTGCTCCCCGCAGCATCCTAAGTTGGGTCTACGGGACTCACCCCTCCCGGACCGCCCCTCGGTCAGAATCCGCTGGCCCGGCCAGGCCCCAAGAGCCTCTGTGTCCTCTGCCCAAGACGGTACCCGGAGGTGCAGCTGGCAGCGCTCGGACCTTTTTTGGTCTCGGGTATTAGGGTCTTGTTTGGATCCCTGACCCAGCAAAAACGAGGCCTCCGGTGGCGCGGGGCTGTGTGAGGTCAGGCCCAAGCCAGGCACATTGAAAGGTGTGGCCTCATACCCACTGCTGCCCTGGCCTGTTTGGGATGCTTCTTGGAGCCCAAGAATATTTAACGGTTGAATGGTATCATTAGCATTGACTTATCATCAGTCTACTAAAAAATATGCCATGCGATTTATCTCATTTGGAATTTATGCTAGGATTCATTCCTGTCTTACGGAATGTGACCACTGACATCCTTTTATTCCTGTTTTGGGGTTTTCCAGCTGCACCAGGGTGCCTTCTCCATTTTCCTCCATCACTTGGATGGTTCTTTGCATCTCACTGTTTACAGTATGAGAGGTTTGTGCACACGCCTGGGCTCTTGTTTAGCGGGAAGGAGCCCAAGAAGTGACATTTTACTAGGCCTCCAGGTGATCCTGCAGGGTGATCCATCCAACCCTTGGAGGGAGAAGCCTGGGAGGAGGGGTGGAGTATCTGAGCTTTGAGGTCAAATTGAAGCTAAGTGTGAACCTTAGCAAGTTACTTAATCTCTCTGAGCCTCCATTTACACAGCGGGAGGCAGACCTCTCTCCCTAGCCCCAGCCCCTGCTCACCAGACCTGGTTGAGGGGGGTGACAAGGCACTTCCAGGGACCAGGAGCCTAGTGTCACTTGGTTTTAATCAAAGGCTCAGAATCATCACTCAAGTGTCCAAGTCCTCTGTTCTGGGCTCCCTTTTCAAGATCCTAACTCCTAGCTTCCCACTTATTCTTCTCCAGAGTTGCTCTTCTCTGTTGCTCCTCTCCAGGGGCAAAGGAGGCAAGGTGAATGAACAAGCCATCAGAAGGCCAGTGTTCTGCCCCTGCCTTCTGCTCTGGAGAGGCCATCTCTTGCTGGGTGCAAAAGTGTTAACAATACCAGTCTGTTTGCATCAGAGGTTTATGAGAAGGGCAAGGGTAGGAGAGGCCTACAGACCACGTTGAAGTGGCCTGGCTGTAGAATTCACATCCTTCTTCTCCATCTGGGGCTCTTGACTTGCCTTTGGTGTCAGGAATGGAACTCAGGGTGCCTGGGCCTCTGGCTGGACCATGGTTCTTACCAACTTCCTTCCTCCCAGTCCTCTACCTCCCAGTTTCACCTCCCTGTCCACTTAATACCACTCAGCATGAAGAAGGGATTGTTTTTGCTGGTTTTGCTCACCTGGCCCAGCAGGTAGAGCCACAAAGGAAGATCTGCTCAAAGCTTTTTGAGAAGCATCTTGAGGTCTTCTCTGCTCATATATGATTTGTGGCTTGAATGTCCTAATTCAAGGTTTTGAGTAGTTGGGGCTGGGGCAGCATACTGGGGGGTGGAGAGGAGGGAAGGAAGATGGCTAAGGGCATGGATTCTAGAATATGGCAGACTTGAATTAGAATCCTGGCTCTAGTCCCAGCTGGGATTAGGGTGAGGCAAGTGAAATGAGCCAGGCAATGGAGGGTCAGATTCTGTCTTTATTTAAAATTTTGATATTTTGTTCCTCAAGGATTTAAATTTTTTTTTTAAATATTGTACTAAAATTTTTTTGTCTTGGTTACTGGATTTTTCACCTCACCCTAGTCCTGACCCTGCTCTATGACCCTGAACAAATCAATTGACCTTTCTGAATTGGTTTTTGTGAGAAATATTTATGTGTACTTGGCTTGGGTCCTGGACAATAGTAATTACTCTGTTCATAGAACAAATACTGCTACTAGTAATAGTCAGAGCTTGTTCTCTGGCTCAGCCCATACCTTCTCCCTTGGTAGGTTAGAGCCCTCATGCTTGTCTCTCCAGCACCCACTGGAGAAGTCAGTTCTTGCCTTTGTCCAGGGCCTTCCTACCAAAACCATTTTTAAGATGGAAGGGATGGGGAAGTTTTTGGACGGTATAGGCCTGTGTGCAAACATCTCTGTGCTCTGCCAACAGATGGGTTGGACAAGGATTTGGGCAATTTGTGGGCTTCAAGGTCATGCTGTTCTCCACCATTTGTGCCTAGTTCCAAACCCCATGGAGCTCCTGAAACAGAGAAGAGAGCATAGTCTTTCTATTCCTTCCTTCCTTTCTTTCTGGCATGCACTCTATTCTGTGCACCTACTAGATGCTGCTGGTGTAGTGGAGAACTCGGCAGAGCAGAGATCACAGAATGCAAAAGGGCCAGTCACTCTAAATCCCCTTCATAGACAATTTCCTGTTTATAATTGTTTGTGCATTCAGTTCTAGAAACCTGTATAAAAAGCCAACCTAGTGTTTTTTTTTTTTAATAATTATTTCAAGCATCAGGGAGTTTCTCAAGTAAAAAGAAGTGCACTCAAAAGAATGTTTTGGTTCATAAAGGGTAAAATACAAGAGAAAGTACTCGACTGGAAACACAGACTTGCCTGGTTGCAATGCAGGCCCCCCTTGGCACCTAAGCTGGTAGTCTGCTTACTGCCACAGAGAGCGGCCTTCTCTTCTCCTCTGCCTCTGTTGTTTCCAAGCCAGCACCAGTTGGGGCTCAGGGATGGGTGAACCAGTAAGTCAAACCTTCTCTGTCTGGATCCAGAGACCTCCCCACAACTGGAACTGGATCTGTGGTCTATGAGCTGTGCTTCCTTTTCAGGTTTCTGGGAGCTCCATGCTGGGCAGGTGGTCGACATGGCTGTTGGCTCATTGCTACCATTGCTAGTAAAAATCCTTCACAACATTCAGACTCCATAACCTCCTCTTCTTTCTTCTAGTCAAGAATATGAATAATTATTTGGTTATATCACATAGAGAGATAGAGAGAGAATGAGAAAGAATATGAGATTTGAGTTCAAGTTAAAAACTGGAACTAGAGTGGAATCAGTTGGGGGACTATCCAGGAGGTCCAGCCTAGGCCTCCTTTTGCTGCTAAGTAACTCTACAACCCTCTACCTTCACCTGATGAGACCTGATGATCTCTCAAGCCCTTTTCAGCTTTATGAGCCCTGTTTCCATAGGCTGTATCCCAACAACCTTTCATCCCAGGCCTGCATTTGCTACCCCTCCTGCCAAGCGCACATCAGCATTGGTGCTGCCTCCTTCCCACCTCTAAAAGCCTTCAGAGGATCTCAGCCAGAGCAGGTGAGGGTCCAGACCAGCCACCTTTCCTATAGCTTGTGAAGGCAGTACATGCAGGCCTCTTTGGTTAGTTAAATATCCTGCAAGGTGTTGCCAAGAAATCCAACCAGGAGAGAGAGTGTTCTCAAATACCAACCAGTGGAAAAATTAACAAAAATAGGGGCCCATCTGATGACGACCATCCTCACATGGCATTTGTTGATATGATTAGGAGAAGGTGGGATGGAAAGCTAAGGTCTCCTCATTTCCCCTCATACTTGAATTAAGAAGCAGTTTGGGGCGCAGGCTCTGGAACACTCAGTGGACCCATCACTGAACGGGGGCCGAGACCCCTGGTCTGGTCTGCTCTCGGCCTGGCTTACTGAGGGGACGCAGGCCCCTTGGACATCTATTTTCCATCTGTGTAGCTGGGGGAATGGTTGTGGGAGGAGGTCAGCAGGATGAACCCCAAAGTCTTTCCAGGCTGGAACCTTTTGGGATCCTCTTTTTTTCTTGGGTCATGAAGGGCAGGCAGAAAGACCTCAGTTAGTGCTGGGCCCAGCCAGGGTGAGTGTGAGTGAGGGCAGGGGCTAGGCTGATGTGACAGGATACCCAAGAAGGTGGAATGAGACCCGGCTTTTGTGCAGGCACAAATAATTAATGAGGAAGGAAGAACCAAGCTGAAGACAGTGAGGGAAGATGGGGGCCAGGAACTTCCTGGGCCTCAGACTTACCAGTGGGTGGCAGTATAGGACAAGGAGCTGAGAAACACTCCGCTAGCACAGTGCAGGCCTGAGCAGGAGTACCAAGAGGTGCTGGACTCCAGGAGAGGATTCTAGGGCGGTGCTTCCAGGGCCTCTGGTCCACCTCTAGCAAGACCCATCAGTAGGCAGCCTGCCCATTCTCAGGGCAAGAAGCAATTGGATAAACAAAAGCAATTTTCCTGTAACTTTTTCTGGCTGAGCCCATATGTTCTCCCGTAGCCCAGAACTTGGAAAAGCAGCTGTGGTGGGGCCATTCACCTGTGGGCGTCTCTCTTTGCCATGACAGAGCTTGTCCCTCCCTTTGGTAGATACAGCCCAATCTCTGGTCCTTCAGGGCACTCTTCTGCCTCCTTCAAAACATTGGGCTTGGTTCGAAATGATCTTCACATTTTTCCAACATCTGGACACAAAGACGTTTGCTTCTTTGAAAATTCAATTAATAGTCACTCATTCTATCACGTCTTTATCCCTGTTACACATAAGGGTTCTGGCTGCCCCCTTTCAACATCCTTTATTCATAGTGAAAAGTAATAATTCACTTTTATCTATTGCTTAATAGTACCAGACCCTGTGCTAATCTCCCTATACACATTCTTTAAGATAATCAGTATTTACTTTAGTCTGAGGAAAATTTCTGTGATGTGTTGGAGTCCTTGTCATACAGATGAGGCACAGAGAAGGTAGGAAACTGCTTGAGGTCCCACAGAAGTTACCTGGAGGGTCTGGGTTTCATGTTCTTAACCACAGTGGGGATGGTATTGTCTGCAGCTGCACTGGCCTAGAAGCCAGGCTCCGGGCTGCCCCCTGCTCCCCCGCCAGTCTGATCCTGCTCTCTGTGGGTCTGAAGGCTCCAGAGTGGTTTTAGCCAACATGAGTGGGGATGTGGCTTCTCTTGGGTTCATGTGGTAGGAGGGGTATTTTCAGGGTACGGTCCTATCAAGGCCCTGGTTAAGCCAGGTTTAGGAGGGGGTTGGTGTGTGGCATTTCTATGGAATTGGCTTCTAATGAGCAGCAGTGTGTGGGTGGAATGGGGTCTAATTAAGAAACTCAGTCAAATATGTAATGTGGCAATGGTTCCACCCCTTGGGTAATTGTAAGACTCAGGGTCCCTGACCAGGCTGCTCGCCATTCCCTGCCTGGAGGTGCCCTGTAGGTTCATTCTACAGTTGTGACTCAGCATCACCATGGGATGTGGTGATGAACAAGACCTCTTCAGTCCCTGACCTCAAGGAGTATCCCTTCTAGAGGGGGAGATAGGCCGTCGACTTTATGATAGGGGTCATTGATTTGCAGATCATAAGACAGGCTGATATGAATTTAACTGGTGAACATACTTGGCCGCTAATCAAAAGGTTAGTGGTTTGAGTCCACCCAGAGGTGCCACAGAAGAAAGGCCTGACAATCTACTTTTGAAAATTCTGCCATTGAAAACCCTGTGGAGCAGTTCTACTTTGACACACATGGGATTGCCATGAGCCCGAATTGTCTTGATGGTAACTGGTACTGGTACTATTTCAGGGAAGGGCTTTTGAGTAGGAGACTTGACTTTTTTATTTATTCATTTTACTTTAGATGAAGGTTTACAGAACGAACAAGTTTCCCATTAAATGGAATACATACTATTTTTTGACACTGGTTAACAACCCACGACCTTGGTTCACTATTACCAGCTTTCCTCTCCCCTTCTGCCCTTTAGTCCTTGCCCCTGGGCTGGTGTGCCCCTTTAGTCTTGTTTTGTTTTATGGGTCTGTCTAATCTTTGAATGAAGGGTGAATCTCAGGAGTGACTTCATAACTGGGCTAAAAGGGTGTCCGGGGGCCATATCTTGGGGTTTCTCCAGTCTCTGTCAGGCCAGTAAGTCTGGTCTTTTTGTGTGTGTGTGTGTGAGTTAGAATTTTATTCTACATTTTTCTTCAGCTCTGTCCAAGACTGTCTATTGTGATCCCTGTCAGAGCAGTCTGTGGTGGTAGCTGGGCACCATCTAGTTGTACTGGACTCAGACTGCTGGAGGCCATGGTAGTTGTGGTCCATTAGTCCTTTGGACTAATTTTCCCCTTGTGTCTTTAGTTTTCTTCACTCTCCCTTGCTCCTGAAGGGGTGAGACCAGTGGAGTATCTTAGATGGCTGCTCACAGGCTTTTAAGACCCCAGACGCTACTCACCAAAGAAGAAGGTAGAACATTTTCTTTATGAACTATGTTATGCCAATAGAGAGAGATGTTCCCTGAGGCCATGGTCCCCACAGACCCCATCCCGGCAATTTGGAGGAGACTTGACTTTTGAGCGAAGATCTGAATGACGTCAGCTATAGGTTTTTTGTAGATGTCATTTATCAAGTTGAGGAAGTGCCCCTCCATTCTAGTTTACTGAGAGATTTTTATCATGTTGGACTTTGCCAAGTGCTTTTTCTGCATCTATTGATGTGCTCATATGATTTGTCTTCTTTAGCCTATTGGTGTGATGAATTATATTAGTTGATTTGTAATGTCGAACAAGCCTTGCATACTGTGGATAAATTCCACTTGGTTGTGGTGTATAATTCTTTTTTTCATACATTGTTAGATTCACTTTGTGAGGTCTGAATGACAAGAAGGGGCAGGCATGTGACCATCTAGGGCCAAAGTGTTCTAGGCAGAGGGAGAAATAAGCACAAAGTCTAAGGCAGGAATGAATGTGCTGTGGCCAGAGGAGAGTGATGAAAGGGGCAAGAGATTCGAGATGAAGCCAGAGGGATGGCCCTTGGCTACCCCCTAGGGTTGTACTGGCCCTGGTCAGAGTGTAGACTTGACTCTAAGAACAACAGGAGCCGCTGTAGTGTCAAGTGGCTGCCTTACCTGTGGAGGATGGATAGCAAGGGAAGCAAGAATGAAACAGGGAGATAGGTTAGGAATCTACTGCCTTTATCTACACAGGGGATGAGAGGCTGGGACTTCCCGTTGTGGGAGTGGAGATGAGGACAAGTGGATGTATCCAAGATATGTTTTTTGGAGGTAAAGTTGATAGGCTTGCTGATGGGTTAGGTGTGAGAGGTGAAGGAAAGAGAGTAATGAAGGTTTTTGGCTTCAGCCGCTGGGTTGATGGTTGGTCTCATTTATGAGATGGGAAAAACGAGGCAGAAGCAAGTTTAGGGGAAGAAGAATCAAGTGTTCTGTCTTGTCTGGGAGATGAGCATCAGATATCCAAGCGGTGGTGCCAAGTGGCCAGTTGGAAAAAAGAACTTCCAGGCAGTTCTCAGGGCTGGAGACCAACATTTGGGAATCCTCAGAGCAGAAATGGTATTTAAAGACTGGAGAATTTGTCTGACTCAGTAAAGGCACTGTTGGGATATCTCAGAGGAGGGTAGTCGACCTTGAAGAGCCTTTGCATGGTAATGCTCTCATCTAAAGAGTCTGTGGTTTTTTTCCCTCCCTAGTTTTACTGGTTTTCAAATAAAAGCACAAGAGGAGAATGACAAACAGCATCTTTAATTTAAAAAATCGATCAGGAGAGAACCGGTGAGGAGAAGCCAAAGAACACACAGAAAGATTGAGTTAAGAGGTGCCCAGGAGCTTGGCTGAGAAGTTCTCCAGCCTGTATACCTTCAGCCCGCTGCTCACCCTGGCACCGAGGGGGTGGAGGCAGGCCCGAGGAATAATGCCTAATAATGCCACGGTGAGACACCAGGCATCTCAAAAACAGCAATGAAAACTCAGATTTGGAATATAAAACCAAGGCTTTCAAAGCATGTCACTGTTGCAGATACAGTTTGTTCTTAACTCTTAATGGGCAGAGCTGTGGAATTGATCCCTTGGCCTGGGGTCTAAAAAACTGTCTAGTAATTTGAGTTTGTCTTGTCCAGCGAGGGTGTGAGAAGAGATGCAGGATGAGGAGGGGGGTCCCCAGATAGATAGAAGAGTAGGACACTAGGGCGCAGGTAAGACTAGTATTGGCTGGCCTAAAAAGAGAGGGATCTACCAAAAATAATTAAACGAAGACCTGAATCTGTGGTCCTTGCAGAAGCAGAACCCCCCAAAAATGGGGGGTGGTATCCTATGTGACTTGGGGTAAGAAAGGTGAGTCCTGCAGGGAATTTCCTACTGCATCAAGAAGGCTTCTTATGGAAGGCGAGGGGCTAGGGGTGGGTGTAGTTGCCCATCCTCAGGGCCCCTTGGCGCACGGCATACTCTTCCCGGTGGGCTTTGAATGCTCTCTGGCGATCAGCTTCAGTGGGGAACGTGTCAAGCTGGGGGCCGACCTGCGGACAGAAAGGAAGCGCAGGCCAGTGAGAGTGAGTCTGCTGTGGAGGCAGCTCTGGACGCTCCCCTTTACCCCTTGCCTGCCCCTTACTTCAATCTTGGAGTAATAATAAAGATTGCTGTTACGTATTGGGAGCCTCCTAGGTGCCATCCAATTAGTTGTAAGATGCTAACGATGTAGGTATTTTGACCTTCATTTCCCTGGGGCTATGAAAGATGAGGTACCTCCTCATCCCAGAGTCACACAAGCTAGTGGCCACACCAGGCCCTGACTTCCTACCCAGCTCATTTCGCCCACAGTGTCTCCTTCAGACTGTGGCCCAGAGCCCAGAACTGGCTCACCTGGCCTCATGTCGGCCCATGCTGACTCCTTGTTTTCCATTTCACTTTCCTTCCACTTTCATAACCTCTCGTCTATTCCTTTCACACCCCTGTACTCCTCACTTCCACTCCCTGCAGGACAGGTTTAGTTGGACTGGAGTTTGGATCCTAGCTCTGCAGCTTATGACTGTGGGCTTTGGGGCAAGTCCCTTCATCTTTCTGAGCTTCCGTTGTGGTGTTGTTAGCTGCCATTGAGTTGGCCCCCGACTCATGACAACCTAGTACACAATAGGATCGGACGATTGTGATCCATAGAGGTTCCACTGGCTGATTTTTGGAATTACATCACACAAGGCCTTTCTTCCTAGTCTGTCTCAGTCTGGAGGCTGGGCCGAAATCTGTTCAAGGTGATAGCAACTCGCAAGCCTCCACTGACAGGTGGCAGTGGCTGCACATGAGGTGCATTGGCTGGAATTGAACCTGAGTCTCCCGCACGGAAGGCAAAAACTATATCACTGACCCACCACTTCTGTTACCTACCCTGTGATTTGTTGAGAGAACTCCAGATACTGCATATAAATAGTGCAGCACAGTTAGCTCTCAGTTACTGGCCTGTTATTATTGTAATTATCCTTTCTTTTCTACCCCTTTTCTAATTCTTTTTCTTTTAACCTTTTTATATACATTAGTGAGCACCACGTTTGTCCTGTTTTTAATTTTTTTATTTAATTTTATATGTTTTTAAATTGTGGCAAAATATATATAACATAAAATTTACTCTTTTAACCACTTTAAAGTGTACTATTCGGTGGCATTTAGTAGCTTCACAAAGTTGTGTAGCCATCACCACTGTCTAGTTCCAAAACTTTTTCATCATTCCCAATGGAAACCCTGGGCCCGTTAAGCAGCCACTCCCCTTTTCCCACCTCTGCCCTGCCCCTGAGAAGCACTAGTCTACTTTTTGTCTCTTTGGATTTCCCGATTCCAGACTTTTCATTTAAGTGGGATCATACAATATTTGTCTTTTTGTGTCTTGCTTCTTTGACTCAGATTAATGTTTCTGAAGTTCATCCGTGTCATAGCATGTGTCAGTACCTAGTTCCTTTTTATGGCTGAATAGTATTCCATTATATGTATATACCGCATTTTGTTTATCCATTTATCTGTTGATGGACTTTTGGGTTGTTTCTATATTTTGGCTATTATGAATAATACTGCTATGAACATTTGTGTACAAGTTTCTGTGTGGACATAATGGTTTCATTTCTCTTGGGTATATAGCGAGGAGTAAAATTGCTGGGTCATATGGTGTCATGGATTGAATAGTGTCCCCCAAAATATGTGTCAACTTGGCTAGGCCATGATTTCCAGTATTATGTGGTTGTCCTCCATTGTGTGATCTGATGTAATTTTTCTCTGTGTTGTAAACTCTAATAGCTCCTTGTGGTTAACGAGGCAAGATTAGGCTATTCTAAAGAGGATTAGGGTGGGATGCAACAACCTTAATCAGGTCACAGCCCTGATTCGACATAAGGGGAGCTTCCCTGGGGTGTGGCCTGTATCACCTTTAATCTTACAAAAGATAAAAGGAGAGAGAAGCAAGCAGAGAGATAGGGACCTCAAAACCATCAAGCAAGAAGATCCAGGAGCAGATCACGTCCTCTGGACCCAGGGTCCCTGTGCTGAGAAGCTCCTACACCAGGGAAAGATTGATGACAAGGACCTTCCCCCAGAGCTTACAGAGTGAGAGAGTCTTCACCTGGAGCTGGCACCCTAAATTTGGACATCTAGCCTCCTAAACTGTGAGAGAATAATTTCTGTTTGTAAAAGCCATCTACTTGTGGTATTTCTGTTATAGCAGCACTAGATAACTAAGACATGTGGTAACCCTGTGTTACATTTCTGAGGATACATTTGTCTTTTAAGAGTGGGCATGCCTAGAACAGTGTCTATAACTGGCCCCTGCTTTTACTTGCAACAGCATCCTGAAAGCCTTGTCTAAAGAAAACCCTTGTGAGGGCTCATCTGTTCTATGTCAGGGGTGAAAGCTGCCCCAGGGACAGCTGAAAAGGAAAGAAGTGAGAATAAGTGTTTCTGAGCACCCTGATCTGAGTTGGGGTGAGCCATGAAAGGGCGGTAGTCGAGAGGGGGGCTGCCCAGGTATCCCTGTGTCCCAGAGTTCCTTATCCTTACCAGCCCATTTCCAGAGAAGAGATATGCATAATAAATAGCACCTGACAGCAAGCTGCAGCCACTATGGACTAGAACCCAATAGCCAGTGCCCGTCCTTAAAATGCTGCTTTTTCATGACCAAACACCCCAACAAGCCACGCTGTCCCAGTGGCTGTCAACGCTCCTTCATTGGGAAGATAACCCGACTCCTCTCCAGCCAGCTGTGGGTGGGGAGCACCCCATAGGAATCAAGTGACTGACAATAGAACCAGAGCCAGGGTTCAAGAAAGCACCCCCTTGCCTCGTCGGAAGGAAACATGTGAGGAAGGCGGATCCAAGGAGTGGCAGTTTCAGTTAAAATTTTATGCAATCAGTGTTTCAGACTGCCCTTCCTTCCCAGAGAATGGTAATCGGTGAAAACCCCTCCTGTCTCCTGGTATCCACCTTGTCCATTCTGTCCACCTCCAAGTGTGAGAAAATCTGACTCATTAACTTAACGCAACATCCCGGCAAAATGGTGTTTTCCCCTTTAGAATAACCCGAGAGGCACGGGGCTGAAAGGGTCTAGGTTCACGTGTTTATTTATGCATCATTGATTCATTCATCATTCATTCATTTATGCAATATATTCATTGATCACCATTCTTTGCTAGGCGCTAGGGATACAGTGGTAAACAAGAGAGAGCTGGGCCCTATTCTCATGGCGCTTTTAATCCAGAGGGAGAACACACACGGAACAATAATACCAAGTTATTTCATTACGAGTGACAGAGTAAAGATGAGGGGTGTGAATGAGAACAAAGAGCAATGGGTGAAACTTTGCTAGAGTCAGGGGCAGCCTCCTGAGGAAGAGACAGTTCATAGGAGGCTTGTGGGATGGGCATGGCTTTCCCAGGTAAAGGGAACATCATGCACTGACCCCGGGGCCCTCTAGAGCTCAAGTTCATGAGGGGACGAGGTGACCTGAGGTGAGACTGGAGGGTCAGCAGGGCAGGTTCCCTCTGGATTTGGCAGGAAGCACCAAAGGATAAAGCAGGACCCGTGCCCTGGGACCCCCACGAGCCTCTTGTCAAGAATTCAGGCCTGAGTTGCCCACCCGAGGGTGGTCTGCTTAGCCCCCAATCCTGTAGGCAGCCTTGAGGTAACAAAAGGTGAGAAAGGAGAAAAATGGGGAGAGGATAAAATGTTGAAAGGAAACGGAGGGATGACAAGGAGAAATTGAATAGAAATGTCTCTGTGCTTGGTGGGGGCCAGGGGTGGGGTCCCTCCTCCATCCCTACCCAGGGGAAATTAATGAACCTTAACCAGGGCTCTGCAGCCCGGCTGTGGGTTCTTCAAGGCAGAGAACTAGGATAATGTCTCTACTGAGGCCAGTTACGGAGCTGATGCAGCTCCGGGCCCCTCCAGGCTTGTCATCTGGCCTGTGTCCACCTCCTTGCCCCAAGACAACATCAGGCTACCTCCAAATCCAAAGTCTGGGTCATTGCTTTGGGTCACTGTGACCTATACAGGCTGCAGACCTCAGGCCCAAGAAGCTGTGCTCACTCATTGTCAGGGGACATGAGAGCCCAGCAGAAACCAGCTTGGACTGTGGTCCCCATTTTACAGACAAGGAAACTGTGCCCCAGAGCTGGATTTGGTTCAAGGTTTGCCCCACAGGGCAGAGAAGCTCTGACTTAGCCCCCAACCTTTAGGCTCTAAGTTCTGGATTCTCTCTAGAACATTGCACTGCAGCTGTGGCTCATGCTGTGTCTGGGGTGCTTCCTGCATTCACCCACTGAGGTGAAATCAAAGAGGCGGGGGGGAGGGGCAGAAGCTCATGAAACCAGTTGCCGTTGAGACAGAACTGACTCAGGGCAACTCCATATGTGTCAGAGTAGAGCTGTGCTCCATCGGGTTCTCAATGGCTGATTTTTCAGAATTAAATAGACGGGGCTTTCTTCCAAGGAGCCTCTGGGGGGACACGAACCTCCAACTTCTCAGTTAACAGCTGAGCGCATTAACCATTCACACCACCCACTGGCTCCAGAAGCTTATCAGAAAACCTAAAAATCAAATGGTGATGAGTAGATGTAGTTAGTTATTTCAGGATACAAAAACATGTCCTTTAGTCTCTGGGGGATATGGACCCTTTGGAGACTCTGTGGAAAACCCAAAAACCCACATATTTTTACATATAAAACAGTACAGGCAGTCTCAGAGGTTTTGTAGACATTTGCATGTCCCTGTTTTGAGTATGCATAAGAATTTCCCCCAGGGCTCTTGTAAACCGTCAGGGTTTACCCAAAGCTGAGTCCACCAGGGCAGGGTCAAGGCTGCACGTTCTTAGCACAGTCACCTAACACCCACCCAGACCAAGGGTTTCCAGGGAATGCACTCCAGGGCTAAATACCTGGTGCTCACTCATTCTGATCAGTCAAACCATGATCTTGTTCTCAGTTCAGCCTCCAGGTTTAGGAAAATTCCCCAACGGTTCACAAAAGTTATTGAAAAAAATGAAGGCCCTATCCATGGTGCAGGAAGAAAGTAGCCAGTAAACAAAGGCTTCTAGGCTACACCTTTGTGTCCCCTCTGGCAAGCGATGGCTGGATTTTTATACTGTGACACAATTTTCCTGATACCTGCAGTTCCCCAAAGACAGCTAGAGAAACTCAGCAAAGTTGGCCATATCAGGGTCCCAGGACCTCATGGACACCCCAGCAGATTCAGATCCCCAGCCAGGCTCAGACTTAAGCATTCAGATTGGTAATAGTTCTGTCCCTGGTGGCCCATCACCAATGGTTCTTAACAGGGAAGTGCAGCTCTGGGTTCTCTGCCACCTCCTCACATCCCTCCCCGTTCAGCATCCAGGAATAGGGGGTAGTGCTGATGGTGGAGGTACTGATGGTGGGTGGTACTATGGTGGGGTGGTGCTGAGGGCAGGTGGTACCTATGGCGGGTGGTGTTGATAGTGGGAATCTTGTCAGCACTTGCTCTCATCTGATTTCCTGAGGAGGCAGCAGGAAGAGTGAGCCCCTAAGGAGCTGCTCAGCTTAGAGGTAATGAGGTTAAAACTAGCACATGGACAAAAGTGAACCCCAATTAGAGATATTCTTTTTTGCAATCTCCATTTATTTAGACAGTTCAGTGAGGAAAAACACTAATTTGTTCATCTAAAAAATATTTATTAAGCACCTACTATGTGACAGGGGATACAGGCAAACGTCCCTTGTACTTTGGAATTCCAAGCTCTGTTTTTCCCCATGGTTTCCTGTAGAAGAGTTTGGGCAGGTTGCCCCAGGAACTGAGCACTACTGTGTTCCCAGCAATGCCAGGGAGGCAGAAGGCACGTAGCCTGTGTTCTCTGATGTTGATGAATTCCTGTTCCAACTGGAATCTCCTGGAGTTAAGTGATCCAATACGGTGGAGCTTAAGGAAGTATCAGCCCAGGAGATCTGCCAGACAAGGACTACAGCTGTCCTGCTCCCTGACGGAACCCTTGGGGCCAGGGGGTGTTTAAACAAAGTTGGATGGGTGAACAAACAAGTCAAGAATGAAGGAAGGAAAGAAGGAAGTGGTGGAACTCACCTGGCCTCAGGTAGTCAGAGAAGGCCTCTCTCTCTGGTCAGGTGGGACGTGAATCTGGCCTGGAAGGATTGGGATGAGGGCGGTGGGTTGAACGTTACAGGGGGAGAGAACAGTGTCAGAGGGGAGGAAGGGGCATGTTGAGTGTGGATATAAAGACCAAAGGAGATGCTTTGTGGCTGGGTCCTGTGGGCATTCCTGAAAGCTGATTCACCTGAAAGCTTACACCCCATGGATCTTTAGAAAGAGAGGGGAATTTGGGCCTATTCTGAACCACTGATATCCCCACTTGATATCCCTAACCAGAAAATGGAAGTCCAAGTAGCAGGGGGACCCTCTGCAAAATTTTCCCTGGAATCTTCAGCCCCTGTTGTCAAGGCAATATTATAATAAAATCAGACCTGCCATTTGCCAGCAGCTCTGCATTATTTCCCACAAGCCTCAAAACGTCCCCATAAGGAAAGTGCCATCATTGTTTCCATTTGACAGATGTGGAAATAGAGGCTCAACAAGTTCAGTCCCTTGCCCAAGGTTGCAGAGGTTGAAACCCAGGGCTCTGGGCCCAGAGCTTTAATCTCCATGCAACATCGTCCTTTGATAAATGCTTGTGAAATGAGTCGAGTGCAAGTCCCTGCTGGGAGAGTTGTGGTCCCTGATCCTCCTAAAACAGCAGCTCAGGCAGAGATGAGGGTCCTAATTAGGAGTCAGCCTCCTTCCCCTGTGTGGTCACGATCCCATGGACCGCTGGAGTCAAAGGATGAAGAGCTCTGGAGCAAGGAATTCCTACTGAGATGCTTCTAAATTAAGCCATCTGCGGTCTGTCTCTGCCTGGAGCTAAGAAATTGTAACGGCTTTGGCAGGAGACAGCTTTGCTGAATGGAGATCTGAGCCGCTCTAAGGTCAATGCAGGTAAATAAGAGGCGAGCCCTGCACCTGCCAGCAGCCCTGGGAGCCGGGCAGGGCGGCTGCACCTCAGGTGGTGAAGGTGCTGGTCATGTGTGCATGGGGGGCACCTGTGTCACTTCCCACAAGTAAAGATGGAGTGCTTCCACTGTGCAAAACCCTGCCATGCCCACGTGAACCCTGCAGGCAGGCGTGGGAGGCAGGCACTAAGCACGGTATACTTGTAATCGCTCAGTAACAATTATACAAGAGCTGCTAAATATGATTGTGTATTGGGAAAAATCTCAGCCCATCCAAGAAGGCAGGAAGGTCTCTCTAGGGAAGATGAGTGAGCTAGCCAGTGGAAGAGAAATCGGCAGAGCGCTCCAGGCAGCAGAGGTCAGCCAGAGCCCTGAGGTGGGAGGAATTGGGATGAATCAGAGGAACAGAAACCAAGCCAGTGTGGCTAGGGACAGAAGATGACACTGGAGAGATGAGCAGCGGCCATATCTTAGAAGAGATTTTCCCTTGACACTCCTTATTCCAGTTGCCATGGATTGGACTCCAGCCCATGATGACCTCATGTGTGTCAGAGTAGAACTGTGCTCCATAGGGTTTTGAATGGCTGATGTTTTGGAACTAGATCACCAGGCCTTCCTTCCTAGTCTACCTTAGTCTAGAAGCTCCACTGAAACCAGTTTAGCATCATAGCAACATGCAAACCTCCACTGACAGATGGGCGGTGGCTGTACTTTAGGTCCATTGGCTGGGAATTGAACCTGGGACTCCTGCATGAAGAGCGAGAATTCTACCACTAAACCACCGATTATTACTGTTTTCTAATTTAATTTCTTTGGTGTCAGAGTAATCTGTCTGAATTAGATACTGTAGTCTTTGTTGAGGTTTTGCTTTGAATACTTGCTTGAAAACTCTGATCTACTTTCAACAGAAAATCTGTATGTACAGTGAACTGGCGCCATCAGAGAGGGCACCCACATGATCTGGGTTAGGAGGCAAGGTGTGGCCATCATCCTTCCGTTCACTATTTTGCCCAGTGAATAGTTACGAGCATCCTCTATGTGCCAGACACTGTCCTAGGCACCAGGATGCAGTGAGAATCAAAGTCTCTGCTCTTATGGGGCCAGGAGGCTAGTAATAAAAATATAATTACAAAACATACGTGGAGCGAAGACAGTCAAGTAAAGATAATGGCAGAAATTGGAATGATTAAGCTACAAGCTACGGAATACCAAGGCTTGCTGGAAGCCACCAGAAACTAGGAGACATGGAATGCATTCTTCCCTAGACTCCCAGTGACAGCAGGGCCCTGCCAACACCTTAATTTCAGATGTCTACCCTCTAGAACTGTGGGAATTTATTCTGCTGTTTTAAACTAGAAACAAAACCAGAACCAAAACATGTATATAATTACACAACTGATTTCATCATAATTGTGCTAAAAGAACAATGTTGCTGTCGAGTTGATTCCAACTCATAACAACCCTATAGATCAGAGAAGAACTGCCCCATAGGGTTTCCAAGGAGTCGCTGGTGGATTCAAACTGCCAACCTTTTGGTTAGCAGCCGTTCTTTTAACCACTGTGCCACCAGGGCTCCATAATTGTACTAAGTACTGTAAAAGAGGTACCAGATTCTGTAAGAGTTTATAATACAGAGAATAAAATTCATACCTTGGGACCAGAGAAGACTTCTGAAGGAAACAACGTAAAAAGCAGAGACTCAAAGGGTAAGGCAGAGACGGCAGGGGAAAATGATGGTAGGGTCCCACATCAATAGAAAAGTGGGCAGAAGAAATGAACAGGCAGCTCACAGAGGAAAAACCTGAATGGCCAACAAGCATAGGAAAAGATGCTCACCCTAATGTGTAATCAGGGAATAGCAAATTAAAGTAACAAAACACCATTTCACACCCATCGGGTTGGTAATAATAATAATCTGGCATCAGAAACGGAAACTTTTATATACTACTAGTGAGGGTGGCACAGTGGTTAAGAGCTCGGCTGCTAACCAAAAGGTTGGCAGTTCGAAACCACCAGCTGCTCCTTGGAAACCCTATGGGGCAGTTCTACTCTGTCCTATAGGGTTGCTGTGAGTCGGAATTAACTCGACGGCAATGAGTTTTTTTTTTTTTTTTTAGTAAGGGTGTTAATTGGTACAGACACTCTGAATTTGGCCCCAACTAGAAAGCCTTTTCTTTTTTTTTTTTTTTTAGAAAGCCTGGAAATGTGTACACTCTATGAACCAATGAGTCCATGTTTAGATGCATATCCTGGAGAAAATTTTAAGCTAAAAGGGGTGTACAAGGATTCCCTCTGTAACATGATAATGTTGTTGTTGTTGGGTGACTTCAAGTCAATTCTGACTCACAGTGACCCCATGTGACAGAGTAGAACCGTCCTAATAGGGTTTTCTAGGCTGTGATCTTTACAGAAGCAGATCACCAGGTCTTTCTCCCTGGGAGCCACTGGGTGAGTTCAAACTGCCAACTTTTTGGTTAGCAACTAAGCACTCAACCATTGCGCCATCAGGGTAATACATACTGGAAACAACTGTATGTCCATCAGTAGTGGACTGGGTAAACCAAAGGTGGTAAATACATACAATGGAATACTACATCTGTTCAAATGAGTATTCTAGAGGTGCAGTGTCCAGCATGGTAGCCACTTGCCACATGTGGCTAGTTAAATTTAAATGAACTAAAATTTAATAAAATTAAAAAATAAGTTTCTCAGTCACACTCATCACATTTTAAGCGCTCCACAGCTGCCTGTGGCTTCCTAGTGGCTGCTGCTTTGGACAGCACAGGTTAAGAACATTTCTATCATCCTAGAGAATTCTATTTGGAAACCTGGTGGGCGTAGTGGGCGAAAGCTGGACAATGAATAAGGAAGACGGAAGAAGAATTGACACCTTTGAATTGTGGTGTTGGCAAAGAATATTGAATATACCATGGACTGCCAAAAGAACGAACAAATCTGTCTTAGAAGAAGTACAACCAGAACGTACCTTAGAAGCAAGGATAGAAAGACTAGTCTCACATACTTTGGACATGTTATCAGGAGGGACCAGTCCCTGGAGAAGGACATCATGCTTGGTAAAGTGCAGGGTCAACGAAAAACAGGAAGACCCTCAATGAGATGGATTGATACAGTGGCTGCAACAATGGGCTCAAGCATTGCAACAACTGTGAGGATGGCGCAGGACCGGGCAGGGTTTCATTCTGTTGTGCAGAGGGTCGCTATGAATTGGAACTGACTCAAGGGCACCTAACAACAACAGAGAATTCTATTGGATGGCGCTGCTCTAGACCTATCTGAATCAACACGTATAAATATCAAAAGCATAATGTTGTGTGAAAAAAAAGTATTTAGGTTACAGAATAGAACGTAAATACGATGCCATTTATACAAAAATTTTAAGACATACAAAACGATTCCCTATATTGCTCAAGGATGCATCTGAATCTAGTTAAATGAAACAAAAGGGAAGGAAGGGATGCATGAGGAAGGCACTCTTGGGATTGCCTCGGGGAGGGGAGGATTGAGCATAGAAAAGGAAGAAGAGAGAATTTCTGCTTCATTTGTAGGGGATTATTGCCTCCCTCCCCCCGCCTTTTAATATGAAAACACAAACTGTGTTTTGGAGAGGTGTCTTAGGGGCAAGGAATAGGTGTGCTGAGGGGCTGGATGGAATTGCCTTCCCCCCTTTCATGCACACACTTTAGAAAGAGTTGCTCTGTTTTATCAGTTTTATTTATTGGAGATGTGTGTATAATTCCATTAGAGTAATGAGTTCTGCTGCCAAGAGAAGGTTTACAACCAGCGGTTTGTGACATTGGCTTATGCTAACTTTGCCTCCTGATGGTTCCTCTCTGGAGTGCAATGGTTAATTAAATGGTGCAAATGGTTAACATGCTCAGCTGCTAACCAACTGAAAGGTTGGAGGCAAGTCCACTCAGAGGCACCTTGGAGGAAAGGCTTAGCAAAAAAACAGCCACTGAAAACCCTATGGAGCACAGTTCTACTCTGACACAAATGAGGTTACCCTGAGTCGGAACTGACTTGACAGCAACTGGTTAGGCCTATCTTGGTTCATGGGACTTAAATTCATCTCAGTGCCTTATGAAAATATCCAAGACCCAGAGGCTCAAACTGAAGGTGAGACATTGGTTATTTTCCCATTTGCCCAGTGTCACTGGGCTTTTGTTGGACTCAATGGCTTTGGTCCACCTGCTAAAGGGTGAGTGGTATCTTTCTTTCTCTTCTTTCCTTGCTTTCTTCTTCCTTCAGCAGGAGCACTTTGCTACAGGTAGGGAATGCAGGCATCCATAGCCATGGGGCTCTTTAGAGTAGGAGGACAATGGATTTGATCCAGAGATTTGGGGTGTGTGTGGAGGGTCACAATGGGTAGAAGAAAACAAGCCCACTGGTGAGGCATACACTTAACTTTACCCAAAGAATCTGGTCTCTGTCCTTGGTTCCTGAAAGGTAATTTCTAAACCATTGAAATGCCCCAGACCACACTTACCTAATGGGCTATGCTCATGAGGTGACTCTTGGGTGAGGGATGGCCATGCTGTAAAGACCCACCACATGATATCAGCTGAAGCTCAGAGGATAGGGCTGGAGGTTGAGTTCAACCACATGCACAATGATTCAGTCAATCAACCCTGTGTAGCAAAAGCCCAGTAAAAGCTCCAGACACTTAGTCTTCATGGGATTCCTGTTCGGTGAAAGATACCAGTGCTTTGAGGGCAATGTTTTCCTTTTTGGGACATGGAAGCTCCGCATTGAGGGCCCTCCCAGACCTTGCCCTAGGTGTTGCTTCATTTGTATCCTTCTTGCTATAATAAAACTGCAGTCCTAAGTATAGGGCTTTTCCGAGTTCTGAGAATTATTCCAGTGAATTATTGAACCCGAGGAGGTAATGGAAATCTCCAAATTTGTAACCAGCAGATCAGAAGTGAGGGTATCGTGGAGCTTCAAGCTTGTGTCTGACATCTGAAGTCTTGGGCAAACTTGGCAGTCTGGAGGACTGTGCCCATTTGATTTGTGAGGTCTGACCTGGTTCTGATGGTCAGGGTCAGAAGAAGTGCTGCGTGTGCAGTTGATTTCAGGCAGCAGAGTTAGAATTAGTTGGTGTGCGTCAGAGAAGATAGAGAGATGCCCGATACACCACTGCTGTACAAATTCATGGGCTGAGCAGCTTTTCCGTGATGCTCCTAGAGTTTAGGTCCCTGGTCCAATCCCACTGCCAGGAGCAGCTGGT
Source organism: Elephas maximus indicus (assembly GCF_024166365.1). Lineage (NCBI taxonomy): Eukaryota > Metazoa > Chordata > Mammalia > Proboscidea > Elephantidae > Elephas > Elephas maximus. The sequence continues at coordinate 83,561,475 of NC_064827.1, read as the reverse complement.
CCAGCTGACTCTCCAGCCCCGACTCATTAGTCACATGATGGTCCCACGCCTGGACATGAAGCTTCCCAGTGCCAAGTCTGTGGACCAAAAAGGCAAAAGAGAGGATTCGAGAAAAAAAAATAGCCAGATTTAAAAAAAAATCTGCCAAAGAGCTTAAAAAAAAAAAAAAAAGGCAGCCACAGAGATTTTAGTTTTGCTTTTTTTTTTTTAAGTGACAACCATTCAGGTGACTGGAAGAGAGATTTTGCTTTAAAAGATTGAGAGGCTGTCTACTTTAATGAGAGGCACTTGAAAATTATGGATCAGTCCCAGGTCAGTAATTTCTGTCAAGTTCGGGGCAGCTGGAGGTCAGAGGTCCTGGTAGGACACAAATCCATGTAAGACATCATGGGCAAACAGGCAGGACCCTAAGCTCTGATGTAGCAGGTTTGTATTTTAAGTAATTAATGAGGATAACAATCTCCCTAGAGACATCTGGTCTCCTAAATTGTTATTCTGCTACCAGCTCTAATTTCTCTGTAGTCCAAAAATAGATGGAGCAAGAACACAGGGGCATGACCCTCCCCGCTGACACACACCGCGTTTTCAAGGAACATCCAAACTCTGGCTGGGAAAACAAACTTCTTGCTTCTCCACAAGGTCTAGTATGGGTTCTAAAATGGCAACTGCAACAACCGCAGCAAACTGTGGTCAGGTGTGTGGGGCAGAGCAACAGCCTCTGGGAGGAGAGACATCATCCCCATTTGACAAGAAAGGAAACGGAAGCTCAGGATGGTTAAGACACTGGCCCAAGGTTTGCCAGCTACTGAGTGGCAAAGCCAGAACTGGAATCTGGGTCTGTGTGAAGGTGGGGTTCGGGCTGTAGGGTTCTTGAATATTTCTGAGGCTGAAGATAGTCACTCATGCCTGGAAGGGAGAATCAATTTGCTGTTTCCACAAGTCATCCAAACATCTTTAGAACATTCTCAAGGATTAGCTAAGGCTACTCGGCAGCCTTCCTTTAAGAAGAAAGGTCTGGCGATTTCCTTCCGAAAATTAGCCAATGAGAGAAAACCCTATGGATCACATTAGAATGTTGTTGGATATAGTGCTGGAAGATGAGCCCCCTGGTTGGAAGGCACTAAAAATATACGGTGGCCACAACTGTGGACTCAAGGCATACCAACAATCATGAAGATTGCACAGGACTGGGCAATGTTTTGTTCTGTTGTTACTTGGGGTTGCCGTGAGCTGGAGCCAACTTGATGGCAGCTAACAACAATCAGCAGCACCTGAAATAAAGATTGAACAATGAATCTATCTGCTAGATGCTGATATATATATCGACCATGGTAACACCAGTTCCAAGGTGGGGTGTGCTTCTGAATTTCCCACAAACTTCCAGGTCAGTGTCCATCTCTGCTTCTTCAGCTTCTAAGTTTAATAGGATTCAGGTAAATGGGAGATGTAATGGATAATCAGGAGGAATTGAGGAAACACACGACCCTCTCTCACCATCTGGGGGCCATGTTATTTTATGGAAGCCAATTATCACCCTGCTCAGACTTCAAAGACAGAATTTGGGCAATGCTCCCTCATCTGACTCAGTGAGCTATTTTTTTCAAGTGGCCTGACTTTTTTTAAAAAATAGCTTTATTTACATACCATACAATTCACCCATTTAAAGTGCACATTCAATGTTTTTCGAATAGTCACAGGGTTGTGCAACCATCAGTACAATCTAAGCTTAAACCATTTTCCTCACTCCAGAAAGAAACCCTGTACCTACTAGTACCATTAGTAGTCACTCCCCGTTTCCCTTCCAGCCTCTGGCAACTATTAACCTAGTTTCTGTTCCTACGGATTTGCCTGTTCTGGATGTTCCATGTAATTGGACTCATACAGCATATGGTCTTTTGTGTCTGGCTTGTTTAACATTTTTATAATATTAACATAGTACTTTCAAAGTTCATCCATGTTGTAGCATATTTCAGTACATCATTCCTTTTTATGGTCAAATATTCCATTTTGTTTAACTATCCATCAGTTGGATACTTGTGCTGTTTCCACTTTTGGCTGTTACGAATATTCACATACAAGCTTCTGTGTGGATGTATATTTTCATTTCTCTTAGGTATATTCTTAGGAGCACAGTTGCTGGGTCATCTACTAACTCTGTTTAACCTTTTGAGAAAGTGTCAGACTGTTTTCCAAATTGACTGCACCTCTTTAAATTTCCACCAACAATGTATGAGGGTTCCAGTTTTCCCACTTCTTCAACAACACTTGTTATTGTCTGTCTTTTCTTATTATAGCCATCCTGGTGGGTGTGAAGTAGTATCTCCCTATTGGCTACTGATGTTGAACAGCTTTTCATGTGCTCACTAGCCATTTGTATATCTTGACCATTTGTATGTATTTGGAGAAATGTCTATTTATATCCTTTGCCCATTTTTAATTGTGCTATCTTTTTATTATTGAATTTTAAGAGTTACTTACATATTATGGATACAAGTCATTTATATATGATTTGCAAATATTTTCTCCTGTTCTGTGGGTTAATTTTTCACTTTCTTATGGTGTTGTTTGCAGCATGAAAGTTTTTAATTTTGATGAAGTAAAATTTAACTATTTTTCTTCAGTGAGCTATTTTTTTTTTACTTCTTTTTATATAAATATCACCTTAATGTACCATAAAAAGACCATAATTTTTAGAATACTTAGCTATTTATTGAAATAACCCCTCAAAGGCAAGGGTGTTGTGTAGGTTTCATTTCACATAGCAGCTTTCATAGACTGATGATGGGTGATAGTAGTGTTCTGTTATAAAATATTCTCAGGCTGAATCCAGTGTGCAGTGATTGATTAGTAAGGTCTGCATGGACACGGGAGGGAGACAGTGCCATGTTTTTGCCCCAGGAGAGCAAAACAGAGTCTCCCACAGTAACAATGATGAATATAGACAATTTAACTAAAAATAACAATCATGAATATAGACAATTTAACTATTTTTAGTTAAATTGTCTATATTTAGTTAGATTATTTATTTTTAGTTAAAATCCAGGGAGGAGACATCCCCATTCATCTGCCTTTAACTCTCTCTCTTTCTCCGGTGACCTCAGGTCACCTGCATCTGGGCCGGCCAGTGAGTAGGTGCGATTGAGGGGAAGAACACCAAGATGGAAAGAGATGGGAGGGGAAGGCCCGCAGGAGGCCTGGTGAAGGAGCTGGGGCATGAAATCTCAAGAGCCTTATTATACATAGAGCAGCCCCAATCTGGCGTGGGTGCAGGAAAAAAATCAGGACTAACAAATGCTGCCATAGCCATCTCAGGGGAGAATAATGTGTGTCATTAAAAAAAAAAAAAAAAGGTTCTGCTTTTTAAAACCATTCAGTCCTTACATAGGTGCAGAGCAAAGGGAGTAAGCTTGTGGATGATGGCTTTAAACGGGGTCTGTAATAAGTTTTCCCTGGTAATAAGTTCTTTCTGATGAAATCTTGAATGTGGCTCCGAAGCTCTCCAAAGCTCCAAGTCTAGCTTGGACCATCCTTTTGCCCAGCACACCTGCCCTTAGCTCAGCTGTTGTCATACAGGCTCTGGGAGTCCAACAGCTTCAGGGTGCACTGGGTTTTCTCCTTTGCCTCCACCTCGGCTGTGTCCTGCAGGCCTGGAAGCCATCACTAACCACCCATTCATTATCTCTGGCTTTGCATCTTGGCTTCTCTTTGAAACACCTCAGCCCAAGAAGAATGTCATGCTGCAGATTCTTGTGCAGGAGCCAAATACAATGAGGGGAGAGACAGACCCCTTCCTGTTACCCCATCTCCATCCTGGAGCCCCCATCCAACACACATATACACACACCAGGATGCAAATGATAACCGCAGAGCCATCACTTGTGACGCTTGACAGAAAATAATGAGAAACACTAAATCTTTTATAAGGTCAACACTCGCCTTAGCCGAGCAGCTGTCAAACAAGAAAAGAATTTAGCGCCGGAGCCACGAAACTTCCATCGGCTCATTAAACCCAACAGGGCCCGGGCCTGGCGTGGCGGAGGAGACGCGGGGCCTTTCGTTTTGTGTCAGTAATTTGCGGCGGAGGAGGCAAGAAGAAACAGCCAGCGCCAAAGGGGCCTAGGGGATGGCTGGGGAATCGTTAGCGCGCCAGGAGCGGCCTCGGCTCCTAATTGGAAGCATTGGGCATTATCAACGGAGGATTTGCCTCAGTTCCCTGACAGCTAGTGGGCCCAAAATGATCGCCCACTTGTCAGTGTAAAAGACCATTAAAAACAAACCATTTTGATTTAATTGGAGGCGGTGCACTGTGGGGCCAGGTGAGGAAACTCGTCAACTGCAGCTCACCCAAGCTGCTGCCGCTCCCCCTCTGTATGATGGGGGTGGGGGCCGGGAGAGTGCGTGTGTTTTCCAGACTTTTTGCCTTTCAAAAACTGTCTGAGAAAGGAGTGAATGGGAGACAGAACGAGACTTCACAACTGCAGTGAGGTCTGTTTTCAATGGGGTTGTCAACAAATGCCTTGACAAGTTGAGCTGCTGGGAGGGGGAGATCCCCCTGTTCTTTTCAGAGCCCAGATGATGGGAGTCTATTTGGCTCTATTCTTCTGGGAGGTGGCAGGTGAGGGGTCTGGCTGGAGGGGCTCAGCCTGCAAGTGAGCAGCGGGGTACACCAGTGGGGTCCCCTCTCCTGCCTTAGCCTGCTGGCCCCACTTAGAAATAGCAAGGTATGAACGGTCATGGTAGATTCTGATCTTCAACCGGCAGTGGGACTTATTCTTTTCTTTTAACCTCAAGTGAGAGCTAAGAAGGTAGTGAAGGACAAGTGTTGATGGAGACCCTTCCGAGAAGTCTTTGCAAATGGAACAGTCCTTGGTGATTTGGGATGGCTTCTCTACAATGTTCCCCCAATGGCGGCCATGATGCTGGTGATGTCTGGTTGAGAATTTTACATTGTCTCTGGAAGAAGATTCCACTTGCTATAAATATTAACCTAAACTCCTGGTGGGTTCTCCCACCAGGGTGGGTGCCTCCAATCACACAAAGCATCTATTTGTAGCTTTTGAATTAGAGTGTAGATTCCCTGATGCCAGGGACTGTATGTTTTGCATGTTGATTCTCTGTATTGGGTACACCATGCATACTTGATAAATATTAATTGGCACTTGTTGGATCTCAGAGAGGTCTATATATTTGTATATTAATCTTACCCCTGTCTCAGAGCGGCGACCTCATTTGATGCTTCCTGCATCTTTGACAAGACAACACATGCAGACCCACACAGTGTGCCGGAAGGGCATCTTAGGGAGGGAGGGGGAACATACCAACAATCCCTTCATAAACCTCCACTGTTCATTTTGATGAAGGATCAGGCTGGGAGGAGACACCACATCCCTGGTGAGCATCAAATTTCAGAGCTCCAAATTTTGCTGCTGAATTTAGACAACGGGGATTCCTTAATTACTTTCTCTGGAAATTTACCTGACAGTGCTTTCTCAGGTAGTGCATGGTGGTTATCCAGGCGCACGGTGCCTCAGCTGACAGAGTCTTTGATTTTGTTCTCGGTTGCAAATTAAGTCCTTTGCTGAGCTGTCCGTACAGTGCCTGCCCGTCAGTACCTTATCGCTTATTCATATAGGCTGTTGAACAACTACTGTGTTACTTCCAGGGAAGCTGGGGACACACTCAGATGTTTGGTGTCCACAGCTCACTGGGGTGGGGTGCACTGTGGTGGGGTTTGGTGGTGTTTTTCTCCTTTTCTCTGATTGGAATAATGAACAGGAAGAATTTTTTTCTGGTATCTCATCTAAGAAGGAGAAGAACCTTTCCGTGGTTGATGAGGCCAATTCTCTCTAGTTATAAATAGGAATATTAGAGTTACATGTCCTCAGCCAGACAACAAGAATATTAGTGCTACGTTCTTGCCACTGTTCTGGGGCAATATCAGCAGACAGGAGACTTTCAAACAGCTTGGGTAACTCTACTGTTACGGGTACCAGGTAAACATCAACAAATCTCTGCTGGCTGGCTGACTGGCTGGCTTGACAGACGGATGGATGGATGAATGGATAGACAAATGGACAGACAAATGGCTGGCTTGCTGGCTGACTGGCTGGATGTATGCATGGATGGATAGATGGATGGTTAACTGGATGAACTGATAGATAGACGGATGGATGGATGGATAGATGAAGAACTTGGGACAAGACAACAGAGCCCTTAGAAATGAATCTAAGATTCAAGCATCCTGAAGATCCTTTCCATCTGCTTTGTTTAGCTTAACCTCTAAGTGGAAGAGGTGTTGTGTTTTATTTTCTTCAATGTTTATACTGCTTCTCTTTCCAAGTGACTTGAAGGGGCCTAACTGATTACACATGTCTCTAAATAAGAGATTCAAGGGTTATATAAAACAGACTATATGAAGAAAGTACAGAACCTTCAGGTCCCTGAGTTGAACAGGCTCTGATTGTTGGTCAATTTCTGCGACGTGAGGCAAAAAAGAAGCATATTCCATCCAGTGAACTAAGGTTTTTCAACAAAAGAAGGGACAGCAGCGGAGCTCGGTGGTGAGGAATGCAGGTTTTGAGTCAGAAAGATCTGAGCTCCTATTACTTTCCAGCCATGTGATCAGGGCCCTCAGTTTCTCAACTGCAAAGTGAGGGTAATACTACCCATCCCATGAGGTCATTGTGTGCCAAGCCCTTGGCATGATGGCTGGTACACAGGGTAAACATTTAAGACATGGCGGCTGCCACTATTATTACAATTATTAGCATACAAACCTGACTGCAATTTTTTCCTGAATTTGCCCTCAAGTAGGAAATTTTCACATAGATTCTTGCATTAAATGATTCAAGCGGCACTGATGGACATCTTCAACCACCATTTCTTTGAAAAGCATGTAGAAATGCAGTTCAAATTGACAGATGGTCTATGGCGGTGGATCAGGATGAAGGTGGAGAATGTAACAGCTGAGTGACAGAGACCACGTGGTCTGAGCTGCCTACCGTCATTGTCACACAGGGTTCAACCTGCCCACATTCAGAGCTCTGTGCCACAAGGAGCATAGAAACCTAGGGACTTATGAAGAAGTGGTGTCTGACTTCACGTATTCAAAGGGCTGTTACAGGGAAGGGGGAGCAGATGATTCTGTGGGGTTCCAGAAGCAAGAAACACACCAGGAGGTGGAAGGTGGAAGGAGGCATATTTGAACTGAACTTAAGAAAGAAGTTTATTACCCTTAGAGCTGTTTAACAGATGACAGCCTGTCTCCAAGAGACATCTTTCCTTTGAAGCCCCCAACATATGTCACATCAAACATATGAAAGTAAATATAGTAAATACATATTTTAAACATAATTGTATAAGCAAATATTATCTATGTTTTTACAACAACAAAGAAAAGAATTAACAAAAGATTAAACAAAGAAAACATAGCTGCATATGGGCAAAGTTGATGTTGGCCCATACAGCTGGGGCAGGTGCTTGCTGAAAATGCAGATTTGGCGGCTACCCCAAACCCACTGAGCCAGACTCCTGGGTGGAACCCAGAAATCTACATTTTAACCTCTTCTCAGACATCCTAGGCACACCCAAGTTTAAGAACTACTGGTCTACCATAACCGACTCTAAGACCCTGCCCAACCAGAGACTCAATTGCTCCTTGACCTTCCCTGGGCCAGGTCTGTGCCAAGGGCTTTGCATACACAATTGTACTTGATCCTGTTATTATCCCCACTTTACAGATGCAGAAACAGAGGCAGGTGCATGGTAGGCTGACACCTGAAGCTGGTCTGTGTGGCTTCCGAGCCTACCAGCTCAGCCCTCTCACTTTGCTCAGTCTCTGCCTTGTCCCTTTTGATAAAGCAAGGCTGAATCCCAGATCAACGGCTGCCTTCCTCTTTAGCCTTGGGGCCAAACTGCAATTTAAAAGATGCTTTTTTTTTTTTTTTAATCTTATCAAGGTCTAAAGGCCTCGTGGCAGTGGGAAATCTGGTTTATTGCAAGGGATTAAATCAGCCAGAGCAGGGCTGGCCACGACCCTCTGGACAACTATAAAAACACTTATTCCTGACTGCCCTTCACGTCCCCTCATAGATCCTGCATTTAGCTTCTCTCTGACTCCCGAGCTTGGTATTTATTGGCTCTTCCAGGGCCTGAGGCCTGGAGGCAGCCAGCCAGAGGGTGAAGTCCCCACTCTACCACTTGCTAGTTATTAACCTTGGGCAAGTGATGTTAAGCCTCTGAGCCTTGGTTTCCTCATCTCTGAGTCGGGGTGACATACCTCTATGACATGGGGTCATTATGAGTGTTGACATGAAATGAGATAATCCACACAAGTATCCAGCCTGACATGGAAGAAGTGCCCAGGATGTGGGAGCTGTTGATGTTGTTATTATTACTGCCATATAGGAACTCCGTCTTTAGAATGGCTTCCTTGATACCCTTCCCTGTACACTTCCAGCCATTCAACTGTGACTTTGGTCAAACTACCCACATTTTTTGCACAGGACTAAGGCACCATTTCCCAGGATCTCTTTAAGGAGAGGAAGGGAAGAAGCCAGAAGAACATCCCTATGGTCTTACTTTCTTGCCACGTATATCTCTGAAGGCAATGGACTTCGCATCTCCAAGGGAAATCAGTGAGATCGTGTTTGTTGCCTGTGGTCTTTAGATATAAAGATATGCCAGCATGTTAATCATGTCACTTGCCCTTTTGATAAAGCTCATTTTGAATGAACCTTGAGTTCTTCTGATGTTGTTTATCAGTTAGAACCTGTTGCTGGCCATGTGTTACAACTTTGGATTCCCATCACAACAAACCATGTTAGTGCCCGCGACTGAGGCTGACAAGTGGGAACATTGAGGAAGTCGTTGCAGAGGTGGCATAGGTTAGCCCAAACTCCTCCTCAAGCCAGTGGGATCCCCTTTAGGTCCTCAAGGATTTAATCTCTTGGGGGATGAGCTGGAAGCTAGATGAAGAAATTGAAAACTCCCCAAATTCCATCAACTTCCCAGATTCAACATGAGATTCAAGTTATCTCTAGAGATTAGAAATATATTCCTGACTGCCAGAACAAGCTGCCTATTTTCTGGTTGACTTTCAAAATTAAATCTGAAGTACTTTCACACCCAATAGGGAGAAGGACCTTCTGGATTCAACTGGAAATTCCTCAGGAGCTGGGAAGATTAAATATGCAGCCAGGCTGGGGCCCCTGGGTTACAGGACTAGTCCTGCTAGAAGTACCAGCTTCAGGGCCTCTCACTCTTGGCCTCCCTGGACCCCACCATAGACATCTGACATCTTCCTCCAGGACCTGGGTTTCTGCTGCTCTCGGAACTTTGCTTCTCTCCTGCCTTTCCTCTCATCCCAGTACCCAGATCTCCAGCTCTGCCTATTTGTGACTTGCCAGTATTTGAGCAACAATGTCACCTCCTGAGCAGGTGCCTAAAAAGGCTGTACCTTTGCGACGAGGGATTATGTAAAACCAATTAAGCCCTTGCTTTTATCCCTTCAGCGAGCCTTCTTTTCTGCATACTGATCCGATTTATAATGAGGGGGTATCTGTATTTAGGGGAGAGATGTCAACTGCATCAGGGCCTCTGAGTCTTTCTTTCCAGTGCCCTGTTTCCGCGTGTGACACATTCCATTGCTGCGCTCAGTGCCCTGCATGGAAACACAGGGTAATTCCTATTCCAGTGCAGGAAAGCGACAGGATTCTTAAAATACATCGCTGGTGCCAAGGTCTCTGGGAGGCGCAGGCGATCTGGGGGTTCTGTCTTTCCTGGGCCTTGAAAGCATGACTTTGGGGTTGAAGACATCTTTGTGGAGAGTGGCCCTCTCTTTATTTTCACTGTGCAAGCCCTTTGGCAAGGTGGAGGTAGCGACATGGACAGGGTAAGAGCCTGCTCTGGGGGTTTAACAGAGAGTTAACTTCCCAGCCAGTTATGATTTGTAGGAGAGCTTAAAGGTGGAAAAGAAAATCCTTTTCTTAGATTCAGCAGCTTTCACTAATCAACCGCGTCTGGGTGTCACTGCTTGGCTGATTGTGCTGATAGTCCAGGTCTGTGAAGGAGCCTGGGGCCCAGGAGACCTGAGGCAGGGTTAGTCTTCCACAAAAAAAGAGGTCTGATCCCAGCATTCAGACCACAAGAGCTTGTAAATCAAACTGTTAGCTTAATAGCTTGGGCCATTATTCTAAAGCAGTGGGGCTGAAACCAAAAGCCAAATGAAAATATAGTCAATTTGTTCGTACTTTAGTGACTGAATGACTATGTAATGTCAGTGGATATCGGGCTGTAGAGGAGAGACAAGGGCTGTGGGGGCGGGGGGGGTAGAAAGATGGCATGTGCAGGAAACTGCGAGATACTTGGGCAAACATACCTTGTAAAATGGATTTTGGGTCCCCAATAACAACACGGATGTGTCCATAAAGATCCAAACTTGGGAAGTCAGCAGGCTTCACTGCTGGGGTACAGCGTTTGCCTCAGAATTTTATGCCTGATGGAAACTGAATATGAAAAACTGGGTTTGGCCAGCAGCACGTGAATGTTCAGTGAGACAATGGGAAGAACTGGGTGAAAGGGGGCTTGAACATTGGAAAGGGCACCCAGGAAAGGCTATGGAATCCCCATCCCCAAAGGAAATTTTAGTTTTTTTTTTTAATAGTCTTATTGGTTTTGTAAAAGTTATATGGACTCATAGTAAAAATTCATACAATTCAGAAAAGAGCATCAGAGAAAGTAAAAATCAGCCTACCTCTCACCCCCAGAGATCACCGCTGTTACCATGTGGAAGACCCTCCCTCCAGACGTCTGTCCACATGCACGGATATGTACAGAGATATACACGTGGGCTCTTATCCAAGAGGGGGCCACACGACACAGGCTATTAAGTAAACAGTTTTTTCCACCCAACAACATGTAATTAAAGTATCAATAAGCACAGGTCAAAATCATTATTTTTAATGGCTGCATGAATCTACCAACGTGTACTTAAGCCATTCCTTCACTGGTTGCAGCCAGTCTTTCACCATGTTATCAGCAATGCCGTAAGCTTTCAGGAGCACTTGTCCCAAGTCACTGGCAGTCCTTTTTAAAAGAAAGAGAAACTATCGGCTTTTCATGGCTTAATATTAGTTGACCATAGAATGTGTGGTTCAGACTAGGTCCTTTTACAAGCAAAAGGGGGTGCTATTAATAATCACACCTGGACAACAGGCCCAAACTAGGACTGTCCTGGGCAAGCTGGGGTATCTGCTAGGAAGAGCCCTGAGGAGGATTCTGCAAAAGGCATGTGAAGAGGGTGGGTGTTATGGTTTGAATTGTGTCCCCCAGAAAGATATCTTGAAGTCCTAACCCCTGGTACCTGTGAATATGACCTTGCTTGGAAACAGGGTCTTTGAAGATGCTATCAGTTAAGTGGAAACCCTGGTGCTGTAGTGGTTAAGTGCTATGACTGCTAACCAAGAGGTCGGCAGTTCAAATCTGCCAGGCACTCCTTGGAAACTCTGTGGGGCAGTTCTACTCCGTTCTACAGGGTCGCTATGAGTCGGAATCGACTCGATGGCGGTGGGTTTGGTATCAGTTAAGTTAATGTGAGGTCAAACAGGAGTAGGGTGGGTGGGTCCTAATCCAATCTGAGTGGTATCCTTATAAAAGAGGAGGAGGCGGACCTACAGACAGAGGAAGGATGGCTATGTGAAGCACACCTACAAACTAAAGAACGCCTGGGGCTACCAGAAGCTGGGAGGGACAAGAAAGGAACCTCTCCTAGAGCCTTTGGAGAGAGGTTGGCCTCACCAACACCCTGAATTCAGACTCCTACCATACAATGGGCTCAAACATAGCCAGGATTGTGAGGATGGCACAGAACCAGAGAGTTTTGTTCTGTTGTACATAGGGTCACCATGAGTCGGAACTGACTCGACAGCACCTAATAACGCTACCGCCCTCCAGAACCATAAGACAATAAATTTCTCTTCTTATAAGCTGTCTACTGTGTGTTCCTTTATTACAGCAGCCCTAGGAAGCCAATACAGGGAGCCAGCCCATGCTGTGGTCATGGTTGATGTGGCCGAATCATCTCCACACCCCAGACCTGGGCTGCCAGCTGAGGTTGGTGTCTTCAAACCTGCGACGACTGGATACCTGGGAATGTAGCTTCACCAAATGTCCCCTGTCTAGCTATCCACCTGTGCAGCCACCTGTCCCTCCATCCACCCCATCCACACCAGTCACCAGCAACACAGCAGCAGCAGTACTAAACTTAAGGTGGCTTGTTCACCACCGTATCACCAGTGCCGAGAACAGAGCCGGGCACAAAGGTGCTCAATGAAAAACTATGACCACTGTCATGGCAGTGTCATAACATGGGCCAGACACTGTACTAAACCCGGTACATACATCTGCTCACCAAATCCTCCTAGTAACCCTGCCAGAGAATCAGCACTGGCCCATTTTACAGAAAACTGGGTCTCAGATAAAGCCACTGGGTTCAAGGACAGTCACCTGACAGGTAAGGAGTGGCAGGGTCCTGATCTGATCCAGGTCTGGCCGACCCTGGAATCACACTCAGGGTGCCTCAACACCACCCTACTTCTCCTCTTCCTCCCCACGGACACCCCCCTTTTCCTTTAGCTCCATCACGCACTGGTGAAGGCATTAGACAGCCCCCATGCCCTGTGCACAGAGGATGTCAGCCCAAAGGCCAGCACCTCCTCCACTCAGTGGCTGGTTCACATCTAGTCCCCAGATGAGACTCTGAGGGAGGGCTCGAGCTGTTCCCCCACAACATTTCACTCTGGGTTTGGGGTGTGTCCCCTCCAAGAGTCCCCGGCTCCCACCTACATGGTTCCATGACTAGTGGACCTAGAATCACAGAATTTCCTGCAGGAGGAGGCAGTCAAGAAACTAGTCCCACCCCTCTTTTTCAGATAAAGAAACTGAGGCCCACAGAGCTTCAGGGCCCCTTCCGCTCCCTCAGCAGGCCAGGGGCACAGTGTTAACATCCCCACATGAAGGCCACTTGCCAGCAGTCAGCTGACCCATCCTCACTCTGTCCGGGCACTGGCCATTCTGCAGCAGGTGCCAGTCGCAGACCAGAAAAGGAAGATGCTTTCCAAGCCATCTGCCTGGGAGGATGCTGCGAGGAGGCAAGATAGAAGGAACTGTGCTGAGGGGTGTTTTCTTCACCTTTTCTCCGTCCCTCTGTGTCTCAGGACCCAAGTATGTGCCACAGAGTGTCGGAGGCGAGCGGGGCTCTCAGCAGCCCCTGGGAGCACCCCCCTAGTGGCTGGCAGAGTTGGTGCAGAAAGCCAGCTTGCTCGGGCGTAGATGCAGCCCAGCCCGAGAAGCGGCCTCCACCCAGGCCTGCTGCTTTTCCATGTGAAAGGTGTTTAATTATTTCTGACGGAGTTCAGCATCGACATCTGTTCGTGAGCGGGAGAGTCCATTTAGGCTATCCATCACTGTGACAGGTTCAACTTTTTTGGAAGCACTTTTTCCCTTCACAATGGGGTCTGGGTGGGGGCAGGACTGGGAGGCGGAGCAGTAAGGACGCAAGGCACAAAGACCCTCCTGGGGCTTTGCTCAGGATGCCAGCAGCAGACCCATCGGGGGAGGAATGACCCTGGCTGCACGAGGCTTTCTGAGTCACCCCAGGCCCAATCTGTGGCTAGGAGAGATGCTGGGTGCTGGAGCCTTTGGGTTGGGAAGGAGGCTTTCAGCAGGTCTGTGAATGACTTTTAAATTCTTCCTCCATTCTGGGCTGTCCTGGTCATTCATTCATTCATCTCACGGACATTTGCTGACCACCTACTATGTGCTATGCACCGTGCTAGGCTCCAGGAAACACCACAGGCATGATTCTTGTGGGGCTCACATTCTACAGGGAAGGTGGAAGTTGAACAACTAATTCCACACCAAATTAATTAATTGCAGTGTTGAAAAGTGCCGTGAAGGGGAAGATGGCCCTTCAATGGAGAAGGGGGGGGGCCCGTTGTGGGGGGCTGAGAGGTCAGAGAAAGAGTCCTTGCAAGGCATCATAGCCTAACCTTGGGGTTAGCCAGCCCAGATTCTATCTGGGATCCCCTTCTTACTGGGCAAATTCCTTCACCTCTCTGGGCCTCAGTTGCCACATAAGCAAATGGGTACATCATACCTATGAGATAACGCATGTCCAGCACTTGACACATAGTAAGGGCTCCATAAATCCATTGGTGTTGTTTCCTGACACTGAGGGGACTAAGTGTTGTGCCTGTAATGGCAGCACTGCTGGGCTGTACAGGATAGGGCTGGGGGGTGAGTCCTGCTCTAGGAGTCTCACGCAAGTCCCTGTTTCCCTCGGTCAGTAGGACAGGGGTGATGGCGGCACCTCTACCTCACAGAATCCCAAGAAGTAGTTGTGAATGTCCTCAGAAAAGATGAAAAACACCCTATACATACTGGGACTTGCATTTTTACCCTCTTTCTCAATATTCTGTGATACACAGTGAGTACTGCCTACAAGCTTGGGCCCTGCAGTTGCACAGAGCTGGGTTCCAGGCCCAGCCATGTCCTGGGCGAGGCAGACACATGCCGTTCTGACTCTCATCTGCCCAGTGGGAATGATGATGTTTGTTCTGCCTGGCGCTGAATAACAGGTTATCCTTACTGTTTCATTATTGTTGTTTATAACAACAATCTAAGGACTGGGAGAGACCCGTGGGCAGCTAGTCAAACCCTCTCTTTTGAAGGCAGAAGTTCATTCATTTATTTATGCATTTAAGCTCATACTATGGGCCAGGCACTGGGAGGCTACAAAGGCGTGTGAGACCCGGAGCTCCCAACACAGCAGTATAAGTGTCTTCTGGGGGTGGAGGGGCTGGGGCGGGAGAGAAGCCCCTGTCCTTGCTTTGTTGGGGGAAGTAGCACCTGCATCCTTCTCTGACCATTACTTTGATAGCTATGGGTAGGTTCTAAATGGGAGATGAAGGGGTTGCATGGGGCCAGGAGTTGATGCCGCAGAGCAGAGCACTAGGAGGGCATAACAGCCGTGGGTCCTGGTCCCTCCCCGGGCTGCATCCTGGATGCCTGTGTCACATGAACATCGGAGAAAACAAGAGAGAAAGGAGGAAAGGCAACAGAACGAGGGGCCAGGAAGGAGGCGGTGGAAGGAAACTGGTGAGAGTGAGAAGGAAGAGAGGAGGGAGGTTGTTGAGAAATGGTGGGAAATCGAGAGAGAAATAGAGAAACTGGAGATGAGTGACGACTTAGAGGGCCAGGGTGCACGGGGCTCTGGTGCTCCGTGGCTCCCTCCACCTCCTGAACAACACTCAGTCATGTTCTTCCCTTGATGCACGCTGCGTGCTTGGAGGTGGCGGCCATGCAGGCTGACAGGCGGCGAGGCGAATGGTCACTGACATATGCTGATGGAGGCCAATTTGGGCAGGACATGAGAGGCCACATCAAGGGGGGTGAAGCAGGTTTCTCCCGTGAAGCTCCGCAGCTTGTTCAAGTGCATTAGCCTCAGGAAGGCACCAGCCCCTCCATTGTCTAAATTGCAGTTTAATGCAACACAGTGCTAGGCCTGGGCCTGGGCTGGCCAGGAATGCTGTTTGCGCAGCTGTCTCTCTGGGGGCCCGGCATGCCCCTCTGTGGCTAGACAGAAAGGGGCACACGCAGCCCCCTCCCATCCTGAAGCCACTGTCCCCAAACCTCCCACTTCCCTTCCTCTGCACAGTACCCCCCAACCCTTTGCCACCTCCCTCCCCCCTCCACCCCCGGCTCTTACACTGTTCTTTCCTGCTAAAAGCTGCTGAAGATAAACCCCTACATGGCTGTGTGAACGTGGGCTCAGTTCCAGGGCCGGAGCATGGTGGGTTCCCTGGGTCCTTGTCTGGACCAATCTGGGTGCCTGTCACATACCTGTGTCAGTAACCAGTAGATTATGCTCCTGCTCCCATGGGGACACCGCCCTGTGGAAGATTTGGTTTTGGCGCAGCCTCAAGTCCCCAGCCCCAGACAACTCCACCACCATAGGGAGGCTTGGCCCAGATACTGTCCCCTCGGGGTGGACGTACACACCAGCTCTGCAGCTGGCCAGAGATCTGTCATCTTAAAGGCCAGTTTCCCATCTGTATGTGGGGACGGTAACAGCAGCTCCTCCTCAGGGAGTGAAGATTCCGTGAGATAATGTAAGTGGAGCACCTAGCTCAATGCACTTAGGAAATACTCAAAAAATGTGAATTGTTACTATTGCTATGATTATAGTTGTTGTTATGCCAATGGATGGTTAACAAAAACAAACCACTTGCTGTCGTGTTGATTCCGAGTCCCTGAAAGATGCAAATGGTTAAGTGCTCAACTAACTACTAACCAAAATGTTGGAGGTTTGAACGCACCCAGAGGTACCTTGGAAGAAAGGCCTGGCGAACTGCTTCCTAAAGGTCACAGCCTTGAAAACACTACAGAGGACACTTCTACTCTGACACACATGGGGTCACCATGAATGAATAGTTGGAAGCTCACAAAACTCCACAGAGACTCAGGAATAGACCAGGCAAGGCACCAACTTTCTGCCCTGGGCGCAGGAAGGGGCGAATGGAGGTAGGTTCTGACCTTCTGGAAGTGAGGCATATGCCAGAGCGCATCCAGCTTCACTGGCGGCTTGTACTTTCTCAGCTGACAGCTCCTGGTCTCGTACAGTTTCCCGAGGATCACCTGCAGGCCAGAGAAAAGCAAAAGTAAAGAGGATTACCTGGTTACCTGGGGAGGCCCATGCTAGGAGGGAGGCATGCAGGGCAGAGAGTTGGAATTTTGGATGTGGCAGACCCGTGGGTCACTCTGCCTCATTCCCTGGCCTCAAGCTTTGCTCTGGTTTCTGGTTTTACCCCAGAACACATGGAGTTGTGGATTATAGCCGTCTTGAAGGCAGGGATGATATCCCAGTCATCCTTGTAATTTCCCCTACAGATAGCACATTGCCTGGTGGGTCACAGGGACTCCACAGCGTTCAGATGATGAAATGCATTATTTGGTGGATTGTCATGATCTCTCAGGAGCAGGAGGACTTCTTTTTGGGGAGGACTTTAGGGGCCCAGTTCAGCGTCTACGACAGGGTCCCTGCAGGATGGGATTTCAGAGGCATGGAGGACATCCTGCCCCTTCTTCTTAACTGCTTGTCCTGTGCCCCTAACAAATGCCGGCAGGTCTGTGATTAGAGTCATGTAGTCCACGTGGTCCAAGGCCTCCAATCTCAGAATCAGCTGGGGCTGGGATTTCCAGGCACAGAGAAGCTCCCTTAGGCCATGGCTTTGATCCTTAGGGAAATTCAAGAACCCCTAGGGGACTTAGCAAGTAAGCTGTTCACTCTTGTGTATACCTAGAGCCTTGGTGTGAAGCGTTGGAGCCCCACACCTGCTACTGAAGAGGTGGGCAAAGTGGGAGAGGGCACTGGGACCCAAGTGACACAGACAGGATGTACCACTGTGGAAGGAGGCACAGAAAGGGACCCAGGACAGGGAGCAAAGGACCATCTTTGTAGATTTCTTCATCCTGCAGGGGTGGCTGGCCGCTGCAATAATAACACCGCACAACAGCTAATAGTTCCTAAGTTTATGCCCTCAGGCTCTGGGCCGGGTATCTTACTTGCATTCATTAATTCATTCATACACTCAACACATATTTATTGAGCATTCATCCCATGCCAGGCACTGTTATAGGAGCTAGGAATACGTCACTGAGTAAAACAAAGTCCCTGCCCTTATGGAGCTCATATTCTAGTGGGAAAGACGATAAACAAACAAAACAATTAGTTTTAAAATGTCAGGTAGTGATAAGTACTTAAAACAAACAACTAAAGCCAGGTAAGAGGCCACAGGGTGAGGGGGTGGAGATGATATTTCAGGGGGATCAGGGGAAGCCTCCTGGATAGCAGGTGACATTTGAGGGAAGACATAAGGTGGTAGAGGAGGAAGCCATCGAGATTTCCTAGAAAGAGCAACAGCAAGTTCAAAGGCCCTGGGGTAGCAGCTATCTGGGTATATGTTTAAGAAACAGGGAGGCCTGGGTGGCTTGTGTAGAAGAGGGGATCAGAGAGACTGAGGGGGCTAGATCATGTACAGCCTTACAGAGCACTGTAAGGACTGTGCTGGATCAACTCTGGATTAATCTGGAAGCCTTTGGAAGGCAGTGTAAGGACATGATCTGAGAGGCTGACACAGCTGTTGGTGGAGGGTGCAAGGGTGGACCAGGGCAAGCAGGCAGGAGGCTATTGCAATGAGGGAGGCTTAGATTAGAGCAAAGACATGGACTCAGTGAGAAGGAGTCAGACACTGGATTTGCTGAGGCATTGGAAATGGGGCACAAGAAAAAGAGAGGTGCTGAGTTTGTCTCTGAGGTTTTTGGCCCAAGCAACTGGAAAAAAGGAAGTTGCTGTTTACTGAGCTGGGAAAGATGGGGTGGCTAGGTTTAAGGGTAGGAATTGGGTGTTGGGCTTTGGATGTGTTACCATTTGAGATGCTCCTTAGATATCAGCTGGAGAAGGCGTGCAGGGAGCTAGGGGAAGGCTGGAAATACTAACCTGGGAGGAGCCCCCAGCATTCAGGCTCCCAGGGCCACAGGCCTCTGTCTCAGGGCAGAGCAGCGGGAACGAGTGTGGGGAGAAAAGAAGGCTCCTAGGACTCTTTCAGGCTGCCGGGGCATCCACATGGTTAATCTCAGTTGGGTCCCACCACATGAGGTACCAAAAAACCAAACCCATTGCCATTGAGTCGATTCCAACTCATAGCGACCCTATAGGACAGAGTAGAACTGCCCCATAGGGTTTCCAAGGAGCTCCTGGTGGATTCAAACTGCCAATCTTTTGGTTAGCAGCTGAACTCTTAAGCACTATGCCACCAGGGTTTCCATAGCCCATGAGGGAGGTTATTATTATTCCCTGAGACTCAAGGAACTGAGAAACTCACCTAAGATCACAGAGAGAGCTGGAAGTGGCAGAGATGGGATATGAACCCTGGCAGTCCACATTTTGCAGCCTCTTTTATGGTCCCCTAGCTCCTGTGGGTCTCATAGGCAGAGTCAGGGTGCAGGAGCAGCCATGGCAGCGCCAGGAACCCCAGTGAGAAGTCTATTGTCCTGGGGACTTACCCTAATAGTAGTAGCTAACATTTACCGAGCTCTTATGCTGTACCAGTCACTGGATATATGCTCCATAATGTACCAGTTGTCAACAAGTCAGTTCCGACTCATGGGGACCTCACGTGTGTCAAAGTAGACCTGCGCTTCATAGGATTTCCAATGGCTGATTTTTAAGTAGGTCGCCAAGCCTTTCTTCCGAGGAGCCTCTGAGTGGATTTGAACCTTCAACCTTTCGGTTAGTAGTCAAATGCTTAACTGTTTGCCCCACCCAGGGACTCTATAATGTACTCCTTACATACTATCCCCATTCTAAAAATGAAAAAAACAAGGCTCAGTGGGATTAGGTCACTTTCCCAAGGTCCCACAGCTTTAAGCAGTAGGATGAGGGTTGGACCCAGGCCCTCTGACGCCCCTACACATGCCCCTGTCTGCACGATGAACCTACCCTCTCCTCACCTGCCCCATCGCTGTCTCTCATAGACTGTTGTCGCTGCGCCTTGGGTACAGGGGCTGCGAGTTGAGTTGAGCCTTTGCAGGCTGGAGCCAAGCTTGATAAGCACTTGCAACAAACATGCTGTGCTACTTGCTGCTTGTTTTGTGTATAGGTGGATTTTCCGAGAAGCTGATGTTACTTGAGCTTTGGGGCTCCTTACTCACACAGATCCCTCCTAAGGCCCTGGAGGGCCCTGGTCATGTGCTCACATGGCTTCATGTTTTTGTAAAAATCGTAACAGTAATATGCTTTTGTTTACTTTTTCTTACATCGGGTCCCCAGACTGTATACGTTTCAGGGCCCACAGAACCTGGATCTGCCCCAGGTTTCACCTGAGTTACCTTTGGTGTTTCCTTCAAGGCAGTTTTTCTCTGAGGATCAGGTCCCAGCCAGATAGGCTTCCAGTGCCCCCCACAATAAAATACCTCCTGTAGAACCAGGCATGCAGAAGGTGAAGGCAACAAATAAGAGCTGAACCCCCTTTACTGATTAATGTTATTAATCAATTATATTAATTTTATTGAATGTGTCTGTGGACAACTTATGAGCCCTTCGGATCAGTCTAACCTCTCTGCTTTCTAGAACAGAATTTTGAAACTTTAACTTTGAACGAGTAGATGGTAAATTTTTTTTTTTTTTTTTAAAGCAGAGAAGCTGTCTAGTGAGGGGTTAAAAAGCACAGTTCTACTCTGACACACATGGGATCGCCATGAGTTGGAATAGATTCGACGGCAACCGGTATGTTGTATAGAATGTATAAATGGGCTTCGGAATTGAACAGATGTGGACAAGTCACATACCCTTTTTTTAAATTATGCTTTAAGTGAAAGTTTACAGCTCAAGTTAGTTTCTCACACAAAAATTTATACACACATTGTTATATGACCCTAGCTGCTCTCCCCGTAACGTGGCAGCACACTCCTCCTTTGTACCCCGGATTTCCCATGTCCATTCAACCAGCTCCTGTCCCCCTCTGCCTTCTCATCTTCCTTCTGGACAGGAGCTGCCCATTTAGTTTCATGTATCTTCTTGAGCTAAGATGCACACTCTTCATGAGTACCATTTTATCACATACCCTTTCTAAGTTTCAGTTCCCTCCTCTGGACAGTGGGGAACTGATGCCTAACATACGGGGTTGTTGTAGGAGTCACTGAGTTAAGCTTTGAGCAGAGTGTCTGGTGCAAGACAATTGCTCACTAAATGTTAGTGTTGGGGTAGAATTGCATTTGGGACATCACCGTCCAAAATCCAGGGCATCCCAAAGAAGAGGCAGGCTTCCCCTCGGTTGGTGGTAATTTGGCCTTGCAAACCAACAATCTCATCCACCCCAATAAATTGCTTATCAACCTCAGAAAACAGTCCCCCAGCAATTGGTGGATACCTAACTATTTGTAGGACAATTTAGCAGCCACAAAGAATGTAGGAACAGGAAGAGAATATTCACTTGTTTCAACAGAGTTTGCTGAGCACCTATGTGCTGGACACAAGATAGCAGGGCCCCCATTTAATCTGGGCTCTTCATTTGCCCAATGAGGAAACCGAGACCCAAACCCAGTGGTGACTCAAAGTCACACGCCTGGTGCTAGAGCCAGTTCCTCATTGGTGTTTGGGGTGGAGTCACTCACATTAGCTGCGTAAGGGATGCTTAGCTAAAAAAGAAGGGACACTGTCTACAAGATCATTTCCTAGAGTCAGAAAATTGGTCCCCGAAGGCTCAGGTTTCTGTGGCTTTGTCGACACTCTCGGTTGTCAAGAAATAGCTGGTAATTAAAAAACACAGCTGTCATATTGAGCTATAAAACAGTTTGTAATGGCAATGCTCCCTCTGAAACGGGTCATTACCATCGTTGATTCTTGCTTCAGTCATTAACGAATAAACAAGTCATGGGCTGCTTTTAAAATGTTGTTACAACGCTGTGCTCTTTAAAGAGCCAGCCCCTTGGACTCCACTGACTGCCAAGGTGGGCGTGGGCTAGGGATGCTGAGAACAGCCTGGAGAGGCCTCTGCACTAAGCCACCGGCCTGAGGAGCCCTCAGCCCCTCCCTGCCACAGCACCGTCCCTTCAGGAAGATTCTCTATAACTGAGGGGACCAGGATTCCTGGTAAGCCTCTTCTGATACCCAGTTTGGCCCTAGAACATCACAGGTGTTGTCAAACCCTGGATTTGCTGAGGCTTCCCACAATCAGTGGGACGTAGGAGCTGGCCTTCAAAACAGCCTGGGCTCTGGGATTGGACACGCCTTTGGCAAGTCACTTAGTCTCTCTGAGTCTCAGTTTCCCCAAATGAAGATGAAACAAATTGAGATGGTGTCACTGACCTCGTGGAGTTTTTGGAAGGACTACATGCAGGAACACAGAGGGTGTGCTCAGCCAGGTACTTGACACAGAGTGTGGCTTGGGGGCGGTGGTGGTTGTAGTTGTTGTAACAACCAGTGACACTAAAGCCATGCCCTTAGTGAAATCTATAAAGCGCTTTGTGAACACAAAGCAATTCTTATTTTTATGGTGATCAGTTTGGAGCTACTGGAAAGGAGGCCAATCTGAGCTCTCAGAAAGTCTGAATTTTGGAATATTTTAAAGGAAGTACTGTTTTGGTATTTTCAAATGTGCACGGCAATGCAAAATTAGCAGCTAACAATGTTTTTCCAGGTAAAAAAAATCTCGCCAGGCTGACTTTCTGCCAGTTGCTAATGATTCATGTTATTAGTCTTTGGCAGTATCCACCCAATGGGGACAGCACAGGTTTGGAAGTCTGTCAGGCCTCAGCTCAAATTTCCCCGTGCACGGCCCCACCTCTGTGAGCTTCAATTTCTACACCTACAAAATAGGGATAATAACACCCACCTCACAGGTTTTTGGGAGGCATGAATGAGACGATGTATATAATGTACAGAGTCCCTGCGTGGCACAAACAGTTAAGCTGTAGCTGCTAACCAAAAGATTGGTGGTTCATATCTACCCAGAGGTGCCTCAGAAGAAGACTGGTGATCTATTTCCAGAAAATTAGCCATTGAAAACCCTATGGTACACAACAGCCAAATGGTGGAAACAACCTAAATGTGGTACATACATACAATGGAATACTACTAAGCCAGTGGGAGAAATGAAGTCTTGATAGATCCTGCAGTATGGATGGAGTTGGGAAACATGCCGAGTGAAACTGGTCAATCGCAAAAGGATAAATATTGTATGGCCTCACTTACATAATATAAAAAGACAAGAACAAACAAATGTATAGAGAACGAAGTTTACCAGGGGCAGGAGGGAAGGGGAAAGGAGGTTTTAACAGTGATGGAAATATCACGTTAATTAACAGTCAATTATTGTAATTGCTGTTAATAAGTTATACACCTGTAAAAAGTTGACTTGGCAAAAGCTGTGTGATAGATACATTTACAACA
This sequence comes from Elephas maximus indicus, assembly GCF_024166365.1. Lineage (NCBI taxonomy): Eukaryota > Metazoa > Chordata > Mammalia > Proboscidea > Elephantidae > Elephas > Elephas maximus. The sequence goes on along the minus strand of NC_064827.1, from coordinate 83,538,467 downwards.
ATGACCAAAAAAAAGAAAAGAAAAAGAGAAAGAGTAGCTGCCGAGGCTGAAAACCTCGCAGGATTTGGTTTCTTGGTTTGGAGGTTTAGGGTCATGGTTTCATGGGACATCTCAGTTAACTGGCCTAATAACACGTTTAGACCTCTGCTCTACTTCTTAGTTCGATTCGTAGTGCCGGGGGTCTTAAGAGCTTACAAGTAGACTTTCAAGGCACAACAATTGGTCTCTAGCCTGCAACAACAGAGGAAGAAGGAGAGTCAGCAGTAGGAGGAGGATATGGAATGTGTGGCTAATTGCTTGCATTAACAACTGCCTCCTTTACCAGGAGACAAGAAGAACTGGATGGTGACTCGCTACCATTACTGAACATTTTGATCAAAGATTCCATAGAAGAATCCTAATCAAAAGGGGGGAAATGTAGAACAGAATTTCAAATTCTCTTGGATTCCAGACTTCCTGGAGCCATGAAGGCTGGATGAACTCCTGGAACTACTGGCTTGAGATAACCTTTAAACCTTAAACCAAAAATATCCCCTGAATTCTTCTTAAAACCAAAGAACGTTTAGCTTAACTAGTAAAAAAAAAGTCTGCCTTGAGCAATATGTTTGTCATGGATTGAATTGTGTTCCCCCAAAATATCTGTCAACTTGGCTAGTCATGATTCCCTTGTATGACTATCTGCCATTTTATCTTCTGATGTGATTTCCCTGTATAGTGTAAATCCTATCACTTATGATGTAGTAAAATTGATTAGCGGCCATTATACTGATGAGGTCTACAAGATTAAGTGGCGTCTTAACCCAATCTCTTTTGAGATATAAAAGAGATAAGTGATCAGAGAGACCTGGGAACCTCACACCACCAAGAAAGCAGCACCAGGAGCAGAGCACGTCCTTTGGACCTGAGGTTCCTGCACTAAGATTCTCCCAGACCAAGGGAAGACTGATGACAAGGACCCTCCTCCAGAGCTGATAGATAGAGAAAGCCTTCCCCTGGAGCTGGCGCCCTGAATTTGGACTTCCAGCCTATTGGACTGTAAGAGAATAAACTTCACTTTGTTAAAGCCATCCACTTGTGTAGTATTTCTGTTATAGCAGCACTAGAAGACTAAGACAATTCTCTGTTCAGAACTATTTCTATGGGATCAAATTGACAGTAGCAACTCAAAAAAATTAGGTAGAAACCTTACAGCACAGTGAATATATGTTAATGGGAAAGGAACAACTCAGAAAAGGAGGAAGAGAGTGGTTGCACAACTCAAAGAATGTAATCAATGTCACTGAATTGTATGTGTAGAAGCTGTCAAATTGCTGCTTTTTTTTTTAGTTGTCCTTTATGTGAAAGTTTACAGCTCAAGTTAGTTTCTCATACGAAAATTTAGACACACTTTGTTATGTGACCCTAGTTGCTCTCTCTATAATGTAACAGCACACTCCTTTCCACTCCAGATTTCCCATGTCCATTCAACCAGCTCCTGTCCCTTTCTGCCTTCTCAGCTTGCCTCCGGACAGGAGCTGCCCGTTTCGTCTCATGTATCTACTTCAACTAAGAACAGTTCTCACGAGCATCATTTTATGTCTTATAGTCCAGTCTAATCTTTGTTTGAGCAGTTGGCTTCAGGAATGGTTTTAGTTCCGGGTTAACAAACAGTCCAGGGGCCATGTCTTCTGGAGTTCCTCCAGTTTCAAGCGGACCATTAAGTCTGGTCTTTTTACTAGAATTTGAGTTCTGCACCCCACTTTTCTCCTTCTCCCTCAGGAACTCTCTGTTGTGTTCCCTGTCAGGGTAGTCACTGGTGGTAGCCAGGCACTATCTAGTTCTTCTGGTCTCAGGTTGATGGAGTCTCTGGTTTACGTGGCCCTTTCTGTCTCCTGGGCTAATGTTTTCCTTTTGACTCTTTGCTGTTCTTCATTCTCCTTTGCTCCAGGTGGGTTGAGACCAACTGATGCATCTTAGATGGCCGCTTGCTAGCTTTTAAGACCCCAGACGCCACTCACCAAAGTGGGATGCAGAATATTTTCTTAATAAACTTTGTTAGGCCAATTGACCTAGATGTCCCTGAAACCATGGTCCCCAGACCCCTCCCCTGCTACTTCGTCCCTCGAAATGTTTGGTTGTATTCAGGAAACTTCTTAGCTTTTGGTTTAGTCCAGTTGTGCTGACCTCCCCCGTATTCTGTGTTGTCCTTCCCTTCACCTAAGATAATTCTTGTCTACTACCTTTTTTTTACTACCTAGTTAGTGAATACCCCTCTCCCTCCCTCTTCACCCCTTTAACCATCAAAGAATGTTTTCATCTGCATTTAAACTTTTTCTTGAGTTCTTATAACAGTGGTGTCATACAATATTTGTCCTTTTGCGACTGACTAATTTCACTCAGCATAATGCCTTCCAGATTCATCCATGTTATGAGATGTTTTTCAGATTAATCGTTGTTCTTTATCATTGTGTAGTATTCAATTGTGTAATTTGTTTATCCATTCTTCCATTGATGGGTGCCTAGGTTGTTTCCACCTTTTTGCTATTGTGAACAGTGCTGCAGTGAACATGGACGTGCATGTATCTATTCATGTAAAGGCTCTTATAATTCTCTAGGATATATTCCAAGGAGTGGGATTGCTGGATCGTATGGTACTTCTATTTCAAGCTTTTCCAGGAAGTGTCAAATCAATTTCCAAAATGGTTGTACCATTTTACATTCCCACCAGCAGTGTATAAGTGTTCCAGTCTCTCCACAACCTCTCCAACATTTATTACTTTGTGATTTTTGGATTAATTGTAGCCTTGTTGGGGTGAGATGGTATCTCATTATAGTTTTGCTTTTTGTTTCTCTAATAGCTAATGATAGTGAGCATTTCCTCATGTATCTGTTAGCTGCCGGAATGTCTTCTTTAGTGAAGTCCTGTTCATATCCTTTGCCCGTTTTTTAATTGGGTTATTTGTCTTTTTGTTGTTGAGGTTTTGCAGTATTTTGTAGATTTTAGAGATTAGGCCCTGATTGGATATGTCGTAGCCAAAATTTTTTTCCTAGCCTGTAGGTTGTCTTTTTACTCTTTTGGTGAAGTCTCTTGATGAGCATTTAAGTGTTTGATTTTTGGGAGCTCCCAGTTATCTAGTTTTTCTTCTGGTGTTTGTGTATTGTTAGTAATGATTTGTATTCTGTTTATGCCATGTATTAGGGTTCCTAGCATTGTCCCTATTTTTTCTTCCATAGTCTTTATCGTTTTAGATTTTATATTTACGTCTTTGATCCATTTTGAGTTACTTTCTGCACTTGGTGTGATGTATGCATCTTGTTTCATTTTTTTGCAGATGGGTATCCAGTTATGCAAGCACCATTTGTTAAAGAGGCTGTCTTTTTTCCGTTGAACAGCCTTGAGGCCTTTGTCAAATATCAGCTACTCATAGGTGGTTGAATTTACGTCTGGATCCTCAATTCTGTTCCATTTGTCTATGTGTCTATTGTTGTACCAGTACCAGGCTGTTTTGACTACTATGGCGGTAGGTATAATAAGTTCTAAAATCAGGTAGTGTGAAACCTCCCACTTTGTTCTTCTTATGCCTTACTTATCCAGGGCTTCTTCCCTTTCCATATGAAGTTGGTAATTTGTTTCTCCATCTCATTAAAAAATGCCATCGGAATTTGGATCGGGATTTCATTGTATCTGTAGATTGCTTTGGATAGAACTGGCATTTTGACAATGTTGAGTCTTCCTATCCATGGGCAATGTATGTTTTTCTACTTATGTGCAGCAGTGTCTTATAGTTTTCTTTCTATAGGTATTTTACATCTCTGGTTAGTTTACTCCTAAGTATTTTATCTTCTTGGGGGCTATTGTAAATGGTATTCATTTGGTGATTTCCTCTTGGAGGTTCTCTTTGTTGGTGGATAGGAATCCAACTGATTTCTGTATGTTTATCTTGTATCCTGACACTCTGCTGAACTGTTCTATTAGTTCCAATAGTTTTCTTGTGGATTCTTTGGGGTTTTCTGTGTATAAGATCATATCATCTGCAAGTAGAAATACTTTTACTTCTTCCTTAGAATTGGTGTATGTTTTGCTGTGTAAATTCTCAAGAACAACAACAAAATAAATAAAATTATATTAAAAGAAAAAAAGGAAAGAAAACCCTGTGGAGCACAATTCTACTCTGACACGCGTGGGGTTGCCATGTTTTATATAATGTACCTGAAGTGTTTAGCCTGGGGTCTATTCATTAATTTTAACAAAATATATTCCTAATGTTTAATAGAATGTGTTCTTTAAAGCAATCTCCTGAAAGTTAGTTTTCATTTTTAGCTTTTCCTTGTTCTCTATAGATAGTATAGGGCATGTATTTCCATCTAGACCAGATTAGTTTTAGATTAAAATCAGATTTTTGGATGGGCTCAGTGGTTAAGAGCTCAGCTGCTAACCAGAAGGTTGGCAGTTTGGATCCACTAGTTGCTCCTTGGAAACCCTGTGGGGCAGTTCTGCTCTGTTCTATAGGGTCACTATGAGTTGGAATCGACTCAATGGCAAAAGGTTTTTTGGTTTTGGTGGCGTAGTGTTTGAGAACCTGGCCACTACCCAAAAGTTCTTCAGTTGGAATCCACCAGCCGCTTCTTGGAAATCCTATGGGGCAGTTCTACTCTGTCCTATAGGGTTACTATGAGTTAGAATTGACTCGATGGTGATGGGTTTGGTTTTCCTTTGAAGTCACGAAAGAGTTTGGTGGAAAGAACGCCTGGGCAGGAATCAGGAGAGCTGGGTTCTAATCCTGCCTTGGAGGCACAAAGGGCCAAATTGCTGGCGAGATGGCCCAGTCCCTTACACACTCTGGGCTTAAAGGGACTGAATGTGAAAATCTCCAAATCCTTTCCAGCTTACTAATTCTTTGATGCCCGGTTAGCAGAGCAATAAGCAACTTGATTCCTCATCCCACCCTCAAAGACAAACATACGCAGATGTCAATCAGAGCTTTGCCTGGGCCAGTCTTTTTCTCCCCTGCCACCCCAACAACTTGCCACCCAGGAGTTGTGGCTGCATTTACCTTGTGCTTTTTCTCCATTTTAATGGCCTTCTGGGCAGCCTTTTGTTCCTGCACCCACAGTTGCTGGTACCGGTGCTGCAGCAGATCAAAGAAGGGTGTCGAAGGCCTAGAGGGAAGTCCAGACAGAGCTTGAGGTCTTGGAAAAGCCAGCGTCACCCCCCTTCCACACGGTGCTTACCTAACAGGGCTACAGATCAAATCTTCCCAGGGTTGTGAAGACCCTTCCCCAGCCTGCAAAAGCCATGGAAGGAGCAGATCCCTTGCATGATTCATTCAACAAACATTTACTTTGCACCTACAGATGCTAGGGCTGGGGACTATCTTGTAGCCAAGAAGCCTGCAGTCCTGTGGGCACTTATCCTGTGCTAAGCACTGTATATGCCCTGCCCCCTAGCAGCACATTACAGCAGGTACAATTACTAAAGTCCACTACCCAGCTGTCAGTTTTTTGTACTGTGGTGGCTTTTATGTTGCTATGATGCTGGAAGCTATGACACTGGTATTTCAAATACCAGCAGGGTCACCCATGGGGGCAGGTTTCAGCAGAGCTTCCAGACTAAGACTAGGAAGAAAGGCCTGGCAATCTACTTCTGAAAATTAGTCAGTGAAAGCCATATACATCACAACAGAATATTATCTGATATTGTCATGAATTGAATTGTGTCCCCCCAAAATATGTGTCAACTTGACTAGGCCATGATCCTTAGTAGTATGTAATTATCCTCCATTTTGTGACCTGATATAATTATTCTTCACTTTTTGATCTGATGTAATTATCCTATGTGCTGTAAATCCTAACATCTATGATGTTAATGAGCAAGATTAGAGGTAGTTACGTTAATGAGGCAGGACACAATCTACAAGATTAGGTTGTATCTTCAGTTGATCTCTTGAGTATAAAAGAGATTAAACAAGTAAGCAGAAATCAAGGGACTCCCTACTATTAAGAAAGAAGAGCTGGGAGTGAAGTGTGTCCTTTAGACCCTGGGTCCCTGCACTGAGAAGCTCCTAGATAAGGGGAAGATTGGTGACAAGGACCTTACCCGAGAGCCAACAGAGCAAGAAAGACTTCCCCTGGTATAACAGAAATACAAGTGGATAGTTTGTTAAAGCCATTCACTTACGTTATTTTTGTTACAGCAGCAGCACTAGGTAACTTTTGCCAGTTCAACTTTTTACAGGTGTACAACTTGTTAGCAGCAATTACATTAATTAGCTATGCTACCCTACCCTTAATCAATGACATTTTTCTATCACTGTAAACTGAAATTCTGTATTCCATAAGCTATAACCCCCTCTCCCCCTCCCTCCTGCCCCTTTGTTCTTTGTTCTCTATACAGTTGCCTGTTCTTGTCTTTTTTATAGGAAGCCGTTGTGGTGCAGTGGTTCAGCACTCGGCTACTAACCTAAAAATCTATGATTTGAACCCACCAGCCACTCCAAGGGAAAAAGATGTGACAGTTTGCTTCCATAAAGATTTACAGCCTTGGAAACCCTATGGAGCAGTTCTACTCTGTCCTATAGGGTTGCTATGAGTAAGCACTGGCTCAATGGCAATGGGTTTGGTTCTTTTTTTTATGTAAATGAGGTAATATAATATTTGTCCTTTTGTGATTGATTTATTTCACTCACCATAATGTCTTCAAGCTCCATCTATATTGTAGCATGTATCAAGACTTCATTTCTCCTACTTGCTGCGTAGTATTCCACTGTATGAACGTACCACATTTTGTTTATCCATTCATCTGCTGATGGACATTTAGATTGTTTTCACCTTTTGGCTATTGTACATAGTGCTGCAGTAAACATTGGTGTACAAATCTCTGTTTGGGTCTCTGCTTTCAAGTCTTTTGGGTATATACCTAGGAGTGGAATTCCTGGGTCACATGATTGTTATATTTTTAGTTTTTTGAGAAACCGCCAAACTGTTTTCTACAACAGTTGTACTACTTTGCATTCCCATCAGCGATGGGTAAGAGTTCCAATTTTTCCACATCCTCACCAACATTTGTTATTTTCTGTTTTTTTTTTTTTTTAAAGCCATTCTAGTGGAAGTGAAATGGTATCTCATCGTGGTTTTGATTTGCATCTCTCTCATGGCTACTGATGTTGAATTTTTTTCCTGTGTTTGGTGGCCATTTGAACATTCTCTTTGGTGAAATGTCTATACAAGCCCTTTGCCCATTTTATGATGGGGTTATTTGTCTTTTTGTTGTTAAGTTGTTGAAATTTTATATATATTCATTAGATTCTTGTCAGATATATGGTTTCTGAAGATATTCTTCCAGTTCGTAGTTTGGTTTTTCACTTTTTGGGTAAAGTTTTTGATAAAAAGTTTTTAATTTTTATGAGATCTTATTTATTTTGTTTTTGCTGTTTGTGCTATTGTTATTACATTAGATAATCCACTGTTAAAAGCTAGGCCTGACAGCGTTGCCCCTGCTTTGTCTTTTAACAATTTTACGGTTTTAGTTTTCACATTTAGGTCTTTAAACTTTTTTGAGGAGGCGGGGCCAAGATGGTGAAATAGACACTTCCTGTGGTCCCTCTTACAACAAAGACCCAAAAAAACAAGTGAATAGATTATATATGACAATCTAGGAGTCCTGAACATCAAGGATAAAGTTGAAGAGTCAGACTTAGTGGCAGGGGGAGGGAGAGTTCGGAAGCGGCAAAGAAGTGCCATACGTGACCTAGCCAGCATCCTGCAGGCTGGGTCATTTGGTGCACGTGGGCTGAGACAAGCAGTAGGGCCTGGGATGCATTTTACCACATCAGGAGAGACCTAGTGGTGGAGAGTCTGCACAAGCCTCCAGAGCCAAGAAGAAGCAGCGCTGGATCTGTGAAAGTTAAGTCCAAGTGTCTAACCTAAAGCACAGGTTCAAAATAACCTTTCCTCTCTGGGACTTCCAGGAGGGAGAAGTGCCTCTCTTCTCCTCACCTACCCCCACCCTGCTCTGCTGCAGTGTCAATTGGCAGTATTCAGCAGTTGCTGCACCCCGTAGGCCGGAAGTGGGACCTGTTGCACCTGAGCCTGTCTCCTGGCCTTTGAGGAGAGAACAAATGAACAAACAAACAAAAAAGAAACCACCAGCTCCTCTAAGCTGGGAGCTCAGGACTAACCTTACCCAAGCCAGTCTCGTGGGTTTAAAAATTGCCACACCCCCTAAGCTGGGAACTTATGACAGGCACTGCCTCTTTGCCTAGGCACAGGCATAAGGGGTCCATGGACTTCAGTGCCTTTCATCCCTGCCTAGACTTGTGTGGGCCCATTCAACAGCATATGCCCTCATTAGCATAGTCAACAGGATACATACCTGAAGCCTATTTTCAGTTGCAACAGCTACGGGGGAGTGGCAGATTCGCGGCATTTGACACCACCCTGCCCGTTAAGCAGGGTCCTCAGTCACCCATATCAGGGGCCTGAGGACTGGTGGCTTAACGCATTCCACCTAGCCACCCATGACAGGGGTCTGAGAAAAAGTGGTGCCTCCCAGTTCTTACAGCCAACAGCACTGGTGCCCAAAGTCTGGCTGTAAAACCCACCCTTCTACGTGCTATAGGGGACAGGGACATACCTTCCATCCAGGCACTCAGGGGCAGCTGTCAGCCCCCTACCTTGCTCAGCACATAACCCACTACTGCATCCAGATGCCTGTGACTGCTCCAATCACCCCTACATAGCCCTGCCCGTCTAGCACTGTAGATTATAGGCTGTACCACATACTCGGTGACTGAAAACTTGGACACCTGAACTGAATCCACACAAGAAAGTAAACGGACTCCTGGGCTCACACACCTAGTAGCAGCTCTAGCCACCTAGAGACAGAGTTTCAAGGACACCAATAACCAAAGTAGCTCACATGCCCAGCTTATTTGAGCATATTAAAACAAAACAAAACTAGAAGGTAGGACACAGTAAGCAAACACAAAATAAATAAATACAATAACTTATTGATGGCTCAGAGACAACAGTTAATATCAAATCACATAAAGAAGCAGACCATAATGGCTTCAGCAAGTGACCAAAACAAAGAACCAAAAAACCTTCTGGAGGAAGAGAAGGTCTTAGAATTACTAGAGGTAGAATTCAAAAAATTAATATACAGAGCTCTTCAAGAAATCAGGAAGAAGATCAGGCAAAACTCAGACCAAGCCAAGGGACACCACAGACAAAGCAACAGAGGAATTTAGGAAAACTATACAAGAGCAGAATGACAAATTTAACAGGCTGCTAGAATCTATAGAGAGAGAGCAAACATAAATTCAAAAGACTAACAATAAAATTCCAGAATTAGACAACTCAGTAGAAAGTCAGAGGAGCAGAATTGAGGCAATGGAAGTCAGAAGTAGTGGGATTGAAGATAAAGCACTTGACACCAATTTATTTGACGAAAAATCAGATAAAAGAATTTTAAAAAGTGAAGAGACCCTAAGAATTATGTGTGACTCTATCAACAGGAATAGCCTACGAGTGATCGCAGTACCAGAATGGGGGAAGGGGGGAGAGGAGATAAAAGAAATTACAGAGAGAATTGTTGAAGATTTGCTGGCAGAAAACTTCCCTGATATCATGAAAGATGAGAAGATATCTACGCAAGAAGCTCATCAAACTCCACATAGGGTAGACCCCAAGACATAGTATAATCAAACGTGCCAAACCAAAGACAAAAAGAATTTTAAGAACAGCTAGGGATTGAAAAGTCACCTACAAAGGAGAGTCAATAAGACTAAGCTCTGACTACTCAGCAGAAACCACGCAGGCAAGAAATCAATGCAATGACGTATATAAAGCCTTGAAGGAAAAAAATTGCCAGCCAAGATTTAAATATCCAGCAAAACTAGGGCATTTCCAGTTAAACAGAAGTTGAGGGAATTTGTAAAAACTAAACCAAAATTACAAGCTAATAGGAGTCCTCTGGCCAGAGAACCAATAAAACCAGATAACAACAGGAGACTAGAACACAGGACAGAACAACCAGATATCAACCCAGATAGCGAAGTCACAAAAATAAGTCAATGCTAAAACACTGAAGATAGGGAAACAGAGATGTCAATATGTAAAAGATGACAACATTAAGACAAAAAAGAGGGACTAAATAGTGTAGTCATAGAACTTGCATATGGAGAGGAAGTTAAGGTGATATCAAGAAATAAAAGATTGGTTTAAACTTAGAAAAATACAGGTAAATTTTAAGGTAATCACAAAGGAAACTAACAACCCTACACATCAAAATGACAGCATTAAACTCCTACCTATCAATCGTTACACTGAATGTAAATGAACTAGCTGCACACATAAAGAGAGTGAGTACAGAATGGATTTTTAAAAAACATGATCTGTCTATATATGCTGCCTAAAAGAGACACACCTTAGTTTCAAAGACACACACAAACTAAAACTCAAGTGGGAGGCCTTACTTCACCAGATTTTCAAACCTATTATACTGCCACAGTAGTCAAAACAGCCTGGTACTGGTACAACAACAGATACATAGACCAATGGAACAGAATTGAGAATTCAGAGATAAAGCCATCCACATATGAGCAGTTGATATTCCACAAAGGCCTCAAAACAGCTAAATGGGGAAAAGACAGTCTTTTTAACAATTGCTGCTGGCATAACTGGATATCCATCTGCAAAAAAATGAAACAAGACCCATACCTCACTCCATGTACAAAAATGAGCTCAAAATGGATCAAAGACCTAAATATAAAATCTAAAACAATAAAGATCATGGAAGAAAAATAGGGACAACGTTAGGAGCCCTAATATATGGCATAAACAGCATACAAAACATTAGTACAATGCAGAAGAAAAACTAGATAACTGGGAGCTCCTAAAAATCAAACACCTATGCTCATCCAAAGACTTCACCAAAAGAGGAAAAAGACTACCTACAGACTGGGAAAAAGTTTTTAGCTATGAAATTTCCAATCAGCACCTGATCTCTAAAATCTATATGATACTGCAAAAACTCAACTACAAAAAGACAAATAACCCTATTAAAAAATGGGCAAAAGATATGAACAGACACTTCACTAAAGAAGACATTCAGGTAGCTAACAAGATACATGAAGAAATGCTCACAATCATTAGCCATTAAAGAAATGCAGATCAAAACTACAATGAGATTTCATCTCACTCCAGTGAGGCTGGCTTTAATCCAAAAAACACAAAATAATAAATGGTGGAGAGGCTGCGGAGAGATTGGAACATTTATACACTGCTAGTGGGAATGTAAAATGGTACAACCACTTTGGAAATCGATTTGGCACTTCCTTAAAAAGCTAGAATTAGAACTACCATAGGATCGAGCAATCCCACTCCTTGAAATATATCCTAGAGAAATAAGAGCCTTTACATGAACAGATAAGTGCACACCCATATTCATTGCAGCACTGTTTACAATAGCAAAAAGATGGAAGTACCCAAGGTGCCCATCAACAGATGAATGGATAAATAAATCATGGTATATTCACGCAATGGAATACTACACATCTATTTTTTATAAAGAACAGTGAGGAATCTGTGAAACATTTCATAACGCGGAGGAACCTGGAAGACATTATGCTGAGTGAAATTAGTCAGTTGCAAAAGGGCAAATATTGTATAAGACCACTATTATAAGAACTTGAGAAATAGTTTAAACCGAGAAGAAAACATTCTTTTGTGGTTACGAGAGGAGGGAGGGAGGGAGGGTGGAAAAAGGGTATTCACTAATTAGATGGTAGATAAGGACTACTTTAGGTGAAGGGAAAGACAATACACAATACAGGGGAGGTCAGCATTACTGGACTAAACCAAAAGCAAAGAAGTTTCCTGAATAAACTGGATGCTTCGAAGGCCAGTGTAGCAGGGGCAGCGGTTTGGGGACCATGATTTCAAGGGACATCTAAGTCAATTGGCATAATAAAATCTATTAAGAAAACATTCTGCATCCCACTTTGAAGAGTGGCATCTGGGGTCTTAAATGCTAGCAAGCAGCCATCTAGGATACATCAGTTGGTCTCAACCCACCTGGATCAAAGGAGAATGAAGAACACCAAGGACACAAGGTAATTACAAGCCCAAGAGACAGAAAGGGCCACGTGAGCCAGAGACTACCTCATCCTGAGACCAGAAGAACTAGATGGTGCCCGGCTACAACCGATGACTGCTCTGAAAGGGAACACAAGAGAGAACCCCTGAGGGAGCAGGAGAGCAGTTGAATGCAGACCCCAAATTCTCATAAAAAGAGCAGACTTAATGGTCTGACTGAGACTGAAAGGACCCCAGTGGTCATGGCCCCCAGACCTTCTGTTGGCCCAGGACAGGAACCATTCCCAAAGCCAACTCTTCAGACATGGGTTGGACTGGACAATGGTTTGGAGAGGGATGCTGGTGAGGAGTGAGCTTCTTGGATCAGGTGGACACTTGAGACTATGTTGGCATCTCCTCCCTGGAGGGCAGATGAAAGGCTAGAGGGGGTTAAAAGCTGGCGAAATGGACATGAAAAGAGAGAGTGGAGGGAGAGAGTGGGCTGTCTCATTAGGGGGAGAGTAATTGGGAGTGTGTAGCAAGGTGTATATAATGTTTTTATGTGAGAGACTGACTTGATTTGTAAACTTTCACTTAAAGCACAAGAAAAATTATTAAAAAAAAAAAAAAGCAGGAGTGGCAATGTTAATCTCTGACAAAGTAGATTTCAAAGCAAAATCCACCACAAAGGATAAAGATGGAAGGGTCAATACACCAGGAGGACATAGCCATAATAAATATATATGCACCCAACGACAGTGCTCCAAAATACATAAAACAGTCTAACAGCATTGAAAAGAGAAATAGACAGCTCCACAATAGTAGTAAGAGACTTCAACACTTCTGGTGAAGGACAGAATATCTAAAAAGAAGCTCAGGAAAGACAGGGAAGATCTAAATGCCACAGTCAACCAGCTTGATCTCATAGACATATACAGAACACTCCACTCAACTGCAGCCAAGTATACATCCTCCAGAATAGACCACATATTAGGCCACAAGGCAAGCTTCAACAGAACCCAAAACATCAAAATACTACAAAGCAACTTTTCTGACCATAAAGCCATAAAGGTAGAAATCAATAACAGAAAAAGCAAGGAAAAAAAAAAATCAAATACGTGGAAACTGAACAAAACCTTGCTCAAAAATATAGAAGAATTCAAGGGCAGAATAAAGAAATTCATAGAATCGAATGAGAATGAAAACACATCCTACCAGAACCTTTGGGACACAGCAAAAGCCATGCTGAATTTATAGCAGTAAATGCACACTTCCAAAAAGAAGAAAGGGCCAAAATCAAAACATTAACCCTACAACTCAAACAAATGGAAAGAGAGAAGCAAAAGAAACCCGTGGGCACCAGAGAAAGGAAATAATAAAAATTAGAGCAGAAATAAATGAAATAGAGAACGGAAAAACAATTGAAAGAGAAAACAAGACCAATAGCTGGTTCTTTGAAAAGATCATCAAAATTGATAAACCATTGGCTAAACCGACAAAAGAAAAATAGAATAGGAAGTAAATAACCCAGATAAGAAATGAGATGGGTGATGTTACAACAGACCCAACCGAAATTAAAAGAATCATAACAGAATACTATGAAACACTGTACTCCAACAAATCTGGAATCCTAGAGGAAATGGACAAATTTCTAGAAACACACCACCTACCTAAGCTAAAACAAACTGAGGTAGAAAAACTAAATAAACCTATAATAAAAGAAGAGATTGGAGAGGTAATGAAAGAAAACTCCCAAAAAAAAAAAGCCCTGGCCCTGACAGCTTCACTGGCGAATTCTACCAAACTTTCAGAGAAGAGTTAACACCAGTACTACTAAAGGTATTTCAGAGCATAGAAAAAGGTGGAATACTTCTGAACTCATTCTATGAAGCCAGCATAACCCCGATACCAAAACCAGGTAAAGACACCACCAAAAAAAAAAAAAAAAAAAAAATTACAGACCAATGTCCCTCTTGAACATAGACGCAAAAATCCTTAACGAAATTCTAACCAATAGAATTCGACAACATATCAAAAAAATAATTCACCGTGACCAAGTGGGATTCATAGGAGGTATGCAGGAATGGTTCAACACTAGAATAATAATCAATGTAATCTGTCACATAAGTAAAACAAAATATAAGAAACACATGATTTTATCAATTGATACAGAAAAGGCATTTGACAAAGCCCTACACCCATCATGATAAAAACTGTCAACATAATAGAAGGGAAATTCCTTGACATAATAAAGGCCTTTTATGTAAAGCCAACACCAACATCATCCTAAACAGAGAGAGTCTGAAAGCATTCCCCTTGAGAACAGGAACCAGACAAGTATGCCTTTTATCACCACTTTTATTCAACATTGTGCTGGAGGTCCTAGGCAGAGCAATAAGGCAAGAAAAAGAAATAAAGGGCATCCGAATAGGTAAGGAAGAAGTAATCTATTTTGAATTTGTTTTTGTATATGGTGTGAGGCATGGGTCTTATTTAATTTTTCTGCAGGTGGAAACCCAATTTTGCCAACACTATATATTGAAGAAGGAGCCCTGGTGGCAAAATGGTTAAGAACCAGACTGCTAACTGAAAGGCCAGTGGTTCAAACCCACCGGTCGCTCTGTGAGAGAAATAGGTGGCAATCTGCTTCCATAAAAACTACACCCATGAAAACTCTATGGGCCAATTCTACCTGTCCTGTAGGGTCACTACGAGTCAGAATCAGCTTGATGGCAATGGGTTTTGCTTTATTTATTAAGAGACTCATCTTTCCCCATTGAATGGTCTTAGCACCCTTGTCAAAAATAAGTTGATCATAGATGTGTGGGTTTATTTCCGGACCCTCAATTCTATCCCATTGGTCTACATGTCTATTCTTATACCAGTACCAGGCTGTTTTGATGACTGTAGCTGTATAATATGTTTTAAAATCAGTAAGTGTGAGTCCTCCTACTTTGTTCTTCTCTTTCAACATTGCATTAGCTATTTCAGACCTCTTGCCATTCCATATAAAGTTGAAGACTGGTTTTTTCCATATCTATAGAGAAGGCTGTTGGAATTTTGATCAGGATTGTGTTGAATCAATAGATCACTTTGGGTAGTATTGACATCTTAAAGATAGTAAGTCTTCCAATCTATGAACATGCAACCTCTTTCCATTTATTTAAGTCTTCTTTAATCTCTTTCAGCAGTGTTTTAAAATTTTCATTGTGTGAGTTTGTGGTGCAGTGAATTACTTAATATGGCCCTTTTAGCCATAGTCTTTGTGACTTCCACACCATGACTGGGTGGGACTATGTAAATAAGGCATATGGAACATGTGATGGTTAAGGTTATGTGTCAACTTGGCTGGGCCATGATTTTCAATGGTTTGGCAGTTATGTAATGATGTAATTTGGCAGTTATGCAATGATGTAGGCATCCTCCATTTTGTGACTGATGTAATTATTTTCCATTTTGTGACTGATGTAATTATTCTCCATTTTGTGATGTATTCCAAATCCTAGCCTCTATGCCTGTGTTTATGGTCCCATTTGGGAGTGAGTTGTCTGTTACGTTGATGAGGCAGGATTAGGGTAGGAAGTATCTTGAGTCATTACCCTATTATACGTTGTGACTCAAGTCACCACCCCTACCCCAGTCACCACCATTACTACCCGTATTCAAATCACTCCCTTACTTGAGACACATCTCTTATCTTACAAAAGATAAAAGGAGAGAGAAGTGAGCTGGTGAGGGACCCACTACAACCAAGAAGAAGAGCTAGGAGTGGAGTGCATCCCATGGGGCCAGGATCCCTGTGTAGAGAATCTCCTAGGCCCCTGAGGTAGAGAACTGTAACACTGGAGATGGTGCAAGTTGGCAAAAAGTGGTAGTAAGCATGGCAGAGACTCAGCAGCAGCAGAACCAGGGGACTAACGTGAGACAGCACAGTGGGCTTCCTAGCCCACGGAGCAAGGTGGCTGCTGCAGATGTGCCAACCCACAGAGTGAGAGAGCTGAGCACCTTCAGGCAGGAGGCTTGCTAGTGGAGTGAGGTCCCTCTGGGCACTTTTTGGTGGAGCTAAAGAGATTTATGACACTTGCCTGAGCAGGGCAGAGGCCAGGCTGAGGGATCAAGGGGCCAAGAGGTCAAGGGGCCGAAGGGCTGAGGGACCAAGGGCCAGACAGAGAGGCATGCCTGCACGCACAGCTGAGAAGATGTTGTCCTGATCAACAAACTGTTTCCTGAGTCATTTCTGATCCTGAATTGTAACCTGCTACTTCCCTAATAAACTCCATAATTGTGTGTATGGTCTGTGAGTTCTGTGTGACCATTGCAACCAATTACTGGACCCAGCAGAGAAGTAGAGAGTGCCGCGGGAGGGACGGTGGGTGTCAGAATTGCTAAAAAGCTTGGAGGGTGGAGGTATGTCTGACCTCTGCTTCACAGGAATCAGTCTTGGGCTGTTGATGCTCATCTTCATTCTCCTTCCCTCTTGTGAACTTAGAGGAGATCAGATGACATCCTGCCATGCCATTTTTACAAAGTCCTTCACATCCCTGGTTAAATTTATTCCTAGGTATTTTATTCTGTTGCATGCTATTGTAAATGGAATCATTTCCCTCATTTATTTTCTTTTCAGATTTCTCATTGCCAGTGTATAACTTATTTTGAAACTATTATATATATCAAACAAAAACCAAACTCATTGCCGTCGAGTGGATTCCAACTCACAGTGACCCTACTTGTTTCAGAATAGAACTGCACTCCATAAGGTTTTCAATGGCTGTAATCTTATGAAAGTAGATTGCCAAGCCTTTCCTCTGTGGCATTGCTGGGTGGATTCAAACTGCCAACCTTTAGGTTAGTAGCCAAGAAATTGTATATATAGGGTAAAACAAATGAGGAATTATGTAAATGCCACTAGGACACAATACTTTCAGCATAAGAAAAAAGAAACACAAATATAAAATAAAAGGCATAAAAAACTTTTTTAAACTTTAACCTTTAAATTGTAAATTCATCAAGAATTCATGGATTTTCCTGTTTCTAAAAATATATATTTTCTACCTCTGTCCACTAAAAAGGTCTAGAAGCAATCACAATCCAGTAGCAATGAGCACCACTACTGCTCAGACTGTGGTCTCTAAGTGCCATTCTACACTAAAAGGAACCAGGGCTCAGTGAAGAAATGTCTGATCCCCTGTGCCTAAAAGCTCCCTGTGCCAGAAGCAAGGAAGTCATAGAGGCTACTAGAGGTCATGGCAATAGGACATAGGGACAAGCCTAAAGGGGTTCCCTCTAGCCAAAGACGGGACAATTTGAACATTAAGAAGAAAAATGACTGCCATAGATTGAAATATCACACACACACACACACACACACACACACACACACACACACAGGAGATGGGAAGAGAATCAATATCAACATCAGCCCACGGCTGACTCCTATGTGGCAGAGGTCAGACATACCTCTACCCTACAAACTTTTTACCAATTTTGACACCAGCCGTCCCTCCCACAATGCTCTCTACTTCTCTGCTAGGTTTGATAATTCGTTGCAATTGTGACACAGAACTCACAGACCATGCTCATAGTTATGGGGTTTATTAGGGAAGTAACAGGTACAACTCAGGATACAGTTCTTCGATCAGGATGGCTGTAGGCAGGCCTCTGCTGCTGAGCCCTGCTTGGGCATGGGACCTTGTGCTTGGCTTCCAGGCTCCTCTCAGCTTTCTGAGGGCAGACTCCTCTTGGCCCCCTTAGGACAGGCTCCTCTTGGCCTCGTCTCTGCCCTGCTCAGGCAAGTGTTACACAGCTCTTTATCTTCACCAATAAGTGCCCAAAGCCACCCCACTCTGCCAGGAAGCCTCTTACCCAGAGGCACTCAGCTCTTTCACTCCATGGGTCAGCATGCCCACTGTAACCACATCCAGCCCACCAGTGTTCTGCTGCTATTGTTCTCTGCTGTGCTTGCCACTGCTTCTTGCCATCTTGTACCTTCTCAGTGTTACAGATTTCTTTCTGTCTCCTGGGTCTAGGAGGTTCTCAGCAGAGGGACCCCAGGTCCAAAGGATGTGCTCTGCTCCAGGCTTTTCTTTCCTGATGATAGTCAGGTCCCCTCTCTGCTCTGGGATTGGCTTTCTTTTCAAGCCTAGGAGGATGGCAAAACTGACCAATCCCCTCGTTAGTGTTACATACACATTATTTGCATGGCACCGCCCCCACAAGGGTTCCATTTACCTTACTGGCATTATTAGCAGGCTGTCCAACCCCCTCAGTGGGCCACAAACACCCTATTTGCATACTCCCACCCAATCATCGTGTGGGAGTCACAAAGACTATGGCTAGAAGGGCCATATTAATTCACTGTACTGCAACTGCATTTCAGGGTAACCAAATAGATGACGGAAGAAAGTTCTTTATAGAAGAAACAGGGTCAATAAACTTGGAATTAAGTGGGGGAATAAAATCACTATTTTGCAACCTCTAGTGAAATAATGGATCTAGGCAACGCTCATCAATGACTGCTAAAATGCTGAAGTGGAAGGTTGATGGGAAACTTTATAATGGACAGATCAGGCTGACAGTAGCTGAACTGAACGATCAGTCTTAGCGTCACTGAAAGTGTGAAAGACATAGTGCCAGGGTGATACAATGGGAGGGATGCAGCACCACTTACCATGTACTAACAAAACTACCATTAACAAAAATCCAGTGCCCCCTAAACAATGGCTCCTTCTTCACCCTTCCTTCCCACCCCTGGTAACCACTAATAAACTTTGCTCACTATAAAACCCCTGTTGCCGTGGAGTAGATTCCGACTCATAGTGACTCTCATAGGGTTTCCAAGGCTGTAATCTTTATGGAAGCAGGCTGCCACATCTTTCTCCCATGGAGCACCAGGGGGGTTTGAGCCACCAACATTTTGGTTATCAGCTAAGTGCTTAACCATTGCACCACCAGGGCTCCTTTGGTCTCTATGCATTTCGCTATTTCATATAAGGAAGGCCATATAATATTTGTCCTTTTGTGATGACTTTTTTCACTCAACATATTGTTTTCAAGGTTCATCCGTGTTGTAGCATGTCTAAGGACTTCGTTTCTCTTTGTGGCTGAGTAATATTCCACTATGTCATCTGTTTATCGCAGGTTGTTAACGAGTCTTCCTCCAATCCTGATGCCTCGTTCTTCTTCACAGAGCTCAGCTTCTTGGATTATTTGCTCAGCATACAGATTGTGTAGGTAGTGAAAGGATACAACCCTGACGCACACCTTTCCTGACTTTAAGCCATGCAGTGTTCCCCCGTTCTGTTCGAATGATTGCCTCTGGTTTATGTACAGGTTCTTCATGAGCACAATTAAGCGTTCTGGAATTCCCATTCTTCATAACGTTATCCATAATTTGTTATGATCCACACAGTCAAATGCCTTTGAATAGTCAATGAAACACAAGTAAACATCTTTCTAGTGTTCTCTGCTTTCACCCAGGGTCCATCTGACATCAGCAATGATGTCCCCCATTCCACGTCCTCTTCCGAATCTGGCTTGAATTTCTAGCAATTCCCTGTCGATATACTGCTGCAGCCACTTTTGAACAATCTTCAGCAAAATTTCACTTGCATGTGATAGTAATGATATTGTTCAATAATTTCTGCATTCAGTTGGATCATCTTTCTTGGGAATAGGCATAAATATGGATCTCTTCCAGACGGTTGGCCAGGAAGCTGTCTTCCAAATTTCTTGGCATAGATGAGTGAGCACTTCCAGCACTGCATCCATTTGTTGAAACAGCTCAACTGATATTCCATCAATTCCTGGAGCCTTGTTTTTTGCCAATGCCTTCAGCTTCCTTCCTTGAGTACCATCAGTTCCTGACCATATTCTACCCCTTCAAATGGTTCAACAGTGACAAATTCTTTTTGGTACAGTGACTCTGTGTATTTCTTCCATCTTCTTTTGATGCTTCCTGTGTCGTTTAATATTTTCCCTGTAGAATCCTGCGATACTGCAACTCAAGGCTTGAGTTTTTTCTTCAGTTCTTTCAGCTTGAGCAATGCCGAGCATGTTCTTCTCTTTTGGTTTTCTAATTCCAGGTCTTTGCATGTGTCATTATAATACTTTGTTTTCTTGAGCCGCCCTTTGAAATCTTCTGTTCAGCTGTTTGACTTCATTATTTTTCCCTTTGCTTTAGCTACTCGACATTCAAGAGCTCATTAACGACCTGTGATAGGTAGATGGCACAACCTTGCTTGCTGAAAATGAAGAGGACTTGAAGCATTTACTGACGAATATTAAAGACCACAGCCTTCGGTGTAAATTACACCTCTACATAAAGAAAACAAAAATCCTCACAACTGGACCAATAAGCAACATCATGATAAATGGAGAAAAGATTGAAGTTGTCAAGGATTTCATTTTACTTGGATGCACAATCAACACCCATGGAAGCAGCAGTCAAGAAATCAAAAGATGCGTTGCACTGGGCAAATATGCTGCAAAAGACCTCTCTTTAAAGTGTCAAAAAGCAGAAATGTCATTTTGAAGACTAAGGTGTGCCTGACCCAAGCCATGGTGTTTTCAATCATCTCATATGCATGTGAAAGCTCGAAGGTGGACAAGGAAGACTGAATAAGAATTGGTACCTTTGAATTATGGTGTTGGAGAAAAATATTGAATATACCTTGGTCTGCCAAAAGAACGAATGAATCTGTCTTAGAAGAAGTACAGCCAGAATTCTCCTTAGAAGCAAGTATGGAGAGACTACGTCTCATATATTTTGGACGTGTTATCAGGAGGGATCAGTTCCTGGAAAAGGATGTTGTGCTTGGTAAAGCAGAGGGTGAGTGAAAAAGAAGAAGACTCTCAAGGAGATGGATTGACACAGTGGCTGCAACAATGAGCTTAAGCATAGCAACCATTGTGAGGACGGCACAGGACCGGGCAGTGTTTCTTCGATGGCACCTAACAACAACAACGATATTCCCTTGTATGTATATACTCTATTTTGTTGATCCATTCATCTTTAGATGGACATTTAGGTTGCTTCCATTTTTTGGCTATTGTGAATAGTGCTACAATAAACATTGGTGTACTTCTATTTCTTTGTGTTACTGCTCTCAATTCTTTTGGGTATGTACCTAGGAGTGGAAGTGCTGGATCGTATGATAATTCTGTTTAACTTTTTGAGGAATCTCAAAACATTTTTCCACAGCGGTGTGTCATTTTACAGTCCCACAGTGATGGATAAGTTTTCAAATTTCTCTGCATCCTCACCAATGCCTGTTTTCTTTCTTCTATTTTTTTTTAATCATAGACATCTTTGCAGAGGTGAAATGGCATCTCATTGTGGTTTTGATTTGCATTTCCTTAATGACTAATGGAGCCCTAGTGGCACAGTGGTTAAAAGTTTGCCTACTAACCAAAAGGTCAGCAGTTCAAATCCACCAGCCGCTCCTTGGAAGCCCTATGGGGCAGTTCTACTCTGTCCTATAGGGTCACTATGAGTTGGAATCGACTCCACAGCAATGGATTTGTTTGGTTTGGTTAATGATAATGACATTGAGCATCTTTTCACGTATTAATTGGCCATTTGTATATCCTCTTTGGTGAAATGTCCTTTGCCCGTTTTTCACAGAGTTATTTGTTATTTGCTATACTTTTGGGCATGTTTGAAATTTTTCATGCTAAAGAGAAAAAAAAAAACAGTGAGCAAAGCACTTTTGTGTGACCTTTCTCACCGTGGCTTTGTACCTCCCACCCAAGTGATTGGGCGGGAATGTGCAAATAGGGTAATTGTGGCCCACCAAAGGGATTGGTCAGTTTTGCCATCCCACTGGGCTTTAAATGAGCCATCCCAGGGGTGGGAAGGAGAGCAACCCACCGCCAAGCCAGGAGAGACTAGCAGAAGACGGTATAGTGGGCCTCCTGGCCCACAGAGCGAGAAAGCTGAGTGCCTTTGGGCAGGGGCCTTGCTGGCAGAGTAGGGTGCCTCTGGGCACTTATCGGCAGAGCTAAAAGAGTTTCGTGACACTTGCCTGAGCAGGGCAGAGGCTGAGGGCCAGAGAGGTGTGCCTGTGAGGATGGCTGGGAAGAGGCTATCCTGACAGAAGAACTGTATCTTCAGTGTTCCTGAACCTGATTTGTAACTATTACTTCCCAATAAACTCCATAATCATGAGTATTATCTGTGAGTTCTGTGTGGCCACTGCAATAAATTATTGAACCCAGCAGATAAATATAGAGTGCTGTGAAAGGTACGGTGTCAGAATTAGTAAAGATGGCAGAGAGAGGAGGTAATTCTGACCTCTACCTCATAGGAACCAGCCATGGGCTGTTGATCTCGATTCTCCTTTCCCCTTGTACAGTTAGAGGTGGTCAGACACCGCCCTCACAACATTTTTATAAAAGCTCATTTTTCGCCTTCACTTCTTTCTAGTCTTTCTTTTGATCATGAACAGTTCTAGCTACCTTCTCCACCACCAGTTCAAATCTGAGCTGATTATTTCCTCATTTCTTTGGACCAGAGGTTCTGAGATTTTACAGTACATAAGACCTACCTGGGCCCTACCCCCAGAGGTTTTTGTTTTTGCTTGCTTTCCTTTTGGGCTGGTGCGCCCATTAGTCTTGTATACATGATTGAACTATGAAGTATGTCCCTCATGTGTGTTATTGTTGGCCGTATAGACCTGTCTAATCTTTGACTGAAGTGTGAACATCAGGAGTAACTTCAGTACTAAGGTAAAAGGGTCTCTGGGGGTCCCCAGGGGTTTTGAATCAGGAAGTCTAGGAATGGAACCCAAGAAATAGAATTTTTAGCAAATACAGGAAGTAGTTCTGATGCAGGGTGAAGTAGGTTGAGCGGTGGCCCTCAAAAAGACATATCCATGTCTTAACCCCTGGAGCCTGTGAATATGAACTTATTTGAAAAAATGACTTTACAGATGTCATTAAGTTAAGGACCTTGAGATGAGCTCATCCTGGATCTTTTGGGTGGTCCTTAAATGTAATGGCAGTGTCTTCCTGAGAGGCAAAAAAGAACACCAGAGCCATCAGATGCTGGAAGAGGCAAGGAAGCATTCTCCCCTGGAGCCTTTGGAGGGCCCACAGCCCTGCCAATACCTTAATTTCAGACTTCTGTCCTCCAGAACTGTGAGAGAATAAATTTCTGTTGTTTGAAGCCACCCAGTTTGTGGTAATTTTCTACAGCAGCCTAAGGAAACTAACGCACAGGGTGTCCTCAGCTCACATAGGTGAAAACATTGATAGAAACTGTTGTCCAGATGAGCGCTGTGCAGAGGGACTAAAAATCATGAGTCTTTTACAGCTGGAGGAACCTTAGAGCCACACTTGCCAAACTGCCACATGCACAGGAATCACCAGGGATTGATTAAAGGTAGGTTCTGGTTCAGTCTGTCTGAGGTGGGCCTGGGATGCCACAAGCAGGGACCACATTTCAAGTCTTAAGGCCTTAGAGATTACCTCGCCCCAGGGCTCTTTGCCCCCTGAATCTCCTCTAGTTTCAGCCAATCATTCATCAGCAGGTATGCAAGGACATTGTCTGGGGAGAAGATCCACAAACTTTATCAAATTTTCAAAGGCACAAGTGTCCCAGGAAAGGTCCAGAACTTCTGATCTTTCCCAGTGCCCTTATTTTGCAGACAAGGAAATGAGGAAATGGAGGTACCAAGTGGAAAGGCGATTCCCCCAAGAGCATCCAGCTGAGAACCAGAAACAGCAAACCAGGAGCCTCCAGCTTTGTGTTTTGTTAGGCCCGCACAGTGGGCACTTTGAAATTGCTGCCAATGCTGAAATATTGGGAAGTTTTACATAAACACCCCATTTTCTAGACTTTCTTGAAAATTTGGAAGCTCTGATAACACATATATGCATAATTGGCAGGAGCTGAGTGTCAACTGCCCTCTTTAGCCCCAGTCCTCACCCTTCCCTATTGTTTGTTTTACCCGGCCTAACAGCAGTGGGTTTTTTTTAACCCCACTGGCTATTGGGCCTCTGAGTTAGAGGCAGAGTTGGACTGGACCCTGAACCCTTCACCTGTCACTCTCCCACCCCATCTATGCTCTGGGTACAGTCTGCCTCACCCCTAACTTAGGACTCGCCTTTTCTAGTGTGTGGTCTTCCAGCTCTCTTCTGGACTTTAGTTGAGAGGAGGCAGCTTTGAAATGCTACTTATGCTCAGAGGTCTCTTTACAGAGCAGCCTGAAGCACATCTAAAACAGGGGCTCTTTGTTTTCTGGTTCTTTTACCCCTGTGGTGACTTTTATTACTTAATTATTACACACCCCATGCTTCTGAGCAGCCTAATTTATAGCCGTGTTTTCTAATGGCACTAGATGCGTAATCTCGAAATATCTACCCCAGGAGGCCATTCACAACGGAAAACCATCTTCCCGGCAGCCCCTGCTGCATACATCACTGCCAGCCTACCTGCCTTCATTGCCCTCCTGCAGCCTCTGCTGACCACCATGGTGTCTTGCTCTGGACCGCAGTTTGTATTACTGGGAGAGAGGCAGGGAGGGGTTAGGAGCATGAGAACTGACCGACAAACCTTGTAAGTCATGACAGCCCGAGTTCTGGTTGCCAGAGGAAAATCTAGCAGGTTTTGCCTGTTTCTGCTCTGGATCATTAAACTGAATAAAATGGTGGAGAGGTTGGTCTGAGAAAGGGAAAAACCCAGGATATAAGCTGGATCAAATCACTCCTTTCTTAAATCACCCTCGATGACCGCCCCATTTCTTAGATGAAACCCAGACTCCTTGCCATGGCCCACCAGGCCCTTCCAGATGCGGCTTCTGCCTCCCTCTCCAAACTCCTCCTTGACACTGGGCCTGTCCCTCGCTCCTTCCTTCTTTCCGTTACACCCTCTGCCTGGAATCCCCTTACTCCCTTTTGACACATGTTTGGCTTGACCTTTGTTGTGTCCCCTACTCCAGAGGGACTTGTCCCTGACCAGCCCGTGCTAACACAGCTCTCTGGGTGTTCTCCATCTCATCGTCCAGTTTAACCCAGTGCCATCCAGTGTATTTGCTTTATATTCTTGTCCCAGGCAGGAGCACTCCCCTTCATTTCATTCATTTACTGGTTTAAAATTGGGTCCTTCATTTAACATCAAGGCTACCAGGGCAGGAATAGTTTGTATCTAGCGTGAACTGGCAAAAGGCCGCTCTCAATAATGATTTTTTGTTGAAGGAGCACAGGAAGGGATGGAGGGAGAAAGAGAAAGAGATAGAGAAAAAGAAAGAAAGACTAGGCAAATTTTTAGGAGTTGTGCTTTTCATAATTCAGGGCATTGTAAATTAGGCTCTATGTAAGTTATAAAAAGTTAAACTAGGTAAATTCACGGGAATTGCAATTCAGTGGGGGAAAGGTAGTCTTTTCAGCAAATGATACTGGAGCAATTAGATATCCAAGTTGTTGTTGTTAGGTGTCATTGAGTTGGTTCTGGCTCATAGTAACCCTATGGATATCCTTGGGGGGGAAATGAACCTTGACCTAACCCTCACACATTATAAGAGAATTAACTCTAAATGGATCATAGATTTAACTGCAAAATGTAAAACTATAAAAGTTTTTAAAAGAAAACATGGGAGAAAATCTTTGGGACCCAAGGGCTGGATGAGAAGCTTTTAGACATGACATCAAAAGCATAATTCATAAAAGAAAAACAAAAAATCAGTAAGTCAGATTTCAGCAAAATTGAAAACTTTTGCTCCATGAAAGGCTCTGATAATAGGATGAAAAGACAAGAAACATACTGATGGAAGATGTTTGCAAACCACATACCTGACAAAGGACTCTTATATAGAATATATAAAGAACTCTCAAAACTCAACAATCCAATTAGATCAACAATCAAATAATCCAGTTAGAATATAGGCAAAAGAAATGAAGAGAAATTTCACCAAAGAGGATATATTGATGACAAATAAGCAATGAAAAAAATATTCAACATCACTAGCCATTAGGAAAATGCAAATTAAGACCATGATGAGATATCATGATACACCTATTGGAATGGCTAAAATAAATAATGATAATATTGAATGCTTGGGAGAATGCAACTGGATCTCTCATACATTGTTTCTGGGAATGTAAAATGGTACAACTATTCTGCCCTCAACATAAAACAAAAATCCTCACAACTGGACCAATAAACAACACCATGATAAACGGAGAAAAGATTGAAGTTGTTAGGTATTTCATTCTACTTGGATCCACAATCAACAGCTATGGAAGCAGCAGTCACTTGAAAAGATGCATTGCATTGGGCAAATCTGCTGCAAAAGACCTCTTTAAAGTGTTAAAAAGCAAAGATGTCACCTTGAAGACTAAGGTGCGCCTGACCCAAGCCATGGTATTTTCAATCGCCTCATGAGCAAGCAAAAGCTGGACAATGAATAAGGAAGACCAAAGAAGAATTGACACCTTCGAATTATGGTGCTGGTGAAGAATATTGACTATACCATGGACCATCAAAAGAACAAACAAATCTGTCTTGGAAGAAATACAGCCAGAATCCTCCTGAAAAACAAGGATGGTGAGACCATGTCTCACATACTTTTCACATGTTATCAGGAGGGATCAGTCCCTGGAGAAGGACATCACGCTTGGTAAAGTAGAGGGTAGGTGAAAAAATGGAAGACCCTCAAGGAAATGGATTGACACAGTGGCTGCAACAATGGATTTAAGCATAACCATTGTGAGGATGGCACAGGACTGGGCAGTGTTTCGTTCTGTTGAACATAGAGTCGCTATGAGTCAGAACCATACAACACCTACACAACAACAACAACATTCTGGAAAACGGTTTGGCAATTTCTTAAAAAAAAAAAACCTAAGCAATTGCACTTCTGTTCATTTATCCCAGAGAAATGAAAGCTTATGTCCACATAAAAACCTATATACAAACATTCATAGCAGCTTTATTTGTCATGATCTTCAGTGAGTGAATGGATAAACAAACTGGTACATTCATACCATGGAATACTACTTAAGAATGAAAAGGAACAAACTATGATACACACAAAAACTCGGATGGATCTCAAGTCTGTTATGCTGAGTAATAATAATAAAAAAAAAAAAAACAGTTTCAAAAGGTTACTGTTACGGATTGAATTGTGTCCCTCCAAAATATGTGTTGGAATCCTAACCCTATATCTGTGGATGTAATCCAGAATGGGAATAGGGTTTTCTTTATGTTAATGAGGCCCCGTTAGTGTAGGGTGGGTCCTAAATCTAATCACTTCTGAGTGATGTGAAGAGAAATATGTACACAGAGATGGTCAAGCACAAAAAGGGGGAGATAGATGCTACGTGAGGTAAAGCTCTCCAAGGAACTGAGGAATGCTGGGGCTAAAGAAGCTGAGACAAAGATCTCCCCCCAAAGTCAACAGAGAGAGAGCTTTCCCCTGTGGCCAGTGCCCTGAATTTGGGCTTCTTGGCTCCTAAACTGTGAGAAATTAATTTCTATTCTTTAATGCCATTCAACTGTGGTATTTCTATTATATATAAAAAAAATATATATATATAGCAGCACTAAAAAAGTAAGTTATGTTAAAAGAAAAGTTACGTACTGTATGATTCTACATATATCACACTCTCAAAATTTGCCAGGAATTAGGAAATTGTGGGGGTGGTAGTGTCCCTATGGGGTAGCATGAAGGAGTTTTTTTGATGATGGCACTGTTCTGTATCTTGATTGCAGTTTTGGCTACATGAATCTATGTATGTGATAAAATTGCTTAGAACTACACACACACTCACACACACACATACAAGTACATGTAAAACTGGTAAAATCTGAATAAGATCTATGGATTTTACCAATGTCATTTTTTTAAATTTTAATATTGTACTACAAATTATGTAAAATGTTATTGGGGGACACTGGGTGAAGGGCATACCAGATCTCTTTGTACTATTTTTATAACTTCTTGTGAATCTATGATTTTTTCGAAGTAAGTTTTTAACCATTTTTAAGCGTACAATTCAGCAATATTAGTTACATCATGTTGTGCAACCATCTCCACTATCCATTTCCAAAACGTTTTCACCACCCCAAGCAGAAACTCAGGGGCCATTAAGCAATAACTCCCTATTCCCCTGCTCCCAAGGAGCCCTGGCAGCGCAGTGGTTAAAGCGCTCAGCTGCTAACTGAAAGGTTGGCAGTTTGAATCCATCAGCTGCTCCGTGGGAGAAAAGATGTGGCAGTCTGCTTCTATAAAGATCACATACAGCCTTGGAAACCCTCTGGGGTAGTTCTCCCCTGTCGTATAGGGTTGCAATGAGTCAGAATCGACTTGACAGCAGTGGGGGCAGCCCCTTCTCTCCACAGGCCCTGGCAACTATATACCAAGTATGGTATAAATCATACATGGCTTTTATAGGACCCTTTTGCATCAAATAAAGCAAAGAAAAAAACCTGAGCCCGAGAGGTTGTGTGACTTGTTGGAGGCTGCACAGCCAGAGATGGGGTGATGGATCTGGGCCCCCAGACTTGGTGCAGGACACGTGTCCCCCACTGCCATCCACAGACTGGCACTGAATATCCCACCTCTCTCCTGGTTGGTTTTTCACCACAAACAGCCAAAGGTAACCAGGTCTTTCTAGGGCCACAGGGACAGAAGCCCTGACACCGTGGAGGGCCTTGGTAAGAGCCCGGCCCTGTACTGTTATGCATTGGGAATGCTTAACATTTCCCGTGTACTTGACCCTTCTAGGAGCCCTGGCACAGTGGTTAAGAGCTTGGCTGCTAACCAAAAGGTCAGCAGTTCAAATCTACCAACTGCTCCTTGGAAACCCTATGGGCAGTGCTACTCTGTCCTATAGGGTTACTATGAGTCTGAATCAACCTGATGGCAAAGGTTTTTTTTTTTTTTTGACCCTTCTAGGATGCATCTTTGTTGTCGTTGTTAGTTGCCGTGAGTTGATCCCGACTCATGGCGACCCCATGTGTGCAGAGTAAAACTGCTCCAAAGGGTTTTCAAGGCTGTGACCTTTTGGAAGCAGACCGCCAAGCCTGTCTTCCAAGGTACCTCTGGGTGGGTTCAAACTGTCAACCTTCCGGCTAGTAGTCAAGCGCTTAACCATCTGTGCCACCCAGGGACTCCCTGGATGCATCTTTAGAAGTATTTTTTCCTGTTTTCTTCCACAGCTATTTTTGCTTCTACCTTAAAACCTGTTCAGTATTTTTTAAAATGTAAATGTAGTTCTTTGTTGTAAAAAAAAAAGCATTTTTCCACCCAAAAATGAATGATTTTTGCCACAGGCTGAAAGCCCCTGTGGTAACAATTACAGCCATCCTATCTGCAGCTTTCTTTTGAGGAGCTGACGGGGTTCACATATAAGATCTTAATTATTTATCCTCACTAAATGAGGATGGGGGAAGTGTGGGCGGGGAGGCTGAAGCCCAGAGAGGTCAAATGGCTTGCCCAGGGTCACAAAGCACGCTCAGCTGTAAAGCCTGGACTCCTGCGCCTCAGGCTACAATGTCTCCAGCCGAAAGAATTCAAATCAATTTTCACAAAGGGTGAGGTGGATCAGGCTAGGGCCCTCCAGTGAGCCAACTGCAGACTGAGCCCCAAAGCCAGGAGGCCTGGCTATTTTCATGAAGGACCCCACACTTTCCAAGACATTGTCACTCTGTACTCTGTCACCAGGCACTGGATCTTTCCCCCACCCCGCACACACACGTAGGAGCAGAGAATTTTTTTTAATTTTTATTGTGCTTTATGTAAAAGTTTACAAATCAAGTCAGTCTCTCACACAAAAACTTATATACACCTTGCTACATACTCCCAATTGCTCTCCCCCTAATGAGATAGCCCACTCCCTCCCTCCACTCTCTCTTTTTGTGTCCATTTCGCCAGCTTTTAACCCCCTCTACCCTCTCATCTCTCCTCCAGGGAGGAGATGCCAACATAGTCTCAAGTGTCCACCTGATCCAAGAAGCTCACTCCTCACCAGCATCCCTCTCCAACCCATTGTCCAGTCCAATCCCTGTCCGAAGAGTTGGCTTTGGGGATGGTTCCTGTCCTGGGCCAACAGAAGGTCTGGGGGCCATGACCACCAGGGTCTTTCTAGTCTCAATCAGACCATTAAGTCCCGTCTTTTTACGAGAATTTGGGGTCTGCATCCCACTGCTCTCCTGCTCCCTTAGGGGTTCTCTCTTGTGTTCCCTGTCAGAGCAGTCATAGGTTGTAGCCGGGCACCATCTAGTTCTTCTGGTCTCAGGCTGATGGAGTCTCTGGTTTATATGGCCCTTTCTGTCTCTTGGGCTTGTAATTACCTTGTGTCCTTGGTGTTCTTCATTCTCCTTTGATCCAGGTGGGTTGAGACCAATTGATGCATCTTAGATGGCCACTTGCTAGCATTTAAGACCCCAGACGCCTCTCTCCAAGGTGGGATGCAGAATGTTTTCTTAATAGATTTTTTTACGCCAATTGACTTAGATGTCCCCCGAAACCATGATCCCCAAACCCCTACCCATGCTATGCTGGCCTTCGAAGCATTCAGTTTATTCCAGAAACTTCTTTGCCTTTGGTTTAGTCCAGTTGTGCTGACCTCGCCTGTATTGTTTGTTCTCTTTCCTGTCACCTAAAGTAGTTATCTACTATCTAATTAGTGAATACCCCTCTCTCACTCTCCCTACCCCCTCTCGTAACCATCAAAGAATGTTTTCTTCTCTGTTTAAATTATTTCTTGAGTTCTTATAATAGTGGTCTTATACAATATTTGTCCTTTTGCAACTAAATTTCACTCAGCATAATGCCTTCCAGATTCCTTCATGTTATGAAATGTTTCACAGATTCATCACTGTTCTTTATTGATGTGTAGTACTTCATTGTGTGAATATACCATAATTTATTTATCCATTCATCCGGTGATGGGCACCTTGTTTGCTTCCATCTTTTTGCTATTGTAAACAGTGCTGCAATGAATATGGGTGTGCACTTATCTGTTCATGTAAAGGCTCTTATTTCTCTAGGATATATTCCAAGGAGTGGGATTGCTCGATCCTATGGTAGTTCTATTTCTAGCTTTTTAAAAAAAGTGCCAAATCGATTTCCAAAGTGGTTGTACCATTTTACATTCCCACCAGCAGTGCATATATGTTCCAATCTCTCCGCAGCCTCTCCAACATTTATTATTTTGTGTTTTAAGGATCAAAGCCAGCCTCATTGGAGTGAGATGAAATCTCATTGTAGCTTTGATTTGCATTTCTCTAATGGCTAATGATCGTGAGCATTTCCTCATGTATCTTGTTAGCTACCTGAATGTTGTCTTTAGTGAAGTGTCTGTTCATATCTTTTGCCCATTTTTTTTAATTGGGCTATTTGTCTTTTTGTAGTTGAGTTTTGCAGTATCATGTAGATTTTAGAGATCAGGTGCTGATTGGAAATGTCATAGCTAAAAACTTTTTCCCAGTCTGTAGGTCATCTTTTTACTCTTTTGGTGAAGTCTTTGGATGAGCATAGGTGTTTGATTTTTAGGAGCTCCCAGTTATCTAGTTTTTCTTCTCCATTGTTAGTAATGTTTTGTATACTGTTTATGCCGTATATTAGGGCTCCTAACATTGTCCCTATTTTTTCTTCCATGATCTTTATTGTTTTAGATTTTATATTTAGGTCTTTGATCCATTTTGAGCTCATTTTTGTACATGGAGTGAGGTATGGGTCTTGTTTCATTTTTTTGCAGATGGATATCCAGTTATGCCAGCAGCATTTGTTAAAAAGACTGTCTTTTCCCATTTAACTGTTTTGGGGCCTTTGTGAAATATCAACTGCTCATATGTGGATGGATTTATGTCTGGATTCTCAATTCTGTTCCATTGGTCTATGTATCTGTTGTTGTACCAGTACCAGGCTGTTTTGACTACTGTGGTGGTATAATAGGTTCTAAAATCAAGTAGACTAAGGCTTCCCACTTTGTTCTTTTTCAGTAATGCTTTACTTATCCGGCGCCTCTTTTCCTTCCATATGAAGTTGGTGATTTGTTTCTCCATCTCATTAAAGAATGTGGTTGAGAGAACCCCTGAGGGAGCAGGAGAATAGTGGGATGCAGACCCCAAATTCTCATAAAAAGACCAGACTTAATGGTCTGACTGAGACTAGAGGAATCCTGGTGGTCATGGTCCCCAAACCTTCTGTTGGCCCAAGACAGTAACCATTCCCGAAGACAACTCATCAGACATGGAAGGGACTGGACAATGGGTTGGAGAGAGATGCTGATGAAGAGTGAGCTACTTGTATCAGGTGGACACTTGAGACTGTGTTGGCATCTCTTGTCTGGAGGGGAGACAGGAGAGTAGAGAGGGTTAGAAACTGGCAAAATTGTCACAAAAGTAGAGACTGGAAGGGCTGACTCATTAGGGGGACAGTAAGTGGGAGTATGGGGTAAGGTGTATATAAGC
The DNA here is from genome assembly GCF_024166365.1 of Elephas maximus indicus. Taxonomy (NCBI): domain Eukaryota; kingdom Metazoa; phylum Chordata; class Mammalia; order Proboscidea; family Elephantidae; genus Elephas; species Elephas maximus. The sequence goes on along the minus strand of NC_064827.1, from coordinate 83,505,997 downwards.
TTATATGTGACAGACTGCCTTGATTTGTAAACGTTCACTTAAAGCTCAATAAAAATTATTAAAAAAAAAAAGAATGTCATTGGAATTTGGATCAGAATTGCATTAAATGCATAGATCGGGGCGGAGACAAGATGGCGGACTAGGCAGACGCTACCTCGGATCCCTCTTACAACAAAGACACGGAAAAACAAGTGAATCGATTACATACATAACAATCTACGAACCCTGAACAACAAACACAGATTTAGAGACGGAGAACGAACTAATACGGGGAAGCAGCGATTGTTTCCAGAGCCTGGAGCCAGCGTACCAGTCAGGTACGGCACAAGCACAGAGAGCTGATCCACCCCCCTGAACTAACCCCGGGAGGGGGACCAGCCGGTTCTACGGGCGGCGTGGGACGCAGCCGGTAGGAGAAGTCCCCAGGAGGCAGTGACTGGTCTTGGAGCAGAAAGAGCAGTGTCCGAGCCGGGAAACCGTCCCGCAGGGATTTGGACTGGACTCAGGTACGGCATAAACACGGAGAGTTGCTCCACCCCCCTGAACTAACCCCGGGAAGGGGACCAGCCGGGTCGCGCGGGCGGCGTGGGACGCAGCCGGTGGGAGAAATCCCCGGGATGCAGCGACTGGTATTGGAGCGGGGAGAACAGCGTCCCAGCCGGGACACTCGGTCACGGCACAAGCACGGGGAGCTGCTCCACCCATCTGAACTAACCCCGGGAGGAGGCCCAACTGGTTCTCGGGTGTGGCACGGCCACAGGGCTGGAGGGACGAGAAGTCCCCGGGAGGCAGCGACTGATTTTGGAGTCGAGAGTGCACCATCCCAGTAGGGGAGCCTTGACGCTGGGCGTGGGGCTGGAAGCGGAGGATCTGACCGTGACTCCAGAGGGCCAGACCCCCCGGGGGCAATCTCCACACAGCCAGCACACATAGGCGACGCGCCCCGCGAGAATCTCAGATATAATAGTCATTCCAAGCAAGACAAGCAACTCTGGCTATATTCTGATGTGCTACTCTCCTATCTCTCTGTTCCCTCCCCCACCCTCCCCAGGCGGCTTCATTAACATCTGAATAGCCTGAGCCAGAGGGAGAACTCTGATAGGGATCTGACTGCATTTTTTTTTAGCGGATTTTCTGGAAAAACTAGTTTCCCAGTGATGGCTCGGAGACAACAATCCATATCAAACCACTTAAAGAAGCAGACCATGACAGCTTCTCCAACCCCCCAAACAAAAGAATCAAAATCTTTCCCAAATGAAGATACAATCCTGGAATTATCAGATACAGAATATAAAAAACTAATTTACAGAATGCTTAATGATATCACAAATGAAATTAGGATAACTGCAGAAAAAGCCAAGGAACACACTGATAAAACTGTTGAAGAACTCAAAAAGATTATTCAAGAACATACTGGAAAAATTAATAAGTTGCAAGAATCCATAGAGAGACAACATGTAGAAATCCAAAAGATTAACAATAAAATTACAGAATTAGACAACGCACTAGGAAGTCAGAGGAGCAGACTCGAGCAATTAGAATGCAGACTGGGAATTCTGGAGGACCAGGGAATCAACACCAACATAGCTGAAAAAAATCAGATAAAAGAATTAAAAAAAATGAAGGAACCCTAAGAATTATGTGGGACTCTATCAAGAAGGATAACCTGCGGGTGATTGGCGTCCCAGAGCAGAGAGGGGGGACAGAAAACACAGAGAAAATAGTTGAAGAACTCCTGACAGAAAACTTCCCTGACATCATGAAAGACGAAAGGATATCTATCCAAGATGCTCATCGAACCCCATTTAAGATTGATCCAAAAAGAAAAACACCAAGACATATTATCATCAAACTCACCAAAACCAAAGATAAACAGAAAATTTTAAAAGCAGCCAGGGAGAAAAGAAAGGTTTCCTTCAAGGGAGAATCAATAAGAATAAGTTCAGACTACTCAGCAGAAACCATGCAGGCAAGAAGGGAATGGGACGACATATACAGAACACTGAAGGAGAAAAACTGCCAGCCAAGGATCATATATCCAGCAAAACTCTCTCTGAAATATGAAGGCGAAATTAAGATATTTACAGATAAACACAAGTTTAGAGAATTTGCAAAAACCAAACCAAAGCTACAAGAAATACTAAAGGATATTGTTTGGTCAGAGAACCAATAATATCAGATATCAGCACAACACAAGGTCACAAAACAGAACGTCCTGATATCAACTCAAATAGGGAAATCACAAAAACAAACAAATTAAGATTAATTAAAAAAAAAATACATATAACAGGGAATCATGGAAGTCAACAGGTAAAAGATCACAATAATCAAAAAGAGGGACTAAATACAGGAGGCATTGAACTGCCATATGGAGAGTGATACAAGGCGAGATAGAACAATACAAGTTAGGTTTTTACTTAGAAAAATAGGGGTAAATAATAAGGTAACCACAAAAAGGTATAACAACTCTATAACTCAGGATAAAAGCCAAGAAAAACGTAACGACTCAACTAACATAAAGTCAAACACTATGAAAATGAGGATCTCACAATTTACTAAGAAAAACGTCTCAGCACAAAAAAGTATGCGGAAAAATGAAATTGTCAACAACACACATAAAAAGGCATCAAAATGACAGCACTAAAAATTTATCTATAATTACCCTGAATGTAAATGGACTAAATGCACCAATAAAGAGACAGAGAGTCACAGACTGGATAAAGAAACACGATCCATCTATATGCTGCCTACAAGAGACACACCTTAGACTTAGAGACACAAACAAACTAAAACTCAAAGGATGGAAAAAAGTATATCAAGCAAACAATAAGCAAAAAAGAAGAGGAGTAGCAATATTAATTTCTGACAAAATAGACTTTAGACTTAAATCTGCCACAAAGGATAAAGAAGGACGCTATATAATGATAAAAGGGACAATTGATCAGGAAGACATAACCATATTAAATATTTATGCACCCAATGACAGGGCTGCAAGATACATAAATCAAATTTTAGCAGAATTGAAAAGCGAGATAGATACCTCCACAATTATAGTAGGAGACTTCAACACACCCGTTTCGGAGAAGGACAGGACATCCAGTAAGAAGCTCAACAGAGACACGGAAGATCTAATTACAACAATCAACCAACTTGACCTCATTGACTTATACAGAACTCTCCACCCAACTGCTGCAAAATATACTTTTTTTGCTAGCGCACATGGAACATTCTCTAGAATAGACCACATATTAGGGCATAAAACAAACCTTTGCAGAGTCCAAAACATCAAAATATTACAAAGCATCTTCTCAGACCACAAGGCAATAAAACTAGAGATCAATAACAGAAAAACTAGGGAAAAGAAATCAAATACTTGGAAAATGAAAAATACCCTCCTGAAAAAAGACTGGGTTATAGAAGACATCAAGGAGGGAATAAGGAAATTCATAGAAAGCAACGAGAATGAAAATACTTCCTATCAAAACCTCTGGGACACAGCAAAAGCAGTGCTCAGAGGCCAATTCATATCAATAAATGCACACATACAAAAAGAAGAAAGAGCCAAAATCAGAGAACTGTCCCGACAACTTGAACAAATAGAAACTGAGCAACAAAAGAATCCATCAGGCACCAGAAGAAAACAAATAATAAAAATTAGAGCTGAACTAAATGAATTAGAGAACAGAAAAACAATTGAAAGAATTAACAAAGCCAAAAGCTGGTTCTTTGAAAAAATTAACAAAATTGATAAACCATTGGCTAGACTGACTAAAGAAATACAGGAAAGAAAACAAATAACCCGAATAAGAAATGAGAAGGACCACATCACAACAGAACCAAATGAAATTAAAAGAATCATTTCAGATTATTATGAAAAATTGTACTCTAACAAATTTGAAAACCTAGAAGAAATGGATGAATTCCTGGAAAAACACTACCTACCTAAACTAACACATTCAGAAGTAGAACAACTAAATAGACCCATAACAAAAAAAGAGATTGAAACGGTAATCAAAAAACTCCCAACAAAAAAAAGCCCTGGCCCGGACGGCTTCACTGCAGAGTTCTACCAAACTTTCAGAGAAGAGTTAACATCACTACTACTAAAGGTATTCCAAAGCATAGAAAATGACAGAATACTACCCAACTCATTCTATGAAGCCACCATCTCCCTGATACCAAAACCAGGTAAAGACATTACAAAAAAAGAAAATTATAGACCTATATCCCTCATGAACATTGATGCAAAAATCCTCAACAAAATTCTAGCCAATAGAATCCAACAACACATCAAAAAAATAATTCACCCTGATCAAGTGGGATTTATACCAGGTATGCAAGGCTGGTTTAATATCAGAAAAACCATTAATGTAATCCACCACATAAATAAAACAAAAGACAAAAACCACATGATCTTATCAATTGATGCAGAAAAGGCATTTGACAAAGCCCAACACCCATTTATGATAAAAACTCTTACCAAAATAGAAATTGAAGGAAAATTCCTCAACATAATAAAGGGCATCTATGCAAAGCCAACAGCCAATATCACTCTAAATGGAGAGAACCTGAAAGCATTTCCCTTGAGAACGGGAACCAGACAAGGATGCCCTTTATCACCGCTCTTATTCAACATCGTGTTGGAAGTCTTAGCCAGGGCAATTAGGCTAGACAAAGAAATAAAAGGTATCCGGATTGGCAAGGAAGAAGTAAAGTTATCACTATTTGCAGATGACATGATTATATACACAGAAAACCCTAAGGAATCCTCCAGAAAACTACTGAAACTAAAAGAAGAGTTTGGCAGAGTCTCAGGTTATAAAATAAACATATAAAAATCACTTGGATTCCTCTACATCAACAAAAAGAACACCGAAGAGGAAATAACCAAATCAATACCATTCACAGTAGCCCCCAAGAAGATAAGATACTTAGGAATAAATCTTACCAAGGATGTAAAAGACCTATACAAAGAAAACTACAAAGCTCTACTACAAGAAATTCAAAAGGACATACCTTAAGTGGAAAAACATACCCTGCTCATGGATAGGAAGACTTAACATAGTAAAAATGTCTATTCTACCAAAAGCCATCTATACGTTTAACGCACTTCCGATCCAAATTCCAATGTCATATTTTAAGGGGATAGAGAAACAAATCACCAATTTCATATGGAAGGGAAAGAAGCCCCGGATAAGCAAAGCACTACTAAAAAAGAAGAAGAAAGTGGGAGGCCTCACCTTACCTGACTTCAGAACCTATTATACAGCCACAGTAGTCAAAACAGCCTGGTATTGGTACAACAACAGACACATAGACCAATGGAACAGAATTGAGAACCCAGACATAGATCCATCCACGTATGAGCAGCTGATATTTGACAAAGGACCAGTGTCAATTAACTGGGGAAAAGATAGCCTTTTTAACAAATGGTGCTGGCATAACTGGATATCCATTTGCAAAAAAATGAAACAGGACCCATACCTCACACCATGCACAAAAACTAACTCCAAGTGGATCAAAGACCTAAACATAAAGACTAAAACGATAAAGATCATGGAAGAAAAAATTGGGACAACCCTAGGAGCCCTAATACAAGGTATAAACAGAATACAAAACATTACCAAAAATGATGAAGAGAAACCCGATAACTGGGAGCTCCTAAAAATCAAACACCTATGCTCATCTAGAGACTTCTCCAAAAGAGTAAAAAGACCACCTACAGACTGGGAAAGAATTTTCAGCTATGACATCTCCGACCAGCACCTGATCTCTAAAATCTACATGATTCTGTCAAAACTCAACCACAAAAAGACAAACAACCCAATCAAGAAGTGGGCAAAGGATATGAACACACATTTCACTAAAGAAGATATTCAGGCAGCCAACAGATACATGAGAAAATGCTCTCGATCATTAGCCATTAGAGAAATGCAAATTAAAACTACGATGAGATTCCATCTCACACCAGCAAGGCTGGCATTAATCCAAAAAACACAAAATAATAAATGTTGGAGAGGCTGCGGAGAGATTGGAACTCTCATACACTGCTGGTGGGAATGTAAAATGGTACAACCACTTTGGAAATCTATCTGGCGTTATCTTAAACAGTTAGAAATAGAACTACCATACAACCCAGAAATCCCACTCCTAGGAATATACCCTACAGATACAAGAGCCTTCATACAAACAGATATATGCACACCCATGTTTATTGCAGCTCTGTTTACAATAGCAAAAAGCTGGAAGCAACCAAGGTGTCCATCAACGGATGAATGGGTAAATAAATTGTGGTATATTCACACAATGGAATACTACGCATCGATAAAGAACAGTGACGAATCTCTGAAACATTTCATAACATGGAGGAACCTGGAAGGCATTATGCTGAGCGAAATTAGTCAGAGGCAAAAGGACAAATATTGTATAAGACCACTATTATAAGATCTTGAGAAATAGTAAACCTGAGAAGAACACATACTTTTGTGGTTATGAGGGGGGGAGGGAGGGAGGGAGGGAGAGGGTTTTTTATTGATTAATCAGTAGATAAGAACTGCTTTAGGTGAAGGGAAAGACAACACTCAATACATGGAAGGTCAGCTCAATTGGACTGGACCAAAAGCAAAGAAGTTTCCGGGATAAAATGAATGCTTCAAAGGTCAGGGGAGCAAGTGCGGGGGTCTGGGGAACATGGTTTGCGGGGACTTCTAAGTCAATTGGCAAAATAATTCTATTATGAAATCATTCTGCATCCCACTTTGAAATGTGGCGTCTGGGGTCTTAAATGCTAACAAGCGGCCATCTAAGATGCAGCAATTGGTCTCAACCCACCTGGAGCAAAGGAAAATGAAGAACACCAAGGCCACACGACAACTAAGAGCCCAAGAGACAGAAAGGGCCACATGAACCAGAGACTTACATCATCCTGAGACCAGAAGAACTAGTTGGTGCCCGGCCACAATCGATGACTGCCCTGACAGGGAGCACAACAGAGGACCCCTGAGGGAGCAGGAGATCAGTGGGATACAGACCCCAAATTCTCATAAAAAGACCAAACTTAATGGTCTGACTGAGACTGGAGGAACCCCGGCGGCCATGCTCCCCAGACCTTCAGTTGACACAGGACAGGAACCATCCCCGAAGACAACTCATCAGAAATGAAAGGGACTGGTCAGCGGGTGGGAGAGAGACGCTGATGAAGAGTGAGCTAATTATATCAGGTGGACACTTGAGATTGTGTTGGCAACTCTTGTCTGGAGGGGGGATGGGAGGATAGAGAGAGAGGGAAGCCGGCAAAATTGTCAAGAAAGGAGGGACTGAAAGGGCTGACTCAAGAGGGGGAGAGCAAGTGGGAGTAGGGAGTGAGATGTATGTAAACTTATATGTGACAGACTGATTGGATTTGTAAACGTTCACTTGAAGCTTAATAAAAGTTATTTAAAAAAAAATGCATAGATCGCTTTGGGTAGAATAGCCATTTTTATAATGTTAAGTCTTCCTATCCATGAGCAAGGTATGTTTTTCCATTTATGTAGGTCTTTTTTGGTTTCTTGCAGAAGTGTATTGTAGTTTTCTTTGTATAAGTCTTTTACATCTCTGGTAAGATTTATTCCTAAGTATTTTGTCTTCTTGGGGGCTACTGTAAATGGCATTGATTTGGTGATTTCCTCTTCGATGTTCTTTTTGTTGGTGTAGAGGAATCCAACTGATTTATGTATGTTTATCTTGTATCCCGATACTCTGCTGAACTCTTATGTTAGTTTTAGTAGTTTTCATGAGGATTCCTTAGGGTTTTCTATGTATAAGATCATGTTGTCTGCAAATAGAGATAATTTTATTCCTTCCTTGCCAATCTGGATGCCCTTTATTTCTTTATCTAGTGTAATTGCTCTGGCTAGGACCTCCAACACAATGTTGAATAAGAGTGGTGATAAAGGACATCCTTGTCTGGTTCCCGATCTCAAGAGGAATGCTTTCAGGCTCTCTCCATTTACGGTGATGTTGGCTGTTGGCTTTGTATAAATGCCCTCTATTAGGTTGAGGAATTTTCCTTTTATTCTTATTTTGCTGAGAGTTTTTATCATGAATGGGTGTTGAACTTTGTCAAATGCCTTTTCTGCATCAATTGATAAAATCATGTGATTCTTGTCTTTTGTTTTATTTACTTGATAAATTGCATTAATTGTTTTTCTAACGTTGAACCATCCCTGCACACCTGGTATGAATCCCACTTAGTCACGGTGAATTATTTTTTTGATATGTTGTTGAATTCTGTTGGCTAGAATTTTGTTGAGGATTTTTGCATCTAAGTTCATGAGGGATATAGGTCTGTAATTTTCTTTTTTTGTGGTGTCTTTACATGGTTTTGGTATCAGGGATATGGTGGCTTCAGAGAATGAGTTCGGTAGTGTTCATTGTTTTCTATGCTCAAGCAGAGCCTTTTTTAAAAACATAAACTTGACCCTGTCTTTTCTAACACCAGCTAGTGACTTCCCATTGCCCTTAGGATGCAGTAAATAATTTTCAAAGACCCTCCGTGATCCCTGGTCTCTCCTGTTTCCTCCCAGACCAGCGTGTCCCAGGACGCTCCCAGCCCACACACGGCCCCCAGCTGAGCTCCAGGAGCTCATTGCCCTCCACCTCTGCCTCCTGGGGTCCTCTTCACCTGAATCAATCCGTCACAGCCTTCAGAGCCCAGTTTAAATGAAACGCCCCCAATCCTGCCCTAAGGCCCTTTTACCCCCATTCTCACCCCATCCCCATCTCCTTTAGCTCTGCTGACATCACCTTCCCTGCTCTTTGCACATGTGAAGGTATTTTCCGAATTATGTGTAACCACTGGCTCCTTGTCTGTCTTCCCCACTGGGCTCTGAGCTCCTTAGAACAGGGGTCTTGTCTCTTGTTCACTGGGAATCTCTGGGCCCGCACAGAGCATGTGCTTTGCAAAGAAGCTAAGTGACTCTGGGAGCTTTTCCTTGGACAGCTGACCTCCTCCACTCTAGTGCCCCAGGACAGCCGTCTTCAGAATGAATGAGCTTTTCTTTGGGGAGTCTAGTGGTAGGGGAGCCCTGACATCTTGCAAAAAGGGGGTACACACCTGAGGACAAGCCACTTTGCTGCTTGATTCTTTTCCCTCTCTCTCCATCATGAAGGCACAGTCATGAAGGTTAGCACGTCAGATCCTCTTTGTCAAAACGGGGCAGCAGGGGGCATTCCCCAGAGCACAGAGGACCTGGCAGGGACAGGCAATACTGGAAAAGGCCCCTCCCTGAGAATGACTGAGAGGGATATCTGAAGCCCAGGAGCAGGTGGGCAATGAGCCCTCTAAGTCCCCATCCAGCTAAATCTGTGCTTCTCAGACTCATTCATTATAAATCTTCAAAACAACATTCCGAAGTAATTCAGGCTTACAAAAGTCTGTGCTTCCGTGTGCTGTACCAGTAGGATCCCCAAAGAGTACTGGGGTTGGGCATGTAGGGTTAGGGCTGCTCCAAAGCAGGTCAGTCGAACCATCCAGAACTTGATGGCTCTTTGGAGCCCCGAGAGAGACAAGCGGAGAGCTGGCTGCGCACAGACGTCTGGGAAGGAGCCCCTGGGCAAGCAGGTCAGGCTGACTAAGGCCGAGTGCACCACGGAAGGAAATGCTTCGCAGTCCTACGCCATCTTCGTGACCGTTAGTATGCATGAGTCCATTGTTGCAGCCACTGTATATTTTGAGTGACTTCCAGCCTAGGGGCTCATCTTCCAGCACTATATTGGACAAAACTGTGTTGTGATTCAGAGGGTTTTCATTGCTAATTTTTCAAAATAAGTTGCCAGGCCTTTCTTCCTAGCATTTCTTAATCTGGAGGCTCTGATGAAACCTGTCCACCATGGGCGACCCTGCTGGTATTTGAAACACCAGTGGCATAGCTTCCAGCATCATAGCAACTGCAAGTCACCACAGTATGACAAACTTTAACAGTGATTTAAAAATAACTCCCATTTTAATGAGCACTTGCTACACCAAGTATGCTTTTGAACATTCTGCCTGTAATCCCATTGATTCCTCACAACTCTGAAAGTAAGGATGAACATATGGAGAAACTGAGGCTCAGAGAAAGCAAGCTGCTTGCCCATGGTTTTTGCTCATGGACTCAGAGTAGCCAGGCAGTAGGATCTGAATCCAGATTGACTCTAAAGATTCTTGCTCCTAACCATTAGGCTGTGCACTAAGAGATTCCCTATTCGGATCTGAACGATCAAATCATCCTTGGCTACGTGGAGTCAGTGGGTCCCACCACTGGTCCTACTTTGTGCCTGGACGGTCGAGGTAAGTTGTACTTTTTCTATAACTTGCTCCCCTGGGCTTCTCCTACAGTGATGCCCCTGCACAAAGAAGTTCGATTTATCCTGATCCCTTAACAAGCAGCCAGTTGCTATTGAGTTGAATCTGACTCATGCGGACCCCATATGTGTCAGGGTAGAACTGTGCTCCATAGGGTTCTCAATGGCTGATTTTCTGGAAATAGGTTGCCAGGCCTTTCTTCTGAGGCAACTCTAGGTGGACTTGAACCTCCAACCTTTCATTTAGCAGAAGCTCCCCTGGCTCCCTGCTGAGGCCCAATCCTGAAGGCCTCAGACCCTCACACTTACACCAGGAGGTCTTCTGTGGTGCTGTTTGCGCCATTCCTAAAGCGGGGCTTTGTGCTTGCCTGTGGACCCCCAAGCAGCGTCCATCAGTCATGGCGGGGCTACCGCAAAGAGCTTCGACAAATTATTTGCTCATAACCTGGCAGGAACGTCTCGGAGAAGTTCCTCACCGCCCCGGCGCTCCCACTAACAACAAAACTGTGTCAAAACTAAGTCTAATAAAGCAAAAGACGGGGGAATCAAATGAAATGAGATAAGCTCCTACTCAGGGTAGGGCTCCAAGAAACTTCAAATTAGTTCAGTCAGCTCCATCTTGGCTGCTTTGCGATTGATACCCCAGACCAGGGGTTGATCTCCAATGAAGGCACTGGGGACGTGTGAGGGAAATGGAAATTATTATTTGCAAACATTTGGCTGACACTTTGTGCGTGCGGGTGGATGGGGGCTGACAGCTCTGATTTGCCTGCTCGGCTCCTCTCTGCCAAAGAGTGCTCTGTGGAGATTAGAGGGGGCCCCTTTCATGGCAGCCCATCTCCATCTTCGCTGCTCATTAAAACTTTGTGGAGCTGGAGAACTTGGCGGAAGAGAGGAGGCTAGAAGAACCTTCTGAGGGACTTTAGGTGCACATTTGTTGAAAGGTGTTTGAGAAGGGAGCCTTGGGTCTGACAAACTGGATTTTAGTGCGGCTCTCCCTTCACAGCGGGCTGAAATAATTGGTCATCAGTGACTACTAATTCGGTTTAGTAGCCAGAGGCAATTTTTTTCTTCCTGGAAAATCAATGACAGCACGGAGGTCTGTTCAACGTGATTCCGCTCAAGACGGGTCCTTATTTAGCTCTTGATGCTTCTTCCAGCGGAGACAGCTATTTTGTTAAAATAAAATTAAAATCCATCTCTAATATGCCATCGGCCTTCTGCTCCCAGGGGATGGGAGAGGATTTGGCGCTGTCGCTCTTCCCACCAGGGGGGCGGGAGGAGTGGACCGTGGCCTCCCAGATGGGCTGCACCTCCTCCGCTACACATGAAATACAAAACACTGTTGGATCACGCAGGGTCTGGGATTTGGAGAGGTGGAAAAGCTGGTGGGCTGGGCTTCTCTCAGCGGTTCTAAATCAAAACTGAACCCACGAGGGACACCCAGCAGTGATACCACTTAAGGAGACCTGACTTCTTTTTCTCCCCCTGGAGATGTTTCTAAGCATCAGGTGGAGCTTCTGAGTATGTGGACAGCAGCAAGCAATGTGCTTCAGGGCTGGGGGCACCTTCCCTTTTTCTCATCACCTGTAAACTTCATGAATGGTCTTGTCTGACTGTCAAGTGACTTCAACTATTTATTGAGCACTTGTGGTGCAAATGGTTTGTGCTTGACTACTAACTTAAAGGTTGGAGGTTCAAACTTACTCAGTGCTGCCAAGGAAGAGAGGCCTAGTGATCTGTCTGTGAAGATTACAGCCAAGAAAACCCTACCGAGCAGCTCCACTCTGTAACACATGAGATCGCCAGGAGTTGGAATTGACTCGACAGCAAGGGGTTCGGTTTTTTTTTTTTTTAGGTTTCACTTGTGCCTAAAGTTTGTGCAGCTGTTTTTTCTAACAAGTGATTCTGCCAAACATTGCCCACATAGTACCAGAGTCACCAGTTAAATCTTTTTTTTTTTGCTTCTTTTTAATTGAAACCTTTATTGAGATAATTGTAGATTCACAAAAAGCTTTGAGAAATAATATAGAAAAATCCCATGTACCCTTTACCCAGTTTCTCCCAATGGTAACATCTTGCAAAGCTATAGTGCAATATCACAGGCAGGATATTGACATTGGTACAGTCCATCAATTGTATTCAGATTTCCCCCAGTTTTACTTGACTTGTGTGTGTGTGTGTGTGTGTGTATTTCTGTGAAATTTTAGCACATGTATAGGTTTGTATATCCACCACAACAGTCCAAATACGGAATGGTTCCGTCATTACAACGATCGCTGGGGTTACCCTTTTATGACCACGCCCATCTCCCTCCCACATTGCACCCGTGTACCAGAGACTGTTTCATTTTGTCCTTATAAGAACAGTTATTATGTTATCTCCCATTTTATTGGTAAGGAAATCGGAGTTCAACGAAGTTAAATAATTTGCTCAGGATCAATGTTTAGCAAATACTGCACTACAGTGGTTGCAAATAACAAACTCTAAGCCACATCTGGCCTGAGAGTAGTAAAAAAAAAAAAGAAGAAGAAACAAAACTCTTAAGTTACCAATATTTTTTAAAAAGTCAGAAGAATTCGTATAAAAATTCATATGTCTAGTTTTTCTTAACAAGACATTAGATTGTCTGGTAACACTGGGTCCTCATTCCTAAGTGTTGACAATTGGCTGGAGCTGCCGCCTTTAGACATGGAATGTGCTCAAGTTTGGAGCAGTCCCCACCACTCCCTACTGCTTTACACAAGGCCAGCATCACCCTTTAACCTGCCAGGCCTCTGTAACGTGTGAATTTGTAACGCCTGCTCAATGCCTCTTAAACAACAACAATACTTCGTTATCACTTTCTCTTCCCAAGAGCTCAAAAAAACTCTTAACTCATTAACTCCAGCCATTTTTTCTGACACAGACAAAGGCAGCTATCAATCCCATTTGTAAATGGAGAAACAGAGGCCCATGGAGATTAACTGCTGTGCTCAAAGTAACTCAACGTAGAAGTGGGAGAGCCAACAAGTTCTAGAGCCTTTGAGCTTGAGTCAGTTTACTACCCTTCCTCGGCTTTCATCTCTGCTCCTTCTGGGTGCACAGTTTTCCTCTCTAAAAATGGGGGGGGGGGGGGGAGGGGGAGGGTGGAAGAGGTGGAAGAAGAAAGTAAACTCCCTTAAAGGAGAAAGGGAGTGATGAGGCCTGCCTGAGGGAAGAAGTAGGACCTACTTACCCATTAGGTCCAGGAGGCACAGTGCCTGGGCCCAGAGACATTTTTAGGGGCCAGTAAAAATGTTTTAATTTCTTTTAAAATCAGAAGAAAAATGCAATCCAGCTTAGACTATATTTGTCTTTATGCCAGCACAGTCACAAAATATTATTTAAATGTTTTGTTTTAGGTTAAAATTTACACAGAAAATTAGATTCCCATGAAGTTTTTATACAAATTATTCTGTGACATTGGTTACAATTTTCACAATGTGTCAGCATTCTCATTATTTCCATTCTGTTTGTTCTGTTTCCATTGATCTAGCTTCCCTTCCCCTCCTTGCCTTCTCAACATTGCTTTTGGGAAAATGTCAACTGTTTGGTCCATATAGTTGATTGTTTAAGGGAGCACATTACTCATGGGTAATACTGTTTTTTTTATAGGCCAATCTATCACTTGGCTAAGAGGTGACCTGCAGAAATAAATTTCAAAAGAAAACTTCAATTCCAAGTTCAAAGGGTATCTTGGGGTGATAGTCTTGGGAGTTCCTCTAGTCCCTATCGGTCCAGTAGGTCTGGCCTTTTTTAGGAATTTGAATTTTGTTCTACATTTTTCTCCCATTCTATCCAGGACCTTCTATTGTGTCCCTAGTCAGAACTGGTCAGTAGTGGTAGCTGGGCACCATCTAGTTCTTCTGGTCTCAGGTTATAAGAGGCCGTGGTTCACATAAGCTATTAGTCCTGTAAACCTGTTTCTTCTTTGAGTCTTTGGTTTCCTCCTTTCTCTTTTGCTCCAGGCGAGTAGTGACCAATAGTTGTATCTTAGATGGCTGCTCCAAGCTTTTAAGACTCTAGACGCTACTCATCAAACTAGGGTGTTGTTTTTTTTATGGGTCACAAAGGCAAAACTGCCTAGGTCCCACGGAAGCCCTACTGTGGCCTTGGGAGGGACAGTGGCACTCAGATCCAGCTATCCTGGAGCTGGAGAACACAAGCCTTGGCCTGAATCAGAAGTTGCGTTTTAATACTCTCTCTCCTCTACTTCATGGTGTTGAGGCTCGAAATTCTCAAACTTGAGTGTGACTAAGAATCACCCACCGAGTTTTTTCAAAATAGAGGTACCTGGGCCCACCCTCAGACATTCTGACTCGCCAGGTCTGGGAGGGCCCAGTAATCTGCATTTTAACAAGGGTGCTTCTGGCCCTCATGATCCTGGGCACCCTCTGAGGGCTACAGCTCTGAGCCTTTCCAATCTGCCTCCCACCAGCACCTCTGTTTGTCCAGCAGGAAGCTGGGGTGGGCTGGCTGGTCAGCTCGGCCCCAGGGGCAGTGGCAGCCCCCTCACCCGCCCTCTCCACCTTTTTCTTAATTGCTCCCCCTTGGCCTCAGGGCCTGTCTTTTCTAACGAGTCTGGGATGGAGGAAGGGGTGGTAATTGAGGCAAGCAGCCTCTCTGGCTGGCAGGACTCTTACAGCTAATTAGAGAAGAGGACTGCTGGGTTCATGGTTATTTTTTAATTGTTTGTGGATCCAACATAAAAGCTAATGACAGAGGAGGGAGGCTTAGATAGCAGCACATTTCCTGACTTCTAAGAGGTCATTTGCAATTTGTTAACTTTTTTCACAAGGGTGAATTCAATTAGCACTTATCGCCCAGGTGCCCAGCAGCAGGCTGGCAGGGCGGGCCCTGAGGTGGGCTGGATTTCCAGAAGCTTCCACCAAATTCAAGTGCCTGTGCTGGAAATTTCAGAGACCTCCCTGCCCATCCCCAACATCCCTCTACCCTGCCCCTGGGCTGCAGTTTAAGCTCCTCTCAACATAACTGAAATGGATATGGCTGAGAAGGAAATATCCTTGAGTCCACTCAGGAATCTACCATGCATCTGGAGAAAAAGATGAGAACAAGATGGGCTATCCCTGCAGGGAGGCAGTGAGGGTGATAGAAAGAGTGGTACACCGGGGTTGGAAGCCTGGGCTTTTGCCAAGTGTGTGTAACTAGGAGGTGGTCCTTCTGCTCTGGGCCTCAGTTTCCCCTTCTCTAAGTTGACCGTGGATGCCCATCCTTGGCCTTCCCAGGAGGACAGAGGGGGAAGCACCTCCACACTGCTACCTGTGGTCAGTGACTCTGGCAAGGTAGGAAAGGGGGAGAAGATGAGAGTGCAGATGGGCCAGGCACGGGGGGAACAATGGGTGGCGTCTAGGATCAGCTGAGGAGGTCCCCACTTCAGCCCTGCAGTGCCACTTCTATGGAGGTCAACCCCAAGGAACTGTCCCACATGCACAAGGTGTGCGTGGGATGTCCACTGTGGCCTTGGTGTTTCGGGAAAATGAGAAGCAACCGGATGTCCGACAATAGGGAGATGCTCACCTCTGTGGTGGGCTATTCAGACAGTAGACCAGGGCAGCAAGTACAAACTTGTGAAGGAAGAAAGCAAGCTGCCATGCAAAGTGATTTCTAACAGTGTGAAGCCACTCTCCATGATCATATACAGGAAAACCTGTGAAAGCTGGAACCCATGTGGCGGGGGAGGGAACCCGACAGACAAGGAAAACTCAAATATTTTCCACTACAATGAGTGATAGAAAAGTGGTAAGACGGCACCCTGTCAAAGGCAGAAAACTTTCAAGACCTGGAAAAACAAGGCAGTCCTGTTGCGTTCTGAGTCTTGCAGGCTTTACTGTATTACATACAGCATCTATGGAAATCTAACGATACAGCAAAAACGTGGAAAGAGTGTGCATGCCAACCTCAGGCTGGTCTCCAAGGAAGAGAGGGAGGGACATGGGCTAGGAAGGGGTGTAAAGGGGCTTCAAACTGTATTTGTTATGTTTTATTTCTTTAATTATAATGGTAATAATAAAGATCAGGAGCACATGCTGCCAGGCGTTAACATTTGTTAAATCTGAGTGGTAGGTTCATGTGAGTTCGTTATGTAGCTTCTGTACTTTTCTATTTCTTTGAAAAGTTTCCTAATAAACAAAGGGAATAGTAAAAATGTTTGCTGCCGAGAAAAACATTTATACTTGTAATCTTTTGGCTGATTAAAACTTTTAATTGATTACAAACCACTTCGTATATTTTTCACAAAAATATAAGGAGGGAATATGTAACAAGGGGAGCCCTGGTTAAGAGCTCGGCTGCTAACCAAAAGGTTGGCAGTTCGAATCCACCAGGTGCTCCTTGGAAACCTTATGGGGCAGTTCTACCCTGTCCTATAGGGTCACTGGGTTGGAATCAACTCGATAGCAATGGGTTTGGTTTTTTATGTAACAAGATTCCACATATGGTTAATAATAATAAAATAATAGTCCTAAAGATAGTTGTCTCATAACCCCATGATATCTAAAATGGAGAACTTTCTGTCTTTGTGCTAAGATGCTCTGATGATTGTCATGGGTTGAATGGCAGCCTCCATATGTTATGTGCAAGTACTAACGCCGGGAACCCATGAATGGGGCTTTATTTGGATAAAGGAAGGGTCTTTGCAGGTATAATTCAGTGAAGGACTTTGAGATGAGATCATCCTGCGTTACTCGTGCGGGCCCTGAATTCAATGACAAATGTCCTTATAAAAGACAGAAGAGAAGGCTCATGTGAAGACTGAGGCAGAAATTGGGGTGACGCAGGCACAAGCCAAGGAACACCAGGAGCCGCCAAAACCTGGAAGAGGTAAGGAAGGATTCGTCTTGATTTCAGACTTGAGGCTTCCAGAACTGAGAGAATAAATTTCTGTTGTTTAAGCCACCCAGGTTGTGGTAGTACCTTGCACCAGCCCTGGGAAGCTCAATGAAGACGTCAACACCCCCTAAAGCTGGAGCTCAGTGCCCAACATGAGTCACCCCCAGGAAAGAGTAGTCATCTCCTGTTCTTCGGCATTAGGATATTAGCTGTTCCCAATATTGGGGATGGACTGCAATCAAGCTAGCTATTCTTTCCCATGCAGTCAGTCAACAAGCATTTATTGAGCACCTACTATGTGCCAGGAACCTGCTAGGTACTGGGATACAGCAATGAGCAAAAGCAGACATGACTCTGTCCCACTGAGGGAAATTGGCAGGTCAGCAGGCACTGACCACGCACAGTAGCCTGAAGAATGGAGAGACATCAGTCAGGCAAAGCAGGGGAAGAGCATCCTGGCAGAGGGAAAAGCATGCGTAAGGCCAGAAGCAGGAGAAGATGTGGGGAGGAGAGAGGGGTTCAGAGGGCTGAAGGAGCTTTTTCATGGCAGAGGCCAGAGTCAGGTCACAGAAGCCCCACAAAGCACCCCCATGCCCTCCTCTGTGGCCCTCCTCTGCTTACCCAGGAACAGCACCCACACAGACTCCTGTAGCACTTAGCACACTGCATTGCTCTTTTATCCATTTGTTGCCTGTTTTATTTTGTGTATTTTTGCTTCTCTGAATCCCTAACTCCTGGCATAATGCCCAGAACAGGGTGAGCACTAACTGAGCACATAGCATAGAACAGAGGTAATGAACGTGGGCTATGACCAACTACTTTTTGGCTATGTGATCCTAGACAACTGTCTCTGGACCTCAGTTTTCTCATCTGTAAAATGGGGAAAAGAGTCATTACCTAAAGAGTTGTCATGTGATGATCACTTGAGATGATTACGTGAAGCACCTAGCTTAGTGCCTGGTCCCATACATCCTATATACCACTGAGTCGATTCCAACTCATAGTGACCCTGTAAGACAGAGTAAAACTGTCCCATAGGGTTTCCAAGGCTGTAGTCTTTGCAGAAGCAGGTTGCCATATCTTTCTCCCACAGAGCAGCTGGGGGGGGGTCAAACCATTGGCATTTTGGTCAGCAGCTGAGCACTCAAACACTGTGCAACCAGGGCTCCTTGGCCCCATATAGAGGATCAAAAAAAAGGGAAGCCGGTATTATTAATAATAATACAAACAAATGCCACCGTGCTGGGGCAGTCCAGCATGAACGCCTGCCTCCATCTGGTCTCCCAAGGGACTGAGCCAGGTGGCCATGCCTCCAGCTCACCCCTGGCTGAGCCAACTGGTCATAGGTGCCGTAGGCTCATTCTGTGGATAGTCTTGCTTGCCGGCTCCTTCACAGCAGTGGAATGTGGGTGATGTGTCGGGCTTGGAGTATGGCTCTTCCTGAGCACCAAGGAGAGTTGGCTCACAAAACTGCCAGCTCCTCCGTGCCCCATGGAGGCTGCCAGGTCACTGGAGCAGCAGAACCAACCATGCCCAGCAACCCCTTTAATTATGTCGAGGTGCCAGAGGCAGAAGAGACAACACCAGGCACCGAGCCGACCCCTGCAGCTGGCACCCAGCAAGGCTCAATGCGTTGTCCACCAATTCGGGCAAGGCTCAGCTCTGGAAAAATCAAAAGCCCAAGCCAGAGCCTGTGTGATGCAACTGGGGAGGCCCCGAGGGGGAGCGGCTGGCCCGGCCTCGTTAGCGCTGACCTTGGCCCAGAGCTGCTCCTGATGGATGGGGTTCGGGGCTGGATGGGCCCCATGGGAGAGGCGGCCCTATCCATTATGGGCCCATCAGCACCTCTCTGAACCCTCCCGGCTCGGAATGTCATGAGCGTCAGGCCGGGAATAAATCTCTGTCTTGGCCACAGGAGAGCAGAATGGGGGAAAAAAGGCAAAGAATGAAAAATATCTCCTTCCTGACTGGGGCAACAAAGCCAGCTGTGGATGAAGGAGCAAGAAGGGGCTCAGGAGATGGGAGAGGACAGAGCAGAAGCTGCAGGTGCCAAAGAGGAGAGGCTGGGCCCCTGGGATGGGACCAGGAAAGGATGGGCCTCAGGCCACCACCTCCTCCCAGGCACGACTTCCTGCCTGGGCCGCTTGTAATGAAACTCCCCCGAGATCCAGGTCCATGGAAACAGGCTGGTCCTAAGGTGGAGGAGACCCCTGTCGGACCCAGTTTGAGGTGTTCCAGGTGGGTCCAAGCCCCAGTAGAGGGAGCCCAGCCCGGCAGAGATGCTGGGGCCCGGGTGTTGCCTCCACCTCCCGTAGGAATCCGTTCTGGCTGCTAAGTGCGAGGGCCCTGGAGTCAAACTGCCTGGGTTTAAATCCTTATACCTCCACTTTTCAACTGTGACCTCTTGCTGAGTGACATACCCACTCCGTGCCCCATTTCCTAATGGGTAAATAGAGGTGATGACAGAACGTATCACCCAGGGCTGCAGTGAGGATTAATACACTTATTACATGAAAAGTGCTTGGCTGCATTAATAGAGGTAGAAGGTTCAGAACAAGGGAGGTGAACATTCTGCTCTATTCTGCAGCTCAGGCCATATTTGTTGAATCAAGTTCAAGGGCACTTAGCACTTGTCAGTGTTGGATGTTGATTGCTATAGTTGTTGTTCACAGGCACCATCCCACTGCTGAGGACCGCCTCTGTGCCAGGCAGCCTGGTCCATTGTTAATGGAGCTCAGGATGAGAAATAATGTCTTCATCCAGGGCCTTGCTCTGCCTCCTGGAAGCATGCAACACATGGATACAGACAGCGGCTCTGGAATGAAACGTTGCTCAAGTCCTAGTGCTACCACTGACTAGCCTTGTGGCCTTGGGCAAGTGACTCTCTGAGCCTCAGATTCCCAATCTACAAAATTGGAATAACAGTCCCTAAGTTTTTTTTTTTTTTTACTTGGTAGAGTTGTGAGGACCTAATGAGATGATGCATGCAATGTGCACCGCTGGCTGCATAGTGAGGGCTCCACAGATGTTAGCCATGAGCACTACCCCCTCCCAACACACACACTGATCCTTGCTTTGTTCTCTAAACCCACTGAAAGCAGAGCACACCCCTTGTCCTCATAACAGGGCTTCAGGTGTTGAGGATGGCTGTTGTGTCCCCTTTGCATCTTTTTCATCCAGCTAAGAAGACTTGGCCTCTTGCTATGTTCTTGATACCTGGTGGTCTCCCTCCTCCCTTCCTACCCACCATCCTCATATCTCCCTTCTGGATACTCTCCTGTTTGTGGACCTGCTCCTGAATGTATGAAGTCCCAAATTTTTGAACTGGATGTTACAAGTATGACCTGAGCAGCAGAACAGAACAGGAAGTTCACCTTCCTTCTTCTGGACTTGCTACCTCTATTAATGCTGCCAAGGAAAACATTCAGCCTCTGAGGCTGTATCACCGCACTGCTGATGCATAACATTGGCGGGGGTAGAACACAGCAGAGTCTGTTAAACGACACAATCTCTGGCTTTACCATCTGCTCTCTAGGTCTCAAACTGAACATCTCTTTGCTTTCAACAACTTAGTTTCAAAACCTCAAAGGGCCCTGGATCATATTTCTCCCCAACAATTATTTATTAAGTGCCTACTACAAGCCAGGCACTGTGTTAGACTGTGATGATACAGCAGTGGACAAAACTGACATTGTCCCTGCTCTCTAGGATCTGAGTGTCCAGTAGAGAAGCAGTGGTAGAAAGCAGAGAAATATTTACAGTTGTGGCCAGTGCTAAAGGGAGCAGGTGATGCAGGAGCCAGGAAGGCTTGGCTTTGCCTGGCAGGGTGTACATTGCAGCCTACCCTTTCAGGGCTGACTCTGGAGGCCTTGCGGTCTTTGAGAGGTCCACTTGCTCCCTCTTGTGGTCAGCCCAGGATTCAGACCACAAGTAAATCTGGACTTGGCGTCGCCATTTAGAAACTGTCTTGAGTCACTGGGACAGTTGCCTGGGAAGGGACTTAGTATTATTTTATAGGAGTTTTGGTGGGTGATTTGGATTTTGGCTGTTAGCTCCAGGAGAAACAAAATAATCCAGAGTGATTGATGGGCCCATTGTAAATTTGTAAAATAAATCAGCTTGGCAGAGAGATTCAAAAAAACTGTCAGGCGGCAAACATTTTTTTAACAGCCTGTAAAATTTTCTCCATCCTTCACATCTGTCAGTGTCAGGCTGATGATGCATCTGATGGAGGGGAGAGCAGCAGCCGCAGACACAGGGTGGGCCAGTACCATTTCCTGTTTTCCTCCAGTTTCTTGTTTTTCCTTGGCCTGACGGCTTCCAGCACCAGGGCTGGGGTGGAGGGAAGGTCTAGACTCGACTCATTAGTAGACAAACTAAATATTCTACTGAGGTTGCACATTGCTACTGGCTTTATCTTCTGATTCAAACGTGGTCAGTTGTTCATGCATTCATTCAGCAAACATTTACTGAGGGCCTCATCATCAGAGGCACTGTGGGGGGCACCAGGGATACTGCATGGAGCAAAAGCAGGCCTGGAGCTTCGGGTGTCGTAAGGAAGGTTCTGGATGCCTCATCAAAGAGTTTGAATTTATTGGGAAGTGGGGAGCTACAAAAGGTTAGAACAGGGAAGTGACACATCAAAAGAGAGGCTTGACGGGCTCTTTTGATTTGTTGAGATTAAGTTCTGAACCCTTAAGAAAAATTCAGGTAAGATGACCTCACAACATAAAGAGGTATCCTGTTTCAGGCCCCCTCTAGTGCTTTTCTAGTGCAGGAAAAGTCTGAGTAGTGTCTCTACCTGCATTGCCTTCATCCCTGTGTTTGTTAGGAAGGTAGATCAGTGCCATGGCCATCCCATTACAGAGTAGCCACGAACAAACCATTTCATTACTTTGACCCTCTGTCTCCTTTTCTATACCAAAAAAAGCCAAACCCATTGCTGTCAAGTCAATTCCAACTCATAGCGACCCTACAGGACAGAGTAGAACTGCCGCATAGGGTTTCTAAGCAGCGCCTGGTAGATTAGAACTCCCGATCTTTTGGTTAGCAGCTGTTGCTTTTAACCACTACACCACCAGGGTTTCCCCTCTTCTGTAAGATGGGGATATAGAGTTCCAACCTCATACTCACTGAACTGCTGAGAGTTATTTAAGAAGGCAGTGCACAGGAGGTGCTCAGCCCAATGTCTGAAGTGTCAAGGTAACAATAAAACAAAGTTGCCATTACTGGTTCAAAGCCAGGGTTTCCTCCCTTCTGTCTGGACCCCATCAGACACTGAGCATGGAGGGGATGGGGAGGAGGCTTTTTGTTCAGTGACTGAGTGATGGGTCCTTCTGCTAGCATCCTTGACTTTTGGACGGCACAAGGGGAACGGCTCCCAAGCATGGTGGTGCTGGAGCCCTTGGCACCCAGAACTGGCCAAGGGCAAGAGCTGCTGCCCAGCTCCAGCGCTTGTTCCCTGTCTGCCAGCCCTGACTCAACAAGGCTGGACCAATTAGGAGCAGTAACAATTAAGATGCACCAAGGGCATGTGAACATTTGCAAACACTTATTCAAATGCATAAGTAATTAAGCACTCCTTTAATAGTTTTTTTTTTTTTTTTTTAATAGTTACATTTCTGGCCTCCAGACATAGCTCTTTATGGACCTTGGGTCACAGCGTGCTCTGAGATCTGTGTTACCGCCTTAGAAGATGGGAATGAGAATTCAAAATTCTCCCCAGACGTGAGTTCTGAGATATGACAGTGAAACTGTTGAGGGAAAGAGGCAGG
Source organism: Elephas maximus indicus (assembly GCF_024166365.1). Lineage (NCBI taxonomy): Eukaryota > Metazoa > Chordata > Mammalia > Proboscidea > Elephantidae > Elephas > Elephas maximus. The sequence continues at coordinate 83,483,027 of NC_064827.1, read as the reverse complement.
GTCTCTTTCCAGAGGCCTGATCCCAGGCATGTGATCTCAAAGCTGGCCAGCCAGAACCAAGTACACGTCCAGGCTCCACAGCCCTGCAGCCTCAGGCAGGGTCCTTACCCTCCCTTTCCTGGTCTGTGAAGTGAGCAGGATGTTATTTGCCTCATAGGATTGATACAAGGATTTGGAGTTGCGTTTACAAAATGCCCACCACATTTAAGCTCAATGCACAGCAGCTACTATTAGTGGTGTAGTGGTTAAGAATTCGGCTGCTAACCAAAAGGTCGGGAGTTCAAATTCACCAGCTGCTCCTTCAAAACTCTATGGGGCAGTTCTACTTTGCCCTATAGGGTCACTATGAGCCAGACCTGACATGATGGCACCTAACAACAACTGTTAGTGGTGGAACCCTGGTGGCGCAGTGGTTAAGAGCTTGGCTCCTAACCAAAAGGTTGGCAGTTTGAATCTACCCACCCTCCTTGGAAACCCTATGGGACAGTTCTGCCCTGTCCTATAGGGTCACTATGACTTGGACTATGAGTTGGAAAAGATTCAACTGCAAAACCTAACGAGTTTGGTTTTTGGTTTTACTGTTAATGATAAAGGACCCCTAGTGGCACAGTGGTTAAGAGCCCATCTGCTAACCAAAATGTCAGCAGTTCAAATCCACCAGCCGCTCCTTGGAAAGCCTATGGAGCAGTTTTACTTTGTCCTATAGGGTCGCTATGAGCCGGAACTGACCAGACATCAATGAGTTTGGTTTTTTTGGTTAGTGGTAAGGAGTCTTGGTGGTGCAGTGGTTAAGTGCTCAGCTACTAACCAACAGATTGGTGGTCCAAATCCACCAGCTGCTCTGTAGGAGAAAGATGTGGCAGTCTGTTTCTGTAAACATCACAGCCTTGGAAGTCCTTATGAGGCAGTTCTACTCTGTCCTACCGGGTCACTAGGAGTCAGAATTGACTCGACGGCAATGGGATTGGTTGGTTGTTTGGTACTGTTAGAGGTAGGAGTCCCTGGGTGGTGCAAACTGTTAAGCACTTGACTACTAGCAGAAAGGTTTGTGGTTCTAACCTACCCAGAGGCACCTTGGAAGAATGGCCTGGTGATCTGTTTCTGAAAGGTCACAGCCTTGAAAACCCTATAGAATGCAGTTCCACTCTGCAACACATGGGTCGCCGTAGTAGGAATTGTGTCAAGGGCAATAACAACAACAATATCATTAGTGGTAAGAGGACAGAAACAGGCAGCAGTTAGCTGAGCAATAAGATGACCAACTAACTACTCTACACCAGCAGTTGGAAATTCAATGCTTACAGGAACCAGGTAGATTATGAAATCGGGAAGTTTGGACTATATGGGGGCCTTGAAAACAGAAAATTGCAAATTACTTGGATTCTGTCCAAAAGGGGGACTACCTCTCAGCCCCAGACCCCTGGTGCCAGGTGGGAGTACAGACTCAGGGTGCATGGGCATCCTGAGAAGCAGGAAACCCAGGTTTTTATATGAAGTCTTCTGCCTTCTAAATGGGGCAACTCATTCAATTTTATAATTAAAAAAAAAAAAATCCCGTATGGGCCAAACAAATACGTCTGTCGGTTGACTTGGCCGTGGCCGTAGACCACGGTCTACAGGGTCCCCGTTTTCCAGGTAGTTGCTTAGGTCTCTACTTCCTTTAAGCCGTAGAGGCTTATGGGTTGAAATGTACCTTTACAAGTTAGTGATGACCCATAACAAACTAGTGTGGATTGGGAACTAAATAAGCTAACTGGGAAGGAGGTAATTGAGTAACTCCAAATTCAGGTTTGAATCCCATCTGGTATTGAGAGGCTGGATGGTGGGTGGATGGAAGTGTGTGGAAAAGAGAGAGCGCTGTCCCCTTATAGCCTATTAATTTTGCTTATTGCAAGTTATGTAAAGGGCAAGAGATTTGATGGTCAGGGTGAGGTGGGGAGGGAGGATGGGCAGTAGCTGTGCTTGAGAATTTAACTCAGGTGGTGGGTACAATCCCTCTCTTCTTGTTAGCATCCCTAGTTTAGAGCAAGCTTTTCATGCATTTAGTCTGAGGTGGTACTTTATTTTTAAATTTTATTGTGGTAAAAACAAAAACAAAAAACCCATTGCCTCAGAGTGGATTCTGACTCATGGCTCGTGTGTTATAGATTGCCAGCTCTTTCTTCCATGGCACTGCTGGGTGGGTTCAAACTGCCAACCACTCGATTAGTTGCCAAATGAAAACCGTGTGTGCCACCGAGGGATCTTTCTGGTAAGATATTTGTAACCAAAAATTTGCCATTTTAAAATGTATATGTCAGTGGCATTAATTATATTCACCATACTTTGCAACCACCAGGGACTTCATAATTGTGAGGAAATGGCACTTGTTTGTTGGAGTAAACCACCCCAAGAACTCTTTGGTAATTGGGTGTAATCAGGTTCGGTTTTTAACATGTTTTTAAAGTAAAGAAAAAAAAATACAATCAAGGCTTGTAAAAGGTGGCTGTTAGAGAATAGGCTTTGGCCCCATAACTTCAAAGTAATAGCCCCATTACAGAAAGGGGCAATTATTTTTTAACGGTTCTTCTGCACTTATGCTGGGAAGTTGAGGGGTTTTCTGGGTAGGTTGGGCATCTCAGTGAAAGCTTTTTCAGCAGCCATTTAACCTCCATTTATGAAGAAATAAAGTGAAATGGATGCTGATTTGGGCCTGCTTTGGGGGACATTTTTGTTTCATAAAAGCTCTTTTGCCTGCAATTTGCTGAGCTGCCCTGTCACATCAGAATGGGCTGCTGTTGATAAAGATAAAGCTTTATGGCCACAATATTTGCTGCTAACAGCAACCTAATGCAGCATTTTCATTTTTGTGCAATTAATGTTAATGTCTGCTACGAAAATTGTCATTAAATACCATTTTAAAATCCATTCAATTTGCATATGCAAAGCCCATTTACCATCACAGAAGATGCAGCCAGCACTTAATCACGTCCTTTCCCTGGAATTGTAGCCACTCGGTTTTATAGCAATTTAAGATTTTATATTGAAAGCTAGATGATAATGGATGGCCTTTCCGAGCCCAGCTGACTTAAGCTGACAATGGAAAAACAAGGCCCCAGGACCAGAAACTGTAGGTGTTCACATTACACCCCAGGACCAAGGAGGCAAAGCAGGGAAGACAGAGCACTGGACAGGGAGCCTGTCAGCCTGGCTCTAGTTCTGATGTGATTAACAACTTGCTGTGTGACCCCAGGAAATTCTCTTCTCCTCTCTGAACTTCTATTTTCTCCTGTTTTAAATAAGGACTTTAAACCAGGTGATACCTAATGTCTGCATATTCTAATATCATTTATTAGAATATGCAGACATTAGGGATAGGTTTATATATATATATATGTATATGTAAAGTCTGGTCTGCTGGCAAGCATACTAGATTAAGAATCTAGGTCAAGCTCTGCTGTGAAGTTGTGTGAACTTGTGGAGGCCAATTAATCTTTCCCTGCCTCAGCTGTCCCTGACATGAAATGGGGATAATAAGCCTGCCTACCTCCTGATGGAGTTTTACTGAAAATAAAATGATATGATGAAGAGACAACAAATCCTGAGAATCACAGAATGCCAGGTTTCTAGGGTAACTCCCTATTTACAGATGAGGTAACATGGGAAGAGTGACATGGAGAGTTGGGGAGAAATCTGGGACTAGAACCCCAGGCCGACATCTGGCCCAGAGTTCCTTCCATGACACCATGCTGCTTTTGAGACCCTTGATGACTAGCGTGGACCAGTCTAGTGCACAGCGTGAACTCTGTTCTACTCTTGCTTCAGGCAGTCTGCGAGAATGAGGGCCAGGAGGCCACAAGGGCTGAGGGGCTGCAGAAGAGGAGCCAGAATCAGGCAGAGATAATCAGGGAAGATGCCATGGGGGAACTGACATAGGGAATTATTTCAGAGGTGGGGGAAGGATGACGTACAGATAGTTAGTTAACCCAGCCCAGAAGGGACTTTACAATGTGTCTCTAACATCACAGTCCAGGTTTTAAAGGTTAATGAATAGAAATGCATTTCTGGTGAGAGAGATGCGCATAGTATTTGAGGCTCTGGGAGGTGGGGAATCTTGTCAAAGAGATGCCTCTGAGCTGAATTTTGAAGATTGAGTTGGCTTTACCAGGTAGGATGGAGAGGGAAATGCGTGGACAAAGTAGGATAGTGTAGCCAAAGAAAGAGTCAGAGGCAAACATGGGACCCTGGCCTGGCCTACCAGTCCGTTTGAAAAACCTTAGTCACAGTGATTGGTTAAGGGATAAACATGTGACCCAAGTAGGATCAAAGAATTTCAAGGCTTTTGTAGTTTCTACACTTTTCTTACTGGCATCAATAATAGATGTAAGAATGGAACTGCTAGTGGCCTTTTTGCCACGTGCGGAAAAAGTTTGTCAGAGAACAGAACACAGCCAAGAGAGCTGAGTAGAGTTTTGATTGCATGCAACCACACTCTATTTCTATAGAATGTCCTGGATGCCAGGGCTGGGCCATAGTTACATGTCTATCCCTGAACCAATCGCCATGACTAGAGTTTGTGAAATATACTGATTGGCCAGACCCAGGTTGTCACATGCCTGTCTCTGAAATAATTGCTGAGGCCAGGGCAATCTGATGCCCTGATTGACCAGGCTTGTGTCACCTGCCCATCCTGGAGTCAGGGGTGAAATCAGTCTATGCAATCCATGTGTGCTGACTGTAGAAAATATGTGGAAATATGGGGTTTTATGCTGTCAGTATGGATTACACCTCAACATAAAGAAAACAAAAATCCTCACAACTGGACCAATATGCAATATCATGATAAACAGAAAAAAGATTAAAACTGTCAAGGATTTCATCTTACTTGGATCCACAATCAACGTCCATGGAAGCAGCAGTCAAGAAAATCAAAAGACGCGTTGCATTGAGCAAATCTGCTGCAAAGGACCTCTCTGAAGTGTTGAAAAAGCAAAGATGTCACCTTTAAGACTAAGGTGCACCTGACCCAAGCCATGGTATTTTCGATCGCATCATATGCATGTGAAAGCTGGACAATGAATAAGGAAGACCGAAGAAGAATCTACACCTTTGAATTGTGGTGTTGGTGAAGAATATTGAATATACCATGGACTGCCAAAAGAATGAACATATCTGTCTTGGAAGAAGTCCAACCAGAATGCTCCTTAGAAGCAAAGATGTGAGACTGCGCCTCACATACTTTGGACATCTTGTCAGGAGGGATCAGTCCCTGGAGAAGGGCATCATGCTTGATAAAGTACAGTGTCAGCCGAAAAGAGGAAGACCCTCAACGTGGTGGATTGACACAGTGCCTGCAACAATGGGCTCAAGCATAACAATGATTGTGAGCATGGCTCAGGACTGGGCAGTGTTTCATTCTGTGGTACATAGGGTCGCTATGAGCCAGAACCGAATTGATGGCACCTAACAACGACATGCCCAGAAGGAAAGGGAATGGATGCTGGGCAGGTAAAAACAGCAAATAGCTGTTACAGATATCTGTGTAGGAAGCAACATAATTTGATCTGTGCTTTTGGAAAAAACTTTGGCAGTCATGTGGACGATGACTTGGGAAGGGACCATTCTAGAAGGAAGAAGAGCAATTGACTGGTTACTGCAGAGGTTCAGGCAGGGGAAGACAAGGACACTGAATGAAGAGTATTAAGGCTTCATGACTCCTTTTATGTTGGCAGCCCCAACTCCCTGCCTATGTGTGAACAGTGGATCCTCATTACCGTTAAAGGACTATAAAGTTCACAGCACTTAATATCAGCAAGAATGTGGAGCACCTGGAATGCTCATACAAACTAATATAGTCAAAGGTGATGGTGGGCAGAAGAGTGGTAACTTCTCAGGAGGCACATGGGAACTTTCTGGGGTGTTAAATATATTTTATATCTTTATATGGGTGGTGGTTACATGAACATTTCCATTTGTAAAAGTTCATTAAGCTGAACACTTAAAATCCATGTACTTTATTATGTATAAGTTATACCTCGACAAAAAAAAAAAATTAATGTTGGTAGTATTTGGGTCTACACTTGGCATTACTGTTTTAACAATAATAATAGTTAACATTTATTGAGCACTCACTATGTCCCGGTCTCCATGTTAAGGCCTTTATATGTGGCACATCACCAAAACCTCACAGTAACACTACAAAGCAGGTACTGTTATCGTCCCCATTCTACAGATGCAGAAACCGAGGCAAGGATCCCACAGCTAGTTCTGACCAGTCCAGGCTTGAGCCCAGGCTCCAGAGCCTCTCTCGTGGTCTCATTGGCATGGCACTGTGCTGGGGTACCTGGCATGCTTGAACTCCCTCGCCCAGGTCATTAAGTCCCCTGAGGGCAGAGACAGGCCCGTAATCTGGTTCTTAATAAATGTTTGTTGAATGACAAAGTGGGTGGCCTGTGTACACCCCTATAGTGAGTCCCTGCGAGGCAAGGACACAGCTTAGCAGCATGCAGGGTGTGACTGCACAAGTAGACAGGATAGAGAAGTTGCTTCGCTTCCCTGTCATGCTGCGATATCATCCCTTGATTCACTTGGGGCCACTACCTTACCGTGCTGGGATCCCAAAAGTCATGTTTGGTGGTAGAGAGGGCCGCTCCTTCTTCGTGTGCCGGTCTTCCTGGTCGCTGATGCGGATGTCATTGAGCCGGCGGTAGAGGAAATTCTCTCGGGCCGTTGTCAGGCCAGCTTTCACAGCCCCCCGGTTCATCGCAATGTAATTCCGGGTCAGCTCATGGGGGCAGGTGGGCTGCTGCTTGAACACATTCCAGTGTCCAAGGGCTGGGAGCAGGGACAGACAGAAGGACAGCAAGGCAGTCAGTCTGGGAAGTAAGACTCCATGACATCTGACTGAGAAGAAATGGGGCGAGTGGTGTACACGGGCCTTTTTACCTTCCCCCTTCCCTTCCCGCTAACCGGGAGTCTGCTGCGTGGCTCCAAAAGGGAGCAATCAGGATTCCCAGAGATTCCAGAGGGTGTTTTCGAAACCTACGTGGACCTGGGTTCTCTTGGCCCTTGACTTCCTTTGGGCTTTCAAATACCACAGGGTAGATAGTCTTTCCCCGCCCCGCTGAGGACAGGGCTCCTTTGCGATTCCCCTGATATCTCAGACCTGGATCCTGTTTGGTCCTCCCCATGTTAGCCAATCCCTGGGTTTTACTACTATCTGCCCAGACCTGTGGCTTCCACCAGACATGTGCTTGGAGGCAGGCTCCTGGGCCCTTTCTGGGCACGCTGCCAGAAACCAAGAAGCCAGCCTAGGTGGAGAGCTCTGTGAGGAGGAATGAGCCCCCCCACCCAAACCTCGAGCCTTTATGGGCTCCGAAGCAGGCTCTCTCACCTGCGGGGACCCCTCCATCCGTTCCCCGGATGTACAGTCCATAATTAAAGCTAATTCCAGGCAGACTACAGCTTCTTTCCCGGGGCTTGCCAAGTTCAGCCTGTTGGGGGAAGGAAAGAGAGTGAAGTTGAGTAGTGGAATTTCAGCCAAACCACATAATTCAGCAACAGGGAGTGCCTGCTTTGCCCCAGGCACCCTGCCCAACCTTCACAGGGTGCAGGACATGTACGACAGAGTCCCCCCCCCACCCCCCCCCCCCGAAGAGGAGCCCAAACTGCGGTTAGGTAGTGAGACACACCAGTTGGAAAGACAGTTGCCATTGTGTCAATTCTCATTCAGCTCTTGAGGCAGTCACTTTCTCCTTGAATCCTCAACTCACAGTGGGGATCTGGTAAGGATGCCCACTACCACTGGCTTGGCAGCTGACACCACCATGCCCCAAGAGGGTGTCCGTATGAGCAAAATCACTCCATCCTTTCAACAACCCCATTATAGCTCCCAGTTTAGAGAAATGGAAACTGAGTCCTAGAGAGGCAGAGCCATTATTCATGGCTAGTAAGGGATGGGCTGGATTCTTTTTTTTTTTTTTAGTAAGGGATGGGCTGGATTCATATGCTGGTGTGTTTGACATCCAGGCTGGAGCTCATTGTACTACACTGCCTCTCTTTAGAGCAGCAGCTTCCTGCGATCAGAGACCCTATCTTGTGACAACTCTCCGGACTCCTCGGGCTCACAGTGGCCTCTCCTTTGTCTGAACTCTGGTAACTCTTACTACTCTCTTCTATTTATTTGGGGTTTAGGATTTAAATGATCTTCTCAATTTTCATGACTGCACATGCCAGGCTGGGCTACCTAGATTATGAATTCCTACACAGCCAGACCCAAGACTTCTATTGCCTTTTATCCCCCTGGTGGCATAGAGTAGGTGCTCAACAAATACCTGATATTAAAAATCTCTTCCTAATTTTCACCCAATGCACAATAAAAAAATTTTAAAAAGAAGCTAAAATTATGTAATAAAAAAATACATATATATCTTCCTCTGGGAAGCCTTCCCAGGTTGCCTGCAGTCCAGACAAGCCTCCTTGTTATACAGAACCATAGCACCCTGTGCCCACCTTTAAAATTACATAGCAGTACATGCTGTGACATGGATGAACCTAGAAAACATTTAATAAGTGAAAGAAGCCAGTCACAAATGGCCACATATTATACGATCCCATTTATATGAAATATGCACACTAAGCAAATCCACAGAGACAAAATGGAGATTAGTGGTTGCCTAGGGCTAGAGAGGATGGGTGGATTGGGACATAGGGTTTCCTTTTGGGGTGATGAAAATTTCTACTATTGATTGTGGCAATTGTTGTACAACTCTGAATGCATTAAAAGCCACTGAATTTTATACTTTAAATGGGTGAATTGTATGGTGTGTGAGTTACATTTTGGTAAAGCTGTTAAAAAATTACATAGTAGTCTAGTTAAGTTATTCACTGCATGATAATTTGTTGAGTGAACATCTCCCCCAGGGGAATACGTGCTCCATGCGGGCAGAGATCAGTCTTCATTTTCACCCCTTTTCTTCCCAAAGTCCGGCACAGAATGTTGTTGTTGTTAGGTGCTGTTGAGTTGATTTCAACTCATAGTGACACTATGTAACAGAGCAGAACTGCCCCACAGGGTTTCCTAGGCTGTAATCTTTATGGGAGCACATTGCCAGGTCTTTCTCCCACAGAGCTGCTGGGTGGGTTCGCACTGCCAACCTGTTGGTTAGCAGCCAAGCGCTTAGCTGTTGGCCACTAAAGCTCCTTCCAGCACAGAATTAAAAAAAAAAAAAAAAACCCATTACTGTAGAGTTGAATCCAAATCATAAATACATATAGATGCTAATAAATAGGTGTAGAATGAATGAATCAATACAGTGCCTATTTTGAGACTCCATAGATTCTTTTCTGCAGTGACTGGTCATTTTTCTCCCTCCTCTTACCCACCTCAAATCCCAGACCCTACCTCCCTCGAGAGCAGGTGGGTTCTGAGTTCCAGGTGGGTGCACAGGGCCTCTGCTGGGGTGGTTTGTTTTGAATTCCTTACAAACAACACACTCTGAGCTGCAGACAAAGCTCCGGCCTCTCATTTGTTTATGAAAATGATCTGGCCTCTCCAGTGACTGCTGAGGAAGTTAATTAAAATGTGATTTCTCTGAGAGAGGCCCCGCCTCCCTTAGGGCAGCTGCAGGTGGGCAGACTTCCAGCTGGCAGAAGGACGACAAACTCAGGAGCTGGCTGCCACCATCAGGCGGGCTGGTGAAGGAGCAGGCAGGCACCTCATTCTCCATGCTTTTTAATATGGGTTGTCTGGGAATCAATAACTGCCCAAACACATTGAAGCTTTAGGCTGCAAAAATCATACCAATGGAAGGGTCACACATTCATTCATTCCACAAATATTTAGTTTGTGCACACTCTGCACTGAGCCCTGTGCGAATAGGACAGTTAAACAAGTAATGACAGTCAAGTGCACCAGAAGGGTTGATGGGAGATGCATAGAGCACCTCTAGCTCTAAAAATTTGAGTCTATAGTGAGATAAGATGATCTACAAACATGTACCTGGCAAAGAACTCATCCATCATATATAAAGAGCTGCTACAGATCAATAAGAAAAGGCAGACAATTCTATAGAAAAATGAGCAAAAGACTTGAACAGGCACTTCATTAAGGGATATTGAAGTGAATAATACCCATACATAAAAGTGTTTAATCTATGTGGGATGTGCAAAGTAAAAGTTTAACACTATTGGTAAAGACGAAGAACAACTGGAACACTCATGTACTTGGTGGAAATGTAAACTGGTACAACCACTTTGGAAAACTGTTCAGCATTATCTGTTAAAGCTAAATGTTTGCCTACCTGTATCTCAACAATTTTCTCCTGAATGCCCAACAGAAATGAGTGAATATGTTCACTCCAACCGGGAATATTCATAGCAGCTCAATTCATGATGGCCAAAACCCAGAAATGATCCAAATGGCCATCACAAGTGGATAAATCAGTTGTGACATATTCATATCATAGACTATAGCTGCAGTTCTCAACCCAGGGCCATTTTGTCCCCCAGAGAACATTTGGCAATGTCTGGAGTCATTTTTGGCTGTCACAGCCAGTGAGGAGGTACTACTGGCATCTAGCGGGTAGAGGCCAGAGATAGTACATCCCCCGACAACAATTATCTGCCCCCAATATCAATAGTGCCAAGGCTGAGAAACTCTGCTCTACAGCAGTGAGAATGAAGGAATGACAACAGCACACAACAACATGGGTGGCTCCCACGCACAGTGTGGAGGGAAAGAAGCCAGGCACACAAGGATACATGCTACTCCATTCGGGTGAACTTCAAATGTGAGCATTATCAGTCCATGGTTTTAGCAGTCAGGAGTGTAAACACCTTTGGGGCAGGAGGTAGTGGCTGAAAGACGATATGGAGGCTTTAGGGGTACTGGCTACGTTCTGTTTCTTGACTTGATATTGGTGCCCTTAACACTGTAAAGTCCTGCCTGCTCCTGCCCACAGTATCTGTTTATCTGTAACTGCAGCCACTGATCCTTTCCTACCACACATGTCAAAAGACAAATGGGTTCCCTACATACAAGCAGGAGACCCAACTTCATACAAGAACCACATAAACACAGGCACAGAGGCAAAAGATCAACAACAGCTTTTTACCTCTCTGGGAATGTGTTTCTGAGACTGGGGGTGGGGGTGGGGGTCACATCCTGAAATCTCTGAGAGTGTGGTACTGGTTTTCTCGTTTCCTCTGACTTTCCCTGCCTGGAGAATGGCCTGGTGGAACAAAGTAGAACTGCCCGAGAATTTGGCTCAGAAGCAGATTCAGCATGCTTGGCTCCTTAGCCTCCACCCTGGCAACTGGACTTCCCTCTCTGGAAGGTTACACCAAAGTATCGGTGAGGGCCACTTGCGGGATACCCAGGGCTCCCTGGGCCTGTCTTAAGCACAGTTTGAGAACATCCACAAAGCTTTTTAAAAAAAAAAAATTTAGTATTTCTTCATGCTTTTATTCACTAATTTTTTGTGAGAAATAATATGTGTTTATTGTTTTAAGCCATTCAATTTTGGAGTGACTTGTTACACACGAAAACTACCCATACACAATTTCTAGTGACTGAGAACCCTACTTGATACACTCCCGCTTCCCGTTCATTTCCAAGTCCCATTGATTTTAACTCCTCATTCTGTCCTTTAGAACCATCGTATTTTCTTAACTATGGAAGTAAAGAAAGGAACAAGCAAGAGGATAAACATTGACTGAGCACCCACTGCACGCCAGGCACATTTTATATCCCATGACTTCATTTAACCAGAGACCAGTTGCGGCTAAGTGGATTCTGACTCTGTGACCCCATGCGTGTCAGAGTAGAGCTGTACTCCATAGGGTTTTCAATGGCTGATTTTTCAAAAGCAAATCATCAGGCCTTTCTTCCGAGGTGCCTCTGGGTGGACTTGAACCTCCAACCTTTCTGGCAGAAGTCGAGCATGTTAACCATTTGTACCACTCATGACCTCATTTGGCTGCCCCATTTATTGAACATTTACATGTGCTGGGCAGAAATCCTGGTGACGTAGTGGTTAAGAGTTCAGCTGCTAACCAAAAGTTCAGCAGTTCGAATCCGCTAGGTGCTCCTTGGAAACCCTTTGGGGGCACTTCTACTCTGTCCTATAGGGTCGCTATGAGTCAGAATCGCTTTGACAGCAACGAGTTTTTTTATGTGCTGGTCTTGTGACAAGAGCTTTTTGTGTTTCTCCCTTAATGCTGCCAACCCCACTGAAAGGAAACCTAAAGAGATAGGGAAAAAAAGTTTAGAGGGGTTAACACTTGCCCGAAGCCACTTGCCCAAAGTCACACAGGTATTAAGTAGAAGAGCTGGGACTCAGCTCTGTCAGATGTCACGCCTCTGTTGCTAACCCACAGTGGACTCTTGTAATGGTTTGAACGGTGGCCTCACAAAATATATGTCCGCCCAGAACCAGCGAATAGTATATGGCAAAAGAGTGAATATTACCTTATTTTAGCAAATGATGTGATTAAGTTCAGGATCTTGAGAGGAGGGGTTTATCAGGGTGGCTCTTAGATGCGATCGCAGTAACATTACAAGATAGAGGAGAGGGTGATTACAGACAGACACACCAAAGACTTGCCATGTGAAGCCGGAGACATACAAGAACACAAATGCAGAGACTGGAGTTATGTTGCCACAAGCTAAGGAACACCTGGAGCTTCCAGAAGCTGGAAGAAACAGGGAGGATCCTCCCCTAGAGTGGTCAGAGGGAGTGTGGCCCTGACAACACCCTGATTTCAGACTTCTAGCCTCCAGGGTGGCGTAGTGGTTAAGAGCTTTGGCCACTAACCAAAAGGTTGGCAGTTCAAATCCACCAGGTGCTCCTTGGAAACCCTATGGGATAGTTCTACTCTGTTCTGTAGGGTCGCCATTAGTCAGAATTGACTTGACGGCAGTGGGTAGGTAGGGTGGTAGTACCCTCCAGGGCTGTGAGTGAATAAATTTCTATTGTTTTAAGCCACCAAGTGTGTGGTACTTCATTAAGGCAGCCCTGGGAAATTAATACACTCCCCAACCCTCACAACAACCCTAAGATCGAGGCCATTGATCCCCACTTGAAGGGAAACTGAGGCTCAGAAAGGGAAGAGACTGATTAGCCCCTTTTAGCCTTCAAACCTCTTGCATTTCCCATTTCCTATAGCTGAATTGTAAAACATCTCACGAAAAATCCACAAGGCTGTTTAAGACGTACACCCTTAATTTTGCACATCAGAAAATTGTAAGATATTGGAAGCGATTCAAACACAGCCTACCAGCCTGCACCCCTGGTCATCAAGGTGTTAGAATCAAGAGACATATGTGGGAGAAAAATCTCAGCTCTGAGTCTGACCCCCCACCCTCCTCAGCTGCCTTCAGACTGTGCCTTTCTCTGAGTTTCCTCAGTCACAAAGCGGCTTGGCTAGAATACAGCTCTGGGTGACAGCTGTCCCCATCAGCAGACAGCTTCATTAAACCTCATTAAGATGTCATCCTTCTCTGCCTTATTTCCCATCTCTCACTTCTAATTAAAACCATCTCTCTCCCTGTCCCAGGGGGTTCTGGGATTCTCCCAGCTCCTCCCGCAAAGGCGGCTCCCTCTGCTCCCCAGCATGAAGGGCCAGGCTGGGCAGCAGCCCCCAGGCCTGGAAGCAAGTACCTAGGTGGGGTTTTCCAAAGGATGCTGCCAGAGGTGCTGAGGCCTTGCTTTGAAGTCATCTGGGACCCAGGAATGGAGGTCCCTAGCTTGGGGGGGAGGGGGGAGCAGTGCTCACCAAAGCTTATGTTTGCATGATAATGTCTTAAAAAAAGAGCCCAGCCTTTCAACTCAAGTCTAATCATTTCTTATCCAACATATATATATTTTTTTTAATTAGCTCTTATTCCCACAAAAGAGGCGAAATCAGTTGGCCTTATTGCTCATATGGCCTTGTGAGTACAGGGCAAGTGGGCTAGTGGTCATTTCCAAAATGGCGGGGTTTCCACCAGGGAGCTCAAAGCCGGGGCTCTAGGCCTATCTAAGATGTTCATTTGGTCAGGAGCAAACTTCTTATAGGATTCACTCCCCACTTCCTGGCAACCACATATAGTGTAACTCGTTAACCCTCAGGCCCTGTGTCTAAACTAAATAAATGTTTGTTCGACCGCTCACTTCCCTGCATTCCACAAAAGCATAGTTACATGCAATCCCACGGTTATCAGCTGGTAGTTATTAAATAAATATCTGTTTATAGCCATAACCATGCATACATATGCACACACATACCATTGTGCTCACGGGTGGGTAGTTCATTATTATAAAACAACTTAAGATCCTCAAATGAAAAGCACAATATAAATGCAAATTGTGATCATTATTAGCATAGGGGATATTTATTTATTTCCATAATGAGAACCTCAGATAAACAATCATGTAAAATAAGGTGCATTATGCATCAAAGGACCCAGGCATCGTCTTAGAAGCCAAATTCTTTGAACCATGTGCATTGTCTGAGTGGCAGTTGAACATTGCATAATGACACTAAAAAGCCACACATGAGAAGTCCACAACCCTACATGATCAAAGGCATATAAGATAATGTCAAGTTAAAAAAGAAAAACCAGCTGGATTCAAAATTTTATAGCAACTGTTAAGAACATGTAAAAAAATGCATTGAAAAAAAAAAATACTGGAAGGAAACACAGTAATGCAGCCGTGACTGTTTGAGAGTATGTCATTAGAGATATGAGCCTTTTTTGGTATTGAGATTATTTTACTTTTATAATTAAAAAAGCCAATTAAAAAAAAAAAGCAGTTGCCATCAGCTCATGGTGGCCCCATGTGTATCACAATAGGACTGCGCTTCATAGGGTTTTCAAGGCTGTGACCTTTTGAAAGCAGATCTCCAGGCCTTTCTTCTGAGGCATCTCTGGGTGGGTTCAAACTGCCAACCTTTTGGTTAGTAACTGAGCACTTAATGTTTGTATTCATTAACTTGGACTCCAGAAAGGAAAAAAAAAGCCAATAAGCAGACTTAAGTATAAGCTTCTATTTTATATATTAAAAAGTTACACAAAAGGTTTTCCTATGTCATTACAACTCTGCTGCAAGTTTTCTAATCAGGGTTCAGATGGCTGTTGCTAGGTGGGAGAAGGTAAAGAGGAAGAGGCTACAAGCCAAGGGTGACGTTTCGGGAAGCCAGTATGTTAAATTACATCACACACAAATAGGTACAATCTCAGCTCGGCCATTCCTGTGTGACCTTGGGTAAGCCACTTAACTTGTCTGGACTCCCATCTCCTTGCCTGTAAAAGCTTCACGGGGCTGGGAAATATGCTTGGTAATCAGTGGCTTCTATTACTGCTCTCTTCGTTGTATTACTATTGCAGCTCTCCAGCTTACGTCCAAGGGGAGCTCCAGACAGTGGGAAGACCTCTCCAAGCCCCACTGTGCCTGATTAGCCACCTCACTCGGCCCTTGCCTGGTTCTCACAGCCCTGGGCTGCGTGTGCCTTGCCACCACCTGCCCGGTTGCTCCCTCCTCCCAGGTGTAGCCCGACCTCCCTCCAGGCCACCAGTACTGTTATTGCTGCTGATGTATGGCCCTGTGCTCTGTGAGGTGGTCACGATGACAGGGCCCAGTGCTCCCTCCCCTCCCCCTCGACAGCTTGAAATCAGGTCCTTCATTTGCATTTACATGATCTCGCTGTGCAGCTTATGAGATCGAGAGATTTATTTGCTACTTAGCTTGATGTTTGATTACACTCGGAGAAGATGGCAACAGCAAAGTGCATGGATGCATCCGCTCAGAGCCCGTGGCCTCTGGGGGCCGGTAACTCAACAGCAGGTTTAGGTGGATGAGGGAGAAATGCACAGCGTTTTGAAACAGGCAGATGGGAGAAGGTTGGAAGGAACAAACACCAGGATTTGGATTTAAAACAACAGCCACAACAAGAAAACCGGCTAGGTGTCATCTGAGACTATGAACAGGACCCACGTCACTTCTATGAGGTAGCTGTATTGTCCTGGGGAACTAACTCCCACAAACTTTTCCTCCTGAGCAAAATCCGAAGCTCCTAAAAGGGATGGTGTGTCCACTGTAGGGCATCCCTGGCTGGTGCAAATAGTGAACACGCTCAGCTGCTAATCAAAAGGCTGGAGGTTAGAGTCGGCTCAGAAGTGCCTGGGAAGAAAGAGGCCTGGTGATCTACTTCCAAAAAACCAGCCACTGAAAGTCTCACGGAGCACAGCTCTACTCTGATACACATGGTTGCCATGAGTCAGAATCAACTCCATGGCGACTGGTTAAAGCGTGGCTCTGGAATCTGAAGGAGTTCTTGCCAATGACCAGCTGGATGGTCTTGACCTAGTTACTTAACCTATGTGCACCCCAAGTCCCTGATCTCTAAAATGGGGAAAATAATGGCACCCCCTCTCTGATCGGTGGCTAAGAAGAACAAATGAAATGACGCTTACAAAAGCCTCAGCACTACGCTGGACACGGTGTAATTGCCCCACAAATGGTAGCTGTTATAGGTATGACGGCTATTTTCCGAAGAAACTGAGGGATAAAACTAAACGGCCCGACTGAGAGAAATCGCTCAGTGTAGTTTTTGGGCAGCCAAGTGTCACTTACTTGCTTTGTGGGTTATCCAATGTGTGGGGCTTCATTCTAGCCACCCGTCAGGGCAGCTCCTGTGGCTCACAGCCGGGGCATGCTTAAGGAGGGCAAATTCATTTTCATGGCCATCTCAGTCGGAGCATAATCAGGAGCAGAGATCTGCTGCTGCCAGCTCACACCCTGTCACGTTCCAGATCCAAACAGAAATCATATGGCACTATAGGTTGGTGATTAAGAACAGGAGCTTGCTTGTGAGTGGCCGTCTAAGATACTGCACTGGTCTCAGCATGTCTGGAGCAAGGGAGAATGAAGAAAACCAAAGACACAAGGGAAAGATTAGTCCAAAGGACTAATGGACCACAAGTACCACAGCCTCCACCAGACTGAGTCCAGCACAGCTAGATGGTGCCCGGCTACCACCAACAACTGTTCTGACAGGGATCACATAGAGGGTCCTGGACAGAGCTGGAGAAAAATGTAGAACAATATTCTAACTCACACTCACACACAAAGACCAGACTTACTTGGCCTGACAGAGACTGGAGAAACCCCAAGAGTATATATAGCCTGTGGACACCCTTTTCGCTCAGTACTGAAGTCACTCCTGAGGTTGACCCTTCAGCCAAAGATTAGACATGACTATAAAACAAAATGAGACTAAAAGAACAGGAGTTTGGGGCCAAACCACCGGAGTTGGAATTCTGGCTCCTCAATTCTCTGTGTGAACTTGAGCAAGTTATTTAACCTCAGAATCTCAGTTTCCTTCCCTATAAAATGGGCATAATGAGAGTACCCAGCCTGTAGGGTTGTTGGTACATTTAATAATGCAGATAAAGAATCTGGAAGGTTCTCATCGAAGAGTAGTAATTCTAGCTAGTGATCGTTTCTAGACTCTTCACTGTTTTGAATTATCAGCCACTCTATCTCCATTCCTGCAAGGAATAGACAACTAGCCATAAAATTACAATGCCTGCAAGGATAGGCCATGCCTCCCATCCAAGCAATTTAGGAAAATCTGTCTTAAGGATGGAAAAGGAAAGAAATGCAAAGAAAGTGACTATGTTGTCACACAATAGGATGACATGATTTGAAAACATTGCTGGACTTTGAAGTTGTGGGGGAAGTGGATATAGTGAGTGGGGGAGAGGGGTTCCAGCCTGAGACTAGAATTTTTAAGGTCATTTCCCACCCATGTCTCATTGCTTTGATGGTGGGTAGGAGAGGTCCTGGTGGAAGCTGGTGGTGGGCATGTCTTTTAGAGGCTTTTTAGAGCTTCATAAAATATTTGTTCCAAGGCAAGTCCAAGGCTGGTGAAACTTGGTGGACTCCATTTCACTTTGTGTCCCTCCTTTGCTTTATGGGTCCTACCCTTCGAAGGCCAAGTAGGGAAGGAAAGGAGCACTGGACTGTGAGTCTGGAGACTTGGATGCTAGTGCCTGTCTGCCTGGCCTTTCCACTGTGGCCCCCGCCTCAACCAAACCAGGGGGCATGGGATTGGATCAGCGAGCTTCCCACTGAGTGCCACAATCTCTCATGGCTCTAGAGAGGAGCTCAGGGCTGCCTCATGTGGAGGGTGAGGAGAAGGAGCACGGTAACACGAAGCCCTTCAGCCTGACCCAGCCAGGCGGCCACTCTGATACCTGTTTTATATATTGGCGGGGGTGGGGGGGGTGGGAGGGTGGGGGCAGGGTCTCCACATAAGACTTCTTTTGAAGCACAGGTTCTCTGGCTTCAAGAAAAAAAGGAGAATCATTCAACTATGTAATCTCAGAGGTCCCCTAAAGCTTCCACCTGGCGTAGACAGATGGGATCTGAATCCAGACTCTGATACTTCACAGCGTAAATTTGAACAAGTTACTTGACCTCTTTGAGTCTCAGTTTCTCACCATTTGTAAAACAGGGGTAATCATCCCCACCTCAGGGTCCAACGACAAGATTTAAACAAGACAATTCAGGTAAAGTGCTACGGATGTGTCCAGCACGCAGCAGGTGTGCAGATGTTGGGAGGGGCTCTTCCTTTCCCCTCCAATGTGATATTATTTTAGTAAAAGGAAGAGACCTCTTTGAGCCTACTTTGATGTGGTGTCCAACAAGGAAAGAAATAACTTTCTGGACTGCTGACAAGTAATAAACACCCCCTCCATTGAGGTGGGGCCAATGGCATTGAAATAAACGGCATATTCATTTGATTATTTGGTCAGTTCAGCTGCCAAGGGTCAAAGCCAGAGGACCACAGAGTGAGCAAATTCAAGATAGAGGCTCCCTATTTGGAAAAAAAAAAAAAAACCAGAATGAAAAATAGCAGAGAATGATCTGTGTACTTTTCAAAACTTAAAACAGAAATCAAAGGAAAACTGAACTGTTTTAAGTTTTGACAGCTGCAGGGATCATTCTGTTTGGTTGCTCTATTTATGTTTTCATTTTCTTTATAGATTCATTGAAAATCGTATCATGTAATAGGGAAGAAAAATGTTCTGTGTTCCCCCCCACCATAAACCCTTGTTCCTTCCCGAGAACAGATGAAAACGCCAGCTCCACTGACTTTTGTTTTGATGTATATTTCATAACAGCTCATTGATTGTAAGTTCTATTTCCATGTCAATAAAAAAAAGTGGTATTGTAATCAATGAGAAGGAATTTAACACAAAATGGCAGCCGACCTCCTGGCAAGGCAGATAGCAAAAGTGGAGGGTGTGGCACTAAAATGAAGCCTGTTAATAAGGATGGGTCATCTCTGGGAAGGAGAACCAGAGGCTATTGATTTCAGCACAAAGCTGGGAGGCGGGGGGACAGGGTCCCATCTCTTGCTTCTCCTTGCCACCTGTGAGGTAGTTTTGTGATGGTTCTGGCTTGACATTTCATGGGCAAGATGATGCAGGACCTAAGCAATACTTCTCCTTTAGCAGTGGTGGCAGCAGCAGACACTCACAGGGGCACAATGCACTGTGCTTGGTACCTCGCAACATATAAAGATCAATAATAACCTAGTCAGGGAGAAAGAGCCCCAAGTAATACATCTTTTGCTTCCCTCCTTCACTCTCCACTTCAAGCCATTGGCTTTCTCTTAGCTTCTTGAACTTGGTAGCCTCCTTCCCACCTCAGAGTCTGTGCTCCATCACCTCCTTGTCCTTGTATCACCCCAGGGCTTCCCTAAATCCCAGATTAAATGTCACCTCCTTGGGGAAGCCGTCCTGACTGCAGCCTTGCTTAGAAAACCCATTGGCACAATCTTATGTATTTTTCTTCCTAGACTCATCCCATTGTAATTGATTGATCATTTGGGTGGTGGTTTCTGGGCATTTCTGTCTTCTTTGCTGTAGTATCTCAAGTATCCGACACCTAGTAGGCCTTCAAGACAGGTTTCTGGAATGCTGGTGTGGCTGAGTGCCTTTCGAGTGAATGGTGCAGATGGCCAACACTCTGGAAGCTCATGGAAGAAGCGCCGCTCCCAAGCCTGGGCTGTCTGGAGCAGGTCTTCTAGAACAGGGTATGGAATATGCTCCCAGGTTCTCTAGAGAGTTGAGGTATGAGGGCAAAAAGTGAAAAGGCCCCGCATTGTCCCAATGTGGGCCCTGTGGGGTGAGGGGAAGAAAAGGTTGGAGTTTCTGGGTCCAGTGGGAACAGCCAAATCAGGCAGTTTCCCACCTTGTGACTATGACAGGCAGGCAGGAGCCTAGAGGGGTGGGATGCTGGAGGTTAGCTGTATAACCTGGGACACCATGTAAGCCCATCTCTGGATATCACCCAATTTGTGGGCTTGGTGCCAGACTTCCAGGAGATAGTATTCATTGCCTCCCCCGTTGTAATTGTAGATGTCAATCAACATTTGCAGTAGGAACAAACAGTAACTGTTATTAGAAAGAGTCAATGCTCCCTGCCCCACATCCATAAGCAACACCTATACCTGGTGACCCACTCACACCCATCTGCCACATGCACTCAACCAGAATGGGCTATTTTGGGATGGAACTCCACACCATGGTCTCTCCAACACAGCCCACCAACCACTTGGCAGACCATCCCTGGGCTTGCGGGAAGTCCTTTAGACACTGAACTGCATCACGTATAACAAATGGAAAGTCTTTGAAGAATGTGATAATGAAGACCTTGGGTCAACCAAACCATGCCCAGCCCTCCAAGGCCTTCCCCCATGCATCCACCCACCCATGTCTACATCTACAGCCCCATGGATGGGAGGAGGGGATGACCTACAGTAGAAAAGGTTTGAGCTCCCCTGAACATGTTCCAGAGAAAATGACAGCTGAGCGATGTTAACTCTGGGTGAGGGGCTAGACTATAGACAATTTAATGGAGGACTTCTTAGATGGAATAGGGTTGATAACTAAGGTAAAGGTTTCAAATATATGGCTTAATTGCCACATGTGAAATCTGTTTGTACTCAGCTTTTAGTCTTGGAAATTACCAAGCTCAGTGCCGCTCCTACAATTAATCATTAAAGAATTAAGAGTGAGAGTACCCATTATTGTAAAAGACTCTACTGATGGGTCTTGATCCAACTTATAAAATAGACAGATTTGGTGCAACTGAATAATTTTCCTCTTCTCTGCACAAAATCAGGAATGCTAGTCATACTCAGTGGCTGGAGTGAACGCTTACAAACTGGTATAGACCAGCCTATAATTACCAAAATAGCAAAAGAACAGCATTTTGTAATGAATGACAAGCTGCTGAGCGGAAATCTAATTTGGTCTAATTAAGCAGCCTTTTGTGAGGATTTGTCTTTAGATGAAAAGAGGGAGCCAAGGAGATCTAAATGCAAATGAACTCCATCATTTTGGTTTTAAAGCGCTAGGCTGATCTGAGCGTCTTCGCAGCCAGTCCTCTCCTCTTCATTAGATTATTAGTCATTACTGTTGTCACCTCGAGCCCATCATATGCTGGGCCCCACCCGCCTTGGAGGGGCCTCAAATTTTTTGTCCCTTGCCTCTCATATCTTTTCACACAGGACACCTCGCAGTGACAGGGCTGTCAGGCAGCTTTTGCTTATTCAGGAGCAAATTTTACTTTGCCCAAAGTAGTAAAAGCAAATGGGTTTTGCTTATTAGAGGATTTCTCTCCTGTGCTCTGAAGGTGCACCTTCTGAAGTCTGTAGGGTTAAAGGCACACCCAAGGCTTTCAGTGTTGACAGAGCAATTGGGGGAAAACAAACTCCACAGCGTGCTATGTGAGGTAGACCAGATATCCGTCTGCCTGGTTTCCCTGGATTCCCATCTGATCAAAGTTTGAGGCCAAATTCCAGGTTGGATGCCCACTTCTTCCACCAGATCATGGGTTCAATCATCTGATCCACTGGGTTCTCTTTGTCCCGCTAAAGATAAAGATGTACATCTTTTTTTTTTTTTAAGCATGTTCCAGGCATGCCCTAGGTGCTTTATTCCAGTAACTCATTTAACCCTCATGCCAACCTATGAGACAAGCACCACTGATCATTTTATAGATGAAGAAATGGAGGCACAGAGAGGTTAAGTCATTCGCCAAGGTCACATAGAACCTAAGTGGTAGAGGCAGGACTCAGTCCGGGCCATCCGGATCCAGGGTTCTTGCGGGTAAAAGCCAGTTGCCGTTGAGTCCAACTCATGATGATCCCATATCTATCAAAGTAGAACTGCCCTCCATAGGGTTTTCAAGGCTGTGACCAAGACTTTCTTCCAAGGTATCTCTGGGTGGGTTCAAATTGCCAACCTTTCAGTTAGTAGCCAAGGGTTTAACCTTTTGCACCACCCAGGGACCCCTTGCTGCTAACCATTGCAATATATTTGGTCTCAAGCTGGAGGCTCTACCAAGCCCTAATGGTCTTCTGATCTTTACCCTCCGTACACTCTGCTATTTCCTGAGGGAGCCGTGAGGTCCAGGAAGCGTACATCTTAATGTCTACAATATTCTTTTTTGGTTCTTTTGTGACACATCCAGGAGGATCACATGCATACCCTTTGTCAGTCATTTTGAGTTAAAGTTGGTCACCAGAATTCTTAATAACTTAATAATGGTGGAAAGAGAGTGCTAGGACAACAAACAGCCTGGGGTGAGCCAGTAAGACAAGGAGAGCCAGGATTGGTACTTGTAAGCCTGGCGGCAGCCCTTAAACAAACTAAAAAATCCATTCAGTGGGTTGTAATGATGCACATCTTAATCCATCCTGCGTGCTAGGTGGGAACCCCTCAGGTTTAGGCAGCCAACTTCAGGAAGGCCAAGGCCAAGGACTTGGCTGATCCTCTCTTCCCAACTACCCCCATTGTAAGCAGCAGAGACATAAGACCTGGTTAAAAAGAAAAAGACCTGATTGACTCTGACTCATAATGACCCCGTGTGTGTCAAAATAGAACTATACTCCGCGGGGTTTTCAATGGCTGATATTTTAGAAGTAAATTGCCAGGCCTTTCTTCTGAGGCACTTTTGAGTGGCCTGGAACCTCCAACCTTTCGGTTAGCAGCCAAGCACATTAACAGTTTACACCAACCAGGGTCAAAAATTCACTCACCTCCCTCTGTGATGCATCAATTGGTCCCAACCCACCGGGAGCAAAGGAGAATGAATAATACCAAAGACACAAGGAAAATATTAGTCCAAGAGACAAAAGGGGCCATGTAAGCCAGAGACTCCATCAGCCCGAAACAGAAGAACTAGATGGTGCCCGGCTACCACCAATGACCGCCCTGACAGGGAATACAACAGAGAGTCCCTGAAGGAAAAGGAGAAAAGTGGGGTGCAGGGCTCAAATTCTAGTGAAAAGACCAGAGTTAATGGTCTGACTGAGATTAGAGGAACCCCAGAAGACATGGCCCCTGGACTGTCTGTTAACCCAGAACTAAAACCATTCCCGAAGCCAACTCTTCAGACAAAGATTAGACTGAACTGCAAGACATAAAATGATACTTGTGAAGAGTGTGCTTCTTAGTTCAAGTAGATATATGAGACTAAAAGGGCAGCTTCTGTCCAGAGGGGAGATGAGAAGGCAGAAAGAGATAGGAGCTGGATGAATGGACACGGAAAATTGGGGGTGGAAAGGAGTGTGCTGTCACATTATAGGGATAGCAACTAGGGTCACATAACAATGTGTGTATAAATTTTTGTACGAGAAACTAACTTGAGCTATAAACTTTCACCTAAAGCACAATAAAATAAATAAATAAATCCACTCAACTCCCACCGTCTCCACAATCTCTCATCTTAACTTTCTTCTTTGTTTTCAAAGAAATTACAAAATTTGGGCTTTTTCATGTTCCAAACAGGAACAAGTTGAGTGTATGAGAGAGCAGGGGATTGTGGCCAATTCACACCAGCTCAGCTATCCCACTGGCTCCCTCCTTGCAAACACTGCCCGGGTTCAGAGCGCCCACTCCCAGACTGCCCAACCAAGGCAAGAGTCCTTCACTTCTCCATCTGAGCTTGGTCAATCCTCTCCTCACCCCTAGATGCCTGCTTTGGTGTCCAGAATGCTCAATGGAGGGAGCCAAGAGGAGGGACTTAAACAAAATGGGAGGCAAAAGAAGGCACAGAGCATCCCAAGGAGAAATAGAATGCAGGGGGCAGGAATTAACTTCTCTGCTTCAGTACAAATAGCTAATGTATGTTGAGCAATTACTATGTGCCCAGTACCATGGTTGGGGCTAAGCTCTGTATACCTGCTGCCTCCTTGATCCCGTCCTGACCCAACCTCCCTATTTAAAACTGTAACTGCCTCCCCCTCCACCGTCTCTACACCTTCCCACTCCTTCCACTCCATCTCCTCATACCCTTCCCTGCCTTGTGTTTCTCCACACCACTTGTCACCAACTAACAAGCTGAATTTTACTTACTAATTTTGGTCACCATCTTTCTCTTCTCCCTAAAATGTAAGCTTCGTGTGATAGAGATTTTCTGCCTTTTTTGTGCACTGTTCTGTCTCCAGTGCCTAGAATAGTATTTGCCACATAGTAGGTGCTCAGTAAATATTTGTTGAATGAATGAATGCATGAATTCTCAACATAACCTATGAAGCAGGTCTACTCTTGTTCTTGTTTTACACATTAGTGCTCAGAGAAGTTAAGTGTGTGCCCTGGGTCACACAGCCCAGAGGCAGAGCTGGGAGATCAGGTGTGCCTGACTCAGGAGCCCACTCTGGCTGATGCTGCCCAGGCTTCTTACCATTCTGGTGCACAGAGAGAACAATCATCTTTTTTTTTAAATCGTGCTTTAGATGAAGGTTTACAGAGCAAATTAGTTTCTCATTAAACAATTAATTAAACAAAACAATAAGGTATTGTTTTGTGACATTGGTTGCCAACCCCATGATGTGTCAACACGCTCCCCTTCTCAACCTTAGGTTTCCCTTTTCCATTCGTCCAGCTTTCCTGTCCCCTCCTGCCTTCTCGTCCTTGCCCCTGGGCTGGTGTGCCCATTTAGTCTCATTTAGTATACATGGTTGAACTATGTGTATTATCAGAACAATCATCTTGATATGAGACACTGAGGTAGATGCAAAAGGTTGCTTAAGGCTCCAGATGCCCCAAAGCCGAGGGAGATCAGTGTCACCAGGTGGGCAGGTTGGGAAACTCTATCTACAGCATCCCCCTCCTGGCCCCAAACCATCACCTCCAACAACACAACACAGCAACGCGATCTGCTGTCCATGCTGACAAGCCCACAGGGACACCCATCAGCACAGCACTTAATAGACAAGCATGTCACAGGAACCACTTCGGTGCCACGTGCTGTATGAAGATAAGCCAGACTCGTCTACTGGGACTGGCACCACGCATATGCTCTTCATTATAGCTCATGGGGAGAGAAGGGGCCCAGAGGATAAGACACATACGGAATTGCCTGGGCACAAAGGAGACCAGCCTAATCGCCGTAAGTGGAGGATAACAGGCCACAGGGGTTTCAAGGAGGGTATAGACCCGTCTGACTGCCAGGTTTGGGCAGACCTCCTGGAAGAGGTAGCCTTTGAGAAGAACTTTGAATGCTGAATAGAGAGTCATAAAGCAGCGTTTCACAGCATGAGCCAATCATGACTCTAGCCTATGAAACATAGATAGTAGAAAATGGTCCAGCAACAAGCGGTTAGAAAGCCAAGTTGTCTTCTTTGATAGTTAATAGGGAGCCACAGATGGTTGTGGGTCAATAGTCACAGAAGGACCAATACTGTGGTTTAGGGAAGCTGAATTGGTAGTGAATGCTGGACGGACTGGGAGAGCAGAAGATAGGGGACTTCCCAGGAGTCTATTTCTGCGCTCCAGGTGGAAGGTGATGAGGGTCAGAATTGGGAGAGAAGCTGTCAGGATCCTCCCAACATCATGTCAATATACGATGTTTGAGCTCTTCAAGCTCAGGAGTATTCAAAGACGATTTGATGTAGAGAATGCTGCCATTCTAATTTCACATGTATTCTTTCACATGGGTTTTTCCAGATTTCTCCCTTGACTGGGGCATTCAGGACTGGCCATATGGAGGATCGTCTGTTCTGCCCCAAAGTGGACCTCCTCCCCACTCCAACATCCTCCCGGCCTGGAGGCTGCTTTGGGGACTGGAGCCAGCTGGGGTCCTATGCCATTCCCAACTGCAGACCCAGCATTAGAGATGGGGGCCAGTGGTGAACGATTCCATAAAAAAAAAATCAGAAAAAAAAAAACAAAGAATTAAATGTAGACTCCAGCCCAGATTTTTCTGTACGCCAAGATGTGTGATGCCCAGGCTGGGCTCCTCCAGATACCTGGCGAATCTGATAGTTCTTTTCAGATTATCAGAAGAGTCTAAATTTAAAGGTTAGAACATAAATGGCAAAGCAGAGTCGAAGAGTTGCTTGAAAGTTTAAAATGAGATTCCTTCTCCCTGGAAGAACTAAGGTTTAGCTAAATGCCTCAAGCTGGTAACAAAATCTTCTTGTTCTATTTGAACGATAAAAATCATTAAAAGTTTTTGCCGAAGAAAACTAAAGACACAAGGGAAAGATTAGTCCAAAGAACTAATGGACCACATCTACCACGGCCTTCACCAGGCTGAGTCCGATACAACTAGATGGTGCCTGGCTACCCCCACCAACTGCTCTAACAGGGATCACAAGAGAGAGTCCCGGACAGAGCCGGTGACAAATGTAGAACAAAATTCTAACTCACAAAAAAAGACCAGACTTCTGGCCTCACAGAGACTGGAGAAACCCCAAGAGTATGGCCCCCGAACATCCTTTTAGCTCAGTAATGAAGTCACTCAGTCACAACAGTAGACAGACCCATAAGACAAAATGGGACTAAAGGGGCACACCAGCCCAGGATAGGAAGAGACTGGAAAGCTGGTGACAAGAAACCCAAGGTCAAGAAGGGAGAGTGTTGACATGTAGTGGGGTTGTTAACCAATGTTGTAAAACAATATGTGTACTAACTGTTTAATGAGAAGCTAGCTCTGTAAACATTCATCTAAAGTACAATTAAAAAAGGACATAAAAAAAAAAGTTTTTGCTAAAATGCTGCATTTCCTTAATGTAAAACAACCTCTGAAGGACAGGGCATTTTTACTATTCTACACCCCAGGATTCCCATAAGAAATCAAATATAATCCTCTTTAAGAAGCTTTAAATAATTTTGAGCTTTCTTATTGACTTATTAAAATGCAGCTTAAAACACATCTTCAATGCAATCCTTTTACAAGGGTCAGGGATATAAAATTTGAAGAAATATGATTAGTAGATCAGTTGGAAAGACATAAGCAGTCAGATCCAATTTTGACTATTTCCAAGAAAACTTCCCCTGGCTTTTCTGCTACCCTCAGCTGGCCTGCCCCTGAAACTGGGGCACCATTTTGCCTGCCTTTTGTCTGACCCTTTAACCCTGCATGCCTATTCATAACTAACCTAGTCATTCCCTAATTGTTCTCTGTGCAGAAAAATCTACTCCTGAACCCCGCTCACGTTCTCCCTACAACCCATTCTGAGTTGCTTCATATGTGAGCTTCCCTCTGGTCCTAATGACTGTGAACTTTCTTAGAAACTCCTTTGTTACAAGCTTCAAAGGGCTTAGAACATTCCAAGTATGGCCTTTGATCCCTGGAATACTTGAGCGATAAAAACCCACAGTGTCCTTTCTGAGGCACTGTGAAATACCACGTCTATTCTCTTTCACTTGAGTCATGATCCTTCCTGGGATAAGTGAACCCCACAATCATGGTTCGATAATTGCACGTCTGGGTGAATGAGTGAATGAATGAATGAACAAATGAATGCATGCCTGAGGCCTTCGTAAGCATATGGATGTCCAACAAAAAGCCGCACAGAACAGGGGCTAGGAAAACCCTCTCTTTCAGGGGAAAGCATCCTTGGTGCCATATTTATTCCCTATTTAAACCAAAAAGACACAGCACTTAAGTGCATGATGAACTTTTTTTTTTTAAGATGGGAGATTTTTACAAATGCAGACCTTTATAAGAGACAAACTTCAAACCTATACACCACTTTTGACACTTGTGGGGCTCCTGGATGACCCCTCCAGGACAGGCTCTTTGAGGGTTCGAGGCTGCTCCTGTCACAACAAGGAGTTGCCCTGTGTCTGTGCCAGGAAGGGTACTGGAACCTTCCACAGGTTGTCTGGGGTTCCACCAGACCACTCTGTGGGACCTTCTCAAAGTCTGCCTCTCATTTACATTATTTCCTGGTGAGCTTTGGTTCACAAATGCCAGGGCCAAATCCTTGAAGGTCTGTGGCTTTCCTACCCGTTGAAGTACTCAAACTGCTTTCTTGGACTGCCCAGTTAGCTGCAGGCAAAATCGACTAATCCATCCAGCACAGTGCTTCAGGCTCAGGGCACTTTGAAGGGGTTCACAAAAATGTTTTAATTTTTTTTTAATCAGAAGGAAAAAAAAATAAATACATCCTCCTGTTAAAAAAAAATTATATACATGGTTATGTGTATATAAGAAGCACCTCAACTACTATCCGAGAGGTTGACAGTTAAAACCCATCCAGAAAGGCCTGGAGATCTGCTTCTGAAAGGTCAGTCTTAAAAACCCTATGGAGCAAGCAGTTCTACTCTGCACACGTGGGGTCACCATGAGTTGGAATTGACAGTGAACACTAATGTAAACTATGGATTTTAATAAACTTATTAAATTAATAAATTAAATGTAATAAGTTTACTGAAACCCATAGTTTACATTAGTGTTCACTGTGTGTTGCACAAGCGTATGGATTTTCTTTCTCTGTTTTTTAAAAATTTTCTAAGGCAATAACACCCCATTTCCCCCTTCTAGTAAAATAAAATTTTTCTTTTATTTTTTTTAATGGAGTAAGGAACCCAGGAAGGCAAAAGTGCCTAGGGTTGATGACCATCCTATGTGTCCCTCCTTGCTGGTCGCTCCCATCCACCTCTTGCTCAAAGCATCTGATTCACTTGAGTGATGGCCCAAATTTCTTTCTCAAAAAAGAATAAGCATCCAGACTTCAGGGCACTGGTGCTCAGGAGGCACCGCACATCCCAGCAGAATGAACACAGAGAAGTAAAGGGAACTAGACCTCGCCGCCTCCCTCCGCTGCAGTAGCTGTTGGAGGTCAAGGGCTCGGGCTCTGCAATCTCTAGACCTGGTTCTAATCCCACCTCCACCGCTTACCAGCTGTGGGACCCTGAATAAGGGGCAACCTCTCTGATCCTCAGCATCCCCATCCATAAAACAGAGATCACAAGAGGACTTACTTCATCCAGCCCATAGAAACCCATTGCCGTTGAGTTGATTCCGACTCAAAGCGACTCTATAGGACAGAGTGTAGCTGCCCCATAGGGTTTCCAAGGAGTGGCTGGTAGATTCAAACTGTCTCAAACTGGAGACATTTTGGTTAGCAGCCAAGCTCTTAACCACTGCAGCACTAGGACTCCTACTCACCTCACAGGGAGGTTGTAATGATTCGGTAAGATACTGACTGTAAAGCACTAGCCGCAGGCTTGGCAGATAATACTTACCAAATGACACTTATTATCATTGCAATTAGTGCACATTGAGACGTTTATGAAATGCCCCAAAATAAGATGGAGCAACTGGTGAAACCTGACTGAGGTCTATAGATGGAACCAATGTCTGTTGCCTGGTTTTGATATTGTCCTATAGCTACTTGAGATATTACCACTGGGGGAGGCTGGGGGAAGGGTACTCAGGACCTCTTCATACTATTTTTGCAACTTCCTGCGAGTCTAAGATTATTTCAACATACGAAGTTAAAAACAAAAGATGGAGCAAATTAAATATCTTTGATAAAAGAGCACTTTGAAGGCAACGAAGAGTGAGTGGACTTTGCAAACGACTCCCATTTTCTGGAGACCATGGATGTGCCTGTATGTGTCCTCGCCTCCTCCCGCTGCCCCTGTTCAGCTGCCGTGGCATTTTCCTTCATTATGCCAGTGCCTCAGAAGTAAACCTCTCTAATTTTCTACACCACAGCTATTTATTTAAATGCTAACTCGCATTATGAAGTGATAATCCACACGCGCAGGAGAAAATTTATGAACCATTTAAATTAAGAGCAGCAGCTAATTGGGAGCATGTGTCTTATAAGCCTTGCTAACACCAGAAAACTACGAATTAGGGGGGAAATGGAAGATATTTTTCTCTTGTTTTTCTCTTCTTTTGTAAGGCACTGGGGGGAAAAATAACTCTGAGACTGCATGAGCCAGTCCACCGTCCACTCTCGTGGCTGTGTGGTCCCCCCGTCTCCCACCCTGCATTTAGGCTTTTTACAGAGACCCTATTATACCCGGGCAAGTGGTGGATCACCCCCTACAACCTGTTTTTCTAAAAGGGAGCATCCCTTTTTTTTTTTTTTTCTTAGAAAGCTTTTCAACTCCATTACAAAGAGGCAAGTGGCAAAGATGATACTTTTTAGGCATTTAAGCTTGATTGAAGGAAGAGAGAAAATTTGGAAGAGAGGACTGGGAGTTGGAGGATCAAAATAAAATGTGGTGCATTTTATAGTTATTTCAGCTCTTCCATTTGAGAAAGGGTGCCTGCATTTTTGCACATAGGCCGAAAGTTAAACACGTGGGCTCCGTGTATGCAAGTGTGCGCCTGTGTGTGTTCCCAAGTATGCAGATGTGTGCATTTATTCTTTGAAAAGATATTAAGTGAGCACCTACCATATGAAAGGCACTGAGCAGTGAACAAAAGAGACATCATAGTCCGTGGCTGCATGAAGCTTCCTTCTAACTGGAAAGACAGATATTAAACAAGTTACAGGATAAAGTATTAGTTATCCTTGAGGTAAGTGTCACAACAGGAAAGTACAGGCTGCTTTTGGGGTGTTCAGCAGGGAGCTGCAGCCTGGTCTGGAGGGGTGAGGGAAGGCTCCCCTTAGAGAGAAACATGTAAGTTGAGACCTGAAGGATGAGTAAAAAATAGTTGGACAAGAAGGTGGGCAAGCGGGGTGGGTGGGGTGGGTGGGTATGAGAATGGAGTTTCCAGGTTCTAGAGAGAGTGTCCAGGGAGATGGTTTGAACGGTGGACACAGTCCAGAACATGTAGTGCTCTGGCCCATTTTAAGGACTCTGGTCTTTAGTTCTAAAGCAATAAGGAGGCTTCGAAGGATTTTCAGCAGCAGGGGAAGAGTGAATTCTTCATGTTTAGGTTTAATTTTGTGACCCTTATCCCAGAACACTTAACTCACATAGCATTTAAAAGGATGTTCTCAGCCCCAGGACAACTAGCTATGACAAAATGTCATTGGCTCATTTGGACCAAAGAATTAGAGCAGGTGGAGGAGCCCCAGGGACCGTCTCCTGCAGGTCTTCCATTGGGCAAACCCTGGGGATAGGATGAGGGGGATCTGCTGGGCTTCTGGAAGAGGCTCCAAGGCCTGGGGCGAACTAATGCTCCTCTTGAAGGGCAGAAATAGCCCGTTAGGACCTCTCGGCCAGGTGTCTTCATGCCGATCCAAATGGTCATTCTTTCCCAGCGACCTGATATGCAGGAAATTGCTGATATGGTCAGAAGGGCAATTTAACATTCCCTGTCTGGTGTCTTTTTTTGGTCTGGTGTCTTGACTTACAGAATGTTCAGGGACCCTTGACCACAAGTTCCAGGAACTGTGCCCCTCCCAGGACTTGGCTTACAGGTGTGCCCAGCTTAACACAGCAGAGACACGGTTCTGCAATCTGAGGGTAACTCAATTTCTGTAAATCAAATGGCTGCCTAACAGAATCTTGCGTTGAAGCCTGTTTTTAAAGTAAAGCAGAGAGTCTCAACTCCAGCAGCCCAAATAGAATCATCTGGGACTTTTAAAAAATGTTAATGTTTGAGTCCCATCCCTAGGTATTCTGCGGCCAGGAATTCTTTGTAATGTAAGTTATAACCCCCTAACTTAATTTCCCAAGTTCAAGTATTAATATCAGATATCCACAGATCGAGGCAGACTGAATAGTCTGAGGTTCCTGGTGAGAGCTCTTCCACTTCACCAGCTCATTCATTGCCTCATTTTGGATCACTAGCCTCTGTTGAGTTTTTATGTCTCCTCATACCCTCAGCCCGGTTTACTCCTTTTACTTCTAGAAAGTCCCTCAATTCTGTCAAACCCTGCTCCTGGAGCAAACAGGCAACTTCTCTGCCGTTTTTCCCGCAGCAATGGGCCTGGTTTTTTTTTTTTTAATAGTTGTAAAATAGACCCAGGATTTCAAAGACAGTACCAAAAAAAAAAAAAGGAATGTAAAAGAAAAAAAGCTCATTAATAATTTTTATATTGATTATATGTTAAAACGAAACGGTTTTTGGTATGTTGAGTTAAAATATATATCATTAAAATTAATTTCATCTGCTTCTTTATTTACTTAATGTGGCTTCCAGAGAATTCTACACCACGTATGTGGCTCATGCTGTGTATTATGGGTTGGCGCTGCTTCAGAGCCCCCGCTTCACAGCCATGTGGCACCCAGGACATGGGCTTTGGAGAAAGGCACATCCAAGCTGAGACCCCAGATCTGCCACCTTTTTTTTTTTAAATCTGGGTAAATAATCTGTAAAATGGGGGGCATGGGGAGGACTCAAGGGAAACCGTCTGCAGAGGCTGAGCCTGGTTGTGGCCCAGGACACACGCACTTAATCAACGGTAGCTATCAATATTCTAGCTACTGACTGGAAAATTAGTATATTTTCTTTATACATGAAATTAGAAAATGCTTGTGATTCTTTTAAGTGCAATTTCCTGAGAAGTACCTGGAATTTTTTATGGCTAGTGATTAAGAAACTAGTCTTCCATATGGAGACGTTTGCTGTCAGAGAAGCAGACTGTTATGTGGGATTAGGTAAACCCACCTCTTTCCACGATTCCTATACATCTCACCCCCTTTTCCTGCCCCCAGACAAGAACACTGCATATTAGGAACCCTATCAAATGATTCCCAGCTCAGGTGTCCTTGGGGCTAGAATTTACCCACAACCATTCATTCACTCGAAGCCCTGGTGGCTCAGTGCTTCTATAAGCCATGGGCTGGGTTTGCTGAAGCAGGCTGACTCCACACTGGTGTCAGCTACTGGGTATGATGACCCCACCCTCCCCCTTCATTTGGTCAGTGCCCCCTTTTCTCCTGTGTCCCTTGGGGGTAATCTATTTGGGCAAGGCTCACTCCTCTAGTGTACTTGACTGACACCCTGGGGAAGGCCTAGGGAACGCTGAGCTTCCAACCTTATCCAGCTATTCATTCCAGCTGCCTGCTGGACAGTAAGCTCCATGAAGGCAGGACTGGGTCTTTTTTCACTAGCACCAAGTCCACCGCTTGGCACACAATGGGAGTTCAGTAATTTATTTCTGGGTTTATTAATGTTGAGTACTGTATTAGTTTCCCAGGGCTGTTTTAACAAAGCAACACAAAGTGGTTAACTTGTAAAAACAGAAATCTATTGTCTCACAATTCTGGAGGCTAGGAGTCCCAATTCAGAGTGTTGGCTGGGCCATGTTCTCTCTGAAGGTTCTAGAAAATCCTTTCTTATCTCCCTCAGCTTCTGGTAGCCCCAGGGGTTTCTTGGTTTGCAGATGCCTCTTCACATGGCTGTCTTTCCTGTCCATCTCTCTGTGCCTCTTCTCTTTTGTAGGTCACAACTCAGAAGGGGGAGCCCTGGTGGTGCAGTCGTAAGAGTTTGGCTAAACAAAAGGTTGGCAGTTCAAATCTACCAGGTGCTCCTTGGAAGCCCTCTGCAACAGTTCTACTCTGTTCTACAGGATCACTATGAGTCGGAATCAACTCAACGGCAACAGGCTTGGTTTTTTGGATACTCAGGTTGGATTAGGACCCTACTCTGTTATTTTCTCATGTTCTCTGATAACATTTTCAAAGACCCTATTTCCAAACAAGGTCACATCCATAGGTACCATGGAAAAGGTAGGTGACTGGGTATGGGACCAGAAGCGGGCACTCAGATGCTGTGGGTGGAGCACAAGTTGGTCAACCTTTGTGAAGGGCAATTTCCAGCACCTATGAACTTTTTAAGTGTGAGTACCCTTTGTCCCACCAACTCCACAACTAAAAATTAACCTACTTGCACATATATACAAAGATGTTCTTGTGGCATGGTTTTGTAGTGTTGAAAACCTGGAAGTGAACGGCCATCATGGGGGAAGTTGCATATTTTATGACACATCCATGTAAAGCAATGAGAATCAGCCATTCAAAAAGGAGGAAGATATACACCTACTGCTTTGAAAAGGTGTCCCAGCCAGTGCCCAGCACAGTTAAAATTAAGTAAATGAAGTACAATCAGTCCCATTTGTGGAAAAACAAAGCGAACAAGGGAACAGAAAGGATATTGTCTTAGTTAGCTAGTGCCTCCATAACAGAAATACCACAGCATTCCACCATTCCTTGGCGATCTCCACGTGGCATCTATCTTTCCCCTACTTGTGCTTGCTTCTCTCTGTGTCTAATCTGCTCCTTTTTTTTTTTTTTTTTTTAGTTTTGGTGAAAATAGACACAGCAGAGCATATACCCATTCATCAATTTCTATGTGTACAATTTAATAACATTTGGCTACATTCTTCACACTGTGTCACCGTTCTCATATCTCTACCCATATTGTTTCACCATTGACTTAGGCTCACTACTCTCTAAACTTCACGTCTGTGCTTTAGAATTACTGTTGACCGTTTGATCTCGTATAGATAATTTCTTTAGAAGAGCACAATGCTCATGGCAAGCATTCTTTACTATTTTAGCTAAACAGCTGTTTAGTTTAAAGATGACTTCAAGGGATAGTTTCGGTTCGTGGTTTGTAGATTTTTTCAGAGCGATAGATTCGGGGGTTCTTCCAGTTTCAATAGGTCCCGTAAGTTTGGATTCTGTAAGAATCTGAAATTTTGCTCCACATTTTCCCCCTTTTGATCAGGATTCATCTATTGATTCCTTGATCTAATCTGTTCTTTTTATATCTCAAAAGGCATTAGTTTTAAGACATACCCTACAACCATATTCTACATAACAAAGAAAACCCCATTCCCAAATGGGATTATATCCACAGGTATGTGGTTAGGATTCCAACACAGATTTTGGGGAGACACTATTCAACCTATAGCAGATATGAACACTCACATGCACTTAAGAAATTGTCTGGAATAACTTGTAAGAGATGCCCCACAGACACAACCCCCTGGAAATGGGGCTGGATTTCTACCATCTGTTCCAGGGGAACCAGGGAGCCCATTCCCTTTCTGGTGCTCCAGTATCAAGGTTTGTAAACAGGGCTGAACACTGAAGCAGCCAGCTCACACTGGGACATGGGGGAGCAGCTGTGTGACAGTCACTAATCGCCTCCTCTCTGGGCCTCTTTTTTCTCTCGCATAAAAGGAAGGAGCAGAGTTGTTCAATAAATATATAGCAGGTGTCTGCCACATGCAAGGGACCACAAAGTCCTCTCTGGGTTTCCCTGATTTCTCCTCCTCTTTAAACATTTGCAGAGAAAACTGGAAAGGACCCTTGGGGCTTTTAAAAAATGCTTACTGCATTCTCAAGGACGCAGTCTGGAATGGGGAGAAATTGCAGGCCCTCTGGAGGCATGGATGGAGTCACACAACAAAGGCTGGCATGGGGCCCCAAGCAGAAAGCCCGCCTGTCTTTAATAAAGCATCGCCCGCACACACCAGTAATTGCCTTGTTATGGCCATTGGTGTCATCGTTCATCGGTCAGTCCCAGTAAGGGCCCAGGGGAGCAGTTCTGCCTTTGCTAAACCAATATCCCCCATGACAGCCCCCTACAGTCTCCCCTTTGCAGTCCTGGCAAAATAAACCCTCCATCACTCTTTGCTGAATGATCATGAAGACATGATTAAAGCCCTAGGTTTATAGCTTCTGTGGGCTTGAGAAATCAAGCTGCTCTAGCAACTAGGGCCTGTCCCTGTTGGCTACAGGGGACAGGGAAGCAGGGATAGAGAGGTGGCCCCCAAGCCAGAGGGAAGGCTGCAGAAGCCAATGCAATAAACACATCTGCCAAATTGCAGCAGGTGCCACGGGGCTGCCCCGGCATCTCTAACTCATTCTGACTTTAGAGAGACAGCCAAAAGCGGTCCCCTGAACCCAGGCACACCTTGTTCACATGCCTTGTCCAGCATATGGGCTTTGTCTAACTCAGGAAGAGCAGGTCCTTTGCCTGTGTTCCCACTCACATGTGTAAACAACCTCCTCGCATACAATTACTCTTTAAGCATTGCCCGAGTATGTCCCTGTTCATCCTGAGGGTGTCCTATGGTCAGAAGTGGGGGACTTCTATGCAGAAATCACACCCAGATGGCACATGCTTGGTTATCATTGTTCTTACTGTTACTAAGAGCTTCACTGAGCACTCACTTTGTGCCAGGCACTGTGGTATGGGCCTTACTCACTGAATGTTCATAGGATGCAGTCTCTGAGGTGGATGCTATTATCATCTCCATCCTACAGATGAGGAAACTGGGGCTTTGGGAGGTCAAATCACTTGCCCAAGGCCTCATGACAAACTAGTGGAGGAGGCTGAATATGACCAGGCAGCCTGACCGCTGAGTGCCCAGGACAAAAGCAACGGCAGTGGGGAGGGACAGCAGGACATGGGACACAGTGGCTTTTCAGTCACATTCCATCTGGCATATCCAGAAAAGCACATCCAGTTAACGCAGAAGGGGTTGATCAATAGCCCTATTGTTTATGAAGCCTTCGTGGTGTATAGTGCACTGTATTGAGCAATATTTTAAGACCTGGGTAATCAGGGGTAAGTTTCTTGAAGGTCTTTAGGAAGTACACACCCACCCATCTAGGCTGGATTAGGTTCTTGGGGATAAATAAGATGACTCTGGGATTGTAGAATGAGCTGCTGGGAATGCAAGTGACAGTTTACCAGGATCATCTTTTAATTCTTAGCCAAAGGAAAGTTTTCCTTCATGACCTGGTCTGGTTATGAAGTCTGGGCATGTCTTCACTCCTGGTTGTGCTTAGGAAGAGAGTGTGACTTCAAAAAAGTTCAATCATTTCATGATTTTTTTTTCATACTTTTATCTCCTTGTACATACCTCAGTTTTTTTTGTGCCAGCCTACTCAAGAGAGCAGCTGCTGGATATAACAAAAGACATAACCAAAGGAAGGCTTTCCTCTCGGAATTTTCCAGAGTGTCTGTCTATATCCCGGCTGTCTAATATGATAGCCACTAACAACATGTGCTATTTAAATTTAAATTAATTAAAATTCAGTTCTTCTGTCATGCTAGCTAAATTGCAAGCACTCAATAACCACATGTGGACAGAAGAGATACAAAATGTTTCCATCATCACAGAAAGTTCTATCGGACAGCACTGGTCTAACAGTTGTCGTTGAGTCCATTCTGACTAATGGTGACCCCATGTGTGTCAGGGTAGAACTGTGCTCTATAGGGTTTTCAGTAGCTGGTTTTTCCAAAGTAGATCGCCAGACCTTCCCTCCAAGGCACTTCTGGGTGGACTCTAGCTGCCAAGCTTTCAATTAGCAGCCAATCACGTTAACCATTGCACCACCCTGGGACTAGTCTACTCAATGCCAATTCCCTGAGTAATCATCTCCATTTCCCTCTGTACTCTGTAGTCCTGACCTGTGAAAGGAAATAATTATTTTCTTTTGCTGAGTAAAGATCATTACCAGGATTGATACTGTGAAGATGGCAATGAAATGGAGGGAGACGAGGCAATGATGGATAATTCAGCAGAAATTCCCGATATGAAGAAAAGAAGGTGTGAAGGGTGGCCCAGGTGGGATCTACCAAGCCTTCCATACCCCCTGCCAGACAGACAAAGGTTGAAGGGCCTGTTGGTAAAGAAGAAAACAAAGTCTCCAAGCGAGCATGTGTCCCTGCAAGGAGCCGGAGTTAGTGAAAACGCACCTGGCTCCAGGATAACAGGACCCATCTTTATGTCCTGATTTAAGACCAGGCAGGGTTTTCATTGCTGCGCCCTGGATCTCACACGCACAGCGAGGCCGCTCTGAGTCAGAAGGAGACCCACAAAGAAGCCCAACGCTTCACTGCCCCTTTGAGCTACAGAGAAAATGGGACCATAAAATACGAGAAGGGAGGCCCTGGGCCTTCAGAAAGAAGGGATCGGGGCCGTTAGACTCCTAACTGTGCCTGGGAGAGTTGGGCCTGACAATCTGGTATACTGGATTAATGACGCCAAATCCGAGCTTGCAGATGGGTTTAAAGAAGTTGGGCAGAGAGTTGTTTGGGGAGGCAGCTTTCACGGAGGTGGAATCCAAAGAAAAAAGCACACCCTTCTTCACGCTCCTCCTCTCCTGCGTTTGCATTTTCCTTCTTTCTCTCTCTGCTTCCTCGAGAGCAAGCAGGAGCAGTTTGTTTTCGACTGCCGAAGGAGGCTTGAAATATTACAAAGGTGGTGCGTGGAACGCTCCCTACGGTCCTGCCCCGATGGCATGCGTGCAGACATAAAACGCAAATACCATCAGTAACCTGTCGCCAGAATCCAGCAACAAGGCGAGAGCTTTCCTCCCTGCCGGGGCTGTTAGCGGCGATGTATCTCTCCCTGCACTAAGCACCATCTTTCCCAAGGCTGCATTACAATGATTTATAAACCCCATTTCTGAGGAAAACGAATAGATCAAAGTGAGGAGAAAGAAAAGGAGACACGAGCAGCTGGAGGAAGATATTGAAGCATGAAACAAAAACACAAATGAAAAACTAGGCAGTGACACAATGGAGCTATTCCGCGCCGCACTTTTATCAGAGAAAAATAATAGCGAAATCTCTATTTTAATCCTTTTTCTTCCCCCCTTCTCTCTCTCTCTAAGATGCAGCCTCCTGTCAGTTACTAGGGTTCTGAGTCATCTGGTGGGCATGCGCCGGAATGGGCTACCCAGGATCACAAGGGACCCAGGGCTTTGCCAAGAGGCTGTTCAAATCTCAGCCTCACCCTTGCCTTCCTTGCCGTAAGGGGGTGGGGAGAGGGGTGACCTGTGTCATTTGGCTCCTGAGTAAATAAGCGGAATTGCCCTCAGTTGCTTTCACTGTAGGGATCACCCAGGGGTGGAATTTTATCAAGGCATGATCTTTTAAAAATCTCCGGCTTGATCAGTGACCTCTTCCCACTGCCCAGCTGGTTGTTGCCCAAGCTGAAGGGTTTCTTTGCCCTGCGGTTGTTCCATGCAGGCTACAGGAAGAAGAAACAGGCTGAGGGGAGAGAGTGCTGTCTAAAAGTTCACCTTGAAGGACGCTTCTCTGGAAATCCTACTAAGACTCCACACGTGGGTTCGAGTCCATCAATACTACATCACTGAAGGGGCATAAGACACGGTCCCTGCCTAGTTTTCTTGGAAAGGTTCAGCTCCACACATATTTCTGGAGCCTAACCACGTGCTCAAGAATGGTACCAAGCAGGCACCCTGGGGAACACCAGCGTGAGCTCACCAAGCACGGGGTGTAAATGAGAGCATGCTTAGCACACTGCAAGGCACACAGTGATGGGTGGAGGAAAGGAGATATCAGGGGGTCAGGCCAGGCTACCTGGAGGAGGCATCCTTTGAAATGGGTCTTGAAGGAAGGGCACTACTCAGAGCAGCCTTCCCTGCCTCCTTGTCCAGCCATTTACTAAAACCAGAAATGTTATTTTGTTGTTGTTGTTTGTTATTCATTCATTGTACAGCTTTCCCCAGTAGAGTATAAGCCCCACAATGAAGGCACCTTATTTGTTCAACTCATTCACCATTTCCCCAGGGCCTAGGATAGTGCCTGACACACAGTAGGTGCTTCATAAACGTGTACCGAATGAATGAATGAGGCACAGCACTCACACTTTCTCATATAATCCCCACAGCAATGCTACAAGCATGTGTTCTTATTCCCATTTTACAGATGGGGAAACTAAGGACAGTTAAGTAACCTGCTCAAAGGTACACAACTGGTAAGTGACTGAGGCCAGATGAGAACTCAGGTCGGTGGACCTCAAAGCCTACCACGTTCGACAGCCTCCCCAAATCCTAAGATTTGGACTCACTGCTTCTCCCTGACAATTCCATCTGTTGGGGGCCAAGTAGAGAGAAACTGGGGAGTTGCTTTTGGCTTGTTTCTACTTTTTAAGGTGAGAACCCCATGCACAGCAACATTGTATCAGACTCAGCTGCAGTGACAAGTGACATTGCCAGGAGAAGGTTCATCACTAACAGGGCCTCATAACCTGCAAGTAGAATAAAGAGGCCACCTACTCCTTCTCAAGATATCACTGAGTTTTACCACAAGACAAAGCAGGCTAATTTATCGGCTTCTCTTTTAAAGGCCAAACCGATCAAACAATATCTATACGGAGCTGTGACCAGGAGATAATTTGCATATAGAGCCGTGACATTTCAAGGTGTCCTCACTTCTTGAAGAGTGTGCGCCTCAGTTCAAGGAGATACACGAGACCAAATTGGTCAGCTCCTGTTCAAAGGCAGGATGGGAAGGCAGGAAGGGACAGGAACTGGTTGAATGGACACACGAAACCCGGGGTGGAAAAAAGAGGAGTGTGCCGTCTCATTATAAGGATTGCAACTAATGTCACATAACAATATGTGTATAAATTTTTGGATAAGAAATTAACTGAATCTGTAAACTTTCACCTAGAGTACAATAATAAAAAAAAAAAATGCACTGCCAACCTGCCCTCCAGGAAGGTTTAAAAATTAAAAAAAGGTGTCCTCACTCTCAGTGGGCTCTGAGACTGTGTAAGTGACCACATACCTCTGACGTAAGGAGGCTTAGAAAGAAGTGCCTCGGCATGTGGGCTGGGTGGGAAAGGGCAGCTCAAGTCAGAGACTGACTGAGGTCAATAGATTATCCTTGGTGCCTGGAGTCCATGCATCTACCTGCGTGCTAAACTGCTGGACACTTGTCCTGGCCTCATCTTCTCAATGGCAAGGGTAGTGCTGGTCCTTGGCTACACTTACAGGTATGTCTACTTTCTTAAAAACCAATATGCCAAAAAAACAAATTGGCTGTCAAGTCAATTCCGACTCATGGGTGTGACCCCATGTGTTGCAGAGTAGAGCTGTGCTGCATCGGGTTTTCAATAGCAGTGATCTTTTGGAAGTAGACTGCCAGGCCTTTCTTCCGAGGCACCTCTGGATGGACTTGAACCACCAA
This sequence comes from Elephas maximus indicus, assembly GCF_024166365.1. Taxonomy (NCBI): domain Eukaryota; kingdom Metazoa; phylum Chordata; class Mammalia; order Proboscidea; family Elephantidae; genus Elephas; species Elephas maximus. The sequence continues at coordinate 83,441,874 of NC_064827.1, read as the reverse complement.
CTTTTGGTTAGTAAGCGAACACCAACCGTTTTGGTTTGTGCCACCCAGGGACTCCAAATATACCTATACCAATCTCATAATTAGGAGCATTTATATGCTTTCCTGAAGGAGGTTTCATTTCTGGAAAAGGAGTCACGATGTGATTCCATTTAAAATGGCATTGTACCAAACTATGACTCAATTGGTAAAAAAAAAAAGTGTAGGTAGCTTCTCCAGAACATACCTACCACTGAACACATATCAGAGACACTGAATCAAACACCTGTCCCCTCCAGTTGCAGCTGGAAACCCCAACAACATCTGAACACTTCTGATAGAAAAAGAAACTTAATTCCACTCTAAGGGGAAGAAAAACAAAAGTCCCACCCTGACTCACCCTACGTGTTTAATATTTTAGAAAGCACTCAGGTTCCTGGGATGACAAGCTATCACTGTATTTTGAGCCTGATCTGATTTTTAAATAGACAGATTACAAATCTCCTGAAAACTGGGGTTTATAATTGAAATATTGATAAACTCTTTCCCATAAAGAAGCTACTAGATGCTGCAGTAATAACTAGGAAATAGGCAAAAAATAATAAGAATGCTTTTCTCTGCTTAGCTAAGAAATACAATGGCAGAGTTTATTGCTTGCAAAACACAGCTGCCTCTCCTCAAATTGGATAGAAAAAAATGAACCCCGTTAAATTATGATGCCCCTAAATTCCAAAGAATGTACATCAATTATTGGGGGTGCCGCCACCATCCTTCTGGGCAGCCTACTTATTAGGACGGTAATTTATTATTATTATGCTATGGTGCAAATATACAGGCTGATAAAATTCAAATCTATAAAAACAAATGTCCTCCTTTCTCTGAATCAGTAAGGGACAACATTCCAAAAGCAAATATTGTAAATTAAGAAAAACAAATGTCTCTTATATACTCAAAAGTGAGAGACCAAAAGATAATTGAGGTAGGAAACATCCCGTAAAATCCCAGCTTTCTGAATCTTACCCAAGAATCCAGGAATTGCTACCTAAGTGAGCAGAAAGATACAGGACTGGGGGTCAAAACCTGGTGTTCCTGGCCCCAACCTCCAGACTGAAGCCCTTTTAATGAAGACAAGATGGTTCTGTGGTATTTTTAAGAATCAGTCTTTTGGCTTAAATTTTAACCAACATGAGATACATTTCCTTCTTCAAGACATGAGAATTATATTGGCTTTTTAAAAAGCTGAATGTTAGATTTGGAAAGGACTTTAGGAATCTCCAAGTTACTCCATCCTTTACAGAGGAGAAAACAGAGACTCATCGAGGACACACAGGTGAACTGTCATGTCGTGGCCTGGATTTGCCCAGCTTCACCATGATACTTCACAAAAGAAAAGCCAACTGGTTTGCCTCGGCTGAGCACACACTGTGAATCTAACACAACGCCACTAAGGATGATCTTGTTAGATATGGAACTACTTCTTAGAGTCAATAAATTTGAGAGTCAGAAAGGGCCACCAGTACCAAAAGACCACTGTTTACATCACATATCCAAACCTAATTCATGATCTTTCTGCAGATCTGCTCCCTTTCTGGAATTTTCTATCTTGGTTAATGGCACCATCACTGGTTCAGTTGCCCACACCAAAAACCTGATATTCATCCTCCACTTCTTTTCCTTGCCTTCCATACCCAATGAAGCTACCTCTTGAATAGCTCTCTAATCCATCTCTTCACTTCTTCCCCACTGCTACTGTCTTACCTAAGACTGACCTTTACCTCTTACCTGGACAGCTGCAGCAGCCTGTTGCTTGGTCTCCCTTCCTCCAGGCTTACCCTCTCCATTCTGTTATCACCCTGCACCCAAGCGGTCTTGGGGGAAAAAAAAAAAAAGACATGTCTGTTCATTTCATTTCTCCACTTAAAATCTTTAAAGGCATCCCATGGCTTATAGAGTCATAACCAAGATTTCCAGGTTGGGCAGTGACGCATAATGGTTAAGCACATGGCTTGTACAGCCAGACCACCAGAGTCAAATTTCTACTGTAGTATTTACTAGCTATGGTCAGTAGCTAGCGAAGTACTATTTACCATATGGTAAGTAGGTAAGTTAATTAATCATGTCTCAGTTTCCTTATCTGTAAAAAGGGAAAATATCTCACAGAAGCCTGGAGGCTGGTACACAGCATTTAAAGGGGGGTCGTTGCAGTCATTGTTTTTATTATTAACAGTCTATGTTCATGTCCAGCCTCTTCCCACAGCTTGAGGTCATCTCCTGCTCTCCCAACTTCCCCACTCCCCAGGCCCCAACCTTTTGGCCCAGCAATACCGACCTACCTGCAATTCTCACATGTGTTTCCATTCTGCTTCTTGTTTCCTTGCCTCTTCACATGCTAAATTTTCTTTACCTGGAATACTCTCCCCACTCATCTGCCTACCAAACTCTAATCTTCCTCCAAAACTCAAGCATCAAAGTTAAAAAGATTGACAATATCAAGTGTTGGTGAGGGTGTGGAGCAACTGGAACTTTCATACACTGCTGGCAGGAATGCGAAATGGTACAGCCACTTTGGAAAACAACATGGCAGAACCTTGTAAAGTTAAACATACGTTGACTACCTGACCCAGCAATCACTACTAGTTCTATACACTCAAGAGAAATGGAAACATATGCCCCCACAAAAACAGGTACATGGAAGTTCATAACCGCATTATTCACGTTGTTGTTGTTGTTAGGTGCCGTCGAGTCGGTTCTGACTCATAGCAACCCTATGTACAGTAGAATGAGACACTGCCTGGTCTTGTACCATCTTCACCATCATTATCATGCTTGAGCCCATTGTTGCAGCATTATTCATAACAGCCCCAAATGGGCAGCAGCCCAAATGTCCATCAACTGGTGAATGGTAAACAAACTGTGGTACATCCATACAGTGGAATACTTGTTGTTGTTGTTAGGTACCACCGAGTCTGTTCCAACTTACAGCAACCTTATATATAACAGGACGAAACATTGTCCTGTCTGTGCCATCCTCAAAATCATTGCTATGTTTGAGCCCATTGTTGCAGCCACTGTGCCAATCCATCTCATTGAAGGCCGCCCTCTTTTTCACTGACCCTCTACTTTACCAAGCATGATGTCCTTCTTCAGTGATTAAAAGAGCAAAAAATTTAAAAACCAACCTCCAGAATCACCCCCTCTGTAAAATCTCTGACTGTTAGAGAGTTCACACTTCCTGCCTCCAGGCTACCCTATCCTTGTTCATATCCTAATGGCTGAACTTCTCCCATGATCTTGTAATGAGGTCTAACGAGTCTATCTCCAGGTTAGTCTAGAGATAGGGTCCTCAGCTCCTTCATTTATCTCTGCTCCTCTGCAGCTTGTAATGGAAAAAAGAAACTTCTCTTATTGAGCACTTACTGTGTTCCAAGAACTGTGCTGAGTGCTGTCTCATTTAATTCTCTCAACAACCCTGTAAGTTAGGTGTATTACTATCCCCATTTTACAAAGAAACAGAGGCTCAGAGAGGTTAAATGAATACCTAACTGTCCGACATCACATAGCTAGAAGTGGTGGGGCTGGATTTCAAAACCAGGTCTGTCTGTCTGACCTCCAAGTTGTGCCTTAAACACTGTGTTAGGCTGCCTGATGCAGCACGGGGGTATCGAGAAAGCCCTTGGTAATTATGTGTTTTATTGACTGTAATTGAATGTGGGAGTCATTTCAATGCCCCCTACTCTGCCTCAGGCTACAATCCCTCCGAGGGTCACGCAATCAAAATGGTAAAGGTTTTGTAATATACGTACACTATCCGTGTGTGTGTGTGTTGTGTGTGTGTATGTGAGTGTGTATTCTTCATCCACTATTGCCTGGGCTTTTTCCCTCTCCTGACTTCTGAATTAAACCAAAAAGCTAAATTAGCCCTTAGCCCAGGAGACCAGTATTACCTTGCAAACAGCTAGCACCTCCAAGTTGTCATCTAATTAAGCCACACTCTCCAACAAAGCACTTAACAATGTCACCATATTAACAATGGCTACCTCCCCTGGCAGTTCCTAACTGCATAATGCAGTGGCTCGCTGTAAAACAAATAATCCCACTGCCGTCTAAACTGCGCTCTTAAGTAGGTCTTTTCCTTCAGCAGCTACTCCTTTGAACGTTTGGTGGTTTTATGAAGAAATATTCTAGGGCTGGGTACAGAGAGAAAGTAGCAGGTTGATTCTTTAATCAGCCCAATTTTCTGGTGTGTTCTACCTTTTAGCATTCTAGAAATCCTCTTTCAACATATACGTTGTTCTGCTTGGGTTTTGAAGTCTCTGTGTTCACTGCTGTCAGCAACTTTGTGTACATCTGAGAGGAGTGTTAGTTTAGAGCAATGCCGGAGTGCTGGATACAGTTTCATGCTGATGTGAGTGTGCGTTCGGCCAGCCCGGGAAAGGCCGAGGAGGTAGCAGGGGTGTGGATCACGTCCATGCTGGGGAGCAAGGACAAAGCCTCCATGCACCCTGGCCAGGGCAGACAGCTGTATGCCTCTCAGGGGCCTGGTTTCAATTATTTGCAATGCTTGAACTGAAACCAGAATTAGAATAATAGGATATTTTTTCCTAGGGAGGGGAAAGAGAAAACGATAAATTAATTTGACCTAGTTCACGCTCTGCCTTCCAAAAAGATGCAGGTGCTAATTGACAGATGGAGGACTGTCACTTCCAGCTGCTTTCCACATCAGGCTTCACTCATTAGTTGGTTTTTAGGAGAAAAACACAAAAACCCAGAATCAGTGGCAGAGTGGGGAATCTGGAGAGAGACAGGCCTGGTGTGTCATGGGTCCCCTACTTTACTGACTCTGAGACATTGGGGCAAGTCATCTAGCCTTCTTGAGCCCCTATTTTCACTTCTGTAAAATGGGAGAGCCAATTTCTATCTCATAGGGCCACTGTGAGATTAATTTGAATGAGATGATGTTGATACATCACATAGCACGTTTTCTGACACAGAGCAGAGCCCTCAATAGCCACAGCATTATCTTTATTGTACAATTCCATGCCTAATTGTGAGAGAAAAGAATGACACAACCATGTGGCCACTGCATAAATGCATGAAGATTCTCTAAGGCAAGTTTATGAAACTGAGCCAACCCGAGATAACGTGGGTGATAAGAGGCCCAATTCTTATCGGGTGTTTCTGTCCAAATCTCCTACTTAAAATTCAAGCCTCAAATGCAAAGAGTACCAAAGAAAAGAATGAACTCAGAGAATGAACAAAGAGGGTGAAAAAAGGTTTAGTAATTCTTAAATCAAGGCAAGTGCCTTTTCTCTCAAACTTGCTGGTAAGGAATCGACTGTTTAATGACATATCTTCTTGCCCTGGCCCATCCCTGGATCGAGTCACCCCACCATGATCAGGACACCCAAGAAAAGGAGGGTCAGCTTAAGCTCTCCTTCAAACATGAGCACAACTACACAACTTGGTTCCCAATGGGGTAGGGAGTATCTCAAAGTGCAGCCCATGGATGACCTACAGGAGAACCACCTGGGAGCTCAACAAAATGCTACTGAGTCAGACTCTCCAGATGTGGGGCCCAGGGAGTCATATTTCTAACAGGCTCCCCAGGTAGTTCAGTGAAGTGTGAGAAGCACTATATCTGTACTGACTTCATTACAGCTGGTGTTCACATGGCGACGATAGCAAAAAGGATCACCTGCATCCAGCAGACACCAAGACCTGGGGCTGGAGGTAGCAACTTCAGGTCTCAAAATCTGAGTTCAGGCCTACTTCCTAGGGCTACTCAAGCTGATTCCTTAACTTCCTAAATTCTAAGGAAGGTCTTCTCGGCCTTTCACCCATAGTGACAGTTAACATGTGTTCACATTGCCCAGGAGCAAACCTAGATCTTGAGGAATGTTCCCACCAAAATCACCATTTACAGGAGAATTAAATCAGAACGAGCATTCATAATCAGCACAACTGTGTAAGGGCCAACAGTAAGGGCCTCTTACTAAAGCTGTGGTCAGACAAGTAGAAGAGCCATGCCCAGTGCCCACAGCCCTGCTGGAAGGCTCCCTCCTGCCCCCTCAGGAGAACGCTTCAGAGGACACAGGGTAAGAGAAGCAAGACTAGAGAAATGCTCCCTTTTTTTCTTTCTTAATGGAAGCTTTTCCTCAAAAATTTAAACATAGAATTACCACAGGATTGAACAGTTCCACTCGTAGGTATATACTCAAGATACATGAAGGCAAGGACACAAACAGATACATGTACACCCTCCTTCCTTGCACCACTATTCACAATAGCCAAAAGGCAGAAACAACCCAAATGTCCATCAGTGGATGAACGGATAAACAAAATGTGGTATATACGTACAATGGAATAATACTCTGCATAAAGAGAAATGAAGCCCTGGTACTTGTTATGACATGGAAGAACTTTGAAAACATTATGCTGAGTAAAATAAGTCAGACACAAAAGGGCAAATATTGTTTGATCCCATTCAAATGAAATATCTAGAGCAGGCAAATTCATACAGACCAAAGTTTACTAGTGGTTAACAGGGGCTAGAAGAAGAGGTAAAGAGGGAGTCACTGCTTAAGGGACACTCAGTTTCAGTTAATGGCGATGAAAAAAAATTCTAAATGCACAGTGGCGATGATTTCCCAATGTAGAGAACATAATTAATGTCACTGAACTGTACACGTAGAATTGTTGAAATGGCAAATGTTAAATGTTAATTTAAAAAAAAGTCAATAACCTGCCAAAGTCGGTATTTTACCACTAGTGACAAATTACTTGCAACACACACCGCAGTGGATCGAAACACCACAACAGGTCAAAAGACCACAGCCAATCCCTGCCAGCCTGCCTGAAGGACTCAAACCTATCCGCCTTCCTGCCTGGCCTTGGCCGACTCTTGACTCTGACCATGGACACCTCCTGAATCTGCAGCACCTGGTGGCGGACCACAATCCAGGAGGAGGTACTGTGGCAGAGATATGGCGAGTGTGTGTGCTGCTTTGTCATCTCTCTTTCACTCTCTTTCCTCTTTCCTGGCATGTAACCAACCCATAATTAGGCAGATTCTCAAAGGAGAGAGAATACTTCCTGCCCAAATGACAAGCTGTGGATTATGCAAATCTCTTTCCAGATGTGGCATTTGTCTCCCTGGCAATGCTGCAGGTGGCTCTAGGTTTGCTTGGCCGAAAGCTCCATCTGAGCACATTATCCTCACAAATACCTTCCTCCGTTGCTTCTCCTTATGCTTTCATTTTCAAGCTGATTCCCCTCAAAGCTGCAAGGCCACCTCACTATAGGAAATGGGAAGAAAAAGGGGGAAGGGTGTTTTCAGAACCAAATGAGGGACCAGGTGTAGTCCTTTGCCCCCTTGGCTGCCTAGCTCTCAGCTCTCAGAATACTCTCAGGAATATCCGTGTGCTGATCTATGGCCTGGAGTGCCCACTCCATCAGCGACTGAGGAATGAATTCAATGGTTGATCGAATAAAATGAGAAAATGACCCTGGATAGCCACTGATTTCACGCAGGGTTGGCTGTGCTAACATTCATGCTTCGCAGACGCAAACAAATAATTTCCAAGTGTCAGGACCTAAAATTCAAGTGTGTCTAGGAGTCTCATGTATGGAGCCTGGAGTCCTGTTTTCAAGGTAACACTCTGATTTGATCCTTATAGACCATATTCTTATCCTTCACAGAAAGAATGCTTGCTACGCACTATTAACTTGGGTTAATAAATTGGAAACTGCTACAAACACATACAAGGGACAGCTTTTGATAATGTATATTTTGATACATGAAAATGCTACATTTTGATGATGTGATAATCCAAAATGAGCATAGCTGAACCATGAAAGTCCAGTTTACCAAAGGTGGTCTATTTCACATAAGATAAGCATGGGCCTGTTCTGAACTGAATTTTTTTTTTTGTTAATGAACATGATTATCTGGGTTCCAGGTCGCCTATAAGATGAGGTCTATGACCAAAGTTTATTAGTGGTTACTGGAGGCCTGTGGTGGGGGTGGGGACAGGTTCATTGTTTAGGAAGCATTGAGCATCTGCTTATGGTGATGGAAAATTTGGCAATGGATACTGGCGATGGTCGCACAAAATGACACAACATTATGTAATTGGTGTCATTAAATTATATATGTGAAAAACACTGTGGTGTCGCTGGGGATGGTGTCACCCGGTGTGAGAAGTCATGGTGTCACATCCCCCCCTCCAAGGACCTCCTCCAGTACCAGACCATACAGAATCCTTAGTAATGTTTTTGTACCAATGTTACTCACGAATTGTAATTCCCATATATCGCTCTTTCTTTTCCTTTAATTACTAGTTCATTCTCAAAACAGTTATTGAAATAGACTCGCAAATACTAATCATCACAATACTGTAGCTAAAACACCAGGAAATTTCACAAAATCAGTGACTATAAAAATACTGGAAGCAACAAAAACAACAGTGCAGCTTATAGTGGGTGCAGACGAACCCCTGTGATTTGAAGTGTCATTGGAATAGGGTAATAATGACAGCTCTGACCAGAGCACATTAGAAGGTTCAAAAAGTAAGTTAGCCAAGCGGCCATCTAAGATGCATCAATTGGTCTCAACCCACATGGATCAAAGGAGAATTAAGAACACCAAGGACACAAGGCGATTACAAGCCCAAGAGACAGAAAGGGCCACATGAACCAGAGACTTACATCGTCATGAGAACAGAAGAACTAGATGGTGCCCGGCCACAACCAATGACTGACCTGACAGGGAACACAACAGAGAACCCCTGAGGGAGCAGAAGAACAGTGGGATGCAGACCCCAAATTCTCATAAAAAGACCAGACTTAATGGTCTGACTAAGACTAGAAGAATCCTGGCGGTCACGGTCCCCAAACCTTCTGTTGGCCCAGGACAGGAACCATTCCCAAAGACAACTCATCAGACATGGATTGGACTGGACAATGGGTTGGAGAGAGATGCAGATAAGGAGTGAGCTACTTGCATCAGGTGGACACTTGAGACTATGTTGGCATCTCCTGTCTGGAGGGGAGATGGGAGGCTAGAGGGGGTTAGAAACTGGCAAAATGGTCTCAAAAGGAGAGACTGGGAGGAGGAAGTGGGCTGACTCATTAGGGGGAGAGTAAATGGGAGTATGTAGTAAGGTGTATATAAGTTTATATGTGAGAGACTGACTTGATTTGTAAACTTTCACTTAAAGTACAATAAAAATTATTTTTAAAAAATTAAGTTAGCATAGTAAAAGCCCTGTAGGTATATTGATACATGTCAGCTGGGCTTACAAAAAATGTTTTTGTTATAACTAACTACAGGGATATTTTTATTAAAAATAATACATTTCCACTGAAACACTGCACAAAAATTTTATAGACAGTCACTTTGGTGTCACCTCTGACAGTATCGCCCTGTGCCATCCACACTCTCCACACCTCCCTAGTGACGCCCCTGGAAAACTATTGAATTGGCAAATATTGTGATACATATATTTTTACAATAAAAAAAACAAAGATGAGGTCTATGAGATTGTGTAGATGGATGAAGCGCAAACTATAACGTAGATGTGCTTTTTCTTACTTGGATAAATTTTGCCACTTACAACTCCATGAAGATGCAAATGCTATTCTGTCCAGATGAGAATGGCTTCCTAATCCATCCCACGTGAGATTACTGGTTCTATGTCTGGCTTCCAAGCTCCTAAAGGGCAGAGGCTTTGTCTGTCTTATTCCTTACGCCCCTAGTGCATAGCATGGCTCCTAGTATATACCACAAAAAAAAACCCAAACCTGTTGTCGTCGATACATAGTAGGTGCCAAATAAACGTGAGCCGATTAAGTGAATGACCACCGGTAATCCAGCTTCACTAGATCTGGGCAAAGAGTGAAGGATGCCCTAGGCCAGTGCTTCTCCAACTGCAACTTGCGCACAAATTAGCTTTGACCTTGCTAAAATGAATATTCTGGTTCGGTAGGTCCGGGGCGAGAGGTGAGATGCTGCACTTTTAATAGTACCCAGGGATGCAGGTGCTGCTAGTCCACCAGCCTCGCTTTGAGGAGCAAGAGTCAAGCCACTACTAACTCTGCTCACCAGCAATTAGCTCTCTCCCTTCACTCATTCTGGAACTATCAGCTGAGCACCTACTGTGGACCCTACTTTTGGGGGGAAGCTGTTGTTATTCGTTGCCACAGAGTCAGCTCCAACTCATGGCAACTCCATGTACAAGAGAACGAAATACTGCCTAGTCCTGCACCATTTTCACGATCATTGGTATGCTCTTGTTCTTTGTTGTGGCCACTGTTTATTTTGTGTGCCTTCCAACCTAAGAGGCTCATCTTCTAGGACTGTATCAGAAAATATTCTGCTGTGACGCACAGGGTTTTCACTGGCTAATTTTTCAAAAGTAGATTGTCAGGCCTTTCTTCCTAGTCTGTCTTAGTCTGGAAGCTCCTCTGAAGCTTGTCCACCATGGGTGACCCTGCTAGTATTTGTATACCAGTGGCATAGCTTCAGCATCATAGCAACATGCAAGCCACCACAGTACAACAAACTAAAAAATGGGTGGTGGTTTGAGATGCTACCCATTGCCATCAAGTCGATCCCTACTCCTAGTAACCCTGTAAGACAGGGTAGAACTTCCCCCACAGGATTTCCAAGGCTATAAATCTTTATGGAAGCAGACTGCCACATCTTTCTCCCTCGGAGCCACTGGGGTGGGTTCCAACTGCCAACCTTTTGGTTAGCAGCCGAGCACTTAACAGCTGCTAGAGATTTAAAAAAGAGAGAGAGGGGAAGCATCCACAAATAAAATATGATGAAGTACTTATTTAAAAAAAAAAAGATTCAAGCCATACCAGACCCCAGCCATGCTACTGAAGAAGAAGAGCAGGCTTCCGCTTTAAATATCTGGGTTGTTTGTCTCCCCAGCCTTCACTGCTCACTCTGCCATAGCTGGCTTAGAGGCAGCCTAAGCACCCTCTTGTTGTTATCCTGAGGAGGATAATTAAGGTAATTGGCAACTTTTTCCCGTGATTCCAAGGTAGACTGTCATTTCAAGGAAAATGCGTCCACTCCAATTCGGAACACTCTGTTTTCAATGTTTTCTTATGTATGGCTCGGGGGTGGGGGAGGGAGAGCCTGTGGCCCCCAAAAGAAATATGCTCTTCTCCCTTTGTGTTTCCAAGCATGTAAACTCAGTCTGAATCACAGCTAATAAATAGGTCATCTTGTACTTTCAAAATAAAAACATGCCGTATTTCAGTGGAATAGCAACTGTACGTTAAGAAGCTGTCAACTTCACTACAATTTCCCTGAACCTTGCACTGCAGAAAGATACCTTGTCACTCAGAGTTGAGTGCAGTTTTACTGAAATATCTCCTTGTCTGTGTAAATAATGAGTAGAATTGCACAAAAATATCTGGCCTGCAGCCTCCTTTTCCCCCTGCTCCCAAAGAAATGGTATGCAAATGACAGATTTAGGGGGTGAGCATCACAACATTTCACTTTGAAAACAAAGGGTGTTCCCACGAACGCTGGTGTTGTGCATTTAGGATTCAGGGAGAGGGTGGAGGGTGGTAGAGGGTAAGGGGCAAGAAGAGAAGGGTGGTGGTAATTAAGACAGTGGTCTTTGCAAGCTTCAAAGCAAGGGTGCTAGACTGTCATTCAACAGCTATTTTGAGAACATACACAGGTTGCATCAGAAAGCGCCATGTATGGGAGGTATTTACTGGAAAGGAATGGCCCATATCCCAGAAGATGTTTGCACAAAATAGAGCAGCCCACAACAGCCTGCAAGGTGAGGTGGTGGGCTGCCACAAGACACAGGTTTAACGACCACTATACTGACCACCATGGGTGAGATCTTACAGGTCCTTCACCTCTTCCTCATCTCTCAGATGACAACAATAATGATTGCCTCACAGGGTTTTAGTAAATGAGGTGATAAATGCAAAGGTACTTTGTAAACTCTCAAGCGTGTTCTGAATACTAATTATCGTCAATAGCTAGCCAATGGAAATTGAGGCATTGTAGCACTTTTAACAAAGCAGCTGGCTTTGGAGTCAACCCAACTGAGGTTCAGAGCTTGGCCCCACCACTTAGTAGTGATGGGACTTCAAGCGAGTTTCTATGACTCTCTGACCTCAGTTTCCTTGTCTGTAAAATGGGATAACAATAGTACCTACTCTTGAAGGTGTTCAGTGAAAGAATTGTATGTTAAAACCAGTGCCTGGCCCATAGAGAGGGCTGAATAAATATAAGTTATTATTATTGTTATTGCTGCTGCTGCTGTTGATGACAATGATGACGACGACCATGATGATGACAATGATATCCATGATGATAATAATGATGACAATGACACTTCCCATTCCTCTCCGAGTGGTGATCTAGATTACTGTCAACACAGGACCAAGGAACAGAAGAGATGCTGGGGAATTGATTCTGACTCCTATGGACCCCATATGTTTCAGAGTAAAACTGCACCCCATAGGGTTTCCAATAGCTATGACCTTTTGAAAGCAGATCACCAGGCCTTTCTTCAGAGGCACCTGTAGGTGGGTTCAAACTGCCAACCTCTTGGTTGGTAGTCCCATGTGTAATTGTTTGTGCCGCCCATGGGCTCCTCTGAAACCTTAATAGTGGTTTATTTGTCTGAGGATGAGTCAGGGAAACTGGATCAGATCACAAAGAGCTGAAACTCTCAGCTCGTAGCTCAAAGGTTGGAGGGAAGAAGATGATTCAGTTACCTAGGTTGGCTTCATCATGGAGCTTTCTGGAGGAGGAGAGCCAAAGCCAGTGATTTAAGCAGGTGAAGGAGCAGGGAATACTGCTAAGCCCCCTTGCTGGTTTAGTAGTTCCCCATTTGCATCCTTCAGGTCCTATTCTATGGGACCCAGGGCTGGGCTAGGTCAGAGTGAAATGTCATGTTCAAATTCTTCCTAAGCCGTTTATTTAAGAATGTTGGTCATGACTTAAATATATCATATGGCCTCATAGACATCCACCACCAAATAAAGGGGATCCCAGGGATCCTCTCATCCCTGAGATTCTGGTAAGCAGTATAATCACTAAAATACACACATGTGAGGCTAGGTAGAAGCCAGTGGTGTGCAGAGCCAGTTTGTACTAGCTCATGAGTGCTACTTTTTAAATATTTGAGAATGCTGCCACCCCATATTAAAAATTAAATTACATAATCTTGCAGCTAAATAAATGATATTAAAAACAAAGGTAATAACTTAAAACTCATAACTTCCTAATTATTTTGCTATATATTACTATCTTCTATGCTCTTAACGTTATTTAAATCTATAACTAACTGTTACCCCTTTTCATTTTTCAGGGTTCCCTTCCAGGCCCTGCTCACATACAAGGATAATTTTTTGCATAACTATAACCATGCTAGAGGTATAACTTTGTGTTCTTCTTATTTCCCCACTTATATTATGAGCATTTCCTCCATTGTTTATAGTCTTCACAATCATAACTTTTAATGGGTATAAAATTAACCACATGTAGAATGATGGCGTGGCTGTGAGTGCTGGATCTCACATTCTTTTACGAATGTACTTTTTATAAGAGTCATTCTGCATATATATTCCTGCCACAGAGATTGAGAGAGAGAGAACCAATTTCTTTCTTGAAGCAAGAGTGAGAAATACTCCTTCAATCTTGGATCAACTGACCAATTCAACTTCATCTAGGCCAACTCTGCCAAGTCCGTTACCAGATCATCCTCTCTTCACTCCCTCCGTTCTTCCAGGGAATGAGCACCTGCTACTGGGGGATGGTGAGCCACCCAGTCCACCTGGCCTGCAAATCCTCTCTGGTAACAAAAACCTCAAACCCAGTCTTACCAGCATAAAAATCCCATTTGGGAGAATCTAGACAAAGTTGAATATTCTTTGCTTCCCTAATCTACTGTACATTGGGTGTCAATGAAGTCGTTTAGCTGAACTCACCAAGCATTTTAGAGAAAAAAAAAGGCAAGGGACTAAATGAAGATGGAGGACCCTGGGGTACTCTGACAATATTGAAGGGTGAGGTCATGCTGGGCTACATTAAATATCATATTAATTGAATTCTTGCCACAGTGGTGGAACCAAACACTGATGGGATAAACACTAAATCTGTTTGAGCACAGGGACCTCACCAAACACCGTCTGATACCAATGAGGCTTTTCAACTTGACTGGCGACCCACCCGGGGGACTGAGGCTTCATAAGCAAACCAGCCTCTTAGATTTGGGGGAAAAATACTCTGAAAAGAAATTCAAATGACTTCCATTTTTATTTGGTTCAGAGTGAACACAGAAAAAACCCTCCTCCTAGAAGAGTGTTATTATTGAAAGTTGGAGATAAAATTTTCTATCACTAAAGACATGTTAGGGGATAGCTCATCGTGAACAAAGGGATGATGATAAAAAATGGCTTTCCAGCAAATTTTTGAAAATTGCTCCCTCACTCTCCCAGAACCCCAAAATGGAAGTTATAGCATTAAGTAAATAAATAAGTGGTGAATCACATGGTGACATTTTCATTAACCCACTCTCTTTCTGTCTCATTAGCTTTCATGGGGAGAGGAAGGATTGTTTTAATTAGCAGGGTTGCAAAGCCTGACTTGGGTTGCCTAGCCTCCCGCTGTTCCCAGGATTACCCTGTCAGCTTATAAATACAATACCAAATCACTACCTCCTGGAACATCACCTTCAAGGCAAAAGAAGAAAGAGAATCCACCAGCGCCCATGTTACGCATCTTTGAACAATGTTCTTTCTCTAAGTATTCAGGTATAACTCGAGCGTAATATCTGGCTTTATCAAACAGCTCAATATCCTCTCACAGAAAGGCCCTTTCTAGTGTAGGATCCGCCATGTGTTCTGTCTATTTCCTTTTATTCTCCAGGCGCCCAGGCACAGAGCACATCTGACAGAATGGCCTTGCTAGGATCGTGGTTCCAAAGTCCCCATTTGGATTTACTTGTTAAATGCTCAAATTAAAAGGCTAGCCAGAGGAACCTTAGATGCACGCTGCTAAGTGAAAGAAGCCAGTCTGCAAAAGCTACATAGTGTATGATTCCAACTACGTATGACATTCTAGAAATGCAAAAACTATAAAAAAAACAGTAAAATGATCAGTGGTTGCCAGGGGTTGGGGGGAATGGATAGGTTCTTGTTGTTAGGTGCAGTGGAGTTGGTTCCGACTTATAGCATCGCTGTGTACAACAGAACAAAACACTGCCCGGTCCTGCACCATCCTCACAATTGTTGTTATGCTTGAGCCCATTGTTGCAGCCACTGTGTCAATCCATCTCCTTGAGGGTCTTCCTCTTTCTTGCTAACCCTCTACTTTACCAAGTATGGTGTCCTTCTCTGGGGACTGGTCCCTCCTGATAACATGTCCAAAGTACATGAGACAAAGTCTCACCATCCTCGCTTGTGAGGATCATTCCAGCTGTACTTCTTCCACGACAGATTTGTTCTTGCGGAGCACAAGACATTTTTAGGGCAATGAAACATTTTCCGTGATACTGTAATGGTAGACACGTGACATTAAGTATTTTTCAAACCCATAGAACTATACAACACCAAGAGTAAATCCTAATGTAAACTATGAGCTTTAGCTAATAATAACATATCAGTATTGATTCATCAATTGTAACAAATGTGTCGCACCAATGCAAGAGGTTAATAATAGAGGAAACTGGGGGCGGGGGGAGAGAGAGTATAGGTGAACTTTCTGTACTTTCTGCATGATTTTTCTGTAAACCTAAAATTGCTCTTAAAAAATTGTCTATTTAAAAAAAAAAAGAAAGGGTGACCAGAAACAGAAACAACCTCCCAAGTCCCCTACAGATTTCCATGTGTTTCTGCTGCTCTTTTGATAATACTTGTGTTGTTGATCTTAATTGCATTTCAATGACACAAAGTTCTATGCACAGATACTAGTTTCTCGATTAGGCCGAATTGCAAATTCATAGACTTCACCAACATACGCACAACCTTATGTCCTCCTTAATATGGAAAAACCCATCTTTAAATCTTAAAATGAAAGTGCCTTAAGTCTGAATTGAAAATACATCTAGACATTCATAGGGACACCAAAGTTACTATTTACTTGGAAACAGTCTCCAAGGTACTCATTAAATCATTTATTTATTCACTTGTTCAACAAACATTTATTGAGCACCTACTTTATGCCAAGCACTCCAGGCACTGGGGATAAAAAGATGAATAAGACCTGGCTTGTGCCCACAAGGAGCCCCCAAGAGCAGACATTTAATACATATGGTAAGCTCAATGACAGAAATATACGCAGGATATTAGAGAGGGGAAAGGAGGGCCCATAAAACATCTGGGACGGGGAATGGGGTTAGGAAAGGAAGTGACTCAGGGCTCTGTTTTGAAAGATGAGCCAGGAATGGCCATGTGACAACAGGAGGAAGAAGAGGAAGTGGAGAGTCAGCATCTTAGGTAGGCAGAGCAGCCTAACCACGGGCATGGAAGCTACAAATGTCACATCAACTACCTCATGCCATCACGGGTGTCCATCCTCACAGAGGAGATAAGGCATGTACCACATGTGGTAACACCTCACAAAGAGTGATGAGTAATGAATGTCTACAAAGGGCTTTAAGTGCTCCAAAGTAGGGGCTTCTAGCCAAGAGAATAATAGTAATAATTATAGCAATTGCCTTTTAGTAGGGTCTTGCTTAGTGGTTGAGAGCTACGGCTGCTAATCAAAAGGTTGGCAGTTTGAGTCCACCAGGTGCTCCTTGGAAACCATATGGGGCAGTTCTACTCTGTCCTATAGGGTTGCTAGGAGTCGGAATCGACTCGATGGCAATGGGTTTTTTGGGTTCTTGCCATTTACCCAGCTCTGCACTTAGCTCTTTACATACATTTACCTGATTTAATCTTTGCAAAAACCCTATGAGGTAGATACTATTATTCATTTGTTATTAGGTGCCCTCAAGTCGATTCCAACTCATAGCAACACCATGTGACAGAGCAGAACTGCCCCATATGGTTTTCTAGGCTGTGATCTTCACAGGAGCAGATTGCCAGATCTCTCTCCCGCAGAGCCACTGCGTGGGTTCTATTGTTAACCCCATTTTATAGACAGGAAACTGAGACTTAGGGAGGTGAAATAACTTGCCTGAGGCCATGCAGATAGAAAGTGGCAGAAGGAGGGAGAGGATGCAGAGCTGTCCAGGTCCAAAACCCACTCCCAGGTCCACGAGTAGAACTGGCTCCCAGCAAGATGATGAAGCTAACAGTGTTTCTCAAATATGGGTTCATAACTTTCCATCTCTTGACATCTGTTATGAGGTGATTTCTGTCCCCCCAAAATATATGTTCAAGTTCTAATCCCCAGAACCTGTGAGTATGACCTTATTTGGAAATAGCATCTTTGCAGATGTGGTTAGTTAACATGAGATCATACGAGAGTAGGGTAAGCCCTAATCCAATATATGACTTGGGTTCTTACAAGAAGAGAAGAGAAACGGGAGACATGAAGGGAAGACGGCCATGTAAAGATGGAGGCAGAGATTAGAGTTATGCTGCCACCAACCAAGGAAAGCCTGGGGCTACCAGAAGCTGTAAGAGTCAAGGAAAGATCTTCCATTAGAGGCTTCAGAGAGCACATGGCCTTGCTGACACCCTGAATTTGGATTTCCAGCCTGGAGAGCTATGGAACTTCCAGAGAACACATTTGTGGGGTTTTCGGCCACTCAGTTTGTGGTACTTTGTTTCAGCAGCCCTAGGAAAGTGACACAAACGCTCCATTCATTTGTTGCTTAAGGATCCCACTGGGCCTTGTTGAACAAACCACACTTTTCTTCCATACTTCACCCTTCCTCCCTCCCCAGCCCCAAATCTAGAATTGTTTATATTGTGTCCTGCTCCTTGACGTTCTTTTGAAAAACTAGACATTCTAATAAAGGAACACATGCCAAGGTCTCTATTACTGAACTTCATTGTTTCGAATAAGAAGTCAGCAATCGTTTGAATTGTTGCTCCCTTAAATGAAATGTTTTCTTTTTCACTGTTGGCTTTCAAGATTTTCTCTTTATCTTTGGTTCTTAACAATTTGACTATTATATGCATAGGTGTCATTTTGTTATATTTTTAAATCTTGGCTGGGGCTCCTCGAGTTTTAGTCTGTAAATATATGTCTTTGAGTAAATCTGGGACATTTTTGGCTATTATTTCTTTAATTCTACATATGTTGGTAGTGTGTTAGACTTCTTGATATTGGATCACAGTTTCCTGAAGATCTGCCCATTTCTTTTCAATTATTTTTCTCTCAGTTCTTCAACTGGATAATTTCTATTACTGTATCTTTGAGTTCACTGACTCTTCTGTCATCTAGATTCTGTTGTTAAACCCAGTCAGTGAATTTTTTATTTCAGCTGTTGTATTTTCACTTCTAGAATTTTCATTTATTTCTTGTTTGTTCTTTTTCCTGTCTTCTCATTCATTATGATCATATTTTTCTTTACATCCCTGATCAAATTTATAATAGCTGCATTAAATTCTTGATTGCTAATCCCAAGTCTTGGTAATTTACGGCATTTATGTCAATCGAATGTCTTTTCACTTGAGAGTAGGTCATGTTTTCCCATTTCTTCATATGTCAAGTAATTTTGGACTGTACTATGGTTGTTGTGACTGATACACTGTAGAGATTCTGGATTCTGTTATATTCCTGCAAGAGTTAGTTAGTTTGTTTGTTTCAACCAGTTAACTTGGTTATTGCAAACTTTGCATCTTTTGCAATAAGCAGCATTTCAAATGTAAGTTCAGTTATTTTAGCCTTAGCTGGGCTTCTTATAGTCTGCCCCACTAATGCATGGTACTGGGATCATCCAGAGACTTAGGCAGAGTTTATCCACAGAATTTGGACTTCCCTTCCTGGCTGTCTCCTTTCTTGGCTTCTCCCCTCACTTTCCAATGGCTGCCCCAAAATCTATCTTCTGATTCTTCAGGATGCAGGACCACAGGGTTTTATCCTAATTCTATGGATAGAATTTGTGCAGCACTGACTGTAGTTTGGGCTTAAGCTAAAAGTCATTTTTAAATGGGAAAAACACCCCATGCTGTTCTCTTCTTCCGCGTGTCGATACCTATCATGTATCTGTCTCCTTTTGTCCACTCTCCAGTGTGTGGAATGCTTCTCCTTCCCTTCTGCCCCTCCCTCCACTGATCCTCGGGTTAATTCAAATCTCAGCTTAATTTTCACTTCCTCCAAGAAGACTTCTCTGACACCCTGATGAGGCCAAGTCCCCCAAGTAGATACACCATGAACTTCTACTTCAAATCTTACATTTATTTTTGATTCTTTGATTATATTCATTTGCCCTATTAGACTGTAAGGTTCCACAAGGATGATGCCAATATCAATTTTTGCTCACCAGTAACTCCCTAATGCCAAGTCCAGTGCATGGCACATATAATGAAAATCCAATAAAGTATTTGTTGAATGAAACAATGGATGGGTAGATGAATGGATAGCTATGGAGGTATCCATTCACCCATCCGTAGTTTTATTCGATTATTAGGCAGCATCTCTTTCCCTGGAGCATTGACCATGCCTTGAAGGTCTGCCATGCATCTCACTCTCAGGAGCCAGAATGATGGATGGCAAGAGAATGGCCAACACTTTTACACCTCCATAGCTGTGCCCATTTCAGCTTTGTTTGGAAGGAACTCCATTGCCAGAGCAACCTGGGCATGCTTCTGTCTTGCAAACTTAGAGTCCACTGCTCAGCAAGTATGAGCCAAGGGTCAATGGAAGGCAAAATCACTATACATCAGAATGACCAGAGAAGTCTTGATGGAGCAGATAGGATTTGGGCTGGGCTGAGAACTACAGGAAGAGTTGGATGGACAAAGAAAAAGGGAAGATCAGGACAGCATTCATGTTGGGAAGGAAACAGTGAACAGGCTGGAAGCAAAATCTTATTACCTCATCTCAGGAAAGGAAACCATCTTGCATCCAGATAGAAGAATCAGGGCTTCTTGTGTCCTAGAGAAGCCAGTTCTAAATTGCCTAAATTTGTTCGAGTCTGGCCCACCTGTGTTTTAAAATTTACTCTCTCCAGCCTGGAAATAACTTGACTGCAAGCTATTTATATTGATAAATTCATTATACTGTATTATTAAGCAGCATCTTCTATTTAGATTAATAACCACGTAATGATCACCTTTGCTGATTTACATGGCGTCATTTTGAGAAATTATGGTTTAGATCAATCTTCTCTTTCTCCTTTCCCTCTGCCCTCCCTGAATTATTCCTGAGGAGGAAACCAATTAATAGTAGCTTGACTGCTGTAATGCAGGCTGCTCTACAAAGTAGCAGTGTCTAATAGAGTTTTAATTTCCCCGTGGTGAGTCAATATTTGCTTTAAGAAAGAAAAATGTCACCATAAACCACTGCCCCAAATGAATTTGGTAGCACAGAGGGTGAGATAGTTTTCTTTCTTTTTTTAAACAGACAGTGATAGAAAGTGGATATGGGGGTAGGGGGGACCTCACTCTTCACAAATAGGATTGCTTAGGGTTTTTGCTGCTGCTTCAGAAAAAAAAGATGGTGGTTATTCAGTATTTTGCTTTGCAAATGCAGACGACTGTAAGAGACTCACCCACAGTTTAAAGGGTCTGAAACAAAGTCATTATAATATAGAGGAGGAACAATTTATTCCAGCCTTTTAATAACTTGTGGGGATTAAGAAGGAGAATAAGATTAGGCAGCCCTGTCTGAAGACATTAGGGTGGTTTCTTATTTCCCCAAACTCGAGTCGCATGTGGAAACCAAATCCTACTTTTTTAAAATGTATTCGACTTTTCAGCATTATGTGAGGAAATAAAGTTCTGCAATCCTCTCTCTCATAATAAGGCTGTCCAAAAATGATGTTGCTCATTCTGTTGAAAGATAGTTTCATTTCCTTCTCAAAATTGGTATGAAAAATTTGCCTTGCCAAATGAACATAGTATACTGAACTTGTCAAATCCTTTCTCCTGACACAAATAAAAGATAACATTGGGTGGCAGCATGTAAAACAGCTCTGACAAGATAGCAAAGGGAGACAAAGAAATATACATATTTTGATTCTCTCTTTTAGAAGCTGGGGAGGGGGGTACCAACCAAATGACTGGCCAGCGCTGGTGAATGCTTCAGGTAACAATTGAACAAGTCACTTTCATGTTGATTTTCAATAGTGTAATGACCCCATTTCCAATTAGCCAAAACATGACAAAATCTCAACTTTCATAGCAGCAAAAGGTGCCACGGAGAAGAGTGCCTGACTGACAAGCCTCTTCATTCAAAAGTTTACTGGTGCACCATGTGGCTGTAATTACAAGTTCTAACACAGTGGGAAATTATTCCAAGTGTGTTTAAAAATAAATAAGGTAAATGATCACTCTTTCATTAGATCTGTACTCACATCATGTAAGGGACTTTTTTTTTTTTCCTGTTAAAATTGTCGATTGAAGGTGGTTAGCTGTTTATCAGCTCAGAATTACATTTTTGCTCTCTTTGGGGCTACTGCCATTAAGAATCACACCCAGTGCCTAGTTAGTAACAAGAAAATACTCCTAAAACTGCAGTTCCAGGGGGGAAGAAAACGCAAGCCAGAAAACCAGATTGCACCTTCACGTCCCCAAAGGCATCACGCTTCTTTGTTCTGCTAAGAAAAATTAACCTCAATCTCAGCTCCAGGTCCCTAGATTGATTATCATAGTCATTTAAATACTGTAATCTCATTTTCAGCATCAGGATAAGGAGGCGGGAGGGGATGGGACTCACTGAGAAAGGAGCGAGGCTGGAGAAAGAAAGAGAGCAAGGGGGGAAAAGGAGAAAACAGAATAAATTATCTGACAAAAGGCGTCAGGTCTTTCTGCGTGCACAGCCTATTTCAGATCCTTCCACTTGATTGGAAAAGTTGATGAAGTTTAAATGAAGCAGAATTAGAACCTCAGGCCGCTGAGTATTGACGGGGGCTACGTAAGAATGTGCAATTCGACAGCCTTGATTTCGGGAGAAAACAAGGGACGAGCCTAAATGGTGTAATCTTCAATCAAATCCAACATCCACACTGACAAGGCAGGGTAATGAGTTAGGCCAGAGCAGGCCTGTTGGTTAAAGAAATTAATCCCTCCCGCCGCCCTGAGACCGGCTTTGATGCCTATTGTGCCGGCCTCTGTCCCAGTCTATCTAAATGCTAACTAACTTCGGGGGTGAGCCCGACTGCGCTTTTCAATGCTGGCGCTAATCTGATAACAATTTGCTCTCTCTGATTAGGGAGGTGAGGGTGGGAGGGGGACCAAGGGTGGGAGAGGCAGAAGAGACAACTTCCCTTAGAAAGAGCCAGAACATTCTGGTTGGCCTGGATGGAGGTTTGGCCCCAGCCATCCTAGCTCCCTTGCCAGTAGATGCCCACGTTTCAAAGAACCTAAAATCCAGGCATCCACGGGAAACCATGTGTCCATGTTCCTTTTTTCCTTATCTCACGTCTCTGCTTAAAACTTTAAGTGGAGACATCAAAAGTGCAGGCCTCTTAAACTGTCCCATCCTGATCCCAGAGTCCCTTTCCCAGGTGACCTCCCTCCCATTGCTTCCTTCTTTGTATTAAAATCCCTCCAGACTTAATCCTCCAGATTTACCCAAATGTATAGCATCTGATTTCTCACTTCATCTGCCTATTTTCTGCACTGAAAATGACCTTCTTTTCCTCTCAGCCTATCTGGGTCCTACTAGTCCTTCCAGCAACTCCACTAGGCCTTTCGAGACCACCCCAGGCCATGGGGCCCTCTCCCTCTTCCCAACTCTTTGTCGCAGTCACTTACGTTTGGATCACTCCCTTGGCTCTGCTTGCTACAGTTTTAGTCAACTTGTAGGCGTATGTGTTAATGTGTGTGGTATGGCTTATCTGCCCAGTTAGAGGGTAAACTCCTTGAGAACAAAGTTGACCTTTTAGATGTAGGCATAGATGGAGATAGACATGGATACAGATATGGATGTGGATGTAGACATAGACACAGATTTAAACTAACTGGATTCTTCTCTCCAGTCAAGATAAAGGAGTCGCCGGGTAGTGGGCAGCGTGATACATCATATAAAGAGCAGGACGAACTACAGTCTCACACAAGCCAACTGCAAAGCCCAGCTCTGCCATTTACCCTCTGTGTGACCTTGGGCATATTACCGAGTCTTTCTGAGCTCAAAAAACCAACCCTGAAGAATTGAGATCATTTGGGTAATAGATCTGGTACTTGGTAGGTACTCAACAAGTGGTGCCACTGATGTCACTAAGTACTTTTAAAATATTTGCACAGTAGTTGTAACTACTATAGGCTTTGGAGTCACAGACCTGGCTAGCTCCTCCTTGGATTAGCTGAATGACCGTGGACAAGTTATATAACCTCCGATACCTTGGCTTCCGTATCTGTAAAATAGGAATGATAGTAACCATGTCCCACAGGACTGTTGAAAGATTTAAATAAGATAATTGGTAAGAAGGGCTAGCACAGTGCCTGGTACACAGCAGGGCACTCCTTGAAGGGTAGCTGCTGTCAGCCTGCATGGTGGTGGTGTCAGCTTACTAAATGGGTTTACAAGCCAGGAGCTTCCGAGAAACCCAGATTCCAGAACTCAGCCTGCTCCTAACATTCCTGATATGGGAGAAGTCAAGCCCAGGAGAAGTCAGGCCCAGGAGCATCCTGTGAGGTGATTCTGGAAGGATCTACCACAAGAAGCAGGTGGTTGCCTAAGAAAAGGCAGAGCTTTCAGAAAAGCCAGACAGGCACTTTCCTTTCAGAAAGGGAGTTTTTAAAAAACTTGCTTAAATCTCCAAATTTATGCCCACGGGGTGCCTACAGAGAGAGCAAAATCTTCAGTGACAGTTTATAAGGGTTTTGGAGACAGTCGCACAGCCCAGCACTCAGCCCTAAGGGACCCCTCGAAATCACTCAGCTGTTCCCTCAAACGACTTGGAGAAAATGCAGAACATAACAGACCCAGAGCTTGTTCAACTTGCAAAAAGTAAACAAATTGCAGTCGCTAACCCTAAACCATTGTAGCACACATTCCACTGATTGGCGCTTTAAATATCAGGCCTGTGACGGAAACAGGAAGCAGTTAATGTGTTCATTCCAGGGAAGGAGGATGCTAGGCATTTTTCCTTCAGGCAAACTGCAAGATCCTGGAGTCCAGAACATTTGTCAATTTGTTGTTGTCATCAACTCAGGACGGGAGATGTGGTCACTGTAGATGCGTTGTTTATTTCTGAGCTTGTCTCTCAGTCCTCTGTTCTGTCTTGTTTATTCCACTTGTTTTGACCCCTGCAGGCCTCTCAGTTGTTTAGGGGCCTCACCAGACCTGGCCTCTGACTCACCACCCAGCGTCATCTTGTCGCCCTTCCCTCAGGTCGGTTGCTGCGCTCCAGCTACCAGCTTCCTTCTCCAAAGCTTCTGTTCCCTCATACTTTGTGCCTTCTCACCTAACCTCTTATTTTGCTTGGAACAATGTCCTCCCACCACCCACCCAAACATTAACACACCCACACCCTACCTCCTCCAGCATTTCTCTACCACCCAACTCTCTCATGAGTCTGGGCTTAATGTCACATTCCTAGCTTCCTGGTTACACAGCCTCTTAGCACCCTAGACTCCTTGACAGCGCTTATTCCTAAGTAAGAAAGAATTGGTTTATCGTCAGTCTTCACCAGGTCTCGTAAGCTGCAGGGACTAAGGCTGCCTGGTCCATTGAGTTACCCTCAAGGCCCTGCTCACCGCCTGGCACATAATAGCCCCTCAATAAAAGTTTTGCATATAGTCGAATGAGTAAATGAAGGATGGGTTTAAGGTTGTTTTCAGGAGAGAAGCCTTTCTTTCAGGTATGTGAGAATCAAGGCTCAGAGACATCCAGGACTCATTCAAGGTTTCAGAGCCAACAGGAGTGTGCAGTAGACAGTGAGCTCATCACAGTGATCCTAACACCTGGTGTGCCTGGCTCAAGGGAAGTGTTCAGTACTTACTAAATGAATGAATGACATGTAGCATGGAGAAAAACCAAAGACTTTTAAATCCAGTAATATAGTGTATTTCCCCTTGTATCTCACCAGCCGTACTATCCCTTTTCCTGAAAAGCTTTTTCTCCCTCAGCCAAAAGCTGATTTACCCTGAAGTTAATGAAGGTTCAGCTTCAGGGCCCCCCACTTGCATGGGCCTCTTCCAAGGCCTTGGACTTAGTTTCATTCATGGGTGATGGTTGCACAACATGATTAATCTAATGTCACCAACTTGTACACCTGAAAAATTTCAATTGGCAAATGTTGTGAGATATATGTATGTATATATATAAACCAAATCAAACCCACTGCCATTGAGTTGGTTCTGACTCATAGCGACCCTGTAGAACAGAGTAGAACTGCCCCATAGAGTTTCCAAGGAGCACCTGGTAGATTTGAACTGCCCATCTTTTGGTTCGCAGTCATAGCACTGAACTACTATGCCACCAGGGTTTCCTACATATATATGTGTGTGTGTGTGTGTGTATAAAACAATAATTTTTTTTTTTTTTTTACTAAAAGGAGGAATCTACCAGATTAAATCTGGTAGATTAAAAAAAAATTTTTTTTTCTAAAAAGGAAGACTCTACCAGATTCCAAAATTGTATTAGCTTCAAGCCATACTAAACCTGGATCCACCTCTGCCCCTGCCTCTCCAGCCCCTGCATACATTTATTAATCTTTGTGTCAAGATTCAGCTCAAGCTGTCTAGTCTATGAGACCTTCCTTTGCTCAGCTCACAAAGGTGGGTCTGCCCTCACTGCTGGGTGAAGACTGCATCCAAATGGCTGTCACCACATCTGTACCACTTAGTTTATTTTTATTCATGCCTGTCATGGACTGAATTGTGTCCCCCGCCCCCGCCCCCAAAATATGTGTCAATTTGTTTAGGCCATGATTTCCAATATTGTGTGGTTGTCCTCCATTTTATGATTTTCCTGTGTGTTATAAATCATAATCTCCGCCTGTGGTTAAAGAGGAGTAGGGTGGGATGTAACACCCTTGCTCAGGTCAGATCCCTGATCCAATATAAAGGGAATTTCCCTGGGGTGTGGCCTGCACCACCTTTTATCATAAAACCCAAAGCCCAGTGCTGTCTTTGAACTGCCGACCCTTTGGTTAGCAGCCGTAGCACTTAAACACTACGCCACCAGGTTTTCCCACCTTTTATCATGCAAGAGATAAAAGGAAAGCAAGCAGAGAGTTGGGGACCTCATACCACCAAGAAAGAAGCACTGGGAGCAGACTGTGTCCTTTGGACTCTAGGTCCCTGCACCTGAGAAGCTCTTCGTCCAGGGGAAGATTGATGAGAAGGACCTTCCTCCAGAGCCAACAGAGAAAGAAGCCTTCCCCTGGAGCTGATGCCCTGAATTTGAACTTTTAGCCTACTAGATTGTGAGAAAATAAATTTCTTTTTGTTAAAGTCATCCACTTGTGGCATTTCTGTTACAGCTGCACTAGGCAACAAAGACAATGCCTGTTTCTGCTTAGTAGGTCGTCAGTTCTTTGAGGGTAAAGCCTATATGCAGGCTGATAACCAAAGGGTCGGCAGTTTGAATCCACCAGCTGCTACCTGGAAACCCTATGGGGCAGTTCTACTTTGTCCTATAGGGTTGCTATGAGTCGAAATTGACTCGACAGCAACAGGTTTGATTTTTGAGTGGCTTTATTGCCTAACAAAACTGCCAGCAAATTTTCTAATTCCCTCAACAAAAACATCATGGCCAAAAGGTCACCTCTCTCAATGTCTTCTTTGATGCCCCCATCTTTGTGGGAGGCTGAGGCATCCGAGTTGCGAGTTGCGGCTAAGGCTAACTCGGGCTTTCTCTCTGAATCAGCCTCAAGGCTTGGATGCTATGCTAATGGTTACAAATGGCCAGCAACCCAGCAGTGGTGTGGCCTTTCATTAACTCTGTACCTTGAAATCAAAGAGCTTCTGAGCCTCCACTTTCATTCTACTGGGCAAGCACAAAAGATTTTGATCCACACAAAGAAATTTACCTTGTACGCTTCGGGGTTCATTGGTCTCCCTAATATGTATTGTTTGGTTCATATAAAAGATCAAAAATCCCTCTTTTGGGCTCATTATGTGTTTTCTACAATCCCTTTGGTGGGCCACCTCCATCCTGTATGCTACTTGTGTTGACCTTTCTGCTCATTGACCCGTGTCAATCAGTTTCTTGACCAAACCTTGACGCATTTAAATTACTGGGTGGAGAGTACAGCTCTTTTCTTTATAAAGTGCATTTGTTTACTTCCTTGAAACGTTGTATTTAGCGTTACAATGAGAGCAAAAGATCCAGAATGGGGCCTCGGCCCACTGTGAGTTTAATTTCTGGTGTACCAAATCATTTCTGTTTTAAATCTTAGATTAGTCATGCTGAGGGAAAACCAAACAAAACCCTATCAAGTTGGTGGGCTGAGGAAACAAAACTAGTACGCTGGTCAGTGATCACTCAACAAACCAGCCCCTATGCTAATTCATTTATCTAATGAATTATTGAGCCACGCTGCATGTATTGCTAGAAATTCTTTTTTATTTTTTTTTAACTATTTTTTTTAAGATGGGCGAGGCTGAAGATAGACAAGGCTCAGACAAAATCTAGCAAACTTACACAACCTACATCACTAAGGGGAAAAAACTGATTCATAAAAGCACATTTAAAATAGCCATAAAATATATTTGAGGAAGGTAACCAGAAGCAAACAATGGATACAGAAGCAATTAAAACCAAACGGCCTCATCTGTATAATCTTTGTATCAGGTTTTCAAGAGATCATGGACCATAAAGAAAAACTAATTTCCCACACGTTTCTGTCTTCCACTTTAGGGTTTCTCACTGCTGACACTTGGGGCCGGATGATTCTTTGCTGCAGGGGATTGTCCTGTGCGCTGTAGAATATTTAATCACATTCCTAGCCTCTACCCACTAGATGCTGGTAGCACTCCATCTCACTCGAAATATCCAAAAATGCCTCCAGACATTGCCATATGTTCCTTAGGGGACAAAATTGCCCCCAATTGAGAACCAACAATCTAGTTCCAGAATGTCATCATCTGTTACATAATATAGTGTCGTTTTTAACATTAGTCTTCATTACAATGCTGAGAAGTAGGCAAAGTTGGTATCAATGCTCACACTTTATAGATGAGGAAACTGAAGCTCAGAAATTAAGCCACTTGCCCAAGAATCCTCACAAGTAAGCATGGGAGGGGAACTAGAAGTGGATAATTTTCTCCCTTCACCAAGGCACTCCCATCTGCTCCAGGGCACAGAGTTGCAGGAACTTTAAGAGGGGATAGGTGACAGCATTTTTCATTGAGAAAGCAAAAGAGGGGGAAAAAGTAAGCATTAGATGGATATGTATCATTAAAAAATTATTTTATAATATTTTCTTAAAATCAATTGATGAGAACACTGAGGTTATTTTGAGGAATATAAAAATTTGGAATCAAGATGATGGATAATAACAAAAGTGTCTACTTATTGTGTGCCTTCCTGTGTCCTGGGCACCTCACTGAATCCTCACAACTCTCCCATGGGCCAGGTGTTATCTATTATCAATCCATTTTATAGCAAGGAAACTGAGGCTCAAAGAGTAAGTAACCTGATAGGTGGCACAGCAAACAGCAAAACAGAGCTCACACTCAGATATACCTGACTCCAAAGCCTGTGGGCTAAACTTCTACACTGGCCTTTTTTGCCAGTGAAGCAACTACGGTTTTATATCTGCCTGAACAACCAACTTATTTCTGTGTGTGTGTATGTGTGTGTGTGTGTGTGTGAAAACATTAGCTGCAGCCTAGAATCATGTTTAACAACAGTTTAATGATTCAGAATCTTGAAAGAAGAGGCAAGGGACAGTTTTATTTAAAGTTGAATCATTACCAACGATGAAGAAATGCTTGCATTTTTTTATAAATACAAAAGTTGGACGAGAAACACCCAACACCATATACACTAAAACCAATCAAGACACCCTACCATCATGACTGTGTTGTGCCATTGCTTGTTTTTGCCCAGCCAACCAGAGGGCCCAGAGGCAGAAGCAAAAGCCAAGCGGGTAGGTCTGAGGTTTAATTAAGCCCAGTTTCCAGGGACCTTGGATTTACCCCAGCCTGAAAGTCCAGCAAGACTCATGCTTGGTTACAATCTTCTTGGCCTGTGACAAGCTAACAGGTGGTTCAAACACAAATGCAGAACTAACTTCCCTAAACTAGTTCACCTCAGGGATGGATTACCCAATAAGCAAAGTAAGCACATGCTTAGGGCATTAACAAAACAGGGGTACCTGTTGTCCAAAGCAAAGACCCATAAATGCGAAGCAGACAGGACACAAGAAAAAGCAAGTGCTGCAGTGGAAGGGAACTGGCAGGGCACGAAATGAAACTGATACCAGCTCCAGTGTGTGAGAATGTGCCAGATGAAAATAAAGTTCACACAGGGTCACAAGGGTACCCACACACAAGGTCGTCTAAGCTACGAGGCCCCTACTACTTCAACACCTTCATTGACATTTATCTCCTATGGTCCTTCCCCGTGTAATTGAAACTCCTTATCTCTGTAGGTCTCTTGGGCATATACTTTTTCTTTCTAATAAACAAGAAGTGGGGGTGGGCTGTCGAGTCTAGTTGCTACATTCACCCAATATGCAACTGGATCCAATATGAGTGGTTGCTGGGCAAGGACAGATTATATTAATAGATAATGGGTCTCTGATCCATTTTTAGAGAACCGGCTGGTACATCCACATCTGCTGCTCCAGCAACTCCAGGCAGGAGGGCCGGCAATGCTCTTTCCCATGATACAAACATAAGAATATGCTCTTGTGCACATTCTGGTAAATAACCAAAAAACTCCAGTCCCAGGTGATGTGCGAAAGCAAAAGAACTTGAATAAGTCGACAATTGCAATGAATTCAATCAACTTATTTTTTAACTGTATAACCTGTATGTGCAGAGTTATGTTCTAAGTTTCATCAACAACAATATTTATAACTTTAAAATATGTTTGGCTTACTATGTTGGCATCTCCTGCCTGGAGGGGAGATGAGAGGGTAGAGGGGGTTAGAACCTGGTGAAATGGACACGAAAAGAGAGAGTGGAAGGAGGGAGCAGGCTGTCTCATTCGTGGGAGAGTAATTGGGAGTATGTAGCAAGGTGTATATAAGTTTTTATGTGAGAGACTGACTTGGTTTGTAAACTTTCACTTAAAGCACAATAAAAATTATAAAAAAAAATGTTTGGCTTACATGCAGACGCAGCCTAGTTACACGTTTAATGTAATACTAACATGGGTAATTAATATAATCCTAAAATAGCAAACATCCAAAAATACTAGAAATATTAATATTTACCTAACATGAAAAGTTTCAATTTCCCGTTTTAAGGTGTAAGTTTTTGTTTTTTTTAAGGTGTAAGTAAGCAGAGGAGGGGGTACCACAGATTATCAATGCTTAGGGCCCTGGTTCACCTGAAAACAACTAACACACTGGTGGTCTCCAGTGTCAACATTTGGCATAGAATACATTTAATGGTGTTGAACTTTTGTTGTATTATTTAAACGCATTTCCTTGAAAAGCAATTTGAATCAGACATTTGTGAAACCTCTCATGCTTCTGGAGACCACAGAACAGTTTTAAAACCACTCCAGTAGAATTATAGAGTCTTGAAATTTTGTCTGCAGGGCCAGTTGTAAATCAAGAAAATTTTGTCTTTCCAATCAGGAGAAAGCAGCCTAAATTATACAATGGAACCACGATTGAGCCTGGATTGCTCTGGAAGGAGCTGGAAGCAGCCACTGACTAGTTCACTCAGTCTTCAGAATATTTCCTGGAGGAACAAGGCTTCCCACAGCGCTGCAGGGTATTCTGAGAACCCTGTAATCAGAAGGTAGCTGGAGTTCTGTGGGAGGAACCCAAATGCCGAGATCTTATCTTCATTAATGCTTCAAAGCCAAACCACCCCTTTCTAGGAAGGACAAAGAGGAAGGCGGCTCCTCTGTTGAAGCGGCTGCCCCTGGGGTGGGCTGAAAAGCTGGGCAGGCGAGGGAGCAACTCTGGCTTTCTGAAATTGTCATGGGGCTTTGGCTCCTGCTCACTGAAGGATGTGGCTGGGCACCAGGAAGAGGGAGGTTTTGATTTGAAAGGAAGAAAAAGAAAAAAGGATAGAGAGAGAGAGTTGCAACTATAGATAAACCCACAGCTTGCCATAGAAACACGAAACTTACCCACTGGTCAGCTGAGATTGGGCCATTAGGATGGACAGCTCATTTTTAACCCCCTCCTAACGTTTTATTTTCTCCTATTACGTTGTAATTGAGTATAAAAGGATTTGCGCAATCAGAGGTATATAATCGTCAACAGATAATGCTGAAATAACATTTTCACATTTTACTCAAATGTAATAAAAGTACTGACCCATGCTGAGATATTTGTACAACTGTGTGTTTGTCTGCCTGCCTTCTTTGCATTTGTCTTTATCTACATGTTTATGTTCACTGGCATCAATATTTATTAGAGATGTTAAGCTATTAGTGGGCATGGTGTGGTTGCCTAATTTTGTAGAGCGTCCAATTTGAAGACACTGGCTCTAAATAAATGCTTCCGCATAATGGTAATGATAATGATCCCTGCAGCGTTGCTGAGACTTGTACTCTAGAACTCAAGCTGAAGTGAAAACCTAAAAATACTTAGGAGATAAGGAGAGTGGCAGGAGTCTTGGTGGTGCAGTGGTTAAAAGAGCTCAGTTACTAACCCAAAAGGTCTGCAGCTCCCCAGGTCTGAAACCCTATGGGGTAGTTCTCCTCTGAGCTATAGGGTCACTATGAGTCGGCATTGACTCAAAAGTTAAGTACAGTGGAATCATTCGGCCCCAGAGGACTGGATTTTTTTTTCCCCCTCCAATTTCTTCACTCCAGATTTGAATCTGCCTCTTCACCCTTCAAGGTCCAATTTCAGGTCTATTCCTTCATAAAAAAAAAAAAAAAATTAAGCCTTCCCCAAATCCTGCCCAGGGCTCCCTCCTGAAAAACCCTAACCTCTCTAGGTAGTGCAGTTCACTTGGTACTTACAGGGGGTGATCCATGACATCGTGTGTGTGTGTGTGTGTGTGTGTGTGTGTGCAACAATAAAACCAAAAAAACCAAACCCACTGCCATTGAGTTGATTCCAACTCATAGCGACTCTATAGAACAGAGTAGAACTGCCGTATAGGGTTTCCAAGGAGAGCCTAGTAGATTCGAACTGCCGGCTGTTTGGTTAGCAGCTGTAGCACTTAACCACTATGCCACCAGGGTTTCCGTGTGTAATAATAAGAGCTAACATTCCCTGACAGGCACTGTGCTAAGCTATATATATAAGTATGTATACATATATCTATGTATATCTATCTATATACATCTACACATATACATGTGTATACATGTGCTAAGTTTTATGTATATGTAAATGTATATATATGCTAAAGGAGCCCTGGTGGCACACTGGTCAAAGTGCTCTACTGCTAACCGAAAGGTCTATCATTCGAAACTACCAGCAGCTTCTCAGGAGAATAACGTTGCAGTCTGTTTTTGTGGAGATTTACAGCCTTGGAAACCCTATGGGGTCACCATGAGTTGGAATTGACTCGATGGCAGTGGGTTTTTTTAAATATGTGCTAAGCTATATAGAGAGCCCTGGTGGCACAGTAGTTAAGAGCTTGCCTGCTAACCAAAAGGTCAGCAGTTCAAATCCACCAGCCGCTCCTTGGAAACCCTATGACACAATTCTACTATGTCCTACAGGGACACTATGAGTCATAATTGACTCCACGGCAACGGGTTATTAAGTTATATATCTGTATATATGTGCTGAGCTATATGTATGTATCACATCTCCCAGCTAAATAGTTAATTCCTTGTGGACAAGGGCTGTGTTCTAAACTTGTTTCTCTGACCCCCCAAGAGAGTTTAGGATGGTATTAGGCATTTAGTAAACAATCAACAAATATTTCTTGGCTGTCAATGAGCCCCAAGATGTTAGCAGAGCTTACTTTGTAAGGAATGCTGAGTGAAATGATATTGGAATCAGATTTACTCGTGAACATTTTCTGACTGCCTGCTGTAAAGGACATAACCAATCTGGTTGTAATTAATTAACGAATGGTGTGTTGTGGTCAATTGAGCATGAGGCTGGAAGTCAAGAGGCCTGACTCTCATCCACCTCTGCCACCAGGTCAGCGTAGTACCTGAGGCAAGTCTCTCCCCCTTTCTCGGCCTTAATGCCTCAAAAAAAAAAAAAAAAGATTTGAACTAGATGTGTCTGTACGCCTCCTTCCAGCTCCCAAGTGCTGGGATCCTATGACTCTGTTTTACAAATGCATGCAGTTCTTATTTGTGACATAAACCCCCACAGAAAAACAAAGTCAGTAATAAATTATGAAAAAATCGGGTGCCATGATCATTTGCACTTTCTAAGGGTACTCAATCAATTCAATCAATTCCACCCCTGTACACAGCCTGCCTCTCCAGGGCGACAGAAGAGTCAAGGTTGTCAGTGGAGCAAACCAAGCAGTCTCTCCCTGTAATTGTATTGACAGGATATCAGCTGAGCTCTGATGGCAGGAAAGGTGCACCCCTGACAGGTTCTATGAAGGAGGCTTGAAAGCCACTGTTGCAGGATTCTATGTTGAGTCACAGAATTCTGGGGAAATGAGAATCAAGCAAAGAGAAGCTTGGTTCTTTCTCTATTTAATTTTATTCTTCCCAGAGAGTTACTTTTGAAGGAAAAACTGGCCAACTGCACATCACTTTATAAATAGGGTAAAAGCCCTATCTAATGGAAAAATATTAACATAACCATCCACGTCTCTTTGTGGCCACATAGAACACCAAGTTGATTCAATCAGTTCCATTAAATAACCAGTTGGTTTGGTTTTAAATGAGGCAAATGGCTGTTGAGCATTTGTGGATAAAATACCTGTGTGGTTGTCTGAGTTTTCCACTTCACTTGGTTACTGTGGCATCTTGCAGACACTTTCTTGAATAACTGATGTGTATAGAAATACGTCCTGTTAAATTCCATGGGTGTGAAATAGCAGCGTTGGGTTTTTTCAGTCAGTGTTTCTGCATTTTAAATGAAAAAATGCTGATCCTATTCACTGGAGAAAACAAACCAAGCAACAGCCCCCCAATACTGTGGAATAAATGACTATTTCTAAGATGCTATAGTCTTCCAGTATAGATGCACACCTTCAGGCTCAAACTTGCACAGACAAAACCAAAATACACTTCAGTTCCAATAATCCTCATAAAGACACCCAAGGCAGAGGGCACCCCCAGCTTCTGTCACACAGAAGGAGGAGGTACGTGCTAACCCCGGGTCCGAAACTCTGGCTTGCAAAACGGAGGTGCCATAAAGAAAAAATCCAATAGAAATTTCAGTAACATATAAAAAAAAGATTTAATAAAAAAAAAGGTTTCTCAACCCTGAATACTTCCAATTTTCTCCCTTAAAACCAAAAGTCCAATGTTTTTTCATAATTCAAAAAATTTTTTAAATATAGGAAGCTGTTTGGAGTAGTAAAAATATGCTAGGCTAGAAGTCCGAGAACTTAGCTTCTAACCCGCATTCTGTCAGAATCTGGAGCAAAAAGCCCACCAGAGAGAGCTTCACTGTCTTCTTATGTAAAATTGGGTTTGAAAATTGTAACCGCCAAGATTTCTTTTCACTCTCGAATTCCCCGCAAACTTTTATTTAGGTCAGGTTTTGATAACAAGGCTAGAAAATCTTACAGAGGTGGTAAATAAATGAGATGTGGACACAATTTCAACTGCTTCAAACGTAGGTACCTTGTGGCCCATCAAGAACCCAAGGAAAGAAATGAGCAGGGAAAGCCTGCCCCCTAGCTGGCCCCGACAGGAGAAGAGAATCCCAGGTTCCAGAGAGCGCTTGCTCGTAGCAGCCAGGTGCTCTGGCTGCTTCACCACTGCCCAGGGCAGCCCTGCTCAGCATCTCACGGCCTGAAGACAAAATCCCAGCCGAGGGTCACTCATCTCCTGTACATTTCCAACCCTAGGTTCGGGTTCAGGCACCCGGTATCAAATTTGCCCTGGAAGCTGTTCATCTAGTGCCATCCAAAGGCCAAATGTTGTTCCTGATATAGCAGAAGGGGGGAGAGGAAGGATGCGGGTGGGCAGAGAATCTGAGGAGTAAGAAGAAAAGGGGGGGGCGGGATTTTTATATCGCTCAGGGTGAGCATCCAGTTAACCGGTTGTCGATTCCAACTCACTGCCACCCACTTGTGTCAGAGTAGAATTGCTCCATAGGGTTTCAGTGGTTGATTTTTCAGAAGCAGACCACCAGGCCTTTCTTCTGAGGTGCCTCTGGGTGGACTTGAATCTCCAACCTTTCAATTAGAAGAGTGCATCAACCATTTGTCCCACCCAGGGATTCCACACTACCAATTCATTATGGATAATAACTTCATAACATCCTTCATCTTACATTTAATATAAAATGAGTAGCTGCCCATGAGTAGCTACTGAAGTAAAAGCAATGACCTAACATTAAAGCAGCTAATCAGAAGTGGTAGACTTGATTCTCCCCTTTAATCCCAAAATGGTGAGCCTCATCTGTTTCATCTGTCTGCTGAGAATGGCTCTTTCCACCTAGAAATAAGTGAAGGAAGGACCTTGTTCCACTTTGGGGGGGGGGCCTAAGGAAGGAGGCATATTAGATGGAAGGCTCTGGAGCGTGATAGCAAGCTTCCCCAAGGTGCTTGCTCAAGGTCCAGCTTGCCTGTGCAGCATTCTCCCGCCCCTGCAATGACTTAGCTTGGGGAAGACAGAGAGTCAGTGTTTCCTAGAAGCAAGTTAATTCTGGGGATTCTAGCACAGTGTTAAAAAGTTCAGGCTCCCTGTGCCAAAACCCAAAACTAACAACGAAAACAACAATCCTCAGAACTTTAATCAGGGCCTGGGCTCGGATAAATAATTGTTGCCGAATCCTTGGTTACAGGCCCTACCTGGGAAGCTAACTGCTCACATTTTTAAAGGCATACTGCCCTCCAGTGGCATAAGATAGTCTGCTCCATGACCGGCTCCCTAACAATCCCGCCAAACCACAGCTAGGCTCTTCCTGTGACCTGGGGAAGGTGTGGAGGTGCCACATGTGCACAGTCCCTAGGAGTTTGGGGTGATCACCAGGAGGGGAAGGAGACTCCAAAGTGTGGGAGCATGCAGGTCAAGGGAGAGGTGATCTATTTAGAAACTGCAGCTCCCTCCCGCTGCGGGGTCTCTTAGGACAGTGATTCCTGCTTTCCTCTCTCTTTTCTTACGTTGTGATTTAGATGCGCATGTTTGAGCAGAAGCTAACTTGTGAAGCGATACTTTCAGGAGAGATTCAGAAACACTTGCTGCGTGGTTATCCCAGCGTGCAAGGAAAAATGAAGAGGCAAGCGGTGGTCTGCACCCTAAGAGGGTTGGCAGATGTGAGGAAGGACGTAGACTGGGTGTATGCGACCTGTCAGCCACCTGTGAGTTCACTAGCCGGCTCCTGGGGAAATAACAGCAGCCAATATTGCAGGCTTACCACGCGTCCGGCCCTGCGCAAGGGTCTCGCAGGGGCTTTCCTATTCAATCTTCCCAATCTCCCTTTTTAATGGGTGCTGTTATGAATCGGAAACGACTCGATGGTAGTGTGTACTGTCTATCATCCCACTTCGAGGATGCGAAAACCCAGGCTCAGAGAGGCGACGTGACATGCCCGTGACCGCACCGGAGTCCAGATCGGGACCACAGCTGCGGCTCCCAACGCTGCGATCCCACCAGGGGTCGGCGAGGGTCCCGGGCTCGGCGGGTGAAAGCCCCCGGCAGCTCGTGTGCCCGTGAGGGGGGACCGCGAAAGGGAGGTGGGAGTCGGGGTGGCTCACCTTGACGATGAGCGGATTCTGAAACATGGAATCCCTGACGACCCCCAGCCTCTCGTTCTCCATGCCGGGCCGAATGTCGGCCACGGTCAGGGGCCGCCGCGGGGGCGGGCAGATCTGGCTGGCCGTGCGGCGCGCCGGCTGCTGCGGCTGCTGCTTCTTCTTCCATTGCGCGACTTCCAGGCAGGCGGTCTTGGCCTCTGGCATCCTGGGGGTCGCCGGGGAGTCGGTCTGCGGGCTGAGTCCCGCGCGCTCGCTCCACGGGTGCCGCCGCTTGTCCCGGGCCGTGCCACCTGGACCCCAGGGTGGACGGGGGACCCCGGGTTCCGTCGCGAGCGGGACACACCTGCCCCGCGCTGCCCCCTTCTTACGAGGACCTCTGAAGCACAACTTGAATCGCTTCGGCTTCTCAGAGCGGCTTCTGGGCCCTGCGCTGACAATTGGGAAAACAGACAAAATCAAGGCCGCCCCTTGAGGAAGGATGGAATGGTCTGTCTCCGTGACAACGGGACGCCAACGGCGCCCGGGCTGGGCCAGTCGTTTTCCGTCAGGAACCTACTGGTGGCCACAAATGTGGGCCTGCTTAGACTACTTTTTAAAAAAACCCGTTGCAGTGGAGTCCATCCCAACTCATAACAACCCTGTAGGACAGAGTAGAACTGCCCCATAGGGTTTCCAAGGAGCGCCTGGTAGGTTTGAACTGCAAAATAGGCACGGGGGAAAAAAAAAGAAGCATCACCACTGGATTGTGTTAAATCAACGGAGCTTGACCTTCAAGTCAAAGATACCTTCTTTCTTTCCACCCTATTCCTCGCTCCTCCCCACCTCTGCTCCGCACACCCCCTCACTCCCCACTGCACACACCCAGGGTATAGTAAAAAAGTTTTCATGATGAAATACAAGACTGCATTCCAGGCCTGATGTTGCCACTAGTCCACTGGATGATCTCGAACTAGTCACCCTCTCGAGCCTCAGTTTTTTCTCCCTTGAAATGGGTAGGAAGTCTAGAGTTAGACTAGATTAATGGTTTCCAACTTCGCGCAACAGGATGGGGGGAGAGAGGCAGAAAAACAGAGACTCACAGGATGCACCCCAGACTCACTGAACCACAATAATCTGAAAATGGAACCCGGAAATCTGATTTAAAAAAATTCTTCTTCCCCCAACTGGCCCTGGTGGTGCAGTGGGTTAAGCGTTTGGCTGCTAACCAAAAGGTTGGCAGTTTAAGTCCACCAGCTGCTCCTTGGAAACATGAGGCAGCTCTACTCTGTCCTATTGGGTTGCTATGAGTGAGCATTGACTCTGTGGCAATGAGTTTGGTTTGGATTTTGGTTTTCCCCCTAAACTTTTTATTTTGAAAAACTTCAAACCAACAGAAAAGTTGAAACAATAGTAAATTAAAATTCGTATAGATTTAACTTAAATTCACCAGTCTTTTTTTTTTTAACACTTGCCACATTTACTTTACCTCTGAATTGTCTCTTAAAATGAATCATTTGAAAATACCTGCAGACAAGATCATATTTGACTTTAAATACTTCAGCATGTACCTACCAAGAACAAGGACATTCTTGTACTTAACTACAATGTCATCATATTGTTCAAGTATTTTAAGGTGGTACAATAAAAAGTTGGGAATCTGCATTTTTTAAAAAGCTTCCCAGGTGATTGGCACAGTGTTTTTGGACCCACTAGACTGGATGATGATCTCTAAGCTTCCTTCTGGTTCCAGTCTTTTATAGGTTCATTCATCCACCGTTATCATCTTCCTTATGTGTGCAAATATCCACCTACATAAGTTTCTGGGTTTGTAGGTTTACCACAGAGCAAGCTGCGCCAAAGCCAAACCTGAACTTCCAGGCCTTACATATCAAAAGTGGTCAACACCCACCCCCCGTTTACAGACCAGACGGACTAAAAATAGGGCCTCCAATTGGTCCGAGGCGTGGAGTAGCTCCTGTGTGGTGATGCCTGTGTGCTCACGGCTTCTCCAGCCTGCTTCACGTCCAGACTTTCAGAAAAATGTATAGAGTGCACTTTTTGATCAAAGCCACTTGGCAGCTCACACAGATGAAGTCAGGCTGGTGCAGCAAGGGACAGGATAGTGGAGTCGTAGAAAGGGTACAGGTTTGAATCCTGGTTGGGCCATGTAAGTCACCTTGGAAATGTTACCTAAGCCTCAGTTTCCTCATCCGAAAAAAAAAAAATGAGGCTAAAAATATCTTTTTTTTAAACCTACAACAGAAGATGAATGACAAAACTCATATTAAATAGACTGATTCCCTTCTCTTATTGCCGATGTGGTTATGTCACTTCTCTAAGGGCCTTCCCTTCCATCTGTCCCCAGTCACGCTCCATCACATCACCCTGTTTCATTTTTCTCACAGGATAATCCAAAATTATCTTGGTTAATTTGTTATCTGTTTTCCCCAGGTTAGGGACCTCACCACATTGTTCACTCCTGAACTATAGAAGGAGCTCAGCAAACATTTGTTGAATAAACTGAATGCATGCATGAATTAGTAAGGCAATGGAACTATGCCACCTCACCCCAAGCACGCTACGAACATGGGCAGGTAACTACGCATGCGTCATGTTGTAGCCCAGCGCACCACTTGTGTTACTATGGCAGCGTGACGCCAAGGCGGGACAGCGGCCCGGGACTACTTCCGCTTCCACTATGGTAGTGCTTCCGGGTTGGGAGAAAGATGGCGGGAGCTTCGGCCGGTAGGTTGTGAGCGCTTTTATTAATCCTTTCGGTTAAAAAAGAAATGCGCGTTGTAGATCGAGTAGTGGATGATAGTTGTCTTCATTGCCGGAACCCTTCTTTGGCCTGAGGTCTCCAGGGTTGGGATTGGCGCCTCTGTCTCCTCAGCTGCCTCTCCAGGCCTGAACACATGGGAACTGAGACTCGGGTCTTTGGGAATAACAGGATCGAGAGTTGGACGTCAGGTTAAATCCTTCTAACTGCACACCCCAGAATAGGGTAGGCTCTCTGTTGTACCCTAAAGATTGTGAGAGAATCCGAGACCAGGCTTGCGCATGTGCGCTGCAGAGCGGGAAGCGGTAAGTGGGGATAAGTGTTTTTCTTTCTCTGCGTGTGTGTGTTGAGCGCTGTACTAGTTTCTTGGGGAATACGCTGCAGGCAAGACAGACATGATCCCTGCCCTTAAGGACGCCGGTCATATCGTAAACGCTGTAGGGAAGGAGCTGGATTGCTGAGAAGCACTGTAAACAGGGAGACGTGACCCATGTTAAAGCGCAACAGAGAAGACCTTCTTGATGAAGTGATTTTCAAACTTAGACAACCTAAAGTGCGGGAAGGTGAGTGGAGGAAGAGCATTTCTAGCAGAAGGAACTGCTTTTGCAAAGTCTCTGAAATGAAAAAGAACATAATGTATCCTAGGAACTGAAAGAAGACAGGGTGTCCAAACCTCAGAGAGAAATGAGAGGTGGAAAGATAGGCACGGGCCAGACACCATCATGAAGGACCTTGTAAGTGTGTAAAGATTTTATCTTAAGAACAGGGGAAGAATAAAAAGTTTTTAGTGGGACGTGGTTGCCTAATTTATATAAAGTTGTACTGGACTCAAGGGATCAGAGGGAAAAGCTTGAGAGGTATTTTAAAAAGTAAAAGAAACTAATGGAAGGTAAAAGAATATTTAAAGTAGTCATCTGCTCTGCTTATTGCTATTTAGAGGCTCTGAAGATGGGCCCAAAAAGGGGCTATTGAATTTAATGGTTTGACCTGAGCAGTCTCAGTGAAAGTAGTGGGATGGGAGCTACAAGGAAGTAGGAAAAAAAGGGGATGGAAGGTGAGGAATAGAGAGAGCAGTTTTTCTCTTATAAAAATTTTGTGAGGGGGAGAAAAGAGAATAGCTAGATAGAACCTAAAGGTAAGGGAATGGTTCCTTTTTTTTTTTTTTTAAGTTAAAAAAACTAAAGATTGTTGAAGTGTAAATAGAAGGGAGCCAATGCAGAGAGGAGAAGCTGAGATAGGATACCTGATGGATTGCAACCTCTCTGAGAATGCAGGAGGAGGTTGGGATCCAGCACACACATGGAGGAAATGGCATTTGACAGGAGAAGGAACACTTCTTTTCTGGTGGCAAGAGGGAAAGGGGACAGGGAAATGCACGCAGTTGTATTAGATTTGGAAGTTAACATATTTCTTGTCTAATGTGTGTAAGAATGCGAGATAGTGGACAAGTTTATCTCTGCAATGAGAGAGAAGAAAGGAATTTAAAAGTTGAGAGTGGAGGAGGTTTCAAATAATTATTTCAAGAAGAATGAGAGACTACCACAATAAATAGATATATGGATAGAAAATATTCACAGCAGTTGATGACTAGGGCGGCTTCTCAAAATTTAATGGGCAGACAAATCAGCTGGGGAGCTTGATAAAAGGCAGATTTTGATTGCTTAGGATCTGGATGGGGTCCTTTTTGCATTTCTAGCAAACTCCCAGTTGTTGCAGTTGCTGCTGGTCTGGGGACCACGCTTTAAAAAAGAAGAGTGGGAGGGTGAGCTCTGTAGAGCAGCATGCACAGTCCAAAGAAACAGAATGAAAGCCACAAGTGTAATTTAAAATTTACTAGTAGCCACATTAAAACACATTAAAAGGAACAGGAACAGGTGGAATTAATAATGTATTTTATTTAACCTACTATCCAAACTATTATTTCAAGGTGAAATTGATGTACAAATATTACTAATGAGATATCTTACCTTCTTTGTTCTAAGTCTCCAAAATCTGATAAGTATTTTACACTTAGAGCATATCATAATTTGGACTGGCCACATTTCAAGTGCTCAGTAGCCACATATGGCTAGTGATTACTGTATTGAACAGTAAAGATCTAGAGAGACATAGTTTGCTGGGTTGTGTTCATGTCCCAGTTTTAGGTGCGAACCAAGTGTTTATAATGGTGACCATCTGCCCAGTTGTGAGTTTTTTTATTCATTCAAAAAGTATTTACAGTATTGAACTCCTCCTATGAGCCAGGCACTATGCTAGATGCTGGGCCTTCATTAATGAATAAGACTGACAAAGTCCTCATTTTTATGGAACCCAATTATTGGATTCAGCCAGGATTGAGGCTTTGCCTGGCTATACATTGAAAGGACAGAGAGGCAGGGACTTAAAATGTTGAGACAAGTAGTCAGTGTGATGAACCATAGAATCTAAGGTGAATATGAACGAAGTCAACACAGCAGGTGACTGATGGATATAGTAAGGGACAAGATGGGTGAGCTGGAAGGTTCTGATGTGTGTAAAAAACGCCGTAGTAGCTGCATAGGCAAGCCAAAGAGATTGCTGAGTTCAGTTGTTGAATGTTTTCATTAATAGTTACAGAGTTACAAATTCTTGTAAAAAGACCAGACTTAATGGTCTGACTGAGACTAGAAGGACCTCAGAGGTCGTGGCCCCCAGACCTTCTGTTAGCCCAAGACAGGAACCATTCTCAAAGCCAATTCTTCAGACGAATTGGACTGGACTATGGGATTTTTTTTTTTGGTACTGGTGAAGACTGAGCTTCTTGGATCAAGTAGACACATGAGACTACGTGGGCAGCTCCTGTCTGGAGAGGAGATGAGAGGGCAGAGGGAGTTAGAAGCTGGCCGAATGGACATGAAAATAGAGAGTGGAGGGAAGGAGTGTGCTGTCTCCTTGGAGGGAGAATAACTAGGAGTATATAGCAAGGTGTGTATAAGTTTTTGTATGAGAGACTGACTTGGTTTGTAAACTTTCACTTAAAGCAAAATAAATAAAAATTAAAAAAAAAGTTATGGAGTCAGGGCAGTTCTGATTAAGGACAGGATAGAAGTAGTTGGCAGATCTGGCGTGAAGGAGAAAGTCGTTAGATAAGAGGAGGTCAGGGGATTGGATCCCGGTGGACATGGAAGTCAATGAAAATGAGATGACTCTTAAAAACCACTTTTTTTAAAAAGACCCAATTGCTTCTCTAGTTTGCAGGTATAGCTTTTGAACCTCACACAAGTTGAATTGAATAAGAAACCCCAAGCAGCAAACCTAGGAGCTTCAACCTGGCAAAAGCAACTAAAAGGTAAGGTTCTCCTTTTGTAGGCCGATTGTTAAAGGTACCTCCCTACCAAAAAGAAGAGTGGGAGAGTGAGCTGTTCAGAGCAGCATGTGCAGTCCAGAGAAACAGAATGCAAGCCACATGTGTAATTTAAAATTTGCTAATAGCCGCATTAGAACATATTAGAAGGAATAGGTGGAATTAGTAATATATTGTATTTAACCTACTAGCCAAACTATTATTTCAACATGAAATTAATATACAAATTTTATTAATGAGATATTTTACCTTCTTTGTTTTAAGTCATCTATATCTGGTACGTATTTTACCCTTGGAGCACATCTTAATTTGGACTGGCCACATTTCAAGTGCTCAGTAGCCACATGTAGCTAGGGACTACTGCATTGAACAGTACAGATCTTGGAAAAATACTGTAGTCCAAATGGAAAATCAGAGAAATAGATCTTTAGAATAGGCAGGAACTTCAGAAATTATGAACTCCCTGAAACTGGATATGTATGCAGAGAGGGTTCATCGTTTTTATTAGATGCTTAAAGCATTCTCAATCTAAGAGAAACCCTTTGATCTAGAGCAGAGGTCAGCAAACTGTGGCCTGCCATCTGTTTTTGTAAATAAAGTGTTCCTGGAACACAGCCATGCTC
This sequence comes from Elephas maximus indicus, assembly GCF_024166365.1. NCBI lineage: Eukaryota > Metazoa > Chordata > Mammalia > Proboscidea > Elephantidae > Elephas > Elephas maximus. The sequence goes on along the minus strand of NC_064827.1, from coordinate 83,398,199 downwards.
ATTTGTTTACATATTGTAGGTGGCTACTTTCACACTACAACATTACAGCTGAGTAGATGCATGATTCACAAAGCCTGAAATGTTTACTGTCTGGCTCTTTACATTAAAAGTTTACCAAGCCCTGGGCTAGAGCTGTGGTTATCATAGTGTGGTCCCAGGTAGAACAGGCCCAGCATCACCTGGGAAAACCAAAAAAAAAATCCATTGCTGTTGAATTGATTTCGACTCATATGACTCTATAGGACAGAGTAGACTGCCCTGTAGGGTTTCCAAGGAGTACCTGGTGAATTTGAACTGCCGACCTTTTGCTAGCAGCCATGGCTCTTAACCACTACGCCACCAGGGTTGCCATCACATGGGAATGTACTAGAAATATAAGTTCTCAGGTCCCACCCCATACTGCCAAGTAAGAAATTCAAGGTGGGGCCCAGCAATCTTGAACAAGCAGTCCAGTTGATTTTGGTAAACACTGAATTTTGAGATCTAGAATTAACCACACGTCCTACGCCACTGTCAAAAGCTAGTTAGCATCTGAACCGGGGTAAAAAGGGTTGTAGCCTGTTCCCTGGAAAGATTTTGACAAGGAGAAAGACCAAAAGAGTGCCAGGCATGATGAAAGACACTACCAGAAAATAAATAGAAAGTTATTTCCTCTTACTTAGCCACTTAGAGTGCCACAAACAGACCTGACATGGGGGCCGTACTTGAGCATAAACCAGTCAGCAAGGAAGGTTTAGTGAAGAATAAATGGAATAATCAAGAAGATAGACAGGGCATAGGGGAGCTGGCAGCTAAAAAGTGTGCAGTCTGGATGCCAGAGGCAGTATGGCCCAGTACCAGGAGTAGGGGTGGTTGGCACTCTTGAGCTTGACTGATGATGATGATTATGGCAGCAGCAGCTACCATTTATTGCCATATACATACTAAGTGCTTTACGTATATGTGGTGTAGGATTTTGTCTTAGAAAATTCATAGAAAATACTGGGGTTTGTCATGCATAAATTCATTTAGTTTATTGCAAGGTAGTCATGACAAGGCACGCAGGTAAGACCTTATAACATTCATTTCGAACCAGAGAATCAGAATTAACAATTACCAAAAAAAAGAATTAACAATTGCAATTATAGTGTTGGTTCAGTGGTTCAAGTCCAAATCTTCAGATTTCAGGATTTTACTTGAATAAGAGGTCTCAGGAAGAAGGCTTAACCATGGCTAGAACTCAGTAGAAGCTTCTTGTAGTTAGGATCCAAGGTCAGCCGCAGCGGGCAGAGTCTCAACTGGTTCTTGGTGTTTGTTTCTGCCTTGTTTCAGTGAGTGAGCAAAATTTAGGGTTTTTATGTGAATTTGTCACCTTGGTTCCACATGGCAAGGGCCAGTGTGACATCAGAGATTACTATGTTAGCAATAGAAAGAATCAGTAAAACCAGAAGTTGATTCTTTGAAAAGATCGATAAAACTGACAAACCTTTAGCCAGACTGACAAAAAAAGAGAAAAGATGCAGATAACCGAAATAAGAAATGAAAGAGTAGACATAACATCTGCATTACAACTGACCTGATAGAAATAGAGTTATGACAGAATATTATGAACAACTGTATGGCAACAAGCTTGATAACTTAGGTGAAATGTACACGTTCGTAGATGCACACAACCTACCCAGACTGACTCAACAGGAAATAGAAAGTCTCAACAGGCCCATAACAAGGGAAGGGATAGAATTAGTGGTCGAAAATCTCTTGAAAAAAGAAGTTCTGACCAGCTGGCTTCACTGAGAAATTCTACTAGACATTTAGAGAACTGACACCAGTACTGTTTAAACTCTTCCAAAAGATAGAGAAGGAAGTAATATTCCCTGATTCATTCTTTGAAGCAAACATAACCCTGATACCAAAACCAAAGACACCATAGGCCAATGTCTCTTATGAATATAGCTGCGAAAATCCTCAATAAAATACTAGTGAACAGAATTCAACAGCATATTAAAAGAGTCATACACTGTGACCAAGTGGGATTTATTCCAGGAATGTAGAGATGTTTCAACATTAGAAAATCAATCAATGTGTAACACACCACATTAGTAGAACAAAGGAAAACAACCATGTGGTCATCTCTGTCAGTGCATAAAAAGGATTTGATAAAATCCAACACCTTTTCTTGGTGAAGACCCTAAAGAAAATAGGAATAATGGAAAAACTAATCATTATATGGAAAAGAAAGAGAATAAGTAAAGCATTGTTGAAGAAGAAGAACAAAGTAGGAGGCCTCACACTACCTGACCTCAGAACCTGCTACACAGCTATGGTAGTCAGAACAGCCTGGTACTGGTACAACAACAGACACATTGACCAGTGAAACACAGTTGAGAACCCATCCATCTGTGGTCACCTGATCTTTGACAAAGGCCCAGAGTTCATTAAATGGGAAGAGACAGTCTTTTTAACAAATGGTGTTAGAAAAACTGGATGTCCATCTGTAAAAAAAAGGAACAGGACCCATACCTCACATCATACACATAAACTAATTCAAAATGAGTCAAAGACCTAAATATAAAAAAAAGTATACAGATTATGGAAGAAAAAATACAGCTAATGCTAGAGGCCCTAGTGTGTGGCCTAAATAGGATACAAACCATACTAACAGTACACAAACACCAAAAGATAAGCTAGATGACTGGGATCTTGTAAAAATTAAACACTTACGCTCATCAAAAGAGTGAAAGAGAGTCTACAGACTGGGAAAAAAATTTTGGCTGTGACATATCCAACAAAGGTCTGACCTGTAAAATCTATAGGCAAATCCAAAACCTCTACAACCAAAAGACAAATTTAATCCAGTTGAAAAATGGGCAAAGGATATGAACAGACACTTCACCAAAGAAGACATTCAGGCAGCTAACAAACATGTGAGAAATGCTCACAATCACTAGCCGTTAAAGAAATGCAAATCAAAACTACAATGAGATACTGTCTCACCTCAATATTACTGCCACTGATCAAAAAAACAGAAGATAACATGTTGGAGAGGCAGCAGGGAGACTGGAACTCTTACGCACTGCTGGTGGGAATGCAAAATGATACAACCATTTTGGAAAACAATATGGCACTTAAAAAGCTAGAAATAGAAATACCATATGATCCAGCATTCCCTCTCCTAGGAATATATCCTAGGGAAGTAAGAGTTGTCACGTGCATAGACATATACACACCCATGTTGAATGCGGCATTATTCACAATAGCAAAAAGATGGAAACAACTTACATGCCCATCAGCAGATGAATGGATAAACAAACTATGGTACACACGCACCATGGAATACTACACAACGATAATGATGAATCTGGGAAACATCTCACAACATGGATGAATCTGGAGGGCGTTATGCTGAGTGAAAAAGTCAGTTACAAAAGGTCAATACTGTGTGAGACCATGTTGTGGATTGAATTGTGTCCCAAAATATCTGTGAACTTGGCTAGGTCATGATTCCCTTGTATGATTGTCTACCATTTTATCTTCTAACGTGATTTCCCTATGTGTTGTAAATCCTAGCACTATGATGTAACAAGATGGCTTAGTGGCAGTTATATTGATGAGGTCTACAAGATTAGATAGTGTCTTAAGCCAGTCTCTTCTGCAATGTAAAAGACAGAAGCAAGCAGAGAGATGGGAGGACCTCATACCACCAAGAAGGCAGTGCCAGGAGCAGAACATGTCCTTTGGACCTGAGGTTCCTGCGCTGAGATACTTCCAGACCAAGGGAAGACTGATGCATCACAAGGACCTTCCTCCAGAGCCAACAGAAAGAGGAAGGCTTCCCTTGAAGCTGGCACCCTGAATTCAGACTCCTAGCCTACTGGACTGTGAGAGACTAAACTTCTCTTTGTTAAAGCCATCATCCACTTGTGGCATTTCTGTTATAGCAGCACTAGATGATTAAGACAGACCACTATTGTAAAACTCACGAAAAGGTTTACACACAGAAAGAAACAACCTTTGATGGTTATGAGGGAGGAGAGGGGAGGGGTAGAAAGGGAGAAACACTAACTAGACAATGGATAAGTGGTGCCTTTGGTGAAGGGTAAGACAGTACACAATACTGGGGCAGTCAGCACAACTTGACCAAGGCAAAGTCATAGAAGCTTCATAGTCACATCCAGACTCTCTGAGGCACCAAGTTACCATGCTGAGGGCTGGGGATCATAGTCTCAGGGGACATCTAGACCAGTTGGCATAACATAATTTATAAAGAAAATGTTCTACATTCTACTTTGGTGAGTAGCATCTGGAGTCTTAATAGCTTGTGAGCGGCCATCTAAGATACATCTACTGGTCCCACCCCATTTGGAGCAATGGAGAATGAAGAAAACCAAAGACACAAGGAAAAGATTAATCCAAAGACTGATGGACCATAACTATCGCAGCCTCCACCAGACTGAGTCCAGCACAACTATATGGTGCCCAGCCACCGCCACCAACTGCTCTGACAGGGATCGCAATAGAGGGTCCTGGACAGAGCGGGAGAAAAATGTAGAACAAAATTCAAACTCACTAAAAAAGACAGACTTACTGGTCTGACAGAGATTGGAGAAACTCCAAGAATATGGCCCCTGTACACCCTTTTAACTTAGTACTGAAGTCACTCGTGATGTTCACCCCTCAGCCAAATGTTGTTGTTGTTGTTAGGTGCCATCGAGTCAGCTCCGACTCATAGTGACCCTATGCGCAACAGAACGAAACACTGCCCGGTCCTGAACCATCCTTACAATCGTTGTTATGCTTGAGCTCACTGTTGCAGCCACTGTGTCAGTCCACCTCGTTGAGGGTCTTCCTCTTTTCCACTGACCCTGTACTCTGCCAAGCATGATGTCCTTCTCCAGGGACTGCTCCCTCCTGACAGCATGTCCAAAGAATGAAAGATGCAGTCTCACCATCCTTGCCTCTGAGGAGCATTCTGGTTGTACTTCTTCTAAGACAGATTTGTTCATTCTTTTGGCAGTCCGTGGTATACTCAATATTCTCCGCCAGCACCACAATTCAAAGGCGTCAACTCTTCTTCGGTTTTCCTTATTCATCGTCCAGCTGTCACGTGCATATGATGCGATTGAAAAATACCATGGCTTGGGTCAGGCACACCTTAGTCTTCAAGGTGACATCTTTGCTCGTTGATATTTTGAAGAGGTCCTTTGCAGCAGATTTACCTAATGCGATGCGTCTTTTGATTTCTTGACTGCTCCTTCCATCGCTGTTGATTGTGGATCCAAGTAAAATGAAATCCTTGACAACTTCAATCTTTTCTCTGTTTATCATGATGTTGCTCATTGGTCCAGTTGTGAGGATTTTTGTTTTCTTTATGTGAAGGTGCAATCCATATTGAAGGCTGTGGTATTTGATCTTTATTAGAAAGTGCTTCAAGTCCTCTTCACTTTAGCAAGCAAGGTTGTGTCATCTGCATAACGCAGGTTGTTAATAAGCCTTCCTCCAATCCTGATGCCCCGATCTTCTTCATGTAGTCCAGCTTCTCGGATTATTTGCTCGGAATACAGATTGAATAGGTACGGTGAAAGAATACAACCCTGACGCACACCTTTCCTGACCTGAAACCAATCAGTGTCCCCTTGTTCTGTGCAAACAACTGCCTCTTGATCTACGTAAAGGTTCCTCATGAGCGCAATTAAGTGTTCTGGAATTCCATTCTTTGCAATGTTATCCATAATTTGTTACGATCCACACAGTCGAATGCTTTTGCATAGTCATTAAAACAGAGATAAACATCCTTCTGGTATTCTCTGCTTTCAGCCAGGATCCATCTGATATCAGCAATGATATCTCTGGTTCCACATCCTCTTCTGAAAACAGCCTGAATTTCTGGCAGTTCCCTGTCAATATACTGCTGCAGCCGTTTTTGAATGATCTTCAGCAAAATTTTGCTTGTTTGTGTAATATTAATGATATTGTTCTATAATTTCCACATTCGGTTGGATCACCTTTCTTGGGAATAGGCATGAATATGGATCTCTTCCAGTCAGTTGGACAGGAAGCTGTCTTTCATATTTCTTGGCATAGACGAGTGAGTACCTCCAGAGCTGCATCTGTTTGTTGAAACATCTCAGTTGATATTCCGTCAATTCCTGGAGCCTTGTTTTTTGCCAGTGCCTTCAGAGCAGCTTGGACTTCTTCCTTCAGTACCATCGGTTCCTGATCATATGCCACCCTTGAAATGGTTGAACATCGAGTAATTAATTCTTTTTGGTGTAATGACTCTGCGTATTCCTTCCATCTTCTTTTGATGCTTCCTGCATCATTTAATAATTTCCCCATAGAATCCTTTACTGTTGCAACTCGAGGCAATTCAAGAAGCCAAATATTAGACAGACCTATAAAACAAACAAAAACACACATAGTTCAGTCATGTATACAAGACTAATGAGCACAGCAGCACAAAAGCAAAGATGAGAAGGCAGGTAGGGACAGGAAAGCTGGAGAAATGAAAATCGGGAAGCCAAGGTCAAGAAGGGGAGAGTGTTGACACTTCGCAGGGCTGGCAACCAGTGTCACAAAGCAATATGTGTATTAATTGTTTGGTGAGAAACTAATTTGCTCTGTAAACTTTGATTTCAAGTATAATTAAAAAAAAAAAAAGGAAAGAAAAAGATTGTAATAGCAGGGAAATTCCTCAACATGATTCAGGGTGTATATGAAAAGCCAACAGCCAACATTATACTGAATGGAGAAAGACTGAGAGCTTTTCCCTTGAAAGTGAGAACAAGATAAGGGTGCCAGCTCTCACCACTTCTATTCAGTATTGTATTAGAAGTCCTAGCCAGAACAATAAGACAAGAAAAAGAAATAAATGTATCCAGATTGGAAAAGAAGAAGTAAAATTATCTCTATTTGCAGATGACATAATCCTACATATAGGAAATCCCAAAGAGTCCATAAGAAAACTTCTAGAACTAATAGAAGAATTTAGCAAAGTTGCAGGTACAAGGTCAGCAAACAAAAATCCATTGAGTTTCTATACACCAGCAATGAGAAACGTGAAAGAGAACTTAGTGAAACGATTCCATTTACAATAGCATCTAAGAGAATAAAATATTTACGAATAAATCTAACCAGGGATGTGAAGGACTTATACGATGAATATAATAAAGCACTGCTAAAAGAAATTATGGAAGACTTAAATAAGTGGAAAAATGTCCCACATTCACGGGTTGGAAGACTTAATATTTTTAAGATGTCAGTACTGCCCAAAGTATTGTATAGATTCAATGCAATCCCAATCAAAATTCCAACAACCTTCTTTACAGAAATAGAAAAACCAATCTTCAACTTTATATGGAATGGCGAGGCTCCAAATAGCCAAAGCAGTGTTGAAAGAGAAGAACAAAGTAGAAGACTCACACTTCTGTCTTAGTCATCTAGGGCTGCTGTAACAGAAATACCACAAATGGATGCTTCAACAAACAAGTTTATTTTCTCACAGTCTGATAGGCTAGAAGTCCAAATTCAGGGCATTAGCTCCAGGGGAAGGCTTTCTCTCTCTGTTGGCTCTGGAGGAAGGTCCTTGTCATCAATCTTCCCCTGGACTAGGAATTTCTCAGCACAGGGACCCTGGGTCCAAAGGACACACTCTGCTCCAGCACTGCTTTCTTGGTGGTATGAGTTCGCCCTGTCTATCTGCTCGCTTCTCTCTTTTATATCTCATAAGAGTTTGACTTAAGACAAACCTCATCTTGTAGATTGAATCTTGCCTCATTAACATCATAGAGGTAGGATATATAACACACAGGAAAATCACATCAGAAGACAGAATGGTGGACAGTCACACAATACTGGGAATCATGGACTAGCCAAGTTGATACACGTATTTGGGGGACCCAACTCAATCCATAACACTTTCTGATTTTAAAACATACTTTTTCAGCCCTGGTGACGTAGTAGTTAAGAGCTTAGCTGCTGACCAAAAGGTCGGCAGTTCAAATCCACCAGTTGCTCTTTGGAAGCTATAGGGCAGTTCTACTCTGTCCTTTAGGGTTGCTATGAGTTGGAATCAACTTGATGGCAACAGATTTTGGTTATACAACCACAGTGATCAAAACAGCCTGGTACTGGTATAATGATAGACACATAGAAAAAAAGTAGAACCACCATATTGTCCAGCAGTTTCACTCCTGGGTATATACCCAAAAGACTTGAAAGCAGAGACTCAGAGATGTGTACACCACTGTTCACTGCAGCACTATTCACAACAGCCAAATGGTAAAAACAACCTAAATGCCCATCAGCAGATGAATGGATAAACAAACTGGTACATACATACACTGGAATACTACCAAGCCAGTAGGAGAAATGAAGTCTTGGTACATGGTGCAGTAAGGATGGAGCTGGAAGACATTATGCTGAGTGAAATAAGTAAACCACAGAAGGACAAATATTGTATAACCTCACTTATATAAAAAAAACAAGAAAAGACAAATTTTATAGATTCCAACATTTATTAGTGGTTACCAGGGGAGGGAGGGTGGGGCAAGGGGGGGTTAACAGTGATGGAAATACCCATTGATTAAGGGTAGGGTTGCGCAGTCAATTATTGTAATTACTGTCAATAAGTTGTACACCTATGAAAAGTTAAATAGACAAAAGCTATTTGATATAGTTACAACAACCACAGCAACAAAAGAGGAGCTGCCAAGGCTGTTTATGTACAGCCAAAAACCTCATGGGATTTGGTTCCTTGGTTTGGAGGTTTTGGGTCATGGTTTCATGGAGTATCCCAGTTAATTAGGCTAGTAACATGTTTAGTGCTTCTGTTCTACCTCTAGCCATAAAGAGAGGTAAAGTTCTAATACATGCTACAACATGGATGAACCTTGGAAACATTATGCTGGGTGAAATACATCAGACCCAAAAGGAAAGTATTATATGATCCCACTTATGTAAACTATCTAGAAAAGGTAGATGCAGAGAGAACAAAGTTATTAGTGATTACTAGGTGCAGGTGGGAAGGGACAAAGGGAAGACATTGTTTAAGGGGCACTGAGCTTTCCTGTTAAGGCTGATGAAAAAAATAAACAGGTAATAGGATGGTTGTACATCCATCGTGAATGTAATTAATGTCACTGAATTGTACATGTAAAAATAGTTGAAATGGCAAATGTTTTGTCATATATATTTTATCACAGTAAACTGTTGTCGACTTTCCCTATAGGAAGAAAATGGAAGGAAAATCAAGCAGATATGAAATCCATACTCCAGTTGTTGACAAGAAGAAGAAAAAGAAGAAACATTCGGTAGACAAGGAAATACATCAGAAGTGCTCCAGTAAAAGTTTCAAAGATTCCTGCCTGGAAAACAAACAGTCTGAAATAACTAAGAGCAAAAAAAAGAGAAAAGATAAACAGCATCTCACTTCTTCTCCTTTGAACAAATCAGAAATTTGTGACAAGACCGAAAAGGCCACTTCAATACTCAAAAAGAAAAAAAAGAAGAGAAAAAGTGCTTTGGGGGTAGACAGGCAAACAGTTGTTGAATATGTCCTTGTGGATAAAGAAAACATTGAGAACACACCGAAGAATTTTAAAAAGGATGTCGGTGTCGTTTCTGCTGATAAGAACAAGGAACAAAAGTCAGCAGAAGAGCCTGAAGCAGATGAACTGCCTTCAGTTCCTAAGTCATACAAAGATGAGTCAACAGAACTACATGATAAAGTCAGGAGAAAAAAGCATAAAAAACAGCAGAGGACAGAAGCACCCTGTGATCCCCAGGAAAGCCCACAGGCGACCATTGCCTGGCACCAATCAGAAACACAGGAGCAGGAATCCTTGCATTCTGAGGGCCTACGAGGGGAAACTCCAGAACTGTCAGTATCTGCTGTTAAAAAAAAGTCTAAGAAAAAAAAGAAGAAGAAGCTTTCAAATAACGCAGAGTTTGAGGCATCGGCCATGCCTGAGAGTCTTGAGAACCTACCCCCTGAAGGATCACAAGTGCTCAGTGAGATTGGTACTGTAGAAGGCAGTGACGCCCTTAAAGAGATCAAGGAATCCAGCGGTGCAAAGACAAAGTCTAAGAAAAGGAAGCGAAGGTCTTTTGAAAGTGCTGTCGGATCTGGTGCTGATTTGTCAGTGCTCAATAAGAGCTCTGAGAACACACACGTAGGTCTGGAAGGTGATGATTCACTGGCAAGTGAGGGTGCCTCGATTGAAGAAATTGTGAAAGCCAGGACAAAAAGGAAGAAAACCCAGTCCTGTTCAGAGGAGAAGTATGTGGAAGAGGTACAGAGGTAATGTTGGAATGTTAAGCCTTCTGGTGGTGTATTGCTTTTGCATGAATTCTGTCCTTGGTCACTATTCAGCACATACATACAAATGGCAGAAATCAAAGAGACCCTCAGATGTACAGAATAATGAACATATTGAACTCCATGAACTTGACAGGTAGCTTAATTCCTTCATCTATGAAATTAGGCATTTAGATTAGATTTTCACTAAGAACTATTCTAGCCCTGAAATTCTATGAGTAAGTTAAGACATTTTAAAATCCCAAAATTACCTTTGTCTTCCTGCATGTGGATAGAAGAAATGATTAGGTATATAATGATTAGAATGTTAGAGAGCAGCAAAAAAAAATCTTGAATTAGGATTCTAATATAAGAAATTTAAATATTATTATTTATATAATACCTGATGAATAAAGGCAGAGATCTTTTTAAACCACTTTCATCTCATACTTTTTAGGACTTGGGATGAATTTTCTTCCTATTTCTTACATTGTTAGATTGTCTTGTCTTGAAATAGTTTAACGTAAAAGTTAATGGAAAAGAGCATCACTTCAGGTGGTAGTGATAGTAGTCACGGGCCCACTCATGTCATCCGATCATGAGTCAGGAATATTCTAGGACTAATTAGTTTTTTTTTTTTATGGTTCTTCACTTGTATTGGGCTACAGGCTCTCTGAAAGCTGGTGACCCTTTGCTTAGACAAATGCACACAACATTTTCAGTTCCTAGTCTGACAGGAAACCCCGGTGGCGTAATGGTTAAGTGCAGTTCAAATCCACCAGGTACTCCTTGGAAACTTTATGGGGCAGCTCTACTCTGTTCTGTAGGGTCGCTGTGAGTCGGAATTGACTCCATGGCACGGGTTTGGTTTTGGTTAGACAGGTTAACCAATGTTTGAATACACTGAGGAGACAAACTTCAGGCAGAGAGTTAAAGGGTGAATTAGTGGTGGTGCAACAGCTAAGCTCTTAGCGGCTAACCAAAAGCCACTCCGTGGGAGAAAAGACTTGGTGCTCTGCTCCTGTAAAGATTACAGCCAAGGAAACCCTATGGGGTGGTTCTTCCCTGTTATACAGGGTCACGATGAGTCAAAATGGACTCGATAGCACACAACAAACAACAATACATAAAAAACTAAGCAAAGGAAAAAAGTTTACGGCAGCAAAACCAACTGTGATCCTAATGTCTTATGTGGCTCCAATGAGAATAATAGTGACACAATCTTGGTAATGCAAAGCCTGAATGTTGATTTAACCAATTATTAACCAGGATGTTATAAAACTTAACACATTGGGAGAATCTGGGAGAAGTACATGAACATCAGGGTAGAATAGAAGAGGGCTTAATCTTATTAGGAAGTCAATATCTTTTTTAAAAAATGAGGAATAGTAAATAAGCAAAAGTTATTTAGAAATTTGGAATTAAAACCAGGAAAAAAAAAACCGTAGAAAAATAAAAAGTTAAAAGTGGTTACTTATGGAGGGTGGCAGGGGATGGCGCGGAATGTCTGTTTTTCCTTGTTGAACTATTTGATTTTTTTAAACTAAAAAAATGGCTTTGGTTTAAAGAGTAATACATCTACTCCTCACTTATCTACTATCCTGTTACCCGAAGTTTCTCATTTATGATAATAAAAACTCTATCCAACTGCTTTGCACATTAATGAGACGGCAGGCACGGCAGCAACGGCTGCAGAGGATCCTCTCCGTCAAGGAAGGCCTCCAGGAAGCTGGGCAGCACTGCCCCATGCCCTCTGCTCCCTCCTACTGGCGGGGGTGCCAGGCCCAGCTGCTGCGTGTGTGGGGCTGGGTGGACTGGCAGGCAGCACCAAACTAGCAGGTGTCTGTTTTGGGTTCTCGGCTCCTGTGTGGCCCAAGGCCCTGCAGCTCAGAACTGCTGTGGGGTAGGAAGGGAGGAAAGAAAGAGGGAAGAAATGTCTGCAAGTTTATTGACATCCCAAAGTGAGCGGAACTGGGCCTGAACCCTCCGCCTAGGGGGTGAGTGGCTCCCAGTGCCCTTGCAGGATGCCCCGAGCCTCGGTGACTGGCCAGGCCCAGAGGGCAGAGCAGGCTCTGGGATTGTGAATGCAGGGCTTGCAGGAGTGGAAGTGGAGCCCTGGAGGCAGCTCTGAGAGGGAAGCTATGACATAGCACAGGAAGATGACGAAGTGGTTAAGCTGTGGGCCCTCAAGTCACACAGCCCAGCTTTATCCAGCTTTGTCTCCTCCAAGCCTCCTTGTTCGCAGAAGAATAATCCATAACTGGACTCATTACAAGAGCTCGGCTGCTAAGCAAAAGATAGGCAGTTCACATCCACTGGCTGCTCCTTGGAAACTCTGTGGGGCAGTTCTACTCTGTCCCATAGGGTCACGATGAGTCAAACTCAACGGCAATAGGTTTGGTTTTTGTTTTTTTATTTAGATTTGTCACAGCAATGAGTAGATCAGTAAATCTTAGCTGTTATTATTTCTATGATCATATTTTCTAAATAAAAAAATCAGACAAATAGATGGTCTGAAAACAGGGGGCGGGGGGGAGTTCTCCGTGTTCATATAACTTGGATTTTTGTGTAACAACCTGGTCTTTGGAACCTAACCGTGTTAATAAGTGATGAGTGTATGTAGTGTGGAAATGTTTATCCAAGTAATTAAAATTTCTTGAAAGAGTTTGCAAATCATGGACTGAGTCAGCTCCAAGATCCCTTCCAGCCCTAACACTGTAGTAGTCTAGGTAAGAGTTATTTTAAGAAAAGAGTTTAAAAGATTTTAGGGCAAGTGATATGTTGATGCTTATCAACCCAATTTTTTCCCTTAGGTTAGAATCGACAAATGAAGAAGAGATCAATTTGGAATCAGCTAGACATTCTGAAACATATTTATCTGACGATTCCAGAGATTCAGATGATTCAGCTGTGGATTTGGGTTCTGCTGTGGAGAAGCTACGAGAATTTATTCCTGGTATAAAGGAAAGGGCTGCCACTACAATTAAGCGAATGTATCGAGATGACTTCGAACGGTTTAAAGAATTTAAAGCACAAGGTAAGCTTGTAGCACTTTAATATTTGTTGAACTTGTGATATAACTAGCACTTGACTTTCTCTTATGAATGGTTAAAATTTATCCATTGGCAAGATGTACCCTTCAGCTACTTCCAGCTTTGTCTCCTACCAGAGTTTTTATGAGGGCTATAAGATTAGCAGAATTAAGTGTACTAGTTTTCATCTTTGCCTAACTTCTGGTAGAGGAGGCCAGGAAGAGGAATGGAGAAATATGGCTGAGAGGAGTAAATTGAGACTTCTTTTAAACTTTATTTGAATGCTGTTTGAATTTTTAATGAACACGTATTACTTTTCAATATAAAAACACACACCCATAAGGATGGCTATTATTAAAAAAAAAAACAGAAAATAAGTATTGGCAAGGATGTGGAAAGATTGGAACCCTCATGTACTGCTAGTAGGAATGTAAAATGGTACAACCACTGTGGAAGACAGTTTGGCACTTCCCCAAAAAGTTGAACATATAATTACCAAATGACTCAGCAGTTGCATTCCTAGGCATATAACCAAAAGAACTGAAAGCAGTGACTCAAACAGATATGTTCATTGCAGAATTATTCACAATAGCCAAAAGGTAGAAACAACCCAACTGTCCATCAGTAGGTAAATGGATAAACAAAATATGGCATATCCATACAATATAATATTATTCAGTCATAAAGAGAAATGAGTCCAGATACATGCTACAACATGTGTGAAACTTGAAAACACGCTGAGCAAAATAAGTCTGACACAAAAGGACAAATATTATATGATCCCACTTAACATGAAGTACCTAGAATAGGTAGACTCATTAAGACAAAAAGTAGATTGGTGTTTACCAGGAACTGGTGAGAGAGAGAAATGGGAGTTATTACTTAAGGGGTACTGAGTTTCTGTTTGGGGTGTTGCAGAGAACAAAACTACTCAGTCCTTAAAATAAAATTAGGAGAATTTATACAGTAAAAAAGAAAGGTACATTTGAATACAGAGGGACACCAGTTCACATAAGTGAGAACTGATGACTCCAGTGAGAGAGCTTCTAACAGGAACAGATACAGTCCAAGGAACAAAGAAATTGTAATACAGATTGTTTGATTGGTTAGTCTTAACCTGGTTGAGGTCACAGGAAGGATGGGTTAGGAGGTAGGGAACGGGCTTCTGTTGGATAACTAGGTAGAGAGGCTTACAGTGGTTGATTTCAGGGACTAATTACAGAGGTTTTCAATCGTTAGTATCCTTCAGGAGGGGTCATAAAAACATCATTGGTTGATGTGAAACAGCTCTAACCAGATGTCTCAGGGATTCATGATAACCATTTGGTACCAGGACCTCATTTCCCAGAAACAGCTTGTTGAAACAAAACCCTGTTAAGTTGTTAAGTTGTCTGGCAAACCTTAGGTAAGGCTGGCTCCAGGACCCTTTCAAAACAATTTTTTTATTCCATCCTTGTCATAAACATTTCTGAGGCCCACTTTACACAAAAAGACACCTGTGTTGAGATCCCCTTCCTTAGAGTGTAAATCTTTCACATCCTGTTTGACAGCAGAGGGAAACACTCCCTCAATTCCCATGGCTACTAGTGGGTTGGGTTACTAGCAATTGAGGAGTCAAATGGCAGGTGCCCATGAAAAGTCTGGGTTGACTCGCTGTGAGCAGCTAGGCAAATAAAGAGTCCATGCAGGCATGTCGAAAGACCAGTTTAATTCAGCAAAAACTGAGTTTAATTCAGTCATTAAGTTCTGGTTCTAAAAGGCTCCATGTTGTAATTGCTGATTGAAGATCAACTGGTGGGTTTACTTTTACACATTATTGACGATAATATACTTTTTTTCCCTCAATCCTAGGTGTTTCTATTAAATTTGGCAAGTTTTCTGTAAAGGAGAATAAACAACTAGAGAAAAATGTACAAGAATTTCTGTCCCTGACAGGAATTGAGACTGCAGACAAGCTGCTGCACACTGACAGATATCCAGAGGAGAAATCTATGATCACCGATTTAAAACGAAAATATGCATTTAGATTGCACATTAGTAAGTTTAGAAATGTTCACTCTCTGACCATCTGTATCTGTAACCTTATAACCTTAAAGTAAACAACATCACCCATGGTAAGTAAGATAGCCCCTGGCACAATGCCTGGCCCATTCAGTGCCTGTAGTGCATGTTAACTGCTGCTATGGTTAATAGTATTCTTATTATTGCTAGCCTATACTTGTAGGGATTTGGAATATATTCCAATCTCCCATATATAGTGCTTTTACAGATTTTATGAAAGTTTACACAATCAACTTCTATCTTTCCTCCTTAATAATAATTATGGTTTGGGTTTTATTGTTGTTGTTATCATTCCTTATTTACCTTTTTTTTTACTTCACAAAGCATATCTTTATATGTACCTTGGTCTCCTATTTTTTTTAGAATATAGCCATATGTGAGCCTTGTAGCTGGAACCTCCTTTCTGGAGGGCATGATTAGAAAGTTAAAAGGTCATGAAGTAATGTGGGATCAGACTGAAAGAAAATCTCCCTTGAATTTGAAAAGGATAATTTCTTAGTTATTGTCTTATTTCAAATTATGTTAAAATTACTTTGCCATATAAGGGTCTTTTCCATGAATTTAGTAGACCAGAATCTGGGGCCTTTAGTTACTAAGCTTTTAGATTTGAAAGATCTCCAAGGAAACTGGTATTTTATATATCTGTTCCCCAAAACAACATTATACAAAACATGAGATCCCAATCTTAATGTGGGGGTTAGGATAGTTAGTGTTGTTAGAAAGAGTTTGTTTGGGTTACTTTTGTAAATGTGACTCTTTCATGCCATGCTCTGAAATGTTCCCCCCTTTTTAAAAAACTAAAATGTGTGTCTTCTGACTACTTTTCTTTTTGACTTTAGGCAAGGGCATTGCTCGGCCTTGGAAACTAGTATACTATAGAGCAAAGAAGATGTTTGATATCCATAATTACAAAGGCAGGTAAGGAAAAGGTCTTAGCTTGAGCCAGAACGTTTTCTTTGGTCTTTGACAATACTGTCAATCAAAATATCCACAGTGATAAATTTGAAGTAAAAATTACATAGATCCTTTGGTGTGTGAAACCAGAAGATGTATTTGTTGTCATGTGTATGTCTTTCAAGGCCATTTTAATTTAAAGGCTTCTAATCTCTTTTCTAAATGCTTAGCTTTCCTTTCCTTTTTGCCTTTATTTTAGCACATAACATATTCTGCCTTTCTTACTGGTACTCATGAAATTTTCTCTGCTCTTTACCAAATTGTAAGCTCCTTATGAACCCAAACTTTCCTTCTCAGTCTGATGTTCTTTTAGCACTTGGCACAGTTCTTTGGATTTTCAATAAATATTTGAAGGCGCAGGTAAACACTAGTATTAGATCATTTACATGTGATTCAGTAGAGTTAAGGCAGAGTGCTGAATATGGTTATTCTAATTCCCTCCTCTCTTTGCCCTCCAATAAAATATCCAATTATAATTTGTTTCCAACATTCCAAAAGTAGATTAAGGATCTGCTATTGGAACCTTGGTAGTGTAGTAGTTAAGAGACTGGCCACTAACCCAAAAGGTCAGCAGTTCAAATCTACCAGCAGCTCCTTGGAAACCCTGTGGGGCAGTGCTACTCTATCCTATAGGGTTGCTATGAGTCAGAATCGACGTGACGGCAGTAGGTTTGGTTTGTGGATAAGCACTATGCTGAAGGACAAAGGGATAAGCAAGAAAGCATCAGGTCCCACCTCATAAGGCCCAAACAATTATTGGCTCGCCTGCTTTATCTTAACTTTGGGAGGCATGTTTAGTAAATTACAGCAGTTTTCTAGCAGGATTAATTGAGGTCTGTTCATCTGTATGACTTTAAACCAAAACATACACATTTTCTCAACTTCAGACATTGATATGACCTTAGTTTCTTTCCTGTTTTTAAATTTTTTACGGAAAGAAATAAAACCTCATGTAGAGGAGAGTTCCCACACAGACTGAAACTTGCTGTACCCTTTTTTTCCAACCGCAAGGCTAGACATTTGTAAGCAGAGGTTTAAGAAAATTCACTAGATGTGACATTTTAAGTGCAACTTGAAAGAATACTTTTAACTATTTTAAAAAATGCTTTTGGTAAAGATGGTGGCAGCCCAGGTAACATATTTCTCTACCTGTGACAGATGTGGAATGAAATTTTTTTCAATGAAGTTTTTTTAATTGTGATAGAATGAAATTTTTAGAATAATAAAATTCTGTCATGCTAATAATATTTTTTAAAAACTCATTTGATTTATGCCATATTATTTGTGATGTAATCATTTGCCCTTAGAATATTTTTCCAACTTAAAAAATTCTTAACTGATAAGCTCAACCACACATAGAAGACTAAATGGGCACGCCAGCCCTGGGGCAAGGACAAGAAAGCAGGAGGGGATAGGAAACCTGGACAAATGGAAATAGGCAACCCAAGGTCGAGTAGGGGAAAGTGTTGACATGTTGCAGGGTTGGCAACCAATGTCACAAAACAATATGTGTATTAATTGTTTAATGAGAAACAGATTTGCTCTGTAAGCCTTCATCTAAAGCAAAAAAAAAAAAATTCTTAACTAAAAAAAGTAGAAAGTCAAAAAAAATCAAAAAATTTTAAGGCTCTGAGGGGCTTTGGAAGTCAATGTACACTAGTCTCATTTTTTACACTCATTTTCTCTCTTACTGCCTCTACTCTGTGACTTCAAGGGTCCATTTAAAACATTCTTTATACCAGAAGGACCCTGATTGCTTTGAAAACTACTAGAAAGTAGTACTTTTTGAAACCCATGGATTTTAATAATCAAGGATGATGAGTCTCTGTTGACCGTACTCTGCATTTACAGATGAATTTCCGAAAACATTAGGGTGTTATTTTCCTGAGGTGGTTCTGGATTGTAATCATCAGAGACCATTAGTATTTTGCCAGGGCTTCTTTTGTATTGCCTTTCGTAATAGCATAGCTCCCCTTCCCAATTAATGTTTAGAAGTCTTGGGATGTCACATAAATTGCTTTTTCTTCACTTAAACATTTCTGGTAGTTAATCTCAAATTTGATAATATTATAGTGCTTTTTTGAGTTTTATAATACATTTTATGTGGTATTAATACACCTTAAAAATCTCTCAAATAATGAAGCCACCATATCCCTGATACCAAAACCAGGTAAAAAGACACCACAAAAAAAGAAAATTACAGACATATATCCGTCATGAACGTAGATGCAAAAATACTCAACAAAATTCTAGCCAATAGAATTCAAAACATATCAAAAAAATAATCCACCACGACCAAGTGGGATTTATACCAGGTATGCAAGGCTGGTTTAATATTAGAAAAACCATTAATGTAATCCACCATATAAATAAAACAAAAGACAAAAACCACATGATCGTATCAATTGATGCAGAAAAGGCATTTGACAAAGTTCAATACCCATTCATGATAAAAACTCTCAGGAAAATCCTACACAAGTGGATAAACATACCTTGCTCATGGATAGGAAGACTTAACATAGTAAAAATGTCTATTCTACCAAAAGCTATCTATACATACAATGCACTTCCGATCCAAATTCCAATGACATTTTTTAATGTGTTGGAGAAACAAATCACCAACTTCATATGGAAGGGAAGGAAGCCCCGGATAAGTAAAGCATTACTGAAAAAGAAAAACAAAGTGGGAGGCCTCACTCTACCTGATTTTAGAACATATTATACAGCCACAGTAGTCAAAACAGCCTGGTATTGGTACAACAACAGACACATAGACCAATGGAACAGAATTGAGAACCCAGATATAAATCCATCCACATACGAGCAGCTGATATTTGACAAAGGCCCAGCGTCAGTTAATTGGGGAAAAGATAGTCTTTTTAACAAATGGTGCTGGCATAACTGGATATCCATTTGCAAAAAAATGAAACAGGACCCATACCTCACACCATGCACAAAAACTAACTCCAAGTGGATCAAAGACCTAAACATAAAGACTAAAACGATAAAGATCATGGAAGAAAAAATTGGGACAACGTTAGGAGCCCTAATACAAGGCATAAACAGAATACAAAACATTGCCAAAAATGACGAAGAGAAACCCGATAACTGGGAGCTCCTAAAAATCAAACACCTATGCTCATCTAAAGATTTCACCAAAAGAGTAAAAAGACCACCTACAGACTGCAAAAAAATTTTCAGCTATGACATCTCCGACCAGTGCCTGATCTCTAAAATCTATATGATTCTGTTAAAACTCAATCACAAAAAGACAAACAACCCAATCAAAAAGTGGGCAAAGGATATGAACATGCACTTCACTAAAGAAGATATTCAGGCAGCTAACAGATACATGAGAAAATGCTCTCGCTCGTTAGCCATTAGAGAAATGCAAATTAAAACTACAATGAGATTCCATCTCACTCCAGCAAGGCTGGCATTAATCCAAAAAACACAAAATAATAAATGTTGGAGAGGCTGCAGAGTGATTGGAACTCTTACACACTGCTGGTGGGAATGTAAAATGGTACAACCACTTTGGAAATCTATCTGGCGTTTTCTTAAAAAGCTAGAAATAGAACTACCATACAACCCAGAAATCCCACTCCTCGGAATATACCCTAGAGAAATAAGAGCCTTTACATGAACAGATGTATGCACACCCATGTTTATTGCAGCTCTGTTTACAACAGCAAAAAGCTGGAAGCAACCAAGCTGTCCATCAACGGATGAATGGTTAAATTATGGTATATTCACACAGTGGAATACTACGCATCGATAAAGAACAGTGACGAATCTCTGAAACATTTCATAACATGGAGGAACCTGGAAGGCATTACGCTGAGTGAAATCAGTCAGAGGCAAAAGGACAAATATTGTATAAGACCACTATTATAAGATCTTGAGAAATAGTACAAACTGAGAACAACACATACTTTTGTGGTTACGAGGGGGAGAGGGAGGGAGGGTGGGAGAGGGTTATTTACTGATTAGATAGTAGATAAGAACTACTTTAGGTGAAGGGAAGGACAATACTCAATACAGGGAAGGTCAGCTCAACTGGACTGGACCAAAAGCAAAGAAGTTTCCAGGATAAACTGAATGCTTCAAAGGTCAGCAGAGCAAGGGTGGGGATTTGGTGACTATGGCTTAAGGGGACTTCTAAGTCAATTGGCAAAATAATTCTATTATGAAAACATTCTGCATCCCACTTTGAAGTGTGGCATCTGGGGTCTTAAATGCTAACAAGCGGCCATCTAAGATGCATCAATTGGTCTCAACCCACCTGGATCAAAGGAGAATGAAGAATACCAAGGTCACACGATAACTATGAACCCAAGAGACAGAAAGGGCCACATGAACCAGAGACTTACATCATCCTGAGACCAGAAGAACTAGTTGGTGCCCGGCCACAATCGATGACTGCCCTGACAGGGAGCTCAACAGAGAACCCCTGAGGGAGCAGGAGATCAGTGGGATGCAGACCCCAAATTCTCATAAAAAGACCAGACTTAATGGTCTGACTAAGACTAGAAGAATCCCAGCAGTCATGGTCCCCAAACCTTCTGTTGGCCCAGGACAGGAACCATTCCCGAAGACAATTCATCAGACATGGAAGGGACTGGACAATGGGTTGGAGAGAGATGCTGATGAAGAGTGAACTACTTGTATCAGGTGGACACTTGAGACTGTGATGGCATCTCCTGTCTGGAGGGGAGATAGGAGGGTAGAGAGGGTTAGAAACTGGCAAAACGGTCATGGAAGGAGGGAGCGGGCTGACTCGGAGAGAGTAAGTGGGAGTATGGAGTAAGGTGTATGTAAGCTTATATGTAACAGACTGACTTGATTTGTAAACTTTCACTTAAAGCACAATAAAAGTTTTTTAAAAATAAAAAAAATTAACTACCATCAATGTTAAAACCTAAAAAAAAAAAAATACTCTCAAATAGTTTTATCTGTTGGTGTTAAGCCATTCATTGCCTATTTAATGAATATCTATTGCCTGGCAAGCATTATAGATGTGTTAGTAAACAAAACCCAAACTCATCCTCTACTCCCGTGCCATGGAAGCCACTCAGAGAGCAGAGAAAATCGCATGAACACTTGAAATGTAGCTAGTCCAAATTGAGATGCACTGCAAGAGTAAGATATATATTAGATTTGGAAGACTTGGTTTGAAGAAAAGAATATTAAATATCTCATTAATACTTTTTATATTGATTATATGTTAAAATGATAATATTTATTATACATTGGTTTAAGTAAAACATTAAAATTTCACCTTTTTTTACTTTTTTTCATGTAACTACTAGAAAAATTTAAAATTACTTTTGTGGCTCGCATTATATTTCTGTTGGACAGAGTTGCTCTAGAGGAAGAGATGAATAAGCAAGGGAACCTATAAATATATAGCAGCAAATTCATTACAGTGAAAGAGAAGCACAACATTCTGTGAGATAAGTGGGGACCTTCCTAAGCTAAGGTAGTCAGGAAAGGCCTCTCTGAAGAAATGCCATTTAAGCTGTATTCTGAGGGTTTGTAGGAGTTTCCCAGTCAGAGTGGAGGGAAGGCCATTTCTACCATCGGTACAGAGGCTCAGAGGTGAGAAAGAGCTAAAACAAGGCTGGTGTGGCTGAACTGTGAAGAGCACAAGCTTTGAAGGTACTTTAATAAGTTGTATTTTATTGCAAGTGTAATGCGAAGCCTTTGGGGCTTGCATAGGAAGTAACATGATCCGATTCGTTTCCTCTGGCAGCTGTGTAACTGAGCCAGGTTTCTGGGCTGGGATTGTGATTATTAATTTATAGGATGAACACAGTTGAAACTAAGGGACATGAAGTGATAAGAGTTCTAGTCATCAGAAGGACTGGCGCTGAAACGGGGTTTCTGGCAGCACTCCCCACTCAGCTTGGTCCATTCTACTGCAATGAGAATAAAGCTTTTAATCTTGTAGTTAATTCAGAATTGTGGTATGTTTTCTCTTCCTCTTAGGTATAGTGAAGGAGATGCTGAGAAGGTAAAGCTATACCATTCCCTCCATGGAAATGACTGGAAAAAGATTGGTGAGCTGGTGGCCCGGAGTAGCCTGTCTGTTGCCCTGAAGTACTCCCAGATCAGCAATCGTAAGTTGCCATCTGTAGCATCCACTTAGGGGAATAAATCAGCCTCCACAGGCCTGGGTCAGCACACAAGCTGATCCAATGCCCAGAAATTGTTTCAGGCCTGTCTTCTAGCAGAGTTAGAATTTTATTTTGGTGAGTAGGATAGTTTGTCTCCTTTGTGGTTACCTTATTATTTACCCCTATTTTTCTAAATTTAAAACTAACTTTTATTTCTTTGTATTGCCGTATCTTCCTCTCCATATGGAAGGTGAGAGTTAGAATTTTAAAAGACGTTCTCTATACTGATTCATTTCATTTCCTCATGTTTATTGGTACCTTTATTCACAAGACCAATTTTAACCATACTTTTGGGTAGAAGCTTAGTAACTTTCACCACAAATATAACTGCCCAGTGGAGCCACATCCAAAGAAGCTAGTCAGTCGGAGAGACTGGGCGGAGGAGGTTGCTTCCCCAAGGTGGCAAGGGAGACTTTGGGAGGGATGGAAAGAGGGAGGGATACAGCTCAGTTGTCTGCTTAGACAGGACATTTCCCAAAACGAGGAGCCCTGGTGGCGCAGTGGTTAAGCATTTGGCTTCTAACTGAAAGGTTGGCAGTTCGAACCCACCAGTTTTTCTACGGGAGAAAGATACAGCAGACTGCTTCCATAAAGGTTTATAACCTTGGAAACCCTATGGGGGCAGTTCTGCTCTCTCCTGCAGGGTTGCTATGAGTCAGAGTCAACTCAGTGGCAGTGGATCTGGGTTTGGTTTTCTCAAAACCAGTGTTGGTGATCTCCTACCTGTCTGTCTCTCATTTTCATAAAGTTTCCTTGATTACATTCTTTACATTGAAAAATCCCCAATTGCTTTAAGAAGACAGTCCTTAGCGCATGTTACTGTTTAGTGTGGAGGCACGTGTACTCCAGCACAGATAGCACTGTGAGCAACAGCGCGTCCGTGTGGGCAGCGCATGGCAGGCCCTATGATGAGCTGGAGAGACTGTACATCGTGTCATTTAATTCCAGCCACTCCTGCCATGTGAAGACTCCATGTGGCCAGTTCTTCCAGTGTCCAAGAAATAAAGCAAAATTGAACATTTTTTAATGTTGTGAAATTTACAGTTCTTTCCTTTTTTTTAATCTCTTGATTTTTAAATGTTATTGATAGGGTGGAACCAAATTGTGTGTCATACCAAAGATAGTCGCAGGCTGTCAGTTTGAGACCACTTCCTTAGCATGACTGTGAGTGTCTGTAGTCAAGAAGAGTAAACCATAAATAAGTGCTTTTTGCACCCTACGTCGGTAATTTGTTTCAGAAGTTCTTCAGGTGTATTTATCATCAAGTACTGTGTTGCTGTCATTGGTGGCCTGTCATTGGTGGCCATTAATTTTACACTAGGACCTCTTCTGGGGGAGGATTCATGTACATAATATAGAAGTCATTAGATTTTTTTTTCTGTTTAGTGTTTTACAATTTCCTGGAGAAGACATTGCTCTCGGAAACTGAAGAACAACTCTTTGTGAAGTTAAAAACAAAACAAAACATTGCTTTAAGAAAAGACTTGTTATTTAATAATTTCTGGCTTTTGATTATAAAAAGAATCCATTACCACTTTAGTAATTTCATTTTAATTTGCATATGATTGTATTTGATAATTTCTGTTTGTGTAATTGAGATGTCCACCCATTGTTTTCTGAAAAGTGCCTAGGTTATCATTTAGTTTTTAATATTGTGTTTGAAAGCAAATAGATGAGCAACTCTGAGACTGTCCTTTTATTCTATAGAAGTAAATCATGGTACTTGGAGTAAGACAGAAACCCAGAAACTAGTCAAGGCCGTTGAACAAGTGATTCTAAAAAAGATGTCTCTCGAGGAATTAAAGGAGGTAGATTCTAGGCTCCAGGAAAATCCTGAAGGCCGCCTATCAATTGTTCGGGAAAAGCTCTACAAGGGCATATCTTGGGTAGAAGTAGAAGCTAAAGTGGAAACAAGAAATTGGATGCAGTGTAAAAGTAAGTGGTAAGTTTTAAGATTTTCTTAATATAAATTTCAACAAGATGGTATTCTCTCTTGACAATTTCTGCAGAGTGAGTAGAGAGGTAAGGTTACTAAGAATATATGTTGCTATTATGTGAAAAACCTTACATGTCAAGAATTATCTGTAGTCCGCTTTCCAACCACTTCAATAGGTAATTTTAATTAGCACTTAACAGCCCTTACAATTCATTGAAGATTGTGTAGATTCCTCAAAAAGAATTCAAACCTTTTAATACCGAATGCTGACTTCAGGTTTCTTCACTCTGTCCTTTTCTAAGGCTTTAGTAAAAACAGGCAGTTATCTATTTGCAGCACACACACACACACACACACACAATATATGAAACTAATGCTCAGGAGAGAAACGACAAGCATGGTATTCAGTGATAGCTCTGCCTTGCTTATTTTGCTTTGTAATTCATCATTTCCTCTGTCTCGTCTAAAGTAAGGCAGTCACGCTCTTGATTTTAGAACTCCTTTAGCTGAACCAGTCACCTGGAGTTATTTTCAGTTAACCTTGCTGTGTGTTGTTTGCCTGATGTAGCTTTTCTAAGCCCTGGAGGATGGCTGCGTGGGCTCTTCAGCTGCAGCATGAATCCTTGTATCAGTGGCTCTATGCATGCACAGCTCACACCTCATGCAAAAAAAGGAGCTCAGTGATCCTTGAATATCAAATACGAATGAAGTCCAAAGTAGGCATAGTTTATTTTTAAAAGCAGACTCTTAGAATGTGCTGTTTATGTGCATTATAGTTTTTCTGGGGGGTATTTGTTTATTTTAAAACAAGATTCCGCTCAGGAAAATAAACTCCAAAGAACAGATAATGTTTTTTCAAAGTACTACAGGGAAGAACTAAAACCTTTTCTGCCCCTCTAATATGGGGGCAGAGGGGATTATAAGCCTCAGTTGGAGGACGATAGATCAATGTTAAAAAAAAAAAAAAAAGATACAGGGCTTTTGTGCATCAAAGGACTTTATCAACAAAGTAAAGAGACAACCTCCAGAATGGGAGAAAATATTTACAAACCATATATACGATAAGAGTTTAATATCCAGAATACATAAGGAACTATAACTGAACAAAAAACAACCTGATCAAAAAATAGGCAAAGGACCAAAGAAGATATACAAATGGCCAACAAACACAGGAAAAGGTATTCAACATCATTAGTTATTAAAGAAATACAAATAAGCCACAGTGAGATACTTCAGCCCCACTACTAGTTTCTGTCTGTTTCACCTCCACTAGGATCGCTATTATAAAAAAATGGAAAATAACAAGTGTTAGCGAGGATGTGGAAAAATTGGAACCCTCATCCATTGCTGGTAGGATTGTAAAATGGTGCAGTTGCTGTGGAAAACAGTCCTCAAAAAGTTAAACATAGAATTACCATATTACCCAACAATTCCACTCCTAGGTCTATACCCAAAAGAATTGAAAGCAGTGATTCAAACAGGTACTTGTACACCAGTGTTCACTGCAGGATTGTTCACAATAGCCAAAAGGTGGAAACAACCCAAATGTCCATCAGCAGATGCATGGATGAACAAACTGCAATATATTCCTACCAGGAAAAAAAAACCCTTTGCCGTCAAGTCTATTCCAACTCATAGTGACCCTATAGGACAGACTACAACTGCCCCATAGAGTTTCCAAGAAGTGACTGGCGGATTCAAACTGCCAAGCTTTTGGTTAGCAGCTGAGCTCCTATCCACTGCACCACCAGGGCTCTGCGATGAAATATTATCTAGCCTTAAGGAAAAATGAAGTTCTGATACATGCTACCACATGGATAAACTTTGAAAACATGCTGAGTGAAAAAAAGTCAGACACAAAAGGACAAATATTGTATGATCCCACTTGCATGAAATATCCAGAATAGGCAAATTCATAGAGACCAAAGTTTATTGTTACCAGGGGCAAGTGGAAGGTCCCTGGGTAGCGTAAATTATGCTAACTACTAACCTAAAGGTTGGCAGTCTGAACTCAGCCAGTGGCACTGGAAGAAAAGGCAATCTGCTTCTGTAAAGATTACAGCCAAGAAAAACCCTGTGGACCAGTTCTGCTCTGTCATACGTGGGGTCTCTATGAGTTGGAATCAACTCAACGACAAAGGGTTTGGTTGTTTTTTGGTTTAGGGGCAGGTGAAAGGGGGAAATGGGAGGTATTAAGGGGTATTGCGTTTCTCTTAAAGATGAAAAAATTTAGAAACAGTGGTGATGATTACACATGATGAGCATAATTCACTGAATTGTACACATAAAAATGGTCAAATTGACAAATGTATTCGGCCACCATAAAAAAGATAATGTAATGTCATATCTTAAAATATATAATGTGAGTAGCAAAATCCTTTGACTATCAACTCCATCTGAAATATAATATACATCCCAAGACATTAAGTCAGAATGGAATTAAGAAAGTATTGAAGTAAAAGCTTCCATCAAAGCTATTTATAAAGAAATTTGAAAACAGTTGTTTTTAAAAAAGACGGAGAATTATTAAGGGTATTGCTCCTTCAAGATTTGCATAATTAAGGTAACATGCGAGATTTCTTTTTTAGTTAAAGGGGGAAAAAAGGAATTGGAAGCCTCAGCATACATTTGCCCTGTGTAACATGGAAATGACACTGAGTGATACGTTTCAAAATTCTAAACGTGATAGGTATTAGTAAGAACAGCCTCTGTTATCTGTATGTCATATATCTGCGTTATGAAGAATGACGTAATTGTAAGAGCTAGTGATCTGTCACCCAAATTGTGGCAGATTTTGCTATTCAAGAGAAGTAAGTTTTTAATATTTTTAACTGAGTTGCTACTCTCATTAGGTATTTCAGTCAACCCTGTCCTTCAACCATTAGCTTTGGGCAGGAGAGGAATCTTCACATCATTTATCACTGAATTTATGTAGTGTTCCAACAGCTGGTAACAGGAATAAGGGCAATATCCATCTGTTTCGGAACAACCCGAAGTGCAGTGAATTTCCGTAGTGTCTTTAAGCGCCTACTAGTGGCCTTACTCTTCCCCATTTGACTTTTACTGTGGAAATTTTCTAGCACACACGTAAACATAGTCCCTCATGTGTCATCATCCAGCTTCAGTAACCATCAATGTTCTATCGTTATTATTTTATGTATCTCTCCCTTGCTCTTTTTTTAAAAAAAATTGTGCTCTCGATGGTGGTAAATGTTAGCAGTGATAAATTGCGAAAGTTAGAAATTGGTTCTGAACGAGGGCAATTTAGATGAGCAAGAGAGATGTTAATGGAAACTCTGCCCCTGAAAGTAAATTATATTTTTCTCTTTTTCTAATGTAGGACTGAAGTTTTAACCAAAAGGATGACTAATGGTCAGGATGTATACCGGGGAGTCAATGCCCTGCAGGCCAAAATCAACCTTATTGAAAGGTACAGAAATAGGAATTGACGATATTTAACTGCTTTTCTCTCTAGCCAAAATGCAGTTGTTAAGACAGCAGGGTCTGCATTGAGATTACTAAAGTTCAGATCTGTTCAGCACTTTTCACGTGTATGACCTCGAGTACGTTACCTCTCAAGCTTCTGTTTAATCATCTTAAATGATACTGGTAATGGTAGTGACTACCTCTGTTGTTGCCGGGAAGATGAAATGTTGCATGTAAAACAGTGTAGTTATTTTAGTCCTTGAAACTTCTTCTGTGGTTATGTTATTTCCATCTATTGGAAAATTGAGGTGAATAATTCAGGCAAAGCCTTGCTGCTCTCGAGTACGCATTTGTTGGTGTCACTGTTGCTGGGTTTTTGTTTTTGTCTTTGCAATCATGGTCCATGCAGAGCCTTCTACTAGGTGTTTGAAGGGCCAAAAGGGAAAGGGAGGTGTGGACCTGTTTTATGAAGGGTGCTCGTCTAGGAGACCTGGGCTGATGCTGGGCTCATGTTGAATGAATAACAACAAAGCAGAAGAAACTTTTGGATTCTGGTCACCCTCTCCCATTTCACTCTCCCTGCTTTATGTCATGAGCTCTGCTTTAAGTTCATTGGTGTGCTTCCTGATTCTTCACACTGGCTGGCTGGCTATGCCTCTGCCCTTTTTTTACCTGCTAGGGAGACAGCTTAGAACAGCAGATCCAAGGAGGACATCTCAAGTCAGGCAGGCCTGGGTTCCATATTAGTCATGTAACCTTGAGCCAGCTACTCTATCCCTCAGCTCCAGTTTCCTTGTCTGTAGAATGAGGATAATCCCCCCAATCTCATCAGGTGTTTTTGAGGATTACTGTAAATGAGTTAGTGGATTTAAAGGATTTAATAGTGTTGGGCGCATAGTAAGTGCTAAGTATAGATGTACTATTACTGTGTCTGCATTGAGTGGTGAGTTGTGTTTATGAGTAGGGTAAAGCAAAATGGTTTGGTGGGAGGTGCAAAGGACTCAGCAGGAGGAGAGTTGGCTTTTCAGTCCACCTTAGGCTAGGGTGCTGACCTTACAGCCTGTGCAATGAAGGGGCTGGAATGGGGGCTGAAAGTGCTGGTGCCTTCGAGCTATTAGTGTTCTGTGAGTCCATGAAAATGTCCATCATGTTGATTTTATTTTTGAAAACTTAATTTTTAATTTTTCTTGTAGGTTGTATAAAATAAATGTGGAAGATTCTAATGAAATAGATTGGGAAGACCTTGCCAGTGCCATAGGGTAAGACCATTTGTTTAATATTAAGCTAATTATAAGAGATGACTTAATACAACAACAAGAAGAATAAAAGAAATTACTTTTAAAAAGAGAGAGATGACTTAATAAATGACTGCCTATCAGATTTTGAAAAGTGAGGCTGAAATTCATACTGCATATGGAATTTTGTATCAGTGGCTAAAATTCATCGTATTTGCTAGAAAACCAATCCAATGTAATACAATAAACTTTAAAGCAAAGTGTACCTAAAAGTTCTGATCTGCTAGGTAGACAAGGTTTCCATGGCCCTAAATATATCATTAATTTGCTATGTTTTTCATTTTTCTTCAGATTTTTCTTTGGCTGTCCTATAAATTAAATCATCATACCTAAAGTGTTCTGTGATCACAGATTTTAGGTTGAGCAAAATGCCTGTGGCCCTCCACCTATCCCACCTGTTTGAATTCTCCAGTTTAAAAATAACTGTGATAAGGAAGTATTGCCATACAATCAAATTGGCATTTGCAGGAGATGGGGGTGAGAGGAGATTATAGATACCTTGCTTTAGTAGTAAGGTAGTGAATTGTTCTAGCACATACACTTCATCCAGACTAATTATTGGAAAATTAAAGGCCCAGAATTATTCCACGTCTACCAAATAGGAGCCCCTATATTCCAGAGATTTTTCTAGGCTCTAGAGCTGTGGCAGGGGGCGGTGGTGGTTCAGTGATAGAATTCTTGCCTTCCACACAGGAGAACCAGGCTTCATTCCTAGTCAGTGTACCTCATGTGCAGCCACCACCCATCTGTCAGTAGAGGCTTGCATGTTGCTATGATGCTGAACAGGCTTCAACAGAGCTTCCAGACTAAGATGGAGTAGGAAAAAAGGTCTGGTGATCTACTTCCATAAACCAGCCAATGAAAAGTCTATGGATCACAACAGCCTGATCCTCAACCGTTCATTGGGGTGGTGCAGTACTGGACAGAGTGTTGTTTCATTGTGCATGATGTCACCTTGAGTCAGGGGCTTACTGGACGGCAGCTAACAACAACAGAGATATGACAAAGAAAAAAGATAAATCGCCTGCCCTATGGAGCTTCCATTCCATAGATACAAATACCATAGGATTAACCTAAAAACTCAAAACAAACTACATCAACAATAATGTTGCCAAACTTACAATTACTTCATTCATTTACTTAACAAATATTTATTGACCACCTTCTATATGCCAGGTACAAAAGATAGTGGTGAATAAGGACACTAGTAAGTCTCATTTAGTTATAATGAGATTTTAAACAAATAAGCTCATTTCAGATGGTGATGAGTACACAAAAAAGAAAAGAAAAATGCAGTGGAAGCAATTGGGGCAATCAGATAGAGTGGTTAGGGAAGACCTCTCTAAGTGGCACTGTGTCCTTCTCCAGGGATTGGTCCCTCCTGATAACATGTCCAAAGTATGTGAGATGAAGTCTCGCCATCCTTGCTTCTAATGAGCATCCTGGCTGTACTTCTTCCAAGTCAGATGTGTTTGTTCTTCTGGCAGTCCATGGTATATTCAGTATTCTTTGCCAGTATTACAATTCAAAGGCGTTAATTCTTCGGTCTTCCTTAGTCATCGTCCAGCTTTCTCATGTACACGAGGCAATTAAAAATACCATGGCTTGGGTCAGGTGCACCTTAGTCCTCAAAGTGAGATCTTTGCTTTTTGACAGTTTTTTTTTTTTTTTTTTTCAGTTTTTTTGCAAACTTTTTATTAGGAAAATTTTCAATGTATGCTAAGTAAATAAACCCCCATGCACCCCTCAGTTCACTGCAGCAGCTGTCAACATTCAGCCAGGCTTACCTTATCTCTGCATTCATCCATTTCAGACACCACACTTTTGGTTTTTTCATAATTTCATAGGTAGATTTTACATACTTTACAGATTCAGTATATTTCAAAATTACAAATAAACATTCCCTCTGATTGAGTAGTTTTATTTCTAGAAACATATATTACAGTATAAATTCACAGATGCATTAATGACTTGTGTACAAGATTATTTACTTCAGCAGTGTTTTTAGGAGAACAACCTAAGCATGCATTAATAGACGACATCACGTTCTACCCACATGATGAAATACTTCATGGCTGCAAAAAGAAATGAGGAAGCTCATTAAGTTCTGGTGCACAGAGAGTTCCAGGATATATTGTTAGATGGAAAAACAAGGTATAAAACTGTGGGTGGTCTTCCAGCATTATTTAAACAAAAAAGAAAATACTACGGGTGTGTTGCATCTGAAACCTCCACTTTGCTGTGGACAAAGTAAATTGGACCAACCCTTCCCCCACTGCACTTCCCACTGAAGGCACCTAGAAAAGATGCATAAAATGAGTGCAAAGTCTCTTAAAGGCTTCAGAGAGCTAACGGGGGTGAAAATAATACAAAGAACTCCCATATACCCTTCACAGCCATAACCACCAATTCTGAACATTTTGCAACATTTGTTTTGTCATTCTCCCTTCCTTCCCCATCCCTCCAAGGGAATATGACTTTTTCCCTTAGCTGTTTGAGAGTTTAACTGGCAACAACACGTCCTGAACAAGGATGTTATTTTCCATAGCCACAGCACAATTATCATATTCAGGAATTTAACATTGGTAAAATACTGCTACCTAAAACACAGTCTGCATTCAGATTTCGCCAAATGTCCCAATAAAGTCCTTCACAGCGATTTTCATCTGTTCCAAGATCCAGTCCAGGATCACACATTGCATTTAATTGTCATCTCTCCTTACTGTCTTCTAATCTGTAAAGTTCCTTTGCCTTTGTCTTTGAGGACATTGAAATTTGAGAAGAATACAGGCTAGTTTTGTAGAACATCCCCCCACTGGAGTTTGTTGGATGTTTCTAATTATAAGATTCAGGTGATGGGTTTTAGGCAGGGATACAACACAGGCAGTGTTATGTATGCCTTTATCACTGCATCACATTACGAGGCTAATGGTGCTAAGTTTGATCATTTGGCTAAGATGGTACCTGACACGTTTCCCCACTGTATAAAAGTACCCCTTTTCCCTTAGTGATTAAGAAATGGCTGTGGGGAGACACTCTTGAGACTGTATAAATAGACCCTGTTCCTCTTCAAGCTTTCATTTCACTCAGTGGTTTCTGTGTAGCCTCATTTGCATTTCTTATCTGAGGAGTGAAACTGAACATCACTTTCATATGTTAATTAGCTACTTCTGTTTGCCTTCACTGTGAGCCTTCATTGCATATAGTTCTCACATTTTCTATCACTTCCTGCTATTGAAGAACGAGGCCACCACACTTAATGTCTGAATTTATTGCTTGTTAAGCAAGGAGGAGCTATATTTGCAAAGCACAGTCTCTCTAAACAAAGCAGATTGTTGAGAAATGTGGCTCAGGGACTGGTGGACTTTCAGAAAGGAGAGTGTTGAGGGATTGTTTGGGCTTTGTTGTGGAAGTGTTTACATTGGAGCAAGGCTGCAGCCTCCTGGCTGACCCTCTCTCAAGTGTGGTTACTGATGGCCAGCTGTTGATCCTTTAGAAAGGCTTTAAACCTGTTCCGATGGTTAGTTATTAACAATTTGGGATTATGGCCAAAGGACAATCAGTCTTTTTCTTTCTTGGACTCGGAGAATTGGAGTATTTTTAGTGACTTCTCACAAACCCTGCCAGGAATCACAGACACGTGCCAATGGTTCCAAACTCTTTCTTCTTATTAGTTCAGCTGAGAGGCAGGGCCCACACTCTTCAGTCCCGTGGGTTCCTAAGAGATGAGAGTGTCAGAAGCTTTGAAAGAGGTGACTCTAATGTGCACTGCACCAGCTCCTGTCTTGAGAAGTGCTCACGTTGACGTCTTCCCTTTTCAGTCTCAAACCACTTTTTAGAAACTTTCCATTAAACTTCCGTGTATTTTGTGACATTGCTTCAGAACATAGGTTTTTGTTTTTATTAAGATGGGTTTTTAATGACTTTAATTAAAATTATATTAAATATTATTTTACTTAAGATTTATATAATCTCAAAGCTGTTAAAGTAGAGAGTATAGCATCTAGATAGTATATTCCTAAAGTTTTGGTAATGGATTGAAACAAGGCAAATTAATGATATTAAGGTCCAGTTTCTTCAAATTTTTAAAGCCTGTTTTGTGTATTACTTAGGCAGGATTTAAAGAAAGCATCTCCACCAAATAAGATATAATACCTAACCGGTTTTAAATGTCCACATCATTGTTGTTCTTTCTCAGAGTTGGGCTTGTTTCTGCAGAACATCCACACTGGGTGCACAGCATTATGGGGAGAAGACAGGCATAGGGATGTCCTAGAGCTCAAGCTTTGGAGTCCCACAGCCCTGGCGCTGAGCCCTGGCACTCTGCTTACTAGCTAGCCGTCCTTGGGCAGGTCGTTACCTAAGTTTTCTCGAGCTGTGGTCTCTTCAACTACAAAAAAGCTTCATAGGGCTGTGGTAAGGACTACGGGAGACAATGCAACAACATGTCCTAAATAAGGATGTTATTTTTTTATTGCTGTTATTTTTTTTCCTTTCTAAAGTGAGGCACCTCTATCTTTCGATCAAAGTAATAAGTTTTATAAGCTAAAAGCTACTTGTGTTCCCTTTTGGCAGAAAAAGACATTTCCAGGTCAGTATTCTTAATATTTGAATAGTTAAGAACACAGAATATGGCGCCACATACATGTAGTTTGACCTTGGGCAAGTTATGTGACTTCTGGGAGCCTCAGGTTTGTCCATCGTAAAATGGTGAAAACTAAAATTCTTAGTTAGTGGTTGCTATGATGAAGAGATCAGAAGGACCTGATCATCTTTTATCTCTATATTGTTGTTGTTCAGTGTCGTTGAGTTCATTTCAACTCCTATCGACCCATGTGACAGAGTAGAACTGCCCTATAGGGTTTTCTTGGCTGTAATCTTTATGGAAGTAGATCACCAGCTCTTTCTCCTGCAGAGCAGCTGGGTGGATTCGAACCACCAACCTTTCAGTTAGCAGCCAAACTGTTTGCACACTAGAGGTCCTATCTCTACACACTTAACAGATTAAATTATTTACAAAAACCATTTTAACAACTAAATTAGTTAATTTCTGAAAAAAGATGTCACACTTTTATTGTTCAAGAAAAAAAGTGTCCAGGAAGTTAGTGATTTTTACTTTTAAAACAACTTACGGTCTGGTTGTTTCTGTTCTTACCGTTATAAATCGAAAATGATAAGCATCTGCTTTTTCCTTTTTTAGCTTTGCAAGATAAAAAAGGAGGGCACATCTGCCTTCGAGTGGTGCCAGATATATATTCATCCTAAATGTGTGGTTAAGAGTGGAGGAGTTGGAGTCAGAGTACCCAGTTCACTTACCCCTTATTAGCTGTATGTTGTTGTTGTTTGTTGGATGCCATCGAGTCGATGATGACTCATAGCAATCCCATGTGACAGAGTAGAACTGCCCCACAAGGTTTTCTTGGCTGTAATCTTTGTAGGAGCAAATCGCCAGGTCTTTCTCCCACAGAGCCGCTGGGCAGGTTCCAACCTTTGGGTTAGCAGCCCACACCTTAACCATTGTGCACCAGGGCGCCTTTATTAGCTGTCTGGCCTTCGGCGACTTCTCTTCGCTCATCTCCAAAATGAGGATAGTAGTAGTAGCCGCTTCATGGAGTTGTCATGAGGGTTATTAGTACCCGTAAAGTGCTCAGGGCAGGGCCAAGGACATGGTAACATCATGTCAGCTGGTAGTATATTTTGTCTTCCTGACAAATAAATTAATTTAAACAAAATCCATGTTATTGCATTACTTATTTTCCTTCTCCCTTTTTTTTAACTGAACGAACAATAGCTTTTCATATGCATCTTATTTTTATCACATAGTTATAGACATAATTATTTCATATTTGGATAAGAAAACTACTTATGTCTGTAGACCTCATCTTAAAATAAATGTATTTATATTTAGCTCACTTTATTGAAATGGTAAATTTGTAAATTGACTGCCTTTTTTTTTTTTCCTTTCTAAAGTGATGTTCCTCCATCTTTTGTTCAAAGTAAATTTTATAAGCTAAAAGCTACCTGTGTTCCCTTTTGGCAGAAAAAGACTTTTCCAGGTCAGTATTCTTAATATTTGCGTAGTTAAGAACACAGAATATGGTGTCACATACATGTAGTGTGACCTTGGGCAAGTTACATGACCCTTGGGAGCCTCAGGTTTGTCTATCGTAAAATGGTGAAAACTGTAAAATTATAATCCCTACCTGATAGGATTCTCAAAAGTATTAGATTCAATAACATTTGAATAATACATGTTCAGCACAGTATCACTACTGCTGCTACTGTCATCCTGTCCCCCACCCTGATTCTAGAAAGAATGTAAGATGCAAATTCCTTCTTGGTAGTCATTTGTAGGTGGTTTAGATATGTGTTTCCCATATTTGGATCATCTGAGTTTGTGTGGAAAGCTTATTAAAAATACAGATCCCTGGGCCTCATCCTAGACCTGCAGAAACCTAAGCTGCAGGGATGGGGTCCCATGTCTAGATGTTCTTTAACTAGCTTTCAGGTGAGTCTCATGTGATCTGCGTAGCACCAGTGCGTAGGAACCGCTGGTTTCGATGGCCTTGTATCCTGGGGTGTGTACTGAAGTAATTCTTGGCATTCTGCAGACATCACCACCTAGTTTTGAATCCTGGCTCCACTAACTCTATGACCTTGGGCAACCTTCTTAATGTCTTCATCCCTTGGTTTCCTCATTTGAAAAATAGTGCCTACCTTATAGGATGTTTATTAGGATTAACTGAGTGCATGTAAGTAAACCACTTAGAAGAAAACCTTGCACACAGTAATTATAATAGCAGTGTATTATTATTATTTATACCCTATATCCTTTGGCCGTGATAAGAGGCTTTGTACAGAAAAATAATTTCGAAATTAAATTTCTTTTCTTTAGAGATTATAGACTACCTTTATGAAACCAGTCTACCTTTGCTTAAAGAAAAGTTAGAAAAGAAGATAGAGAAAGAAGGCACTGAAATCCGGACTCCTGCAGCACCAAAGCAAGTTTTCCTTTTTCAAGACATCTTTTATAGTGAAGACGATAGTGAGGGAGAAGATGTAAATGAAAAATGTTAAGCAGAGGTCACCATTTTCTTGTCCTTTTTTTCTATCTGATTGTATTTATATACATGTATTAACAGAGCTCCTTTCAGTATTGGTGTTTATTAAAGAATGCACAATGGCCTGGGAAGGATATGAAAATCATTTATATTCTGGAACATTAATAACTTATTAATGCATTCATATTAAAGTTTGTTTCAGTGTATGTAGAAAGAAGAGCATATGAGATGATTCAATATTTCTGTGCCATTTTTTTGAAAATACAAGTAACAGTTTAATAAAACAAAATATCCCTAGTCTCTCCGATTGCAGCAGAAGGTGGAGTCACGTCTTACGAACATTGAACATTTCGTTATGCGGACTCCACCGTATGTGCTCAGCAAAAATGAGAAAGTTCGCAATATTTATAATACATGCCATTTTGCTCTGTTTTTCTGGTTGTTTATATATGTATGTTCTCAGGATATATAAGCATTAGGTGCGAGTTGTGAATCTGCTGTATCCTCAGACTGGCCTCCGTTCCTGCTTACCTATCACAGTGTGTGCATCTCATCTTCCTGAGTAGGATTCCAGCGTTTAAACGTGTGTTTTTTATACAAGATGCCCTCTGAAAGCAAGTTACCAAATTCATTTGATTTTGAACTGGAAAAAAAAAAAAAAAACCAGCAGTGAATTGTTGCTTGTAGAAAAACTTATTTCTCGTTTTATCATTTTCCTTTAAAAACTATTAATGGCTTTGTTAGACTTACTGAAAAATGGTATGTCAGTCTCACACTCAGCTCACACCTAATAGATTTTCAGTGATATTTTTAACATTGGGCTAGTGTGTTAGTGGCGGGGGGAGGGGAGCCACTGTAGATATTTCAGAGAAGGATTTAATATAGGTATTTGGATTACAAAATAGGATAGGATAAAGGAGGAAAGGGGGGTAGGCTGAATTACCCAGAGATCAGGAATTGTGGGGAAGCTGCTGCAGCCCCCTGTAAGGCCTGCACTAATCTGCCTCATGGGGGTCCCTGGGTAGCATAAACAGTTAAACACTCGACTCCTAGCTGAAAGGTTGGCAGTTTGAACCCCTCCAGAGGAGTCTTGAGAGACAGTCCTGGTGATCTGCTTCCAAAAGTTGACAGCCTTAAAAACCCTGTGGAGCAGTTGTACTCTGCACACACAGAGTCATCATGAGTTGGAATTGACTCAATAGCAACAATCTATACCATCCTGCCTCTGGCTGAGCCCCAAACTCTGGGGTGGCTGCTGCTGCTGCTGCTGCTTCTTCAGCCACTGTCACCACTGCCCTTGCAGGGGCCTGTGCTCCTCTCTCCCTTCGCTGCCACATGGCCACCTCAGGAACCTGTCATGTCCGGGGAACACAGTGGCTTCTGCCTCCCTCCTGCCTTCTCGTCTCTCATGAGTGCCTCCGACAGGCAGCCCCTTAGCAGGCAAGAGAGACTGGGAAATAAAGTTGTCAGGCATCTGTCCCTCTCTGTATAAGGGAGAGCATAGAAAGGAAACTAAGGGTTAACCGTGTCCAGTAGAGTGATATCACTATCTGTGCTAAGATGCAACGCCATTGTCTTCTCAGTGTGCTCTCTGATGTCTTTTATAGAACAATTTATGATGTTTTGTTAGTTAATCTACAAAGCTAGGTATTTTTCCAAACCGGCCATTGTTGGAGAGGGAGGAATTCCGAGAAACAAGTTTAGGAGTCCCTGTTCATCACTACATCCCCAGTACCTATCATTAAACCAAAAAGCCAAACCCGTTGACGTCCAGTTGATTCTGACTCATAGCAACCGTATAGGACAGGGTAAAATGACCCCATAGAGTTTCCAAGGAGCACCTGGTGGATTTGAACTGCTGACCTTTTGGTTAGCAGCCGTACACCTATCATACTGCTGTGCAAATAATAGACATTCACTAAATAAATGAATATATTTTCTTTCCAGCAAACAGCATTTCCCCTTAGTCACTTCCTTCTGTCTCTCAAATATACCAAGCTTCATGCTAATGGAAATATAAATTGTATATTTTCTTTTGAAGAACAATCCAGTAAGATACATCAAAAGCCTTATGAAAGTACGTATTCTATGATCCAGCAATTTCACTTCTAGCAAATTCTCCAAGGAGATGTCTTAGTTGTCTAGTGCTGCTGTAACAGAAATACCACAAGTGGGTGGCTTTAACAAACAAATTTATTTTCTCACAGTTTAGGAGGCTAGAAGTCCAAATTCAGAGCACCAGCTCAAGGGGAAAGCTTTTCTCTCTCTGTTGGCTCTGGGGGAAGGTCCTTGTATCTTCCCAGCTTCTATTCCTGTGATCTTCGTGTAGCTTAGCATCTATCTTCCCCAATCTCTGCTTGCTTAATCTACTCCTTTTATATCTCAAAGGAGATTAACTCAAGACACACTGTATGCTAATACTGCCTCATTAACATAACAAACACAACCATCCCCAAATGGGATTATAAACATAACTCACAGTGACTCTATACAGAGTAGAACTGCCCCATAGGGTTTTCAAGGAGCACCTTGTGGATTTGAACTGCCAGCCTTTTGGCTAGCAGCCATATCTCTTAACCACTGTACCACCAGGGTTTCCAAACCATAACTACAGGGGTTAGGATTTACAACGCATTTTTGGTGGACACAATTCAGTGCATAGCAGGGGATAATAGAAATAGTATATAAAAATGGCACATTTATAATAGAGAAAAAATAGAAAAATGTACATGTTCCTTAATAGGAAACTTGTTAAATTCTAGTATACTACTAGAATGGAAGATTATGTAGTAATTTAAAAAGATAATGGTAGATTTGATTGACATGAAAAGGTTAACATTATCAACTGAAATATTTCAGAAGAGTGTATTTTCTCTTTTTTGTAAAGTAAAAAAAAAGTAAAGGAAATTGTATATATAGATGCATTAAAAAATATGGGAGGAAATAAACCCAAAATGTCAACAGTGGTTCTCTCTGGGCAATGGGGTTGTGAGTTTATAGGTTAGGACTCTGAATTGTAATTGCCAGAGAGTTAGACTCAAAAAGACTTAAGGAATCTGAGTTCTCAAAACTGGAAGTCCAAAGGTACCACTAGTTTAAGTAAGGGTTGAGCCATCTACTCAGTGTCACCAAAGACCTGGTTTCTTGCTGATTCTCTGCTGTGCCTTCTGTGGAGTCCACTTACCTTCAGTCCACACAAGGTGACCCTTTGGCCCCCCATACCCTCATATAGCCACATGATTTTAGCAGTTCTGTTCCCCACAGGGGAAAATAGAGGGTCTCTTCTGATAAAAAAAAAACTAGGTTTTGCTCTTAGTGCCCAAATAAGATCTCATACCCAACTCTGAATGATCACTGTAGCCAAGGGGATAGGATTGGGTTCAACCAATCTGGGCTTATCTCTCAAGCTGGGATTTGGCTCACTATTGCTTGAATGGCCGAGAGGGTAAATACCCAGTGTAAAGTCCAGGTACCATCAGCAGAAGAAGGGATGAATGGACTCTGGGGAAGCAACCAGCAAATGCATTACAGTGGGTAAATTATTTGTGCTACAAATTTTATCCAATAAACTTGTGTACTTTGTAAAAGTTTTGTTCCTGTAACTTGTTCTCACCTGTATTTCTCATGCCCCTTCCCTCAAAAAAAAAAAAGCAAGCAATGTAAATCTTACCTTGGCCAAACACTTACATAAAAAGAATCCAGAAATTTGGAAGAAAGGTAGAGTGTATACATCAAGTGCATCCAGGAAAAGATTAGGTTGTAAGGGGAAATAGTGAATTTTGTTGGGATATGTAGACTTTGAGGTACTGATGGGGCACATTTGAGAAGAGCCCCGGTCTGTGGTATGAAAAGAATGAACAAAAGAGAAGAGCCATGCTAGAGATACGTAGGTCCATGAAAGTGATGGTCGAAACCATGAAATGGGAGACATACTGAGTTTAGACAGAAAATAGCAAAGGAAGAAACCTCAAGTAACATCCGTACTTGGGGGGAAGTGGAGAGGAAGAGTAGACTCTGAACAGAAGTAAAGAAAGAAAAAATATCCATTGCTGGTGGAAATGCAAAATGATACAGCCGTTGTGGAAAACAGTGTGGCAGTTCCTCAAAAAATTAAAAATAGAACTACCATATGACCAGAAATTCTACTCCTAGATATATGCCCAAAACACTTGAAAGCAGAGACTCAAACAGAGATGTGTACACCAGTATTCATTGCAGCACTATTCACAATAGCCAAAAGTTGGAAACAATATAAATGCCCATCAGCAGACGAATGAATAATAGTACATACAATGGAATACTACTCAGCCAAGAGGAGAAATGAAGTCTTGATACATGCCACAATATGGATGGAGCTTCAAGACATTATGCTGAAATAAGTCAATCACAAAAGGACAAATGTTGTATGACCTCATTTATATAAAAAGAAAAGGCGAAGAATACGAGAGGCGGAGCCAAGATGGCGGACTAGGCAGACGCTACCTCGGATCCCTCTTACAACAAAGACACGGAAAAACAAGTGAATCGATCACATACATAACAATCTACGAACCCTGAACAACAAACACAGATTTAGAGACGGAGAACGAACTAATACGGGGAATCAGCGATTGTTTTCAGAGCCTGGAGCCAGCATACCAGTCAGGTACGGCACAAGCACAGAGAGCTGCTCCACCCCCCTGAACTAACCCCGGGAGGGAGACCAGCCGGTTCCGCGGGCGGCGTGGGACGCAGCTGGTAGGAGAAGTCCCCAGGAGGCAGTGACTGGTCTTGGAGCAGGAAGAGCAGCGTCCCAGCTGGGGAACCGTCTCGCCAGGATTTGGACTGGACGCAGGTACAGCATAAACACGGAGACCTGCTCCACCCCCCTGAACTAACCCCGGGAAGGGGCCCAGCCGGGTTGCGCGGGCAGCGTGGGACGCAGCCGATAGGAGAAGTCCCTGGGAGGCAGCGACTGGTATTGGAGCGGGGAGAACAGCGTCCCACCCGGGACACTCGGTCACGGCACAAGCACGGAGAGCTGCTCTACCCATCTGAACTAACCCCGGGAGAGGGCCCACCTGATTCGCGGAGGCAGCACGGCCACGCGGCTGGAGGGACAAGAAGTCCCCGGGAGGCAGTGACTGATTTTGGAGTCGAGAGTGCACCGTCCCAGTAGGGGAGCCTTGATGCTGGGCGTGCGGCTGGAAGCGGAGGATCTGACCGTGACTCCAGCGGGCCAGACCCCCCGGGGGCAATCTCCACACAACCAGCACTTATAGGCGACGCGCCCGCGGGAATCTCAGATATAATAGTCATTCCAAGCAAGACAAGCAACTCTGGCTATATTCTGATGTGCTACTCTCCTATCTCTCTGTTCCCTCCCCCACCCTCCCCAGGCGGCTTCATTAACATCCGAATACCCTGAGCCAGAGGGAGAACTCTGATAGGGGTCTGACTGCATTTTTTTTTTTTAGCAGATTTTCTGGAAAAACTAGTTTCCCAGTGATGGCTCGGAGACAACAATCCATATCAAACCACTTAAAGAAGCAGACCATGACAGCTTCTCCAACCCCCCAAACAAAAGAATCAAAATCTTTCCCAAATGAAGATACAATCCTGGAATTATCAGATACAGAATATAAAAAACTAATTTACAGAATGCTTAATGATATCACAAATGAAATTAGGATAACTGCAGAAAAAGCCAAGGAACACACTGATAAAACTGTTGAAGAACTCAAAAAGATTATTCAAGAACATACTGGAAAAATTAATAAGTTGCAAGAATCCATAGACAGCATGTAGAAATCCAAAAGATTAACAATAAAATTACAGAATTAGACAACGCAATAGGAAGTCAGAGGAGCAGACTCGAGCAATTAGAATGCAGACTGGGACATCTGGAGGACCAGGGAATCAACACCAACATAGCTGAAAAAAAATCAGATAAAAGAATTTAAAAAAATGAAGAAACCCTAAGAATTATGTGGGACTCTATCAAGAAGGATAACCTGCGGGTGATTGGAGTCCCAAAACAGGG
Organism: Elephas maximus indicus; assembly: GCF_024166365.1. NCBI lineage: Eukaryota > Metazoa > Chordata > Mammalia > Proboscidea > Elephantidae > Elephas > Elephas maximus. Next base: position 83,355,960 of record NC_064827.1, on the reverse strand, counting down.
AGGGGGGACAGAAAACACAGAGAAAATAGTTGAAGAACTCCTGACAGAAAACTTCCCTGACATCATGAAAGACGAAAGGATATCTATCCAAGATGCTCATCGAACCCCATTTAAGATTGATCCAAAAAGAAAAACACCAAGACATATTATCATCAAACTCACCAAAACCAAAGATAAACAGAAAATTTTAAAAGCAGCCAGGGAGAAAAGAAAGGTTTCCTTCAAGGGAGAATCAATAAGAATAAGTTCAGACTACTCAGCAGAAACCATGCAGGCAAGAAGGGAATGGGACGACATATACAGAACACTGAAGGAGAAAAACTGCCAGCCAAGGATCATATATCCAGCAAAACTCTCTCTGAAATATGAAGGCGAAATTAAGATATTTACAGATAAACACAAGTTTAGAGAATTTGCAAAAACCAAACCAAAGCTACAAGAAATACTAAAGGATATTGTTTGGTCAGAGAACCAATAATATCAGATATCAGCACAACACAAGGTCACAAAACAGAACGTCCTGATATCAACTCAAATAGGGAAATCACAAAAACAAACAAATTAAGATTAATTAAAAAAAAAATACACATAACAGGGAATCATGGAAGTCAACAGGTAAAAGATCACAATAATCAAAAAGAGGGACTAAATACAGGAGGCATTGAACTGCCATATGGAGAGTGATACAAGGCGAGATAGAACAATACAAGTTAGGTTTTTACTTAGAAAAATAGGGGTAAATAATAAGGTAACCACAAAAAGGTATAACAACTCTATAACTCAGGATAAAAGCCAAGAAAAACGTAACGACTCAACTAACATAAAGTCAAACACTATGAAAATGAGGATCTCACAATTTACTAAGAAAAACGTCTCAGCACAAAAAAGTATGCGGAAAAATGAAATTGTCAACAACACACATAAAAAGGCATCAAAATGACAGCACTAAAAATTTATCTATAATTACCCTGAATGTAAATGGACTAAATGCACCAATAAAGAGACAGAGAGTCACAGACTGGATAAAGAAACACGATCCATCTATATGCTGCCTACAAGAGACACACCTTAGACTTAGAGACACAAACAAACTAAAACTCAAAGGATGGAAAAAAGTATATCAAGCAAACAATAAGCAAAAAAGAAGAGGAGTAGCAATATTAATTTCTGACAAAATAGACTTTAGACTTAAATCTGCCACAAAGGATAAAGAAGGACGCTATATAATGATAAAAGGGACAATTGATCAGGAAGACATAACCATATTAAATATTTATGCACCCAATGACAGGGCTGCAAGATACATAAATCAAATTTTAACAGAATTGAAAAGTGAGATAGATACCTCCACAATTATAGTAGGAGACTTCAACACACCACTTTCGGAGAAGGACAGGACATCCAATAAGAAGCTCAATAGAGACACGGAAGATCTAATTACAACAATCAACCAACTTGACCTCATTGACTTATACAGAACTCTCCACCCAACTGCTGCAAAATATACTTTTTTTTCTAGCGCACATGGAACATTCTCTAGAATAGACCACATATTAGGTCATAAAACAAACCTTTGCAGAGTCCAAAACATCGAAATATTACAAAGCATCTTCTCAGACCACAAGGCAATAAAACTAGAGATCAATAACAGAAAAACTAGGGAAAAGAAATCAAATACTTGGAAAATGAACAACACCCTCCTGAAAAAAGACTGGGTTATAGAAGACATCAAGGAGGGAATAAGGAAATTCATAGAAAGCAACGAGAATGAAAATACTTCCTATCAAAACCTCTGGGACACAGCAAAAACAGTGCTTAGAGGCCAATTTATATCAATAAATGCACACATACAAAAAGAAGAAAGAGCCAAAATCAGAGAACTGTCCCTTCAACTTAAACAAATAGAAACTGAGCAACAAAAGAATCCATCAGGCACCAGAAGAAAACAAATAACAAAAATTAGAGCTGAACTAAATGAATTAGAGAACAGAAAAACAATTGAAAGAATTAACAAAGCCAAAAGCTGGTTCTTTGAAAAAATTAACAAAATTGATAAACCATTGGCTAGACTGACTAAAGAAATACAGGAAAGGAAACAAATAACCCGAATAAGAAATGAGAAGGACCACATCACAACAGAACCAAATGAAATTAAAAGAATCATTTCAGATTATTATGAAAAATTGTACTCTAACAAATTTGAAAACCTAGAAGAAATGGATGAATTCCTGGAAAAACACTACCTACCTAAACTAACACATTCAGAAGTAGAACAACTAAATAGACCCATAACAAAAAAAGAGATTGAAACGGTAATCAAAAAACTCCCAACAAAAAAAAGCCCTGGCCCGGACGGCTTCACTGCAGAGTTCTACCAAACTTTCAGAGAAGAGTTAACACCACTACTTCTGAAGGTATTCCAAAGCATAGAAAATGACGGAATACTACCCAACTCATTCTATGAATCCACCATCTCCCTGATACCAAAACCAGGTAAAGACATTACAAAAAAAGAAAATTTTAGACCTATATCCCTCATGAACATTGGTGCAAAAATCCTCAACAAAATTCTAGCCAATAGAATCCAACAACACATCAAAAAAATAATTCACCCTGATCAAGTGGGATTTATACCAGGTATGCAAGGCTGGTTTAATATCAGAAAAACCATTAATGTAATCCATCACATAAATAAAACAAAAGACAAAAACCACATGATCTTATCAATTGATGCAGAAAAGGCATTTGACAAAGTCCAACACCCATTTATGATAAGAACTCTTACCAAAATAGGAATTGAAGGAAAATTCCTCAACATAATAAAGGGCATCTATGCAAAGCCAACAGCCAATATCACTCTAAATGGAGAGAACCTGAAAGCATTTCCCTTGAGAACGGGAACCAGACAAGGATGCCCTTTATCACTGCTCTTATTCAACATCGTGCTGGAAGTCCTAGCCAGGGCAATTAGGCTAGACAAAGAAATAAAAGGTATCCGGATTGGCAAGGAAGAAGTAAAGTTATCACTATTTGCAGATGACATGATTATATACACAGAAAACCCTAAGAAATCCTCCAGAAAACTACTGAAACTAATAGAAGAGTTTGGCAGAGTCTCAGGTTATAAAATAAACATACAAAAATCACTTGGATTCCTCTACATCAACAAAAAGAACACCGAAGAGGAAATCACCAAATCAATACCATTCACAGTAGCCACCAAGAAGATAAGATACTTAGGAATAAATCTTACCAAGGATGTAAAAGACCTATACAAAGAAAACTACAAAGCTCTACTACAAGAAATTCAAAAGGACATACTTAAGTGGAAAAACATACCCTGCTCATGGATAGGAAGACTTAACATAGTAAAAATGTCTATTCTACCAAAAGCCATCTATACGTTTAACGCACTTCCGATCCAAATTCCAATGTCATATTTTAAGGGGATAGAGAAACAAATCACCAATTTCATATGGAAGGGAAAGAAGCCCCGGATAAGCAAAGCACTACTGAAAAACAAGAAGAAAGTGGGAGGCCTCACTTTACCTGACTTCAGAGCCTATTATACAGCCACAGTAGTCAAAACAGCCTGGTACTGGTACAACAACAGGCACATAGACCAATGGAACAGAATTGAGAACCCAGACATAGATCCATCCACGTATGAGCAGCTGATATTTGACAAAGGACCAGTGTCAATTAACTGGGGAAAAGATAGCCTTTTTAACAAATGGTGCTGGCATAACTGGATATCCATTTGCAAAAAAATGAAACAGGACCCATACCTCACACCATGCACAAAAACTAACTCCAAGTGGATCAAAGACCTAAACATAAAGACTAAAACGATAAAGATCATGGAAGAAAAAATTGGGACAACCCTAGGAGCCCTAATACAAGGTATAAACAGAATACAAAACATTACCAAAAATGATGAAGAGAAACCCGATAACTGGGAGCTCCTAAAAATCAAACACCTATGCTCATCTAAAGACTTCACCAAAAGAGTAAAAAGACCACCTACAGATTGGGAAAGAATTTTCAGCTATGACATCTCAGACCAGCGTCTGATCTCTAAAATCTACATGATTGTGTTAAAACTCAACCACAAAAAGACAAACAACCCAATCAAGAAGTGGGCAAAGGATATGAACACACATTTCACTAAAGAAGATATTCAGGCAGCCAACAGATACATGAGAAAATGCTCTCGATCATTAGCCATTAGAGAAATGCAAATTAAAACTACGATGAGATTCCATTTCACACCAGCAAGGCTGGCATTAATCCAAAAAAGACAAAATAATAAATGTTGGAGAGGCTGCAGAGAGATTGGAACTCTCATACACTGCTGGTGGGAATGTAAAATGGTACAACCACTTTGGAAATCTATCTGGCGTTATCTTAAACAGTTAGAAATAGAACTACCATACAACCCAGAAATCCCACTCCTCGGAATATACCCTAGAGATACAAGAGCCTTCATACAAACAGATATATGCACACCCATGTTTATTGCAGCTCTGTTTACAATAGCAAAAAGTTGGAAGCAACCAAGGTGTCCATCAACGGATGAATGGGTAAATAAATTGTGGTATATTCACACAATGGAATACTACGCATCGATAAAGAACAGTGACGAATCTCTGAAACATTTCATAACATGGAGGAACCTGGAAGGCATTATGCTGAGCGAAATGAGTCAGAGGCAAGAGGACAAATATTGTATAAGACCACTATTATAAGATCTTGAGAAATAGTAAACCTGAGAAGAACACATACTTTTGTGGTTACAAGGAGGGGAGGGAGGGAGGGTGGGAGAGGGTTTTTTTTATTGATTAATCAGTAGATAAGAACTGCTTTAGGTGAAGGGAAAGACAACACTCAATACATGGAAGGTCAGCTCAATTGGACTGGACCAAAAGCAAAGAAGTTTCCGGGATAAAATGAATGCTTCAAAGGTCAGTGGAGCAAGCACGGGGGTCTGGGGAACATGGTTTGCGGGGACTTGTAAGTCAATTGGCAAAATAATTCTATTATGAAATCATTCTGCATCCCACTTTGAAATGTGGCGTCTGGGGTCTTAAATGCTAACAAGCGGCCATCTAAGATGCATCAATTGGTCTCAACCCACCTGGAGCAAAGGAAAATGAAGAACACCAAGGCCACACGACAACTAAGAGCCCAAGAGACAGAAAGGGCCACATGAACCAGAGACCTACATCATCCTGAGACCAGAAGAACTAGTTGGTGCCCGGCCACAATCGATGACTGCCCTGACAGGGAGCACAGCAGAGGACCCCTGAGGGAGCAGGAGATCAGTGGGATACAGACCCCAAATTCTCATAAAAAGACCAAACTTAATGCTCTGACTGAGACTAGAGGAATCCCGGCAACCATGCTCCCCAGACCTTCTGTTGGCACAGGACAGGAACCATCCCCGAAGACAACTCATCAGACATGAAAGGGACTGGTCAGCGGGTGGGAGAGTGACGCTGATGAAGAGTGAGCTAATTATATCAGGTGGACACTTGAGATTGTGTTGGCAACTCTTGTCTGGAGAGGGGATGGGAGGATAGAGAGAGAGGGAAGCCAGCAAAATTGTCAAGAAAGGAGAGACTGAAAGGGCTGACTCAAGAGGGGGAGAGCAATTGGGAGTAGGGAGTGAGATGTATGTAAACTTATATGTGACAGACTGATTGGATTTGTAAACGTTCACTTGAAGCTTAATAAAAGTTATTAAAAAAAAAAAAAAGAAAAGGAAAATGTATAGAGAACAAAGTTCATTAGTGGTTACCAGGGGCAAGAGTGAGGAGGTAAAGGGGGGGTTAATGGTGATGGAAAAATCACATTGATAAGGGTAGGGTTGCACAGCCAATTATTGTAATTGCCGTCCATAGTTGTACACCTGTAAAAAGTTGAATTGACAAAAGTTGTTTGATAAATGTATTTCCAACAAAGACCCAAAGAGAAAAAGAGTAGCTGCTGAGGCTGCTTATGTACAACCAAACACCTCATGGGATTTGATTCCTTGGTTTGGAGGTTTAGGGCCATGGTTTCATGGGACATCTAGTTTGTTGCATAGTGCCTGGGGTATTAAAAGCTTGCAAGCAGCCATCCAAGGCACAAAAATTGGTCCCTATTTACCTGGAGCAACAGAGGAAGGAAAGTCATGAATAGGAGAAGGAAATGGAATGTGTAGCTAATTGCCTCCATGTTTTAGGCTCAGTTCTCTAGAGAAGCAAAACCAGTAAAGCATATAAATATATATAGAGAGAGAGATTTATATCAAGGAAATGGCTCACACGGTTGTAGACGTTGTAACATCCCAAGTCCATGGGTCAGGAAAGAGGCTTCTCCTGATTAACGTAGCCATATAGGCTGTCAGACCCAAGATCAGCAGGCTAGACCACAGGTAAGCTGCTAGCTCAAGTCCCGAGAACTGGAGATCAGACGAACAAGAGCCAGCTGCAGGATGCAGAACAAGCAAAAGCCCTGAGGCCTGCCTAAATGTCTGCCCGCACTCGAGGAAGGCCACATGCTCAAGGAAACTCCCCTTCAACTGTTTGGCTGCTCACAGCAGATCCCATCGTGGGGTTGATCACATCAAATCTCAACAGGGAAGTGATCACAACATTATATGACTGCCAAAACACCAAGAATCATGACCCAGCCAAGTTGACACACAATCTTAACCATCACACTCCATGAACTGCTTCCTTTGCCATGAGACAGAAGAACTGGATGGTGCCCGGATACTATTACCGGACATTTTGATCAAATATTCCACGGTAGAATCCTGATCAAAAGGGCGGAAATGCAGAAGAATTAAAAAATTCTCATGGACTCTAGACTTTCTGAAGCCATGGAGGGTGGATGAACCCCTGAAACTATTGCTCTGAGATAATCTTTAAACCTTAAATGAAAAGTAACCCCTGAAGTCTTCTTAAAACCAGGCAATAGTTTAACTAGTAAAAAAAGGTCTGCCTTGAGCATTATGTTCTGTTAAGAACTATCTACATGGAATCAAATTGACAACGGCAACTGGAAAGATTAAATAGGAACCCTAGGGGGCAGTGAATTTATGTTAATGAGAGAAGAACAACTCAGAAAAGGAGGGTAAAAATGGTTGCACAACTCAAAGAATGTAATCAACGTTACTGGATTGTACATGTAGAAACTCGGTGTATGCTTTGCTGTGTCTGGAAACCCTGGTGGCATTGTGGTTAAGACCTACAGGTGCTAACCGAAAGGTCAGCGGTTTGATTACACCAAGTGCTCCTTGCAAACCGTATGAGACAGTGCTACTCTGTCCTATAGGGTTGCTATAAGTCGGAAGTGACGACGACAATGGGTTTGGTTTTTTTTTTTTTTTTTTTTTGGTTTTGCTGTGTCTACTCTCAAATAAAATTTAGAAGAAAAATAAGATTAATCACACACAAAAAATTATTAGACGAAAATGGTCAACATTTATCCTAAAGCAAAGATGAGAAGAGGGGGCAGGAAAGCTAGATAAATGGAAAGTGAACAACCAGGACAGAAATAATGAGGTGGGGCCAAGATTACAGAATAGTCAGACGCTTCCTGTGGTCCTTCTTACAGCAAAACCCCCCCGAAAACAAGTGAATCCATTATATGTGACAATCTAGGAGCCCTGAACATCAAAGACAAAGTTGAGGAGTCGGATTGAGCAGCAGGGGGAGGGAGAGACAGTTTAGAAGCAGCGAAGAAGTGCCAGACTTGAGCTAGCCTGGAACTGGTGGGCTGGTGCATGCGGGCTGAGGCAAACAGTAGTGCTCAATACGTGTTTTAACACAGTAGGACAGACCAGGTGGCAGAGAGTCTGCATAAGCCCCTGGAACAGGGGAAAATGGTGCTGGATCTGCAAAAGTTAAGTGCAAGCATCTAACCTACTGCTCGGGATCAAAATAACCCCCCTCTGAGACTTTCCTAGTGGAGAAGTGTCTCCCCCTCACCTACACCCTCCCCGCTTCTCTCCCATACCAGTCCAGCAGTATTCAGCAACTGCCACACCCCCTAAGCCCGAAATAGGACCTACTGTACCCAAACCAGTCTCCCGGCTTTAGGGAAAAAACAAACAAAAAAAAACCCACCAACTCCCCTAATCTGGGTACTCAGGACTAACCATACCCAAACCAGATATGAGGCTTTAAAAAATCACCACACCTCCTGAGCTGGGAACTCAGGGCAGACACTGCCCCTTTGCCTGGGCATAGGCATAAGGGGTCCACAGACTTTGAATGCCTTTCACCCCTGCCTAGACCTCATTAGGCCCTCATTAGATACAACAGGGTATATACCAGAAGCCTATTTTCAACCGCAACAGCTAAGTTGCAGATTGATGACATTTGACATTGCCCTGCTCAATTTTGGCTGCTCATTAGGCAGAGTCCTTACCCACCCACATCAGGGGCCTGAGGACTGGCTGCTTCACCCATTCCACCTAGCCAACCATGACAGGGGTCTGAGAACAAGTGGTACCTCCCAGTCATTACAGCCAACAGCATTGGGTGGCCAAAGACCAGCTGCAAAACCCACCCATGTGAGCATTCTAGGGGACAAGGATATGCCTTCCACCTAGGCACTTAGGGGCAGCTATCACTCCCCTACCTTGCTTAGCACATAACCCCCTACTGCAGCTAGATACCTGTGCCTGTTCCAGTCACCCCTATGTAGTGCTGTCTGTCTAGGACTGTAGATGAGAGCCTGTACCACACATTCAGTGACTGACAACCTGGACACCTGAGCTGAATCCACACCAGAAAACTAAATGGTCTCCTGGGCCCACTCACCTAGTAGTAGCAGCTCTAACCACTTGGTGACAGAATGTGAAAGCTTCAAGGACACCAATAACCAAAGGAGCTCACATCCCCAGCCTATTTGGGCAAATCAAAACAAAATAAAAAGCTAGGACACAGTAAGCAAACATACAATAAATGAACATAATAACTTATTGATAGCTTGGAGACAAGTCAATATCATATAAAGAGGCAGATCGTGATGGCTCCAGCAAGCAACCAAAACAAAGAACCAGGAAACCTCCTGGAGGAAAACAAGGTCTTGGCATTACCAGAGGTAGAATTCAAAAGATTAATATACAGAGCTCTTCCTTCAAGAGATCAGGAAGGATATCAGGCAAAACTCAGACCAAGCCAAGGAACACAAAGACAAATCAATAGAGGGGTTAGGAAAACTATACAATCAACACCCATGGAAGCAGCAGTCAAGAAATCAAAAGACGCATTGCACTGGGCAAATCTGCTGCAAAGGACGTCTTTAAAACAAAGATGTCACTTGGAAGACTAAGGTATGCCTAACCCAAGCCATGGTATTTTCAATTGCATCATGTGGAGGCGAAAGCTGGACAATGAATAAGGGAGACCAAAGAAGAACTGACACCTTTGAAATGCGGTGTTGGCGAAGAATACTCAATATACCATGGACTGGCAAAAGAACAAACAAATCTGTCTTGGAAGAAGTACGACCAGAATGCTCCTTAGAAGCAAGGATGGCGAGACTGTGTCTTACATACTTTAGACACGTTGTCAGGAGGGATCAGTCCCTGGAGAAGGACATCATGCTTGGTAAAGTAGAGGGACAGCAAAAAAAGAGGAAGACCCTCAATGAGATGGATTGACACAGTGGCTGCAACAATGGGCTCAAACATAACGACTGTGAGCATGGCGCAGAACTGGGCGTTGTTTCATTCTATTGTACGATGAGTCAGAACTGACTTGATAGCACCTAACAACAATACAACATACAAGGTCAGAATGACAAATTTAACAGGCTACTAGAAGGAGACGGCAAATAGAAATCTAAAAGATCAACAATTTCAGAATTAGACAACTTGATAGAAAGTCATCAGAGCAGAATTGAGGCAATGGAAGTCAGAATTAGTGAGTTTGAAGATCAAGCACTTGACACCAATTCATTTGAGGCAAAATCAGATAAAAAAATTAAAAAAATAAAGAAACCCTAAGAATTATGTAGGACTGTTATCAAGAGGAATAACCTACGAGTGACTGGAGTATCAGAATGGGGGGAATAACAGAAAACACAGAGAGAATTGTTGAAGATTTGCTGGCAGAAAACTTCCCTGATATCATGAAAGACAAGAAGCTCATTGAACCCCACATAGGGTAGATCTCAAAACAAAGTCACCAAGACATATTCAAACTTGCCAAAACCAAAGACAGAGAATTTTAAGAGCAGCTAGGGATAAACACAAAGTCACCTACAAAGAAGAGCCAACAAGACTAAACTCTAACTACTCAGCAGAAGCCATGCAGGCAAGAAGGCAATGGGATGACATACATAAAGCCTTGAAGGAAAAAAAAACTGCCAACCAAGAATTATATATCCAGCAGAACATAATGAGAATGTTGCCACACTGTAAAAAAAAAAAAAATGTAACCAATGTCACTGAACAATATGTACAGAAATTGTTAAATGGGAACCTGATGTGCTGTGTAATTTTTCACCAAAAACACAATAAAATATTATTTAAAAAAAAAAAGGAATTCACAAACTGATTCTAAAATTTATTTAGAAATGCAAAGGACCTAGAATTACCAAAAAAAAAAAAAAAAAAAAGTCAGAGGACTAATATTACCTGATTTTACAAGACTTTTATAGTTATAGTAATTAAGACAGTGTGGTACTGACGTAAGGACTGACATATAAAAATGTAAAATGATCAAGTCCAGGAATAGATCCAAAAATGTGGAGTCAACTAATTTTTGACAAAGGAGCCAATGCAACCGAATGGGGAAATTATAATCTTTTCATCAAGTGGTGCTGTAACAACTGATTATCTATAGGGAACACAATGAACGTCAAGTCTTAACCTCACAGCATATACAAACATCAACTTCAAATCTAAAAGTAAAAGCTAAAACTATATAAAAATTCTAGAAGGAAACATAAGAGAAAATTGTTGTGACCTTAAAGCAGGCAAGGATTTCTTAGCTAGGATACAAAAACCATGAACTATAAGGAAAAAATTGATAAAATGGACTTGCTCATCATGAAATACTTGTGCTCTTTGAAAGACACCATTAAGAAAATGAAACGGCAAGCCACAGACTGGGAGAAATTATTAACCATACATATATCTGCAAAACACTTGTATCCAGAATATAGGAAGAACCCTTACAACTCAAACTAATAATAAATAAGCAAACAGATAACAAAATGGATGAACAGTTACCAAGGAAGATAAATTGTGAAATAAAATTATAAGCTTTGCTTTATGAAAACAGAGTTCTCTTGCCCATGACACTAAAAGTTATCTTATTAAATGTTAGAAACCTATGTGCTCTATAATCATATATATATAATTTTTAAAGTTTATATATAATTTTTAAAGTCTATAGTTATGCCTTAAACTGTAACGAACCTTTAGAAGCAGCTTGTCTTGTTTCGCATAATTGTATTCAGGTGATCAGGCTCACTGAAACATTTGGAACTCATTCTTTCAGAAAACAATCAGAGATGAATGGACGTGTACTGTTCCTGAGGCTCAGAGGTCCTACAATTATGGCTCACTGATCTTGTGATTGTCTTGGCAAGATTTCTATTTTTCTATTCTTTATAATGTTTGAGCACATACTGTTCTCTTGTAAGATTTATATATTCTGATGTAATCATCAACCAATCAAAAGTTTTTTGTTCAAAGTTCCTGATGAAATTATATATAAGCCCCCAAAACTCATTGCTGTCCAGTCAATTCTGGCTCACAGCAACCCTATAAGACAGAGTAGAACTGCCCCCACTGAGTTTCCAAGGAGCAGCTAGTGGATTCGACCTGCGGACCTTTTGGTTAGCAGCTGAGCTCTTAACCACTGTACCACCAGGGCTCTGCAATTATATAAAAGTACCCTGAAAGTCTTAATCAGAGCACAGATTTACTCGATAATGAGGTACTGTCCAACTTTAAAGTTGTCTATTAAACCTGCATAGCAATCTAAAAAAAAAGGAAAATTACTTCCAAGAATTTCTTCCAATCTCACAAGAAACAAAGCTTTGAGGGACAAATAAAATTGTTTTGTTTTTAAACAGCCTTGGCTAGATTGGGCATTATTTGAGTTCTTGGCCCAGTTCTTGATCATTTTGCACTTTTCAATGAGCATGCTTTTAAAAAGGAGCCCTGGTGGTGCAATGGCTAAGAGCTCAGCTGCTAACCGAAAGGTTAGTGCTTGGAACTCACCCAGCAGCTCCTCGGGAGAACAACCTGGCAATCTGTACCAGTACAGCCTAGAAAACCCTATGGGGCAGTTCTACTCTGTCACATGAGGTCACTATGAGTTGAAAATCGACTTGACAGCACCTAACAACAATCATACAAAATGTTCAATATATCAGAAAACAAAACTTATTTCAATAAGCACGCTCTCCAGCTTTTTATCTTCACTTATGGACAGTAGAGAGGTCCAGGACCCTGGGTAGGTAGAAAATGAATGCCTTAATCGGAACAAAAACATCCTTCTCCTCATAATACTACCTTCAGTTCAACAAACATTATTGACCCCATACAGTGTACCAAGCACTGTTAAGAGCTAAAGATACAGGAGTGTGTAGCATAGGCTCAGGGCCTGTTTTCCTGGAGGCTATACAGCCTTGTGGAAACCCTGATGGCGTAGTGTTTAAGTGCTACGCGTGCTAACCAAAGGGTTGGCGGTTCGAATCCTCCAGGTGCTGCTTGAAAACTCTACGGGGCAGTTCTACTCTGTCCTATAGGGTTGCTATGAGTCGGAATCGATTCGACGGCACTGGGTTTGGTTTTTGGTTTTGGTATACAGCCTTGTGGGAACCCTGGTGGCATAGTGGTTAATTGCAACGGCTGCTAACCAAAGGGTCAGCGGTTCAAATCTGCCAAGCGCTCCTTGGAAACTCTTTGGGGCAGTTCTACGTTGTCCTGTAGGGCTGCTGTGAGTCAGAATCTACATGAACAGCAACAGTTTGGGTTTTTATATATACAAAACAGCCCAGTTGGTGCAGTGGTTAAAGCCCTCAACTGCTAACCAAAAGGTCGGTGGTTCGAAATCATCAGCAGCTCCAAGGGAGAACAAGGTGGCAGTCTGCTTCCATAAAGAGTTACAGTCTTGGAAACCCTATAGGGTCACTAAAAAAAACCCAAACCCAGCGCGATCAAATCGATTCTGACTCATAGCAGCCCTTACCCCTCACATTTTTTCAAAGATTTTGACCCTTTTGTTGATCCCTCTCTGAAATCCCTCCCCTGTTCTGGATCACTATGGACATATCAGCAAGCTCTAGTATCACCCACCTTAAAAACAAAAGCATATTTGGGAATCAATTAGCAGTTTCCGCTCCACTCCTCCCACTCCACCCAACTTCTATAAGTGTTAGGGCTTCTCAGGCCTCAGTTTTGGCCTCTCTTCTCTTCACAGACTCCCTAAAGGAATTCGTCCATTCCCATGCCTTTAAATGACATCTTAATGTCAGATTTTCCGCTGAACTCCAGGCTACTTAGGTGTCTTACATTTCAAATTTAACATATTACAAACAACTTCTTAATTACCCACACGCCCTTCAAAAATCTGTCACCCGCCCCCAGACTTCCTCGTCTCTGTCAGTGTATCATCATTCACTTACTTGTGCTCAAGTCATCCTTTATTCTATCCTTTCCCCCAGCACCCCACAGCCAATCCATCAGCAAAACCCATCAATTCTGCCTCCAAACACTTGGAATCTATCCACCTCCACTGCCATGTCCCATGATCTCAAATATCATCCTCTGTCTGAACCATACTCATCTTCCTGCTTCCACTGTTGGCCCCTATCTAATTTATACTCCCCATATCTGCAAATTGATTGTCACCATCCTGTTTAAAAACGAAAACCAAGCCTGTTGCTCTCAAGTCCATTCCAACTCATCACATCCCAACATCTGTAACCGCCAGGCCTTTCTTCTGCAGTGCCACTAAGTGGGTTTGAACCACCAACATTTAGGTTACAAAACCCATTGCTGTGCAGAACAGAACCACCCCATAGGGTTTCCAAGGAGCAGCTGGTGGGTTTGAACTGCCGACCTTTTGGTTAGCAGCCGTAGCTCTTAACCACTGTGCCACCAGGGCTCCCTTTAGGTTAGTAGTCAAGTGCAAACCATTTGTGCCACCCAGAGACCCTTGAAATGGGTTTCCACTGCACTTTGGGATAATGTACAAACTATGTCATAGTGTCTACAAAGGTTCTCCACAACCTGCCTTCAATGATTTTTCCAGCGTTGTTCCAGTCCCCATTTCCCTCATGCACTCATGCCACACTAAACCATTGTATGAACAAATGAAACAATAGCAAAAATGCCTCAAGGCCTTTTCAGGAGCTGTTTCTTGGCTAGAACACCGCACCAGAGTTTTGCAAGGATGACTCACTTCTGTCTCAAATGTCACTTCCTCAGAGAGAAGAGATTTACTGACTTTCCCCAAAGTAGATCCCCAGTGAACATTTTTTCTTTTTATAGCATTTATCTAATTATCTTACCTATCTTTTTGTTTTTTCCTTTATAACAAATTATTTAATTCTAAGTTTATGTAATGTTTTTGTTTTTATAATTCATTTAATTTGTTTGGTTGTTGCTGTTGAGAATATAACAGTAAAACACACACTAATTCAACAGTTTCTACATGTAGATTGCAGTGGCAATGATTACATTCTTCGAATTGTACAACCCTTCACACTTCTTTTCTGAGTTGTTCCTCCCCACTAACATAAAATCACTGCCCCCTAAGGTTCATATCTAACCTTTCGAGTTGGTGTTGTCAATTTGATCCCATATACACTGTTCTTAAAAGAGCATAATGCTCATGGCAGACATTCTTTATTAGTTAAGCTAAACTGTTGTTTGGTTTTAATAAGACTTCAGGGGATATTTTTGGTTTAAGGTTTAAAGGCTATCTCAGGGCAATAGTTTTTGGGATTCATCCAGCTTCCATGGATCCAGAAAATCTGAAGTCCCTGAGAATCAGAAATTCTGGTCTTTATTTTCCCCTTTTAATCAGGATTCTTCTATAGAATATTTGATCAAAATGTTCAGTAGTGGTAGCGGGGCACTATTGAGTTCTTCTGGTCTCATGGCAAAGAAGGCAGTTGTTCATAGAGGCAATTAGCCACACATCCACACATTCCATATCCTCTCCTTCCTCCAGGTGAATACAGACCAATTGTTAGCTTTGGACGGCTGCTTGCAAGCTTTTAAGACCCCAGACCCTATGCAATGAACTAGGAGGTAGAATAGGAGCACCAAACACTGGGTATGTCCTATGAAACCATGACCCTAAACCTCCAAACTAAGGAACCAAATCCCATGAGGTATTTGGTTGTACATAAGCAACCTCACCAGCTTCTCTTTTTTTCTTTTTTCGGCATTGTTGTAAATATATCTATCAC
Source organism: Elephas maximus indicus (assembly GCF_024166365.1). Lineage (NCBI taxonomy): Eukaryota > Metazoa > Chordata > Mammalia > Proboscidea > Elephantidae > Elephas > Elephas maximus. Next base: position 83,340,522 of record NC_064827.1, on the reverse strand, counting down.
AGAGCTTTTGCCAATTCAACTTTTTACAGGTTTGCAACTTATTGACAGCAATTTACAATAATCGGCTGTGCAACCCTACCCTTAATCAATGTGATTTTTCTATCATTGTAAACTGAAACTCAGTACTCCATAAGCAATAACCCTTTCCCCTCCTTCCTACCCTCTTAACCACTAATAAACTTTGGTCTCTATGTAGTTCCCTTTTCTTGTCTTTTTATATAAGTGAGGTCATACAATATTTATTCTTTTGTGATTGACTTGTGTCCCTCAGCATAACGTCTTCAAGCTCAACCCATACTGGCTGAACAGTATTCCATTGTATGTATGTACCACATTGTGTTTGTCTGCTCATCTGCTGACGGGCACTTAGGTTGTTTCCACATTTTAGCTATTGCAAACAATGCTGCAATGAACATTGGTGTACAAGTCTCTGTTTGAGACTCTGCTTTCAAGTCTTTTGGGTATATACCTAGGAGTAGAATTTCTGGGTCATATGGTTCTATTTTTAGTTTTTTGAGGAACCACCACACTGGTTGTATTATTTTGCATTCTCACCAGCAGTGGATAGGGGTTCCAATTTCCCCACATCCTCACCAACATTTGTTATTTTCTGTTTTGTTTTGGTTGGTTGGTTTTGTTTTTTTTTTATAACCGTAACCACCCTGGTGGGAGTGAAATAGTATCTCATTGTGGTTTTGATTTGCATCTCTCTGATGGCTAATGACATTGGGCATCTTTTCATGTTTGGTGGTTATCTGAAAGTCCTCTTTGGTGAAATGTCTACTCAAGTCCTTTGTCAATTTTATGATTGGGTTATCTGTCTTTTTGTTGTTAATTCCTATCTTTTGATTTACTTCTTTATTGCCTGACTCCTGCCTGAGAATTTAAGTTCCAAGAAGGCAGAGATTGATTCACTGCTGCATCCTTAGCACCTTAAATGGTGTCTAGGTTGAATGAATAGAAGGGAAGAAGAAGGGGCAGGGGGAGTAGACAGACAATAAACAAATAATCTCAATTGTAATGAATAGTACGATAGAGAATTCTAGGCTGGGCCATCCTTAGGATGTGGGGGGAGGGGGCAGGTGACTGACAATTTGTGTGTGTGGGTTCCTGTCTATATAATATTTTGAGACACCACAAACTAGATCATTCTGGCGACTCAATATCACATGATTCCATGAAAGAAATATTTCATTGGCTAGTTGGAGCAATTTGCTTGCCCTGGGACAACTCTATCATTGTAAGTTCAGGAGCTCCTCACAAGACAGGGAACAGGGGGCCCCCCAAATCTGCACAGTACAGGAAATGGGCCAGGGTGCAGAAACAAAGCCATTCCCCAGAACAATGGGGCAGGGTATCAGAAAATAGCCTGCAAACTTCTTTAAAGTTGTCTTTCAGAAGCAGCTGGATAAAAGCCCCGGGGACATGCACAGAACATCCACCTGTGACCGCTGTGTGACCTTCCACCAGGGGCAGTGAAGGGCTGCAGCAGCAGTCGGGGAATTGAACTTGGGGAGCGTGACACCCCATAATAAGTCCTGCTACAAATCCCAGAAGCCTCCGGGACAGGAGCCATCTTAGGAAGCTGCTGCACTCGGACCGTAGTTAACATATCCCTGCCTATGCCGCTAAATAAACATGAATCTTTTTCCTCCCCAAGAACTTAAAAAAACCCAGGCAAGTCCTTTGTTCTGTGAAAGGGGGTATGTGTTGCTTAGGCCCTCCTTGTCTCCGCTTGCAAGCCTCTTCAATAAAGCTTAGCTCGTATGGAAAACTCTTTGTGCCTTACCTGCTCATTCTTGACCAGTGACACGCAAGAACCTTATTTGATTCTGGCAATACTCAGGGCATGTGGTCAACCTCATGTATGGGGGTGGGATAGTGAATCTGAAAACGCCCCCAAGAACCTTATCTGATTCTGGCAATACTCAGGGCATGTGGTCAACCCCATATATGGGGGTGGGATAGTGAATCTGAAAATGCCCCCAAGAACCTTATTTGATTCTGGCAATACTCAGGGCATGTGGTCAACCCCATGTACGGGGGGTGGGATAGAGAATCTGAAAATGCCCCCAAAGGGGAGAAATGGGACTGGGTACCATGGGTTTTTTTTCAGGCTCTGAGCACCCTGCCCAGGGACGGTACTGTGGCCCTAACCTGTCCCCGGCAGCAGAGAGGTCTTTGAGGGGTGCTTCTTGTCCAAGTCTAAGGGTGATACTGAGTATATGGGCATTCATAGAAGGGCCTAACCCATTCAGGGGAAGGAGAAGGCTCTCAGAGCATCCTGTACTTCAGTAATTTTCAGCACAATGGTAATTACCAGCTTAATGCCTGCTCCTCTCTCCAGCTGGGAGCTCCATAATGGGTCATGATCATCCCCAGGGTTTAGCACAAGGGATTTATTCAATGTTTACTGAATAGATTGTGGGCTTTAGGGTGCTTTTACTATAACTTAAACTTTTATGTACTTAAAAAAAATATTTTTAACATCTTGCCACTTTTTCCAAAAAGCATTGTAGTTCTTCTCAAAAGAAGAAAATTATTAAAATCACTCTTCTGTAAAAGCAATCTAAAGACAACCAAACCCACTGCTGTCGGCCTGATTCTGACTCATAGCGACCCCATAGGGTTTCCAAGGCTGTAAATCTTTTTTTTATATAATTTTTATTGTACTTTAAGTGAAAGTTTACAAATCAAGTCAGTCTCTCACACAAAAACCCAGATACACCTTGGTACACACTCCCAATTACTCTCCCCCAATGAGTCAACCCGCATTCTCCCTCCACTCTCTCCATTCGTGTACATTTTGCCAGCGGCTGTAAAACTTTATGGAAGCAGACTGCCACATCTTTCTCCTGAGGAACTGCTGGTTGTTTCAAACCACCGACCTTTTAGTTAGCAGTCAATTGCTTTAAACACTGTGCCACCAGGGCTCGATCTAAAGACAATGCACAGCGATTCCTGTTTTCAGCAGTTTAGCAGACTAGGTATCCCGACTGTCCCAACCTCCCTCTGAACACTAAAAGTTTAATTAAAACTAGTTTTTAATGTCCTTAAACGCATAAGGGAGGTGGTAAGAAAAATTGTGAAGGTGGGAATCCATACAGGAAAGCAAAGCACTGTAACTGGCTTTTAATCTGGAAAAAAAAAAAAATTTTTTTTTTTTTTAGTTACCCAGCTGAATTTGAGCTTAAGAATTTGAGGCCTCATAGACTAGGGTGGAAGAGACAGAGTTCAGGGCCTTCCCAAGGCAGGGAACCTAAGTAGGAGCCCCATAAAACTGAGATCTCCAAAAAACCCTGCCCTAAAAGTAAGGATGAAAGAGATATAAACCTGTTCCCCTTTCACCTACGGGCTACAAAGAAGTTTACCTGTTGCAATCACAAACCTATATATAGCCATCACAGGGGTTTTGCAGCCTGAAATCACACTACCAGAAATGTCTGAAAAAATGTCAAGCTGATGGAAATTTTAGATTAAACTGATCTTGGACTGATAGTGTCCCAGTCTGCTATCGGAAGAAAACAAACCTCTCCAACCCTCAAAAATTTCCACTACTTCATTCCTGCCCTTAAAAAATTCCCAGAAATAAAGTGCCCAAGAATAGTGAGCTCACAGGACAAAAACCACAGAATTACAAAGAAACAAGACATCGAAAAAAATCAACAGAAACAATAAATGGAAGAAGCAAACCTACAAAGACTTCAGATATTGAAATTATCAGATACAGAATATAAAAAAGTGTGCTTAATAATATTTTTTTAATTCAAAAGCTTATATTACTAAATAGTAAGATAGTATAAAATTGTTCAAAGAGACTTTAAAAATAAAACAAAGAGAATAGACCTGAAAAAATAAAGTAACAGAAATTAAAAACTCAATGGAATGGATAAGCAAAAAGTACTATAACCACACAATGAAATATTGTAGTTGTTGCTAGGTGCCGTCGAGTCAGGTCCGACTCATAGCGACCCTATGCACAACAGAACGAAACATTGCCCGGTCCTACGCCATCCTTACAATTGTTGATATGCTTGAGCTCATTGTTGCAGCCACTGTGTCAATCCACCTCGTTGAGGGTCCTCCTCCTTTCCGCTGACCCTGTATTCTGCCAAGCATGATGTCCCTCTCCAGGGACTTATCCCTCCTGACAACATGTCCAAAGTATGTAAGCCACAGTCTCGCCATCCTTGCCTCTAAGGAGCATTCTGGCCGCACTTCTTCCAAGACAGTCCATGGTATATTCAATATTCTTCACCAACACAACAATTCAAAGGCGTCAACTCTTCTTCGGTCTTCCTTATTCATTGTCCAGCTTTCACATGCATGATTCGATTGAAAATACCATGGCTTAGGTCAGGTGCACCTTAGTCTGCAGGATGACATCTTTGTTCTTCAACACTTTGAAGAGGTCCTTTGCAGCAGACTTTCCCAATGCACTGCGTCGTTTGATTTCTTGACTGCTGCTTCCATGGCTGTTGATTGTGGGTCCAAGTAAAATGAAATCCTTGACAACTTCAATCTTTTCTCCATTTACCATGATGTTGCTTATTGGTCCAGTTGTAAGGATTCTTGTTTTCTTTATGTTGAGGTATAATCCATACTGAAGGCTGTGGTCTTTGATCTTCATCAGTAAGTGCTTCAAGTCCTCTTCACTTTCAGCAAGCAAGGTTGTGTCATTGGCACAACGCAGGTTGTTTATGAGTCTTGCCCCAATCTTCTTCGTGTAGTCCAGCTTCTCGGATTATTTGTTCAGCATACAGATTAAATAGATATGGTGAAAGAATACAACCCTGACACACACTTTTCCTGACTTTAAACCAATCAGCATTCCCTTGTTCTGTCCGAATAACTGCCTCTTGATCTATGTAAAGGTTCCTCATGAGCACAATTATGTGTTCTGGAATTCCCATTCTTCGCAGTGTTATCCATAGTTTGTTATGATCCACACAGTTGAATGCCTTTGCATAGTCAATAAAACAGAGATAAACATCCTTCTGCTATTCTCGGCTTTCAGCCAGGATCCATCTGACATCAGCAATGATATCCCTGGTTCCATGTCCTCTTCTGAAACCAGGCTGAATTTCTGGCAGTTCCCTGTCGATATAGTGCTGCAGCCGCTTTTGAATGATCTTCAGGAAAATTTTGCTTGCATGTGAGATTAATGATATTGTTGTATAATTTCCACATTCGGTTGGATCACCTTTCTTGGGAATAGGCATGACTATGGATCTCTGCCAGTCAGTTGGCCAGGAAGCTGTCTTCCATATTTCTTGGCATAGACGAGAGAGCACCTCCAGAGCTGCATTTGTTTGTTGAAACATCTCAATTGATATTCCGTCAATTCCTGGAGCCTTGTTTTTTGCCAGTGCCTTCAGAGCAGCTTGGACTTCTTCCTTCAGTACCATCGGTTCCTGATCGTATGCCATCATATTCAAATGGTTGAATATCGACTAATTCTTTTTGGTATAATGACTCTGTGTATTCCTTCCATCTTCTTTTGATGCTTCCTGTGTCATTTAATATTTCCCCCATGGAATCCTTCACTATTGCAACTCGAGGCTTTAATTTTTTCTTCAGTTCTTTCAGCTTGAGAAACGCCGAGCATGTTCTTCCCTTTCAGTTTTCCATCTCCAGCTCATTGCACATGTCATTATAATACTTTACTTTGTTTTCTCGAGAGGGCCTTTGAAATCTTCTGTTCAGTTCTTTCACTTCATCAATTCTTCCTGTTGCTTTAGCTGCTCGACGCTCAAGAGCAAGTTTCAGAGTCTCCTCTGACATCCATCTTGGTCTTTACTTTCTTTCCTGTCTTTTCAGTGACCTCTTGCTTTCTTCATGGATGACGTCCTTGATGTCATTCCACAACTTGTCTGGTCTTCGGTCACTAGTGTTCAGTGCATCAAATCTATTCCTGAGATGGTCTCTAAATTCAGGTGGGATATACTCAAGGTCATATTTTGGCTCTTGTGGACTTGCTCTGATTTTCTTCAGTTTCAGCTTGGACTTGCATATGAGCAATTGATGGTCTGCTCCACAGTCGGCCCCTGACCTTGTTCTGACTGATGATATTGAGCTTTTCCATCATCTCTTTCCACAGATGTAGTCAATTTGATTTCTGTGTGTTCCGTCTGGCGAGGTCCATGTGTATAGTCGCCATTTATGTTGGTGAAAGAAGGTATTTGCAATGAAGAAGTCGTTGGTCTCGCAAAATTCTATCATTCAATCTCCAGCATTGTTTCTGTCACCAAGGCCATATTTTCCAACTACTGATCTTTCTTCTTCGTTTCCAACTTTTGCATTCCAATCACCAGTAATTATCAATGCATCTTGATTGCATGTTCGATCAATTTCAGGCTGTAGCAGCTAGTAAAAATCTTCTATTTCTTCATCTTTGGCCCTAGCGGTTGGTGCATAAATTTGAATAATAGTCACACTAACTGGTCTTCCTTGTAGGCGTATGGTTATTATCCTATCACTGGCAGCGTTGTACTTCAGGATAGATCTTGAAACATTCTTTTTGATGATGAATGCAACACCATTCCTCTTCGAGTTGTCATTCCCAGCATAGTAGACTATAGGATTGTCCAATTCAAAATGGCCAATACCAGTCCATTTCAGCTCACTAATGCCAAGGATATCGATGTTTATGCATTCCATTTCATTTTGACGATTTCCAATTTTCCTGGATTCATACTTTGTACATTGCAGGTTCCGATTATTAATGGATGTTTGCAGCTGTTTCTTCTCATTTTCAGTCGTGCCACATCAGCAAATGAAGGTCCCGAAAGCTTTACTCCATCCACGTCATTAAGGTCGACTCTACCTTGAGGAGGCAGCTCTTCCCCAGTCATCTTTTGAGTGCCTTCCAACCTGTGGGGCTCATCTTCCAGCACTATATCAGACAATGTTCCGCTGCTATTCGTAAGGTTTTCACTGGCTAATGCTTTTCAGAAGTAGACTGCCGGGTCCTTCTTCCTAGTCTGTCTTAGTCTGGAAGCTCAGCTGAAACCTGTCCTCCGTGGGTGACCCTGCTGGTATCTGAATACCAGTGGCACAGCTTCCAGCATCAGAGCAACACACAAGCCCCCATAGTACGACAAACTGACAGACATGTGGGGCAAATATTATTCACCCATAAAAAGGAATGAAGTACTGACACATGTTACAACATGGATGAACCTTGAAAACATGCTAAGAGAAAGAAGTCAGACACAAAAGGCCACATAGTACATAATCCATTTATACAAAATGCCCCAAATAGGCAAGTCCATAGAGACAAAGTAGATAGTGGTTGCTGTGGGATGGGTGAAGGAGAGAATGACTGCTAATAAGTACAGAGTTTCTACCTGGAGTGATTAAAATGTTCCAGAATTAGACGGTAGTGATAGTTCCACAACCTTGAGTGCTATATATTAAAAACTGTTGAATTGTATACTTTAAAACAGTGATTTTTATGGTATGTGAATTATATCTCAATTAAAAAAAATGCAAATGAAACAAAACTCAATGAATATACTGCCCACCAATTAGAATGGCTAAAATCCAAAAATAAATAAATAAATAACAATACCAAAAGCTGTCAAGGATGCAGAGTAACACGCATTGCTGGTGGGAATACAAAATGGAACAGGCACTTTGGAAGATGATTCATCAGTTTCTTATACAATTAAACATGAACTTACCATACAACCCAACAATTCTACTCCTAGATATTCAGTCAAATGAACTAAAAACTTACGTTCACACAAAAGCCTGTATGTGAACATTTATAGCAGTTTTATTCATAATCACCAAAAACTGAAATCAACTAAAATGTATTTCAACAGGTGAATGGATAAACAAACTATGGTATTATTTACAATGGAATACTATTTAGCAATAAAAATAATTGAGTTCTTGGTATATATAACAACATGAATGAATCATGAATGCGTTTTGCTAAGGGAAAGAAGTCAGACAGAAAAGGCTACATATTGTATGATTGCAATTATATGACATTCTGGAAAAGGCAAAAGGACAAGGATAGAAAACGGATCATCGGTTGACAGGACTGGGGATGGTGTGGGTGAAGTGGCCGATTACAAAGGGAATGATGCACAGCAAAATCTTTAGAGTCATGGAACTGTTCTGTATGTAGTAGAATAAGGGAGCCATGACTCTGTGCATTGGTCAAAGCCCAGAGAACTGTACATCACAAAGAATTGTAATGTATTCCAGTAAAAAACAAAAAAAAACTACTCAGGATGTCAGGAGATTCTAGTATGGAATGAAGCCTCTGACAAGGAAATCTCATTGTATTACAAATATGTGACATAATCTCACCGAAGAGAGTGAGGAGAAAGGAGATGACCTAAGTAACTTTGGAAAATACTGTTTTGACTGGAAACTGTATAGCTAAAGACAAAAATAATTGTACATAAACTCTATACAGTATTCAAATTGGTGTATTTGTTTCTTAAAAAGGTACAGGTTAACAATTCTGAAACTAATTTACATGCATATTGTTGTGTGCCATCAAGGTGATTCCTACTCATAGCAACCCTATAGGACAGAGATGAACTTTCCCCAAAGGTTTCCTAGACTATGATCTTTTACATGACCAGATTGCCAGGTCTTTTCTTTGGCAGAGCATCTGGTGGGTTCGAACCTCCAACCTTTCAGTTACCAGCCAAGTGTTTAACCATTATGCCATCAGCACTCCTTGCATGTGTGCTGAACAAATAAGTAAATAAATGACAGATAATGAGAGCCAGGTTTCTCACTGCCAGAGAAAGAAGTTACAAATAACCAAAGGAGGAAGGCTAGAATGAACCGTAGTGACAGATAAGAGGGCAGCAATATAAACTCATGTTTACATTAAGTATAAACAGATAGACAAATTCAGAAGTAACTATCGGCATATGTGTATACATGAGTTAGAATATGTACATGTATTTCCTAGTTCTTTCTGCTGAGAGGGCCTAGAAGTGACACCCCACAGCAACAAGCAGACCTAAATCCCAGATCTTGGCTTCTAAATACCATTATCTAACAAAAGGAACCAGGGCTCCTTGGAGAAATGGCTGATTCTGAGGCTAAGGCAGGGAATATATGCTGAGCCTGAAACATCTTGTAGTGCGAGAAAGTAAAGAAATACTCAGAAAACAAAAGAACTGAGGCATGTCAAAGAGACACAAGAGCTAACTTGAAAGAGCTCCCAATGGCCAAGGCTGGAACAATTTGATCAACCAAATAAATAATGTAGTATGACATTACAACCTAAAGTAAAAAATAAATATCCATGAGTCCATACGGATACAAATGAATGATTGCATATATAAATTAATGGGGAAGAATAGACTAATCTTCCATACAGAAGAATTCTAAATGTTATGTAACGTAACATAACATATTCACAAATTCTGGGGACTAAGACGTGGACATTTTCATTGTTATTACTGTTGCTGTCTAGTTGATTTTGACTCATGATGACCCCACGTGTCCAGAGCAGAACTGCTCCAAAGGGGTTTCAAGGCAAAGGATTTTGAGTCACCGGTCTACCTAATTCAACATTCTAAACAGAGATTCTGTATTAAGACAGGAGAGGGAATGGGCTCCTTGGGACATGGTCTTGTGGTTTAGTCTGTAATTTGGCCACATTTTCTTTTGGACCTTTTTTCAATGTTGTCGTTAGTTGCTGTTGAGTCATTTTCAACTCACAGAGACCTCACGGGTCAGAGCAGAACTGCGGTCCGTAGGATTTTCAAGGCTATGACCTTTCAGAAGCAGATTGCCAGGACTGTCTACTAAGGTGCCTCTGGGTAGGTTCAAACTGCCAACCTTTAAGCTAGTAGTTGAGCACTTAATTGTTTGCACCACCTAGAGACTCCTTGGGGGCTATTATTCTGCCTATTACAGTTACCATTTATGTTAAAAGACTACCAGATTCCTAAGAATGATTCTAATACAATATGTGCTAGTTCTTTATGCAGAAAACTACAAAGTATTATTGAAAGAATTTAATACTGTTGAATCTTAAGGTAGAATTTTAAAGTTTTTCATACTAGAACTCAGCCTGGTTTTAGACCAGCCCCAGAATGAAGTAGAGCTACCTTGTGTATACATATGATTACCCTGACGGCTTAAACTTCAACAGCTTGCATGAAGGAATTCACTCTAAATGGAGAAACTGTGTACTTTTAAAAGCCATTTTTGTATAAAAATTTCCTCTGCTATGGCATGTGTGGTGTTGATTGCCATATAGTCGATTCCAACCCTTGGCAACCTCATGTGTGCCAGAGTAAAAGTGTGCTCCATAAGGTTGCCAATGGTTCACTTTTTTGGAAGCAGAGAACCGGGTCTTTCTTCCAAGGCAACTTGGGGTAGATTTGAACTGCCAATCTTTCAGTTAGAAGCTGAGCTTATCAACTGTTGCACCACCCAGGGACTCCTGCTCTGCTCTTAAAACCCACAATGTTTTCATTTAGTACTTAGATTATATTTTTAGAGTAAAAATTAAAATAAAATACATTAAAATAGCATATGACTCCAAAAATATGATTTTATTAAAGACTATTGTATTCATTTGCCAAAGTCTGTAACTCAGTAAAGATACATTACCTTCCTTTTAGATTTATACTTCCAAAAGCCTTTATGATTTAGTATGCTGTACTGTGGGCTGGTTATGTTAACAGAAAAAAAAAAAAGTCATCTTAACTCAGTCATTGCTGAGTTTTGCAGCACTGTCAACTTAAACAGATGAACAGCTGTTCACATCTTTTAGCATTTCATATTTGCCTAACTTATAAAATTGCCATGTGTCAAAGTTAAACTTCTATAATCGCTAAAGCATGATATGTTTTAAATTTAAATATAATTACCTTTTGAAGAAATTATGACCACAAAACATTTTTCACATGAAGAGCTGTGTACATCATTTGAAATTACTCATATGGTATCTTGATTGGAGGCATAAATTCCAAGTGCTTGATGCTTTTAATAACATGTGGAGGTGGGGGGGGGAGAAAAAGAATAAAAGAAAAACAAGTATTGATCTATACTAACGATGAATTGGATTGTACTGTAGCTTTTATTTATGAGAAATCCTTGTTTTGGGTGCCAGAGGGCAGGTGCAATCTGAAGAACAATCCAGTAAGTGTATGTCATAGATTGAATTGTGTCAACTTGTCTAGGCCATGATTCCCAGTATTGTGTAATTGTCTTCCATTTTTGTGATCTGATGTAATTGTCCTCCATTTTATGGTATTGTGTAATTATCCATTTTGTTTTGTAAATCCTAAACCTCCATATATTAATGAGGCAGGATTAGTATAAAGATTAGCTTTACTCAAGTCACTCAAGTCACACCCTTACTCAAGTCACTGCCTTACTTAAGTCAACCCTTACTTAAGTCACACCCTTACTCAAGCCACACCTTTGCTTGAGTCACAGGTTATATCTTATAAGGGATAAAAGGAGAGAGAAGTGAGCAGAGAGGAGAGGGACCTCACTACAACCAAGAAAGAAGAGCTGGGAGCTGAGAAAGTCCTTTGGCCCCATGGTCACTGTGTTGAGAACCTCTGGAGCCAGGAGAAGATTGATGCCAAGACACATGGAGATTTCCAAAGACTGCCGGGTTCACAGATGTTGAGAACAGACCAGGACCTTCCTCTAGAACCAACAGAGAGAGAAAGGCTTCCCCTTAAGTTAGCACTCTGAATTTGGGCTTCTAGCATGCTAAACTGTGAGAAATAAATTTGTTTGTTAAAGCCATCCACCTGTGGTATTTCTGTTATAGCACCACTAAATAACTAAGGTATTTTGTTCCATATTTTGTTGTTGTTGTTTGATGACATCAAGTCAGTTCTGACTCATACTGACCCTACATACAACAGAATGAAACACTGCCCAGTCTTGTACCATCCTCACAACTGTTGTTATGCTTGAGCCCATTGTTAGCAGCTACTATGTCAATCCATCTCATTGAGAGTCTTCCCCTTTTCCACTGACCCTCCACTTTAGCATGATATCCTTCTCTAGGGACTGGTCCCTCCTGATAACATGTCCAAAGTATGTTAGACAAAGTCTTGCCATCTTTGCTTAAGGAGCATTCTGGCTGTACTTCTTCCAAGACAGATTTGTTCATTCATTTGGCAGTCCATGGTATATTCAATATTCTTTGCCAACACCACAACTCAAAGGCGTCAATTCTTCTTTGGCTTTCTTTATTCACTGTCCAGCTTTTGCATGCATATAAGACAATTGAAAATACCATGGCTTGGGTCAGGTGCACCTTAGTCCCCAAAGTGACATCTTTGCTTTTTTAACACTTTAAAGAAGTCTTTTGCAGCAGATTTTGTAGCAGTTATCAACCACTATATCTTTGATACTTGTAATTGCTGCATACAGAATATTTTTATAAAAGATTAATAGAAATAGATGATAACTCAGGTGTTAGTTTTAGCAGAAAAAGACTTTAATGTAACTATTATAAATATTCCAGGTTATTAAGAGGAGAATATGCCTGCAATGAGTGAAGAGATGGAGAAATCTCAACAAAAAAACGGAAACTTAAAAAAAAAAAAAAAAAACCAAATGGAAATTTTAAAATAGAAAAGTACAATATCTGAAATGAAAAAATCACTGGATGGGTTTAACAGGAGATTAGAGATGGCAGTAGAAAGGGTGAATGAAATTGAAGACAAATTCATAGAAATTTATTTTTTTTTAAGAGAAAAAAATGAACAGGTCCTCAGTGACCTGTCAGACAATATCAAGCAATCTAAATATGTCTAGGTGGAGCCTCAGATGGAGAGGAAAGATAATGGAGCAGAAAAACATATTCGAAGAAATAATCAGTGAAAATTTCCCAAGTTAGGGAAAAACATCAACTTTCAAATTCAAGAAGCATTGTGAGCCCCACGCAGGGTAATTAAAAAGGAAGCCATGTTAGGTACAAACAATCAAACTGCTGAAAAAATATTTTCAAAATTCAAAATTTTGAATGCAGTCAGAAAAAATGACCCATTACCTACAGGGGAACAACAGCATAAATGACAGGCAACACTCATCAGAAACAATGGAGGTTAGAAGACAATTGAATGATAACCTTTAAACCACAGAAGAAAAAAATATCAACCAAGAATTCTACATATAGTGAAAATAATTTTCTAAAATGGGAGTGAAATAAAGGTTTTCAGAAAAATTAAAGCTGAGAGAGTTTGACACATGCAAATTTTTTGTATAAAGAAATACAAAATGTTCCTTAGGCTGAAGGGAAATGACAGAAAATAGAAACTGATGTATGAAAAGGAATGAAGAGTATTGAAAATAATCAGAAGCAAATTAAGGATATCTGCTCTCCCTAAGTCTATTCAACATTGTACTAGATACCCTAGCAATAAAATAAGAGGAAGAAATAAAAAGACACATAGATTGGAGAGGTAGATGCAAAACTGTTTTTACTTACAGACAACATGATTGTGTGTATACAAAATCCCAAAGAATCAAAAACAAAAAACCTAGTCAAATTAGTAAGTGAATTTAGCAAGGTCTCAGGATACATTGTCAGTGTATGAAAATCAATTATGTTTTTACATTATGGTCATAAACAATTGGAAAACTGAAATAAATAAAAACAATTCCACTTTAAATGGCATTAAAAATAAAATAAAATACTTAAAATAAATTTAACAAAAGACATATATTATGGATTGAATTGTGTTCCCCAAAATGTGTGTCAGCCTGGCTAGACTATGATTCCCTGTTTTGTGTATTTGTCTACCATTTTGTGATCTGATGAGATTTTCCTGTGTGTTTAAATCCTACGTCTATGATGTTAATGAAACAGGATTAGAGGCAGTTATGTTAATGAGCCAGGACTCAATCTACAAGATTAGGCTGTATCTTGAGTCAATCTCTTTTGAAATATAAAAGAGAGAAGGGAGCAGAAGGACAAGGGGATCTCATACCACCAAAAAACAAGGGCTGGGAGGGAGTGCATCCTTTGAACCCAGGGTCCTTGCACTAAGAAACTCCTGGACCAGGGGAAGACTGATAGCAAGGATCTTCCCCCAGAACTGACAGAGAGATAAAGCCTTCCCCTGGAGCTGGCACACTGAATTTGGACTACTAGCCTCCTAAACTGTGGAAGAATACATTTCTGTTTGTTAAAGCCATCCACTTGCAGTATTTCTGTTACAGCTTGTTGTTGCTAGGTACTGTCAAGTCAGTTTCAACTCATAGCAACACTATGTACAACAGGAGGAAACAGTGCCCATCCTGCACCATTCTTACAACCGTTGTTATGCTTGAGCCTACTGTTGCAGCCACTGTGTCAATCCATCTTTTCAAGGGTCTTCCTCTTTTTCACTGACCCTCTACTTTACCAAGCATGATGTCCTTCTCCAGGGACTGATCCCTCCTGATAACATGTCCAAAGTATGTTAGGCAAAGTCTTGCCATTCTTGCTTCTAAGGAGCATTCTGATTATACTTCTTCCAAGACAGATTTGTTCGTTCTTTTGGCAGTCCATGGTATATTCAATCTTCTTCACCAACACCACAACTCAAAGGTGTCAATTCTTCTTCAGTCTTCATTATTCACTGTCCAGCTTTTGCATGCATATGAGACAACTGAAACAGTCATATAGCCATTAAAGAAATTGTATCCATACTTTTAAAACCTTCTGGAAAAGAAATCTTCATACCCAGATGATTTCACTGCTGAATTCTATCAACTATTTAAAGAAATACACTAATTCTACATAATCTCTAGGAAATAAAAGAGGAGGGAACACTTATGAATTTAGTATGATGCCAGGATTATCCTCATATCAAAACTAGACAAAGGCAGTACAAGAAAAGAAAACTAGGGACCAATATCTGTCATGAATGTAAATATAAAAACCCTCCACAAAATATTAGCAAATAGAATCTTGAGTAATACACCACGAGTGAGGTTTATCCCAGGAATGCAAGGTTGGTTTAATATTTGAAACTGATCCATATAATCTGCTATATCAATAGCCTAAAAAGAAAAACAATGTGATCCTACCAATTGATGTATAAAAAGCATTTGAAAAAAAAAATTCAACATCCACTCACAATAAAAACTCTCAGCAAACTAGAAATAGAAAGGAACTTCCTCAGTCTGATAAAGGGCATCTTCAGAACACCCACAAGTAACATCATACTTAATGGTAAAAGACTGAGCACTGCCCCCTAAGGTTGGGAACAAGGGAAGTATGTCCACTCTCAGCAGCCCAATTCAACATCATACAGTTGTCCAAGTCAATGCAATAAGGCAAAGAGAGAGAGAGAGAAAGAAAGCATCCAGACTGAAAAAGAAGAAATAAAACTGTCCCTATTCATAGATGGTATGATTGTCTACACAGAAAATACCTAGGAATTTGCACACGCACACACACACACACAAATCCTAGAAATAATAAGTGAGCTTAGCAAGGGTGCGGGATACAAGTTAAATATATAAAAATCAATCCTATTTTGAAATACAGTAAGGAACAGTTGGAAACCAAAATTAAAAAAAAAAGTACAATATACAATAGCTCCTCCCAAAATTAAACTGTTGTCGTTGTTAGGTGCCGTAGTCAGCTCCTAAGTATAACAAAACGTTGCATGGTCCTGAGGATAGAAATATTATAAAACATGTACGGGATATGTCTTAGTCATCTAGCACTGCTATAACAGAAATACCACAAGTGGATGGCTTTAATGTAGAGAAATTTATTTCTCCACAGTAAAAAAAAGGCTAAAAGTCCAAATTTGGGGAGTCAGTTCCAGGGGGAGGCTTTATCTCTCTATTAGACTTCTCATCAATCTTCCCCCAGACTAGGAGTTTCTCCACACAGGGACCCCCGGCCCAGAGAATGTGCACTGCTCCCAGCACTGCTTTCTTGTTGGTATGAGGTCCCCAACTCTATGCTTGCTTCCCTTTCTTTTTATCTCTTGTAAGATAGAAGGTGGTGTGGGCCACACCCCAGGGAAACTCCCTTTACAATCACAAAATGGAGGACAACCACACAATACCAGGAATCATGGCCTAACCAAGTTGACACATATTTTGGGGGGACACAATCTAATCCATGACAGGATCTATAAGCTGGGAACTACAAAATGCTTATGAAACGAATCAAAGAAGATCTAAATAAATGGAGAGACATGCCACATTCATGACTTGCAAGATAGCATGATAAAGATGTCAGTTCTCCCAATTTTATCTATGGATTTATACAATTCCAATAAAAATCCCAGTAACATTTAAGGCCTGGAGCACACGATGTCCATATTTAAAGAGCCATGTTGTTGTTGTTAGGTGCCGTCGAGTCAGGTCGGACTCATAGCGACCCTATGCACAACAGAACGAAACATTGCCTGGTCCTGAGTCATCCTTACAATCCTTGTTGTGCTTGAGCTCATTGTTGCAGCCACTGTGTCAATCCACCTCGTCGAGGATCTTCCTCTTTTCTGCTGACTCTGTACTCTGCCAAGCATGATGTCCTTCTCCAGGGACTGATCCCTCCTGATAGCATGTCCAAAGTATATAAGACACAGTCTCGCCATCCTTGCTTCTAAGGAGCATTCTGGTTGTACTCCTTCCAAGACAGATCTGTTCGTTCTTTTGGCAGTCCACGGTATATTCAATATTCTTCGTCAACACCACAATTCAAAGGCGTCAATTCTTCTTCGGTCTTCCTTA
Source organism: Elephas maximus indicus (assembly GCF_024166365.1). Lineage (NCBI taxonomy): Eukaryota > Metazoa > Chordata > Mammalia > Proboscidea > Elephantidae > Elephas > Elephas maximus. The sequence continues at coordinate 83,323,821 of NC_064827.1, read as the reverse complement.
CTCATCGTCCAGCTTTCACATGCATATGATGCGATTGAAAATGCCATGGCTTGGGTCAGGCGCACCTTAATCTTCAAGGTGACATTTTTGCTCTTCAATGCTATAAAGAGGTCCTTTGCAGCAGATTTACCCAATGCAATGCGTCTTTTGATTTCTTGACTGCTGCTTCCATGGCTGTTGATTGTGGATCCAAGTAAAATGAAATCCTTGACAACTGCAATCTTTTCTCCGTTTATCATGATGTTGCTCATTGGTGCAGTTGTAAGGATTTTTGTTTTCTTTATGTTGAGGTGCAATCCATATTGAAGGCTGTGGTCTTTGATCTTCATTAGTAAGTGCTTCAAGTCCTCTTCACTTTCAGCAAACAAGGTTGTGTCATCTGCATAACACAGGTTATTAACGAGTCTTCCTTCAATCCTGATGTCCCGTTTTTCTTCACATAGTCCAGCTTCTCGTGGGAAGGTGGTAAACAGATTGGCCTGGGGTAGTGAGATCATTGAGGTACTGGGCTTGCGGCCTGGGCACAGTACCATCTGATTTCCTCACATCCACACCTCTGATTGAATGTGCAGCCACTAGCATCAGCAGGAGAAGCCCCTTCCTCTCATGATGTTCCTCCAGTGCCCTCTACTGAGAAAGCTTATCATCATGCTCACTGTAAAGGAGAAATGTTTATTCCATCCATTACTGTAGAGCATATATTAAAGGATGAATTTGAAGCTGAGTGAGGCAATACATTAATAACTGGCACAGGTGCCAAGGACAATAGTCTTTTCGAGAAATGGTGCTGAAACAACTAGATATACATTTGGGGGAAAAAAATGAATCTATATCCCTACTTCATACCATACACACAGGAAAAATAGAAAAAACTGTTTAGAAGAAAATATAAGAGAAAACCTTTATAAAGTTTTAGACAATATACAAAAAGCACTAACCACTAAAGAAGCAGTTGATAAATTAGACTTCATCAAAATTAAAAAAAAAACCTCCGCCCTTCAAAAACACTGAAACTTAAACCAGAAACTTTTTGCAATAAAGACATATAATAAAGGCTGTGTACCAGAATACGTGTAAAGAACTCTTAGAACTTAATAGTAAGAAATAAACAATCCAATTTAAAAACAAAAGACTCATGCAGACAATTAACAAAAGAAGATATAATAATTGCCGAAAAGCACACGACAAGATGCTCAACCTCATTAGTCATCAGGGAAATACATTAAAATCACAATAACACACGGGACAAACCCACTAGAATGACTAAAATTAAAATAATTCACAATGGAAAGTGTTGACAAGGTTGTGGAGCAAGTAGAACTTTCATACATTTGCTGATGGGACTGTAAAATGGTAAAAGCACTTTTGACACTAGTTTGGTAATTTCTTATAATATTATAGACGTTAGTTGACATCAACTTGGCTTTCACTCACGGTGACCTTATTTATAATACAGTAAAACTTGCAAAAGCCAGAACCTGTGTAAGGTGGAAACCTGTCAGAGAAGGAAAACTCAAACATTTTCCACTAAAAGAGAGCAATAGGAAAGTGTTAAGATTGCACCCTGTCAAAGGCAGAAAACTGGTGAAACCTAGAAAAACAAGGCAGTCTTGTCAAGTTCCAGCTCTCACAGGTTTCAGTGTAGGCTGAAACGTTGCCTGGGCCTATGCCGTTTTCACAATCATTGGTATGTTTGAGTCCATTGTTGCGGCTATTGTGTCAGTCCATCTCGTTGAGGATTTTCCTCATTTTCACTGATCCTCTGCTTTGCCATATATGATGTTCCTTTCTAGCAACTGGTCTCTCCTGATGACGTACCCAAAGTAAGCAAGCCAAAATCTCACCATTCTCACCTTTAGTAACCCAGCAATTCCACTCCAGGGCATTTATCCAAGTAAAATGAAAACATACATCCATAAGAAGATTTGCACATGAATGTTCGTAAAAAAATTTATTTATAGTGGCCCAAAATTTGAAACAACCCAAATATTCATTAATATGTGAATAGATAAACAAACTGTCGTATATTCATTTAACCAAATGTTGTACATAGCGATCCTATGTACAACAGAATGAAACATTGCACGGTCCTGTGCCATCCTCACAATCATTGCTACGTTTGTCGCAGCCACTGTGTCAATCTATATCGTTGACAGTCTTCCTCTTTTTCATTGACCCTCTACCTTATCAAGCATGATGTCCTTCTCCAGGGACTGGTCCCTCCTGATAACATGTCCAAAGTACATGAGATGAAAGTCTTGCCATCCTTGCTTCTAAGGAGCACTTGTTCCAAGACACGCTTGTTCATTCTTCTGGAGTTCCATAGTATATTCAATATTCTTTGCTAACACCATAATTCAAAGGCATTGATTCTTTTTTGGTCTTCCTTATTCAATGTCCAACTTTTGCATGCATATGAGGCAACTGAAAATATCATGGCTTGGCTTAGTCCTCAAAGTAACATCTTTGCTTTTCAACACTTGAAGGAGGTCCTCTGCAGCAGATTCTCCCAGTGGAATACATCATTTGATTTCTGGACTGCTGCTTCCATGGGCATTGATTATGGATCCAAGTAAAATGAAATCCTTGACAACTTCAATATTTTCTCTGTTTATCATGTAGTTGCTTGTTGGTCCAGTGTTGTTTTATTTATGTTGAGGTGTAATCCATACTGAAGGCTGTAGTCCTTGATCTTCATCAATAAGCCCTTCAAGTTGTCTTCACTTTCATTGATCAAGGTTGTATCATCTGCGTATCGCCGGTTGTTGATGAGTCTTCCTTCAGTCCTGATGCCCTGTTCTTCTTCATATAGTCCAGCTTCTTGGGTTATTTGCTCAGCATATAATTTAAGATTGAATAAGTATGGTGAAAGGATACAACCCTGATTCACATCTTTCCTGATTTTAAACCATGCAATATCCCTTTGTTCTGTTCTAATGACTCCCTCTTGGTCTATGTACAGGTTCTGCAGGAGCACAATTCTGTGTTCTGGAATTCCCATTCTTTGCAAAGTTATCCATAATTTGTTATGATCCACAAAGTTGAATACCTTTGTATAGTCAATAAATCACAGACAAACATCTTTCTGGTATTCCCTGCTTTCAATCAAGGTCCATCTGACATCAGCATGATATCCCTCATTCCACATCCTCTTGTGAATCTGGCTTGAATTTCTGGCAGTTCCCTATGGATGTATCACTGCAGCTGCTTTTGAATGATCTCCAGCAAAATTTTATTTGCATGTGATAGTAATGATATTGTACAACAGTTTTAGCAATCTGCTGGATCACATTTCTTTGGAATGTGCACAAATATGGATCTCTTCCAGTTGGTTGGCCAGGTAGCTGTCTTCCAAATTTCTTGGCATAGGTGAGTGAGGGCCTTCAGTACTGCAACCATTTGTTGAAACATCTCACCTCGTATTCTATCATTTTCTGGAGCCTTGTTTTTTGCCAATGCCTTCAGTGTAGCTTGGACTTCTTCCTTCAGTTCCATTGGTTCTTGATCATATGCTACCTCCTGAAATGATTGAATGTTGACCAATTCTTTTTGGTACAGTGACTCTGTATATTCCTTCCACCTTCTTTTTATTTTATTGTGTTTTAGGTGAAAGTTTACAGCTCGAGTTAGTTTCTTATTCAAAAATATATACATACATTGTTTTGTGACATTGGTTGCAATCCCCACAACGTGACAGCACTCTTCCCCTTTCCACCTCGGGTACCCTATGACCACTTGTTCAGTTCCTGTTCTTTTCTCCCTTCCTGTCCTGCCTTTGGGCAGGAGTTGCCCATTTGGTCTCATATATTTGAATGAACCAAGAAGTATGTTCCTCATGTGTGTTAACTGTTTGCTTTATAGGCCTGTCTAATCTTTGTCTGAAAAGTGGGCCTTCTATCTTCTTTTGATGCTTCCTGTGTCGTTCAATATTTTGCCCATAGAGTTCTTCAGAATTGCAACTCAAGGTTTGAATTTTTTCTTCAGTTTTAGCTTAAGAAATGCCAAGCATGTTCTTCCCTTTTGGTTTTCTAATTCCAGGTCTTTGTGCATTTCATTATCATAATTTATCTTCTCGAGATGCCCTTTGAAATCTTTTCTTCAGCTCTTACTTCGTCATTCCTTCCACTGGCTTTAGCTACTCTACATCCAAGAGCAAGTTTCAAGTCTCTTCTGATATCCATTTGGTCTTTTCTTTCTTTTCTGTCTTTTTAATGAAATACTACTCCACAATAAAAATGAACTGCTGACATATGCAAAAGAGTACATAATGTATAATTACATCAATACAAATGAATCTATGTTGATAGAAATCAGATCTGCGTTTCCATTGCGTGAGTGTGGGAGGGAAGACTGACCACAAAATGACACAAGGGCACATTCTGGGATGAAGAAAATGTCTTATATCTTGATTGGGAATGCTTATATGAAAGTACAGAGTTTTAAAGCTCATCAAACTATACATTTAAAATCTGTGCATTTTATTGTATATGACTATATACAAATTATACAGTGTTAACAAAAATAAGATATATAGTAATATGAAAGAAAAGTAAAGATGAACAATGATGAAATCAATAGAAATTATTGCAACAAAAAATTCAGTAATTCATTTAAGAAAAAGAGATCCGTTTCACATGGAAATAATGAGTAATAGTTTCTTAGGTAGTTAAAAATAATGAAGAAGAATGAGTCACATGATCAAATTGGAAAAAATAATGATATGTATTTGTTTTGACACAAAATACCATCATACAAAACTCACAATATGCAAGGGTAAGTCAAAAGGTATTGCTACGATATCATAAAAATCTTTATTAAACAAAAATATCAAAATGTGAAGCTATCACTTCTCAATATATCCTCCATCTAGGTCTATACACTTCTGAAGGTGGTGTTTCCTCTCTCTAACCGTTCCCCAGAGACTTCTGCATTCTTCAATCTACACCACATCAAAACGGCAGTTTTGGCATCCTCCATTGACGCAAATTGTGTTCCTTTTCAATGTTCTTTCAGTTTTGGGAACAAAAAGAAGTCTAAAGGGGCAAGATCAGGGTTGTAGGGTGGATAGAGTAAGACTGCCCAGGGAAATTCTTGTAGGGCAGCCCTTGCTACCCTTGAAGAATGAGCAGGTGCCTTGTTGTGATGGAAAACATACCTCGGCACAACTTTCTCAGCCTTTTTCTCACCAAAGCAGTTTTCAATTTTCTTAAAACTTCTTCATAATAAGCCCCCGTGATTATCCTGTGTCCTTCAAGAAAATCAAGATTACCCCTTTGGACTCCTCCCCCTCAAAAAAGAGTTGCCATAACCTTCTGAGCAGTCTTCCCTCTCTTGGCTCATTTTTGAGGTCTTCCTGACCTTTCTTAAAATGCTTGATCCATCTAAAAACTGTTGTTTTATGTGGGGCAGCATTCCCATAAACTTGTTGCAAAGCTTCAATGATTTGGGAAGATGTCCACTTGAGTTTTGTTAAAAATTTAATATTAGCCCTGACCTCAAAATCGTTTTTTTTCCATGGCACAAAAACTATCCTTTTTTTTTAAGGCACTCTGTCATGGATTGAATTGTTTCGCCCAAAAATATGTGTATCAGTTTGTCTAGGCCATGATTCCCAGTATTGTGTGATCATCCACCACTTTGTCATCTGATGTGATTTTCCTGTGTTGTAAATTCTATCTTGGCTAACGAGGTCAGAGATTACTGTTGTATTTTTATCTCATTAGCAACTTCATTTGTTATTTTTCCCATAATGATTGACAAATTTCTTAAAGATTTCTCTAATTCATCTATACCATAACGAGGAATTAAAGCTACCAACCATACCCTGAATGCTGGACCAATGGGTTTCTTTTTGACTCTCCTTTTATAACGCGTAACAATTTAACATTACCTTTTCAATATTTACTAGCATCATTACTATGAACATACCTAAAGGCAATCTTAAAAGTCTCCAAGTGCATTGCCCATGCATTCACCAGGAATCTAAACAAGAAATTGCCCATGTAAATGCACTGTCAGTAGGAAAGGGGTAGAGGAAACAGATGGTATAGAAAACTCCACATGTGACAACCAGAATTTCATTAGAGAGTACATTATTAATAAGATAATATAGGATGGACCTCCCCTGTTGGAGGTCTTTAGTTAATCTGTTTAAAACATACTATGTGTTCTTCTTGAAGGCAAGTTGCCCCTCCTTGGTTTACCTATTGTCATGGATTGAATTGTGTCCCCCCAAAATATGTGTCAATTTGGTTAGTACATGATTCCGAGTATTTTGTGGTCGTCCTCCATTTTGTGATTTTCCTATGGGTTATAAATCATAATCTCTGCCTGTAGTTAAAGAGGGTTAGGGTGAGATGTAATACCCTTGCTCAGGTCATATCCTTGATCCAATGCAAGAGGAGTTTCCCTGGGATGTGGCCTGTACCACCTTTCATCTTACAGGAGATAAAAGGAAAGGGAAGCAAGTAGAGAGATGGGGACCTCATACCACCAAGAAAGCAGTGCGAGGAGCAGAGTGCATCCTTTGGACCCAGAGTTCCTGTGTGGAGGACACAGGGAAGGCTGATGACAAGGACCTTCCTCCAGAGCCGATAAAGAAAGCCTTTCCCTGGAACTGACCATGAATTTGGACTTCTAGACTATGAGAGAATAAATTTATCCTTGTTGAAGCTATCGACTTGTGGTATTTCTGTTATAGCAGCACTAGATGATCAAGACACCTTTTAACAGTCATGGGTCACTTTCTCAGAAGCAGAAGAGTCACAAAACTTTTAGCAGAGAAGAGCTTCTATTTGGAGAATTATAATATCTAAAGCCATTAGTTAAATAATTTAGGAGAAAGGAAAATGGTTTCTGATATTCAGAAAGTAGGACCTTAAAACATCAGCAATATTCCCACATAAAATCCATGGTTTCCTTTCGTTGACTCAGTCTTATGTAGTTAATCTCTGTTTCACGGGAGTCTGCATCAGCCACAGTCAGTGAATCTGTCAGCTTCTGCATAGGAGTTCAGGGAATTTTATTCAGTCTAGTCACAGTCCTTTTCGCAAGTCCAATACAGTCCATCTTTTTGTTGAGATATTTTGGTCAAATGTTTTCAGCAAATCAGCAAAGTAAAAACTTATCTGCAGATGACAAAACTTAGTAGGGTCATGACAAACTTATAAAAATAATACTCTTATAGAGAAAGGCCCGATAGAGATACATTACCTGCATAATATAAAGGCCAAATGAAATCAGTTAAAAAAAAAAAACTTTAGATAAAAATATCTCTAAATACAACCATTAACCGCATTTCTAAAGAGCTTCAGATGTAATAATAATAACCCTGAGGCATAATACCATATAGTCAGGACATACCAAGAATATAACAAGATTATCAAATCTTTAAATACCTCAATAGTAATAAAAGAGAACTTCATAGGTAAATGATATGAATTCCTAATCAAACCACTGGCTTTGATAAAGTTGTGACCAAGTTACCAATTAAGAAATAACAAAGTTATGACATATGCATTTGCTGTCTAGTATTAGGCAAAAACGCAAGAGGCAATAGTAACACATAAATTTTAATCCAAAGAGAATCAGGTGTTTCTCTTGATTTTGACAACATGTTTCATGTAATTTATTAAATAAAACTTTTTAGCACTTTTCCTTTATAAAAGTTTTTTGTGCCTTTCCGGGAAGTGTCAGCGTTGTCAGGGGTTTATTACAGGTCACTGTGAAACAATACTTACAGTTATTTAATCAAAGGTTTCAAAGTAAAAACACCTTAGCTTTTTTTTTTCCCTAAAAGCCATGAAGTTTGGTTTTTGACTCAGGAATCTTATTCTAATGAGAGGTCAAAACTTTGCCTTCAAGGCAGATTATACAAAGAATAAATTAACCCTTCAACTCAGAAATCAAAGAAAATTTTGTTATTTTAGCAGCAAGAAACCCAATTCTTTGTTTTATACTTATTTAATGTTAAATCTCCTAAAAATCTCACAAATTAGACCATTAAACTTTAGTCAGACAGATAAAACTTTTGACCGTATCAAATAAATTTCTTTTTAATAAATCTCCTTAAACATTGTCTTTGTTGCATATCTCTTATAGTACCTTCTTTTAAAATGGAAAAAATGAACACGCTCATTAGCAGACTTAAGTATATATATCCATATCCTTTCTTTTGTGACATAAAAAGCAAAAATACATAAGCTTAAATTATGATAAATATCTATTAACTCAATTTAACATCAGTAAGTTACCTAAAAGTATTTACAGCCTGTATACCATAAAATATAGCTGTTGTTGAAAGAAAGCCTGTTTAAACATTCTCAGTTTTCATTCAACTTTTACTATTTCCCATATTTTTCCTACCTAATTTTAGCCCTTAAAGATTTTATCAGCTGGCTTTGGAAATCACAAAGTCTCTGCTCGCCTGACCAATTCATTGATACAGATATAACCTTATGTGTCTAGCTAGGGCTGGAAACATTTTCCCAGGCCATTTCAGGTATGTCTCATTGTGATTTCCTTCTTCTTTTTTTTTTTGGCTTCTTAAAGTTTCATTTTGTAAATGAATCTATTAATTCTTGGCTAACCTTTTTTTTCCCCTAGGCTTCTCCTATGTTTCTTTTTTTTACGCACTCTGGAACTACTAGTTTTACTTTAAGACAAAATTGTTCTTTTTCCTCAAATAAAACACATTTCATATACTATATAACTTTCTTAGAGAGGCTTTTTAAGATTGACTTAAACATAACGGTCTTCACTGTAGCTACTAAAAATCTAAATCATAAGACAGACAGAAGACAGTTTTACTTGGATGAGGAAAGAACTGAGGTTCTAAGACAGCCTTACAAAAAACAGCAATTCTCAGCCATAACATCCAGCCTGGTACAAGACAAAACTAGACACAATGCTCTAGACCAGAAGCAAGCTCCCAGAACAAAATGAGACAGAAAGACCACATAAACTCACCAAACAATACCACACAAAACAAGAATATGGAGATTCTAGCTTCTTAAAGTGTATAGGGCAATTATTGGTAAGATCGATTCAATTCAACGGAAATAACAGGTTTTAGATAAAACTCATTAATTTGCCAGAATGTCAGATGGAGGAATATTATTGTGATTCTTTATTGAGAAAATACGTCATAAAACAGGTATGGAGCCACCAATTTTCCCTGCAAATTTTATAAACCAGGTCAGGAGATGCCACTTCTCCCTGAGAATTTGGCAAAACAGGTCACGAGCTGCCCCCTCTACCTGCAAATTTGGCAAAATAGAGCACTATTTTCCAGGTTTTCTCTGAGCCACAAAAAGAAACCTAACGAGGAACACCACAGCGTGTAGACAGCGTTTTGCTTAGACCAAGGTGTACCTCCACTGCTCAAGAGTTTACTTGCAGGTGGCAGGCAGCCTAGTGCTCTAGCCTGTCTCACAACCACCTTATCCTGTCACGGGAGTCTTCAACACTCGTGATGAGCGCCGGCAACCACCCTGGTGGCTTTTACAGATTGACCTGTCCCTGAATTTTTGTGGCTCAGAGCTCTTTGAAAATAGAATTACTTCTTTAATGTTTCAAATGCTCAAATTCAGACCTAAACTGCAGTTCACCAAGAGTTACTAGATATCACTCTTAAGCAAACGATCAAGCAAAAATCTAAAAATGATCCTCTTTAAGGAGACAACTGGTTTTGCAAACAAATATGCCGAACAAAACTTAAGAAAACATGAGAAAAAGAACAAAAACAAGCAAAAACTTGTTTTTTGAGAGCACTCACCCCATTGGTGCACCAGATTACATTGTGTGAATGTGTAATTGTGTGTACCCAGAGAATGGGGAACGTTCAAGGGATCCAGCAATACGGCCCGCTAAGACGTATCCTTAAGAACTGGGAGCAGAGACACAGACATGGCTCTGAAAGCATGCTTGTCCCTTTCCAACTTTTGCCTGTTTAAATATATGTCAGATAAAACCTTTCTTTTTGTTTTACTAAACTTAGTGATGTTTTCACTCTACAGGAGTTAATGTTGTAGTTGTTGTTAAGATTTCTAAAACTACAAATGCAGTTGACCTTGAGGAGACCTGAACTGCAGAGCAGAAGCCAGCAAAAAGAGGCCCAATCTTCTGGACCTAAGCAAGTACTTGAGCCTTTTATGACCTCAGCAGTCAATTCCTTCTGCTTTTTTGGGATTCTTCTAAGGCCTTACCTAGGAATTACCCTGTATTTACCAAATCGCCTCAGGTTCCTAACGGCCTCAATGGTCAGTTTCTCCCACTTCTTGGGACTCTGGTAAGGCCTTACCTAGGCACCTACCAAACAACCCAGGCATGTTCCGTTTCTCTGACTGAGCCACCGTTTGGGTCCCAGGGGGGATCCGCTTTTAGAGCTGCCTCAAGTTCTCCAGGAGAAATCTCCGGGTGGTGCCAGACACTGGGGCCAGTCTGTTTTCCAATCCATCTCAGGAACTGAGCAGATGGCTCCTGGCTGGCTCACCAGAAATGTTACCAGGTTGAAACCCAGGTTCATGATTGGCATGACTCATATTGGTCAACAAATGAGAGACTGAGGTGGGAGCAGAGGAAAGGCACCTTTATTTCGTTGTACAAGGAAAGGAGGCAGTCGAAGCCACTGCTGCCAGGACTGCTTGCCAAGGATGGGCAGGCCAATTACTTTTTTTTTTAATTAATTTTTATTGTGCTTTAAGTGAAAGTTTACAAATCAAGTCAGTCTTTCAAACAAAAATTTATATATACCTTGCTACACACTCCTAGTTGCTCTGCCCCAATGAGACAGCACACTCCTCTCCACTCTCTATTTTTGTGTCTATTCGGCCAGCTTCTGACCCCCTCTGCTCTCTCATCTCCCGTCCAGACAGGAGCTACCCACATAGTCTCATGAGTCTACTTGATCCAAGAAGTTCACTCCTCACCATTATCATTTTCTATCCCATAGTTCAGTCCAATCCCTGTCTGAAGAGTTGGCTTTAGGAATGGCTCCTGTCTTGGGCTAACAGGAGGTCTGGGGACCATGACCTCTGGGGTCATTCTAGTCTCAGACCATTAAGTCTGGTCTTTTTACGAGAATTTGGGGTCTATATCCACTGCTCCCCTGCTCCCTAGGGGGTTCTCTGTTGAGTTCCTATCAGGGCAGTCACCGGTTGTAGCCAGGCACCATCTAGTTCTTCTGGTCTCAGGCTGATGTAGTCTCTGGTTTATGTGGCCCTTTCTGTCTCTTGGGCTCGTAATTACCTTGTGTCTTTGGTGTTCTTCATTCTCCTTTGCTCCAAGGTGGGTTCAGATCAACTGATGCATCTTAGATGGCCACTTGCTAGCGTTTAAGGCCCCAGACAGCAGTCTCCAGAGTGGGACGCAGAATGTTTTAATAGATTTTTATTATGCCAATTGACCTAGATGTCCCCTGAAACCGTGGTCCCCACAGGGCAGTTACTTTTAAAGGGGTTTACAAGTAGAGAGTTCATACAAATTATGTCAGCAACATTCTTAACCATACTAGGCAGGCCCAACGGGGGTTACATAATTGCAGAATTCAAATACAAAGCGCCAGGGGCGGGGGGGGGGGTTGGGAGAAGTAAAAAAAAATTGGATTTTTAATAAAGTACTGTGGGAGCTGTCTCAATTTTATTTTGTTTCCTCTGGTTGACGATAAGCTCGTAGTTACTCCTCATCAAGATCTGTAGATAACACATCATAGGTGTTAAGAAAAATGGGTAGTTTTTCCAATGTATTAAAAAAAATCTTTGTTGTATTCTGTATTCGTATACTTTACATTGCCCACTATATCCTTTTTCGGTAATACAGTGTATATTTATATATATGTATGTATATGGAGCACTGGTGGCACAGTGGTTAAGAGCTATGGCTGCTAAAAGGTCGGCAGTTGGAATCCACCAGCCGCTCCTTGGAAACCCTATGGGGCAGTTCTACTCCGTCCTATAGGGTCGGTATGACTGAATCGACTCACGGCAACGCGTTCGGTTATATACATACTATTCCCCTAACATGGAAACTCTATGGGGCAGATCTACTCTGTCCTATAGGGTCGCTATGAGTCGGAATCGACTCCACGGTAGTGGGTTTGGTTTTGGTATTCTCCTAAACTACATTTCGATTACATATACTTTAAGTCTTTAAATAGAAAAAAACTCATTCGCAATCCGTAACACTGAAGTTGAAACTCCTGAGGCTTTGAAAAAAGGAAAAAAAAAATCTCAAAAGACGGAACCGAAACCGGAGGAAAATTGCCGCTGAACCTGTTCTAACCGATGAAGTCACGGATCTGTACCCACTCCGGTGGGCTCACTTCACTGATCGGCGACAAACTTTCCACACCCGTACGCTCCTGATTGGCCGTGCCCCAGCAGGCCGGAAGTGAGGTAACGTCCGGCGTCCCAACAAGCCGGGTTGCCGCTTTGCACGTCCCGCCCCCCGGGGTACCAAAACAAGAAAAAAGCGGCCGGGGCGGGGCCTGTGAACGGCCGACCTCGCGGAGGAGGCGGAGCTTTTGGTCGCGGCGACCGCCGGTTGGGTCGCCGAGTGCGGACTGGGGCTGCGCTGCAGCAGACGCGGCCAGGTCAGAAGGACCGGACTTCCGCCCCTTCCGGACTGTGAAGCAGAGGCATGGAGGTAGGCTAGCGGCCGCCGTGAGACCGAACGGGTTGAAGAAAACTGTAGGCATGCGGCCGCGGGCTGATCCCGTGGGAGCACGCGCGTGGCGAGTGCGCGCGGGGTCGGGTCGAGTAACCGTCGCGGCGCGCGAGGGCCTGGCGGGTGGGGGAGGGGCGACGCGAGCCCCGCCGCCCCCCTTAGCGAGTCGCCGCGCCTGAGGCAGGAGCACCCCTTCGGCGTCTGGTAGGCCACCCGTCTCTGTGCCACCTGCACTTCAGGCTCCCGGGCGCTGGGACCCATTCCCTTCCTGTCAGTCCCGAGAGTCTGCACCGCGGTCTTGTGTGAGCTGTTTTTGGTTCGGTATTGCGTAGTTTCCTTGACGGTGAGCGGGGAGATTGGTTGGAGTCTTGCTTTTAACAATCTCTGTTGGGTCGACGCCCCGCCTTCCTCCTGCTTCTAAGTCTCTGCCTTTGGCGAGTGTATTGATCACGAATGCCCACCTGAGCTCTCCCTGCCCCATATAAAGGGGATGGAGCGTTGACATCACGCCTGAGAGGATTTGTTTGCTTTCCCCCCTTTCAGGCATTGATGAATGTACCAAAGACTCGCCAGGACCCAATGCGAAATGGGCATGGCTGCTTTAAGGGAAAAGAACCCCATGATGATGAGGAGGAGGAGTTTGCTATTTGGAATGACAGAAATGAGTTAGTTACTGATGATACTAGGGCTCAAGTTACCTGTTCTTGCTAATTTGGGGGCGTTTTTGACGAAGTGCTTAGCTGTCTTAGGAGCAAACGTGGGACTGAGACTAGGAGTCAGAATCAACAGTTCCACCCTTGATTTGTAACCTTTGTTTCCGTGGGTTAGTCGCCTAACCTCTCTGAGCTTGAGCTTCCTTATCAGGTGGGAATGTCCGTCTCTGTAGGGCTCATGTGAGGCACAGATGAGATAAAGAGTATAAAGACTTTAAATATCAGGCTTGTTCCTTTTTTCATTTCAGAAATGGTCTTTTGGGGCCAGAGTCTGGGTATATATGAATGCAAAGCCTTACCCATTCACAGATAAACCCAGGAATCTTGGCTGACAGGATCGCTTTGCTGTAGGCCATTTGCCCAGGTAAGTATTCTTTAAATGAATATTTAAAATATTTTTCAGTCACCATGTTCTAAGCAGTGGAGTTAGATATATAGGGCAGGTCCTTGCCCTAACAGACTCAGAATTGGTGAGGATGGGGCAGTTGAGTGAAAAACAGATGAACAGGAGTTTGGATCGACATGGTAAGTACAATGATGGAAACATATTCAGAGTCCTGAAGGGATAGAGAAGAGGGTCATCAAAGACTGATTGAAAGGGAGAGGGTGGGTCGCACAAGTCTTCCAGACACCATGACACTCTGCTTTTCAAACCTAGTTTTCTATTAGAATCACTGGTGAAGTTCTTTCAAATTAATCTGAATTTTATCAGTAGGATTTCATCATCTACATTTTTTAAGTTCCCAGGGTGATTCTGATGTACATTCAGGGTAAAGAACCAGGCAGAAATACGGAAGATGGGTGGGTATTCAAGGCAGATAGAAGAGCTTCCATAAAGTCAAAAAAACCCAAACCCGTTGCCATTGAGTCAATTCCAATTCATAGCAACCTCTATAGGGAATACCAAATATGAAGAATTTTACAAAGAACAAGTGAAGGGAGGTAAGTGTGGGAAAATGGCAAGAGATGGTGCTGAAGCCAGAGTTTGGAGGGCCTGTGTGTTGAGCTGAAAAGTTTAAATTTTATCCCAGAATTGTGGAGGAGTCATTTGTGCTTTGAACTCTGACAATATGTCTTAGTTACCTAGTGCTGCTGTAACAACTACCACAAGTGGATAGCTCTAACAAACAGATTTATTCTCTGACAGTCTAGGAGGCTAGAATTATGAATTCAGGGTGCCACCTCCAGGGGAAGGCTTTCTTTCTCTGTCAGCTCTGGGGGAAGGTCCTTGTCATCAGTCTTCCCTGGTCGAGGAGCTTCTCAGCAAAGGAACCCCACGTCCTTTGGATGAATCATTCTCCTTTGGATGCGCCGTTCTCCGGGCTCTTGTTTCTTGGTGGTATGCGGTCCCCCATGTCTCTTTGCTTGCTTGTCTCTTTTACATCTCAAAAGAGATTGAATTTAGACACAACCTAATCTTAGAGATTGAGTCCTGCCTCATTGACATAACTGCTGCTAATCCCGCCTTGTTAACATCAAAAAGAAAAAAACCCAAACCCTGTTGCAGGTGATTTGATTCCGGACTCCGATTCATAGCAAACCCTATGGGACAGAGTAGAACTGCCCTGTAGAGTGTCCAAAGATTTCCTGGTGGGTTTGAACTGCTGACCTTTTGGTTAGCAGCCGTAGCACTTAACTACTGTGCCATCAGGGTTTCCTCATTAACATAAAGATAGGATTTACAACACATAGGAAAATCACATCAGGTGACAAAATGGTAGATAATCACGCAATACTGGAAATCATGGACTAGCCACGTTGACCCGTATTTTAGGGGGACACAATTCAATCCTTAGCACAGTATTTAGGAGGAAGAGTTGGTGGTGGATCAAAAAAGAGACAGATGAGGTTGGCTTCTAGACGAGGTAGTAACCCTGGCAAATAATGAAAAATGCAGTTGGTCTGAAAAAGCCCAGATGTAATTAAGGAGATAAGCTCTATGGAACTCATAAAATTGGGAGTGAAGGGAAGATTAAAAAAAACCCACTGCCGTCAAGTCAATTCCAACTCATAATGACCCCATGGAATTTCCAAGGCTGTAAATCTTTACTGAAACAGACTGCCACATCTTTCTCCCATGGAGCTGGTGGTGGTTTCGAACTGCTGACCTTTGGGCTAGCAGTCATTCACTTTACCTACTGTGCCACCAGGGTTCCTAAAGGGGATATCCAAACCTGTTGCCGTTGAGCCGACTCTGACTCATAGCGACCCTATAGGAAAGGATAGAACTGCCCCATAAAGTTTCTAAGGAGCAGTTTGTGATTAAAACTGCGGACCTTTTGATTAGCAGCTGAGCTCTTAACCACTGTGCTGCCAGGACTCCTTGGAACTCAGAGATGGGAGTGAAGAGAGGATAAAAAACAAACAAGCAAAAAAAAAAAACAGACCCACTGCTGTTGAGTCAGTTCCGACTCAGCAGCCCTGTAGGGTTTCCAAGGCTGTAAGTCTTTACGGAAGCAGACTGCCACATCTTTCTCCTGTGGAGCTGCTGGTGATTTCAAACTACCAACCTTTTGGTTAGCCCTCTATTGGCTTTACCCACTGTGCCACCAGGGCTCCTAAAGGGAAGTTACCAAAACCTAGTATAGGATAATTCCCAGGTTACTGGTTTGAAAACTGAATGGATGATAATGCCATCAATATAGGGAATACAGTACTAATGAGAGATTTAAGTTAAAGACTTCCTTCTGTTTGCTTTGAGACATGAATAGAGATACACTGTATGCAGTTGGATATTGAATATATGGGTCTGGAGTTGGTGGAAAAGGTCTAGGCTATCATTTACTGAGTAGCTGGAACATAGTTATGCATTGCATTAAGAGTTTTAAATTTATTCTCAGTCTTTGGAAAGCTTCAGTATAGGTAGTAGTTGAAGCAGTGGTTTGAATTAGGTCACCTGGGAGGAGAGTATTGAAGAGGGAAGAGTCCTGAGGATAAGCCTTTGGAAACTTTGATATTTAGAAGAGGACGAGACAATTGCAAAGGAGATTGAGGAGGAAAATGACAGGAAAACTGTGCGTTGTCTTAGCTAGGGAAAGTATCTTCCTATGCTTTGTTGGGGCGGGGGGGGGGGGTCAAGTAAAGAACCTATTTAATTTGATAATACAGAAATTATGAGGAACTTTTATGAAAACTTTCAGTGGAGTGTAAGAGTAGAATCCAAAGTGCAAAGGCGATAAAGTAGGAGGTGGTAAATCTATGTTTTTTCAAGAAGCTTAGCTGGGAAGGGTAAAAGAAAGTGATTGTTTTTTGAGATTTCTGGCTAGCTAATATTGAGAAATGATATCCCAAGGATGAGTCTGTGAAAAATCATGGCCTGTGCCTCTGATGAAGCATAGTATATTACTGACACTCTTTTTCCTGCTTGGGAATTGGTTTTATTTTCTGCCCTGCAGCTTGGGGATTGCATGGACAGCCTAATTCTGTGTGGTTCAATAATGATTCCAAGCAGTTAAAATAAAATCTGATGTGATTAACAAAACAGACTTCAGTAAGAGCTCAGAGCTTTATGAAAACAGGATGCATGGTCATTTATAAGTTTTTCTTGTAAAGGAAGATTAAAAATTGACCCTGTTGAGATTTCCTGGTCTTAGCTATCAGGCCAATAGCAATTTTCGATTTGGGAACATAACCTCATTATGGCCTATTGAGAAGAATCATAGAAGCACACGTTTCTGTTGTTGACATGCAGTACAGCATTATCCTCTATTTTGTTTATTTCATGGCACTTACATGTTCCGTGGCAATAACTTCCATCTACTTTGAGAAAATTTAGTCCTGCTTTCTGGGGTGTGGAACCAGGCTACCTCTCTTTTTGCATGAGACAAAAAGCAGACTCCTAATTTTATTTTTTGCTGTCTGCTATTATTTTAAAGTACACAGTGCTTTATTCGCCTTTGAGTCTCTTAATTTTTTTTTTAATTTTATTGTGCTTTAAGTGAAAGTTTACAAATCAAGTCAGTCTGTCACATATAAGCTTATATACACCTTACTCTCCCCCTAATGAGTCAGCCCACTCCCTCCTTCCAGTCTCTCCTTTCGTGACGATTTTGCCAGTTTCTAACCCTCTCTACCCACCTATCTCCCCTCCAGACAGGAGATGCCATCACAGTCTCAAGTGTCCACCTGATACAAGTAGCTCACTCTTCATCAGCATCTCTCTCCAACCCATTGTCCAGTCCCTTCCATGTCTGATGAGTTGTCTTTGGGAATGGTTCCTGTCCTGGGCCAACAGAAGGTTTGGGGACCATGACCGCCGGCATTCTCCTAGTCTCAGTCGGACCATTAAGTCTGGTCTTTTTATGAGAATTTGGGATCTGCATCCCACTGATCTCCTGCTCCCTCAGGGGTTCTCTGTTGTGCTCCCTGTCAGGGCAGTCATCGATTGTGGCCGGGCACCAACTAGTTCTTCTGGTCTCAGGATGATGTAAGTCTCTGGTTCATGTGGCCCTTTCTGTCTCTTGGGCTCATAGTTATCGTGTAACTTTGGTGTTCTTCATTCTCCTTTGATCCAGGTGGGTTGAGACCAATTGATGCATCTTAGATGGCCGCTTGTTAGCATTTAAGACCCCAGACCCCACACTTCAAAGTGGGATGCAGAATGTTTTCATAATAGAATTATTTTGCCAATTGACTTAGAAGTCGCCTTAAGCCATAGTCCCCAACCATCGCGCCCCCGCCCTTGCTCCACTGGCCTTCGAGGCATTCAGTTTATCCAGGAAACTTCTTTGCTTTTGGTCCAGTCCAGTTGAGCTGACCTTCCATGTATTGAGTATTGTCCTTCCCTTCACCTAAAGTAGTTTTTATCTACTAACTAATCAGTAAATAACCCTCTCCAACCCTTCCTCCCTCCCCCCCGTTGTAACCACAAAAGTATGTGTTCTTTTCAGTTTATACTGTTTCTCAAGATCTTATAATAGTGGTCTTATACAATATTTGTCCTTTTGCCTCTGACTAATTTCACTCAGCATAATGCCTTCCAGGTTCCTCCATGTTATGCAGTGTTTCACAGATTCGTCACTGTTCTTTATCGATGCATAGTATTCCATTGTGTGAATATACCATAATTTATTTAACCATTCATCCGTTGATGGACAGCTTGGTTGCTTCCAGCTTTTTGCTATTGTAAACAGCTGCAATAAACATGGATGTGCATATATCTGTTCACGTAAAGGCTCTTATTTCTCTAGGGCATATTCCGGGGAGTGGGATTTCTGGGTTGTATGGTAGTTCTATTTCTAACTTTTTAAGAAAACACCAGATAGATATCCAAAGTGGTTGTACCATTTTACATTCCCACCAGCAGTGTGTAAGAGTTCCAATCTCTCCGCAGCCTCTCGAACATTTATTAGTTTGTGTTTTTTGGATTAATGCCAGCCTTGTTGGAGTGAGATGGAATCTCATCGTAGTTTTAATTTGCATTTCTCTAATGGCTAATGATCGAGAGCATTTTCTCATGTTTTTTGTCATGTATCTGTTAGCTGCCTGAATATCTTCTTTAGTGAAGTGCGTGTTCATATCCTTTGCCCACTTTTTGATTGGGTTGTTTGTCTTTTTGTGATTGAGTTTTAACAGAATCATATAGATTTTAGAGATCAGGTGCTGGTCGGAGATGTCATAGCTGAAAATTTTTTCCCAATCTGTAGGTGGTCTTTTTACTCTTTTGGTGAAGTCTTTAGATAAGCATAGGTGTTTGATTTTTAGGAGCTCCCAGTTATCTGGTTTCTCTTCGTCATTTTTGGTAATGTTTTGTATTCTGTTTATGCCTTGTATTAGGGCTCCTAACGTTGTCCCTATTTTTTCTTCCATGATCTTTATTGTTTTAGTCTTTATGTTTAGGTCTTTGATCCACTTGGAGTTAGTTTTTGTGCATGGTGTGAGGTATGGGTCCTGTTTCATTTTTTTGCAAATGGATATCCAGTTATGCCAGCACCATTTGTTAAAAAGACTATCTTTTCCCCAATTAACTGACACTGGGCCTTTGTCAAATATCAGCTGCTCGTATGTGGATGGATTTATATCTGGGTTCTCAATTCTGTTCCATTAATTTTATTTTTTAACTGATATTTTGTTGTCGGTGAATGTTTACACAGCAAATTAGGTTCCCATTTAACGATTTTTGTGCATATTGTTTCATGCCGTGGATTACAAGTTTTCACTTTTTCACAATATGTCATCTTTCTGATTATTTTCATTCTGTTTGTTCTATTTCTAGCTTCCCTTCCCCTCCTTGCCTTCTCGTTTTTGCTTTTCAGTAAATGTTGATTGGTCTCATATAGTTGATTGTTCAAGGGAGCCCATTACTCATGGGTAATATTGTTTATTTTAGAAGCCAATCTGTTATTTGGCTGAAAGGTAACCAGCAGAAATTGCTTCAGTTGCATTAAGTTTTTGAAGTTTAAACGCACTGTGAACTGTTATCTACCAAAATCATGCTTGAAACAAGTGATGTTTGAGAAATCTCCATGATGTTTAACTTTCTGTTCTTAGGTCTTCTAAGTTCATTCCCTACACTGAATTAGATCAACGGAAAAAAACAGCTTATGTGAAGTCGGTGAGCTCCCTATTATTATGTTGATCTTTCAGGTATAAGAAATTCTCTTTCGAATAAAATAATTTTATATTCTGCAAAAACATAGTGAAGACCTCATCTATTATGTTACCCTCTATCCCCTAGTCTGTAGCATGCTTGCACGCAACAGGTTTTACTGAAATATAGTTGAAGTAGAATTAGTGCCAGGAAAGAGCTGGGCTCTTCAGTTGAACTCGTGTACTTTCTTTTGTTCACATGAAAACTGTGTAACTGATCATGGCTATTCTCTTTGCTCTGCTTTTGAGGAAGTTCCTAATTTAGGACTTAGTGAAATTCTAAATACGTTTTGATTTCTCTTTTTTTTTTTTTTCTTTTTAAATCTCTGTCTTAAGTGTCTTTGTATGTATGCAACAATGTTGAAAGCTAACCACAAATTCTTTTTAGAAGCATGAGGAAAGTATAAAATTAGTATTTAATAAATTTAAAAACTCAATTCACAAAGCAAATACCTGTGTATTATTTTATTTATGCAGTTACATATAATTATTTCGTCATGGGTGTAAGAAGAAATTAAGGAATTAAAAAAATTCATTTCTTTTAGGAAGTGGTATTATGCTATAAAAGCTTTGCAGCAAAATGCAATTTCTGTCAATATGTTAACTGATTTCCCATTAGCAAAGATTATGCACAGTGGATTTTGGAGGGTATCTGTTCAAAAAACCTTATATTGCCAAGTTTCTGTATTCAAATATTCAGTGACTTGGATTAGGTTTCTTAACTTTGTATTGTCCCCTCTTCCTCCTTGCAAAGAAACTTTTTAGACATCTTTTCCTAATTGCCCCCCCTCATGAAATTTTAATACCACAGATATATGTGCTAAATAAAGATTAGGACTTTCTTGATGGCCTCAAACTGATATTCATCCCCTTGAAGGTGATATGAGAGTACATGAGTGTTAGGTCCATTATGTTCATGAAATAAATTTTATCATTGAACAGTTGACTTTGTGAGTTTTTTTCCTCCATTAGACTGATGTTTTATATCTCTTGGATAGTTAATTTAAGGTCAAGTTTCTCAAGATCAGGTCTGTTGTATAATTTCTTGCCTCAATCCCCAATCAGTATTTTCATATGAATGAACACTTTCCTTGATTCTGCCCGGCATGGGTTTCTACCTTTTGCTGTTGCAAACTGACTAATAGTTGTTAGTTTAGATAATACACATTTGGTTTTTCTAACGTTTTTCACATGATTAGACTGGGGTGGTGGGGTAGCTATGAGTAGAAATCTATTCAACAACAACAACCCAAGAGTTGAAATTCCCTTCTCATCCCATTGTGTGTTTGTGTATGGGGGGCAGGTAACCAACATGACTTATCACTGGTAATGTTAACCTTGATCAGGTTTGCCAGGCATCTCCGTTGCAAAGTTACTGTTTTTCCCTTTACACACTTTTCTTTGGAAGTGGTTCTCCCTAAGTGCAGCTAAGACTCGAAGGGGGAATTTAGCCCCACCTCCTGGAATAGGGAGTAGGTATGTATATTATTTTTAATTCTTCTGTGAGAAAGATAGAAACACCCTGGTGGCGTAGTAGTTAAGTGCTGTGGCTGCTAACCAAAGAGTTGGTAGTTTAAATCCGCCAGGCACTCCTTGGAAACTATGGAGCAGTTCTACTCTGTCCTATAGGGTTGCTATGAGTCGGAATCGACTCAACGGCACTGGGTTTGGTTTCTGGGTTTGAGGAAGATTTGTCTTTCTCTCCCATTTGTTTATTTATTCAGTCATTTGTATCAGTATGGATTTTTGTATATTTTATACTTTAGGTTATAATCCAAGGTTACGTTATTTTCTTGCTCATATTATTTCAGCTTTGGCCACTGGGACCTCTTTCAGGTTGTCTCCTGTGGTGAAATGAGTTCCTTTATGTGGCATTTTGCCCTGGTTCTTTGTAAAAACAGCTTGAGAGATCTTCACCCTAACCCCTGAGGAGTTATTTTTGCCCTAGTTTTCTACCCCAGAGGGTCTGTTACTTTTGCTAGGTTGATTGAATTACCTGGGTAAGCTGTAAATAGCTTGGTTTGATACATTTTGTCTGGCCCTGGGCTGCAGCCTGCCCTGTGATTGGTGTGCACCTTGAAGTAATTGGTCAATATACCATGCAAATGAAGTGATTGTAGTCTATGCAGATGAGGTGGCTATAGCTTACTATGCAAATGAAGTATCAATGGCATACCGAGAGGAGATTGGTCCATTTGTGGTTCCTCTCTGGAAGAGGCCAATCCTTGAAATCGACAAGGAATTGTGTGTTTAAGCAGCCAACCCCACAGAGGTTTTTGAGACAGAAGCAGGAGGAAGAGAGAGAAGCAGCAGAGAGAGGAGGCAAGGAACCTCCCAAAAGAGCTATAACACCGGTCAAGGGGTATAACATTGAAGACAGTGAGAGGCTCAGAAGGGGCCCAGCGGCAGAGCCAACGGCAGTGGGCCTGGGAGAGAGCTGGTAGCAATGAACACAGAAGAGGCCCCACAGCAGAGCCGGCAGCAACAGACAGCAGGGCCAAGAAGAGCGTATTCTCAGGGACCAAGACAAGCCTGCATGAGGGGACCGAGGGTAGGCCAGCACAGCCAAGAGGAGCTGAGAGAGTTGTCTTGCACTGAAGAAGGGAGGCCCTGTGTGCTTCCTGATGATGGTCCTGATGTGTAACCTCTTGATCCTGATCCTAGATTGTACCCGGTTACTTCCCTAATAAATCACTTAACTGTAAGTACAATTCACGAGTTCTGTGAAACATTGCAGAGAATTACCAAACCCAAATGAGGGAGGGAAAGTGGCCATTGTCAGAAATGGAGTGATAAAGCAGCTTGGGGAATGTAGAAATCTGGGATATAGTTGACCTCTGCCTCATCAAAATTGATTTTGTGCTGATGCTTATATTTGAAGTTATTTGTACAACTCCTATGTCCCTTTGACATCTCCCCAACTTTTTGCAGTGTGAGCACTTCCTTCCTTTCTGACACTATAAGATACTCTAGTCTGGTCTGGTTCTGACCTAACCTATCCTTTATTTTTATCAATGCAGACATTTGCTTTTTGTTTAGACATGAGACACTTTACTAACAATGACCTTTCTTTTAGCTTTCTACATGCCTTTAGTTAGTGATAAAAATACAGGACCTTAGCTTGTTTTTGTTACACCTCATTAGATTTCATCCATGGAGATCTCTTTGGAGTCTGGTCTCCATCCCACTTGCTAATGCCCTCAGTTTCATGTTCTCTGCAGTTCTGATAAATCTGCCTCATGTATCTTCACTCACACCTTTGACAAATGTGGTTCCTTGGACTTCTCTTGCCTTCTGGTTCCCTCTTGCTACTTTGCTGTCTTTGCGATGGCTAGGACTTGGAAGATTATTTCGCCTTAGCTGTTTGACTGGATGGTGGAGGCTCTGATATGAAAACAAATTATCTTAAATGGAAGGCAGGCAAATACTGTACGTATTAAGCTTAGTAGCAATAGGTTGTTAACATTTGTAGCTTATTAGAGTTTACAATGTGTTGAAGAGCAGTGAGTTATGATCAGTGATACACACACATACACACATACTCATCTATGTGTACTTTCTAATCAAGAGAAAATCCTTTTCTATATGGACTTTTGTTATTGGTACAGGTTCCTATTTATGAATTTTTTTATTTCCAGGATTTCTGGAACATAGCCTCTGGGACTGTGAAAGATTTCCAGAGCTTTTGATTGGTTCCAGTACATCACTAGAACAATCCAAAATCTGTACTTTGAAAACATGTTGATAATTCTGTCCATCAGTACTACATAGTTTTGAGCCTCCTTTGTAGCACAGCTCTGTATTGGTTTATGGTATTTATTACCAGCAAAGTGCTTTCATATCATTTCTCTGTATTTTTCATGTGTCAAAGGTAAGGTTTTTAAGAGTGGGCACAGATCTGAGTTGAGTCGTTCGTTGTTATGCCAGTCAGCAGAGTGCTCTGGCTGTGGTAAAGGCACATTTTGAGTTGCAGATCAGGGCCACTGGTAGGAAGTGTGTGTATTCATCACACAGAATAGGCCTGAGATTTTAAAAAATTTTTTTCTTTAGTTTTTAGCTGTCTTCTTTTCTGAATATAGGTACAGAATGAGCACATGTTGTTGGTGTACGCCTGGTGGTGGTTCCACCGTTGACTTCCTACAGCGCTATGCAGCCAGGACCCATACCAGTGAATTTCAAACAGCTGATGAAGACCTCTGCTATTGCTTGGAGTGTGTGGCTGAATACCATAAAGCAAGAGATGAATTGCCATTCTTGCATGAGGTAATTTAGATTAGATGAGCAATATTTGTAAAAGCTTAATAACTAGGAAGAGAATAAGTTTAAACTCTATTGGAAGCATTCAGGTACATGATGCTGTGGTTTAAACCCTGAAGGCTAGTATAGCTGCCCCTCCACTACCCTGCCCATTGACTGGGACCTAGTAGGTACTGAGTAAACACTTCCTGACTAGTAGAATGGAGTTGAAACCTAAAGGAGAATTTTATGTTCCATTAATCGTTTTGGTAGAAAATCAGTTTTAGGAAAAATTATGTGTGGGGCTTTTTTTTTTTGTTTTTCCTATAATAATTTATTTGAGAATATATACAGTTTGGGTTCTTTTTCTCATGTCAGTATATTTGACGTGCCTAAATGGCTTTTTTTTTTTTTTTTTTAATGGCTTGGTTGTTTTCATTATGGTTAATAGTTCTTTTTTTTTTTTCTTCACTTTTAACGAGTAAATGGTATAAAACTCTTAATGGCAACTATATTTTTTAGTCATAGTAGGCAAGGTGAAAGAACTCTAAATTAGCCGTCAGCCATTGCCGTTGAGTCGGTACTGACTCATAGCCACCCTATAGGACAGAGCAGAACTGCCCCATAGAGTTTCCAAGGAGCACCTGGTAGATTCGAACTGCCAGCCTTTTAGCTAGGAGTCGTAGCACTTAACCACTGCTCCACCAAGGGTTTCCAAATTCTAAATATGTGACAGAATATTTGGTTTATTGTATTTATCTAATGAAAAACTTAACAGATCATGTAGATGTGTAAGATATTTAGAGGAAGAGAGGTTGATTAGTTATGAATTTCTGTTGAGAAAACTTTTGCATTTATAAAGCTTTTTCATTATGAAGCAAGCCAGTGTCTTTATCCTAAAGCCGAAGTTTTAAGGTAAGTACTATGGCTAGAACATAGAAGGGCAAGACATAAAAGGCCTAGTTCATGCCTTTGACAAAGAAGCTCTAGCTTCTCATTTCACCTTGAATATAGTTGGGAGGAATATTATGCTATTTACAGCAAAAGTGTGTAAAAGAAGTGTTTAAACATTTCTTTGTACTTAATCTTACGAAAGCAGCCATGTTTAGTGACTGTTTTCTTTAAATAAATCTAATATGCGATACGTAGTATGTCTTTAAACTTATAAATTTTTATGTTTAGGAAAAGGTTTTCTAGAAGGATAATCGTATTTAACATATTTTGTTGATATTAAGATATAAAACACACTGCCCATTTTTCTCTTCCTGTAGGTTTTATGGGAATTAGAAACTTTACGTCTCATAAATCATTTTGAAAAATCCATGAAAGCAGAAATTGGAGATGATGATGAATTATATATAGTAGACAACAATGGAGAAACACATTTGTTCGACTTTACTGGCCAAGACTTTGAAAATAAGCTTCGAGTTCCTCTTCTTGAAATACTGAAATATCCTTACCTACTTCTACATGAGCGTGTTAGTGAGTATCTTCAGTATTCCTCAAGTTATATTGGTTTTATTATTTTAAAAATTGTAAGGATTTAGGTTTATCTATATTGGAAATTTGATTACTAAACATATAGTTAGGGTACTTAATATTATTTTTCCCCAACATTTTGTTACAGAAGTTTTCAAACATACAGAGTGGTTGAAAGAATTATACAGTGAACACCGTATACCCACCACATCGATTCTACAATTTTTAACGTTTTACAGTATTTGTTTTATCGCATAATTATTTATCTGTCCATTCGGTTCATTTTCATTGTTACAATTTGTTTATAACAGGATTTCTCAACCTTGGTGCTTATGATGTTTTGGACTGGGTAATTCTTTGTTGTGGGGCGCTCCTTCCTTGTAGGATGAGTAGCAGCCCCAGCCTCTACTCACTACATGCCAGTGGAACACACACCCTCAGTATGGCACCAAAAGTGTTGCCAAATGTTGTCAAATGCCCTTGGGGGAAAAATCAGTTCTGGTTGAGAATCACCGGTCTACAGTAATTTTCGCTAATCATCATGGCATAGTGTATTATGGCTATATAGATTTTGGTCATTTTTATTTGCATTTCTTAATATGAATGTCTTAAGAGCAAGAACATTTTCCTAATCTATCAAATCCTAACAAAATAATATTTAATCCATATTCAGATTTTCCACTCGTCACAAGAAGTGTTTTGTGGCTGATTTGTTTAGAATCTAGTCAGGCCACGTTGCATTTGGCTTATACTTCTTTTGCCTGTTTTAATCTGAAATGAGTCTCCCCTTTTTTTCTTTTTAGTATTTATTTTATTTTTGATGAAAATATACACAGCAGGTCATATAGCCATTCAACAATTTCTGTGTATATATTTCAGTGGTATTGGTTACATTCTTCATGTTGTGTCACCGTTGTGCTGACTCTCTCTATATTGTTTCACCACCATTGTCTTAGACTTATGGCTGCATAAGCTACTCATCTGCCTTAGAGTTACTGTTGTCAGTTTGTTTTGATATAGATAATTCTTCAAAGGAGTGTGGTGCTCAAGGCGAACATTCTTTACTAATTTGGCTAACTGTTGCCTAGTATGAAGATGACTTTAGAGGATGGTTTCCATTCAAGGTTCAAAAATATTCTCAGCGCAACAGATTCAGGGGTTCTTCCATCCTTGACAGGTCCATTATATCTGGATTCTATAAGAAATTTTAAATTCTCTTCCTTCCCTTTTGATCAGGGCTCATCTATAGAGTCCTTGATCAAAACGTTCAGTAATGATACTTGGGTACCATCCAATTCTTCTGATCTTGTGGCAAAGGAGGCAGTAAGTAGTTCATGGAGGCAGTTAGACCTGCAGCCCAGTTCCTTCTCTGATTCCTGGGTCTCCTTCCTCTGTTGCTCCAGGCAAATAGAGACCAGTTGTTGTATCTTGAGTGGCCACTCACAGACTCTTAAGACCTCAGACACTACTCACTGAACCGGGGGATAGAACAAAACCAAAACCAGGCCCACTACTGTGGAGTCGATTCTGAGTCATAGGGACCCTATAGGACAGAGTAGAACTGTCCCATAGGGTTTCCAAGGAGTGGCTGGTGGATTTGAACTGCCAACCTTTTGGTTAGCAGCTGAGCTCTTAACCACTGGAGGCAGAACAAAAACTATAAAAACAGTATTAGGCCAATTGGCTGGATAGTCCCATGACCCTAAACCTTCGAACCAAGAGAGTTAACCCCATGAGGTGGTTGGTTGTATCTAAGGAGTTTCAGCAACTGCATCCTCTTTTTTCTGCTGAGCGGAGGGGTTGCTGCTGCTGTTGTAAAATTATATAAAACTACATTTGCCATTTCTCCCTTTTTCTGGTGTACAGCCTAGTGATACCAGTTACATTAGTCAAGTTGTGTAACCATTACCCTTAATTAATGCCAGTTTTTCCATCAACATAGGCATAAACTAACTACTTCCCAGAGAATGATTCCTTTTCTCCCTCCCCCTCCTACCCTAGGTAACCACTGATAACTGTTTGTTTCTATGTATTTACCTGTTCTTGTCATTTCACATGGAGCCCTGGTGGCACAGTGGTTAAGATCTCAGCTACTAACCAAAAGGTCAGCAGTTTGAGTCCAGCAGCTGCTCCTTGGAAACCCTACGGGACAGTTATACTCTGTCCTGTAGGGTCACTATGAGCCGGAATTGACTTGATGGCAGTGAGTTTTGATTTGTTTCATGTAAGTGAGGTTAGACAGTAATTGTCCTTTTGTGATTGACTTATTTTCACTGAGCATGATGTCTTTGAGGTTCATCCATGTGTAGCATGCATCAGGACTTTTATTTCTATTTATGGCTGAGTAGTATTCCATTGTATGTATGTACCACTTTTTGTTTGTTTATGCATTATCCATTGATGGGCACTTGAGTTGTTTCCACCTTTTTGCTAAAAAGAGCCTACTCATATACGCACAGTTATTTTTTTGGCCATGCGTTTGACTTGCTGAAGAGACTGTATGGTAGAATAATGTATTTTCTAGATTTTTCTGATTGCTTCTTTGTGATGTTTAACTTATTTCTCTAACTTCTGTATTTTCATTAAATGGAAAGGTAGTTCTTCTGTAAATCAATAAATTCTAAGTAATTAGATTTAAAATTCTAAGAAGGGAACTTTCAAACTCTTATTGAAGAAAAATGTATTCAAAAAAGTATATAAGCTTGACTTTTCACAAACTAAACATTTTGTGAAAATAGATCAAGAAACAAAGCATTACTAACACCCTAGAAGTTCCCCTCTTGCTCCTCCAGTCATTTGTTTCTCTCTCTAAAGACAACAACTATCCCTAAAAAATATGTTTTGAAGCTTGACAAACTGAAGTTGATACACCTAATAGGGTAAATGTATGAGCCTGTTTGGACACTTCTCAAAAGAAGAGTAATGAGGAATTTTTTATAAAGCAGCAGGAATTAGAATGGTGCTAGTGTAGGCCAGTGGAACAAAATAGAGGGTACAGAAATAAGCCACATATATTTGAGGAATTTAGTGTTTGGTAATGGCAGCCTTTCAGATCAGTGGTGAAAAGATGGATTATTCAATCAGTGGATTAGGACAACTAGATATTTGGGGAAAAAGCTGACTTCGTCTCTTACTCCTGTATCAAATAAAGTCCAGATGTATCAAAATGTAAAATGCAAATGAAATTAGACTTACACTTCTAAGAAGATACCCCATGGAGGTAATTATGCCAAGTGTAAAAGAAGATGTATGGACTAATAAAGTCTGAATAATTCATAATAATTCACTATGATCAACTGATTAATCTGTTACATAAGTAAAAATTATTTCTGCATTCACACACTATCAGTGTTTTTATGCCTGAGTTAAAAACAACAGAAAAGCTTTTTGTTTATTTATAGAACAAGAATCTTGTTCTGTACTTAAAGATTTAAGGAATCTTGGTAAGTTGATAAGATTTATATCTTATATTTACTGCTTCCATTTTAGATGAATTATGTGTTGAAGCACTTTGTCGAATGGAACAAGCCAATTGCTCCTTTCAGGTTTTTGACAAACATCCAGGAATCTATCTGTTTTTGGTCCATCCCAATGAAATGGTAAGTGTGAACATGAGGCAGTGGTAAGTTATATGAGGGTTAGGTGATAGAAAAAACTTTTTTGTATATATGGTAGCTATAATAGATGTTTTTAGCAGTGGTTAAGAGCTCGACTGCTAACCAGAAAGGTCGGCAGTTACGAATCCACTAGCTCTTCCTTGGAAGCCCTCTGGGGTAGTTCTACCCTCTCCTATAGGGTTGCCATGAGTCAGAATCGACTTGACAGCAGTGGGTTATGGGTAGTGTGTATTTAGTATTGGCTAAACTTTTTTTTATTATTATTATAAAATTACTGTAGGTAAGTAGAGGGTGTTGTGGGGTCAAAGAAGAGGAGATCAAAGAGGATAGGAAATAATTTTTTAACAGTTGATGCTCAAGCTTAAAAGACAAGGAAGTATTTGAAGTGTTCATTCTTCACCAGTTAAAATATTTTCAAAAATTATTTTGATACAAGAGGAGATAAGCAATCCAAAAAAAGGGAAATCCCTCGGTGCTCAAAATGAAAGGGGACATAAAAATCAGAACAACGGGACTATTCTGACTGAGGTTGGAATTGATGGTCTCCAGTAGAATGGGAGAAAAATGTAGAACAACTCAAATTATTAAGAAAGGCTAGACTGACTGGACCATTTGAGACTAGAGGACCCCCTGAGACTGTTCCCCTGAGATAATCTTTAAACCTTGACTGAAACTATCCCCTGAGATCACCATTTAGCAAAAGAGCAGAGTGGCACACAAAATAAGGGTTATTCCCATCTGTACAAGACCAAAAGGTGAACATTTACTTTAAAGCACAGATGAGAATATAAGGGGGCAGGGAAACTAGAGCACTGGAAATGGAATAACCAAAGCACAGAGAATATTGACACGTTGCGAAAAATGTAACTAATGTCACTGAACATTTTGTGTGGAAGTTGTCAAATGGAAACCTAACTTGCTGTGTAAACTTTCACCAAAAACACGATAAAATATTGAGAAAAATCAGAACAGTGGTCAGGAACATAAGCAGAGAGCCACACCAGAGCATAGAGCTTATGGCTGGCATTCGATGTTTTATTACCATGTCGTAAGAGTACTCAGTGCTGCGGGTCCCATGTACATTGGCATCTAGAGCTAAGTTACTACGTTAAGCCAATAGTCATGAAGAGCTGCTCTGCCAGTATGAGGCAGGAAAGGAAGCATTTAAAAAAAAGGCAACCAAGATAGAAGTATGGCAGTGGGGATTCCAGTCAAGAAGATAGTGTAACCCCAATCTCCTCTGTGCCAAACGCGTAACGAAAAAATTCAAAAAGAGAAAAAGGTATAGTCACATCCTCCCCCCCAAAGTAAATGTTTCTGTAGACCAGAAATACAAAATGATAAATTGTGATATATCTGTAGGCCTGAGTGGCCAGAGGTGGCTGGGGGTTCAGCTTGTGAAGAAAAATAGAAATTATAAGTGTACTCCAGGTGAGGGAGAGAACTAGAGCTAAGCTTACTTAAAACAAGGGTGAGGCTCCCCTACCTGTGAAAGAGGGTTGACAGCAAGGTGCTCTCTGAGACTTGCTCTTTAAAAGCTGTGTTTTTAAAGACAAAGCAGGTCTAACCTAGCAACCGGGACCTTGGCTAAGCATTTGCAGGCCTGGTGGTGACTGAGTCTGCAGTATCTTTTATGTGACCAAAGGGTGGAAGTCCTGAGCTGTCAATATGATATCCACTTCTGGAATAGGACTCTGGGAGCTAGATAGAGACTATCTTTAGTTTACAGTTAAGGTTATAGATTGAGCAAGTGGAGGGGAGAAGAGACAAAAAAATCCCTACCTTGTCTAGCCAAGATCAGCACTGTTGACTCTTTCCCCTACCCGTAAGATCAACTATGGATGAACTTGAGAAAGAAAATAGAGAAAAGTAGGAGAAACTGTGGAATGACAAGTGCCTTGGATATACAACTCCAGTACCCATACCTGTGGCAACTAAAAAATCTGATCCTAATGAAGGCAGGAAGAAAGTCAGGGCAGTGCAGAATCCAGTGTATTTGTAAGAGGTGTGATTGTGAGATGTTGAGACGTGCAGGTAGGGGCCAGTTAACTCCTAATAGTTGCTTCAGCACTATCCTCTCTTGACTTCAAGGACTGAGGAATTAGTTTAGTAGTATCTTCTCCTAATGCTGTTTCTGGGAATAAAGGGTGAAACTCTGATGTTAGAAATTATATTGTAGACTGTTTGCAGACTCCTACCCCTGAAGTTATGGGGACTCAGCCAGACCTTCTTCTCTAGAGGGAAAATTAATTCACAGGTCAAAATAACAAATAGTTGATGAACATAGATTTTAGTAGCAACAGAAATATTAGAACAATTTTCCAGTAATTAAAAATTATTATAAATGAACATGCTAAAATAGATAAGGGAAGATACCAGTATAAAACAAGAACTATAGAAAACCTAACAACAAGGCAGAATTACATGAAATACAAATAAAATTGAAAATACAATAAAAATTTCAGGAGATGGGATAAATAACAACGGGTACAGCTAAAAAAATGAGTTACTGAATTAGAAGACCAGAAATTCCCAAGGAAGAAGGAAAAGACAAATAGAAAACAGAAAAGCTAAGAGATATGGAGGATGGAAAAGCCAACATGTGGATGTAAGAAGTTCTAAAAAGAGAAAAATAAAAATTGACTTGAAATATTTGGAAAAATAATGAAGAAAAATTTCCTGAAATTAAAAAAAGATGAGATCTCAATTATAAGGGCCAGAGTGCCTTTTTATAGAGTGTCGCAGAGGACGGAGAAGGAAAAATGTACTTAGACATAGAGTAGTGAAATTTAATAATACCAAAGGCATTCAGAAAGCCTCTTCCAAGAGACGATCATGGACAAAGATACAAGAATCAGAATGACATCAGACTTCAAACATTCACATTGGATGCAAGAAGACAGTGACATAATATTTTCAAAGTATCAAAGGAAAAGAGCTTAAGACTTAAAATTACATATTCAGCCAATCTACTACTGATGGGCGTATAATAAAATATTCTGTTCATACAAGGCCATAGAAGGTTTGCCACACAAAGATCCACACTGAACAAAGAACATAAGAGAGAACAACCCAGGAAATGTTGCAAGAGATGTATAAAGAGACTGTGGTAAAGTTTGTTGTTCAATACAAACCAACTTAAGTTCAAAGAAAGTGACTATGTTAACAATAACTTGGAATTAGTAATATCATGATGGAGTTAGGGAGACAAGGTGAGAGATGTGAGAGCATACTAAGTTTTC
This sequence comes from Elephas maximus indicus, assembly GCF_024166365.1. Taxonomy (NCBI): domain Eukaryota; kingdom Metazoa; phylum Chordata; class Mammalia; order Proboscidea; family Elephantidae; genus Elephas; species Elephas maximus. The sequence continues at coordinate 83,291,283 of NC_064827.1, read as the reverse complement.
ATTCTATTATGGCAGAGTTAGATAAGAATTATTTTAAAAAGTAAGGAATGTTTAAAAAGAAACAGTTCAGACATATAAACAGACTTAAGGATATCAATTTTTCGAAATGTAAGTGAACTGAATTTGTCGATTAAAAGACAAAGATGATCAGGTTAGATTATTTAAAAAAAAAAATCTAGATAGATGCTGCTTCCAAGAGACACGCCTAAAACATAAGAGCACAAAACAGTTGATGTAAAAGACGGAAAATGAAATAAAATAGACAAATAGTAACCAAAAAAAAGTTGGTGAAGCTACAGTAATATCAGCTAAAATACACATGAGAACAGGAATGGAAATGGTTAGTGCATAATGACAAATGGTCCAGTTCATCACGAATATGAAGCAGTTTTAAATAAATATACGCTGGATAAAGTAGCCTTGAAATAATATGCTGCACTTGTTGTTAGAACTACAGGGAAAAATAGATAAATTTATTATTGTAAGAGATTTCAATATAACATTCCTGGAATTAAAAAAAAAAGAGAGAGAGATCTCAGATTGTAAGGACCTATAGAGTGTCAAAGAGGAGAGAGAAGGAAAAACCTGCCTAGACAGAATAATGAAATTTAAGAACATCGAAGACAAATGCAGACAACGTCTTCCAAGAGAATATCACAAAGTGAAAAGACAAGAATACTTCCGTACCTCAGGGACTTCCAGCCAACATTATGCCATAGATAAAAGTACCACACCGTCCCTCCACAAGAAAGACCCAAAAAACTATGTAAAAGAGAAAAACAAAATTCCTGGAACCCATAGTGTCAAACAGAAAGATAAAGAACTCAGCCAAACACCAAATGGAATAAGAAACTGACAGAGGACAGAGAGTGAGGAGAGATACATGTGGAGGTCTCCTATGAGCTAATGCAGCACAGATTCACAATCTTGGACTCCTGTTGGGGATCAACGGTAAGGGAGCATGGGAAAGTAGCTTCATGGAGCTCCCAGCAGGAGACAGAGCACCCGTTAACCAGCAATAAATGCTTTCCCACCCCCATCCTCTGCCCGCTGCCCTACCTCTGAGCTTCCTGCCTGGCTGCAGTGGCTTGGCCAGCCAGGAAGTGCAGTGTCCGTGCTGCTTGGATTCACCCTGTCCACGTCAGAGATCTGTGGACAGGGCGTACAGGAAAGCAGCTTCACGAAGTTCCCAGCAGGAGGCAGAGCACAGAGTAATGAACGATACACACTTTCCTAACCCGCATCCTAACCCCCTTTGGCCTCCTGTGCTTCCCTAACCCCCTTTGGCCTCCTGTGCGTCCCACCAGCCATAGGCTATTGGCCAGGAGGCAACTGCTTTGGCCCTGGGCCACTTGGATTCACCCTACCCACACTGGCCAGCTCCCTGAGCTGGTATTGCTTCTTTCTACTTCTTTTGGTGTCTTCTGTGCCTCCCACTACCTTCCCTCCTTTCTGTTTAACACCTGGCTCCGTGTGCCATTTTTGCTTCTTCTTTGGAAAGGCTGTGAAGCCCCGCTCGACTGGGGAGTCACTCCCCTGGCCTGTGACACTATGCTGGTGGGATCCCTGGGGCATTTTTTTTTTTTCCTTGTTTTGTTCTGATTTTTTTCTTTTTTCTTTTTTTTTTTTTGGTTTTTCTTTTCGTGGCTTGGGAGCCCCTTCTAGCTGGGCTGCACTGCACAGCTTAGGAGCCACTCCCCCAATCCGCACAGCCTGGTAGGTGGAATCCCTGGGGGCATTTCTTTTTTTCTTTTCACTTTCTGTCTCTCTTCATTTCTCAGTTCTCATCTCTCTATACTTACGTTCTTTTCCTGTCTCCTGAATACTTGGTGCTGTGTGACATCTCTACCTCTTCTAGCTAGGCTGTACTGCGCAGCCTGGGAGCTATTTCCTTGGTCTTTGCAACCGCAGCAGTGGGACCCCTGGGAGCTTTTCTTTCTTTTTTTTTTCTAATCTTTACTGTGCTTTAAGTGAAAGTTTACAAATCAAGTCAGCCCCTCATACAAAAACTTAAACACACCTTGCTAAAACCAAAAAACCAAGCCCGTTGCCGTTGAGTCGATTCCGACTCATAGCGACCCTATAGGACAGAGTAGAACTGCCCCCATAGAGTTTCCAAGGAACGCCTGGCGGATTTGAACTGCGGACCTTTAGGTTAGCAGCATGTAGCACTTAACCACTACGCCACCAGGGTTTCCTTCACACCTTGTACTCCTAATTGCTCTCCCCCTAATGAGACAGCACACTCCTTCCCTCAGCTCTCTACTTGCATGTCCACTTGGCCAGCTTCTGACCCCCTCTGCTCTCTCATCTCCCCTGCAGACAGGAAATGCCAATAGTCTCATGTGTCTACTTGATCCAAGAAGCTCATTCTTTACCAGTGTCATTTTCTGTCCCATAGTCCAGTCCAGTCCCTGTATGAAGAGTTGACTTTGGGAATGCGTCCTGTCTTGGGCTAACAGAAGGTCTGGGATCATAACCTCTGGTGTCCTTCTAGTCTCAGTCAGACCATTAAGTCTGGTCTCTTTAGGAGAATTTGGGGTCTGCCTGGGGGCCTTTATTCTTTCTTTTTCTCTTTTCCAAATTTCTGTCTAGTTTTTTTTCTCTCTCTCTTTTTCTTTATCTTTTTGAATTTCTCCATTTCTCAGTTTTTCATCTCTCGTCTCCATTGGCAAGCTCCTTTAGCACTTTTTCCCCCTCTTTGTCTGTTTTTGGCTCCTGTTTTTCTCTCCTCTCTCTCTTTCCCATGCCCATATTAGCTTCACACATCACAGCCTCCCCCACTCTTTCCTTCCTACCTGCACCATGTGCTGAACATCATACCCCAAGCAGCACAGGCATGGTGTACTGATACCTGCCCAGCACTGATTCCTGGCCTGCCCTGTAGGTGCTAGTACATGCCACAAACAGCCCATCCCAGCCCTTCCCCTTCAGCTGGACATACCCTGCTGCACCATAGCTGAGTGACTGGCCCTGCCTGTTGGTCAAGGAGGTGAAAAGTATCGTGACTACAGAGAGCAAAGAACAAAGAACGCGTAGCCTGTCTGCTCAGATACAACCAAATAAAAAAGCAAGACAAAACAAACCTGGAGTCAAGAAACAAAATAACTACTGAATGTCCTGAAGACAGCAGACAGTATTAAAACATTAAAAAAACGGGACAGGATGGTTCCAGTAAGGCATTCAAAATGAAACACCAGATGACTTCCCAGTGGAAGAAAAGGCACTAGAACTACCTGACAGGGAATTCAAACCTCTACTATTCAGAGCTATCCAAGAGTTGAAACAAAAAACAGATGAAAATGAGGAAAAAATAGACAAATTTATAGAAAAATTCAAGGAAATTGCAGTAAAAAAAAAAAAGAATTCAGAAAAATAATACAGGAACAAATGCCAGAATAAATTCACAACTAGAAATTCTACAAAAACAACAATTAGAAATCCAAAAGATAAACAATAAGATTTCAGAAATGGACAGTGTCATAGAAGGGCTGAGGACCAGGTTTGAAATGATGGAAGATAGGATCAGCAAAATTGAAGACACACTCTTAGATACAACTCTGTTTGAGGAAAAATCAGAATGAAGAAACCCTGAGAATTATGTGGGATACAATCAAAAGGAAAAATTAGCGAGTGATTGGAGTTCCAGAACAGGGAGAGAAAACAGAAAACGCAAAGAGGATCGTTGAAGAATTGCTGACAGAAACCTTCCCTAATATCAAGAAAGATGAGAAGCTGACCATCCAAGAAGGTCAGCAAACCTCATACAGGGTAGACCCCCAAAAGAAAAACACCAAGACATACCATAATCATACTCACCGAAACCAAAGACAAAAAATCTTGAGAGCAGCTCAAGAAAAAAAGTCACATACAGAGGAGAAACAGTAAGACTAGTCTCTGATTATTCGGCAGAAACTGTGGAGGGAAGAAGGCAATGGGATGATGTATATAAAACCTTGAAAGAAAAAAATTGCCAACTAAGAATAATATATCCTGCAGAACTTCCGTTCAGATATGATGGTGAAATTGGGACATTTCCAGATAAACAGAAATTAAGGGAATATATAAAAACCAAACCGAACTTAAAAGAATTACTAAAGGGGGTCCTTCGGTCTGAGAAAAAACAACATCAGACCACAGCCCGAATCTAGGACGCAAGATTGTACCAGCCAGATACCAACGTAGGAAATGACCTCTCAAGGATCATCCAAAACAATTGCAGCAGGGAACCAGAGAGGTTAATCTGTAAATGATAACAACGTCAGAACAGTCAAAGAGGAAATAAATGGTATAGGTATAGAACTTTCTAATGGAGAGGAAGGCAAGGCGATACCAAGCAGTAATAGACTGGTTCAAACCTAGGAAGATAAGTGTAAATTTCAAGATAACCACAAAGAAAGTTAACAAACCTACTCATCAAAATAATGAAGAAAAACAAAGTCTCAATAAAAACAAAATTTTTAGAAACAAAAGAAATGAAAAAGAAATCCACAAACAAAGGGAACTCAGCACAGGAGAGTAAGAGTAACAAAGAAAACATTAGCACCACAAAAAAAAAAAAAAGCACTGCAAAATGACAGAAGTAAACTCACACCAGTCAGTAATTACACTGAATGTTTAAATGACCTAAATGCACCCATAAAGAGAAAGTGACAGAATGGATTAAAAAAAAAAAAAAAAAACAGGTTCTGTCTCTCTGCTGTCTACAAGAGACACACCTTAGAAACAAAGATGTAAATTTATTAAAAATCAAAGGATGGAAAAAAGTATATCAAGCATGTAATTACCAAAAAAGAGTAGGAGTAGAAATACTAATCTCAGATAAAATAGACTTTAAAACAAAATCCATCATAAGAGACAAAGAAGGGTACTATGTAATGATTAAAAGGGACAATCCATCATGAAAGACTTAACCATAATAAACATCTACTTACCCAGTGACAGGGCTCCAAAATACATAAACTCTAACAGCACTGAAAAGAGAAATTGACAGTTGCTGAATAATAGTAGGAGACTTCAACACATCACTGTCAGTAAAGGGCAGAATATCTAGGAAGAAACTCAACAAAGATACAGAAGAGCTAAAGCACAATCAGCCAACTTGACCTCATAGACATGTATAGAACACTCCACCCAATAGCTGCAAAACACACATTCTTTTCTAGTGCACATGGAATGTTGTTCAGAATAGACCACATCTTAGGCCACAGAGCAACCCTCAACAAAATCCAAAACATAGATTAATACAAAGTGCCTTCTCTGACCACAACGCTATCAAAGTAGATATTAACAACAGGAAGAGTAAGGAAAAAAAATGAATTACATGGAAACTGAATAACACCCTGCTTAAAAATCACTGGGTAGTAGAAGAAATCAGAGGTGGAATCAGAAAATTCCTAGAATCAAATGAGAATGAAAATACATCATTCCAAAATCTTTGGGACACAACAAAACCAAAGTTGGTTCTTTGAAAGGATCAACAAAATCGACAAACCACTGTCCAAATTGACAAAAGAAAAACAGGAGAGGACACAAATAATGCAAATAAGAAATGAAATGGGGGACATTACAACAGACCCAACTGAAATAAAAAGGATCATAACAGTATTAGGAAAAACTATACTCCAACAAATTTGAAACTAGAGGAAATGAACAAATTTCTAGAAACATACTATGTTGAAAATTTGATCAGACCCATGTCAAAAGAAGAGATCGGAAAGGTAATAAAAAAAAAAACTCCCAACAAAAAAAAGCCCTGGCTCACATGGCTTCAAGGGAGAATTCTGCCAAACGTTCAGAGAAGAGCTTACACCAGTACTACTCAGACTATCAGAACAGAGAAAAGGAAGCAATACTTCTGAATTTATTCTATGAAGCCCGCATAACCCTGATACCAAAACCAGGCAAAGACACCACAAAAAAAGAAAATTACAGACAAATATCTCTCATGAATATAGATACAAAAATTCTCAACAAAATTCTAGCCAATAGAATTCAGCGTTAATATCAAAAAAAATAATACACCATGACCAAGTAAGATTCATACCAGGTATGAAAAGATGGTTCAGCATTAGAAAATCAATCAACGTAATCCACCACATAAATAAAAGGAAAGAAAAAAATCACATGATCATCTCAGGCGGTGCAGAAAAGGCATTTGACAAAGTCCAACACCCATTACTGATGAAAACTCTCAGTAAAATAGGTATAGAAGGGAAATTTCTCAACATAATAAAGGGCATCTGCCTTAGTCATCTAGTGCTACTATAACAGAAATACCGCAAGTGGATGGTTTTAACGAAGAGAAGTTTATCCTCTCCCAGTCCAGTAGGCTAGAAGTTCTAATTCAGATTGCCAGCTCCAGTGGAAGGCTTTTTTTTTTTTTTTTTCCTGTTGGCTCTGGAAGAAGGTCTTTGTCCTCAGTCTTCCCTTGGTCTGGGAGCATTTCAGTGCAGGAACCTCAGGTCCAAAGGATGGGCTCTGCTCCTGGTGCTTCTCTCTCAGTGGTATGAGGTCCCACTCTCTGCTGCCTTCCTTTTTCTTTTATCTCTTGATAGATAAAAAGTGGTGCAGGCCACACCCCGGGAAAACTCTCTTTATATTAGATCAGGGATGTGACCTGGTAAGAGTATAACAATCCCACCCTAATTCTCTTTAACATAGAATTACAGACAGTTCCATCCTAATCCTAACAAAATTACAATCACAAAATAGAGGACAGCCACACAATACAGGGAATCATGGCCTAGCCAAATTGACACATATATTTTTTGGGGGACATAATTCAGTCCATGACAGAATCCATGCAAAACCAATAGCCAGCATCATTCTTAATGGAGAGAGGCTGAAAACACTCCCCACAACACACTTTATCATCACTCCTATTTAACATTATGTTGGAAGTCCTAGCTAGAGCAATAAGGCAAGAAACAAAGGGCATCCAAATTGGTAATGAAGTTAAACTGTCCGTATTTCTGGATGATATGATAACTATACGTAGAAAACCCAAAAAACTCCACGAGAAAACTACTGGAACTAATACATTGAGCAGATTAACAGGATACAAGATAAAAATAAAAATCAGTTGGATTCCTATATACCAATAAAGAGAATGATGAAAAGGAAATCAGGAAAACAATACCATTTATAATAGCCCCTAAAAAAATAAAATACTTGGGAATAAATGACCAGGGATGTAAAAGACCTCTACAAAAAAAACTACAAAACACTACAGCAAGAAACCAAAAGAGATCTTCATAAACGGAAAAACATACCATGCTCACTCATGGTTAGGTAGAACCCCACATTGTGAAAATGACAGTTCTACCCAAAGCAATCTCCAAATACAATGCAATACCGATCCGAATACCAACAGTATTCTTTAAAGAGATCAAAATACTTATCATTAACTTTATATGGAAAGGGAAGAAGCCCTGGATAAGTAAAGCACTATTGAAGAAGAATAAAGTAGGAGAACTCACACTACCTGCCCTCAGAACCTACTATACAGCTATGGTAGTCAAAACAGCTTGGTACTGGTACAATGACAGATACACTGACCAATGGAACAGAATTGAGAGCCCAGGTGTAAATCCATCCACCTATGGTCACCTGATCTTTCACAAGGGCCCAAAGTCCATTAAATGGGGGGAAAAAAACAGTCTTTTTAACAAATGGTACTGGCAAAACTGAATGTCCATCTGTAAAAAAATGAAACAGTACCCATACCTCACACCATATACAAAAACTAACTCAAAATGGATCAAAGACGTAAATATACAGCCAAAAACTACGAAGTTCATAGAAGAAAAAATAGGACCAACACTAGAAGCCGTAATACACAGCATTAACAGGATAGAAACCAAAACAAACACCATGCTCCAGAGGATAAGCTAGATAACTGGGATCTTCTAAAATTAAATACTTTTAAACCTCACCAAAAGAATAAAAAAAAACCTACAGACTGGGAAAAATATTTGGCTCTTCAAATCAGACAACGGTCTAATCTCTGAAATCTACGAAAAAATCCAACATCTCTTCAACAAAAAGACAAATAATCCAATTAAGAAATGGGCAAAGGAAATAACAGACACTTCAACCAAAGAAGACATTCAAGTGACCAACGGACGCGTGAGAAAATGCTCACAATCTCTAGCCATTAAAAAAAAATCAGAGACATGCAAATCAAAACCACAATGAGATACCATCTTACCCCAGCATTACTGGCAAGAATCAATAAAACAGGAAATAACAAATGTTGGAGAGGCTGTGGGGTGATCGGGGCTCTTATGCACTGCTTGTGGGAATGCAAAATGATAAAACCATTTTGGAAAACTATGGCGTTTCGTTAGAAAGCTAGACATAGAAATACCATATGATCCAGCAATCCCACTCCTAGGAATATATCCTGGAGAAATAGGAGTCATCACACAAATAGACATATGCAGACCCACATTCATTGCAGCATTGTTCGCAGTAGCAAAAAGATGGAAACAACCTAGATGCCCATCAACAGATGAATGGTTAAACAAACTGTGGTACATACACACAATGATGTGTTACACAACAATAAAGAACAACGATGAATCTGTGAAGCATCTCATAACGTGGGGAAATCTGGAGGGCATTATGCTGAGTGAAATAAGTCAGTCACAAAAGGACAAATATTGTATGAGATCACTACTGTAAAAATTCATCAAGAGGTTTACATATAAAAAGAAACAGTCTTTGATGGTTATGAGGGAGGGGGAGGGTGGGGATGGAAAAGCACTTAACAGATAAGTGGTAACTTTGGCGAGGGGTAAGACAGTACACAGTGTTGGAGGAGCCTGCACAACCTGTACAAGGCAGGGTCATCGTAGCTCCGTAGACGCATCCAGACTCTCTAAGGGCCCAGATTGCTGGGCTTAGGGCTGTGGGGACCATGGTCTTGGGGAACATCTAGCTCTATTGGCATAACATAGTTTATAAAGAAAATGTTCTACATTCTACTTTGTTGAGTAGCGCCTGGGGTCTTAAAAGCCTGCGAGTAACCGTCTAAGATACTCCACTGGTTCCACCCCTTCAGGAGCAAGGAAGAATGAAGAAAACTAAAGATACAAGGGAAATAATAGTCCAAAGGATTAATGGACTACATATACCACAGCCTCCACCAGACTGAGTCCAGGGAAACTAGATGGTGCCCAGCTACCACCACTGAGTGCTCTGATAGGGATCTCAATAGAGGGTCCTAGGTAGAGCTGGAGAAAAATGTAGATCAAAATTCTAACTGAGAAAGACCAGACTTGCTGGCTTGACAGAAACTGGAGAAACCCTGAGAGTATGGCCCCCAGACACCCTTTCAGCTCAGTAATGAGGTCACTCCTGAGGTTCACCCTTCAGCCAAAGATTGAACAAGCCCATGGAACAAAACAAGACTAAAAGGGCACACCAGCCCTAGTGCAGGGACTGGAAGGCAGGAGAGAACAGGAAAGCTGGTAATAGGGAACCCAGAGTTGAGAAAGGAGAGTGTTGACATGTCGTGGGGCTGTTAAAGAGTGTCATAGAACAATGTGTGAACTAACTGTTTGAAGAGAAACTAGTTATGTAAACCTTCATTTAAAGTAAAAAACCTTCATCTAAAATTAAAAAAATGCCTCTATACCCCAAAAGAAAAACCGGCTAAGACCTGAACAGGCGCATTATCAGGGAAATGATCATCAAAACCAAAGTGAGATACCATTTTCTACTTGCGTAATTGAGAATACAGTTTTTGGAGAGGATGTGAATCTATAGGATCTCTTATCATTTTTGGTAGAAGTGTAAACTGGTGCAGTCACCTTGGAGAATAGCATCATCGACTTGATCGAACAGTTTTTATTCCTAGGTATGTACCTAGGAGAAACTCTGGAACATGTGTAACAGAAGGCACAGATAAGAAATTCCATAGCATATTTCTCATCTACCCAAATGCCCGTCAGTGGGAAGGCCAGTGAATATTATGTAGCAGTGGAAAAAAATTACCAACTTGAAACGGAATGGATGAATCCTAGTAATATTAAGTGAAAAAAAGGTTCCCAACGATTACATGTAGCAGGAAACCTTTTTTATAGAGTTAAAAACAAAGTCAGTGCTTTGTCAGGAATATGTGTAGCTGTAATAACTTTATAAAAAAAGAAGCTAAGGGAAAGAAGAACGTGGGGTTCAAGATAATGGTTACCCTAAGTTGGGAGGTATTAGAGGTGGGGGATCACACAATTAAATTGTATTGTGGTGAAGGTCCAGGTTTTTGTTTTGAATGGTGAGTTTGTGGATGCTGGTTGCGTTATTTAAAAAAAAAAAATTAAAATGGGCCATGCCCAGGCCAAAAACGACGAGAGTGCCAGAAACCAAGGTAATAATTTTTAATAATTTTAATAAGTCTAATTCTGAGATCTCTCCCAAACTCCGTCAAAAAAAAAAAAAGAAAAAAGGGGCCACTAGGATTTCAATATCTGGCATTCTAGTAGCCATATAAACTGAAATACTTTGCTGCTACAAAATACCTAGAAATACTAGATACAATATGAGAGGGATTTAAATGCTTATCAAAGAAGGCAAGAATTTAGTGGACATCTTCAGAGTCCAGGAACATATAGACAGAGTAGAAGATGGAAGAGAAAACTTCAGCTGCCCAGAGAGTGTTAGCCAAACTTAGTAAAACCTAAAACTTGGACTTATCGGGTAATAAAAAATTTTTTTTTTTTTTTTTTAATTAAACAAGGTTTTGGAGTAGGGAGCCAGAATAGGTCTTAGCATAAAGCTGAGACCTTTGAAGGGCTACACCGTCAGTCAAAGATGTAGTAGAAAATAATTCACAGCTGAAGGGGGAAAAAAAAAAAGACTCCCCTGAGACTCTGTAAACACAAGCCTGTCTTCACATGAGTTAGAAGTTAATGTTTGCCTGGCATGTTTGATACTGTGTTCTGTGGCATCTCTTAGACACCATTGCAAATCCTCTCCATAGTGCCACAGCCTCAACTGAGTCTACCAGATTCCCACAGATCTCTTCTAGCTGATGTTGCAAAAATTACAAAAAAGAATAAAGAGAAGCCGCTGTGAAAACAAATAATAAACAGTTGCACCCAAAGAACTTTCCGTAATTAGAATTACTAGACGCAGACTATAAAATGCCTAAATAAAAGAGAGATTTGAAAACTCACTATCAAAAGACCAGGAATATTTTTAGAAGACTCAAATAGAATATCTAACAGTGAAAAATGCGATAAAATTAAAAACTTGGTAGGTGGGTTACACAGCTGAACCAATAAGCAACATCATGATAAATGGAGAAATGATTGAGGTTGTCAAGGATTTCATTTTACTTTGATCCATAATCAACACCCATGGAAGCAGCAGTCAAGGAATCAAACAACACATTGCATTGGGCAAATCTGCTGTAAAAGATTTCTTTAAAGTGTTGAAAAGCAAAGATGTCACCATGAAGACTACGGTGCACTTGACCCAGGCCATGGCGTTTTCAGTTACCTCATATGCATGTGAAAACTGGACGATGAATAAGGAATACTGAAGAAGAATTGACACCTTTGAGTTGTGGTGTTGGTGAAGAATATTGAATATACCATGGACTGCCAAAAGAACGATCAAATCTACCTTGGAAGAAGTACAACCAGAATGCTCCTTAGAAGTGAGGATGGTGAGACCATATCTCACATACTTTGTGGACATGTTATCAGGAAGGATCAGTCCCTGGAGAAGGACGTCATGCTTGGTAAATTAGAGTGTCAGTGAAAACGAGGAAGACCCTCAATGAGATGGGTTGACACAGGGGCTGCAACAATGGACTCAAGCATAACAACGATCGTGAGAATGGCGTAGGACTGGGCAGTGTTTTCTTCTGTTGTACATAGGGTCGCTGTGAGTCGGAACTGACTTGATAGCACCTAACAACAACAGATGGGTTAAATGGCTGCTTAGGCGTGGGTAAAGAGAGATTGCAAGAGATCCATGTTTATGCCTGTTCCCAAGAAAGGTGATGTAACCGAATGCAGAAATTATCAAACAATATCCTTAATATCATACGCAAGGAAAATTTTGCTGAAGATCATTCAAAAGCGGTTACAGCAGTATATTGACAGGGAGCTGCCAGAAATTCAAGCTGCATTTAGAAGAGGATGTGGAACCAGGGATATCATTGCTGATGTCAGATGGATTTTGGCTGAAAGCAGAGAATACCAGAAAGATGTTTACCTATGTTTTATTAACTGTGCTAAGGCATTTGACTTTGTGGATCATAACAAATTACGGATAACATTGTGTGGAGAGTGGGAATTTCAGAATACTTAATTGTGCTCATGACGAATCTGTACATGGATCAAGAGGCAGTCGTTCGAACAGAACAAGGGGATACTGCATGGTTTAAAGTCAGGAAAGATGTGTATCAGGGTTGTATCCTTTGACTGTACTTATTCAATCTCTATGCTGAGCAAAAGATCCTAGAAGCTGAACTATATGAAGAAGTATGGGGCATCAGGATTGGAGGAATACTCATTAACAACCTGCATTATGCAGATGATACAACCTTGCTTGCTGAAAGTGAATAGGACTTGGAAGCACTGGTGAAGATCAAAGACCACAGCCTTTAGTATAGATTATACCTCAACTTAAAGAAAACAGAAATCCTCACAGCCGAACCAATAAGCAACATCGAAATAAACGGAGAAAAGATTGAGGTTGTCAAGGATTTCATTTTACTTGGATCTACAATCAACACCCATGGAAGCAGCAGTCAAGAAATCAAAAGACACGTTGCATTGGACAAATCGGCTGCTAAAGACCTACTTAAAGTGTGGAAAAGCATAGATGTCACTTTGAGGACTAAGGTGTGCCTGACCCAAGCCATGTGAAAGATGGACAATGAGTAAGGAATACACCTTTGAATTGTGGTGTTGGTGAAGAATATTGAATATACTATGGACTGCGAAAAGAATGAACAAATCCGTCTCGGAAGAAGTACAACCAGAGTGTTCCTTAGAAGCAAGGACGGCAAGACGACATCTCCCATGCTTTGTACATATTATCAGGAGGGATGAGTCCCTGGAGAAGGACATTATGGTTGGTAAAGTAGAGGGTCAGCGAAAAAGAGGAAGACCCTCAACAAGATGGATTTGACACAGTGACTGCAACAACGGGTTCAAGTAATTGGAACAATTGTGAGGATGGGGCAGGACCGGGCAGTGTTTCGTTCTGTTGTGCATAGGGTGACTATGAGTCAGAACTGACTCGACAGCACCCAACAACAACAACAAAGAGAAAGTTAGTAAACTTTGAAGACAAACAGATTACCCAGAATGAGCTACAGACAGCAAAAGGTAGGAAGAAAAAAGACGTTAAGGGTCATAGAGGATACAGTGAGAAGATCTAACAGATTGCTGAAGGAAAGAAAAGAGAGAATGATGAAGAGATGATAGTGGTGGAGTATTTTTCAAAATCAGTGGAAGACACAAATAAAGGTGCATAATAGTTCTGGAGAGAGAAGTAAAAGACAAATGTATATCTATACACACTGTAATGCCTCAGGAAAGCCAGACAAAGGACTACTTATGATGAAACCTCAATTAGCTTGACAGGTAACTTCTCAACCACAAACATAAAACCCAGGAAGTAGTAGAACAATATCTTCCATGTGCTGAAAAAAACATAACTGTTGACCTAGAAGCATATACACCAAGTACTATTCCAAAAAAAAGGCTGAAATACCTTCAGACAACTGAGATGTTTTATCACCTTTATCACCAATAGTTTTAATAAAATCAGAATTAATGTCAGCCTCTTTACATTATTTTGACAGTCATAAATACTGCTATTTTGGGTAAAGCCTTTTAATAATAGTGAATGTCGAGGTTTACTGTATGTCAGGAACAGATTTAAGTGCTTTCCTTTTAAGTGTTCTAATTCATTCAAACTTTATAACAACTCTTAGGAGGTAAGGTATATCTCCTTTTTACAGATGAGAAAACTGAGTCAAAAGACTTGTTCATAGTCATACAAGCTTTTAAGTGGTGGCTGGGACATGTGTTTAGGCAGCCTGGTTCCAGAGACTACATACGTTGTTTTTTTTTTTTTTTTTTAACCTTGTGTGTGTTTTCTTTTTTTCTTTCAACTTTCTATTTGGAAATACTTTGAAACTTTCAGAAAGTTTGCAAGAACAAAAATAGAATAGTAGAAATAACTTATTTACCCTCTACCCAGATTCACCAATTGTTAACGTTTCATTCTATTTGCTTTATCATTCGTTTTCAATTAACTACATAATTTTTTTTCCTGAACCATTAGAGAGTAGGTTGCATGCATCACGGACCTTCACACCCAAATACTTAAAATGTGTGTTTCTTAAGGATATTCTGTGTCATAATCACAGTATAATTGCCAACTTCAATGAATTTAACAGTGATACAATGCCGTCACCTGTTTTTGAAGCAAATCTTAAGACATCAGAGCATTTCACCCATACTTTAGTATGTATTTTTGAAAAGACAGTTTTTTTAACCATAAACACAATACCATTATCACATCTAAAATATTGTAATTCCTTAGTGTGTTTCCACTCCATGTTTAAATGACTAGAAATGATTTTCTCATAAATGATTTATTCATTATGATTTATTCAGGTTTGTTTGTTCAAATCAGGATCAAATAAGATCCACACATTGCATTATTGATACCTTATTAAGTATCTTTGAAAATCTAGAAAACCCTGTATTCTTAATTATGTTCTTGCTGTATATGCAGTTATTCATTGAGTAAAGTAATGAATCTGTTATACTATGCATTTAGGTTCGGCGTTGGGCTATTCTGACTGCAAGAAACTTGGGAAAAGTGGACAGAGATGATTATTATGACTTACAGGAGGTTTTAACTTGCCTTTTTAAAGTCATTGAGTTGGGGCTTTTAGAAAGTCCAGACATTTATACATCTTCTGTCCTGGAGAAGGGTAAATTGATTCTTCTCCCATCGCACATGTATGATACTACTAACTACAAAAACTACTGGCTAGGTGAGTATTGTACCTACACTAATATGATTAGTATTTTCATGTAGTTATGAGTATTCTGCAGAGGAAGCACAACTTCTTTTGATAATCTGATAAAAATTACTAAATACGGAATTCCAACAAGCACTGGCTCAAAATAATTCTACCCTATTTCACCTATTACAGTCATGTGTCATAATTAGCAGTCATTTTTTTTTTTTTTTTGTAGTATGTGAAATAATGGTGCATGTTAACAGATGCACCTTAGATTTGATAAAATACCAGTTGTTTGGTAGTTATCCTAGAAATTGCTTTCAACCCAAGATAGTACCATTTTTCCCTTTTGCGGTTGAATGTGTCTAAAGTCCTGTTATGGTTTTTTGGGAGCAGTTATTTATAAATATCTCACATGTCTATGTTTCAGGAACTGGATATTGTTTTACTTGATCTTCCTACCTTATTTGTCTTTTGCCAGTTAGATCAGAGAAGGAATTAGAATAGTGTTGTTTTTTTTTTTTTTTTTTGGTCAATTCAAGAAAACTATAAATGACCTTTTATAGGTATTTGCATGTTGCTGACCATTCTTGAAGAACAAGCCATGGATTCTCTGCTGTTGGGCTCAGACAAACAAAATGATTTTATGCAATCAATACTTCACACCATGGAAAGGCAATCAGATGGTAATAAACTTTATTTGCTAAATATTTTTTAATGTTATGATGATGGTACACTTTGAAATCACTGCAAGAATTTAGGTTTATGGTGTGGAGAAAATTAGATTTGTTAATATTTTATGGTTTAGGTCATAGACTCAGAATTTTAAATGGAAAGGACCTTTAGAGTTTAATTCAACACTTTTCTTTTATAGAAGAAAGGTCTGAAGCCCAGGGAAATGATCCTGACTTTCATGTTGAAAAACCTAGCTGATGGTGGAATCAAGATTAGGACTTTTGGGAGATAAATGTTTAATGACATTTAATGAACAGAGGAGGTTCTTCATTTCTACCTTGGTTCTCTAGGGTTGCACTGTTCTATGTGGTTACCACTAACCATATGTGTCTATTTTAATTTAAATTAAAATTCAGTTTTTTAGTCTCACTAGCCATATTTCAAGCTCTCAGTAGCCACATGTGCCTGATGACTACTGTCTTGGACAGCGCAGATACAGACATTGTCATTGTTGCAGAAGGTTCTCTTGGACAGCGGTGTGCTATATAGTCTAGAAAACAGGGTCTAAAACTTGTAACCATGTTATTATTTGACCGCAACCTTCATTTGCTGTTGATTTTAGCAAGCTGATCAGGGAGGATCTGTACTTTAAATCTTCTTTATGAAGGAATGAATCAGTAAAGACTAAGTATGCCAAATCTTATAAAAACATTATTTTACCTTATTTCTCTTTTGTTCACTCAACTTGAATGAGGCTATGAACTTACTTGTGGGAGAGTCTAAAAGAAATAATGTTAATAGTTCTTTTTTTTGATGGTGGATGTATTCTTGCTAGATTTTTCCTGATTAAGGCTATTACTAATTCATTTGCCAGCACTTACTAATAAATTGTTTATTTTTGTCTCTGTGCCTTGCACGTATAATTCTGTCCTTTATGTTAATTCGGCTCCCAAACCTTCAAAATATGAGTTAGCTCTAAAACCTTTCATAATCATCTTCACCTAGCTGACTACTTTCTTTCCTTCCCTTACTATGTCAGCTGTAGTGGATTATACAAAAGTATATGAGAAAGGCTGCATAAATGACTGATAAAAAAGCAAAGAATCTACGAGTGCTGAGGAAAACAGCTATAGGTTCTAGGGGGGTGAACAATAGCATCAGTAACTGAATTAGAACGTTTGCTTCAGGAGAGTACTGTAGAAGATGAAATGGCTTGAGAATGTCAATGCAGGAAGAGTTATTTGAACTGAACTTTAAGAATAGATAGGATTTTGACAGGTGGTGGAATAGTGAAGGCATTCTAGGGCTTATTTGGGAAAAGGTCAGTGGTCTTTTTTGTCCGTAGATAGGTGTGATTATGGGAATGTGAAAAATAAAGCTAGAAAGAAATGGGTAGAGCAAGATCATGTAAGTGCTTGACTGAGGACTTTGAATTTTTTTGGTAGACTTTTGACCAAGTGTTCTCCATTGCCAATTTCTTACCCTCTGCTTTGTCTTGACCAACTTCTCTCCTTCCTGCAGGCCCTTGAACTCTGCCTGAGCAAGCACTAAAAAGCAGGATGGTACCCTCTTATCAGTTTATCCTGACACATTTTCTGTCAGACTCCACTGGTCACTTCCCCTTTCTTATCCAGTTTCTAAAAATTTCTGGTAAAGCTTTGCCTACACTGAAAGAAAAACTTTCTGCTTGATTTTGAGTTACTTGCAGATTTCTGAGGGTGGAGCATTCTTCCCGTTGGTATAGTCTGTCTGCTCTGAATAAGGCCTCTCACTGTCTGAGTTCAGGTTTGTTTTTATTTGACACATTGAAGAGCCATTGAAGATCTTTGAGTAGGACAGTATCTTGCCACTGTATATCTGATAAAGAAGAGGGAAGGGCTGGAGGCAAGAGCTTGTGAGTAATGGGAATGCTTGCAAATTGGATGAAAAGTTCATAACCACAGTCAGTTGAGATATGGATGAATGAAGGATGCATTATCTCTGCTTACCCACTCACTAGGGGATTTAATCCTTTACACTAGCATCATGGCATACAGAATTCAGAATCTTGCTAAAGCAGAATTCTTGTATCATGGGCTTTGTTGAAAGCTGTAAATGCTAAGCTTCTCTTTCTCTTTTTTTTCCCCCCCTCTGCTTCTCTTTATTGAAGTATAAAGTTCTGGGAGGTGTTGAGCTGAGTAGGAAAGATTGTTTCAGATGTGGCAAACAGGGTGAGATGGTTTTGCCTAGACTACCTCAATTTGTTTTCCCATTTAAAATTTTTTTAGAGAAATATTACAGTATTGCTTGAAAAAATGCAAAAAAAAAATTTTTTTTTAATCCGTTAGCATTTGAAAACCTGTGTGACCATGGGTTGGCAGTGCTTTCTTTTAAATTACTTGCTTCTTTGCTTTCAGATTTGTTGCTATCCAGGTAAAGAAGGCTTAATTCTCACCCTGGGGGTTGGCAACCAGTGTTGTAAAACAATATGTGTAGTAATTGTCTAATGAGGAACTAATTTGCTCTGTAAACCTTCATCTAAAATACAATAATAAAAAAGTAAGAAAAAGGTACAAAGGTACATTGAGAATTAAGCATTCCTTTTAGTTGAAGGTTTACAGAACAAACCAGCTTCTCGTTAAACAATTAGTACACATACTATTTTGCAACATTGGTTACCAACTCGACAACATGTCAGCACTCCCCTTCTCAACCTTGGGTTCTCTATTACCAGCTTTCCTGTCCCCTCCTGCCTTCTAGTCTTTGCCCCTGGCCTGTTGTTCCTCTTTAGTCTCCTTTTGTTTTATGGGCCTGTCTAATCTTTGGCTGAAGAGTGAGCCTCAGGAGTGACTTCATTACTGAGCTGAAAGGGTGTCCAGGGGGCCATACTCATGGGGTTTCTTCAGTCCCTGTCAGGCCAGTAAGCCTGTTTTTTTGTGTGTGTGAGTTAGATTTTTGTTGTATATTGTACTCCAGCTCTGTCCGGTGCCCTCTATTGTGATCCCTGTCAGAGCAGTCAGTGGTGGTAGGTGGGCACCATCTAATTGTACTGGACTCAGTCTGGTGGAGGCCGTGGTAGTTGTGGAGTATCTTGGATGGCCGTTCACTCTTTGTACCTTTTTCTAATTGTAATTCAGCAGTTGCACTATTGTATTTCAGATGATAATGTGGACCCTTTCTGGCCAGCATTACACTGTTTCATGGTCATTCTGGATCGCCTTGGGTCTAAGGTCTGGGGTCAACTTATTGATCCTATTGAAGCATTTCAGACCATTATCAACAATGTGAGCTACAACAGAGAAATCCAGAATATACGGAACAGCTCTGTAAGGTTAGTTCAGTGAATATCAGGATTTAAAAATAATCTCTGTAAGGAAGCCTATTGCAATTGACTTAACAATAGGGTTTTTTCCTTCATTTCAGTAATTTCTATTTATTCTTAATATTTAAGGACCAAGTTAGAACCAGAGTCATACTTGGACGATATGGTGACTTGCAGCCAGATTGTATACAATTATAATCCTGAAAAGACAAAAAAGGTATAAAATGTTTTTAGAATTTAGATGATTTTGTGTTGTCTTTATATTATATAGAAAGATGTGGTAGTCTGCTTCTGTAGAAATTTACAGCCTTGGAAACGCTGTGGGGCCACCGTGAGTCAGAATTGACTCAATGGCCGTGGGTTTGGGTTTTGGGGTTTTTATGTTGTATAACAATGTCTTGCATAACTAGTTGAATTCCTGATTTTATGATATGTAACTGTTCTGAATCAACTACTACATAAGACCTTCTGATTAAAAAAATATATTGAGCTTGGGAAAAAAATGGACTTTGGAAAGTTAATTTTTAATTGCAATTAGAGAGGATGGAAACTTTATGGAGTTTGGGGAGATGAGTGACATGTCTAGAAATCAGAACCAGAATGGAAAAGCCAGAGTGCATGGAGGGTGGTGGATTATGCCTTTTCATGAAACTTTATCCTCAAAGTTCACCTCAAGTTTTTAATTCCTTGGGGGTATATGTATATTAAAAATAATACATAGTAGACCAAAATAGGAAACTTGAAAAATATATCTTCTTATAATTTGTGTGTTAAACCTATTGTGGGATAAGATAACTTTATTGAACGGTGGTTTTTTTTTTTTTTTTTTTAATCTGAATGTCAATATTTCTTTCATTTTAGGATTCAGGGTGGCGGTCGGCCATTTGCCCAGATTATTGTCCTAACATGTATGAAGAAATGGAAACATTAGCCAGTGTGCTTCAGTCAGATATTGGTCAAGACATGCGTGTTCATAACAGCACATTTCTATGGTTTATCCCTTTTGTTCAATCCCTCATGGATCTTAAGGATTTGGGTGTGGCTTATATAGTAGAGGTTATTCATCATCTGCACTCTGAAGTCAAAGATGTTCTCAACCAAAGAGATGCTGTGTGTGACAAAGTCACTGAATTTTTTCTTCTAATTTTGGTGTCAGTGATTGAACTGCACAGAAATAGAAAATGTTTGCATTTGCTGTGGGTTAGTTCACAGCAGTGGGTGGAAGCTGTTGTAAAATGTGCCAAGCTGCCTACCACTGCATTTGCACGGAGTTCTGAGAAGTCATCGGGAAATTGTGCCAAAGGAACCGCAATGATATCATCTTTGTCGTTGCATTCAATGCCATCTAACTCTGTACAACTTGCTTGTGTACAGCTGATTAGAAGTCTCCTTAAAGAGGGTTATCAGCTTGGGCTACAGAATCTTTGTAAGCAATTCCGGGATAAGCTCAACTTTTTCCTGCGAGGAAATTTATCTCTCGGTTGGCAGCTGACTAGTCAGGAAACCCATGAGTTACAAACTTGTCTAAAGCAAATTATTAGAAACATAAAAGTCAAAGTACCTCAATGTAGCACTTCTGTGGATCTGACTCTTGCGTGTAAAAGTCCTCCTGCATCTTACAGTAAAGAAGAAACTGAACAAATAGGGAAGAAGTTTAAAAAAGATACACATTATCTGGAAAATTCTAGTCCAACATTTTCTAAAGAACCAATGAAAGCTGACACATATCAAGTACAAGAGGGTATATTGATAAAAGCAAGTAAAACTGTGGCAGAGGACAATGAGCAAAATTATGTAAAGGATTCCAAACTAGAAGACCATCTCTTGGCTGAATCATGCTTAAAGCAGACTAAAAGACTTTTTACTGAAAGAGCTCAAGATCAAGCTAAAATAAATACGGGGAAGCAGAAGTCTGTAAAAGAGAATTCTGCACATATACCACGGAATAGTACTTTAAGAAATGGTCCAGAAAGGGGATGTGACAGAGGAGTGATAATATCAACATGTATGTTGACTGATTCTAGCATTGATTCCCTGGAAAATGTGTCCACATCAAATGAGGATTTTACTTTAAAGGATGATGCTCTTAATAAAACCTCAAAACCCAAAACTAAGGCACAGAAAGATGAGATCTGTGCTAAGTTATCACATGTAATAAAGAAGCAATGCCAGAAAAGTACTTTGGCCAATAATGCAATCAGTTTAGAAGAAAACCTGATTGTATCTAACATTGAGAGTTCCTATCCAAGGAAAGATACCGGAGATCAGAACGGGGATGGCTTCATATACAATCTGTCTTTAGACCCTGTTGGTATTCTGGATGATAATAAAAGTGGAGGACAAAAATTTCAAAATAGTTTATTGCTAAAAAAGAAACAGGTAAAGAATGAGAAATTAGATATTTTCTCTTCCCATGAAAACAGTCGTCAGATACAGGAAAGCCATGTTGATGGTAAAGACTTGATCTCATTTACAGATGTGACCAATACTTCAGTGAAGAGAACACCTTCCTTTAAAGATACTGTGACTGTACTCGAATCAAAGAATAGGGAGATGAGTAAGAGTACTGATCAGGTTTCTTCTTACTTGCCAAGAGAACAGACCTCTGGCATCAGTCCTAAATCTGAAACCTTAACAGATTCTCAGATAGACAGAGACCTCCATAAATTGTCTTTAATAGCTCAAGCCAGTGTTATTAAGTTTCCATCTGATTCAAATAAAAAAAAGAACTCAACTCAGCTACAAAGAAAAGTAAAAGATGATAAAAGATGTTTCACAGCTAACCAAAATAATGAATCTACTTTGGTCAAGGAATCTTGCCGGGAACAGATTATTATTATTTCAGATTCTGATGATGATGATGATGATGATGGAGATGGAGATCAAAGAATTCTGGGTTTTGAAAAACACACTAAAATAGACAAAATATGCATTAAGAAAGAATATCCAGAGCAGCATGCTTCAAGAGTTAATAGTAGTGTGGAAAAGAAGCTAATAAAAGAGGAAGGAACAATGTTCGAGGAATCTGAGTCTCAGATTTTTGAGTTTGAAAGTCCAAATGAGGTATTTTCAGTTTGGCAGGATCATAAACCAGATGACAGTTCAGTTCAAGAGGTTGCAGAAAAATCATATTTGACTCATATAGCTGATATCACAAATAATTGGGGTTATGATACAGATTTTGTACCTGAAGAGGTTATTAAAGAAGTAGCAGAGAGTGTTGAAGAACACGCAGAACCACAGAGTAGTAGTATTTCTGTTGAGAAATTTTGTGAAATGGAAATAAAATCCAAGAGAAAACGATTTGAAAAAGCTATGGCTGAAGATCCCCTGAGGCCTTCATCTTCTGTCAGAAATGAGGACCAGTTTGATGTTCTGAATGAGAGAGATCTTACTGAAACTGGTTTTGAAGGTACAGATATAAGGACTGCAACTCCCAATTCAAGCATTCAGAAAGCCACTGCAGCTTCACTAAAGAAGTCTTCTCCAAAGCTTCGTACTTACTCAAAACCCATTAGGAAAGTCCCAGTTTCTAAAACTCCTAAGAAAACACATTCAGATGCCAAAAAAGGGCAAAGTAAAAGTTTGAATTACATAAGTTGTAGGACAACTCCTGCTATAGTTCCACCAAAGAAATTTCGCCAGTGTCCTGAACCAACTTCAACAGTAGAAAAACTTGGTTTGAAAAAGGCCCCACGGAAGGCATTTGATTTATCTCAGCAGTCTTTAGAGTGTTTGAATCAATTACGTGATTATGGCAAAACTGTTGGAGTAGTTGATACCCGAAAAAAGGCTAAATTAATTTCTCCTCAAACTCTCTCTGTCAAGAATAATAAGAAACTGCTGACAAGTCAAGATCTTCAGTTGCAAAGGCAAATGAGATCCAAATCACAACGAAGTAGACAAGGACTTGTTGATCGTGAAAGTACAGATACTGCAAAGGCAGGGCCACGTGCACCATCAAATTCTGACACATTTGTACCAGAATCTGATCAGTCAGCTCATAGTTATAAAGGAGGAACTGAGGTTATTGCTAACAATAATGGAAAACAATTACTAAAATGCAATTCTTCAGAACCAGAAACCATAACACCAAAATATGTTTCTCAGGTGCCTGATAATACTCGTCTTTTGAACCAGTGTGATTCTATAATGTTAAATGGGAGAATACCAACAAATAAAATAATTGTCGCTAGTTCAGAGGGCCCTTTTCCAGGCAGAGGTGATCTCACAGCACATCAGTCTGAAGTGGCAGCTTTGAAAGAGGGAGAGCCTGAATCCAACAGTGATACAGAGGATGATAATTTATTTTTAACTCAAAATGATCCTGAAGATATGGATATGTGTTCACAAATGGAGACTGCTACAGTCATTGAAGTACTTTATGGAAAAGATACATTTCAGATAGACGACTCTGTAAGTCTGCCTCAGTTGCAGTCTTTGAGTAACAAAAAATGTAAGCACAAAGATTGTGTTGAAACCACAAAAAACCAGGGTGACTACTGCTCAAAACACTCTGAAGCTAAAGCAACAGATGAAGATGTATTTCGTAAACCTGGCTTGCCTCTTTCTGCATCTAAACCTTTAAGACCTTCCACTACTAAAATTTTTAGCTCAAGTAGTACTTCACGAAATGCTAATCTTTCCAAGTCTTTGGAAAATACTTCAGCACTTCCACCAGCACTAAAAAATAAATCAAATAGAGTGCAATCTATTGGGAAAGTACCACAGCCAGCCTCGCTGATGCCTCAGAAGCCAATGGGTGATGGAAAGAGTTTGTGCAGCGTTCTTTCTCCAACTCCGGATAATTCCAACAGGCAAGGCTACAAACTTCCATTTGGTGAAAGCAAGTCTTTTTTAGCTTCCTCTCCAGTAAACAGTCTCTCGTCATCACAGTCCATCTCTGATACCTTCGTTAAAGAGATCTTAAAATGGAAATATGAAATGTTTGTGAACTTTGATCAGTGTGGGCCCCCAGCAAGTCTTTATCGGTCCCTCTCAAGACCTGTGCCTGTCAGATTTCAAGATAGTGGAGATTATTTTAATGTCTTTTTTCCTTTGATGATACTGAATACTTTTGAAACAGTAAGTATATATTCTAGTTATATCCCTCTCTAGACTTGTGAAGATGTTATGTTTCTTTTCTTTACCAAGCTGAGTAATAAGTAGAATATAGTCAAAGTAGCTGACCTCACTGTGATTTAGAACTAGATCTTAGATTTCATTTTGCACATCCATTTGTGCCAAGCACTGTTCTTAAACCTCTGCCCTCCTGGAGCTTATAGCCTAATAGGGGAAATAGACACAACTCAGGATGATAACATACCAAGTCCAGAGGTATGTTTATCCATGCAAAGGTAAGGGAATATTTGTCCATGTGAGGTGTGTTTGTCCATGCAAGGGTAAGGGAATATGTATCCACATGAGAGATGTTTATCCATGGAAGGGTAAGGGAATACTTCTCAGATGAGTTAGTATCTCAGCTGCATTTTGAATTTTTTTTTTTTTGGCATTTTAAAGGTAGGTTGGTTTTTACTTTTGCAAATTCCTAAGAAAACCTAAGTATGCAGTAAGACTCTTAAAATAAAGAACATTGAGGGAAATATTTGTTAATTCATTCACTTAACAGATATTCAGGTTTCCAGTATGTGCCAGTTGCTGTTACAGGGCTGGGAGGTGAAGTGATGAACAGGCAGACAAGGTCTCTGCCCTCAGGAATGATCGTTTCAGATACTGGTGATGAGGACCCTAATTGAACCAGAATAAAGGACAGTGGGGCACTTTAGAGTGAAAGGTCAGAGATAACCAGAATGAATAGAAGGAATCATCTTTGGGAGGTATATTCCAGGTAGAGTGAGTATTATAAAAACAGGCTTGATGTGTTGAAAGAAAAGGAAGTACAGTGCACAAAGGAGGCAAATCTAATATTTAAGAAGATAATCAAGTGAATTATAAATACTTGTCAAGATAAAGGAAACCCTGGTGGCATAGTGGTTAAGTGCTATAGCTGCTAACCAAGAGGTCGGCAGTTCAAATCCGCCAGGTGCTCCTTGGAAACTCTATGGGGCAGTTCTTCTCTGTCCTATAGGATCGCTATGAGTCGGAATCAACTCGACGGCAGTGGGTTGGGTGGGTCAAGATAAAGGCTTTTATAAGGCTAGAACTGGTGCATCTTTAAAATGCATTTCATGTTGAATCTTTTATATCAATTTATGACCCAATTTTTAGCCGTTGTTTTAGGACTTAATTTGACTGTTTCAAAAATGTTAGAAACAATTAAATGACAAAGGGTCTTCAATATTCATCCATAGCACCAGAATAAAAAATTGGTATCAGAAGAGTTAAAAGCCTCTTCCTGTTGCTGTTGAGTCAGTTCCAACTCATGGTGGCCCTATAGGACAGAGTAGAACTGCCCTCTAGGTTTTCAAGGCTGTAATCATTACAGAATCAGACTGCCACAACTTTCTCCCAAGGAGTGGCTGGTGGATTCAAACTGCCAACCTTTAGGTTAGCAGCTGAGGGCTTAACCATTGCGCCACCAGGGCTCCCTAAAAGGTCTCTAGGTGGTGCAGATGGTTTTTGTTCAATTTGTTGTTGTTAGGTGCCATCGAGTCGGTTCTGACTCATAGCGACCCCAAGTATTAACAGAACAAAACATTGCCCAGTCCTGTGCCATCCTCACAGTAGTAGGACTGTTTAAGCCCTTTGTTGCAGCCACTGTAACAGTCCATCTCGTTGAGGGTTGTCCTCTTTTCTCTGACCCTCTCCTTTACCAAGCATGATAACCTTCTCCAGGAATTGGTTCTTCTGATAACATGTCCAAAGTAAGCAAGATGAAGTCTCGCCATCCTCACTTCTGAGGAGCATTCTGGTGGTACTTCTTCCTAGACAGATTTGTTCATTCCTCTCCAGTCCATGGTATATTCATTATTCTTTGCCAACACCACAATTCAAATACGTCAGTTTGTCGATCTTTATTTTCTAGCTTTTGCATGTATATTAGGTGATTGAAAATACCATGGCTTGGGTCACATGCACCTTTGCTTTTTAGCATTTTAAAGAGGACCTTTGCAGCACATTTGCTCAGTACAATATACATAGTTTGATTTATTAACGGCTGCTTCCATGGGCATTGATTGTGAATCCAAGTAAAATAAAATCCTTGACAATTTCAGTGTTTTCTGTATTTATTATGATGTAGCTTGTTGGTCCAGTTGTGAGTTTTGTTTTCTTCATGTTGAAACATAATCTGTACTGAAGACTAGCCTTTGCTCTTCATCAGTAAGTGCTTCAAGTCCTCTTCACTTTCGGCAGGTATCTGCATATGGCAAGTTGTTAATGAGTCTTCCTCTAGTCCTGTTCTGTTCTTCATATAATCCAGCTTCTAGGATTATTTGTATGATTGACAAATTTCAGACTGCAGAAGTTATAATCTTCAGTTTCTCTAACTTTGGCATTAGTGATTGGTGCGCTCATTTACTAACCTGAAGATTGGCAGTTTGAACTTCAGAAGAAAGGCCTGGCGATCTGTTTCTGTTAAGATTACAGCCAAGAAGCACCCTATGGAGTGGTTCTACTCTTAACACATGGGATCGCCATGAGTCAGAATTGACTAAATGGCAGTGGATATACTAGAAGAATTATTTTCTTCCCATAGAAAAATTGCCGGTAGCTCAGTGAGTAATAAGCCGGGGAAAGTACAGAATTTTACTGACTTTGAAACTTATTTTTTCTTAAACCTTTATTTTTGCTGGAAAGCACTAAATCACTTAGAAGCCTTTCGTATTTCCGTTAATGGAGAAATACATATTTTGTATTTTAATTTTTCCTGAGTTAAGGGGTGTTTATGTATTCTTTTTAAGATTTTTTTCCTTCCAGGACCTTTTTTGTAGCCCCAGCCTTTTCAGAACAGAATGAGTACAAGTTCTAATTGTACATACACAAAGCTTAAAATAGTCAAATATTCTACAAGCCCCATTGCATAAACACCCCTCCCCCAGTAACCATTTTCAACTCTTAATGGATCCTTTTAATATTTACCTTCATGTTTCTAAATAATGTGCCTGTGTTGTAATTTCTTCGTGTTTCAGTTTTAGGTATTCTGTTAATTTCCTGCTACTGAAAGTGCCCTTTCTTCCCACCCTCACCTTCACACATGCACACACCCCCTTCCTGTTGCCTCATTCTTCCTATGGAATTATTTTGTAATTTTTAGATCAGTTATTTTTTGTTGTTTTTGACTATGTAAAAGCTATTCACAGCTAAGTCACGTTATTATTTTTAGGTGCTACCTAGTCAGTTCCAACTCATAGTGAATAGACTAAAACATTGCCCAGTTCTGTGCCATCTTCACAATCGTTGTGTTTGAGCCTGTTTTGCTGTGTCGCAGCCACTGTGTCAGTCCATCTCTAAGAGCCTTCCTCTTTTTCGCGCTCCCTCTGCATTACCAAGCATGATGTCCTTTCTCCAGGGACTGGTCCTTTCTGATAATATGCCTGAGGTATGTGAGATGAGGAAACCCTGGTGGCGTAGTGGTTAAGTGCTACGGCTGCTAACCAAAAGGTCGGCAACGCAGGTCCATCAGGCGCTCCTTGGAAACTCTATGGGGCAGTTCTACTCTGTCCTATAGGGTCGCTATGAGTCGGAATCGACTCCTTGGCACTGGGGCTTTTGTATGTGAGATGAAGTCTCACCATCCTCTCTTCTAAGGAGCATTCTGGCTGCACCTCTGCCGAGACAAATTTGTTCATTCTTCTGGCCGTCCTGGTATCAGTATCGTTCACCAACACTGTAATTCAAAGGCATCAGTTCTTCTTTGGTCTTCCTTATTCATTGTCCAGCTTTCACATGCAGGATGCTATAACTACTTTTCCTTTCCTTCTCAACTCTTTGCTTTTTCTGGATTGATTTATTGTTTTGTTTAATTTTCTGTGTACTTATCACTAAATTCGGACTCTCTTTTGGATGTTTAAATCTCTCATTGTGATCAGATACATCAAGTGATTATAAATTTCATCTTCTTGGTATATGACAAAAAAAATCCATTGCTATTGAGTCAGTTCTGCAAGCTGTTACAGAGTAGTCCTGTTCCATAGGGTTTACTTGGTTGTAATCTTTATGGAAGCATGGTGCTGCTGGGTGAGTTCAAACTGCCAGCCTTTTAGGTTGGTAGTTGAGCACAAACTGTTTGTGCCATCCAGTTATCCTGAAATAACCCGCCATCTTCATCCTGGGGCTTTCATTTTCTTCATTCCTGTGTTAAATCTCTCTCTCCGATATCCCATATCATCATCTTTTGTGGTTCCTCCCTATTTTAATAAAGCACGTTCTTTAAGTTTCCTGAGAAGAGAAGGTAAATTTCTGAAAAGTGGCATGTCTTAAAATTTCTTTAATCTCATTTTTTTTTTTATTTCTTCTATTTTCGTTCTCATATATATATTTTTTTCGTCTATTTTTCTTGGAGGTTTTCTCAATTTTTTCTTACAGGTGTATTGAATTTCTTTTTTAAGCATATTTTTAATTTCCTGGAGCTTTTGCTTTCAGAATGTTCCTTTTTGTAGCATTCCTTTTTTTTTTTTTTATGAACAGCAGTATCTTTTATTGTCTAAAGTTTATTAATGACAATTTTTAAGTTAGTTAAAAGTTTTCCTCCCTTCGTATAGCCCATTTCCTTAGTTGCTTTTTTCCTGATCATTTTAGTGTCAATAGATCTTTCATGTTAATTCCTTTCTTCAGACGCCTGATGATTTGTGGTGTTCTTCTCATATTTAAGAATGGGACGCTAACAAAACAGATTGGAGTGTTATTCATAATAGGCAAAAAATGGAAACAGGTCCGCTTATCAGCTGATGAATGTATAAACAAAATGTGTATGCATATAATGGAATGTGCAGTCATGAAAAGGAATAAAATTCATATACATGCTATAACATGGATGAATCTTGAAAACATTTGTACTAAGTGAAGGGACCAGACACAGAAGGACAAATACTGTCTGAGTCCATGTACATGAATTGTCTAGAATAGGCAAATCAATACAGACTGACAGTAGATTACTGGTTGCCAGAGGATGGGCATAGTGGGGAATCAGAACTAACTGCTAATAGGTACAGGTGTCATAGCTTCTTTTTGGGGTGATGGAAATGCTCTGGGGTGAGTGGTGATGGTTCCATGATAATGTATTTACTGAAAACCATTGAATTGTACATTTTAAAAGGATGCATTTTATGTTGTGTCAGATACACCAAAAAAAAAAAAAAACACTGCCATCGAGTCGATTCTGACTCATAGCGACCTTATAAAACAGAGTGTAACTGCCCCATAGAGTTTCCAAGGAGTGTCTGGCGTATTCCAACTGCCAGCCTCTTGGTTAGCAGCCATAGCACTTAACCACTACGCCACCAGGATTTCCGTGTGAAGCATATCTCAGTAAAAAATGTTATTAAAAAAGAATAAATTGAATACCAGTAGATTAAAAGAGTTGCTTAGGAAGACAGATGAAACTCTGAATTTTACAAAAACAATCCTTTTTAATTGTACTGTGGAAGTTAAATGTGATCAGAATGATGCCAAAGCATGGTGAAATCCAACATTAATTTCATTCTTTATGTTATGATTTCATACTTAGCTGCTGTTATAATCTATTTTGTTAAATACGAGATTTATCTGAAAAGCAGATTGGAAGCATTGTGAAAAATAGCCTTCTTGATGCTTGGCATTTCAGTGAGGAGTCCAGTCCCCACCCTTATGTCAATATCTTTAGTTTTTTTTTTTTTTCCTCTCGTAGGGTCAAATTCCCCAGAGAGCATTCTGCAGATATTTTACCTGGGAAGTGTAGGCCTTACTGGGAACTGAGTGTGGGGAGACAGCTGAGATGGAGAGTGAAGGGTGGAGGGGAGGGCCCCAGCATTCAGTATATAAACATTAACTTAATTCCCTTATTTTTAGTATAGTATCCCTGCCATGCCTACTGTTCCCAAGGCCAGGACCTGTTTTATTCTCTCTAGGGACTAAATCCCTTGTTTTTTCCAGGATGAGGGAGGAGGACTCTCCCTGGAGGCTTCCTTGCAGGGATATACATCAGATTGCTTCCTGGTTGGAGTTCAGCTTCTTAGGCTTGCTGAGTTAGTTCCAATTCATCCATCTGCTTTCCAGCTTCCAAAATTTTGCTTCTCATGTCTCTTCTTTTGTGTTTTTTGTCCTAATGGGCTAATCTAATCTTGTTTTTAAAAATCCCTTTAGTGTTTTGTTGGGATTACAAGAGGAATTAAAGGAAATGCATGTGTTCAGTCTACCATCTTTACCTTGATGTTTTACGTTTTTCTTTTTTTAACCATCAGCTTAAACAGCATTGTTTTTGCATTTTTAATTTATATAGAAAAGGCGCCTGGGTGGCTCCAGTGGTTTGCCATCAACTGCTAAACTGAAGATCGGCAGTTCAAACTCACCCAGCGGCTTTGCAGAAGAAAGTCCTGTTAAATTGCTTCTATTTTTATAAAGATTACAGCCAAGAAAATCCTTTGGAGCTGTTCTGCTCTGTAACACATGAGTCATGAGTCAGGCCGATTCAGTGGCAGCTGGCAGCAACAACAGTGTATACAAGCCAATAATTATTAGCATTATTATTAAGATATCTTGTTTAATTTTAATTTTTATTCTAATGAGCAGTGGGCTATGGCATCAACCACAGCCTGAACCAAGGGTCATCACCATCGTTTTGATGTAATTTAGCTTAATATTCACTTTGTTGAGGGAATGCTATAGTGGTTATAAATCTTTTTATAATACTTTGGTTGTTATCCTGTTTAGAATGTGAAATGTAGCGTTTGGCTCTCCAGTTACTATGTGTAATTGCTGGTGAAGTATAATGACATTATGCTGGATCATCCCTCAGCACAAAAGGCAGATGAGAGCAAATTCAACTTTTAGAAATATTAATCTTTTCTGTACTGATATGCTATGAGTTGGAATCGACTCGACGGCTCTGGTTTGGGTTTGATTTATACTGATATGACTGATGGAAGAAAGATTTGTTTCTCAATCCTTATATTTTAACACATAGAGGATATTAATGATATAAGTGTGCACTGTTTTGGCAGTGGCCAGTATTTTCACTCAGTTTTGGCAAATTCTCTTTTATCTTCTCTTACTTCTGATCCTCAGCTCTAACCTCTGTGTTAGCAATACAAACAATTCAGTGGACAGAGGCACTAGATAATGGATAAAAGGAGCAGTAATCCAAGAACATAATTGATCATGAACATATATGCATGTAATAGTATAATTTCAAAATATACAAACCCAACAATTGACAGAACAATTGCTTAGATGATCACAGCTGCTATAGCTAGTACTCAGCACTACAATTCATTAAGATGAGGAAAAGAGAGGAGTGAATAATTGAAAGAGATACGATTTTGATCATTTGCAGGTGATACCACTTCTACTTAGAAACCCCAATAGAATCAGTAGTTGGGTACAAGATTAATGTGCAAAAAGATCAGTGGTGTTCCTTTCACCAGCTAGAAAACATAAATGCTCAGTTATTGTGAGCAAAATTATAAACGTGTTGGGAGTTAGCCTGACAAGAGTGCATGAGACATTTATGGAGAACACTATGAAATCTTAAAGGACATGAAACTGAGTAACTGAAGAAAGGTTCCATATTCATGGTAAGACAACTTTGTAAAGATGTGACTCCTTTATGAATTGATCTATAAATTTGGTGTAGCTTTAAAACTCCAGCAGGATTTCTTGAGGAGGTTGATAAATTTATTTTAAAATTTGTTTGGAAGAATAACATTTATTAATAAAGTCGCTTTGAAAAGAAAGCTTAAGGGTGGGGGATAGAGGTAGGTGGTGGGTATGCACTCACCTTATTAGATATAAAGGTATATTTCAAAGCCATAGTAATAGTCACAGTATGAGTGGCACAGCAACAAGCAAATAATCCAGTGAGGTGGGATAGAGACCCTTTGGTTCCTGAAACTTCACTCTTGCCTGCACCCAAACTTTTCTGAGTTTTGGGCTTTCGCAAAGGATTGGGAGATGGTGGAGATGGAAACTGGTACAAGATAAATAGGATACCAGAATTGAGTGGGGAGATGATAGATTGAGTGATGGTGTTGGGAAAAAATTAGGATAGATCCCTACCTTATATACCATATAGTCTTTAATTAAACTTACATTTGAATGTAAAACTTAGTAAGCTAATGGAAGTAAATATCAGAAAATACGTATGTCAATTTAGGTGGTTAAGGATACAGTCAAAACATTAACCACAAACTTAGAAATTAATGGATTCACTCTGTCAAAGTTAATAGTTAAGATGAAGGACCCCATAGTTAACGTAGGAAGAGGAGAGTTAAAACATTCCCAAACTGGCAAGAGATTAACAGCTAGAATATACAAGTAAATCACCAGAAAAGTACGAGAAGTCGATAGAAGATGGACAAAGAATACAAAGACAGTTCACAGAAGGGAAAACCTAAATGGTAAATAAGTATATGAAACAAACAAAAAAAACCCATTGCCGTCTAGTTGATTTCAACTCATAGCAACCGAATGGGACAGAGTAGAACTGCCCGATAGGGTTTCCAGTGAGAGCCTGGTGGATTTTAACTGGCGACCTTTTGGTTAGCAGCTGTAGCACTTAACCACTCAACCACCAAGTTTTCCAAGTATATGAAGTGTTACTCAAACTCACTAAGAACAAAAGAAAATAGCAGTTAGAGTGGTGAACAATACCAAATATATTATTTGAGGAAATGGGAACTCTAATACACTGCGGATGGGAATGTAGACCAGTGTATTCATTTTGGAGAACAGTCTGCCAAAGTCAATGAAGTTGTGACCCATTGCGATTCAGCAAAATCTCACTCCTGGGCGTATTCACCAGAAGAACATAGGCACGGGTCCATTCGTAAGGAATCCATCTGTCTTATTATTTATAGGATTGTTGTGGGGTTGGAACCAATTAGGAGAACGGATGAATAAAATGTGGCAGTTTCATTCGAGGGAATTCTATGCAGCAACCAATACCAAAAGACTTAAAAAATGTTGAGTTAAAAATGAAAGCAGATTTCTTGCATATTACCATTTTTGTAAGTTATACAAGCAGACAACACTGGACTTTTCGATGATACTAATACCAAGCACAGTAGAATTGGGTGCCTGGGGTGGAAATGGGAATGGGAATCTGGGATAAAGGGGAAGAAAAATCAAATGAGGGAGACCTTGTGTAGACTTAAGAGGGTAGTATGTTGTGAGCTAAAGATTTTGATGGACTCTCTTTACCTGAGATTGAAAAGGGGAAGGAAAAATAGAGCAAGAGAAGTAATTTTTTTTTTTTTTTAATGTAAACCAAAAATTGTTTATTTATACATTTGGGGAGGGCTGGTCATCTTTATTTCTTAGAGAGTCCTCAAAGATAACTTTTCTGAGATTTGGGCCTTGGCAAAGGATTGGGAGATAAGTGCACAGTTTGAGAAGCTGTTGGGGTGATATGTTAGTGAGGAAACCCAAGGGTTTGCAGCAAATCTAGGTAGTTCTGGACTTGTGAGATACTCTGGTTGGGAAGTAGAATTCCACTATCACTGCCCAACAGTACTTTATGCAGTGATGGAAATGCTTTATATTTGCAGTATATAGTATAATCACAGGTAACTTTTGACTTAAAATGTGGCTAGTGTGACTGGAGAACTGAAGTTTTAAAATTTTAATTAGCTTTAAATTTGAAAAGGTATATGTAGCTAATGGCTACTAAATCAAATGGCAGTTCCGGACAATTTTATTAAACTGCCGCGAATTAATCACCTGCGATTCTAGGTTCTAGTTGAGGTTGCTTGCTTTGGAAAATTTTGCTGCTTAGTGTTACTTTCTAGTATATTTGCTTTCTTGTTTTGTATAGGTGGCACAGGAATGGATCAGTTCTCCAAATAAAGAGACTTTCTGTCAGTTGCGTGTACGGAAATTTCCTGCTGATTATAAAAAATACTGGGAATTTGTAGGTAAGTTCTTTCTTATGTAATTTGGAATGTATGATACGATAATTGAAGATTTCTACTTAAGAGGAGACATCATCATCATTTGAATTTTCTGGGTATAGGTTTCCTAAGCTGAATTTGCAACCTCTTAACAAAGAATATGTTTAAATTCTTAATTACTGATGATAATTAGTGGGGCAGTTATAAAATTCACCCTCCCCCCCCCCCCCCGCTCTGTAATGAGAATACCACCAGCAGAAGCGTTAGTGGAAGCTAGGGATGGGTTAGAGGATAAATGAAGGGACTTAATAGATATATAGCATTAATAGTTTTATAGGTTAAGCATAGAAGAATATTCTGAGTAAGCCTTCCTAGCATCTGCTTGTTTCATGATAAGTCTAAAACACATTGTCACTTTTATGTATACTGGTTTAAATAAGTCAAACAATTCAGAAGTCTTTAAAATAAAAAGCTTAAGTCCTCTTTTTGACCTCTTTTTGATTCCCTAGATCAACTTAAAGCATGTGTCTATTTTTAGGGGGGAAAGTGTACACCGTGTCCATTGTAGAACATTGGCATAATATCAGCCAGCAGTAAAATAAGCATTATCCAGTGTTCCCATCATTCAGAGATAATCCCATTAACGTTTTGGTGTATGTTTATTTGCACTGTCAGCATCCTCTCTATCAAGTCCCACCCTCATCTCCAGTTGTATCAAACCAGTCCAGGGAGGCTGAGTTCATCCACCTATAACAACAGATGTGTAGTAGATAATAAATCCCGCTCCGTATGCCAACTGCATCCTGTAAAAATCTCAGCTTCCTGTTCCTAGTGAGTTCAGAACTCCACTGTCAGTGCAGTCCTTTCTTATCCCTATTCACCCAGGGTTAGGTCAGTGGATACTATCCCCTTATCTGTTTCTTAGGTCCAATTATCTGTTGGAATGACTTGCAAACCCCAGGGAAAGGGTTGTTTTTAAGCTAGCAGAAAAAAAAAAAAAAATGATACGCATAGGGCAAGGTCCAGGAGGGTTCTTGGCACAGAGTTTTCATGTCCTTAGGGAAAGGGCTTACCCTCTGGAGAGCAGATATTTCCTCTCATCACCCAGGAAGCTCCACTGAGCCTTTGTCTCCCAAGGCTTTTATTGGCCTCATTGCATGGCCATGATAGATTTTGTCATGCCTGCTAAGGCTTAGTCAGCATTGTGCCCCCAGGTGGTCCCTTTTGGTCTGATCCCCCTCCACTCATGGCTTTAGGTGTGGTCTGGCTGTCAGGAACCAGAACCAAATGCCAAATGATTTACTGCAAGGGAGTTCCGCATCTCGCAATATCCTACTTCCATACTTTGTACTTACCTTTAAGAATTTTGTATGTGTATGAGAGGTGGGATCATTTTACCTATTTTGTGACTTTTTATTCATTCAGCAACTTTTTAAAAAATAATTCTGTTTCCGGTGAAAGTTTACACAGCAAATTAGGTCCCCATTTAACCATTTCTACACAAATTGTTCAGTGACATTAGTTACATTTTTTACAGTGTGTCGACATTATTTCCATTTTGGTTGTTCCCTTTCCAGTAATCTAGTTTCCATGCCCCATTACCTTCTCATCTTTGCTTTAGAGTAATTGTTGACCATTTGGCCTCATATAGATGATTTTTTAAGGAATGTAGTACTCATTCATGGGTGATAGTCTTTATTTTGTGAGCCAATCTGTTTTTTTAGCTAAAAGGTGACTCCGGGATAGTTTCGGTTGAAGGTTCAAAGAGTATCTTAAGGGCAACAGTCTTGGGAAGTCGTCTAGTCTGAACTTTTCCAGTTAAGTCTGGACTTAAGAATTTGAGTTCTTTTCCACAATCTTCCTCTATCAAGATCCGTATTTTGTGGCCCTGATCAGAACGGTTGGTAGTAGGAGCCAGGCACCATCTAGTTCTGGTGAGGAGGCCATGGTTTGTGTAGGCTGTTAGTCCTATAGACTAGTTTCATCTCTGAGTCTTTAGGTTCCTTTTTTCTCTTTTGCTCCTAATGAGTAGAAACCAATAGTTGTCTATTAGATGGCCACCTGCAAGCTTTTAAGACCCTAGACACTACTCAACCAAACTAGGATGCATAATATAAGCCATCAAGCCCAGAAAACCTATCCCATGAGGTATTTGGTTATGTCTAAGAAGTATCTGTAATTGTGCCCCCTGTGTGCTTTATTACATATATGAATACTGTATTTTTACAGAAATAATGCGTGCCTTCTACTTTGCTAACCGTGCCCTACCCCCCTGCGAGGTACTTTCATAAGCGCTACTATGCCAATTTTTTTTTTTTTTACTTATTGCTGTAAAAAAAATTAGCATAGTGCGGTTACAAAAATACCTCATGGGGGAAGAGGCCCAGTTGGCAAACGTAGAAGGCACATGTTATTTGCATAAAAATACAGTATATGTGCGTGCACACATATGCATATGTACACACATATAAATTTGTGTATGAACCCATACATACACACATACATACCTATCCATATATATGCATACGTATAGACATCTGTTACTACACGTATGTTTTTTGGTTGTTGTTGCAAAATTATATATATCATAGCACTTACCAAAAATGCCCTTTTTCTTGTGTACTTTTAGTGACATCATTTACCTTGGTCAGGCTGTGCGCACTTCACTCACATTTGGTGCTCCCTTTCCCGTCACCAAAAATAACAAGTGTGTACCACTTAGAGAATGATTTCTCCTCTCCCTTTATCCCATCCCTGGTAACCACCAGTGAAATGTTGGTTTCTGTATGAATGCCAATTCTTGTTTTTCATGAAAATGAGATTATACAATATTTGTCCTTTGGTGATTGACTTATTTCACTCAATATAATGTCCTCTAGATTCATCCATATTTATAAGATGTTTTCAAGAATTCATCATTATTATGACTGTGTAGTAGTACAGGTATCCCTTGCTTTTCCAAATTTGCTTTATGCTACTTTGCTTTTACAAAAAAAGGTGAAACGTGGAAATAGCGTTCAGCATTTGTTTTATAGCAAGCTGTTAAAGGCAGCGCACACCCTGAGCAGCGAGAGTGGAGCCTTTAAGCTCCTTCCCCAGGAAATACACTCAGCATCAAGCCACCATAGCTTTGAATTGTCTGTGCACATCTGTGCTTTATCTTGATTTATTTTAGTGTTTATGTGGCATTTGGTATGATTTAGTATGTTATTTTTGGGGGCCTGGGAACGCTCAAAATTGTTGCCACATAAATCAGTGGTAACTGCGTCTTTGCTTTACACCATTTTGGCTTAGGAGAGGTTTCATAGGATTGCTCTACTTTTGGTTAGTGGGGAAAACCTGTATTCCATTGTATGTACGTACCACGTTTTGTTTCTCCATTTGTTGATGGGCACTTACGTTGTTTCCATCTTTTTGCTATGGTAAATAGTGCTGCAGTGAACAAAGGTGTGTATATGTCTGTTCACGTCTCTTCTATTGGATCTCTAGGGTATATGTCTAGAAGTAGGATTGCTGGATGATAAGGTAGTTCTGTTTTTAGATTTTTGAAGTGCCGTACTGTTTTCAATAGTAGTTGTACCATTTTACAGTCCCACCAGCCATGAATAAGGGTTCCAGTTTCCCCACACACCTGCCAGCATTTGTTTTCTGGCCTTTTTTTTTAAATCAGTGCCATTTTAGCAGGGGTGAGATGCTATCTCATTGTAGTTTTCATTTACATCTCTCTTATGGCTAATGATCACAAGCATCTTCTCATATTTGTGTTGGCCACTTGAATGACCTCTTTGGTGAAGTGTCTATTCATGTCCTTTGCCCATTTTTTATTTGGGTTGTTTGTCTTTTTGTTACTGAGTTGTCAAAGATTTCTATGTATTTTAGAGATTAGGCCCTTATAAGATATGTCGTTCCTGAAGATTTTTTCCCAGGCTGAAGCTTGTCTTTTTACTCTTTTGATAGTCTTGATGAGCATAAGTATTTTTATGAGCTCTCAGTTATCTAATTTATCTTCTCTTGTTCATGCATTTGTAGTAGTGTTTGATATCAGCAAATATTTTTTGACCTTATACTACCTGATGGTAAATGATTCTAGGTACTGGGTATACTGGGTATATAGCTGTGACGAAAACAGAATTCCTTGTCTTCTTGTAGCGTACATTTGACTTAACTTATTTTCACTTAATATATTGTAAATGACTTTTTAGTGTTATTAAATAACAATAGTGTATTTAATTGCTGTAGTTATTCCATTGTAAGCATATGCCATAGTTCATTTAATGAGATATTTTTAGTTAGACACGTACATTTTTATTATAGTTTTCCTCTATTATGAACACTCTGAATAAATTCCTTTGCTAGATCACACAGTATACACATTTTATTCTAAATTTTCTTATTTTGTTGTTGAGAATATACACAGCAAAACATAAACCAATTCAACAGTTTCTACATGTACAGTTCAGTGACATTGATTATATTCTTCAAGTTGTACAACCATTCTCACCCCCCTTTTTTGAGTTGTTTCTCCCCCATTAACAAACCCACTGTCCCCTAAGGTTTCTTTCAGATCTTTTGAGTTGCTGTTGTCAGTTTGATCCTGTTTAGATAGTTCTTAAAAGAGCATAATGTTAAAGGCAGACATTTTTTACTAGTTAAGCTAAATTATTGTTTGGTTTTAAGAAGACTTCAAGGGATATTTCTGGTTGAGGGTTTAAAAATTATCTCAGGGTAATAGTTTCAGGGGTTCATCTACCCTATATGGCTTTAGAAAATCTGGAGTCCATGAGAATTTTAAGTTCTGTTCTGCAACTTCCACCTTTTAATCAGAATGTATATTTCCCTCACATCTGCTAATTTAAACATATTTTGCCAGTTATATATGAAAGTGCACATCATTTGAGGGCGTAGTTTTTTTCTCAGATGTTCACTGGCCATTTGTATTCTTTTGATAATTGCCTGTTTGTGCCCTCTGTCTTTTTTTTTTTTTTTTTCCTATTAAGACAATTGTTTTCTTCTTACATGTATTGGTGCAGTTTTTTTTTTTTTTTTACAATTTTCATTTTATTATTTGCAAAGCACAATAAGCAAAGTGAAAAAGACATATGGGGTGTAGTCTGGAACAAACCAGGTGTAAGCTTTTAACAGTCTTCTTCTGGTGGAGTGCACTTAATTCCCAGGATGTGTTTAATTGTCCTGATAGGAATTGTAACAACACAGTGAAGTGTCTACCAAGGAAGCTCATTAGAGACTTAGTAGCCAAAGTTTTTATTGAGAGCTGTTCACCTAGGTACGCTTTGCCCAACAGGTACCAAATTTCCAGACTCCCAAGAGGGAGGCAGGTGTTCAGCATAAACTGTATTGTTTGCACAGTTTTGGCGCAGTGAGCCATTCTTGTTAGTGAATGGTGGGAACCCTCCCAAAATCCAAATTCTCAGATGCCAGCCAAGGGCCAACCTTGTAAGCAAGTGTTTCAAAGGATAGCAGTATCATGAATATAGTATACACCTTTAATTATTTAGATTTTCTTTACTTTCTGTCAATAATATCACATAGTTTCTTGTGGAGAGGTTTTGCGTATTAATATCAGATAGCCAATCAGGGTTCAGATGCCTAATTTTCTCATAAATATAAATTTTTAGCTTGTTTGAATCAAGATCCAAATTAGGCTCGCCCACTGACATTGTTTGATATGTCCTTTAAGTCTTTTTTTAGACTGTAAATTCTCTAACTTGTTAGTTCCCCCTGCCCTTGTAATTTATTTGTTGAATAAATTGGATTCTTTATTCTGTAGAGTTATTCACTGTCTGGATTTTGCTGATTGCATCTCCATGGTGTTTAGTATGTTCCTCTGTCCTCTGTATTTCCTATAAATTGATCATTAGAGCTAGAGGCTTGATCAGATTCAGGTTTTGTTTTATTTTTTTCTTTATTTTTGGCAAAACTATGTTATAGGTGCTGGTGTGTTCCTTCATTAGGTGCTGTATGATATCTAGTTCCTCTTTTGTGATATTCACAGCTGTTGACATTTAATTCCTAGATTCATTAATTCATTATAGGATGCAAGGTGAGGATGTTTTAATTTGATCATAAAGAGAAATTTCTCCACATCTACCATTTGGCTACTCAGTAGTATAGTTTATAAAACAAAAGTACAATAAATGCTTGACTCTTGACCAGTTTTCCAAATAATGAGTTAATTCACTAGCAAGCACTAGTGGTGACTAATGAGTTTTTTTGGTTGTTGTTGTTTAAATATCATTATGAACTCATGGATTTAAATATATTTGTGTTTTAATCCATCGCAGTTGGCTTCTTTAAGTTGGCTTTTGGGTCCTACAGACAGGGCCCTACTAGTCTTGAATGGTTTCTTGCTATTTGGTATGACAGGATGTATATTTTTTTTAAGTAGGTATCTAATTCTTCTAGTGATATTCGTTGAAAAGATTATCCCTTCCCCCATTAAATAACCTTGGCATCTTTGTAGAAAAATCAGTTGACTTTGATTATGGGTGTATTTCTGGACTATTTTCTTTTCCATTGATCTGTATGTCTACCTTATACTAATTCCACAGTCTCGCTATTATTGTAACTTCTTTAATTTTAAAAGTAGAGGAAAGAGAATCTCTTCATTAAAACCAAACCAAACCTCAAGGAGAAAATTTATTAGCTACCTCTGAATAGTATGATTTCATCTCTTTTGGCTTATAGCAGTTGTTAAATTTTATAGTACTGTATAATTAATATACCCATTTCTCACTTATCGACATGGTTAGGTTCCAAAAACCAGGTCATTTATGTGAAAATGGAGGATGACCACAATCAGATCACAAAGTGGAGGGTGACTGTATCATTACGTAACTGCCAAATTATATTCTTACACAACTGCCAAACTACTGAGAATCATGGCCCAGCCAAGCTGACACATAACCTTACCCATCACAGCCAGTGTTACTCTCGTCTTGCACCTCAGCAGTCAGATTTTTTTTATCATTGTCGTGAATGGGAATTGTCAGATAACGTATTAATCAATAAGCGAGAAGTGTACTTGAAAGTTTTGATTAGATTATACTACCAATTTGAAGTATGCTCAAATTGGCAGTGCTGTGTACTTACTTAAACTTAGTAAACCCGTTGCTGTCAAGTCTATTCTGACTCATAGTGACCCTATAGGACAGAGTAAACTGTCCCATTAGGGTTTCCTAGGCTGTAATCTTTAAGGAAGCAGACTGCTACATCTTTCTCCCACCGAGCAGCTGATAGGTTTGACCACCGACCTTTTGGTTAGCAGCCAAGCACTTAACTGGAACAACCAGGGTTCCTCTTAAACTTAGTACAAGGATTTAATTTCCTTTAAGGTTAAGCTTATTTAAAATGATTCTGTTAGAGCTATGTAAATGCTGACTTCTTGTTATTTCATAGTTTATCTTGAGGAATGTGAACTGGCTAGACAGCTTCATCCAAAGGAAAATGACTTGGTGTTTTTGGTTCCTGAAAGACTAAACGAAGAGAATAATACAGAAGGAAATCTCATGCAAGATCCCCATGAATATTATTGTGGTTATGTTTATAAATTTCGCCGTACTTCAGTCAGTAAGTAAATAATGAAGCATTGAAAATTAATCTGTTAGATACGTTAAAAAAAAAAAAAAAAACCCAAACCCACTGCGGTCAAGTCAGTTCCAACTCATAGCGACCCTATAGGTCAGGGTAGAACTGCCCTGTAGGGTTTCCAAGGCTGTAAATCTTTATGGCGTCAGACTGCCGCATCTTTCTCCCATGGAGCTGCTGGTGAGCTGGAACCGCTGACCTTTGGGTTAGCATCCAAGTGCTTTAACCACTGCGTTACCAGCACTCCTGATTAGAGTAACCTTATTTCCTATTTTCCACTAAGTTGTGCTTTACCAGCTATGTATTTGCTATACAGTTACTAGACGTGTATTTGCAATGTCGATTACTCGTCATTCAGAGTCTTTCTTATAGTTTTACCTAGACTCTCCTGGAAAAGGCCCAGGATTTATTGTGACAGCTTTATGATTTAAAAGCTTTCTTTTATAATAGTCCTCTCCTTTTGGTGCACTTTTTCATCTGTCATAGTGTTTGTTATAAAACAGGTAATTTGCAGAACAGCTGTTGTACCTTAAATCATATTCCAGCCTTGGTCTGGGACTAATTACTCTGCTTTCTTCATAGCATTTACCCCCATCCGACAGGTTTATTTGATTACCTGCCTCTGGCTTCTAGAAAATAAACTTTTTGAGGACAGGAACATTGCCTGGTTCTTAGGAGGCATTTAGTAAATATTTATTGAATGGATCATTTAAATACCGTACACAAAAACATAAGCTAAAAAATACCTAATTCTAAATAACCTTTTTAACTGGACAACAGTATTCACTGGTAACTGAAATTGCTTTTTCTTCTTTTTGATAATAGTGCGTAACGGGAAATCTGAGTGTTGCGTTTCCATCCAGACTCAAGACAATTTGCCGGTCAATTTAAATGAACTTGTGAAATGTATTGTAATCAGTTCTCTGGTAACTACACAAAGGAAGTTGAAAGCCATGTCTCTGTTGAGTGGTCGGAACCAACTGGCCAGGGCTGTTCTGAATCCAAACCCCATGGACTTCTGTACAAAAGATTTACTAACTACAACTTCTGAGAGAATTGTGAGTAATAATTATATGATACCAAGGAAAGTCATAAAACTTCATGTCAGAATATTAAAGCATCAAAACTTTACCTGCTACATATTCCTGTATGTCTGCAACAAAGACACATTCAATGTGAATGCACAGTGACGTTGTTTCATGCTTAGTTTTCTTTAAAGTGTGTGTGCCTTTAATATTGCCAAGTATATGATTAGGTTAGTCAGCTTACCTCAGGAAAGCGGTTCAGTACAATAAAGAATTGAAAATAAGCTTGAAGAACACCATTAAAATGTTAGGTCAGCTCTTAAATGTTTGTTAGGTTATTAAAATTCAGGATTAGGAGTAGGTTTAATGGATTTATTTTGCATTTGAATGATAAATGAAGAATTGACAGGTAATGCTACATATGCGAAGATGAAGTTGTTTTGTGTCAACATTTATTTCTCACTGTAAAAGCTGTATATAAACTCCAGGAAATTAACAGAGAGAAAGGCAAAGGAACCTAATTTTTTTTTTTTTTTTTAACTCCTACTGCGTGCTAATAATAGGTGCCTGGGTGGCGCAAATCGTTTGATCTCGGCTACTAACTGAAAGGTTGACAATTTGACCCCAACCAGTGGTACCATGAAAGAAAGGCTCAGTGATCTGCTTCCACAAAGATTACAGCCAAGAAAACCCTATGGAACTCTCAGTTATACTCTTGTAACACATGGGATCACCATGAGTTGGAATCTACTCAGTGGCAATGGGTTTTGGTTTACTGTGTGCTTAGGACTTTCATGTGCTTTATCTCATTCAATTCTCACCCTTTAAGGAATCCCACGTTTTTTGGATGACAGAGCCTGAGGCTCACAGGTTGGGAGTTTAGTGACCTAGCTTGTAAGTGAAACTGAGGTTTAGATGCAGTAGGAAAGAAATAGTATTGGAATATTAGTTTTTACAGTGAAAGGAAAGAATTAACTAAAATAGAATCAGAGAATGCTTAGAAGAAAATTATAGAAGTAAATGTAATTTGTTTTGATCTTCTTTGTAAGAATCACAAACAATAATACGCCCTGTAGTATTTTTGAAATGGACTGAGAAGCCTGCTGATACTTGTAAATAATAAGTTTTTCCTCCAGTAGTGAAAGCAGCCCTTAGATTAAAGGTCCCTTTGGGGTGTTGCCTGACCAAAACAAAAGCTGCTGGCTGGTATAGATTAGAAGAAATTCAAATGATGTTTTCATTATCTTCCCTTCATGTGCCAGTGTAGAGAAAACAACTCAATCTCACTAATGTCTTTTTTGTAGATTACCTACTTAAGAGATTTCAATGAAGACCAAAAGAAAGCAATAGAAACTGCATATGCAATGGTGAAACACTCACCATCAGTTGCAAAAATCTGTCTGATTCATGGACCACCTGGAACAGGAAAATCAAAAACTATTGTTGGCCTCCTATACCGCCTACTGACAGAGGTAGAGTGTGAGTGAGGGCATTGCGGGTGGTAATTGAATACATTGCTTTGTTTTACATACTTGAATTAACCGGTATATATAATTATTAAAATCCTTTTTTCCTTTAACTTTTGTATTTTTTTTTATATTGTTGTTGTGTGCAACTGTATCAGAGAAAGGGAGGGAAGGTTGTAAGTAGTAGGAAAAGCACAAAACACTATCTCAGGTGAAACTAATCCTAAGGGCTAGAATGGTCTTATTTCGGCTTCATTATAGGTCCCAACTAATGCCAGGAAACCATCTTTAATGTATTCCAGGGCTACATTTTGGTTAGACAGAGTATTGATTACATTAAGTGGTTGGTTAGGTGTAAGACTCAGGATAGTTGATAAAATTTTATGCCAGAGTAA
Organism: Elephas maximus indicus; assembly: GCF_024166365.1. Lineage (NCBI taxonomy): Eukaryota > Metazoa > Chordata > Mammalia > Proboscidea > Elephantidae > Elephas > Elephas maximus. The sequence goes on along the minus strand of NC_064827.1, from coordinate 83,246,828 downwards.
TTTTAATGTCATTATAAGATATAAGTGCTTTTACTTATTTTTACCATAGTGGAAACTTGAGCATACACAGAACTAGAGAATAACTTTAAAACTATACAATAGAGCTCATCAGTTTTTTTTTGTTTGTTTTGTATGCATGTGGCAAATTCTAGAACCAGAGGAGGGGGTATTCAGATGAAAACTCCAATGCCAAAATCAAACAGAACCGTGTTCTTGTGTGTGCACCTTCCAATGCAGCTGTTGATGAACTTATGAAAAAAATTATCCTCGAATTCAAGGAAAAATGTAAAGACAAGAAGAATCCTTTGGGTATGATCCTTATGTGGGCTTTAAATATGGTTTTTTCAGTGTTTAGTGTGGGCAGCTTTGAATGACAAAGAGCAAGCCAATCCTGGTAATAACTTCTACTTAGAGCTGTAGCTCATATGAACTCATAGATTCATGTAGTGCTAGGTAGCGAGGTTTCAACAGAAAACAAAAGCATGATCCTGGACTTGAAGGAAACATACAGTCTAATGAGGGAAGTGGACAGGTCATTGGACAATTAAGTTATAGAGCGATAAGTTCTGTAATAGGTTAAAGACGGGGGGTGCCTTCAGATCACCTGAGAGGGGCCCTTGATTCAGTCACGTGCGGGTTAGGGAAGGCTTTTGGAGGAAATGATGTCTAAAATGAAAACTGAAGAGCAATAAGGAGTTAGCCATGGGAAATAAGGGGAAAGGGCATTCTAGCAGATGTTATGATAAATAAAAAGGAGCAGAGGCAAGAGAGCTTCAGATAGTTCAGTGTAGCTAGAATGTAATAAGTTCCATGAGGGCCTAGTAGATATTTAGTGACTATAAAGCTAGAAATATTAGTAGATTTAAAATATAACACTTTCAGTAAACATTGACTTATTGAAAATAGTAAAAACAATAATTGTTTATAGTTATTGAGTGTTTATTGTATGTCAGTAATCCTCAAAATAATCCTGTGAGAGAGGTATTAAATAATCCTATCCTGTGAGTAGGGAAACTGAAGAGTAGAAATGTTAAATACTACAGGAGTAAGAAAACTTTGTTTTGTTTTTATAGGAGTAAGAAAACTTTTTAGTAGAGTTCATGTAATAGTGAAGAGCATCACCACAAATGATTCAGGATGCTTGACTGAGATGTAAAATAATTTGTTTACTTAATCTTAAAAAACTTACTCTTCATATCACTCATAACAGGTGGTATGGCTATAGCTTTATATTAGACTATTTTTCCAAACGCATATATCTTGTCTTCCCCCAACAGATTTTATATTCTTCCAGGATACCTGACAATGCTGTTAGGTTAGGATTAGATTCAGCTACAAATAATAGAGACTTTAGATACAGTGGCTTAAATATAGTAGTAATTTCTTTCTTACTCAAAAGTCCAGGGTTGGGCAGTAGGCAGACCAGCACTGGTTTGGTGACTGTGCTCCAGAGTCTTCAGAGACTTAGTCTCCTTGTAGCTTGTTGCTCCATTGTCTGTGACCTCCATTCCTTAGTGTGCACCTCATAGTCAGAGATGGCTGCTCCAGCTCCAGTAATCACATCTAGCAAGCATGAGGAAGATGAAGAGGGGCAAAGGGAACGTAGCAGCATCTAGATTCCTGGCTGCTGCCCATGGCAGTTCGGCTTATTTCCTCTTGTCCAGAAGTCACTCACATGGCCATACTCAGTTACAGGGGAGGCTGGGACATATCCTCTTTATTCTAGAGGATCATACATGTGTTTCCTTTTTCTTACATATTACCTGTGTATAGAATTCATTTGCGTCTTAGAACTTACAATACATTATCAGTCTGCAACTTAAGTTTGTAAGATTTGTGATTTTATGTGCAGCTATAATCCATATTAACTGCTGTATGATATTGTACGAGTATGCAGTTTATTCATTATCCGTTGATAGAAATTTAGTTTATTTCCAATTTTAAACCCTGTTGCAGTGAACACATGCGTATTTCTTCAGTGCAGGTATAAAAATGTTCCCTGCTTTGGACAAGTGAATTGTACTGTGTAATGCTACATAACAGTTGAAAGGACAGTAAAAGGAGCACATTAAAGCCCTGCATTGTTTTTTATGTCTCCTGTGTGTACACGCAGCTTAATAGGGCAGTGCTTTTCAAATTGTGGGTTGTGATCAAATAGTGAATTATAAAATCAGTTTATGGAGACCACAACTAGTATACTTAAAACTTAAATAAAGTAGAATAGAAGAAAATAGAAAAGACCAGAGTGCATCACAGGTAGTATGGGTAAGTATTGTTTTGTGAAACTCGTTTCAGTTGCGAAGTGTGTGTATAGGCATATGTCTGTGTACGTGTGTGTGTATGTACTGGGTTTCAATATGAAACGTACTGCATGCTATAGTTTAAAGCCAAACGCGTTGTCTTAGTTATCTAGTGCTGCTATAACAGAAATACCATAAGTGGGTGGCTTTAACAAATAGAAATTTATTTCCTTAGTTTGTTGTTGTGTGCCATTGAGTTGATTCCGCCTCATAGCAACCCAGTGTGATAGAACTGCCCCATTGGATTTCTTAGGCTGTGGTCTTTACAGGAGCAGATCATCAAGTCTTTTCTCTTGTGAAGCAGCTAGTAGGTTCAGCCATCGACCTTTCAGTTGCAGGTGAGCACTTAACCATTATACCACCAGGGCTCCTTTTCTTACAGTTTAGGAGACCAGAAGTCTGAATTCAGGACGCTGGTGCTGGGGAAAGGTTTCTATCTCTGTTGGCTTTGGAGGAAGGTCCTTGACTCTTTTCAGCCTTGGGTTCTTGGTGATTTTCTTGTGGCATGGCATATATCTCCCCCTATTTCTGCTTCCTTGCTTAATCTGCTCTTTCATATCTCAGAAGAGATTGATTTAAGACACACTGTACACCAATACTGCCACATGAACATAACAAAGAAAACCCATTCCCAAATGTGATTGTAACTACAGGAATAGGGTTTACAACGCGTATTTTTTGAGGGGGATGTAATTCTATCCATAATATTTCGCCCTTTGACCCCTCAAAATTCATGTCCTTCCCATATGCAAAACACATTCACCCCCTCACATCTTCCCAAAAGTCGTAAATAATCTCTAAGTCCAAGATCTCATTCTCTGAATCATCAATCAAATATGGGTGAGATTTAAGGCATATTGCATTCTGTGGCAAAATTCCTCTTCATTTGTAAACCTGTGAAATCTAGAATACAAGTTATCTACAATGGTAGAACAGGCACAAGTTGGACATTTTCATTACAAATACGAGAAATTGGAAGGAAGGAGGGGATAATGAGCACCAAGCAAGTCCAAAATCCAGCAGAACAAATATAAACTCTGAAAGTTGTAAAATGATCCTGTTCACTGAGACCATCCAAACTAGCCATGCCCTCCAGACTCTGGGTGTTGGCCATGCTCTTTGGATTCTGGGTGGAGGGCCATCGGCTTTAGCCACACCTTCTAGGCCCATTGAGATGGCAACTCTGCTCCCATAACTTTGGACAGTCCCATTCTTGTACACCTGAGTGGTGAATCCTTGGCCCTGGCAGACCCCATTCTTCTGCCCTTTGGGCTTGGAGGCCCACCTCCACAGCTTTGGGCAGAGGCCCCATCCTCTCAGCACACATGAAAGGCAGCCCTACGCTCCAGAACCGAGTTGGTGAGAATCTGACTTTTTGAAACCTAGGAAGCCATGGTTCCATTCTTTGAAACATAGGATGCTGTGGCTCCACCCTATGAGATTCATGAGACAGAGGCTCCACCTTTGAAACTAAGACAGCCCTGCTTCCCATGCTCCCTTGAAAATTTCCGCTGATCTCCTGACTTCTCCAGGGATGGTTCTTTTATTTTCATGGAGGACATGTGTAGCTCCTTTGGCCTGTTTCCTGCCTGTAGAATTCCAAGAGGCAGAAAGATTTCTTTCCTTTCATCCTTTCTATGTCCCCTTCAGTCTAAGCTGATGGGTTTTGTGCTGTGGTAGTGGTTTAGATCCATCAGTCACAGGCTTAATCTCTTTAACATAAGATTGTATAGCTGTGTCCTTGGTGAAGATTCTAGAATATGAGTCTTGAGTTTGTACAGTAGAATTTTCCAAGTCTTTATAAGTTTTGTTTTCATTTTGCACAGCTCATTTTTAAGGCCATCTCTTTCACATTTTGCTATAAGCGACAAGAAGAAACCATGCAGCTGCTTTAAGAGCTTGCTTAGAAATCTCAATATCCAAGTTTATCACTTACACATTCTACCTTCCAACAAACATTTGAACATAACTCGTACAAGTTCTTTGCTGCTGCGTAAAAAGCATCGCCATTACTCCATTGTCCAATCACATGTTTATCATTTCCTTTAAAAGCCTCATTAGAAGCACCTTTGTTAACCAATTGCCAATCTGACACAAAGGGTCCTTGTCTTTTCCCAAGTAAGAATACACGCGAAAGGCAAACTTTATTTTCAGCAAGCTTTATTTTGCTTGAGTAAAGCAAAAGGAGTCAGCGGGGATCTAAGCCACTCCAAAAGACTGACTCAAAAGGGAAGCAAGGCTAGGGCTTATCTAGGTTTGGTGGAGACAAGAGAGTAATGACTACTTAGTGGGCTTCTTTCAAGGGGCGAGTTCTTCTTAGAATGGCGGTACATGTGAATTAGGTTGCACGTGCATCTGGAATCCAAGATGGAACCCGCAGATATTCAAGTGGAGTCCTTTTCCGCAGCCCTTGGCATCACTTATTATGGGATATAGTACAGGCGCATTGATCCTTGGCAGTACATCACCATCTTCGGAGGGCTAAGGAAAGTTAACCAGCGGAACAGCAGTCACACTTTGTTCTTCTGCGCATGCGGGAGCCTGTAAAGGGGGAAGGGACTAGAAAACAACACTAAGAAGGAGATGGTAATTCATGGGTTGTTTCAGCCTTATTTCATGTTGACAGGGTGTGGTTCTTGTTTACCCAACTTCCAGGTGGTAATCTTTTAACAGCTCTTTTGTTCCTCCAGCACTGTTAACCCTATCTGTCTCACTTTAACCTCCACATCTTTAGTAACATTCTGTAGACAGTGCCATATGTATTCTCTTAAGACAGTAGAGACTTTGTCTGTGGCTCTCCCCTTTTCCTTCTGTGCCCTTACAGTAATTTTACCAACAGTCTCTTCAAGGCAATCAAGGTTTTACTATTAGGCATCTTAAAACTCTTCCAGCCTCTGCCCATTACCCAATTCCAAAACCACTCCCACATTTTAGGTATTTGTTGGGACAGCACCCTGCTCTCTGGTATCGAATTCTGTCATAGTTAGGCACAGTGGTTGAGACCTCAGCTGGTAATCAAATGTTTGGCAGTTTAAATCCACCACCTACTCCTTGGTAACTCTATGGGACAGCTCTTCTCTGTCCTATAGAGTCGCTCTGAGCCACAGTGGACTTTGCAGCAACAGGTTTTTTAACTATAACAGAAATACCACAGGTGGATGGCTTTAACAAATAGAAATTTTTTATGTCACAGTTTAGGAGACTAACAGTCTGAATTTGAAACACTGGCTCTAGGGGAAGGCTTTCTGTCTTTGTTGGTTTGCGGGAAGGTTGTCTCTTTTCAGTCTTGGCTCCTTGGTGATCTTTCTTCCGCTATCTGTGCTTCCTTGTTTAATCTTATTAATCTGCTCTTTTGACTTAAAACATACCCTAGGCTAATACTGCTACGTTAACATAACAAAGAAAAGCCATTCCCAAATGTGATTATAACCACAGGTAGTGGGTTAGGATTGATAACACATACTTTTGGGGGACACAATTCAATCACTAACAAGCATTTATGTAAACACTGGTCATGTACGTGTGCGTGTGTGCGCGCATGTGTGTGTGTATGTGTGTGTGTGTAGCAAAACCCAGAGTCTATATTTTATCAGGTTAAAGAAATCACCTTCTCATTACAGCTTTGCCAAGAGTTTTTTATCATGAATGGGTATTGAACTTTGTTGCAGGCTTTTTTTTTTTCTTTTTATCCGTTGAAATGGTAGCGAAGTTTTCCTTCATTAATTTGTTAAATGTGGTAAATTACGATGCTTTTCTCATCTGAAAACATCTTTTATTCCTAAAATAAGCCCAACTTGGTCCCATGTTATTAATGAGGCCATCCTGTAATTTTTCTTTGTCATAATGTCTTTGTCTGGTTTTAGTATTGAAGTTACACAGACTTTAAACAGTAAGTTGGAGAAATTTTCTGCAATGTTTTATATAAGCCAGGGTTTATTTGTTTCTTGAAGGTTTAGTTAACTTGGTATATATAATTATAGCCTTCTGAATTTATTAATTTTTTTTGGCAGATGGGCAGGTCTTTACCTACTGTTTAAATTTCCTTAATGGTTATAGATCTTTTGACGTTCCCTGTTTTTGTGTGAGTTTCGCTAATTCATCTCTTTTAAGAAAAATTTCCACTTTATCTAAGGTCTTCAGGTATATTGGCATAAAATTGTATATTGTATTCTCATGTTTTAAATTTCAACTGTATTTATAGTTGGGCCCCGTTTTTTATTCCCTGTGTTATGTATTTATGCCCTAACTCAAGTGTGGCACAGGCCTGTGGTTGGAAAGTCCCAGAGGAGAGTTTATTTTTTACCAGCTGAGCCCAGGCCAAGATAGATACACTTCTTTTTCATCTCTCCGTCTCTTCCAGGCTTTCTGTTGGGCATTAAAAGCCAAGTCCTTATTTTGGAAATTTCTGTATCTTGATTGGAATGATGGTTTTGCTGATGTAGACATTTGTCATACTCAAGGAAGTAAAGATTTAAATATCTCTGCATTTTATCAGATGTAAATTATACCTCAATAATGTTGTTTTCAAAAAGTAAAGCAAAACAAAACACCTAAGCCCCTCCACAATGACCAATCCCCACACCTTACTCTGTCTCCTAAGGGAAGACACAGCAGCTCAAGGGTTTTCACCTCTGATTTTTATCTTTCTCTTTGTTTTTAGCTCCTAAGAATTTCTCTTACATTTTTATGAGTTCAGTCCTGCAATTTAAAGAATGTCTGTTATAATTTATGGAGCTGGAGCATTTCTAGGTGTTTATAGTGGGAGGGTTTCCAGGTAATAGGATCCACCTTTTTGGTGGAAACACAAGTCAAGTCAATTAGCAGTTTTGAAACCCTCAAATAAATGTTGGCCAGAGAACATGGCCTCAAATTTAGAAGAATGAGCTGACTCGTAGAGCTGGATCATAGAGCTCTGCTATAGATACCTATATAAATAAACTATTCATTCTTTCATTCATTCAGCATTTATTTATTGTACTTATGTGCCGGGCACTGTTCTAGGCAGTGACCAAAGTTCTTAATGGGACTTAGATTCCAGTGGAGGGAGATAGACAGTAAACGACTATGTGATGAGTCAGATTGGGATAAGTGTCAAACACTAACTTGTTTTATTTTAACTCAGCATTTCCCAAATATATTTTACTATGGAATGTCCTATAGCACACAGTGTGAAAAACATCAGTATAATAGAATTTCAATTCAGCAGTGTATAATTTATGTGATCTCAGTAGTTTTTATGAGGTAGAAATAATTAGTACTTGCTTTATAAGGTTGTTATGAGGAATATATGAAATAATATCTGAGAAATCCCTAATGGAGTTCCTGATATCCAGTTGATAGTTCATCTTAGCTCCCTTCTCTGACTGTGAATATATTTGTTTAGAGAAAGACACCGTGTACAGAGACAGGATTGATAGAGTCCTTGTTAATCTTTGTGTGTAATTTTATCAATAGGAAACTGTGGAGATATAAATTTAGTACGACTGGGGCCGGAAAAGTCTATTAATAATGAAGTTCTAAAATTCAGTTTGGACAGCCAAGTTAACCACAGAATGAGTAAGTACTAAATAAGGTACATACTAGCAATATCTCTTTTTTTTTTTTTTATAGTAGACAGTGACTTAGATTTTAAAGGTAATTTGAATACCTAGAGATAGTCTAGCTTTGGGAACTAGTTTTTCTTTACATTGTGTTTGCATATGTGTGTAAGTGTGTTAGAACTGGCGTATTATCTATTTACTTATTCATTTTAGAAAAGGACTTACCTTGTCATGTTCAGGAGATGCATAAAAGAAAAGAGTTTTTAGATCATCAACTAGATGAGCTTTCCCGCCAGCGTGCTTTGTGCCGAGGTGTAAGGGAAGTACAGGTATGTAAACATTTCTTGATTAGTGTTCTTTAAATAATAACTCAGGTATACAAACTTGTTGATGCCATACTTTTATTGGGAATGGCATAATTCATATACAAAAATGTGTATTACCAGTTTTTAAATTGTATATCTTACATCGGGGGTTAACAAACTTTTTGCATAAAGGGCAAGATAGTATTTTAGGCTTTGCAGACCGTATGTTGTCTGTTGCAACTACTTAGTTTTGTTCTCGTAGCATGAAAACAGTCATAGACTGTACATAAACGGATGGATGTATCTGGTTTCGATACACATTTATTTATAAAAACAGACAGCAGGTTGAATTTGGCCCATAGGCCATAGTTTACTGATCCCTGCTTTGTATTAAAGCTATACAACATTTATTAGTCCTTCAGTTGCAAGTTAAAGAAACCCAACTCAAATTAGGTTAGACAAAAAAGGTGTTTATTGGCACATATAACTAGAAGAACCAGGAGTGAACTAGCTTCAGCATGACTGGATCCAGAGGCTCAAATGATGTCATTTCTCCATCTCGTAACTAGTTTTTCTCTATGTGTCAGCTGTTTCTTCTCCAGGAAAAGATGAGTGCCACCATCTCTAGGTTCCACCACCCCAGCTTACAAACCCCAGAGGAAGAGAAGATTTCTCTCCTACATCCATAAATCAATCCCAAGGAAGAACTGGTTATTTCAGGGGTGGGCAAGCTGGCCCAATCTCTGTTTTTAGGGAAGCGGGTACCAAGATTTGCCTAGCCTGTATTATATGTCCATCACTGTGGCTAGAGGAAAGACTGGGGTGTGATTGACAACCTCATTAGAACTGCTTAAAAATTAATAGAGGAATAATGCTGCAAAGGTTGGAATGCTGAGCAAACAGAAGTAGCATCCACTCAGTCCACTGGACCTGTGTCTTAATGCAGTGATACAGAAAGTGTTTCACAACTGCACTGTAAAGAGAAAACCGGCTATGTTAATAGTAAGCTTTTCATTGATTTAAAAATATAGACTTACTTTTTTAAAATGTGGGCAGCCCATTAGAAAATGTTTAAAAATGCTTAGTTTAGTTTTAACGGTGACATCCAAATGTTTTCCAGAGGCGAGAATTAGATGAAAAAATTGCCCAAGTTTCAAAAGAAAGGCAGGAACTTGCATCTAAGATTAAAGAGGTAAGTAGTTCACCTATAGCATTTTTTTTTTTAAATTATGACATGACTTAGCTTATGTACTTTCCTCAATTACATTTTTAAAACTTTTTATTATGAACAATTTCAAACATAAAATTTTAACCTACAAACGGATTCTTACTAGAGATTTATAAGAAAAAAGTGATTATAAATTATGTTTTTCCTGTTTTAAGTCTGGGTAAGTGTTTTAAAAACCTTCTTCTTAGGTATACTGTCTCCCCTTCTCCCACTGCAAAAAAATTTTTTCCTCTAATGAAAATAGATTTGTAGCTGTTTTCCCTATTTAAAAGGAAGAAAGAAAATCACAATGTGTGGATTCAAGTCACATGGCATTGATGGGGCTTGGCATAGGAAAGAATAAGCATATTTTTGCAATTCTTAATTTAAAGCATAAACTCTTTGTTCTTGTTTTTGATTATAAGAATTCTTCTATAACATATATAACTTTGGGTGTAAAAATAGCAAAAATAAGATTTAGGCTGATTGAAGCTGGAATGAGCCAGATGTATGTTCTGATCACCAGAATGCTGCTCTAATTAAAACAAGCAGGAGTCAGGGAGAAAGGGTAATATTGACTGGTAACGTTATTAGTATTTATGAGCTGGAATTTTTATTAGCCTTCTCTGTGGAGCTCTGGTGGCACAGTGGTTAAGCAGTTGACTGCTAACCAAAAGGTCAGTAGGAAACCCTCTGGGGTAGTTGTATTCTGTCCTATAGGGTCACTAGGAGTTGGCATCAACTCGACGGCAACAGGTTTTTTTTATGGGTATGTAACAAAATAAAGTAGAATTTAATGTATATTTTCACCAACAGTTTTTTTAAACTAAAAATGAAGTGGAATGTTTTTTAGTAGAATTTTAAGCGAAGCCCAAAATGAATTTTTGGGAATTTAAGAATGAAGTCCATGTTCATGTGTTCTGTGGGCCATTGACTTAATTGTGCCTTGGCAGTTTAACTCACTAGATTGCTGAAGGGGTATTTGACAAGGCTTTAACCTGTGAGCACCAGAGGGCCACAGTTGCATCTTCCTCCTAAAGCTCCCATGTAATGCCTTGGAGTTCATGGTTGAGTATATCATATGTGCAGGGATAAGCCATTACTACTTCTCAGTAGCAGAAATAGGCACATTGACTAATAATAATCCCAGTTAATTAGTTTGAATGCTAAATTGTATACATTGTAAGGTGCCATTCATATCATCTGGTTTCATCACAGTATATTGTGTTATAGAAACAGACCAGAGTTGTTTTTCTTAATATGGAAGTAGAAAGGTCCATAGATATTTTTGTTGGTATTAAAACCAAAAAAAAAAAAAAAACCCAGTGCCATCGGGTCAATTCGGACTCATAGCGACCCTATAGGACAGAATAGAACTGCCCCATAGAGTGTCCAAGGAGCGCCTGGTGGATTCGAACTGCCGACCTCTTGGTTAAGTAGCCGTAGCACTTAACCACTATGCTACCAGGGTTTCCTTTGTTGGTATTAGACTTTATAAAAGAAAGAACAACGTTATTTACTTTAAAAATTAATAGAACAAAAGGTACGTTGAAGCTTATTTCTAACCCTAGCTTTACTCAGATATTTGATTTACTACTCAGTAGAATTAATCGGTGATCTCTACTTATTCCGATACCTATCTAAATACATCTGGTTTCAAGAAGAATTATAGTCTGTGTTGACCAAATCAAACCCTGAATAGATTCTTTTTAATGTGCTTAAATCATGTTCTGAGCTTAGACTTCAAAGCCCGGTGTTCTTCATGGTGATTTTTTATTATCTTGAATGTTTCTGCTGTTTTTTACCTGTGAGGTTTTCTTCTGTTACTGAATATTATTTTGTCACGTAATAAATGCTGGATGTTTTATAGTAAAAATAGGCGTATCATAGTAAGAGTATGTGTATAACTGAAGATTAACCTTTATTTATTCTTTTAGGTTCAAGGACGCCCACAAAAAACACAGAGTATCATCATATTAGAGTCCCATATCATCTGCTGCACATTGAGCACAAGTGGTGGTTTACTGCTTGAGTCTGCTTTTCGTGGGCAAGGGGGTGTCCCCTTCAGTTGTGTCATTGTTGATGAGGTCAGTGAGCAGTCAGCCATACAACTTTGACTAATACTGTGAGAAGTATGTCATATGACATATGTCATATGATGAAATAATTGAAGGAAATTTCATTGAAGAGAAACTTGAGTCTTATGATTGAAGAAGCCTATTGAGGCGCCCTGGTGGCAAAGTGGTTAAGAGCTCAGGCTGTTAACCAAAAGGTTGGCAGTTCAGATCCACTAGCCGCTCCTTGGAAACCCTATCGGTCAGTTCTACTCTGTCCTGTAGGGTCTCTGTGAGTCAGATTCGACTCGACGGCACACAACAACAACAACTGATTAACAAGGAAGAATGATTTGATGCGGTGGGGGGTAGGGTTTATACAGTTACACCTAATGTGATTTCTGAACGTCAGAGAGAAAGTTCTGTTTTCTAGAGGGGAAAAAGTTCCATCACACTCTTGCCCAGCCGAACAAAGAACACAAATCCAAGGTATATAAGCCCTTCTCATTTGTGACTGGTGCTCAAGTAGTTACTGACTTCAAAATACACCTTTTTTTTTTTTTTTAAATTGTACTGTGTAGAGGTGTTTTTGTTTGTTTTCTAATCGGCCAAAATTCTTACTTTGATATTTGGTGCAGAAACATGAGTGTTGTACTCTTCTGAATAGTTAGAACTTTTATGAATTAGAATAACCATATGTGGATAAACTGAAAGCAAAGATAATTAAGAATAATTTCTCCTTTCTATATTACCAAGGCTGGACAGTCTTGTGAAGTTGAGACGCTTACTCCACTCATCCATCGTTGCAACAAGCTCATCCTAGTAGGAGATCCTAAACAGCTCCCTCCCACAGTCATTTCTATGGTAAGTTTCTTTTATACTCATATTGCATTAAAGTGGAAGGGGCTTTTCATTTTCCAGGTTAGGAGTAGTCTTTCTAGAATTATCAACTTTTATTTGGAGGGAAAAATAGGGAGTGAGAGAAGAGAATCACTGAGTCTTTATTAGTAAAAAAAAAAATCTCTGAAAATGTACCTTTATTCATCACTGTGCTTATGTGAATATGTATGGCAGGAACGGTGTTAAGAGTCAGAGACAAGGGGCTACGTGCCTTTGGATTTTCCTTTGATAAAGGTGGTGTCCGGATATTTTAAGGGACCGTATCTAATGTATTTTAATAATACAAGCACCAAAACAATAATAAATGAAAAACTTTAAAAGCAAAGAAAAGAACCCCAACCTCCTGGTTTATATTTGATTATGCAAAAATTTACGGAAAACATTGTAAAGAGAAATTCTTTTTGGAGTACATTTCCAGTGTTGGTATCCTGTAGTACAAGAAAATGTCTGTGTTCCACATACATTCTGAAAGGGAAGGTGACAGGAAAAGAACAGGGATTAATTACAAACTCCAGAAAGATAAGCACTTAGCTACTTTGTGATCCACTTGACTTTGTTATTTTTTTTTAATCCCACTAAAAATGGCTTGTAGATGTGTACATCAGCCTCAAGATTCAGTATATGTTTTGGGTCATTTGAAGAAACCTAAATCATGGTTTGAAATTTAATGAAATTTGTATTTTTTTACTGATAGATTATCTGTACAAATACGGAGAAGTAGGTGCATAAATGGTCCCAGAGGCGCTATCATTTTAGAAGCATTTTTGTGTTGTTGTCTTTATTGTTTATTGACTTTGGAATTATTCAGAATGATAATGTAGTTCTTTTGTGTGACATCTGAACACATGTGTAGGTCATGTGTAGCCCAGAAGCACACCACTTGCTGAGGGAACACCTGTGTCTGTAAAAAAGCATTGCTGTGGGTAACTTTGTTCATGGAGAATGGTGAAGAATGAACTCTATAATGCATTTCTTTAAATAATACAGTATTTCAAAAATTCAGTGATTTAACTTCTTGGAAGAGCCCCTCAGCCTTTAGAGAAGAGGGATTGCTGATGGGCCTCAACTTTATTTGCTACTTTGGTGATTGATAAAAGCAGCAAAAATGGGAAAAACCCATTCCTGTTTTTAAATTAATACTGCAAAAATAATACAGGCTTATTGAGAAAATAATTATAAAGTTAATTTTCTTAATATATGTTTCCAGCCATCTATTTCTAGGGATAATTACTGTGAACAGCTTAATGAGTATTTTAAAGAGAATTGATTTTTCTGGGCATTTGGGTGTTGATTTTTCAGTCTTAGTTCATTGTAGTGCCAGCCTAATTCAGGCACTATTCTAGGTGCTGAGGTTATGACAGTAAAGAAAACAGGTAAGAATTCCTGCCCTCATGGAGCTTACATTTTAGTGGGTGACAGTAAATAAATAAGTTATTAAAATATGGTATGTCAGCTGGTGATGAGGTTTGTGTATACGTATGTGTCCATGTCTGTGTGTAAGGTTTTGTTTTGTTGAAAGATGGGAGAATCATTCTGTGTAGAACTTGCTTTTTTCAGTCAGTAAATAGATCAGGAACATCCTTCTGTGTCAGAATTTAGAAAGTACCTCATTTTGTAGGATGAGCTTGAGTTTTTTCTAGGAGTAGATGTGTTGCCTTGTATAAGTCACTTTTCTTTTTCCCCAGTGAGAACATTCAAAAATAGGTTTTGGCTAACTTGAGTAGATAAACTTTTGGGGATGTCAACGAAATTGTCAAATGGCTACTGATATTTATCTTATCTAGTTTTACATACTTACTAAAAATCATAAATAATATATTAAGAAATAATGCCTTTGTTTCTGCTCAGTTTGTGAAATGGGTTTATTCAAACTATGCACATATGTCTTTGATGCCATTATCTTCAACATCATTCAGTCATCTTAGTGCAGTTTCTGGAGCACAGTTTTAGTTCTAGATTATTTTAAGATACAGTACTTTTTTGAATCTTTGTATGATACTGTTGCTGAAAATTACAGCCCAAGATACAGCTATGAAAACATTAAGACCGTTTTCTTTGTCTTTTATAGTTTAATGTTTTTCAAATTGCAGGTTATAACCCATAATTGGGTTTTGAAATCAGTTTAGTAGGTAGGTTGTCTTTCTCCACCACTAGAGACTGTGAGACTTGATCTTATTCACCTTAGCAGTCTCAGCACCCATATTTTAGGTGCTCAGTATGTATTAGATGGATGATGAATAAATTGTTCTTTAAAAGGCTTGTTCGTAATGACATTCAACATTTCTGCTGTGAGGACGTACTCTGGAAATAATTGTTAAAATCTGTGTTAAATATTTCTTTGCTTCCTTTATTATTCTTTCCAGTGACCTCCTGTTAGCTTCAAGAATAACATCAGTTGTGGTCATTCAAGATAACATCCCTTTCATAGGCATATGTGGATGTTCTGAATAAGGAGAAGACACCTCACTTTATATTCAAGATATATTTGAGTTTTGGAGGATTGGTATCAGAAACATCTCCATTCTCTGAATCTTTGTTAGTAATTTTATGTCCCCTGAACCTAGCCATGTACATATGAGAGCTCAGTAATTTTTATGGTGGGAAAGTATAAATGAATTCTTGGAAGCTGTTGCTTTGTTTTCCCCTCTCAGAAGGCACAGGAGTATGGCTACGACCAGTCGATGATGGCTCGCTTCTGTAAGCTGCTAGAGGAGAATGTAGAGCACAATGTGATCAGCAGACTGCCCGTTTTACAGCTCACTATCCAGTACAGGATGCACCCAGACATATGCCTCTTCCCTTCTAATTATGTTTATAACAGAAACTTGAAAACAAACAGGTCAGTTCCATTTACTGCTTGTTAGTTTATTTTATTTGTAGGTTTAGCTGCTTAGAAATAGCCATTTTACCATATTCCTAGGTCTTGTCATGAAAAGCATAAATCACCAGCTTTTTAAAAATTATTTTCTCTAATTATAAAAGCCATACATATTATTGTGGCAAATGAAGATAAACAAAAAAGAAAAAAAAAAAAATCAACATTTATTCTACCAGGGAAAATCATCGGTAACATTTTAGTATATCTCTTTCCGGTTCTTTTTTAAATGCATATCTTCTTTTACTTTTTTAAAATTTTTGAAAAAAGTTGAGCCATACTTTCTAATGTTCTATGGCTTGCTTTTCTCACTATATCACTTACAAAGGAGTCCTGGTGACACAGTGGTTAAGTGCTTGGTTGCTAATCTAAAAGTGGGGGTTGAACCCATCAGCTGCTCCACAGGAGAAAGATGTGGCAGTCCACTTCCATAAAGATGACAGCCTAGGAAACCCAATGGCGCAGTTCTATTCTGTCCTATAGGGTTGCTATGAGTCAGAATCGACTCCATGACAATGGCTTATATCACTTACTTACAATCATTAGTTATATTTTAATTAGTAGATAGATACTATTCCTAGCACTAAAATGAAGTCAGTTTTTTACCTTTCACTAATACACACCTAAAAAAAAAGTTTCTCCTTGTGCCCTTCCTTTCTCTAATCTCTCCCCTACAAAATGATAATTAAAGTAAAATGTAACTAAACTTATGTTCTGCATGGTGGCTGCTTTTTTATAGAGTGACTGAAACCAATCGATGTTCATCAGACTGGCCATTTCAACCTTACCTTGTGTTTGATGTCGGAGATGGTTCAGAAAGACGGGATAATGAGTATGTTCTCCTCTTCCTTCAATTCCCAAAGATGATCACAGAATTGTTACATTGTTTTGTTCAGATGTGTATTAAAAACATTTTCTATACACATTTATCTGCCTACTGCCAGGGCACAGTCATTTTCATTTAGCTGGATTGTGATAACTCTTTTTTTTCATATATTACTGATGACTTTCTTTATATATTTGAGCCTTTTAATTTTTTTAATAAATGTGTATAATGAGGAGAATATTACCTAACATGTGGTAAACACTTGAGATCACAGCAATGAGGTAAAACAGACACAGCCCCATTGGAAGGATATTGCAGTCTAATAGGGAAGACAGACAGCATTCAGCAGGTGAGCACCTGGATAATTTAGTGATCCAGTTGGGTTAAGTGTTGTGAAAGATAAGTGTATAAATTTAATTGGATTAAAATGTGAATAGGAGTAAGGAAGAAGAGATGGAGGGTAGACAATGCTTTCAGGATATTGGGCTGTGAATGAGGGAAAGTGTCCAGGCAGTCTGGGAATGACAGCAAAAAGGAATGGTAGTGTTGCTAGAGTGTAAAAACTTAAGAGGGGTCAGGGGTTCTTGCGAGAGAGCACAGGATTAATAGTCTGAAGGCAGCATTTATTAGCACAGATACAAACCCCACCCCTGTACTGTGAAGTATGAGGAAGTACAAATTCTACCTTTGTATCATGAGAGGGCTGCAGGGCAGATGGTGTTCTCAGGTGAGAATCAGGTACTGGTTAAGATACAGAGGTGAAGGGTGGGAGCATTCAGTGAAGAAGTTAAAAATACAGAAGAGTTGACATGGGATTATAATATCAGAGGTACAATGAAAAGGTTGTATAGTGGGGCTGGTGGAGATGGAGCAGAGAATTGAGAGTTGAGCCCCAGAGCATTATGGAAATGGAAGGCCACAAGAGAAATATTGGCCAGAGAGACTTAACCTGAGAGGTGACCAAGGAAAGTAAAGATTTAGCTCATATGTTAAGAGTTAGGTAGCAGTTTGGGTTGTCAGTATAGTAAATCTCGACGTTAGAATAGTGGGTATTTAAGGCTCTTAGGGGAACCCTGGTGGTGTAGTGGTTAAGTGCTACGGCTGCTCACCAAAGGATTGGCTGTTCAGATCCACCAGGCACTCCTTGGAAACTCTACGGGACAGTGCTGCTCTGTCCTATAGGGTTGCTAGGAGTCAGAATTGACTCGACAGGACTGTTATGGTTTTTTTGGGTTTAAAGTTCTTAAAGTGAGACAAATAAGGGTGCCTCAGTAATAAAGGTGCAGGTACAGTGCATACCCTGTTGTTCATTAGATCTAGTATGTATTGCAGGAGCATCATCATTTGGAAGATGGCATCCCAGGAGTAGCAGGAGCCCTCTTGAGGTTGGGAGTGCAGGATATATGGCCAACAAGGAGGACAGTAAGGACATGAGCCTGGTGCAGGGCCCCAAGTTGTTCAACTGTAGAGGCCCACCATTCCCATTCAATATGTTTGGATGGCATCTCAGTCATACAGTGCATGGTCTACATGGCCAGTGGTGGTGGCCCGTGCCTTGTTTTAGGTAGTGGTAGGGAATTAAAGAAGATAATACATCTAAAGAACTTTTCTAGGGGTTTAAAATATAGTAAACCTCTAATTAACGTTGGTGTCATTGTTAGTTGCCATCGAGTTGACTCCAACTCCTGGTGGCCTTGTATATAACAGAACAAAACGTTGCATGGTCCTGTACGATCTTCATGATCATTGGTATGTTTGAGTCTGTTGTTGCAGCTATTATGCAGCCTTCCAACCTTGACGGCTCATCTTCCCACAGTCAGACAGTTTTTTTATGTGATCCATAAGGTTTTCATTGGCTAATTTTCAGAAATAGATTGTCAGGCCTTTCTTCCTAGACCGTCTTAGTCTGGAAGTGCCCCTGAAGCTTGTCTACTGTGGGTGATTCTGTTGATATTTGAGATAATGGTGGCATAGCTTCCAGCATCGTAGCAACATGGAAGCCACCACAGTACAGCAAACTGACAGATAAGTGGTGGTAATTAATGTTAGCTGTTTATTATTATCATGTTCATTATTGTAAATACTGTTATTAATACTAGTATTATCCCTGCTTTTAACAGATGAAGAAATTGATGCCTAAACCTCGGTTGACTCCAAACTCTGTTGTCTCTACAGTTTCATGTTTCACTGGGCAGTTACTTTTATGTTTATTCATATGTATGATATTAAAGGTCATTGTAACAGCCTCTTTGAGTCACTGCTGGCTGAATAAATGATGAAACCTACCTGCCTGCCCTTTACTGTGATGGAAGACAAACAAAGTGGAACTTAAGTTAGCAATTGGACTGCTATTAATTTTGATATGTTTGTTTGTTTTTCATCTTATTTAGCTCATATGTTAATGTTCAAGAAATAAAGTTGGTGATGGAAATAATTAAACTTATTAAAGACAAAAGAAGGGATGTTACTTTCCGAAACATTGGCATAATAACCCATTACAAGGCTCAGAAGATGATGATTCAGAAGGATTTGGACAAAGAGTTTGATAGAAAAGGGTGAGGCATTTTTACGCTTATTTCCAGTGTTTCTGTTGCATTAACAAGAAGAGAAAGGGTGTGGAAAGAAAGAAAGAAGAGGAAACCTAACTCCAGGCAGTGACATTAGACCATATAAGGTAGACCATGTGGTAAAGCACAAGGAGACTGGGAAACTGGCTTCCTTTAGACTTGTGCTGTGTAGGAGATGGTTGCACTTGTGGCTCCGGTAGAAATGGTACCTTCTGGCGATTGGAACGTCGACATTACACGTAACAGTGGAATTGACTAAGAAACTCTCCAGGCCTTTTCCTTTAGCTCTGTGACTTGTTAATCTGAATTCTAATTCTTGTATTGCCTTTATGCATAGAGTGAATATTGTGTTTTGTCTCTTTACCTCAACAGTAAAATTAAGAATAAAATATTGGAAATCTCTTAACCTAAAAACACACAAAGTACCAAAATTGTTGATGAAGTAGAAAATGTGAATAGATTTATAACAAGAGATTGCATTAGGAATCAAAAAACTTCCAACAAAGAAAAACCCTGGACCAGCTGGCTTCATTGGTGAATTCTGCCAAAGTTTAAAGAAGAGTTAACACCAGTCCTTCTCAAACTCATCAAAAAAATAGAAGAGGAAAAAACACTTTCTAACTCATTCTGAGGCCCCAGTATTACCCTGATAAACCAAAGCCAGACAAACGATACCACAAGAAAACTACAGATCAATATTCTTTATGAATATTGGTGGAAAAGTCCTCAACAAAATACTGGTAGACTGAATCCAGCAGCATATAAAAAGGGCTGTATATACCATGACCAAGTGGGATTTATCCCAGGAATGCAGGGTTGGCTCAGCAGTGTAATGTACTGTACTGATAAAGAATAAAGGGGCGGGGGGGGGGGGTCACATGATCCTCTCAATTTATGATATAGAAAAAGCATTTGATAGAATCTGACACCCTTTCATAATAAAACCATCCAACAAACTAGAAATAGAAGGGCACATCCTCAGCCTAATAAAGGGGGGTCGTCATGAGTCTGAATCAACTTGATGGCCGCTAACAATAACATGAAAAACTCAAAGCCGATATCAGACTTATTAATGATAAGTTTGTGTGATAAGAGCAGGAAGGATAGCCACTACGTCTTTTCAGCATTGTGCTGGAGGTTCTAGCCAAGGCAATTGGGCAAGAAAAAGAAATAAAAGGCACCCAGATTGTAAAGAAAAAGGTAAAATATCTCTGTTTACAGTTGACATGATCTTGTCTATAGAAATCCCTAAAGGAGTCCACCAAAAAAAAAAAAAACTACTAGAGTTAATAAAGTTACAGGACACAGATTAATGTATAAAAATCAGTTGTATTTCTGGTCACTAACAGTGAACCATATGCAAATGAAATTAAAAGGATTCCATTTACAATAGCATCAAAAAGAATAAAATACTTAGGAATAATTTTAACCAAAGTAGTGTAAGACTTTAAGACTTGTATACTGAACACTATAAAACATTGTTAAAAGAAATTAAAGAAGACCTAAATAAATGGAAAGAAATCCTATATTCATGATTGAAAGGCTTCGTAATGTTAAGATGACAATGTTCCCAAATTGATCTGCAGATTCAATGCACTCTCTTTTAAAATTCCAACTGGTTTTTTTTTTTTTTTACAGAAATGAACAGGCCGATCCTAAAATTCACATGGAAATTCACAGAGGGACCCTGAATAGCTAAAGCAGTCTTTAAAAAGAACAAACTTGAAGGAATCATGCTTCCCGATTTCAAAACTTAACTACAAAATAGTTTTGTACTGCCATAAGGATAGACGTATTACCAACAGAACAGAATTGAGAGTTCAGGAATAAACCCATACACCTATGGCCAGCTGATTTTCAACAAGGGTGCCAAAAGCATTTACTAGGGAAAGAATAGTCTTTTTCAACAAATGGTGCTGGGACAACTGGATATCCACATGGAAATGAATTTGGACTCCTATCTCACATGATATACAAAAATTAACCCAGAATGGATCTAAGACCTAATAAAATTCATGGAAGGAACCATAGGTGTAAATCTCATGACCTATGGTTATGCAGTGGTTTCTTAAAGCACAAGCAGCAGAAGAAAAAATGGATAAATTGGACTTGATCAAAATTAGAAACTTTTGTGCACCAAAAGCCACTATCAAGAAAATAAAAAGATAACCCACAGAATGGGAGACAATATTTACAAATCTTATATCTGATAAAGGTCTAGTATCCAGAATACATAAAAAACTCCTACAACTCAACAACAACAAAACCTAATTAAAAATTGGGCAAAGGACTTGAATAGACATTTTTCCAGAAAAGATACAGAAATGGCCAATAACCGCATGAAAAGATGCTCAGCATCATTAGTCATTGAGGAAATGCAAATCAAAACCACAGTGAGATACTTCACATCCGCCAGGATGGCATTAATTTTAAAAAAAAAAAAAAAGATGTGGAGAAATAGGCGGGAATGTAAAATAGTGTCGCTGTAGAAAAGTTTTGGCAGTTCTGCAAAAACTTTAACAGAATGACCCATGTGATCAAGCAATTCTGAAAGAATTGAAAACATGCTCTTGCAAAAACTAGTACATGAATGTTTATAGCAGCGTTATTCATAATACCAGAAAGTAGAAACACCTCAAATGTCTATCAGCTGATGAATGGCTAAATAAAATGTGGTATATGGATAAAAACCAAACAAACCAAACCCAGTGCCGATGAGTCCATTTCGAACTCATAGCAACCCTGTAGGACAGAGTAGAACTGCCCCATACAGTTTCCAAGGAGCGCCTGGCGGATTCAAACTGCTGACCCTTTTGGTTAGCAGCCGTAGCACTTAACCACTACACCACCAGGGTTTCCATCTGTATGGATATATTGGAATGTTCAGGCATAAAAAGCAATAATGTACTGTTGCATGCTGCAACTTGGATGAACCTTAAAAACAATATGCTAAGTGAAAGAAGTGAGACACAAAAGGCTATGTATTTATGATTTTATTTATGTGAAGTGTGCAGAACAGGCAAATCCACAGAGACAGTAGTGAGTGCCAGGGAATGGATGGGGATTCAGGGTGAGGAATAGGGACTGACTGCTAATAGATGTGGGGTTTCTTTTTGTGGTGATAGAAATATTCTGTAATTAGATAGTGGTGGTTGCACAGTTCTGTGAATATACTAAAAACCACTGATTTGTACATTTTAAAATGGTGAATTTTATGTTACGTGAATTATATCTCAATAAAAAAAACCCAAAAACGGATACCATGAAAAAACAGTTTCTTTAAAATACTGCTGTATTAATATGTGTATTTAATAATTAAACTTTTTCCAGTAAACGTGTTTTTGTTTTTGTAAATAGACCAGCAGAAGTAGATACGGTGGATGCATTCCAGGGTCGTCAGAAGGATTGTGTTATTGTTACATGTGTCAGAGCAAATGCCTCACAAGGCTCGATTGGGTGAGTAACGGTCGTTGTTGCTTTTGTATTTGTTCGTAATCGAGGGTTGGATCCATTATCTGTCACTGTTAGAGACACCATTATTTGTTTTATTAGTTTTCTTTTATAAAAATTTATAACATGTAGGTTTTTCTGTGTGCATGTGAAATAGATCCACTAATCGGTCTGTTTCTCTTTTGCTACCTTACATGTTAACTCATTTCACAGTGTGACTCTTAGTTTATTTAATAAAAGTGGAATAAATCATTGGATCGATCAGGTGTATTTTGCAGGAACATGTTGTTCTCACATGGCATGTGTCATGCAGTGGTTTTTGCTCTTCTCTCTCTGTGTTCCTGCTTTGGCTGAGTTTGCTTCCCTTATCTGCTGTCAGTTTACTCATTGGAGATGTGAAGGACACTGTTACAGCTGACAAAAATCCCCTGAGCCTCAGGACCCAAGACTCTTATGTGATTATCCTTTTTCCTTCTCGTGAGAAGCAGATGGAATTTACAAGTTATGAATTTGTTTAATTGTTCTTTAATAAAAACAGCAAATTATGTTATCACTGCCCCCTTCTAGAGATAGCCTGCATCTATAAATGGGGACCAATTATATCAGGACCATTTTTTTTTAATAGTACATGCTTTCCCAACTAATTTGACATTTTACCTTTATCATATGCCATTTCTATGACTCAGCTCTTTCTGGGTCCATTGATATATTTGCATTTGCCTGATGTTTGTGTATTTCTGCACTACCAGTTGCCATTAAGTTGATTCTGACTCTTGTGTTTAAAAATGGAGGATGATGACACTCCTCCGCCACACCCATCCCCATCCTTTCCCCGTCCCCACCCAGGGCTGTTCTTGTAAGAAATGTACATGGAAAATGGTACCATGCCTGGCATAGTAACCCAGTTGCTGTCAAGTTGATCCCAATTCATGGTGACCCCATGTGTGTCAGAGTAGAACTGTGCTCTGTAGGGTTTCCAATGACTCACTTTTTGGAAATAGATCACCAGGCCTTTTCTTCCGAGGTGCTTCTGGGTGGCCTTGAACCTCCAACATTTTGGTTGGTAGCCAAGCACATTAACTGCACCATCCAGGGGTTCTAATAATCTTAAATGTATTTAAATTTAAGAGCATGTCATTGATCTAGTTTTTAATACTTAAAAATCATGCTGCTAAAAAGTTACAGTACTCATCCAAGTCAAAAATAGGAAATTGACAGATACATCACTTTGAAGGTTGATTTTGAAAGCATTGAGGCTTTTGTCTGTTTACAAGTTTTTAATGGAAATTAGCTTCTGTGCCAGGTAACCCTGTTCTAGGAAGTAGAGTGAGAAAGTACTATGACTTTGATAAGTAAAAGGAGCACTAGAAAAGCTGTCTAAAATACTGCCTATGTATGTCTCACCTAAGTCAATTCTGTAAAAAGAAGTCCTTCTTTTTTTATTGCTCAGATTCCTGGCAAGTTTGCAGAGATTGAATGTCACCATTACACGAGCCAAGTACAGCCTCTTCATCTTGGGACATTTGAGGACTCTGATGGTAGGTACATTCTTGGGAACCAGAGAATTCCAAAGGCCAGTTTACCATAGCTACTATTAGTGCATTGGGGTTTTTGTTTTTATTTTTCATCAAAATTGGAAATGGTTTCTAGGTTACAAAATGATAAACCTATTCTCTGTGGTTGTTATGTTTTCCAGCGGCTTCTTCGTGGGAGCCTTTATATACATAAACCACTCAGCCTTTCTTAGCCCAAAGCCCAAGTATCAAAACTAGGCTCTCAAGATAACCTCCCCTCCCCCCTTTTTAGAAATTAATTAATTAATTAACTTATTTATTTATTTTGCTGTAAGTGGAAGTTTATAATTCAAGTCAGTTTCTCATACAAAAACTTACATACACATCGTTCTGTGACCCTAGCTGTTCTCCCTATAATGTGACAGCACAATCCTCCTCTCTACCCTGTATTTCCCTTGTCTATGCAACCAGCTCCTCTCCCCCTCTGCCCTCTTACCTCACCTGTGGACAGGAGCTGCCCACTTAGTCTCATGTATCTACTTGAGCCAGCAGGCACACTCTTCACCAGTATCATTTTATGTCTTATAGCCCAGTCTAATCTTTATCTGAACAGTTGGCTTTGGGAATAGTTCCTTCCCCCTTTTTTAATCAGATCTACGTCATAGAATTGTTAGGAATGTGTATAAATCCATACGTGTGCTAGAACAGTACTCGGCACTTAGTAAACACTTAGTAAATGTACCTACTATCTGCCCTGCTTAATGCCAGTGATAGGGTGTTTGCAAGAGTGCCCTGGTTTCCTTTTTTAGCACTTACACATTTCACTTTGGTTTTTAATGCCATCAGAGTGCCTATTCCGGTATAGGTTCTTTGCTAGAACAGGTTACGTGTTTATATCTTTAGTAGACAAATTATACAGCTTAATTTGATGATTTCTGAGCTATAAAACAAAACAAAAAATCTGTTACCATCGAGTTGATTCCAATTCATATATATTTTTTTTTTTATATGGGTCAGAGTATAACTGCCCCATAGGGTTTCACAGGAGCAGCTGGTAGATGCGAACTGCAGACCTTTTGGTTAGCAGCAGAGCTCTTAACCACTGTGCCACCAGGGCTCCATCACAGCTTTAGATAGCACGTATTTGCTGTCTCACGGACAGTTACTTTTCAGTTTTTCTAATTTCTCTGTTCAGTAGTTTTTCCCCCCATTTTGGTTACTGCCACTAGAGGGTACTTGGATACGCATTCTTTTTCATTTAACTCTTCTCTTAGATCTGTGTACTTCAACTTGTGTTGTTTGCTTACTCCCTTAAAAGCATTTTTGAAAGCTATGTACTCCTTTTTTTATGTACTCCTTATTTTTAAGTTTAATATGTAAAAATTTTACCATGTTTTAGTGGCTGAAAATTTTGTTTCTAATACACGTTAACATTTTATAATAAAACTATTACATCATTAAGTGTATCCAAAGGAATAGAAAAATATCAGTATTGTTCCTTTCATCCTTGTTTCCATTCATACTTGTTTTAAGATAAAATTAAATGGGGTATATTTTATAATAAAAAGCCTTTCTATTAATCTTGTTAGTATGCTTCTCTGCCACAAAACTTTATATATAAATTGAAAGTTTAAGAAATTGTTTTTTAACTATTGGGGAAATTGAGGGTACATGGGACCATTCTGTACCTTTTTTGAAACTTGCTGTGAATCAGTAATTATCTCAAAATAAAACGTTTTTTAAAAAATTGTCTTTCCAGTGGCCGTAAGGCTCTGAGTGTTAAAAACAATTTCTTTTCAATTGAATATCTTATTATAATTATTCTTTTTATACGATTGACCAAAACAACGTAAGTGTATTAGAAATTTTGATAAATGATGTTTAAACCTGAAAAGTACAATGTTATTAGACACATCTCTTAGGATGCCTTGATTAAAGGAGACTTTGTGGACATGGCTGTTTTTAGTCTTCTCTTCTTTGGTGCCAAAAGTCTTTTCCTGCCCTGCAGTGCAGCATGTGGTGAGGTTTGGGGTGGATGAGAGGTGGTGTAGTTGTGAAGGACAGGCTGCAAGTGGCAAAAGAGCCCAAGGGCAGGGGTGGGAGCAGCAAATAGGAAGCAGGGCATTTGGAAACTGGATCCCATACAACTTTTTCACATTTCCCCTTAAAAGTTTTTGAACCTCATGGTCTCACACAAATTTGAAGACCACTGACCTTTAGCTCTAAAAAGACAGTGGTACAAAAAGACAAAACTCCCAATTTATCACCTGGTCTTTCCAACTTACTGTTTTTTGTTTTTGGTCCTTGGGGTTTTTTTGTTTTTTTTTTTTCTCCTTTAGCCCAGTTTCCCCTATAGAAATATAATCCATGATTAAAGCACTTGTGCTCTGAGAAACCAAGACTAATAGCCCCTTCTCAAAACCGTTTTTGTAATTTTAGGATTGAACACAAAGTTTAGGTGTAGTAGTCTTGACAAAAATAGCAGCAAGGTCATCTGCTTCCCATATGTGTTTCAGCCACAGGCTGAGACTCTCTAGAGGTCTCCTGAGTGAGAAAGAGATCCCGGGTCCCAGAGCCCAGGGCTGCCGCATGGCCTGTCTGGAATATGCCAGCCGCCATGCCTTGCATTTTATTTACAGGACTTCTGTTAAAGTTTACAAAACCCTTGGGGAGTCAGTATTATTACCATCGTTTACCAAATCCAAGGGGCCATTAATTATAATATGCATCAGTATTTATGTACTAGTAATATATAGCGTTTCACTTTCACTTAAAATTTTTATTTTATTTGTAAGTTTTAGACTTATTTAGACAGAATTTTATATCACTCTTTGCCTATAAAAAAAGGAAAATACAAACGAAATGAGTTGGTTGAGATAGTCCTAAAAGTATTTCACCTTCAGAATCAGCACTTCTTAAAATCATTTCCCAATTCCTAGTTATCGATGTCCTTGTTTCTCCATATACTATTGTCCTCTGTCCGGTCAAAAGGGTTGCTAATTCAGTATACTCTTGAGAGTATACTGCTGTCATCTCCATGATTCTCTTCCAGCCCTTGATATTCATTCTATAAGTTTGATTACTGGTGCTTTCTTGTCTTACCAGAAGATGTCTACAGAAGATTTTCAGACAGGAGCTGGGACTCAAGTCTTTCTTAAATGGTTTACTGACTGAAAGTTAAGGAGTTGTAGTTGCCTAGTTATGAGTTCTCCCTGGAATAGGTACATGGAAACTGCCACCTGGCTCAGAAGCATCCCAAATTTATAAGTGGTAAAATGTGAAAACTGTGTGTATTTTAGAATCAATTAAATAAAATATTATTCCTATTTTACAGATGAGGAAACAGGCTCAGAGAGCTTAAGTGACTTGTCCAAGGTCACACAGCAAGTAAATACTATGCAGCCTTACTGCTACCCTAACCCACCTTTGTGAATAGTACAGGAGCCCACACGAGGGTAGTTATCCTTTTTCTTTCCTTCAGTCTTTGTCTTTTTTTTTTTTTTCCCTCATGCTCACTCTTTGTACTTTCTAAAGAGGCCCAAGCTCTGGTGGTTGTAAAGCAGCAGTCTATTGCTGAGGAAACCCTAAAGGAAGAGAGAGAGATGCATGGAGTTGTGTGTTTTTTCTTAGATGTGCTTTCATAACTTAAGCTTCTCTAGCAAAGAGATAGAAGGTGGCACCGTATCTTCGGAACAGTATCTCAGTGGATTAAGATGTTTAGCCTTTGGGGCTTTTGGAGGCCTTTTGAGAATCTGATGACAGTTACGGGCCTCTTTCTAGACTAAATCACATGCACTCAGAAATTTGGACTTTCTGAAGCCAAGCCTTCCTGTTTCATGTTAGACCTGTCAAGAGGCAGGCAATAGTCTAGATGGGTAGTGTCCAAAGGAACTGTCTGCAAATACAGAAATGTTCTGCATCCGTGCTGTCCAGTTAGCTAACTACTAGCCACATGTAACTGTTGAGTGCTTGAAATGTGGCTAGTGCAAATGAGGAACCAAATTTTTTTATTTAACTTCAGTTTAAATTTAGCTACATGAGCTACTGGTAACTGGTACAGATCTACAGGACAGCTTACCTGGCATGATTAACAGTGATGAAAATTGTGGACGTTCTTTCTGTATTATAGGCTGTGATCAGTACACTTTTTTAGTGATATGGCTTTTTCATTCTGAATTTGGACTTTTTTCCCTTTTGGTCTTGTCTAATGAGTAGTGGATTCTTAAGAATCTATTTATGAAATTATACTTCTTATTCAAAAGTGAAAGTTGGAATCCTGTGCTTCCCAAGCATATGAGTATTTCTTTGGGGTGTAATTGTCCCTTTTCTTTGTTTCAAGGAAAATCCACATTGGAATCACCTGATTCAGGATGCTCAGAAGCGTGGTGCCATTATTAAGACCTGCGACAAAAACTACAGGCACGATGCAATGAAGATTCTGAAACTGAAGCCTGTACTGCAGAGAAGTCTGACTCACCCTCCTCCTGTAGCCCCAGAGGTGTCCCAACCCCAGGGTGACTTGCGCAGCAACAAACTAGACAGTGGACTCGCCAAGACATCTTACTCTTCTCCTCTTTGTCACAGTCCCGATGACTCCAAGGAAGCTACTGTTACTGTTACTTCAAAGGACCCTGAAAGGCCTCCTGTTCAGGACCGACTTCGGGACCCAAGACTACTTAGAAGACTGGGCTCTGAGGCCATAGAGAAACTGCTAAGAAATCCACAGTCTTTGAGCCCCCAGCATTCTGGAGCAGCAGCTCCTACAGGAGAGCCAGACTTTCCTATAACTTACCAGGATCTTGGTACTACTGTGCAGCAGTCCACTGCTAAAGTAGCCACTCCGAGCAACCACAGACCTCACATGCAATGTGGACTTCCAGCTGCTAGTACGGATGTTTCCACAAGTAAAAGGAAATGTGACCAGGAAGGAGGACTCAGCCACAGAAGAGAGACCAGGGCTTTCAGTGAAGGGGAACAGGAAATGTATAGCTCTATGACCTATCACGCAATGAGGAACTCTGACTGGGACAAGAGGAGACTGGAGAAGGAGGACGGTAGTTCAAAGAAAAGAAAGCTTTTATAGCGAAGCCAGATGACATGAACTATCAGCCACAAGCATTACTGTAAACTTACGACGACCAACTAATAGGACTATCCAGATAAGATTATTTTTTCTAAAGAAGTTTGTATGCTGTTGAAAAACATGGAAAATGTATCCTAACACCTGAGGCTCTTGGTCAACTTCAGTCCTTTTTGTTGGTTCCAAAAGCTTTCAGAGGACATTTGTGTATCAGTAATAATCTCCTTGAAGTCAGAGACTGGCTGAAAATGTAGAAAAGGAGGTCAAACTGGAGTGAATGTTGTGAAAGTTGAAATGTATATTTGTATAGCAAATAACAAAATCCTTTTAAAATTTAATCTGGTAGACCGCGTTTCTTTCCCCTGCATAAAATGTTAATCATTTTTCAACAGAACAAACTTTATTTTAAAAAAAGAGTAGCAAGAGAAGGGCAGGCCCTTTCAGCCATTGTTATGGCAAGACGGATTTCTTTAACAGCTTGAGTTACTCGGAATAACTTTTGTTAGTGCTAGTGGGTCAGGTGTCTTTTGTTCTATTTAAAAAACAACTGGAGTCTGTCTCCTGAGGAAGACCTGGTTGAAGTGCAGTTGTGTTAGGTGAAGTTCTGCTGATGTTGTACATTTGTAAACAAGGCACATTGGCACAGGATGTTACATTTCTGCGAGGAGTACATCTACCTATTTAGTGAGCACCTAGGTCTCTGTCTGAAATCCTTATTCTTGTGGAGAATATCAGACGCCTCAGCCTGTTGTCAGCTGGTGTGTCAGTCAGTGGTTACCAGATGCTAGCTTAGTTGCTTGTTAAGGCTTGCAGATTGGCAGGAGAATCTCTAATTAGTTATAGGTAGAGCCTGGGAAGCTGTATGGTAAACACCTCAAAGAATTCTGATTACCAGGCTGCTCGGGAACCACTAAAACCCACTGGGGCTGGCCAAATATTTTAGGCAGGAAAGAAGCACCTTTTTTAAAAAAAAAAAAAAAAGGTAGTAAAGAGTGTAAATACAAGGGGTTCACAACTAGAAAGAGAGTTGACAAATTTCCTGTGATCTTCAGAAACCATCTTACTGATGAAAATCTGCCCTCAGAGGATATCTGGTAGGAGTTTTAGTGTTAGAGGCGATTGTGCTTTTGTGAAAGGAAAGTGGCTCTGGTGAAGGGCGATTTAAGAAGCTTGGGACAAAGCTTCAAAGTCCACTTGTCCAAACATCCACGCAAAATGAACTTGTGAACGAGTGTACACATGTGGATGTATATTAGCAACAGTTGACAGTTACAATAACTAATGGTTTATAGTGAAAACTCTGCAGCCCATTAGCTAAGTTGGGGTCAGAAAACAAATTCCTGAACATTCGTGTGCATTATTTGAAATTTCTTTGTCATCTGCTTTTTAAGCAAAAAGGATTTTGTGTTAGTAAAAAATTCTACAGAAGTAGGCTGTAAAGAGCTTTAAGAAAACAACTTTTGGTTGCCAAAAGTTTAGATGTTCGTTCTTCTTCATTACCGTGTGTCTCTTCCACTAGTGTCCAGACTTCTGACTAATGTCTAGTGAACATTCCTGTAACTTTGCGTGCAAGTGGCTTCTTAGAGCTCTTTGGCCCCCTCATAGTCAGTCTTTGCTTCCTCTTTGTGGGTGTAGGGAGTTTTTCCTTGACAGTGCCAGTGTAACCAAGTGCAGGATGGAGACTTGAGTGCCCACTATGTCTGGGTCTGGGGCTCTGCAAGCTTCCTCTTTGTGCCTTTGACAAGCAGTCTCACTGTTAACTTTGTTTATCTCCTGCTACCTTTTCAGTGGGTACCTTTGTAAAGCCCTCCATTTAGCAGAGATTTGCGCTGGTGGCAGCTTAGTCGGAAAACTCTCTAAGCTTCTAAAGGACGCATAACAAAACCACTGGGGGTCAGGAATATCTCCTGCTCTGCTTATATTAACACACGAATTAAGAATTTTCCCCCAAATACATTTTTTGCTGCCACCCACTGAACAGCATTTTTTCCGTTACGCTTGACGCCTGTTGTCACACTTTTTGTTGACCTGTTGTGTTTATCACTCGCCTCGTGTGGTTATGCTAGAATTCTTATGGGAACTGCATAATGCTTTCTAATGAATGAGCCTGTGTCCTATGACAGCCTCTCCCAGCAGAATACAGTTGTACCTGACATTAAAATTTGAAACTTTATTGTTTCAGTTGGTAAAAGTATTTACAAAAAGCTTCTGGTATGTGTGCTGTGGCCTTTGTTGATGTGGCTGTCAGGGCAGTGTTGTTGACGGTGCTTAACCTTATCGCAGGCTGGGAAACGTGGCTGTTGGCTTCATCCTTACCATGGCAGTAAAGAAGGTGCCCTGTCTTCTTTCAATATCAGCTATTTCAACATGAGAAGATTCTACCTAAAAACATAGTTTTGTTTTTGTGTATAATTTGCCTTGGATTTATTGTGCATAGTTTAGTTACATGTTTGTGTGTATTATCAGGAGCAGATTTGATAAGTACATGTGAATAATCTCCTGTAAATGAATTTTATAACAAAAATGTACTAAATTATTTTCTAAAATTGGTTGTACAGATTGACCTTTTTTTGCTGTAGCTTTGACTCTTTCTATGCTATGAATTCATAGCTGAGATTTGGCAAACAATAGCCCTGTTGTCTTTGTTAA
Organism: Elephas maximus indicus; assembly: GCF_024166365.1. Taxonomy (NCBI): domain Eukaryota; kingdom Metazoa; phylum Chordata; class Mammalia; order Proboscidea; family Elephantidae; genus Elephas; species Elephas maximus. The sequence goes on along the minus strand of NC_064827.1, from coordinate 83,215,561 downwards.
AACCTAAGTTTTAAAAGAAAATGGCAGAATTAAAAGTGGAAACAAAACTGACATGAATTAGGAGTTGTATATTATTGAGTTAAGGTACAAGGTTCTTACTAGGTAATTCATTTAACTAGTCATTTGATTTGTTTTATGCCAAAGTTAGTTGGTGGGGAATTTGTTTTATTCACATGTAAAGAGGAGTTTACTCTCCAGCCCCCATTCTCAGCTCAGCTTTCCTGTGGTTTCCAACTCCTTTTCGTGTTCTCTTGGCCAACTCTGGCATTCAGTTATGAATTAAAGTTTGGTCCCCACCAGAAATACGTACTCCTCATAGGCTGGACTTGGGGAGGAGATGAGATTGGAGGGAAAAATGAAGTGACCCGTGAAAGGAGCTCCCGGAGGCAGTGATGGAGGGGCAGGGTACAGATGTCCAAGTCATGGATAATTGCTGGTGGCTACAGAAGTGGAATGCGTTTTATAAAAGCAATAATTTCAGGAAATGTAGTCAGATTTGCCCACATTCGTGCCTGTTAAAAGGCACTTGACCTCAGCCTTGGTGTCTCATAATACACCCAGAGCATGTACACAAACAGCCCAACTTGGCGTGCTTTGCTCATCTGGTATGCAGACACAAATTATCAGGGAGGGTAGAATGAGATATTTGGGAGTTATGGGGAATAGTAAATTTGCCAAGTGACCTGAGGAGAGATGATTGCTCCGTGATGGCCATATAATTTGTGAAATTCATTTACAGTAGTGATACTGCAGCAGCTGTAGCAATGATTTTTAAAGTCACCAGACATCTCTTCTGACCGATGCACCCACACCATCACCACCACCTCCTGGATTTTACCATTCATTTTTTGAGAAATAAATAATTCAGGGAGGAAACTAAAATTTAGCCTCTGCTTAAATGGAATTTATAGTGTTGTGCCTCACCATAAAGGCAGCTTCTAAACACACAGGGTCCCTGTGCAACTCTTAAAAGATCTGAGTTACTGTCACTGTGTCCTACTGTACAGAAAGCATTTGCCAAGTCAAATGGCATAAACAGTGTCCGTACATGGGTGTTGAAACCTCAGAGGATTGTTGCTTTGTGTGTGCTGGTATTTAAAGCTCAGGCCCTGTTATATTTGTATACTCACTTGACTTTGTTTTTAAACAGTGTTGCTGCAAATAGAATTGTTACGTTGGTAGTTTTCAACCTCAGGGATGCACTTTGGAGTTCCTTGGTTTAAGCATAAACAAACTCACTCCTGATGATTCCGTTGAGCTGCCAGTTTTGGGGTTTGGCTCCTCTGGGGGCAGAAGGAAAGAGGAGCAGCCCTGGGAGCCCGTAGGGGTCATGTTTACCTTCCTTAGGACATCATCTTACTTGGGTGTCCTGGATGGTGAGGCCCTCCACAAAGAGCCATCTTGGCTCCACTGCTTTGGTTCAGAAGGGGGTTCCCAGGAACAGGACAGCAGGGCTAGGGGAAGGGAAACTGGAAACCACTCAGGTAACTGGAAGCCATCAAAAGGTAAGAAGGTCAAAGCCTTCCCGAGTCAGAAGATTCAGAGTGAATCAGTGTGGCCAAAGTGTTCTCAATAAAGGAACCAGTCTGGGATGTCCTCTGGCCTCCAGCAAAGAGATGCTGGTGTAGCTTTTTAAGGAAATACTGCTGCTTACCCTCCAAGTTTAGCCTAAAGAATAACTAACTGATGATATATGTACTGAGTGTTTGTATTCTGCTAGGCATCTGCGCTCCCTGTACATCATCTTGTATTCTCCCACCAACTCCATGATGACACTATCATTTCCATTACATAGATGTTAATGTATATAAAACAGGGCCAAATGGGTAAAACAACTTGCTCAAGGTGATATACCTAAGAACTAGCAAAATTGCAGTTCCAACCCAGGTCTTGTGACCTAAAAGCTCTTGCTTTTATAGCCACTATAATAAGTACCTAAGCACGGCTGAATGTCACAACTGGCCAGACAGCTTCAGAAACGGGCTTGTGGGGGGAGTTGTATTACCTGGAAAGGAGGCATAGCTCTGCCATTGCCATTGATCATGGACAATTCTCAGCCTCTTTGGACTTTCTTTGAAAACGATAGTTGGGTTTGAGTTCTCTGGCTCCTTTCACCAATAAATTCTAAAATTCCAGGCACCAATCCCTTAGGTTTGGGAGAGAAAGAGGGAAGAAGAATGTGGTGACGTGGTAATGTGTCAACTTGGGTAAACGGAATTCTGTTTCCCAGAACTACCTTCCCTGTATGTTCCCATTTAGGGTGAGCTGCAGAAACACTGCCTGAGATCTGGAGGCCAGAAATGAAGCAGCAGCCCTATTGTTCTTAGGCTTAAAATACTGGGAGAGGGGCTGCAGGCATTGTTGTAACTCATGCCTGTTACCACTTGTCTGCTGGCTTGCTGCTGTGGGGCAGCAGCCAGGCCTGCAGCTGGACCCTTTTTACCCTGCATTGTCCTTAAACTCCAATTCCTGGGTCAGGTGTGTATTTGGCTCCATGACAAAGGGCACCAGTTTTTCCTGTGGGACACTTGCATTACCGAAGTTGGAGGCAGATTGACCGCTCTCATGGGTTCCAGCTTGTCATCCGTCACCCCCACTTTCCATCCATCTTCCTGCCATAACTGCCCCACCCTCTAAACTCCAGCATCAGACATGAAGACAGCAGTCTTACAAGGATGGTTTAACCAGCTCCCACAATTGCATAAGGTCAAATCCCTGAAGTAATTAAAACCATCCCAAATGTACCTACCAACAACAACAATGTATATAATACCTTCCCATGGGTTCTGCTGCTTTAATTGAACCCTGACAGACACAGAATATGGTGGTCCCTTCTGATATTCAGGAGCCCTGGTGGTGCAATGGTCAAGAGCTGTGGCTGGTAACAAAAGGTGGGCAGTTCGAATCCACCAGCTGCTCCTTGGAAACCCTATAGGGCAGTTTTAGTCTGTCCTATAGGGTCCCTATGAGTTGGAATTGACTCGACAGCAACAGGTTTTTTAGTTTTTCTGATATTCGTATCTATGTAGTCCCCTCTCTCACTGAAGAGGGCTGAGCTGTGTAACCAGTAGGACATCGTGGAACTGACAGCGTGTTACTGCTGAAGGCAAGTCATACATGTTGTGGCTTTTGCCTTGCTCTCTCTTAGATCATTTGCCCTGAGGGAGACAACTGCCATGTTGTGAGGACACTCAAGCAGCCCTTTAGGAGGAGATCCACATGGAAAGGAACCGAGACCTCCTGCCAATAGCCAGCACCAACTTGCAGCCGTTTTAGAAGTGGAACCTTCAGCCCCAGTCAAGCCATCAGATGACTGCAACCCTGGCCGATATCTTGACTGCGACCTCAAGAGAGACTCAAACCAGAACCAATGAGTTAAGCTGCATCTGAATTCCTGACCCGTAGAATCTGTGTGAGATAAGTGATAGCATTCAAGACACCCAAGTTGTTGCTTTTCAGCTGACATAAAGGAGGTAAAAGATGCACAGAGTGTTATGCTAGTGCAAAATAAGCTGATATCTAGTTTGGGGAGTTGAGGAAGACTGAGAGCTGAGGAATGGAGTAGATATTAGGCATTCCAGACAAAAACTGGAAGTCCAATTAAAAAAGGGCCTCGTTGAATCTGAGAACCTATTGGCGGGGGTGTGCTAGCAATGAGGCTGAAGAGGCTGGCTGGGAAAGGCTAGACCCTGCAGAGCCTTTTGGGCCACCGAGCAATCAGACCTTATCCTAAGGGCAGGAGGGAGTCCTTGAAGGTCTTAAAGCAAACAAGCGACCAGGAGAAGCTGAGACTATAAACAAAAGTCATGGGAATTCTGGGAAGATGGTGGCGTGAGCAGGTCTTGGTTCCAACTCTTCCCACATGTATACCAAAAAATATAGCAAGAAATGTGTGCTTGGCCCTGAAGGACTCTGGATTGGTGGGAAGAGGACAACAGCAAAAATCTGCAGATGGACATGAGTCAACAAGTCTCAGAAAGTAAAAGCACCACTTCTCTCACTGCCCTTCCCCCTACCCCTCCTGGGGCACAGACTGTTGGCTACCATGCCAACACATTGTCTGCCTATGCCCAGGGAAAGGCCCCAAGCTCCAGCTCTGAAATCAACAAGATGGATCTCCCTGGAAGTCTCTTCGGGGTGTTCCCATCCCTTTCCCTCCTGGAACAGTGGAAAGCCTGGGTGGTCCTAGGCGACCTACCCATGGCTAGCCTGAACTTGCCAGCTCAGTGGTTAATTTGGTCTGGGCTCTCCAATGGAAAACATGGTTATGGAAATGCAGTTTACACAGAGCAGGTGAGGGAAAGATAACCAAAGAAAGACGACTGCAACCTTGGTGGACAGGTCAATTAATGCTGTTCTCTGTTCTGTTTGACTGCACCCTCTGGTTGCCAAATTGATTAGTGTGTGTTCTCTGTTCTGTTTGGGAGACACTGAAAGATGCATACCTTGGTCTGGGCTTTTTGAATCCTAGTACAGAGAGGGAGAGGGAGCAATAAGCAAGGTCTGAAGGCTCTGCCCACCTAATAGTTAGTTTCTCACAGAAAGTAATGCTGTCAAAAACACCAAATACTTCATTTTATAATTGTCATATGTATTACATCTACATACATTTAAAAAGCCCCACCAGACAATATGATCATTTTTTTCATACATGTTTTGAAGAACTTAAGAGGAGAAAAATAGTGTATTATATTTACCCAGCTACTTACCGTGTCTGTGGGTTTTCCCTTATTCCTGAGGTTTCAAGCTGTCTTCTGGTATCATTTTCCCTTCGGCCTGAAGAACTATTTGTTTCCAGTTTGGGGCTATTATGAATAAAGTTGCTATGAATACTCATGTATGAGTGTTTGTGTGGGCATATGCTTTCATTTTTCTTGAGTGACTGCTTAGGAGTGGAATGCCTGGGTCATATGGTGGGTATATGTTTAACTTTTTAAGAAACTGCCAAAATGGTTTTCAGAGTGGTTGTACCATTTTATATTCCCACCAGCAGCTGCATTACGTTATGGATTGAATTGTGTCTCTCAAATATGTATGTTGAAGTCCTAATCCCTGTACCTGTTGATGTGACCTTGTTTGGAAATGAGGGTCTTCGAAAATGTTTTCAGTTATGATAATATTAGGTCATACTGGAATACAATAGGTCCTAATCCTATGTGACTAATGTCCTTATAAAAGAGAAGATACACAGAGACAGAGGTAGGATGCCATGTGACGCTGTGGTTGCAAACCAAAAATTGTCTGGAGCTACCAGAAGCTAGGAGACAGGCATGGAAGAGATTCTTTCTTGGAGCCTTCAGAAAAAAATTGACACATCTGGAAACTTGATTTGGACTAGAGCATGCCATACTTTCAGAACTGTGAGACAATAAATTTCCATCTCTCTCCATTTATTTAGGTCTTTATTTTCTGTCAGTAATATTTTTATAGTTTTCAGTATACAGGTCTTAAACATATTTTGCCAGACTTCTTCTCAGTATTTTATATTTTTGTTGCTGTTTTATTTTTCCATTAGAGAATACATGATTAGCAAGATAATACAGGATGGACCTCTACTGTTGTAGGTCTTCAGTTAATCTGTTTAAAACATACCAAGTGTTCTTCCCAAGGGTAAAATGCCCCTCCTTGGTTTAACTATTTACAGTCATGGGTCACTTTTTCAGAAGCCGAATTGGCACAAAACCGTTCTTTGAGAGAACTAATAGGAAATGCTATTCTATTTTGTAAAATCATAGCTCAAACAAATTTCAGACACTCCTCTGGTTATAATATTTACAACTTTGCTAAGTTTACTGTTAAGAACTTCTAATTCAAGAGCTACAATATCTAAACTCATTAGTTAGATAACTTAGGAGAAAAGAAAATGGTTTCTTATATATATCCAGAAAGTAGGACCTTAAAACATCAGCAATATTCTCACATAAAACCCATAGTATTCCTTTACTTAGTCTTATGTAGTTCATTTCTGTTCCACGTGATTCTGGATCAGCCACAGTCTGTGAACCCAGCAGCTTCTATATAAGAGTTCTGAAAATCTTGATTTAGTCTAGTCACAGTCCTTTCCATAAGCCCAATATAGTCCATCTTTTTGTTGAGATATTTTGGTCAAACATTTTCATCGAATCAGCAAAGTAAAAACCTACCTGTAGACCACAAGTCTTAATATAACCATGATTAATTTATAGACATAATGTTCTCAAATTACAAAAATTCAAAGCAAAATAAATTTACTTAAAAAAGACTTGAGACAAAAATATTACTAATCATTAACCTTATTTTCAAAGTGCTTCAGATATAATAATTTTGAGACATAATACCATATAACCAGGATATACCAAGATTATCAGGTCTCTAAATACCTGAATAGTAAAAAAAAAAAAAAAAAACTTCATAGATAAACAATGTGAATTCTCCAGTCCAAGCTTTGATGCTCATCAGTGTTGAAGGGACATGAAGTGTGAACACGTGGGTCAAGAAGATAGGCCCTCATTTTGCCAGCTTCCGCTCTGCAACCCAAGTCTCCTTGAGGTCAACTGGATTCACGGTTTTGGAATCTCTGCAATGACTACACGTTAACTGTTGTAGGGTTAAAACACCACAAAGTGTAGTAAAGCAAAAAGAAAGGTTTTATTTGGCATATATTTAAAAAGAGGCGAAAGTAGGAAAGGGTCAAGCATGCTGCCAGAGCGATGTCTGTCCGAGTCTCTGGACAGTTTTTTCGTGTGTGTGTGTGCTTTAAGTGAAAATCTACAGCTCAAGTTAGTTTCTCATACAAAAATTTAAACACACATTGTTATGTGACCCTAGTTGCTATCTCTATGTCAGCACACTCCTCCTTTCCACCTCGGATTTCCCCGTGTCCCTTCAACCAGTTCCTCTTGCTTTCTGGCTTCTCATCTCTCCTCCAGACAGGAGCTGCCCATTTAGTCTCATGTATTTACTTTTTGTTGCTATTTTAAATGATATTTTTAAAAAATCGCAATTTCTGATTGTTGCTAAGTATATAGAAACCTACTTAATTTTGCATATTAATCTTGTATCCTGCAACTTTGCTTAACTCACCTATTATTTCCACTAGATATAAATTTTAAAAGAAATTTTTGGTAAATGCTATCAGTGTTTCTCCATAGACAGTCATATCATCTGTGAATAAAAAAATTTTTTTTTCTTCCTTTCCAATCTGGGTGCCACCCCCCGGCTCCCCGTTTTTTCTTGCCTTACTGCACTGACTAGAACCTCAAGTACAGGGTTGAATAGGAGTGATGAGAGCAAACATCCTTCCTTGCCTTGTTCTGGGTCTTCAGGGGAAAGTATTCAGACTTTCATCATTGAGTATGATGTTAGCTGTCGTCTTTTCAAAGATGCCCTTTATCAGACTGAGGAAGTTCCCTTCTACTCCTCGTTTGCTGAGACTTAGTGAGTTTTTGTCTTTGTTTGTTTTAATCATGAATGGGTGTTGAGTTGTGCTTTCAACGCTTCTATTGAAATCATCATATAGCTTTTCTGTTTTATTCAGTTAATGTGATGATACATTGGTTGATTTTTTTACATGTTAAATCACCCTTGCATACTTGGGATAAATCCCACTTGGTCATGATGCATTACTCTTTTTATATGTTGCTGGATTCAATCTTCTAATATTTTGTTAGGAATTTTTGTGTCTACATTTATGAAAGTTATTGGTCTGTAACTTTCTTTTAACATCTGTGTATGGTTTGGTATCAAGGTAATTTGGGCCCAATAAAATTACCTGGGAGTCTTTTTTCTTCTCCTTCTCTTCTCCCTCCTCCTCCTTGCTCTATTTTCTGAAAGAGATTGTAATGACAGGTATTTTCTTTTAAAATGTTTGATTAAATAATGAATTTAAATATTTAAAGTAGATATAGGCCTATTCATATTTTCTATTTTTCTGTGAGTCAGATTTAGTGATTTGAGTCTTTCAAGTATTTTTTCCACTCCATATAAGTTGTCAAATTTATTGACATAAAGTTGTTCATGATATTCTCTTATTGTCCTTTTAATATCTGTAAAATGTGTAGGGACATTCCCTCCTTCATTCCTGATATTGGTAATTTGTGTCTTCTCTTTTTTTTTTTAATTTTAAATTTTATTACTGTGCTTCAGGTTAAGGTTTGCAGAGCAAATTAGTTTCCCATTCAATAATTTATACACAAATTGTTCCATGACATTGGTTGTAATCTCTGCAATGTGTCAGCACTCTCCCCACTACCACCCTGAATTCCTCATTTCCATTCATCCCATTTTCCTGCCCCTTCCCGCCTTCTCATATTTGCTTTTGGACATATGTTGTCCTTTTGGTCTCACATAGATGATTGTTCTAAGGAGCACTTTCCTCATGTGTGTTAATGTTTATAAGCCTGTCTATCTTTTGGCTGAAAGGTAATCCCCAGTAATGGCTTCAGTTCCAAGTTAGAAGAGTGTCTAAGGGATATAATTTCGGGGGTTCCTCCAGTCTCTCTTAGACCAGTAAATCCGGTCTTTTTTAGAATTTGAATTTTGTTCTACATATTTTTTTTTCCACTCTAACCGGAGTGTTCTGTTGTGATTCTGGTCAGACTCGTCAGTAGTGGTAGCTGGGCACTATCTAGTTCTTCTGGTCTCAGGCTGGTGTAGGCTGTGTTTCCTGTGGTCCATGAGTCCTTTGGACTAATTGTTTCCTTGAGTCTTTGATTTTCTTCATTCTCCTTTGCTCTGGGCAGAAAGAGACCAAGAGTTGTATCTTAGATGGCTGCTAGCAAGCTTTTAAGACCCCAGACACTACTCACCAAAGTAGGATGTAGAATGTTTTCTTTATGAACTATGTTATTCCAATTGACCTCGATGTCCCTTGAGACTATAGTCCTTAGGCTTCAAGCCCAGTCACTCAGTTCCTTGAGGTGTTTGCATATGGCTAGGCTGTTTCCATGATTGTGCCCCCTGTGTGCTCTATTATATATATGAATATACATGCAGCACATACAAATATGTATATGGAAATACCCACAGCCAAATCTATATATGCATGTGGATGTACCCCCATATACCCTCCCCCACCTATTCTGCATACATATCTAAATTTGTATACACTCATAAATAATTGTTTTTTACTACTGTTGTTGCAGGATTGTATATAATATTTGCCGTCGTTGCCTTTTATTCTTGTGTACCTCTTAGTGCCTTCCCTTGCCTTGGTTATATTGTGGTGACTTCCCCCATATCACGTATTGTCTTTCCCTTTACCAAAGTTAACACGTGTCTACTCTCTAGTTAATGATTTTCTCTCCCTCCCCCTTCCACCCCTGGTAACCATCAAAAAATGTTTCTGTGTGTAAACCTTTTCTTGACTATTTATAATAGTGACCTTGTACAATATTTGTCCTTTTGTGATTGGCTTATTTCACGTGGCATAATGTCCTACAGGAAACCCTGGTGGCATAGTGGTTAAGTGCTACAGCTGCTAACCAGAGAGACGGCAGTTTGAATCCACCAGGCTCTCCTTGGAAACCCTATGGGGCAGTTCTACTCTGTTCTATAGGGTCTCTGTGAGTCGGAATCAACTTGATGGCACCGGGTTTGGTTTTTTGTTTGGTAATGTCCTACAAATTTATCCATATTGTAAGATGTTTTGTGGATTCATCATTATTCTTTATCATCACATATTATTCCATGTGTGTATGTAGCACAGTTTATCCATTTATCCGTTGAAGGGCACTTAAGTTGTTTCTATCTTTTTGCTATTGTGAATAATTTTGCAATGAACACGGGTGTGCATATATCTATTCTTGTCATGGCTCTTGTTTCTCTAGGATATATACCTATGGGTAGAATTGTTGGATCATATGGTATTTCTATTTCTAGCTTTTAAAGGAATCACCATACCATTTTCCCTAGTGTTCTTACCATTTTACATTCTCACTAGCAGTATATAAGAGTTCCAATCTCCCCACCCCCTTGCCAGAACTTGTTGTTTTCTGTTTCTTTGATCAGCACCATTATTGCTGGGGTGAGATGGTATTTCAGTGTAGTTTTGATTTATATGTCTCTAATGGCCGATGATCACGAGCATCTCTTCATGTGTTTGTTAGCTGCCTGAATGTCTTCTTTCGTGAACTATCTGTTCGTGTCCTTTGCCCATTTTTTAAATGGTTGTTTGTCTTTTTGTTGTTGAAGTTTTCAATAAATTTCAGAGATTAGCTCTTTGTTGGATATGTCATAGCTAAAGATTTTTTACCAGTCTGTAGGTTCCCTTTTTACTCTTTTGGTGAAGTCTTTTGATGAGCATAAGTGTTTAAATTTTAGGAGATCCCAGTAATCTGCTTTATCTTCCGCTGTTTGTACATTTTTAGTTATGTTTGGTATTCTATTTATGCCATGTATTGGGGCCACTAGAGTTGTTCCTATTTTTTCTTCCATGACATTTATAGTTCTAGGTTTTACATTTAGGTCTTTGATCTATTTGTGCATGGTGTGAGGTATGGATCTTGTTTCATTTGTCTGCAAAGGGATATCCAGTTTTGTTTTTGTTTTTAAGCAAAAAGAAAGTTTTATTTGGCATGTATTCAAAAAGGCAAAAGTAGGAAAACCAGACAAACATACTGCCAGAGCTAATGTCTGCCTGAAACCAAGGAAATTACAGAATAGACAAGAGTGGGAAAATGGACAAGCATGCTGCTAGAGCCATGTCTGCCCGAATCCAAGGAAAGTTATAGCCATCCATATATATTAACATTACAAAATGGGCAAAACCATTGAAAGCTTCACCTTTTCACAGTTTAGCTAGAAACTGTAATCCTACATTTTGAATTGTCTTTTTTAACAATCCTTGGTATAGGTTTCAGTAATGACAATCAGGAGGGTCTTCATTGGTCCAACAAATTTTCTGTTCACTAAGTGCTAATAGAAAAAGATAAGAGTGGAAACTCTTGTGTTCTGTTTGATCAGTTTATGTGAAAGATTCCCTAAGAGATATTTTCCGAGATTATCCTAGCTATTGTCTTTATATCTCAGGGCCCAGTTGATGTGTCCTTGTGAGCCCAGCTCCAGCTAGGTCACATTTTCTATGCTAAAGGACAGGGAATAATGACTCCAATATTATTTCCGAAATCATTCCCTCCTGTTGATTGGAGATTGGAGATAACACATCAGTGATTAATACCTGGACGTAGTCGAGCTCCTAGATGGCAGACTTTGCAGGCTGTTTAAACTTACCATGCTGGTTTTCCACCAGATATCATCTGGTTCTTCACCAGGAAATGGATATCCAGTTTTGTCAGCACCATTTGTTAAAGAGACTACTTCTCCCCCATTTAGTGAACTTTAGCCCTTTGTCAAAGATCAGCTGTTTGTAGGTGGATAGATTTACATCTGGGGTCTCAATTCTGTTTCATTGTCCTACGTGTCTGTCATTGTGCCAGTACCAGGCTGTTTTGACTACCATGGCTGTATAGTAGGCTCTGAGATCCGGAAGTGCGAGGCCTCTTACTTTGTTCTTCTTCAATAATGCTTTGTTTATCTGGGCCTCTTTCCCTTTCATATAAGGTTTGTGATTAGTTTTTCCATCTCATTAAAGAATGATATTGGAATTTGGATCAGGACTGCATTACATTTGTAGATCACTTCGGGTAATATTGACACTTTCACAATGTTAATTCTTCCTATCCGTGAGCATGGTATGTTTTTCCACTTATGCAGGTCTCTTTTGGTTTCTTGTAGTAGTGTTTTGTAGTTTCCTTTGTATAAGTCTTTTACATTTCTAGTTAGATTATTCCCAAGTATTTTCTTGTCTTTTTGAAGGCTATTGTAAATGGTATTGTTTTCCTGGTTTCCTTTTTGGAGTTCTCTTTGTTGATGTCTCTTTTTTTCTTGATCAGTCTAGGTTTATCTGTTTTGTTTATTCTTCAAAAAAATTAGGTTTTATTTTAATTGATTTCTATTATTTGGGTGTACTTAGTTGATTTCCACCCTTATCTTTATAATTTCCTTCCTTCTGCTTACTTTGGGTTTAATTTATTTTTATTTTCCTAGCTTCTTAAAGTGCAAGCTTAGGGCATTGATCTTATACCTTTCTTCTTTTCTGACATAAGCATTTACAATTCAAAAAAAAGATTTAAAGCTATGAATTTCCCTCACAGTGCTGCTTTAGCTGCATCCCACAGATTTGGATAGGCTGTGTTTTTATTTTTATTTAGTTAAAAATATTTTCTAATATCCATTGTAATTTCTATTTTTATTCCTAGGTATTTAATAATTTGAATACCAACAATCTTTACAATTCTGACTAGATAATTTAGTGCTTCTTCAACTTGAATGTGAATACAAATCACCTGGGGTATTGTTAAAATGCAGATTCTGGCTCCATGGATTTAAGGTGTAGCCTGAGAGTGGCATTTTTAACAAGCTCCCAGGTGATGCTGTTGCTATACTCCTGGTCCCCCATGTACACTCGAGTATCAAAGATGTAGTTTATTGTTTCTACTGACTTACTCATGGTAAGTCAGTAGAAAAAAACTCATATGATTAATGACTTTCTTGAACTCCTGTTCCCTGTAGTGTCCTCACAAACTATATTTGTGAGAACTTCTTGAGGCCTGGGTTTCAAGTTAATTTCTTTATAAATGATTCGTGTTTTCTTTTGCCAACAGTCTGAGAACACTTCCAACACAGAAGTTTTTTTTGTTGTTGTTGTTGTTCTCAAGTGGGTTTTATTTTATCCTACTTTAGGTGAAGGTTTATAGAACAAACTAGCTTCTCATTAAGCAGTTAATACACATATTGTTTTATTACATTGGTTAACAACCCCACGACATGTCTGCACTCTCCCTTCTCCACCTTGGGTTCCCTATTACCAGCTTTTCTGTCCCCTCCTGCCTTCTAGCCCTTGCCCCTGGGTTGGTGTGCCCCTTTAGTCTCATTTTGTTTTATGTGCCTGTCTAATCTTTGGCTGAAGGGTGAACCTCAGGAGTAACTTCATTACTGAGTAAAAGGGCTCCTGGAGGCCCTACTCTTGGGGTTTCTCCAGTCTCTGTCAGGCCAGTAAGTCTGGTCTTTCTTTTTTTCTTTTCTTTTCTTTTTTTTTTTTGTAAGTTAGAATTTTGTTCTACATTTCTCTCCAGCTGTCTGGGACCCTCTATTGTGATCCCTGTCAGAGCAGTCAGTGGTGGTATCCAGGTACCATCCAGTTGTACTGGACTCAGTCTGGTGGAGGCCATGGTAGTTGTGGCCCATTAGTCCTTTGGACTCATCTTTCCCTTGTATCTTTAGTCTTCTTCATTCTCCTTTGCTCCTGAAGGGGGGAGACCAGTGGAATATCTTAGATGGCCACTCACAGGCTTTCAAGATCTCACGCACTACTCACCAAAGTAGAATGTAGAACATTCTCTTTATAAACAGTGTTATGCCAGTTGAGCTATATGTTCCCCACAGCCCTCAGCCCAGCAATTCGGTCCCTCAGGGAGTTTGGATGTGTCCATGGAACTTCCATGACCTTGCATTGTACAAGTTGTGCTGACTTTCCCAGTATTGTGTACTGTCTTACCCTTCGCAAAAGTTACCACTTATCTATTGTCTATTTAGTGTTTTTCTATCCCCACCCCTCGCCTCCCTCGTAACCATCAAAGATTGTTTCATTCTGTGTGTAAACCTTTTCATGAATTTTTATGGTAGTGGTCTCATAAATGTTTGTCGTTTTGTGATTGACTTATTTTACTCGGCGTAATGCCCTCCAGATTCATCCATGTTATGTGATGCATTGCAGATTCATCATTGTCCTTTTTCATTTGGTAGTACTCCATTGTGTGTATGTACCATAGTTTGTTTATCCATTCATCTGTTGATAGGCATCTGGATTGTTTTGTCTTTTTGCTGTCGTGAACAATGCTGCAGTGAACATGGGTGTGCATATGTCTATTTGTGTGTTGGCTCTTATTTCTCTAGGATATATTCTAGGGGTGGGATTGCTGGATCATACAGTATTTCTATTTCTAGATTTCTAAGGTAGTACCGTATCATTTTCCAGAATGGCTGTATCATTTTGTATTCCCACCAGCAGTGCATAAGAGTTCCAATCTCCCCGCAGCCTCTCCAATATTCGTTATTTTCTGTTTTTCTTTTGTGTGTGTGTGTGTGCCAGTAATGCTGAGATGGTGCCTCATTTGCATTTCTCTAATGGCTAGTGATTGTAAGCATTTCCTTATGTGTCTGTTAGCTGCTTGAATGTCTTCTTTGGTGAAGTGTGTACTTCCTTTGCCCATTTTTTAATTGGATTATTTGTCTTTCTGTTGTAGAGATGTTGGATTTTCCCATAGATTTTAGAGATTTGACCTTCTTCTGATTTGTAATAACCAAAATTTTTTCCTCAGTCTGTAGGTTCTCGTTTTACTCTTTTGGTGAAGTCTTTTGATGAGCGTAAGTGTTTAATTTTTAGAAGAGCCCAGTTATCTGGCTTATCTTCTGGAGTTTGTGTGGTGTTAGCTATGGTTTGTATCCTCAACCCAGAACATTTTAAACCAAATTTTCAGCTTGGGGCTTTTCGGACCTCACAACTGTATGACTTTCAGGTGTGTGCATGAGAGTATGCTTGTGGATACAAATTCCCATGGTAGGCATTTTTCTTCATTTTACCCAAAGTCATGGCAGTAATAAGCAGGTTCACATACCATCTCTCTTTGTGAGGTTTTTTTTTTTTTTTCTTTTTCCCCGCCGATTAACTTATTGAGGGTGTCATCTTTTGCAGGTCCTGACTTTGTGCAGCTATTTCAGATATGACCTACTCTGCTTGGTGTCCAGACATTGTCTTCTGTCCTGGGCACAGGCTATAAAATTCAAACTCTAGAACACCACAGATCCACATTTACCACAGAGAAAACTCTATTCACAGTGTGTATTAGTTTCCTAGGGCTGCTGTAATAAAATACGATGAATTGGGTGGCTTATAAAAACAAAAATTTATTGTCTCACAGTTTTGGAGGCTAGAAGTCCAAATCAACATGCCAACCACACCATGCTCCCTCCAAAGTCTTAGGGGAAGACCATTCTTGTCTCTTTGCTTATAGACGTATCTTCACATGACCATCCTTCCTCTGTCTTTGTCTTCTCCTCTTTTACAATGACACCACTAGGGTTGTATTAGGACCCACCCTACTCCAGTATGAATTCATACTAACTTAACTGATAATATTTTTAATGACCCTATTCCCAAACAAGGTCACATTTGCAGGTACAAGGGTTAGGACTTCAACATATCTTTTGGGAGGGACACAATTCAGTCCATAACACAGCGCTTATCTGTGGACTTGTGTTTCTTGTCTTCAGGCCTCTGAGAGCTTACCTTACTTGCTTAGCAACTCAGCTATGCATTATCAAAGTTTTGTGTGGTGGTGGTGGTTGTTTTCTATCTGGAATTTTTAGTCGTGGTGAACGATAAGGGGTGTCTGTGAGCACCTAGTCTGCCATATAGAATCTCTATGACAACAGCAAACCCCAAGCCCAAACCTTCAGACAGTGTCGATTTACAAGTTCTCTGAAGAGTTCAAGATAAACCCTTACCTAATAATTTTGAAACCTTTCACTTAATTGCTCTCAGAAGCACTCGATGTCTCACTCCACCCCACCAGTCCCCACTATGTTGCCTCACCACTTAATTAGCTGTAACAAATTTCTCTACTCTCTGATTCAGGTGGTGTGTGGATATTGGCCATCATCCTAATGACTGCACATTAGCTCTGGGGTCTGAACTCAAATGTTCTCCTGGAAATCCAGCTCCAGATGAAAACTGGTCCCTGCCTCTCAAATTCAGGCTGATTTACAGCAGAAAGCTGGTTATGTACCATCTGATACATAACCTTGAAGCTGGCGAGTATTTACATCACTCCAGTTTAAATTACATAAAGCCAGTAACCACTTTATGCTGTAGATAAGGATATATTTGTACAATTTTCTTCTTCTATGAAAAAATTATTTAAAATATTTCTAAAAAATATAGTACCAAGTATAGTTGTTGTTTTTTTTTATTGTAGTAAAACACACATAACATAAAATTCACCACTTTAATTGTACTAGGAAGTATAAGGATTTCCAGCTGACAACAGAAAGGTAGCATACCAACTCCTCACTTTTGCTGTGGTTAGATTCCAAAGACCAGGTTTTTAAGCAAAAATCGGTGTTATGCAAAAATAGAGGATGACCACATCAGATCACAAAAGGGAGGATGATTACATCATTACATAACTGCCAAACCACTGAAAATAATGGCCCAGCCAAGGTGACACATAACCATCACAGCCAGTGTTACTCTCGCCTCGCATCTCGGCATTTGTTACTGCCAGACAAATGTTAAATGCACAAAATAGATAGTAGGTTTTCTACTATTGTCATAAATTGAAATGTAGGTTAACGAGATATTGATAAGTGAGGAGTAAGTGTATCAGGGATAAGAGTGGAGAGCCAGGATGGCCTAGAGTGTTTTTCCAGAAGCTATAGTGTGCTGGCCTGTTTGTGGTTTGCAGGCCTCTTGGAAGGTCTATGTGGTGCAAAAGGTTAACTCGCTAACTTGCTAACTGAAAGGCTGGTAGTTCAAGTCCACCTAGAGGCACCTTAGAAGAAAGGCCTGGCAATCTACTTCCAAAAAATCAGCCGTTGAGAACCCTATGAAGCACAGTTCTATTCTGACACACATAGGTAGCCATGAGTTGGAAATGACTTGATGGCAAATGGTTTTAGAAGGTTCATAGATGTTTCCTCTTTGGTGTGGTAATAACAGGGTGTGTTCCCTCCCAGGCTGTGTGCCCTGCTTTCCTCTGGCCTTTCCTTCCTCTAACTTTTTAATTCTGGAGACTGATTCATCCCCTGCTTCATTTTCTCTCCCCAAACAACTCTATATTCGCCTGAAGAGTAAGCCCCACCTACTGGGTGAAACCCTGTGCATCTGAATCCCACCCAGGCCCTTGAATAATGAGGCCCCTCCTCCAGGGAGAGCTGTTTAGCGGGAATCTGCATTTTACAAACTCCACATACGTGTCGGAAACCCTGGTGGCGTAGTGGTTAAGTGCTACGGCTGCTAACCAAAAGGTCGGCAGTTCGAATCCACCAGGTGCTCCTTGGAAACTCTATGGGGCAGTTTTACACTGTCCTATAGGGTCGCTATGAGTCGAAATCGACTCAACGGCAGTGGGTTTGGTTTGGTTTTCACATACACGTCAGCCTATAGCCTGACCCAGACTGCACTGGTCCCAGGTGACTCCTGAAGTCTCAGGATCTTGGTGCATGTCTCTGGGTCCCTTGGAGAGAGGGTGCTGGGCTGCAGTGATCCCCCAAAAAGTGGTGTGAACAGGAAGGAACATGTTCACGTTTGGCTCTGACTGCACAAGACACCCAAAAGGGGACAAGGGAGGCAGCAGAAAGTGGGGGTGCTAGGAGGCAACACGCACAGTGTGGGCGTGAGGCTTCCAATGCAGCCTGACAGAGTCCAGCAGCCCTGTCCTGGTGGATTTGACTCAGGTGCCCATCCTCAGAACCTCTCAGGGGACATCCAAGCCCCCTTCCCTGGTAACCAAGCTGTAAGGACAGCATGCCAGGCCCTGGTCTTGTCACAAGGTGCCACAGGACTGATGGGAAGCCCTGCGCATTGCTCCCCCATCATTTCCATATCCCACCAGTAACCCTGGTATCATGGAGCAAGCTTCTGTGGGTTCCACTAAACCCCTTGACTAGAACATGCCATACCTCCTACTGCACCTCAGGTAATAATGGGGGTTTAGAGACAAATATGGCAGCACTGGTGATCATTACAACGTCCTCCAAATACCCTTGCAAGCAATAGAGAAATGGTTAACAACAACGGCACCTCTCTAGGGCAGGTTGACAAACACCCTTTATTGGCCTGTCCTCAATATTATTGCAAAGGGAAAGTTACATTTTTGTTCTCTCTCTTTATATGTATGTGTTTGTGTATTGGTCTGTAATGTGTATATATGTATGTGTGCATGTATGTATGTGTTCATGTGTGTATGTGTATACATACACGTATGTGTGCATATATGCGTATATATTATGTATATGTGTGTTTATATATGTATGTTTGTGTGTATATGTATTTATATGTGTCTGTGTGTATATATATATATACGTATTTTTCTTTTTTTAGAGAAAAAAACCTAAAACGGCATTCACCAAAATTGTAACAGGGATTTGGTCTGGGTAGTAATTTTAATTTTATGCTGTATACAGTTTTTCATTTTTTCCAATTTTTTACAGTGAGCATGAATTACATTTATAATAAAAATAATTTTACTTTAAAGAATAACCGATCCATTGCGGTTGAGTTGATTCCGGCTCATAGCAGCCGAGCGCTTAACCACTGCGCCACCAGGGATTCTTACTTTAAAGAAGACACACCAGTTATTGAGTCATTCCCTCTTTTAAAACAGGCTTTAGCCCTAGAGCGTTTGGAAGAGACTCAGTGTTAGCAAACTTCATCCGTTCTCGCCTGTGATCTCGTTTCCCGCGTGTGGGGGTGGAGAGAGCCAGGATCCAGGGAAGCCCGTGTCGGCTGTGGCCGCGAGCGCGGTGTCCTGAAGGGGACGATTGTAGACCCTCTCTTCTTCGTTGGGGCCTAGACCCGCAAGACCCGGGAATCCCCGCCCCTCGTGTGGCCTTCTTGCCTCTCCGTCCCCCAGATTCCTGCTCCTTGGACCCCTAGGGCCGGGGGAATCAGCGCACGGCGGGCCCGGGGACGAATTTGTTGAACGAATAGCCAGAGAGAGAACTACGTAGAAGAAAGAGGGTGCGTAGAACACCCTACCGAGTGTCAGTCCCGGGCGTTGCGCCCAGGACTCCTGCTAGCGGGGCGTACAGCAGGTGTTGGGACACATCGGCCCCAGCCAGAGTAAGCCCCCAGGGCCGGGGTGGGGGCGACTGGAACTCGCCACCAACAAGGCGGTGCTTGGCCCGCTCCTGCCCTCCCCACGCCGGCCAAGAGGTGCCCTGGCTAAGCGATCTGCCCACCACACCCCAGGGTGCCTCGGGGTCTGGATCCAGTTCCTAGGGGAGAGGGGAGACGAGCTCCCCTAGCCCACGGGTCCCCGATCCCCGGGACCCCGGGTCCCTCTAGAGGAGAGTGGCTAGAAGGCTCCACCCCTGCGGCCCCGGCCCCGCGAGCACTGGGACCCGGTGCTGCCGCCCTGTGGCTGCCGCTTACAAGTAGCGGGTCTTGTGAACAGCGCTTTTGCGAACAAGAGACAAAGAGCAGAACAGAGTAAAGCACACTTTGCTGTAGGAAGAGTATGTTTTCTTTCAGATACACACACTGGGTAATAATGATCTCTGATAGGAAATGTGTTTGTACTGTGAGTGTTGGTGGAAAAGCGTGAGAGCTGCCCCTCTACACAGGCTACTCTCACAAAACTGTTTTGGTCCAGGACTCTTCAGGGCTCAAGAACCTATGCCAGTTCCCTCCGTTTGTTGCCACTTTGCAAGCAAGAAAGTCTTGGAGGCAACAGTATGGGAAAGAAGCAAAACAAAGAGGGGCAAGCACACTTGTTGCTAGCAGGGGACACAATTGCTTATTTTGCTTTATAAGAGAATATGAGCTTGTATATGAAATAAATAGTATATAAACATAGGGGTTATTTGAATAGCACAAGCTTGTAGGCGGCCCTGGAGGCAGGCAGCAGAGGGTTAAGCCCCCATTCTGACTCTAGCTCTGTGACTTTGGGCAAGTTGCCTAACCTCTCTGTTTCCTTGCCTGGCGATATGCTAGTGCCCCCCTCACAGGACTCAGGTGAGGGCTGTGAAGCCCTTAGCACAGTCCCCGCGCTCCTAATCACCAAGTACATGCAGGCGTGGGGCAGACCGTGCGTGCGTCCGCTTTGGTAACACTCAGATGGCGATTCTCATACGAACCGCAGTGCCTATGTGTCTAGGTCTGGTTGTTGGAAAGCTCTAAGCCAAAAAATCTATTAAAGCAAACACGCATCATATACATTGTATACCAAACCAAACCAGTTGCCGTCTGAGTAGATTCTGACTCATGGCAACCCCATGTGTTTAAGAGTAGAACTCTGCTCCACAGGGTTTCCAATGACTGTAATTTTACGGAAGCAGATTGGCGCCGCTGGGTGGATTCCAACTGCCAACCTTTCTATTAGTAGCGGAACACAAATTGTTTGCACCATCCAGGGACCTCAGACATCCCACAACAAGCTAAATGGATATCGATGACGCTAAACTAGCAGTAATTGATCATGAAGAAGCTAGGGGAGGAGGGGTTGCAAATTCCAGCTCATGGGGTGACAGCGGCGGTTTGTGCTGGGGCCCCCGGCTGGTGGGGTGTGACGGGCAGGGAAAATCCTCGTGTGGCAGCCAGGCGGCATAGAACTCTGAATTTGTGCTTTCAGGAACCGCACTGAGGGGCTCATTTTAGCTTATGAAGACTTTGTTAGCCCTTAATGACACACTCAGCGGGTTACTCCAAGTGGCTCTGAGGATACTTGCCCTCGCCCAGGACAGCAGTGGGGAGGGCTTCCTGTTTGGACCCATTCCTGTTCATCTGTGGGTGTCTGTCCCCACCAGCCCACACGGCACCCCTTCATCCAGGAGGACACAGCCTGCACCCAAGAACGCAGTTTGGAGATGAAGGGTGGACCAGATTTCAGCCTCCACTTGCCCCTTGGCCAGGCACCCTTGCACAGTGAACGATCCCAGAATCCTAAGGGCTCAGCCTTGGAAAACGACTGCATGGAGAGCAAAGCTGCCCCCTGTGGCCGTGGGCAGGAGTGCACCATCTGTGTCCCACTCTGCCCCAGCCTTTAGTAGGCCTGTGAGGGGTGATGCTCCCTGCTGGTCAAGACAATGAGTCTGTGGGCCTTTGCTTCACCCCAGCACCCCCTAGGTATGACCTGGAGAGGCTAAACTGAAAATCAAACCTGGTGCCATCAAGTCAACTCCTACACTTGGCAGCCCCGTATGTTACAGAGTAGAACTGCTCCATAGGGTTTTCTTGACTGTAATCTTTATGGAAGCAGGTTGCCAGGCCTTTCTTCTGAGGTACCAAAGGGTAGGTTTGACCCACCAACCTTTAGGTTAGCAATCGACTGCAAACCGCTTTTGGCACCCAGAGACCTGGGCAGCAAAATCAGCCCTCCTTGAAGGGCTGGAGATAAAAGCCCCCTCCTCTCCTAGGCCTCCTCAGGTAGATCTAACAATCCCTGCTTTGCTACCCTTAACCGATATCACCAACCTCCCATTTTCGGGCTCCTAACCAGCCTCCCTGCCCTCTCCTCACCACCTCCCTGCTCTCTGCTCACCACTGCAGCCAGAAAAATTATTCCCCTGCCCAGCCCCATGGATGGCTCACCCTTGCTTTTAGATTCAGTCAAGTCCTTATTTATCATAACTGCCCTTCCAGGTCAACCTCTGCAGGCCTTTCCTGCCACACTGCCGACCCTGCAGCCCACTCTCCACCTACCCCATTCTGCTGTGGTTCTGGACCTCTCCAGGTGGCCCCACTTGCCTCTGCAACCTGCCCTTCTGGAATGCTCTTCACCCCTCCACTCCTCAGGTTTCTACACTCAGTCTGAAGAGGCCCGTCTGCTATGGCACATTCTCACCATAGGTCATGTCCCTCTGTGTTGTGTCCCTCACAGGACCACTTTTTCTAGCACCCCCATTCCCTGGTATCCAAATATTCCCATATGTCATGGGTTGAATTGTGTCCCCCCAAAATATGTATAGCAATTTGGCTAGGCCATGATTCCCAGTATTGTGTGATTGTCCACCATTTTGTCATCTGATGTGATCTTCCTATGTGTTGTAAATCCTATCCCTATGATGTGGATGAGATGGGATTATTGGCAGTTATGTTAATGAAGCAGGACTCAATCTAAAAGATTGAATTATGTCATGAGCCAATCTATTTTGAAATATAAAAGAGAGAAGTGAGCAGAGAGACAGCTCTCATACCGCCTAGAAACAAAAGCCAGGAGAATAGTACGTCCTTTGGACCTAAGATCCCTGTGCTGAGAAGCTCCTCTCGACCAGGGGAAGATTGATGACCAGGACCTTCCTCCAGGGCCAACAGAGAGAGTAAACCTTCCCCTGGAGCTGACATCCTGAATTTGGACTTGTAGCCTACTAGACTGAGAGAATACATTTCTCTTTGTTAAAGCCATCCACTTGTGGTATTTCTGTTATAGCAGTACTAGATAACCAAGGCACCATACACACCCCCCTTCTTGAGCCCTGAGAGCCTCCTTCTGCCTGTAGTCTTCCCTTGCCCAATCCTTAAGCCCTCTGTGGGCAGGAGGGGAAAAGGGAGGAGGTGGCTGTGTCTTGGAGAAGCAAGGAGAGAGTTTCCACCCTCTGTGGAGCCCAGTAGCCAATGAGATAGGGCAAGGTGGACAGGGGCCTTTGGAGTCTTCCTGGTCCTTCTTGTCAGCACAAAAGTGCTGGCAGCCCCTTTACAGATTCGAAACAGCTCCAATTCTGCTTGGGGTGTAAGGCAGGTGGGGATGAGGAGACGAGCCTCTTCAGCCTCTTCAGCTGCTGGGGACAGGGGCCTGCCTGCCTGGTTCATTGTGCCCCAGGCCTGGCACTGTGGGGTAGGGCAAGAAAGGAGGAAGAAAAGAAGGAAGGAAGGGAGGAAGGGAGAGAGACAGAGAGGTGGAAAGGAGGGAGGGAGAGGAAGGGAGGGCATCTCCAGTGATACTGCACCCGCTTAGCGGGGGTTTTGGGGTGGTGGAGAGAGAGGCACTGGAATAGTAACAGAAGCTGACACTATTGATCAGTCTGTTTGTGCCAGGCACTGTTCTAAACTCTTTACACTTATTAACTCGGTTAACCCTCACCACAGCCCTATCATGTAGGTACCATTTAACATCCCCATTTCACAGATGAGGAAACTGAGGTAGAGAGCCCGAGTAACTTGCCCAAGGTCATATAGCTAGTAGGTGGTGAAGGCCAGCTTCAAGCCCAGGTGATCTGATTCCAGAGGCTGCACCCTTAATGGCCAGCACTTTGGAGCTTCCCTCCCCTCCTGGGGAGAACTGTGAGCCCTGATTCAACTGCATAAGATAACAAGTGTGGGATAGGGCCCAGGCGCCCGCAGTGCCAGCTGCAGCTCACCAGCCCCTGGAGCTCCCAGGACTCTGGGCCCCATTCCAAGTGCTCTTGGCCAGGTCCCAAGGGCCACCTGCTTGGTCAGCAAAGGAGGCGTCCTCCGGCCAGGAGCCATCTGGAGCGCTGATGCCTGCAGGTGCACCCACCTGGCCTTTCTGCTTCAGGACCGTCCTTGCAGGATCGAAAGGCCTTTGGTGCCACAAGGACCACAGCCACGGGGGTTCTGAGGGCCTGGCTAGACCTTGTCCTGTCAGAGGAGCACACAAGTGAGGAGGCAGTGACGCCAGGGCAACGTCCTGCCAGGAGCTGGAGTCCCACTGCCGGCAGACCCCCGGCTCTGGGTCGGGGAGAGGGCAGGAAGCCCACCCAAAAAAAGGAGAAGGGGTTTTGTAGTGCATGTTTTTATTTTAAAAGACCTCCTTTGATATTCAGGGCTTAGAGTTAATTTTATAAAGCAGACCAAAGAAGGGCGTGGATAAGATGAGGCCATTGTTAAAAAATAAATAAATAAGAGGAACAGGGTCGGTGGTTGTGTGGTTGAGTGGTTATAAGCTTGGGCTTCTGCACTCCAGAGACCTGATTTGAATCCTAGATTTTGCCTCTTCTTGGCTGTGTGACCCTGGGCAACTTACTCACCCTCTCTGTGGTACATGGTCATTATTTTGGCTGCCAGAATCTCTATTCCTCTCATCTGGTTGGGGGAAGAAAGCTCACCTCCCTTGATGGATTGGGAAGTGCTGGACACCAGGGTGTGGACACGTGGTTGGGAGCCTGGCGGGGGGGTGGGGGGGTGGGGCCAGCAGGAGGCCAGCCTGGTAAGGAAGTCAGTGCCCCGGGCAGCATCTGGGTCTGCGGAACATCTGCAGCGGCTCTCTGGCCCGCCCTGGGGTGGAATGCTGGGCATTGTTCCTGGTTTTATGGCATCCACTATGCATTTAGTTCTCACATGTGTCCATGGGTCCCAAGGTTCTTCCAGTAATTTCCTTTTCTGTTTCAATCACCCAGCTTTATTTTGGTGCTTGCAGCTAAGCTTCCTGACCAGGGTACTTTTGGAGCGCCAGTGTTCTCTGCTATAAAAAGGATACATTAATAAAGTCCACTTCTCTGGGTCATTTCAAGGATCCTGTGAAAAAGGGTGTAGAGCCTGAGCACAATGCTTAGCAAAAAACATACAAAGAAACTGAAAAAAAAAAAAAAAAGTTGCCACTGAGTTGATTTCAATTCATGGCAACCCCATGTGTGAGGGAGTAAAATTGTTCCACAGGGTTTTCAATTTCTGATTTTTAAGAACTAGATAACCAGGCCTTTCTTTTAAGGTGTCTCTGGGTGGACTCGAACTGTCAAACTTTATGTCAGCAGACGAGCACATTAATCACTTACACTACCCAGGGGATCCACAATACTTAGCACAAGGGCTTAAATGCTGAGGGGCGGGGGAGAGGGGGATGTCTGCGTGTGGGTTTATTTTATGGAAAAATACTACAAAAAAACATATATATATGTGTGTGTTTCACAAAATATTAATAGTTATTAGCTCTAGAGGGAGAATTGTAGATGATTTTAATTTAAAAATTATTATAATTTTCTTTTCTGTATGTTCTAACCTTCCTACAGTTGTGATTTGTGTTTTAAAAAAGAAAAATAAAGAAAGCCTTTCTTCCCTGGGCCTTTTCTCTTCGATTTTCTGGCCTGAGATGTGCTAGGAAGGGTTTGGAGGTCCCTCGGGAAAGGGGGAGGCTGGCTCAGGACAGGGGTTTGGGCAGCAGGGTGCACCCCCTCTCAACCCTTCCCACCCAGGCTTGCTGGGAGATGCAGAAGGCTGTTCCCCAGACACCCATAAATGTCTCATAACTGTAACCTATAGCAGCCGAGATAAGAAATGCCAACACAGCAACCCTGCTTATTTAGAGGGACCAAGGTGGGGGCAGGCGGCGAGGCAGGGCTGTTGTGGAGGGGCAGGTGGGGAGGCCTTTCCTCTGACAGCCAGAGCCATTTGGATGAAGCCAGGCTCCCCAGGGCTTCTTGCTCAGCCTGCCCACAGTGTGAGAAGCCGGTAGGCGTGCGAGCGGTGGGCAGGGGTAGGAGTAGTTACAGACCTGGTCCTGGGAGGATGCCTGCCTCAGGTGTCAAGGCTGCCTGGCCTAGGGGTTAAACACTGAGCTCTGGAGTCAGGCCTCCCTGTATTCAACGCCTGTCTCTGCTTCTTAGCAACTGTGACCTTGGGCAAGTCACTTCCCTTCACCAAGCCTCCATTTCCCCACCTGTAAAAAAGCAATACTTTCCTCCTGGAGCCGTGGTGCTTGACCTGGAGTGATTTTGCCCCCATTTTTGCAATATCTGGAGGCACTTCTGATTGTCACCACTGGGGGGTCAGGCTTGCTATTGGCATCTAGTGGGTATAGGCCAGGGATCCTGTTAGCCACCCTACAATGTCCCCCACAGCAAAGAATGATCCTCCTCCCAGTGTCAATGGCTTCAAGGTTGAGAACCTTTGTCCTAGGGTGATGGTGAGGGTTGAAAGCAATCATGCATGAACAGCACCTGAACTCATCAACCATAGCTAGTATTATCCCAGCTGTGAAATGGGAGCCTTCTCCCCTTTGCCTCTAAGAATCAGGTGTCAAAACATGAGCTTTTGGGACAGGGGAGGCTGGCCTATGAGTTTTGGCTCCGCTAACCTTGTTTTCTCCTTCTCCCTGCTGCCTGGAAAATGTCAGAGTTTCCCAAATGGCCACTGGCCACTTTCCCTCCACCCTCCGGCAGAGGTCAGGGCCTGAGCAGAGTCCCCAGCGACTGGGGCTGTCACTCTGATTTACAGTGCACTCCACCTCCCCAGTCCGTGTTCCGCCTCCCCAGTCCTCACTCCACAAAAACTAGTCCTGGGGAAGCTGACACAGCACTGGCCTGGCTGAGAGATCAGGGAGGATGGGGTGGGTGCCCGCTGAGGCCCCTCTCCTCCGGGAGCCCTCAAGAGTCTGGGGCCTTCCAGAGACACACCCAACCAATGTAAAGGGATGTGTGTGGAGGGGAAGTGTAAAGAAATGAAGCCACTCCTTAGCTTCTTCTAGCAAAGACCACCCCCAGGAGCCAATCAGAGTGCCCGGAACCAAGTGGTCTTGTGTGTTAATGTGTGTGTGTGTGTGTGTGTGTGTGTGTGTTGTGACTCTAGCTGATTGCTAGAGTCACAACCCATTGCCATTGAGTTGATTCTGGCTCATGGTGACCCTATAGGACAGAGTAGAACTGCCCCAGAGCGTTTCCAAGGAAACTGCTGACCTTCTGGTTAGCAGCTGAGCTCTTTAACTGAGCTCAGGGTCTCCAGCTGACAGGAACCAGTGTAAGAGGGTAATGGCAGGCAGGAGCTGTAGAAGTTAACTAAGAACCAGGGTAAGGGTCCATAGGGCTGGAAATCTTCCCTGGCCCGCTGAGAAGCAAACAGATGGGGAGGGGAGCCCAGAATTTCTCGAGGTCAAGCAGGGGAAGGTGTCCCCTAAGGGCTGGAGACACTGGGTGGGGCTGGAGAGATGCACGGGACCCTAATCGAGCCAAGTGCCTAGGTTGACGAAGAATCCCCACATTCTTAGAAACTTCCACTCACAACTCCCCAGCTGTCTTCCCTTCCCTGATTTTCGGAAGGGAAAGGAGAAGGAGAGGAAGGTCTGATGGGGATCTTTGTATTACCCATTTTTTTTTTTTTTTTTTTGTGGGCATGCACCTGCCTTGGGACTCTCCGCCAGCAGGGGGCTCTGGGAGGAAGCAGCAGCAGAAGGCAAATACTGGAGTCTGATATGGAACTTTAGGCTGGTATTGTATAGCCTGGTATCAGACTTGAGGCTGAAATTATATAGATTGATATTGGACTAGATGCTAAGGTGCCAGCAGGTCTGAGATGACACATCCATCTTGGGCAGCCACTAAGATTCATAAATCACAGCATTGGATTCAACCTCTATGATATGCTCTGATTCATTTCCATTGGACATCGGCAGCAACAATGTCAACGTCCAGCACGGATGTGATTTCAAATTTTAGGACGGCTGAAGGAAAGTGCCAATGAACTCTGGATCTTTTTTTCACGGCAAGGGGTCACATGGGGGAGACAACCTTGCAGTTTTGGGAAGCTTCTAACGTGGTGCACCAGCAGAGCTGCACCTGGCCAAGGGGTGAGAGAAGTCCGCTAGTCAAGTCCTGGGGCAGAGCCAGGCCTGCTGGGAAGAGTGCGGCCTGTTTTAATTCACAGAAATTCTACCTGGGGAAGTGATGGCCCTGTTAGTGGAATAGTTTCTTCAAGGCTGTTTGGTAGGTTCCTCTTTAAACCCCAAACCTACCCCGTGTGTCCAGGAATACAAAAAGAAAACAGGCCCTGGAGACAGCAATGAATAGACTGTTTACTCTGTCAGATTATATACCATCAACTGCCCCATGGTGACCAGCGTTCCCACCCATAGGTCCTCCTTATAGGAGACAGTTAATACAAACAAAAATAGTTCTCTACAAAGTTTCCAACCCTCCCAACCTGCCTTCCTCCCCTCCTCCCCAGACAGTTCCTTGGGCACCAAGCTTCCGTGCGGCCGGGGGTCTGGTGGGTTGCAAAGGAAAACAAAGACTATAAAAGAGAACCAAGTCAGCAACATGAGTTGTAGGCAACTGGAGTTCCAGGTCCGCTGGCTGATGTAAGCCAGCGACAGGAGAAGGGGGTGTCTCCAACAGTCGTGTGTGTGTGTGTGTGTGTGTGTGTGTGTGTGTGTGTGCGTGTGTGTGGTGGGAGGCAGGACCTGGGGATGTTGGGGTGGGCAGCGTTTCTCCCCACTTGTCTCACCGCCAGCAAAAAAACAAAGAAAAAAGAAAAAAAGTAAAGGGCCGGGTAATAGAAAAACGAAAACGAAAAACGTAGGCCGAGGGGGAACCAGGGCTCCACAGGGCGTCCTACTGCGGAGGAAGGGCAGTGCCGGGGCGGGGGCAGGTGCCACTGAGGCGGGAGGACGGAAGGGCGGAGGAACTCTGCTGAGTAGCACCTAGGAGCAGCTCGGGCCGCACCCTCCTCGCCGCCCGGCCTCCCTCGGACGCCGGCCTTCGCGGTCCCCGGGCCCCCGGGGCAGCCGGCTGTCGGGCACAGGGCGCGGCCTGGCGCGTGGATGGGCCTCCGCGGCTGCGGGTCCTCCGAGCGGGCTCAGCAGCCCAGGCGGGCGGCCAGCCCCAGCAGCAGCAGGCAGCCGAGCAGGGTGGCGGGACGCGGGGCGGCCCCCGGCGCGCGGTCGCAGTCCAGGCCGCCGTCTTCGTCCGCGGGGTCGCAGCGGGGTTGCTCGCAGTGCACGCCAGTGTAGCCGCGGGGGCAGGCGCAGCGCTGATTCTGCAAGCAGGTGCCGCCGTTCTGGCAGAGCAGCTGGTCGTCGTCGCACACGTTGGCTGCGGGGCGGGGGAGAGGGGGGTTAACGCTGGGGCGGCCTGCTTCACCCCCACGTCGGGCGCTTCTCTTGGCTAGGGCGTGAGAACCCCTGGCGGCGCGGCCTGGGCCAGGACGTGTAGGGGGTGTAGGATGTGCAGGGCTCCTCGGTACGAAACGTCCCTTCTCGGATGGTAACAAACGCTGGAAGTGACCTGGCCCCTGACTTCCTCCGGCCACTGCCCTGGCTCTCCCCACTCCTGTCCTACTGGCCTTGGTGCAGCTTGGCACATGTTATTCCATGTGCCCAGAGCGCCTTTTCACCCTCTTCCCCTGGCTAACGCCTACTTGTCCGTGTCTCCGCTATCCATCATTTCCTGGGACAGCTTCGCTCCTTCGCTGCAAACCGTTCCCACCAGGCATAAACTGTACCCCTGCAGCACCAGGCCCCGCCCACCGGCTTGGACCCCGCTCCGCCTGCAGGGCTCCGCCCATCGACCCAGGCACCTGGCCCCTGCAGTCTCAGGCCCCGCCCCTGACCCCGCCCCCAACAGCCTCAGGCCCCACCTCTGGCCTCAACCCGGCGGGGCGGGAGTGCACTCACGGTAGCAGCCTTGGCGCCAGTAGTGCGTGGGGAGGCAGTCGTCGCACTTGGGCCCCGCCGCACCCTCGCGGCACTCGCAGAAGCCCGTCTCGTTGCACCGGTCGTGCACGGAGCCGATCTGGTTGCAGTTACACTCTGGACGGACACGCGCATCGGCGCGCGGTCAGGGCGACCTGGGGTGCCTTCCGCACTCATTGTTACCAGCCCGTCCCCGCATCCCTCCCAAGTCTTCTGATTCCGGGGCGGTGGGCCCCACACTGTGTCTGCGGGGCTCGCGGGCTGGACGGCAGATACAGGCTGCCTTGGGTGGCCAGATTTCGAGGCTATGTTAATAACCCCGTCTTCCTTCCCTGGCATCTTCCACGCAACTCCCAGCCCTATCCCTGGCGCTGTGTGGCCTGGGCCAGCTATGTCTCCTCTCTGGGCCTCAGCAGCTGCAAGGGAAGGAGGCACTGATGATCCTTTCCAGCTCCAATAGAGCTATGACTGCCAGGCAGGAGGCGCCCTCATCAGAGGCTACCAGGCATATGCCCAGGGACTGTGGTGTATGTATGAGCGCACGCGTGCGTGTGTGTGTGTGTGTGTGTGTGAGAGTGAGAGAGAGAGAGAGAGAGAGGGACAGGGTAGCCTACATCTATAGCTCCTGGCCAGGGCGGGGTGGGGGAGCAGCCCCAGGGCCTTCAAGGACAGTTGGTTTCTTTGCCCCTCTGTGGGAAAAGGCAAATGTCCCCCACTCTGAGGGTAGAGGTGGGGTGGAGGCCAAGTGAGGCAGGGAGGAGAAGGCCCTGGGGGAGGCGCACTTCTAACAGGATCCAAAGGCCCTGCCCTGTTCCTGCAGCTGACGCCCTGTGATGCAGGCCGCACAATTCCATTTTGAACACTTTAGAGTTGATGGAATTATCTGAAGGGGCAGCTGTAATCCAGACTGACAACTGCAGCCCCTTGGGCAGCGCCTCCTCTTGAACCCAGAACCTGCCCAGTGGGTGGGGGATGGGCAATGGGTTCCCAGGGGGCTAGCTGGGCACCTAGCAGCCCCTGGGGCTGAAACCTGGTTTCTACAGAGACAGGGCCTGAGGTGGTAGGCAACCTTTCCAGGCTGGCAGGGTGGAGGTTGAGTTTGGCCTTTCTGGGATGCGTGAGTGCACAGGGCCCCTGGACATCCTTCAGTGTCCCACAAGCCGGTCCTGGAGCCAGAGCTCGAAGAAAATGGACCAGGTGCCTACCAGGGGTAGAGGGCAGTTGTGTAAGTTGGACCTCTGCTTATAAAGCATTTGAAGAATTTTATATTAAGAAAAGGGTCCAACCCAACCCAACCCATTGCTGTCGAGTTGATGTCGACTCATAGAAAAGGGTCAGCCACAAAAAAAAAAAAAAAAGTTTGAAAGCTTTTGATCTGGTCCACTTACTGATTTTACAAATCGGGGACTAAGGCCCAGAGAGGAGAAGATGACTTGCCCAAATACACACAGCAAGGCAAGCTCTAGAACCCAGCCTTTGACTCTCTACCTAGTGATTCTCAAACTCCAGTGCCTGTGGAGAACCAGTGCATGGGGTGGGGGGGGGGGGGGGGGGGGGTTACTGACAGAGCCGATTCCAAGGCTTCGGTCTCTAGCTGGGGTGGGCCCTCAAGTCAGAATTTCCACAGCCTCCCCAGGTGATGCTGAGACAGGGGGTCTCCATACCACACCTGACACTTTTCTACCAGTCCTCTGACCTGTGCACATTTGTGTGATGTGACTGCACACAAGAGAGAAGGCCCTCCCACCTGCCCACTCCCAGCAGCCCACCGCTGCTCCCTTGAGGCTCACCAATGCAGACATTCTCGTCATCCAGCTCCGCCGAGCCGTTGCGGTAATAGCCCAGTCGGCAGTGCTGGCAGTGCTGGCCACGCGTATTGTGTTTGCAGCTGACGCAAGTCACCACGTTCAGGAAGTCTATGTAGCTGCAGCGGTTAGAGTGGCCGTAGCACTCACAGTCTGGGCCGGGCCAAGCAGGAGAAGCACTAAAAGTTAGCGAGCAGGAGGAGACTGTGCCTTCCTTTTGCCACCTCCCTCCCACCCATCCCTAATGGTGCATTTGAGGAAACTGAGGCACAGGGCGAAGGAGGAGCTGCCCAAGGACACACAGGGAGGCAGGTGTTTTTAGAAAAGGATCTGGCACAGGAAGGTGCCCTGGGCCTCCAACACACCTGTCATTTGAAAAGACACTGGGATCTGCCAGCTTTGAGGCCAAAAGAACCAATTCTGCAGCCACAAATTTCCATCTATCCCTGTGGGCAGGGAACTGGCAGAGGGCCAGTGGACAGCACCTCCTAAAGGCCTGGCCAGGTGCAGGGCAAAGTGCTCCCTGAAGGATGCCCGAGAGCAGGGTGACCAGGAGATGATTCATGTAAGGACAGAGCCATGCTGCCAGACCGGAAACTCAGTGAGGGAGGTCCCAGGGCTCAGTGCCCTCATCCTTGTATCCTCAGTGGTTAAGTGGATGGAAAAATGAATACATGAGTGCTGGACAGGATGAGATGGACCGGGAAGAGCTTCCTCCCCATGCTGCTTTAGAAGTTGGTGGGAAGAATAAGGCCCACCTGGCCTGCAGGACCCTTTCCCATTGGCCTGAGCTGTTCTGGAGGTTTGGTTGGCACCGGAGGGCCTGCTGACCAAAGACTGCTCTCACGTGACCTGGAGAGTGAGTGCCTCCTTAAAGTCTGCATCTGGGTGCCCTGCTGCTGACTCTCAGTGCTTCCGGAGGCACGTGGCTCCACACTGAGGGCAACCATCTCCAAGATGTCCTGCTGTCTCCACCCAGGTGGATCTCAGACTCACCCTGCCTGACTGGCTCTGCTTCACGGACTGGGCAAGTCCTAGGACTGCCTGGCACAAAGCTCCCAGGGATTGGGGTAGTTCCCATGACATCATGAAGGGGTGGGGTTTGGTGAAGAGAGTCACCTCATGTCATTTTCCCTGCTGCAAGAAAGGGGGCCGTTCCTATGGGACGCAACACTCCCCTGAGCAAAAAGGCCAGTGCAGGCACCCCTGAACAAGAACAGTGGCATCTACTATCTGCATATCTCTAGAGGACCCGACCTCCCTGTTGTGACAGAAGAGGGAAGGACTGACCCAGGCCTTGGTGGCCAAGGGTGTGTGAAGCTTTGGAGAAACAGCTGCTGACATGTGCCCAGGCCAGGAGGAGATGTGGCATTCTTCCACCACTGGATCTCTTGGGCCTGCCCCCTTCACCTTGTCCCTCCAGAGACACTGAGAAGGTGAAACGTCCTTCAGGTATCCCAGGAAGCAGTGGTGGTGACCCCTGTGTCCCTGATCCTGCTTCCGCCAAGATAAGCCCCTGGGCCACACCTCCCAGGGGAGCCGGGACAGGCTATTTCTGGCAGCTGCTCTGCCTGCCGTGTGGCCTGCCCACTGAGCTTCTGACTCATACCTGCTCCCAGCTCCCTTGGGGACGGATGGCTGGAGGGAAGAGGGGCTCAGTTTAACCCTGACCCAGCTACTCGGGGGGGAGGGTTTTCTGAGCCAGGTATTGATCCTCCTCCTGTACCTTTTTTTCACCAGTGGAGGTGGGGAGGGAGATGCTTTGGGGAGGGCTGATCCTGCCCCGGGACTTCCTCTTACCTTGAAATTCTTCAATAGGCATCACTTGAGGAGATTTGGGCTTGAGCTGGAAAAGTCTGGAGACCTTGGCAGGGGCAGGGGCAGGGGCAGTAGCAGAGGTGCCCACAGCTTGGAGAGATGAGAAACAAGCTTTTTCATCAGCCATGGTCCACGTGCCCAGGGTGGGATGTCTGGGCCCAGGGAAAAGCCCAGTAAAGGTCAAGGTGCCTGTTATGGGTTGAATTGTGTTCCTCCAAAATATGTCTTGTAAATCCTAACCTCTGTGCCTGTGGTAAGGAGCACTGGTGGTGCAGTGGTTAAGCACTTGGCTGCTAACCGAAAGGTCAGTGGTTTGAACCCACCAGCAGCTCTGCAGGAGAAAGATGTGGCAGTCGGCTTCTGTAAAGATTATGGTCTAGGAAACCCTGTGGGGCAGTTCTGCTCTGTCTTACAGGATTGCTGTGAATCATAATCAACTTGATGGGAATGGGTTTGTTTTTTTGTTTATGTCTGTGGTTATAATCCCATTGGGGAATTGGTTGCCTTTGTTATGTTGATGAGACAGGATTAGTGTAGGGCAGATCTTAAATCAATTTCTCTTGAGACAGAAAGGAGATTAAACAAGCAAGTGAGAGAAGCCGAGATGGGGAAAGACATATGCCAAGCCACATGAAGATCGCCCAGGAGCAGAAGCTCAGAAAAAACAAGGACCTTCCTCTAGAGGCGACAGAGAAAGCCTTCTCCTAGAGCCAGCACCCTGAATCCGGACGTCTAGCCTCCTAAACTGTGAGAAAATAAATCGGTGTTTGTTAAAGCCACCCACTCATGGTATTTCTGTTATAGCAGCACTAGATAACTAAGACCGTGCCCTGAGCAAGCTCTGGGGCAGTCCTGTCACCTGCTCAGATTTGAAGCAGGGAGCGGTCCCTTTGGCTTCAGAGCACATGACCCTCAGGTTGGGAGCCAGGCCCCTCTCAGAGCCTACAGAAGTCAGGAGTTTAAGTACCTTTGCTAAAGGTGACACAGCACATCCACACAAAATCAGCCTTGCCTTTGGTCCCTGTCTCCACCAATGCCATCTACACATGTGGCTGCATTAATCCTCCTAAATTACATTTCTGTCCCTCAACATGCCCTGCACTGTGCTAAGAACTTAGCTGATGCTGAACAACCTTTTGACTGATTGAAAACACCCCTTCTACTCTTGTTCTCTGCTCTTCTCCCCAAACTTGCTTGAGCATCAAGTCCAAAGTCTGAACCTGGCTTTCAAGGTTTTGGTATCTGCCTTCTTTCTAAAGCAATCTTCCTGCTCTAGCCAAAGTCAGTCCTTTCTCATCCATAAATTTCCCGCTCCCAGGTGCTCTCAAGCCATGAGCATGGATGGGTGCCTGCCTTTCACTTCCCAGAATCCCATCAGGTCCCCAGCCCCATATTTGTGGGTGAGCATGCCACTGTCCTGAGGCATTATCACCTTGGCTTCCCACTGGGAGCCTGTGGTGCCCTGGTCTGGGGTGCCCCAGTGCCTGGTGCCATGGCTCCAGTTGGCTCTACCTGTCTCCATCAACAGGTTGCTGGAAAAAGCAGACCCTCACCATATTATGGTCCCATCTCTAAAACCACTTGCCAGCAGAGGGTGCTCAAAGCTCTGTTCACTGCTCATAGCTGGGCTGGAAGGGAACTTGAGGTGCTTGGGAGGGATAGGCAGAACAAGGTTGCTGCCTAAGCCAGGGCATTAGTGCCTAATGTCCAGGCAACAGGTGAGCTGAGGTTGAAGATAACCTCCCAGCCCAGCTTGAGAGGCAGGCAGGCAGGCCCTGTGTGTTACACATGAGCCCACACACGTCTCCTCCCACTGGCAATGGGAGGATGAGGCTCTCAGCTTGGTAGTCAAGGGCTTCCAGGTATACTCATGCCCTTCCTGACCTCATCTACACTAGCACATTTTCCACTTGTCGGCTGACTCCTCACTGCCATCCCACCCCTGAACCTTTGCCCTGCTGTCCCTGCAACTGGAACGTACTCCCTTCTCCCGTCATCTACTCCTAGTCAACCACCCTTCAAGGACTAGTCTCGCCCAGCTCCTCCAGGAAGCCCTCTGGAACTCTGAGCTCCATCATTGACTGCCCAGGGCGTCCTGTCCAGAGCAAGGGTCAAGGCCGTGAGAAGCCAAGTCCCCACTGGACCCGAAGCCCTTGGAGGTAGTGTGGGATAACAGAGTTTGGGGATGTCACACTGGGCCTCTCCAAGTAGGTGAGAGTTAGAGGTGGGGATGGGTAGGGCTCCAGGGCCCCGATCCTCATTGCTGTGCCCCACAGCTCACCAAGGGTACCATCTCTCTACACCTCCTTCCCTCAGCTCCCTCAGCCCCTCTCCCACCCTGGGTCCCCACCATGTCCATCTGCTACCTCCCCTACAGAGGAAGGGGCTTAAGTGTCTTAAGAAAGAGCTTCCCAGGGCGCCTAAGGCCAGTCACAGGACCTGCCCATACCTTCTTCACTGGAGGACACTTGGGGCCACGGGGGGCTCTCCCAGAGGAGGGCAGCTGTGGATGGCCTTGTCCACTCTTGGGGGAAAGAAGAGAAGAAAACCAAGTCATGAGAGGGGGTTGCCTGCAGACTCCTGGGGACATATTGAGACATGTTGCACACACGCACAGGCCCTTTATAAGAAGCAGCACTATGAGGGGCTCCGTCTACACTGGCCAAATAGAACTGGGTCTGAATCTACTATAGAGGCAGCATCTACACTACTGCAGCCTGTGACGGGCACATGTGGACTTAAAGCCAGATGGGAAGGGCCCCTCCATGCCTGAGAATTTGCATATTTGCACAATCCTTTCTTCAGCAAACATGATTTTGGGAACTCTTCTACCATCCCTGTGTGGTCCCCATTCCAAGTGAAAGGTAGTTAGCTAAGTCTTGTATCTGGGCCTGGAGCCTTCTGTGCTGAAATCTCTGGCTAATGGCTGCAAAGGGGATGTGGAGTGTGTATGTTTTGGCCAAGATCATCAAACACATCCAGAAGGATCCATGAAGGCTTCGTAACACCAATCCCAGTACCTGTCTCCCAGGTCACTGGCCTCAAATCCGTGCACTGTTGGGTCCTCCCACCCCTCACTTTCTGGCCTCCTAGTTTGGTCCCAATATCACTGGGGACCCTAACATGAGTCAGCCCCCAAATGCCACACTGCTCATCTCCAAGTCTAACTGGACACACAGCCAAGGCAAGAAGGCAGCACTGGCAAAGGGAAGAACTTGCTCTTTGCCGAATTTCAAAGGACAAACCCAGAGGGACAGGGGAGAAATCCGATTTTTCGGCTTCTTAAAGGGATTATGCACAATGACGGCTAGTGGGAAAGAAAAAGAAAACCTACCAGCTAAAAAGTGCAGGAGATTTTCCAGCTGGGAGCCAGAAGCCTTTGGATATCAAATTGACATTAATATGGTGTTCAATGAGGAGAGGAGGCAGGCCAGGCCCAAATTGGCAAGGGCTTAATTAGAGCAGCAGTAAAACCCGCCCTGGAGGCATTTTGCTTTTGAGCAGCTCTCACTGGCCCCCCTCTCTGTGGGCAGAGCTGGGGAAGGGATTAGTGGTCTTTAGCAGCCCATCTCCAGCAGCCCCTGCCCTCCAGACAACTTGACACTGGCAGGAAGGAGAAACATCTGGGCCAGGAGTTCAGGGGCCCAGCTGGACTCTAGCCAAAGTGCCCGGGGCACCTGTTGGGAGGTACCAGGAGAGACCCAGGACCTTTCTGGGGCAGGAGCTGGGGAAGAGAAAGGCTCCCCACTGGGCTCTCCAGAGACCTGTTAAGGTGTTTGGGAAGATCGCTCTCCTGGAGGCCTGTGTCATGTACCAAGGCCATATGGAAGACCCATCTGTTCCTTTAGGATCGGGGAGCCATGCAAGCCAGGCCTTAGAGACAGCACCACCTCACGGCCCCCTGAGGCCTCAGGGCAGTGACACTGGGGTGGCTGAGTGGGCAAGCAGTGTCTGGAGTCAGGGAGTTCTGAGTTCAAGTCCAGCTTGTGCTCCTTCCGAATCCTGGAACCTTGAGCAGATGCTTCTGTCTATCTTTTTATTTTTTAAAAAACAGCTTTATTGAGCTATAAAGGGGCCCTGGTGGAAAAATGGTTACGCTCTCGGTTGCTAACCAAAAGGTTGGTGGTTCAAACCTGTCCAGTGGCTGCATAGAAGAATACCTGGCCATCTACTTCCGTAAAGATTACAGCCTAGAAAACCCTATGGCGCAGCTCTACTGTGTCACATGGGATCGCTGTGAGTCAAAAATTGATACTATGGGACCCAACAACAACACGGAGGTATGATTCACATGACATAAAATCCAGCTGCTTCTTTCTAAGCCTCAGTGTCCTCACCTGTGGGATTAGGAAAGCAACAGCCCCCATCCCATGGAGCTGTGAGCAAGGAGCACAATAACACCAGTGAAGCTCTTAGCCCAGGATAAGCTCACTCTTCACCGACTGGAACGAATGTCATTATTAACAGGGACTCCAGGTACAACAGGGCCCGCAGGCATAGGCTCAGCTGTTACAGGGAAGGGATGGTTACCTAGAGGCAGTTGCGTGGGTCACTGGCTGCTGCACTGGAACTCCTTCTCCCCCTAAATCCCTGCTGCTCGGAGTCGGAGTCGGACTCAGGACTGCAAAGCTGACAAGGTCCTCCTAAATGTTTGCTATTCCAGCCTGCGGGAGGGGCTGCTTTCTTCTCACCACCTGGGGCCCAGGGACCTTCACACTTCAAATCTTACCTCCTCTGGGTTCATCTTCTCTGGCCTCTGACTCTTTCTCCTGTGCTCCCAGCTTGGAATAATTTGCCCTCTACACCTTGCAATAACCAAATCAAAAGCAGCTCCAAATATGGATTCAAGGTCACTCTGTGTCTATGTATGTGTGTAACAGACAGAGTCTGGCTCCTACCAAGACGGACCACTCTTTGAAGGCATACACAGCACACACCATGACTATTTTTGTTCTGTGTCTGCCCTTCACAGGCTCAGCAAAAGCACAAGTCACAGGTGGCCGGGCCAACCTATGCCCCAAGACTGGCATTCCCAGAGTGACCCCACCCTCCACCCCTAGGAGGATTCCTGGGCCAGCAGACTCCCCTGAAATCCTGAAATCTCCTGGCTAGCCCCTGCCTCCTGGTAGGGAAGGAAGACAGAAAAAGAGATATGTATGCTATGCTAGCCTCTGGGTCCCTCTGAGGGCTGAGCAAGGTTGCTCCTGAAGGAGGGAGATTTCTCAGAGAAGGCTGGGCACCCCTCTCCCTGCCCCCGCTCCCCGCAATAGGCCAAGGCAGGGGAGGCTGGAGTGTGGGGGTCAGATCCCTCTC
Organism: Elephas maximus indicus; assembly: GCF_024166365.1. Classification (NCBI taxonomy): domain Eukaryota; kingdom Metazoa; phylum Chordata; class Mammalia; order Proboscidea; family Elephantidae; genus Elephas; species Elephas maximus. The sequence goes on along the minus strand of NC_064827.1, from coordinate 83,177,511 downwards.
CCAGCTGGTGGAGAGGGCTCTCTGGCCCATTAAGGAAGGGTCATAGCACTGCCCACGGAGAAAGGACCCCCTGCTATCTCCTTCCTGCACAGGAGGGGTGGTGGGGTGATTGGGGCACCCCTCCCCAGCTGGGAACAGGAAGAATTCCCCTTGGCCACCATCTTTCTGGCACCCTCTGGGAAGGATGAGTCCCTTGATCGGTAGGCAGAGTCTGGCGAGATCCCCAGGTGAGATCAGAGAGCTACTCTACCCCAGCACCCAGGTCTCGAATATACACAAATTCTGCCTTCGGAGGGGAATTAGTGTTGGAGGGTAGGGGTTTCCAAACACGTTTGTAGCTGCAGAACCCTGGAAGTGGCCTGCTCTGGTGGAGAAAGGAGTCTGTCCTGCCCCTGTTCCTGACCCACACACTTGGCCCCCAAGTGTCCCGTTGTCCATGTTCTAAAACCCCCTGCTCCACAGGGCTCCCTTCTGCCTTGGCTTCTCCATCCTTTCCCACAGGTCAGCCGAGCTGCTGAGGGCCTGGGGGCAGGGGAGGGTGAGGGAGATGGGGCGGCGGTGGAGTACGGAACACTGAGGCAGCAGTACCTTTGGGGAGACAAGGCCCTGAATGGGGCAGGATTCAGTGTGGCCTCCCTGCCACCTGCACCCTCCTCCCCAGAGCACCTCGTCCAACTGGTCACCTGGTCTCAGGGCCCATCCAAGCAGTGCTTTGGAGGGGCAGCAGGAAGAGTTATCAGGAGCTTGAGGCAGCCCCTGAATCCCCTGGCTCAGGCTCAATGAGAGGTTGGCCCGCGTCCCTGTAGCTCCAGGGTTCTAGTGTTCTCTAGGTCTAAGAGCTAAGCCCATGCCCTGCCCCAAGAACCATGGCCGAGAGGCAGGGAGTCAGGCTGGGAGTGGAAAAGGGCAGGACGGCAGGGTCATTGGCTATACGCTGGCACCCACCTGTGGGCTGTGGGGTGCTGGGGGCTGTGGGAGCCCGGGCAGTGGATGTGGAGGGGGCAGGAGTGATGGGGTCCTCCCTCACAGCTATGGTGGCTGCAGGGACTTTGGGGGCGGGGCCTTTCCGGGACTTGCCAATGCCTGGTGAGAGATGAGAAAAGCAAAAGCAGGTGGGGGAGCTGGCGGGTACCGGGCACCACAGAGAAGTAGCTTACATCTGACCTCGCAGCCGCGTGTCCCCTCTGGCATCTGTCTTTCTCCCTGGCTCCCTCTCTGCCACTGGTAGCCCAGCAGGGGGCAGCCTGGGGGAGGGAGGCATCAGGTGAGGAGTGCCTATGGAGGCATTTATGAGTTTGGGGGTCTGCCCTTGCTGCTGCGTGACATTGGGAAGTCCTTCACTGCTGAGTCTCAGGGCAGATGACAATGCCTACCCCGGAGGGTGAGTTCGAGAATTGAATGAGGTAGCATGAGCATCCTAGGACCCCTGGTGATGCAGTGGTTAAGTGCTCAGTTGCTAACCGAAAGGTCGGTGGTTCGAACCCACCTGGTGCTCTGTTTCCGTAAAGATCTATAGCCTTGGAAGCCCTATGGGGTGGTTCTACCCTGTTCTATAGGGCCACTATGAGTCGGAATCAACTAGACGGCAATGAGTTACGAGCATCCTAGAGTCCTTGGGTAGGGCAAATGGTTAACGCGCTCCACGGCTAGCCGAAAGGCTGGAGGTTCAAGTCCACCCAGAGGTGCCTCAAAAGAAAGGTCTGGAGATCTCCTTCTGAAAAACCAGCCACTGAAAACCTGAGGGAGCACAGTCCTACTCTGGCACTCATGGGGTCACCACGAGTCGGAGTCAGCTTGAGGGTTATTGGCTTTAATTGAGCATCTTGCTTACCATGGTGCCCGGTGCCAGTGACTGCTTAATAAGCAGCAGCCACAATGACGACTTTCACTGATAGACTGGGGAACACCCACCCTTCCCTCACCCTGCCTTGCCGAGTTCTCAGGACTCCCCCGATACTCGTTCAGATGCCCCGTTCCTGGACTTACATGCCTTAGACCTGAGATTCCTCGGTTGACCAGGACATGGAGAATGGGGGCAGACCTCCCCCAGCCTCCCTATAACCAAGCCTGATGCAGAGGTGGGGACTGCAGGCTGCCTGGAGGAGGAGGAACCCATGGTCAGACTGTGGGATGGTGGGGACTCTGCCACAGGTCAGGGAACAGGGTGACCCCTGCTCTTGTCTGGCAGGAGAGAAGCTTCTCCCAGGTATGGGTGACAGAAGAGGGTGGGGAGGTGAGCAGAGAAGGGAGTTCACCCAGAGGTCAAGGGCACCTGCAAAAAGTCCCATTCACTTTCCAAAGCAGCACTAATGAAGCTCGTAGGGAGAAATTGAGAGGTGGCAGGCTGCAGGCCACAGCAAAACGGTGACACAAAGGAGGGGATGAGAGGTGGAGAAGCAAATGGGGTGCAATTAGAGGCAGAAGCAGGCCCAGAGGGACACCGAAGGCCCTGCTCGGCTCCTGCTCTTCCAGGGACATGCAGAGAGGCTCGTGCAATGAGGGTCCCCGAGGCCTTCCCTGGCCACCAGCCCAGGGGTGTACTTACTGCCAAAGGCGGAGCCCGCAGCGGCACCTGTGTGAGAGAAGACAGGGTCACAGCGCTGCCAAGGAGTAAGGCACCTCTGCCATCTCCCCCATTCAGAGGAGGGTGGTAGGGGCGGGGAGTGCAATGGAGGATTCCCTCCCTCCACGGAAGGGAAAGAAACTCAAGGTCATGAGCACCCCCTCCTTGACCCTGATGCTAATGACAGTGAAAGGATGAGTTTCTCTGAGTCCACACCATGTAACAGCTTTGGGGGTATAACCTCATTCATTCTCACTGTTGCCCTGAGAGGGAGGAACTGCCATTAGCCCCATTTAGCTGATGAAGAGACTGAGTCTCAGAGCTGTGACTTACCCAATGGGACCCGCTGATAAGTGTCAAACACTGCTAGGAGCTTTATACTCCTCTTATTTAATTTTAGACTTCCGGGTCCTCCAGTGCATGACAAGGAAATTAGGTGGAAGTGGGCGAGCATTCTCCAAGGGGTGATGGGATGTCAGAGAACATACAGGTCACAGCCACAGGGGCAGACTGGCTGGCTGGAACTTCGATGGGATTGATCACCAGAAAGAAACCACATGGGCATTCCCATCTGGGGAAATGCAAGTGTGGCCCAATAACTTAGTAAAACATAATCGTGGTAACCAACACGTGTTAAGTGCTTTCTATGTGCCAGGCAGGAGTCCCTGGATGGTGTAAATGTGACTACTAATCGAAAGATTGATGGTTTGAACTCACCCAGAGGTGCCTTGGAAGACAGGCCTGGTGATCTGCTTCCAAAAGGTCACAGCCTCAAAAACCCTATAGAGCAGTTCTACTCTGTATACATGGGGTCGCTATGAAATGGAATCAACTTAAAGGCAACTGGTTTGGTATATTCCAAACCCTGTGCTAAGCACTGTCCTTATACGAGCCCATCTAGCCCTCACAACTGCCCCATGATGGGGTTTTATTATGATCCTGGTTCTGCGGATGAAGAAACTGGGCTCAGGAGGCGAAATGACTTGTCCAAGGCCACATAGAACTCAAGCTCTTACCACCAAGTCATACTGTCCCCCCCCCGCCCCATGACTCTGGTATGTGCTAGTGCCTCAGGAGAGGGAAAGAGCCAGAAGTGATGGAGAGAAAAGTGATGGGAGGCCTATGATCATGGCTTATAAGAGTAAGAATCACCATGGTCAAAAAGGGAAGGGACTGGTGAGGTTCTCCAGAAATGATGAGATTAGGGACACCTCCCAGCCCCCAGAGAGGCCCTCCTGGGGTGGATGCTGTGGTCTCCCCAGTGAAACGTGTGTCACATGGGGCCTCTCCTGGGTAAGCTGAGGCTGTGCCTTGGCTGGAGCGTTGAGGGAGGCCTGGGAGAATGAGTCCGCCGGACCCACATTCATTCATTAACCGAGGGTGCACAGGGAGGCAGGAGGCATGGCCTCAGGGCATGTACACACTGAGGAAGGAGCAGGTGAGGACAAGAGTGTGTGGTACATGCTCAGGTGGGAAGAGGCAGGGGCTGGGGGCAAGGCACAGACAAGGGACAGTGCCAGGAAAGGGACTTCTAAGATGAGCCCTGGAGGGTGAGCAGGAGCCAGCCAGCAAGGGGCAGAGGGATGGCCAGAAATGTTCCAAGTCACAGGAATGAGTGCCAGGATGCAGTCTCAAGAGACACCTGGAGGGTGGGGCATTCAAGAAATCAGACACAGAGGATTCAAAGGCAAGAAGTTGTGGGAGGTGGGGTCACTGGCAGGAGTCTTGTACATTGTTGTGGGAGTGGCTTGATGAGATAGACTTTTATCCTGAGGGCAATGGAAGTGAAGGGGGAGCTGAAGGTTGAAGCCCGTGAGCTCCCAGGTCAGGAAAGCCCTTGTGTGCAGGAGGATGGAGTGGAGGGGCCAAGAGAGGAAACAGTAAGATGGAGAAGAAGCTACTGCAGGTGTAGGGAAGAGACGGAGGAGACACAGGTGGGCAGTGATGGGAATGGAGGGAAGCAGCTGGTTCAGGAGGTATTTAGGAGAGAGCTCACCAGGTCGGGTGAATGTGGGGGGAGGAGGGGCAGTTGAGGGTGACTCCCAGATTTGCAGCTTGGCCTGCTTACTGGAACGGGGGCATGCGAGGGTAGGGTGTGGGCAAAATTAGCCTGAGGATTGCTTCAGTCTGTGTCTCTTTGGGTCGTTTTCTCCTGGTTTCCTGACGCTGATTGCCCCAAGGAAGCTGAAGACAAGTAGCAGCTTCCAGAGCATTCTAAGAGAAACTTCTTGTTCCTGGGGCTTTGGGTGCCTCTCAGACAATTCCCAGAGATCCCTGAGGAATCGAGCAGCTGAGGCCAGTTCCAAGAACCTCTCTGCTATGGATTGAATTGTGTCTTTCCAAAATTTATGTTGAATCCTAACCCCTAGTACCTGTGAATGTGACCTTGTTTGGAAACAGTCTTTGAAAATGTTGTTAGGTTAACATGAGGTCATATTGGAGTAGGGTGGTCTTACTCCATCTGAGTGCCGTCCTTACGAAAGACGAGAAGAGACATGGAGCCAGAGCCATACAGAACAAAGATGGCCAAGGAATGCCAAGAAATGCCTGCAGCTACCAGAAGTTGGAAGAAACAAGGAAGGATCTTCCCCTAGAATGGACAGAGAGAGCAGTGCCCTGTGATGCCCTGAATTTGGACTCTCAGCCTCCAGGGCTCTGGGACAATACATTTCTGTTCCTGTAAGCCACCCAGTTTGTGGTACTTTGTTACAGAAGCCACAGACAATTCCTACCCTCTTCCAGGCAAGGGAGCTCTGGCTTCCCCTTCCAGGATGAGGGAGCAGAGGGTTCAGCCTGTCTGTCCATGGCTGGTAAAAGGGGAGGGCCAGCCTCCAGCCTGGAGGGGGCAGTGGGCCCTCCTGAGTGTGACCAGGAACCAGGCCTGTGGTAAAAGTCTCAGCTGTGGGAGTTGGGCAGACAGGAGACCTTGGAGCATCCTCCCAGAAAGGGGCAGGTGGAGGGAAAAAGGGGAAGTGAGGGAGAGAAAAGAAAGGGGCAGGTGGAGGGAAAAAGCTGGAAGTGAGGGAGAGAAAAAGTGAGGGGATGGGGAGGGAAGAGCAGAAATGAGCGGAGGACTCCAGGACAGATGAAAGGGAGGGAGGGAGAGCAGGAGTCAGAGAGAGAAGTGACAGGGGTAGAAAGTAAAGAAAGGAAGGCTTCCGGTCAACAGAGAGACAGGGACAGAACCCAGGGGACAGGGGGCGGGGGGATGGTAGAGGGGGTGGGAGGGGGGCTTGCCAGCACCCGGAGCTCACTTTGCACCTTTGAAGATCACGAGTGCCTGCCGCACCTGACAAGTTACCTCTTTCAAAGGCCTGTCTCCGCCACTGTCCTGGGCACTGGCACCGCACGCCTGTCATGGCCTCACTGTGTTGCTTTCAGCTTTGATCAGCCTAACATCACACAAATCTTTCACCCGCTGAGGAAGCAGCCTATGAATGTGCCTAGGGGAGCAGGAGGTCCTGGGGCAGGAGGCCACCTGGCCACCTTTGTGTTGTGTCAGACCCAGCCACTTACTTGATTGCTGGTGTTGGCACTTGACTCACTGGGGTGAGCACTAAAGCTCTCAGGGCCTCAGTTTGCTGATCTGGAGAATGGGGTGATAAAAACACTATCCTGTAGGGTGGTTATGAAGGTTAATGGATGGTGTATATGAAAGTGCCTGGTGCAGCCTATGGCAGGTAGAAAGTACTTGAGAAATGAAAGACATGAGTAAGACCACACGTGGGTGAGGCTGGGGAGAGCTCCTTAGGGCCAGCCTGGGTCCTTCTCAGAAGCTTCCAGCTGGGCAACTCCTTGGGCTTCATAATTTTGTGGAGATGCCCTGTGTCTTTGCTGGGGCCCAGCCTGGCTTTTACCAAATGGTCCCCAATGAGTGGGGGTCTCTCGAAGGGTGTTCACGATGCGGGGGTGTGTGGGTAAACGCTGAGGGCCGCTTCTCCTGGCAGTGGGAAGGCAGAGCAAGGAGAGGACAGCCTGGGTTAGGGCAGGGCGGCCTCAGAGCAGGCCTCTGTAAAATGGGGCACTACAAGACCACGTCAGGGCCATTTGCTGTAAGCACCCCATAAACGTTCATTATTGGAGATGGTGCTGCCACTTGAATTCAGCCTGGAGTGGAGGTCTCTACCACCCTCAACCCTGACATCCTGGTGGCCTCCTTCCCAGCCCTCAGGGTCAAGAAGGGGAAGGACAGCTGGAAAGATGCTGAGCAGCTCATGTTTGGCTTCCCTGCAGGCAGGGCCGGAAGGGCGGCTTCGATTTCAGTAGAATGTAGGTCTGATGGAGAGTCTAGGTTTCAAGGCCTAGTGCTGGGGAGCCTGGTAACGAGGGTGCGTATGTCTGTGTCTGTGCATCTCTCTCTGTGTCTGTGTGTCCACATGTGTGCATCTGTGCGTGCATCTGTGCGAGTCTGTGTGTGCGTGAGTGTGTGCATGTGTGTCTGTAGTATGTCTCTGTGTCTCTGTGTGTGTGTCTGTGTATATGTCTGTGTGTGTCTATGTGTATGTGAGATCCCTGACCTGGTGGCCTGGTGGCCTGGTGGCCTGGTGATGGCAGCCACTCTGCTGGTACGTACAGGCATTGGGAGAGCCGTGCGGCAGGGGCAGGTAGGAGCCTGCCCGCCAGGACCGCGTGCGGAAGTTCTTCTTGCACTTGCCACAGTCTGGGCCGGTGGTGTTGTGCTCACACTCGCACTGCAGGCTGCCCTCACGCACGGAGCACAGGTTGGCGTGCAGGTTGCACTTGCACCTGAGGGAGACGAAGAGGGAGGAGAGACGTCAGCGAGCTGCAGGCAGTGTCCTGGCCCCCGGGGGAAGGACAGCCAGGAGGGACTCCGGAGGTGCTGGAGCTGGCCTAGGAGGGACCCTGGATGCCCCCAGCCCAACCTGCCCCGACACGCCTTCCTGCTGAAAAATCCCCGACTCCTTCTCCATCTTGGGAACACCACCCCTTTGAGTCCCTTCCCCAGCGGGAAAGCTGCCCTGGACCCTCTGCTGTTTGTCTACACTCCTTGTGGATGGTGGTTTCAGGGCTTCCTACCTTTTGGTTGGGGTGGAGCTTTGAGACACCCTTGTCCCAGATGCTGTATTCTTAGTAACACAGCGTCTGATCTCCTTAGCCATGACTGAGGTAGGTCAAGAAGTACCAAGAGGTGCCCACTCACCTCTCACTGTGTAGATGTAGGCCTGGCCATGGTCAGTGGCGGCGCCTCTGCCCTCTGCCTGTGGCCCAGGTTCATGGCCTTGACAGCAGACAGAGGGAAGCCCTGACTCCCAAACCCCTGTCAATTCATCCATGCATGCATTATTCATTCATTCAAATATTTACAGGCAACTCATTATTCTGAAAACTGGTAAATAAAGGGAAAGAATCAAGCATTTATCCTGCCTGTCCTATATGAACTCTACCTCAGGGTAACCAAAAAGTTAATGAACGGAAGTTTCTCTTTATAGAAGTATTCCAGCTAATAACTGAAGAAGGAATGCTAGAATGAGAAGATCATTGAGGGAGACCCTCCATGAGATGGAGTGACATAATAGCTGCAACAATGAGCTCAAACATATGGTAAAAATGGCATGGCGGGGGGGGGGGGTCTGACCTCCTCTAACTTCACGAGGGGGAGGAGAATTAACAGTAACAGCCAAGGCTGATTCCTATCAGGGAGAGGTCAGATATGCCTCCTCTCTCTGCCATCTTTACCAATTCTGACACCAATTGTCCCTCCCACAGCACTCTCTACTTCTCTGCTGGGTTCGATAATTCATTGCAATGGCCACATAGAACTCACAGACCATACTCACAGTTATGGGGTTTATTAGGAAAGCAACAAGTTACAACTCAGGTTCAGGAACCCTCAGGATCCAGCTCTTTGATCAGGACAGCCTCTTCTCAGCCATGCCCGAAAGCAGGTCTCTTTCTGGCCCTCAGCCCCTCGGCCTGGCCTCCCCTCCGTCCTGAACCTAGAGCCTGGAGGCACCCTGCTCCACTGGCAAGCCTTCTGCCTGAAGGTGCTCAGCTTTCTCACTCTGCAAGCCCAGAATAACACTGCGCTGTCTTCTGCCGGTCTCTCCTGCCAGCCTCCTGCCTCTGCTGCCATAGTTTCTCCATAATTGCTTCTCACTGTCTTCAGTGTTACAGTTCTTTCTCTTGGTCTCCTGGTTCCAGAAGCTTCTCAGCACAGGGGTCCTGGGTCCAAAGGATACACTCCACTCCTGGCTCTTCTTTCTTGGTGGTGGTGTGATCCTCTCCCCTCTCCTTTGGGATGGCTCATTGTAAGCCTACTGGGATGGCAAAACTGACCAATCCCTTCATTAGGGTTCCATATACTGTATTTGCATAGTCTCACTCAATCATTGTGTGTGAGTCACAAAGACTAGCGCTAGAAGGGCCATATTAAGTAATTCATTGTACCGTAGGCCACTCCCTGGATCTTCTAGCCATCAGCCCTTTCACACTTGAAGGATTAGCTTCCACCTTCCAATCATTTTGCCAGTCCAAAACAGTCATTAACAATTAGGGCTTCAGTAGGGCAAAGAGTCCTCAGGGTGCGGTTACTCAGGTACTAGCCATTCAAGTCTGCTGCAGGTCATCTTGTCTTCACCCTTCCTGGTGTCTGATGAAATTTAACTGAGAGAAGATTATTCCCTTGCTCTGAGCCTCGTAAGGTATCAGCATAGCAAAACCTTTAAGTTCAGTCACTGTACTCCTCCAGCTGTGCCTCCTCCTTAGTCTGCCCTTTCACAGTTACTACTTCTACGATTATAGTTTTTACAGCAACAACAACGAATGAATAGCTCCAGGCACTGAACTGCTGAGAACATCAGAGACAGGGAGTACCAGACAGAGTGCTCCCGGTGGCAGAGCACACCTCTACTTGTGGAGCAGTTTTGCCAAAACAAATTGAACCTGAATTAATGAAGCTCCCAGATCCAACTACCAGTTTACAGGAAATACAGAGGACAGAGAAACATACTAAATAACACCATGAAGGATGCGATCAGCAAAGCCCAGACTGAGGGAAATGCTCCAGAACAAGGAGCCAGTTCTTCAATAGGTGAATTTCAAGAGCAAAAAAATAAATAAATAAAACAAAAAAACATATGGAGAGGGGACCTAGATTAAGAGAAACCTCAAAGGTACATCAACCAGTTGTACCTGGTTGGATCGTGATTGAAACAAACTGTACACAAACAAACAAACAAATGGAACTTACATTTATAAGACAATTTGAAATTCGAACACTGACTATACTTGATAATATTAAATTAATGCTTATTAGGTGTGATGACGGTATTGTGATTTTGTTCATAAAAATCTTTACCTCTAAGAGATACATACTGAAATATTCAAAGGTGAAATAATCTGATGTCTGGTATTTGCTTCAAAATAAGACAGGAAGGGGACATGAGTAGAGACACAGATGAAACAAGAAGGGCCGTGAGCTGATAATCGCTGAAGCTGGGTGACAGGTATATGGCAGTTCATTAGAGTAGACTCTCTCTACTTTTGTATGCAGGTTGGAAATTCTCCATAATAAAAAGTTAAAGAGAGAGAGAGATTGTGCTGTATATTCTGATACGGGAAGATTTCCAAGATATATTGTCAATATTTGTAAAAATCAAATTGCAAAATAGCATGTTTAGTAGAATCCTATTTTTATTAAAATATGCAAAGAAAAATATTTATGGGGCATCTGGTATGTGCCAGGCTCTGAGCTGGGAATAGTGAATATAATGTGAACAAGGCAGACAGGGCTGATGGGGTAGACAGTAAGAAGACAGTGGTTTGGGGAGAGAAGGGCGAGATGAATAGGGGAGTCAAAGGAGTATTCAGGACAATGAAGCCATTCTACGTGATTCTGTGACTATGGACACAGGACATGATGCACTTGTCAAAACCCATAGAACTGTACAACACAAAGAGTGGGCCCTACAGTAAACTGTAAACCAAAATCAAACCAGTTGCTGTCCAGTTAATTCTGACGACTCATGGTAGCCCCATGTGTGCAGAGTAGAGCTTCGTTCTATAGAGTTTTCAAGGCTGTAACCTTTAGGAAGGAGATCATAAAGGCCTGTCTTCCAAGGTGCATCTGGGAGGGTTCAAATCATCAACCTTCTGGTTAGTAGTCCAGTGCTTGACCATTTGCTGCCAACTGTGCATTTAGTCAATAACTACGGAACGGCATTGGCGCATCAGTTGTAACAAACGCACCACAAGAATGCCAGATACTAATAACAGGAGAAACTAAGATGGGGGAGGCATATAGGGACTCTACTTTCTGTGTGATTTTCTGTAAGCCTTAAACTGCTCTAAAAAATAAACTATTAATTTAAAAACATCACACAAATCTTTAAGTTCAACTGTTACAAGCCCTCATGTGTTATATGAAGGACAGCATATCATGGGCAGGGGTGGGGGGTCCTAACTTAGTCTAGCGGGAGAAGGACAGGCTTCCAGGAAGAACGGAGTTTTAAATTAAGACCTGAAGGAGGAGGAGGACTTATCCAGGCAAGATGGGGGGAACCTTCTGGAAAAAGGCAAGAGCATGAGGGAAGACCCTGGGGCCGAAAGAAGCTCAACCCGTGGGGCCAGAAAGAGTGGTCCGTGATGGGGCTTGGAGGGTAGGAGAGGGCTAGACCTTGACTCAGAGGCTGAGCTTTATTCTGCAAGGGACTGAAAGTCATTGGAAGCTTTGAAGTTTCTGCTTTGCTTCAGATTTTGGTATTACTGGGCCGCTCCGTGGAGAACGGTTTGTTTGGGGGCACAAGAACCCAGCCAGGGAGACTAGTAAGAAGGCCGGGCTCTAGCAGGTGACAGAGGACAGTAGCCTGGAGTGCGGTGGGCACCTACTGCCCACCAGGCACACCCCTCACAAGCTCCCATCATCTCAAACATTGTTTTCTGAATGTTTCACCAGCATTTCTTCTCTAGTTCTTCGTCTGCCCTCTGTCTTCATACCCCACCCCTTCCACAAGACCAAGTGACACTTTTTGCTATCCTGCATCATGCTCCTTAAATCCTCACAGACGGAAGTGTCTCCCCTCAGCCTCTGCTTACCCACACAATGCATATTTAACTCCACACATCTTCCCTCCTCCATAAATCAGTCCTGTCTTGGCTTTTGCTACCTCCCCACGTCCCCTCGTTTGTCTCCATCTGACTGGTAATGAGGGCTGTCTGTGGGGCCGGCCTTCCAAGGCAAGGATGCCGAGTTGGGAACAGGCTGCTCATCTCAGTCTGGTGATGAGCCCCTGCTTCCGCCAGCCCTGCTGATCCGTGCTAACCCACTGGCCGCTGGCTCCAGGGTCACCAGGGCTGCCCTCCTGCTTGTAGTCTTAGTTTTTGCCCTCCAATTATCCAGCAGGATAGTTAAGGAAATTAAGGTGCATCCATTCGATGGACTGTTACAAAGATATTAAGTATTAGGGTTTTAAAGCCTATTTGAAGCCACAAGGAATGCTCCTAATACAAACGAAAAGAGCCACACTTACCAAGTGCTGTGTGCCAAGCAGGAATCTCGTTCAATCCTCCACTGACCACGTGAGGTGTCACTACTGTCACCTTCGTTTTATAGATGAGGAAATAGAGACTCAGAGAGGTTAAGTATCTTACCCAGAGTCACAGAGCTGCTCAAAAATGTCACTGGGAGTGGAACTCAGAGCTGACTCCAGAGTCCAAGAGTTTAACATGGGATACAACCCAGATTGCAAACTGGACATCAAATTGTATCAGTTGTAGCTTCCAATAATGTTTAAAACGCACATATTCATACCCAAAATACCAAATGGCAAAGAAAAGTCCTGTGCTTAAACTCTTTGGGTCAACACATATCACACTCTCCAACAGCCCACACATTGTAAACTCCTCATAAACGTTCATTATTAGGGATGGTACCACTAATCCAATTCAGTACCTCACACCCTGCTCCCTCACCCCCACATGCTAGGAGGCACAGTGCACATTAGTGTATTAAAGGCACTGACAAGTCCTGGCTTTGTTCTACAAAAGTTTGTTTGCAAAGTGTACTTGACCTTAGAAGGTTTTCATTTTTTTCTTCAGAATTCCTATTTAACATCCCACTGAGCTAGCTGGGGAGGACACCTCAGCTCTCTGGAACCAGAAATGTACTTCACGTCGCTGGCCTGAGGAAGGGATATTTTTAGATACCGGCCACATAAAGAAAAGATTGCCATCTCAACTTTAGGTGATAACATTGACCTTGGCTTCTTAAAAATGCATAAAAGACCAGCTGGATCTGAGAAGCATATTGTAATAATGATAGTCTTGAAATGTCAGAGCTGGACAGGCCTGGTGGTACGGATGGGGAGAAGCCTGCCCAAGGTCATGCGGTTTGTCACTCCGGCCCCGAAACCAGACATCTCTCCCCAGCCCTGTCTCCCAGAGGAGCAGGAGAGGATGCCCTGGTCTCCCTCCCTGGCTGTGCCCTGGAATGAGTGTGGTGCCTCTCCTACTGTCAGGGCTGTGGCAGGAGCCTATGGAGTGTGGGGGAAACCAAGGCTAGGGCTGGCACCAAAACAGTGCCCAGTAATTGGTGGGCACTTCTTAGTCTCCCTGATGTTTGCAGGTAGCTCTGAGTGATGCTGCCCATTTGTGTGCGTGTGTGTGTGAGATAGACAAAGAAAGGATGTGGACGTGGTATTTTTGTATGACACTCAGCCTCTCCAGTTCTCTGTGTCCTTCTCTGACTCTGTGTCTTTCTCTGTTTTTCTCTCTATATCTGTCTTTCTGTGCATGTCTGTCTCTCTCTTCCTGTCTCAGAGAGTCCTGGCAGAATAAACTTGTTGAGGGCACAGGGATAACTGGGAGAGTTTTCATGTCTAGGAAAGCATCCCCTGAGGCCAGGCCTGCCGGGTCCTGAAGCCCATGCTTTGCCCAGCACATCACTCTGCCCTTGGTTTGCCCTTGGTGCTTGGGTCTCTCTCCCAGAGCCCAGGAGCCCTGGCCCTGGCAACCACAGCTTGGCCTCCTGGGCCTCAGGAGGCCCAGGCTTTCCCAGGAGAAGTGGCCCAGCTCTGGTGGCAAGAGCATGGAGCCTACCCAGCCTGTCGACCAGAATAACAAGGACTGGGGCCCCTTGAGTCATTTGGGGGCCACTGCAGGCCAGTGCTGGGAGTTTCCTTTTGTCCTTTTCACCAGGCAGGTTGGGAACTGAGCGCTGGGAAGGGAGGGCAAGGGAGATGGTTTGAACTGGTATGGTGGGGAGGGGCTGAGGGATCTGTGCTGAATTTCTGAGGGTTTGTCACCCTTGTCTCCAACAGCATATGGCTCCTATGGGACTCCACTCTCTGTCCACTTGGCTAATTCCTTCTGCAACTTTCTGGGGCCAGAGAGGGTGCTGAGGGTGGCGACCGGCACCCTTGGCAGAGAACAGCCTGGCTTCACACATCCCCTGCTCCTACGCGGGCTCCAGGCTGGGCACTGGGGTGGGTGTTCTGCCACTGCATCATCTCACTACATCCAAACAACAGCCGGAAGAAGCAGAACCATTATTACCCATTGTAAAGCCCAACAAGCGAAGGGTCTAGCCCAAGGGTTTACTGCTAATAGGTGGCAGAACAGACTTGAACATGAGCAGTCTAGTCCCAAGTCTGTGCTCTTAACTATGAGGTTTGTCATGGATGGAGCTGTGTCCCCACAAAATGTGTCAACTTGGCTGGGGCATGATTCCCAGTGTTGTGTGATTGTCCACCATCTTGTCATCTGATGTGATTTTCCTATGTGTTGTAAATCCTACCTCTATGATGTTAATGAGGCAGGATTAGACACAGTCATGTTAATAAGGTAGGACTCAATCTACAAGATTAGGTTGTATTTTGAGTCAATCTTTTTTGAGATATAAAAGAGAAGTGAGCAGAGAGACAGGGGGACCTTGTATGGCCAAGAAAGCAGCACCGGGAGTGGAGCTCAACCTTCAGACCCAGGGCTCCTGCGCGAAAAAGTTCCTAGACCTCCAGAGCCGACAGAGAGAGAAAGCCTTCCCCTGGAGCTGGTGTCCTGAATTCGGAATTCTAGCCTACTAGACTGTGAGAGAATAAAATTCTTTTTGTTAAAGCCATCCACTTGTGGTATTTCTGTTATGCCAGCACTAGATAACTAAGACAGGGTTAGTTGAGGAAAGGGGCACCAGAGAGATCGTTTCACTCGCCCAAGGCCACAAAGCTATTCAAGTCCGATTTCCTCACCCCTTTGCTCAGAATTTTTTTTTTGCTCAGATAGCCTTTGCTCCCTCCAAGACCATTCTGAGGCAAAAGGTTTCTTTCCCTCCTCCAGAAGGCTCTTTTCCATCTGCTGTCCCCACCTGCATGCCTTGGTTCAGGCCACCCTTGTCTCTCACACCCTGATTCCTGTAGCAGGCTCTGGCTGGACTCCTTGACCCCAGACCTGCCCTGTCATCCACTTTCCACTATGTAGCCAGAGTGAGTGCCCTCATACGTAAATCTGAGCAAGTTGTGGCATCCCCCAGCTCAAACCCCCTCCATGGCCCCCAAGGCTCACAGGAGAGAACAAACTCCTCTCCAGGCCCGTAGGACCCTCCAGACTTAGCCCCGTCACCCTCTCTCTCACATTACGGTCTGGCCATATTCAACTGCTCCACCTGTCTAACATGTGTCCTGATCTGTCTTTCCTCTGGGCCTTTACACATGCTGTTCCCTCTACCTGGAACACACTGCCAGGCTCTGCCCCCTTCTCCTAACACTTAGGATCAATGTCAAGTTCGAGATCAAATTTCACTTCTGCAAGGAGGCTTTTTTTAATTTTATTGTGCTTTAGGTAAAGGTTTACAGCGAAAGTTTCTCATTCAAAAATTTATACACAAATTGTTTTGTGACATTGGTTGCAATGTCTGCAATGTGACAGCACTCTCCCCCTTTCCACTCGGGGCTCCCTGTGTCCATTTGTCCAGTTTTCCTATCCCTTCCTGCCTTTTTGTCTTGCTTTAGGGCAGGAGTTGTCCATTTAGTCTCATATATTTGAACTAAAAAGCCCATTCCATGCTTGTGTTATTGTTTGTTTTATAGGCCTGTCTAATCTTTGTCTGAAAAGCGGGCTTCTGGAGTGGTGTCAGCTCTGAGTTAGCAGGGTGTCCGGGGGCCATAGTCTCGGGGGTGGAAGGAAGCCTTTCTCGGCTCCTGCATATAGTCACCTCTTGCTATTGACTCATTATACTACTGATCATTATTAACACTATCTCCCAAAGTGGGGCATGCAAAACGATTAGGGGGAGATGCATTAATAGTTATTATTTATTTTTTAATACACAATATTAAAAAAGAGTGACAAACTCACCAACCCTGGGATTTCAATAATATTATTGTGTGTTGTTAGGTGCCGTCGAGTCGGTTCCGACTCATAGCGACCCTATGCACAACAGAACGAAACACTGCCTGGTCCTGCGCCATCCTTACAATCGTTATGCTTGAGCCCATTGTTGCAGCCACCGTGTCAGTCCACCTCGTTGAGGGTCTTCCTCTTTTCCGCTGACCCTGTACTCTGCCAAGCATGATGTCCTTCTCCAGGGACTGATCCTTCCTCACAACATGTCCGAAGTATGTAAGACGCAGTCTTGCCGTCCTTGCTTCTAAGGAGCATTCTGGTTGTACTTCTTCCAAAACAGATTTGTTCTTTCTTTTGGCAGTCTATGGCGTATTCACTATTCTTCACAACACCACAGTTCAAAGGTGTCAATTTTTCTTCAGTCTTCCTTATTCACTGTCCAGGTTTCACATGCATATGATGCGATTGAAAATACCATGGCCTGGGTCAGGCGCACCTTAGTCTTCAAGGTGACATCTTCGCTCTTCAACACTTCAAAGAGGTCCTTTGGAGCAGATTTGCCCAATGCAATATAATATTATTGTGTAGGCGAGGCCGAATTTTAAAAGTATATTGATTTAAAGGAAAATATTACATAAATAAATAAATAAATAAAATAGGATATCCACATGCAAAATAATGAAGCTGGGCTCTTACCTCACATCATATACAAAAATGAACTCAAAAAGGGTCAGAGACCTAATTCTGACAGCTAAAATTTTAAAATTCTTAGAAGATGCTCTAGGCATAGATCTTTATAACCTTCAATTAGGCAATGGTTTCTTAGATATGACACCAAAAACAAGCACTAAAAGGAAAATAGAGAAATTGGATATCATCAAAATTAAATATGTTTGCATTTCAGAGGACACCATAAAGAAAGTGAAAACGCAATCTACAGGATGGGAGAGGAATTTTGCAAATCATATATCTGATAAGGGACTTGTATCTAGGATATCCACTATTCATCGGTCAGTTGTTGTACTGTGGTGGCTTGCATGTTGCTGTGATGCTGGAAGCTATGCCACTGACATTTCAAATACCAGAGGGTCACCCATGGTGGACAGGTTTCAGTGGAGCTTCCAGACTAAGAAAGACTAGGAAGAAGGACCTAGTGATCTACTTCTAAAAAAAATTGACCAGTGAAAATCTTATGAATAGCAGTGGAACATTGTCTGGTATAGAGCCAGACAATGAGCCACTCAGGTTGGAAGGCACTCAAAATATGACTGGGGAATAGTTGTCTCCTCAAAGTAGAGTCTACCGACCTTAATGACATGGATGGAGTAAAGCTTTTGGGACCTTCATTTACTGATGTGGCATGACTAAAAATGAGAAGAAACAGCTGCAAACATCCATTAATAATCAGAACATGGAACGAACGAAGTATGAATCTAGGAAAATTAGAAGTCATCAACAATGAAATGGAACACATAAATATTGATATCCTAGGCATTAATGAGCTGAAATGGACTGGTATTGGCCATTTTAAATTGGACAATCATATGGCCTACTATGCCGGGAATGACAAATTGAAGAGGAATGACATCATATTCACTGTCAAAAAGAACATTTCAAGATCTACCTGAAGTACAGTGCTGTCAGTGATAGGATCATATCCAAATGCCTATAAGGAAGACCAGTTAATATAACTATTATTTAAATTTACACACTAACCACTAATGCCAATGATGAAGATTTTTAACAACTTCTGCAGTTTGAAATTGATCAAACATGCAATCAAGATGCACTGATAATTACTGGTGACTGGAATGTGAAAGTTGGAAATGAAGAAGGATCAGTAGTTGGAGATATGGCCTTAGTGATAGAAATGACACCGGAGATGGCATGATAGAATTTTGCAAGACCAACAATTTCTTCATTGCAACACTTTTTTTTTTTGAATAATTTTTATTGTGCTTTAAATGAAAGTTTACAAATCAAGTCAGTCTCTCACACAAAAACCCATATACACCTTGCTACACACTCCCAATTACTCTCCCCCTAATGAGACAGCCCGCTCTCTCCCTCCACTCTCTCTTTTCGTGTCCATTTCGCCAGCTTTTAACCCCCTCTACCCTCTCATCTCCCCTCCAGGGAGGAGATCGCAACATAGGCTCAAGTGTCCACCTGGTCCAAGAAGCTCACTCCTCACCAGCATCCCTCTCCAACCCATTGTCCAGTCCAATCCATGTCTGAAGAGTTGGCTTCGGGAATGGTCCCTGTCTTGGGCCAACAGAAGGTCTGGGGGCCATGACCACTGGGGTCCTTCCAGTCTCAGTCAGACCATTAAGTCTGGTCCTATGAGAATTTGGGGTCTGCATCCCACTGGTCTCCTGCTCCCTCAGGGGTTCTCTGTTGTGTTCCCTGTCAGGGCAGTCATCGGTGCAACACCTTTTTTCAACAACATAAACCATGACTATGCATGTGAACCTTGCTGGAGAGACTACACATGAATTAAAACCACTACATCTGTGGAAAGAGACGATAGAGAAGCTCAATATCATCAGTCTGAACAAGGTCAGGGGCTAACCGTGGAACAGATCATCAATTGCTCATATGCAAGTTCAAGTTGAAGCTGAAGAAAATTAAAACAAGTCCACAAAAGCCAAAGTACAACCTTGAGTATATCCCACCTGAATTTAGAGAACATCTCAAGAATAGGTTTGCCACTTTGAACACTAATGACTGAAGACCAGATGAGCTGTGAGACACCAAGGACATCATACACGAAAAAACCAAAAGGTCATTAAAAAGACAGGAAAGAAAGAAAATACCAAAATGGATGTCAGAAGAGACTCTGAAACTTACTCTTAAACACAGAGTACCCGAAGAGAAAAGGAGAAACGATCATGTAAAAAAGCTGAACAGATTTCAAAGGGCAGCTCGAGAAGGCAAAGTAAAGTATTATAACAAATGTACAAAGACCTGAAGGTAGAAAACCAAAAGGGAAGAACACCCTTGGCATTTCCCAAGCTGAAAGAATTAAAGAAAAAATTCAAACTTTGAGTTGCAATACTGAAGGAATCTGGGTAAAATACTGAATGACGTAGGAGGTTATCAAAAGAAGATGGATGTGCATATATCTGTTTGTGTGAAGGCTCTTGTATCTCTAGGGTATATTCCGAGGAGTGGGATTTCTGGGTTGTATGGTAGTTCTATTTCTAACTGTTTAAGATAACGCCAGATAGATTTCCAAAGTAGTTGTACCATTTTACATTCCCACCAGCAGTGTATAAGAGTTCCAATCTCTCCGCAGCCTCTCCAACATTTATTATTTTGTGTTTTTTGGATTAATGCCAGCCTTGTTGGTGTGAGATGGAATCTCATCGTAGTTTTAATTTGCATTTCTCTAATGGCTAATGATCGAGAGCATTTTCTCATGTATCGGTTGGCTGCCTGAATATCTTCTTTAGTGAAATGTGTGTTCATATCCTTTGCCCACTTCTTGATTGGGTTGTTTGTCTTTTTGTGGTTGAGTTTTGACAGAATCATGTAGATTTTAGAGATCAGGCGCTGGTCTGAGATGTCATAGCTGAAAATTCTTGTCTGGGGAACATGGTTTGAGGGGACTTCTAAGTCAATTGGCAAAATAATTCTATTATGAAAACATTTTGCATCCCACTTTGAAATGTGGTGTCTGGGGTCTTAAATGCTAACAAGTGGCCATCTAAGATGCATCAATTGGTCTCAACCCACCTGGAGCAAAGGAAAATAAAGAACACCAAGGTCATACGACAACTAAGAGCCCAAGAGACAGAAAGGGCCACATGAACCAGAGACCTACATCATCCTGAGACCAGAAGAACTAGTTGGTGCCCGGCCACAATCGATGACTGCCCTGACAAGAAGCACAACAGAGAACTCCTGAGGGAACAGGAGATCAGTGGGATGCAGACCCCAAATTCTCATAAAAAGACCATACTTAATGGTCTGACTGAGACTAGAGGAATCCCGGCGGCCATGGTCCCCAGACCTTCTGTTGGCACAGGACAGGAACCATCCCCGAAGACAACTCATCAGACATGAAAGGGACTGGTCAGTGGGTGGGAGAGAGATGCTGATGAAGAGTGAGCTAATTATATCAGGTGGACACTTGAGATTGTGTTGGCATCTCCTGTCTGGAGGGGGGATGGGAGGATAGAGAGAGAGGGAAGCTGGCAAAATTGTCACGAAAGGAGAGACTGAAAGGGCTGACCCAATAGGGGGAGAGCAAGTGGGAGTACGGAGTAAGATGTATGTAAACTTATATGTGACAGACTGATTGGATTTGTAAACGTTCACTTGAAGCTTAATAAAAGTTAATAAAAAAAAAAAGAAGAAGATGGAAAGAATACACAGAGTCACCATACCATAAAGAACTGGTGGACATTCAACCATTTCAGGAGGCAGCATATGATCAAGAATTGATGGTACTGAAAGGAAGAAGTCCAAGCTGCACTGAAGGCACTGGTAAAAAAACGAGGCTCCAGGATTTGACAGAATACCAGCTGAGATGTTTCAACAAACGGATACAAAGCTGGAAGCACTCACTTGTCCATGCCAAGAAATTTGGAAGACAGCTATGCCAACCAATTGGAAGAGATCCATATTTGTGCCCATTCCAAAGAAAGGTGATACAACGAAATGTGGAAATGATTGAACAATATCATTACTATCACATGCAAGTAAAATTTTGGTGAAGATAATTAAAAAATGGTTGCAGCAGTACATCAACAGGGAATTGCCAGAAATTCAAGCCAAATTCAGAAGAGGACGTGGAACAAGAGATATCACTGCTGATATCAGATGGATCTTGGCTGGACGCAGAGAATACCAGAAAGATGTTTACCTGTGTCTTACTGATTATGAAAGACATTTGACTGTGTGGATCGTAACAAATTATGGATAACATTATGAAGAATGAGAATTCCAGAACACTTAGTTGTACCTGTACCTAGACCAAGAGGCAGTCATTCAAACAGAACAAATGGATACTGAATGGTTTAAAATCAGAAAAGGTGTGCATCAGGGTTGTATTCTTTCACCATGCTTATTCAGTCTGTATGCTGAGCAAATAATCCGAGAAGCTGGACTATATGAAGAAGAACAGGGCATCAGGATTGGAAGAAGATTCATTAACAACCTGTAACATGCAGATGACACAACTTTGTTTGCAAAAGCGAGGAGGACTTGAAGCTCTTATTGATAAAGATCAAAAACTACAGTCTTCAGTATGGATTACACCTCAACATAAAGAAAACAAAAATCCTCACAACTAGACCAATAAGCAACATCATGATAAGCAGAGAAAAGATCGAAGTTGTCAAGGATTTCATTTTACTCGGATCCACGCCCATGGAAACAGCAGTCAAGAAATCAAACGACTATTGCATTGGGCAAATGCACTGCAAAAGGCCTCTTTAAAGTGTTAAAAAGCAAGGATGTCACTTTGAGGACTAAGGTGTGCCTCACCCAAGCCATGGTATTTTTAATCACCTCATATGCATGTCAAAGCTGAACAATGAATAAGGAAAACCAAGAGTTAAAGTATTTACATTATGGTGTTAGAAGAATATTGAATATATCACAGACTGCTAGAATAACGAACAAGTCTGTCTTAGAAGAAGTACAGCCAGAATGTTCCTTAGAGGCAAAGACTGTGGGACTTTTTCTCACATACTTTGGACATGTTATCAGGAGGGACCAGTCTCTGGAGAAGGACATCATGCTTGGCAGAGGGTCAGCAAAAAAGAGGAACACCTTTAACGAGGTGGATCAACACACTGGCTGCAACAATGGGCTCAAATACAGCAACAATTATGAGGACGGTGCAGGATTGTGCAGTGTTTTGCTCTGCTGTACACAGGTTTGGTATGAGTCGAAACTGATTGACGGCACCTAACAACAACAACATCTAGAATATATAAAGAACTCTTACAACTCAATAACAAAAGAATAAATAACCCAGTTAAAAAGTGGGCAAAGCAAAGGTCTAACCTCTAAAATCTACAAGAAAATCCAACACCTCTACAACAAAAAGAAAAATAATCCAATTAAAAAATGGGGAAAGGAAATGAACAGACACTCCACCAAAGAAGACATTCAAGTGGCCAGCAGACACATGAGGAAATGCTCACAATCTCTAGCCATTAGAGAAATGCAAATCAAAACCACAATGAAATACCATCTCACCCCGGCATTACTGGGTGGTTGGAGAGGCTGCAGGGAGATCAGAACTCTTATGCACTGCTTGTGGGAATGCAAAATGATACAACCATTTTGAAAAACGATATGGTGCTTCCTTAGAAAGCTAGAAATAGAAATACCATATGATCCAGCAATCCCACTCCTAGAAATATATCCTAGAGAAATAAGAGCTGTCAAACGAATAGACATATGCACACACATGTTCATTGCAGCATTGTTCACAATAGCAAAAGGATGGAAACAACCTAGATGCCCTTCAACAGATGAATGGATAAACAAACTCTGGTACATACATACAATGGAGTATTATGCAATGATAAAGAACAATGATGAATCTGTGAAACATCTCATAACATGGATGAATCTGGAGGACATCAGACTGAGTGAAATAAGTCAATCACGAAAGGACAAATGTTGTATGAGACCACCACTGTAAAAACTCAGGAAAAGGTTTACATACAAAAAACACAATCTTTGATGGTTACGAGGGAGCGGAGGGGTGGGGATGGAAAAATGCTTAATAGACAGTAGGTAAGTGGAAACTTTGGTGAAGGGTAAGACAGTATACAATACTGGGGAAGCCAGCACAACCTATACAAAGCAAGGTCATGGAAGCTCCATAGACACATCCAAACTCCCTGAGGGACCAAATTGCTGGGCTGAGGGCTATGGGGACCATGATCTCAGAGAACTTCTAGCTCAATTGGCATAAGATAGTTTATAAAGAATATGTTCTACATTCTACTTTGGTGAGTAGCTTCTGGGGTCTTAAAAGCTTGTAAGCAGCCATCTAGGATACTCCACTGGTCTCACCACTTCAGGAGCAAGGAAGAGTGAAGAAAACTAAAGATATAAAGGAAAGATTACTCCAAAAGACTGATGGACCACATCTATCACAGTCTCCACCGGACTGAGTCCAGTAAAACTAGATGGCGCCCGGCTACCACCACTAACTGCTCTGACAGGGATCATAATAGAGGGTCCTGGACAGAGCTGGAGAAAAATGTAGACCAAAATTCTAACTCAAAAAGAAAAACCAGACTTGCTGGCCTGACAGAGACTGGAGAAACCCTGAGAGTATGGCCCCCAGACACCCTTTCAGCTCAGTAATGAGGTCACTCCTGAGGTTTACCCTTCAGCCAAAGATTGAAGAGGCCCATGGAACAGAACAAGACTAAAGGGGCACACCAGCCCTGGGGCAGGGACTGGAAGGCAGGAGGGAACAGGAAAGCTGGTAATAGGGAAGCCAGGGTTGAGAAGGAAGAGCACTGACACTTCGTGGGGTTGTTAACCAACATCGTAGAACAATATGTGTACTAAATGATGAGAAACTAGTTTAGTTCTGTGAACCTTCATCTAAAGTACAATAAAAAAGAAAAAAAAAAGTGGGCAAAGGATCTGAATAGACATTTCTCCAAAGAACATATACCAATAAACACATGGAAAGATCTCAACATCACTAGTCATTAAAGAAACACAAATCAAAACCACAACGGGATACCACTTCATGCACACTAGATTGGCTATCAACAGAAGATAGATAATAAGATAATAAATGCTGGCAAGGACGTGGAGAAATCAGAACCGTCATACACTGCTGGTAGGAATGTAAAAGTTGAAACAGAATTACCATACGATCCAGCAATTCCTTTCCTAGGTGTATATGCAAGAGAAATGAAAACATAACACAAAAATTTGCACACAAATGTTCAGAGCAGCATTATTCATAGTAGCCAAAATGTGGAAACAACTCAAATGTCCATCAACTGATGAATGGATAAACAAAAAATGTGGTGTATATAGATATATATCCATACAATGGAATATTACTCAGTCATAAAAAAGAATGAAGTACTGATACATGCCATAGCATAGATAAACCTTGAAGACATTATACTAAGTGAAGAAACCATTTACAAAAGGCCACATATTGGATGATTCCAGTTATATGAATTGTTCAGAATAGGCAAATCTATAGAAACAGAAAATAGATTAGTGGTTGCCTGGGGCTGAGGGTGGATGGATAGATGGATTGTGGGTGATAGCTAAGGGCAGTGAAGTTTCTTTTCAGGGTTATGAAAATTTTCTACAGTTGATCATGGTGATGGTTGCACAACTCTGAGAATACACTAACAGCCACTGAATTGTGCACTTTAAATGGGTGAATGGTATGGTATAGAAACCATATCTCAATAAAGCCATTACCAAACAAAAAATGAATCTGGGAAGACAGTGAAGGGGTTACCTGGATGACTAAAGCCTGGGAAACAGTGTTTTATTGTATTATTTCTCCTACAAACTTTCAGAGGTTTGTATTACTATTTGTATAAGCCTGTCACATGGTACCGTAAAGAAAGGCTCCTGGGTAAATAGCTGACACTTGAGCACTCACTTCCCAAAGGCACCATTCCAAGTCTTCCACAGGGATGAATTCACTGGCCCACAACGACGCTATGAACAACGTACTATCATCTCATTGTACAGGTATGGGGAGGTGAAGTAGGCTGCCCAAGGCCTCACAGCTGGTAAAGGGCAGAGCTAGGACTTGAATCAGGGAAGCCTGACAATAGAGCCCCAGACTTAACATCTGCAGTCCTCAGGCTGGTGTGGCTGGCAGCCCAGGAGCCATGGCATCAGTGCACTGGGCAGGTTTTCTAACCCATCTGAGTCTGTTTTCTCAGAACGCAAGAAGAGTTCTGAGTGGACAGCAATAACCCTGCTTACAGCAGGGACTGTCAGGAGGAGCAGTGGCACTCATCATTCACAAATGAATGAATGAATGAACATAGGTAACGCACCTGCCCTATTATCCACACACAGCACCAGGGTTAGGATGAAACAGAAGCTTCTGCACACAGCAGGTGCCCAGCTGGAATTTGCACTCCTTAATTTTGCCTTTCTGGGTGACTGTGGTATGAGACCTCCCCCTGGCCTTTTCCTCTGGCCCCAGTAACCCAGAACGTTCTGTCACTTGCTACATTATCTTAGAAAAGTTGTTGAACGTCCCTTGGCCTCCATTTCTTAATCTGTAAAATAGTGATGGCAGTATCATCCACCTCACAGGGTTGTAAGGATTAACTGAGACACTACTTATAACCAAAAAGCCCAAACCAAACCCAGCGCCACTGAGTCAATTCCGACTCATAGCAACCCTATTTATAAAACACCTGCTAATGCATATAAGGAAACCCTGGCGGCGTAGTGGTTAAGAGCTACGGCTGCTAACCAAAAGGTTGGCAGTTCAAATCCACCAGGCGCTCCTTGGAAACCCTATGGGGCAGTTCTGCTCTGCCTGATAGAGTCACTATGAGTCGGAATCAGTTTGAGGGCGACGGGTTTTTGTTTTTTTTTTTAAATAATTTTTATTGTGCTTTAAGAGAAGTTTACAGATAAATCAGTCTGTCACATATAAGTTTATATACACCTTACTACATACTCCCATTTACTCTCCCCCTAAAGAGTCGGCCCGCTCCCTCCTTCCAGTCTCTCCTTTCGTGACCATTTTGCCAGTTTCTAACCCTCTCTACCCTCCCATCTAGGTTTGGTTTTTTTTGAAAGCATGTAAAAACCAAACCCTTTGCTGTCAAGTCAACTTTGTCTCCTAGCACCCCCACAGGACAGAGGAGAACTGCCCCACAGGGCTTCCAAGGCTGTAGTCTTTACAGAAGCAGACTGCCACGGCTTTCTCCCACGGAGCACCTGGTGGGTTCGAACCACTGACCTTTCAGTTAGCAGCTGAGCCCTTAACCACTGCACCACCAGGCTCCTGTAATGCATATAAGTGCCCAATAAATGTTAGCTTCCTGTCTTTTTCTCAGGTCTCATAGTTATGAGCTTCTGGAGACAGGGATCCCAAGAGCTTTGCATGAGTTATTGCATCAACTTTTCACCAGCACCTTATAAAGAATGCATTATTATTATCTCCACTTTAAAGAGTCCTGGTGGTGCAATGGTTAAGCACTTGGGTGCTAACAGAAAGGTCAACAGTTCAAACCCACCACTGGCTCTGCGGAAGAAAAGACCTGGTGATCTGCTCCCGTAAAGATTATAGCCTGAGAAACCCTAAGGAGCAGTTCTACTCTGTCCCATAGAGTTGTTAGGAGTTGAACTCACTTCAACAGGACACAACAACAGCACACAACATCTCCATTTCATAGACAAGGAAATGGAATACAGAGAAGATAAGTAGGGTGCCCCAGGCCACACGGCTGGTAAACTCCACTTAAGAAGGGTCTCAGGCAGGCAGCTGGGCAGGGACTTGGAGAGTATCCACCTGCTGGTTCTGAGATAGACACAGGCTCAAAGATATCCAGGCAGCCCAATTCCCCCAAAAACAGGCACACCCTTCCCTCACTCACTCCGGCTACTGCCTTGTGGTTTTTTTCCCTATTCCGGAAGGCCCTTGAGAGAAGTAAATAAGATAAATAAGCAAACATACATAAATTATTTAGCACTCATATATGGAAAATCACTGTGCAACACGCATTAGTAACTGAATTCCTCATGAAAATCTTGAAGGCACCACTCTTCCCATTTTACAGATGAGGATGCAAGGTTCGGAGAAGTTTGATGCCAATAACTCAGCCCAGGTCTCTGGGTGGAAGAGGTGGGACTTGAACCCAGTGCTGTCTGACATTAGTGTTGAACCTCATTGCCACACTACCAACCTGCTCTTCTCTTAGTGCTTTTCTCTGAATGCTTGCTCTAACTTGATTCCACCTGGATAATAAAAGCCAGGGAAAGGGGTTGTTGTACTAGGCTCCTCCACTGACATGGCCCTGCTGCCAATTCTGAGGCCTGGCCTTGGCCAAGGAAATGAATCCGAGAAGAAAGAAGTCATCTTTTCCATGACCTCTCCCAATATCAGCTTCTGCCTCCACCCAGGCCTAAGTGGGTGGTCCGGTCTCCCTGCTGCACCTCCAGCCCGAATATTTCCTTTCCACCCATATGGGATCCATTTTCCTGAGGAATCGCTTTCTGCATTGACCTTCGAGAACCACCAGTCTCACCAGAAAACTATCACTTCAGCCATCTGACCCTGCTACACAGCACTCTTCAGACCATCCATCAGGAAGCATTATTTAATAATGAACAGAGGAACAGTGTAAGGCCAAGGGACCCCTTTGCATCCCTGCCCTTCCATGGAACCCAACTGCTTTAACTCTTTGGAGGGCAGCAGAGTGGCTCTATAGGACACACACCAGGCAGGTTAACAGAGAGAGAGAAATGCTGAGTCAGGAGACAGATTCTCGCCAAGGCCCTGCAGGATTTGCTGGATGACCTTCAGCTAGTCACTCTTCCTAAATGGGAAGGTTTGGATTCTCTCTTAGATTTTCAACTTGTTAATTTATTTTATTTTATTTTTTGTAAGTACTGAATGCACTATCTGATGTACAGTAGGCCCTCAATATCTGCTGAATGAATGAATAAGTGAGTGAATGAATGAATGCAATAATACACAGGAGCTCTCTTCATGGAGTCTGACACATACAACTGCTTGATGAAAGGCTAGTTAGCATCAGGGCTGGGCTGGAGTGGTTGTTGTGTCAATCCACCTCATTGAAGGTTTCCCTCATTTTTGCTGACCCTCTACTTTACCAAGCATGGTGCCCTTTTCTAGTGATTTGACTTTCTTGATGACATGTCCAAAGTGAGTGAGTGGAAGTCTCACTTCTAATGAGCATTCTGGTTGAATTTCTTCTAAGACTGATTTGTTTGTTCTTCTGGCAGTCCACGGTATATTCAATATTCTTCACCAACACCACAATTCGAATGCATTAATTTGAAATGAGAATTTAACTGGGCAACCTGTACTTTATCTGGCAGCTCCTCCCGCCACCCCTGAACACCCACCCTGGCTAGGCTGCACCCCCTGCCCCACCCCTAACCCCTCTCACAGCCTGGCACAGGGCACATACACTCAACCACTGGAAACTGCCCTTGCTGCCTGCCCGGTAGACAAGGGGCCCCAGCCACCTTCCCAGCCAAGCTGTTCTTTTTTCCAATTGACGAGGGCCTAATGAGTCCCAGCGGACGGCATCTGTTTAGAAGGAGCACTAGGCCTCACCTTCAAGGCAAGGCCTGTCCCAGACAACCCAAGTCCTCACAGAAACCTGTTCTGCCCCTGTCAGGAAGTGATTAGCACACCAACCTCACCCCATCCCGACCACCAGCCTGCCCCAGTCAGGGGCCCAACAGCCACACAAAGCGGCTGTCAGGGCAGCAAGGGCTGGTGCTCCTGCCAGGCCAGAGCGTGCCCGGCCCCGCAGGGAGGGGTGGGCAGTGCCCGGGAGCTGACGGCGGGACACCATCTGGACACGGGCCTGGTGCTGGCGCTCCGTGAAAATCGTGAGCCGGGCCCTTCCCTCCTCGCTGGAGAGGAGTGGGGTGTTTGGAACATCTCCCAGACAGGAGAGCGGGAGGAATGTAGGTCAACTCCGGGCTGCCGGAAAGAGTGATGTCATCTGTTCCTTGGGGGAACAACGATGGAGGAAGCGGTGAGTTTGGGTGAGCGAGAGTTGGTACCTGGAGCTGGGAAGGGACTGGGAGGCACCAGGGCTGGCTCCCCCCAAAGGTCAAACCCCAATGGAATTTCGGGGCATTCCCAGAAATCCCACAAAGGTAGGGTAGAGATGGGATAAGGGCAGGAGAGAGCCCAGCACCCATCTCCCACAAACCAACTAATGGCAGGGTCATGGGGGTTCTTGGGAAAAGCTAACTGATGACCACTGCCTGGTCTTTCCCTCAACTTGCTTTACTACTTGTCCATGCATTACACATGGGGCATACATATGAGGCTGGACCCCAATATCTTTCATACATTGAAGGCTAGAGTTAGAAACACACTGCTATTTTAAACAGCCAACATTGTGTTCCTATTTCTCTTGCCAGAGAGAGCATTTCTCTTTGGGTAAACAGTGTTTCTTCTGCTTTGGGAAAAGCATTTTAATGGGCCACTGGGTTAAAAACTGAAATGAAACCAGTTGCCATCAAGTCAATTCTGACTCATGGCGACCCCATGCGCACAGAGTAGAACTGTGTTCCATAAGGTTCTCAAGGTTGTGACCTTTTGGAGGCAGATTGCCAGGCCTTTATTCTGAGGCACCTCTGGGTGGGTTCAAACCACGAACCTTTCAGTTAATAGTCAAGAGCTTAACCATTTGTGCTGCCCAGGGACTCTTCTGCCAAGGGGTTATGGAGAAGTAAATCCCTAACCCTGTTCTGGCCTAGAGATGTTAGCACATTAGAGTTGATGCGCTCAGCAGGATGAGGGAAAAGGTTGATGCCACCAAGGGCAGTTCCTTTTTAGAGGGTCTTATATATCTAAACTACATGAAGGATGTAGACATGAGCCCTCTTGTTCATGAGAGGGGGCTAACGGGAAAGTTGGCCCCAGGGATTTTCCCTTCCCAGTCAGTGGGTGGCCACAGCTAATGGCTATCCTTGAAGTCTTCTTTTTCTACATGGTAATTTCTGTCTGCTATTCCCATGCCTAAGTTATGCTGAAACATCAGAGCCTAGGGGTCTGTATGAGTTTCCTAGAGCTGCCATAACAAAACACCACAAATTGGGTAGCTTTTAAGAACAGAAATGTATTGTCTCACAGTTCTAGAGACTAGAAGTACAAATCAGGGTATCGGTCATGTTGATTCCTCCTGAGTGATCTGGCAGAACAACTGTTCTATGCCTCCAGGTGTTCCTTGTCTTGCAGCTGCAGCATCACCTGGCTGTCCTTCCTATGTCTCCCTGTCTTCGTGTGTTTTCACCTCTTTTATAAGGAGACTACTCATATACGATTAGGACCCACACTACTCCAGTATAACACATTAACCTAACTGATAACGTCTTCAAAGACCCTATTTCCAAATAATGTCATGGTCACAGGTACTGGAGATCAGGTCTTCTCCATATCTTTTGGGCGGACACAATTCAATCCATAACAGGGCCTTGGGTCTTCACTGGGGGAATAAGGGGAGACCCTGTCCTTGGCCGAAGCATAGCAGTGCAGAGAGATTGGCAGCAGCTGGAGAAGCAAGGCATGGTTAGCGGAGAAGCCCAGAAAGGCCAGCTAGATCAAGGGGTGCAAGTGACCAGAAGGATATATTTGGGGATCATGATGAGGGAACCTGATTAAAAAAAAAAAGGACTTCCAGCTAATTAGTGGGGTGGGGGCAGGGCTTGGGTATTTAAAAGAAGATGACTCTTGGATGCCGGAGAATTTGAGACTGGATCTGAAAGAGACTGAAAGTCAAGGCCTGAGACCCTGGGAAGGGGAGAAAGACTGAGATCAGAGCTGCAGGGACAGAGGAGAGGTCTGGGAGGCCTCAGCCTGCCTCAACAACCTGGCTTTTCCAGGGTAATGTGGATAAATGCCGGCTGGTCTTCCTCCTGGAACGCAATCAGGCCGGCAATTGAGTTCATTGGCTAAATCAAATTTGGGCTTCTGTGCGAAGTCCTTTTATATTAAGTGCTTTAACATACATCACCTCCTTCAGTCTGTTGATAAATTCTATTACCCATTATAAAGCCAGAGCAGCTTTCCAGCGTACAGGAGAGACTAAAGGAGGGATCCGAGTGGGCTCAGGTGTGCGTGGCCCGGAGAAGGGGTGGACATCGTCAGGGTATGAACAGGGCCTGGAAAGGCACCCCCAGCCTGACCTGGCTGGTTGAGTAAAGCAAGGTTGTTTCTTTACTAGCAGGAGCCTGTGGGAAGTCCTTACTCCCCCTGAGGGCAGGGCCCAGGCCCAGGGTGGTAGACCAAAGAGGCCCACTCCTCACACAGGAAAAACATGAGAAGGAGCTGGGTGTGAGAGTGGAAGGGTGGGCAGCAACAGAAATGGGTATTGGCAAGATCTTTTGCCTCCCTGCCTCCTCAAAACAACAAAAAATTGTTCCCGTCAACTCAACTCCAATTTATGGTGACTTCATGTTTTTCATGTGTGTCAGAGTAGAACTGTGCTCCACAGGGTTTTCAATGGCTGAATTTTGAGAAGTAGGTTGCCAGGCCTTTCTTCTAAGTTGCCTCTGGGTGGACTTGAATCAGAACTTTTTGGTTAGCAGCCAACCATGTTAACCATTTGCACCTTCCAGGGACTCCTTCCCAGTGGCGTCACTAGGGTTGGTGTCACCCATGAAATGACTCATGGTGTCAACCCCCATGCTAATTACCACAACATTGTAACAAAAACACCAGAAAATCTGACAAAATCAGCGACTACAAAAACAGCAGCAGCAGTGAAAACAACAGTGAAACAGCACGTGCTTGTAGCACAAGGGCAGACAAATCCCCGTGATCTGAAGCATCACTGTAATAGGGTAATAACGACAGCTCTGACCAGAGTGTATTAGAAGGTTCAAAAAGTAAATTAGTATTAAGAAAACATTCTGCATCCCACCTTGGAGAGAGGCGTTTGGGGTCTTAAAAGCCAGCAAGCAGCCATCTAAGATCCATCAATTGGTCTCAACCCACCTGGATCAAACGGGAATGAAGAATACCAAGGACACAAGGTAATTATGAGCCCAAGAGACAGAAAGGGCCACATGAACCAGAGACTCCATCAGCCTGAGACCAGAAGAACTAGATGGTGCCCGGCCACAACCGATGACTGCCCTGGCAGGGAACACAACAGAGAACCCCTGAGGGAGCAGGAGAGCAGTGGGATGCAGACCCCAAATTCTCATAAGACCAGACTTAATGGTCTGACTGAGACTAGAAAGACCCCGGTGATCATGGCCCCCAGACCTTCTGTTGGCCCAGGACAGGAACCATTCAAAGCCAACTCTTCAGGCAGTGATTGGATTGGACACTGGGTTGGAGAGGGATGCTGGTGACGAGTGAGCTTCTTGGATCAGGTGGACACTTGAGACTACGTTGCGATCTCCTCCCTGGAGGGGAGATGAGAGGGTAGAGGGGTTTAAAAGCTGGTGAAATGGACATGAAAAGAGAGAGTGGAGGGAGGGAGCGGGCTGTCTCATCAGGGGGAGGGCAATTGAAAGTATATAGCAAGGTGTACATAAGTTTTTGTGTGAGAGACTGACTTTATTTATAAGCTTTAACTTAAAGCACAATAAAAACAAAAAGTAAATTAGCATAGAGTTTTAGCCTTGTAGGTATATTGACATGTAAGCTGGGTTTATGAAAAATGTTTTTGTTGTTATAACTAACTACAGGGATATTTTTATAAAAATAACAAATTTCTGCTAAAACACTGCACAAAAATTTTATAGACAGTCATTTTGGCGTCACCCCCTCTGACAACGTCACATGATGCAGTCCACACCCCGCATATCCCCTTAGTGACGCCACTGCTCCTCCCTGCCTCCTAGCTCCTATATTCCAGTTCCTTTCTTCTCTAGAGTTAGTTACAGATTGTTCATTTGTTCATGAGTGAACAAACGAATTCAACAACTATTCATAGTATGCCTACCTGGTTCGGTGGTGGTTCTATAGTGTGAACAAACCAGACCCAGTCCCTGGTCTCTCGGAGCTCAGAGTCTGCGGGGGGTTCAGAAGGGTATGTGCATAGCTAGCGTAGCCACGACAATGCAGTGGGATTGCTGTGTACCTTGGAGGGGACAGGAGGGAGGGCCATGCAAGTCTCCAGCCTTCAGGACACCCAGAATGTAGTCTCTAAGCCAAGATCTGAGAGATGAGCAGTTTGCCAGAAGGGAGGGCTGGTTGTGTTCCAGGCAGAAGGAACAGTTCAGAGGCAAGCTAGAGGAACCCAACATTTAGTATGGCTGCTCTGCAAGGCTCAGAGCCAAGACTACAGAGTGAAAAAAAAAAAAAACAGAGGGAGGTGGCAGGAAAATTCTGTGGGGTCCGGCAAGCAGAGTTTCAGAGTGTGAACTTGACTCTAAGGTCAACAGGCAACTGCCGAAGGGTATCACGCAGGGAAGCGACATAACTGGATTTTGGTTTTGAAAAATAAAACTACTCTGTATGGGAAGGATAAGGCTGAAGGAGGGAGGTAATTCGTCTCCACAGGCAAAATTGTGCCTCTCACGTGAAGCTCAGGGGTGGGCAACTTCAAAATCTGCTTGGGCTGAGAGGATGGGGTTAGAAGGCCAGAGGTGGTCATCTCCTTATAGAGTGCAGAGGCCTCCAGGAACCTAAGCACAAAATGGGAACTCAAAATGGGGGAGAATCATGGGAATCACCAAGGCCAGGGTGGCCAAGCCAAGGCCCCCTCGTTGACCCTCAGGGCATCTATGGATCGGCATCTGGAAGCTAAGGTGTGCCTGTGCGGCTGTGTGATGTGTCTATGAGCGGTGTATGCAGAAGCAGGTTCATGCACACAGGTGGGGCAGGTACACGTGTGTGAATCTGGGGTGTATCACGGATGTATGCGTTCCTGCATGTTACTTTGGTGCGTGTGACGTGCAGGCGGTACGTAGGAGGGAGCATGTGTAAGTCTAAAACCTGCTTGATATGGGTTGACCTGCAGGTGAGCCTTCCAAAGGACCTCCCCCCTCCACCCCAGGCTCCCTCGTTTGGGCTTCTGTTGGAGGAGAGGGCAGGCAGCCCAGCCCAGGGGGCGGGAGGTGAAGAGAAAAAAAAAAAAAAAAATGAAGAGAAAGGACTGATAAATAGCCTGGAACTGATCTGTACCCTTCCCAGTCTGATTTTCCTTCACCAGCCCTGTCTCTGCCTCATTAGCCCCAATTACGGCTGATAAGGCCCCATAAGTCATACAGCTGGTTGGGGGTGCAGGTACAGGGAGCCTGCTCCAGGCAGGGCACAGCCGGATTTGTCCCGCACACTCCCTTGGCGCTGGGCCTCGAAGGCTTCACTCCCTGGTATGCTTTTGGCAGCAGCGGTGTCTTCTGAAGTCGCTTTGACTACAGCTAATATTAAAATGAGTTTCTCTTTCCTGTGCGGCCCGCTGACTAATGAAGGGGGCGGGGGAGAGAGACAGATATCAGATGATATCCAGGGATTTGATTCTGCCGCAGCCGGTCCTCCAAGCCAGTGACGCGTCCATGGAGACAGGGTTTGTGTCCAGGGGAGTTAACACGGGCGCCTTACAAATAAAGTCTCAGCCAGCCTACAAGTTCATATCAATCATCACAACAGCAGTATCTCATTTTTCAGGTGGGGAAACTGAGGTTCAGGGAATCGGGAGACTTACCCAGGGCCATAAAATAGCAGATGAGAGTTGGAATTCAAATGCAGGCTTCTCTTTGATGCCATGACATGCTGCTATTGACTCACTACAAAGATACCTCTTTAAACCAGGAGGCTGGGCTGCCCTTGGCTGCCAGGATTGATAGGGGATCATGAGAGGCTGTTAGAAATAGGGACTTTGACCTAAATATTAAATCTGTCAGCCAGAGCATGTTCCTTCCCCCTCCTTCCTTCTCGTCCTCATCCTTCCATATCATTCTTTCCCCAGAACCATCCCCCTGCAGCTCCCTTTCTCTCTTCCATATCATTAGTTCTTCTGGGTCATTCCCATCAGAATGCCCATGTGTGTGGTGCCCCCCAGCTTTGGGGGAAAAACTCTCTCCATGCCCCATACTCCTCACCAGCCCATGTCCCATTTCGTCACTCCTCTTCAGAGCCAACCTTCTTTTTTTTTTTTTTATTTCAAATTTCAGATTATTTCTTTTTTTCCTTTTTTAAAATTGTGCTTTAGGTTTATAGCTCAAGTTAGTTTCTCATACAGAAATATATACACACATTGTTAGGTTATGTGCTGCCCCTATAATGTAACAGCACACTCCCCCGTTCCACTCTGGATTTCCCATGTCCTTTCAAACAGCTCCTGTCCCTTTCTGCCTTTTCATCTCACCTCTGGACAGGAGCTGCCCATTTAGTCTTAGAACTAAGAAGCACACTCTTCATGAGTATTATTTTATGTCTTATAGTTTTTTTTTTTTTTAGTCCAGTCTATTCTCTGTCTGAAGAGTTGGCTTTGGGAATGGTTTTAATTCTGGGTTAACAGAGAGTCTGGGGGCCATGTCTTCTGGGGTTCCTCCAGTCTCAGTCAGACTATTAAGCAGTGCCAACCTTCTTAAAAGCCTTCTTCCTCACCTCATATTCACTTTTTTAACTTTTTTCATTCACCCTTGAACCCACCCCAAGCACACCTTCTTCCTCTGATTCCTCCAAACCTGCTTTCAACAAGGTCACCTTCAACCTCCATGTTGCTAAGTCCTTGAACCCACCTTACCCTCCTCTGTCTTGACCCCTTAGCAGCATGGAACTCCTCCCACTTGGCTTCTATTTTTGCTCCCCTTACTGGCTTCTCTTTCTTTGTGTTCTCCTTCCCTAACCAACTTTTAAATGCAGGTCTTGCTCAGGGCTTCATCTAGCCCATCAATCTCCCCTCTCTCCTCTCCTTTTTGGAGGTCTCACACCCTCCTGGCATGTTAGGTATCATCTCTAAGGCCAGGAAGCCCCAAGCTCAGTCTCGCCAGAGTTTCTGGTTTAGATGCACAAATGCCCTGGATGCCTCAAACGCATCTCAAAACCAACAGGTACAAAACAGAGCTCAATTTTCCTCCGGTGCACAGCCACTCTGGAAAAGTCTGGTAGTTTCTTATGAAGTTAAACATACACACATCATATAACCCAGCAATCCCGCACCTGGGTATTTACCCAAGAGAAACAAAAACTTACTTTCACCCAAAAACCTATAAATGAATGCTCACAGGAGCACTCTATTCATAATCACCCCAAACTAGAGGCAACGAAAATGTCCCTCAACAGGTGAGCGGATAAACAAACCGTGGTTCATCCATATGGTGGGATACAGAAACAAAACCAGTTTTATCAAGTCGGACTCATAGCGACCCCATGTGTATCAGAGTAGACCTATGCGCCATAGGGTTTTCAGTGGCTGATTTTTCAGCAGTAGATCACCAGGCCTTTCTTTCAATGTGCCTCTGGGTGGATTTAAACCTCTAACTTTTCAGTTAGTAGTTGAGCACTTAACCATGTGCACTTGCCAGGACAGCCCAGCGAGATACTACTCAGCAATAAAAAGGAACCAGCTATACAGACAACCCATGCCTGAATCTCAGAGGTGCTGTGCCAAGCGAAAGAAGCCAATTTCAAGAACTTATATACTGTATGACTCCATTCAGAGGACGGTTTCAAAAAGACAAAACTGTAATGGCAAAGAACAGACGAGTGGTCACCGGGGGTTCGAGGTGAGGGAGGGTATGACTACAAAGGGGCAGCATGAGAAAGTTTTTTGGGGGGGTCTCGGAACTGTTCTGGATCCCGACTGTGGTGGCGGTTACCTGAATCCAGATGCGAGTTAAAATGCATTGAACTGTCTCCCCAAAAGGCCAGTTTTACTGTTACTGTATGATAACATAAAAAATAAAATTTAGAAATGTAAAAGAAATTTTTTTCTCCAGAAACTTCTCCCCGACAATCAAGACTCCACAGCGAGTGACTCTTAATACTCACGTTAAAAACACTTAAGGCCTCAACAAGCAAAGAAATGGGGGGAATGTGAGTTTGGTTTTCTAGCCTAGCTGAGAATTAACAATGGTAAATTCTGGCATCAAGGAGCCCTGGTGGAGCAACAGTGCTTGGTTGCTGGCTGAAGAGTTAGTGGTTCGAACCTACCTAGTGGCTCCATTGGAGAAAGACCTGGCAATCTGCTTCTATAAAGACGACAGTCTAGAAAACTCTATGGGGCAGTTTTACTCTGTCACATGCGGTCGCTATGAGTTGAAATTGGTAACAACAACAACAACAATCTGACATCACTTGCCGTGAAGGTAATAAAATAGCTAATCATATTATCATCTGTCATGTTTTCAGATGAACTATTAACTGAAGGCAAGATGTAGAAGGCCATACCACAACAGAGAAATTGTGAGAGAGTCAAGACCTGTCGGTGGAGGTTTTCCAGTGGCATTGAACAGATTGAAGACAGAATGATAAGCTTATATCTTGTTGTGGGTTGAATTATGTCTCCCCAAAAGATAGATCCAATTCCTAACCCTTGGTACCTGTGAATGTGACAATGACAAAAACCAAACCCAATGCTGTCAAGTCGATCCCAACTCTTAGTGACCCTACAAGACAGGGCAGAACCTCCTCACAGGGTTTCCAAGGAGTGGCTGGTAGATTTGAATTGCTGATCTTTTAGTGAGCAGCTGAACTGTTAACCACTGGGCCACCAGGTTCCTTCT
Source organism: Elephas maximus indicus (assembly GCF_024166365.1). Classification (NCBI taxonomy): domain Eukaryota; kingdom Metazoa; phylum Chordata; class Mammalia; order Proboscidea; family Elephantidae; genus Elephas; species Elephas maximus. Next base: position 83,140,271 of record NC_064827.1, on the reverse strand, counting down.
ATAAAATAAATAAATAAAATTTTTTTTTTTTTAGTGGACCAAAAAAACAAACCTGTTGCCATCGAGTTGATTCCGACTCATGACAACCCTATAGGACACAGTAGAATTGCCCCGTGGAGTTTCCAAGGGGCGCCTGGTGGAGCCTAACTGTGAACCGTTTGGTTAGCAGCTGTAGCACTTAACCAGTACGCCAGCGGGGCTTCCCTCCTAGAGTCAGGTAGGCCCTTACACAAGAGAAGAGTCAGACAGAGACACCGCGGGAAGACAGCCATGTGGAGACAGAAGCAGAAATGGAAATTATGCTGCCACAAGTCAAGGAGCACCTGAGGCTCCCAGAAGTTGGAAGGGACAAGGAAGAATTCTCCTCTAGATCCTTCAGAGTGTGGCCTTGCTGACACCCTGAATTTGGACTTCTACCTTCCAGAACTAAGCCACATAGTTTGTGGTACTTTGTTATGACAGCCCTAGGAAACTAATACACCATCTATCCAGGTATTTCTTTCTTTGTCTTTATTTTGGTGAAAATACACACAGCAGAACAGACATCCATTCATTAATTTCTACATGTGTAATTCAATAACATTGGTTACATTTCCACATCGTGCCACCATTCTCACTATCTCGACCCATATTGTTTCACCATTGACTTAGACTCAGTACCCCCGAAACTTCTCATCTTTGCTTTAGTTACTGTCAACAATTTGATCTCATAGAGATAATTCTTTCAAAGGGCGCAAGGCTCATGGAGAACATTCTTTACTAGCTTAGTGAAACAGTTGTTTAAAGATGACTTCAGGGGATAGTTTTGGTTCCTGGTTTGAAGATTTTCTCAAAGCAATAGATTCAGGGGTCATCCAGCTATTTCTTAACCCTTAGTCTTAATTTCCTCATCTGTACAATGGGAATAAAGATTCTCATGAGGCAGGACCTACTGAGAAAACACACATAACTGGCTTAGGAGGCTACCTGGCCTGAGAGAAATGCCCCCAGGAAAAGGTAGCTATTATTACTAAAAGAGGGAGTCCTGCCCTCACAGCAGCGTGTTGAGATCACTGAGTTACAAGAGTCAGCAGTGGCAGAATGCTATTATCACATAATTCCCTTCTCACCCCCTACTCTTCCGGCAGAGCAGCTGAGGAAGAGACTAGAGGGAAGGTTGAGTGCTTAACTACAGTGAGTGGATGGGATGTCTTCTCTCTCTGTCTCTCCCTTCCTCCACCCCAGTCACCCCGCCCTCCACACTCACATGCACAAACCAAAGGTTTTCTTCCCTCTATGCTTCTATTCTTGTCCTAAGTTCCGTCCATCTCCAGTTACAAGGCCGATCAATAGGGACAGGACGTTTAAGGAAGAAGACAAGAAGGAGGGAGGGGGTCAGGGAGGAGAAAACCAGGAGGCCAGGGATGAGAAGCCAGACTCCAGCAGAAACAAGGACATCGGGCTGGGCCAGGAGGGCCAGTCCAGGGGTCAGCTCTGCTTGTCCAGGCCCAGCTGGGCCGCTGCAGGCTCGGAGACTGGCAGGTCTCCTCCCTCCCTAAGGACTCAGCCTCCCCCTGGGTGAAATGGGGATGAGGATGCAATGCCTGGCACATAACACACACCGAATAAATGGTACTTGTTATTGCTATGCACTTAATAATCAGAATTTATTGATGTTGTATGGAGCCTTGTGCACAGGGCCCTCTTCATCGTCTCCCACAAACGCCACTTTGGTTGGGTTGAACACTTCCAGGGATGGTGAACTCACCCCTCCTTTCCTGCCCTGGCTTGCATAGGCTCAGGCTGTCAGGTCTCCAGGTCCAGCTAGGCTGGTTCCCTGAAAGCCTCCTGGGGTCTGCCGGCTGAGGGAATTTACCCCTGGGCAGGATGATCTCTTCTTTCCTCTAAGGCTAGTTTTCATAGAGCTGGAGCAGGTAGAGTTGGCAAGGCTTCTTTGCAGGAGTTTGCCCATGCCCCAGCTCCCGGGGTGCCAGGACCCTTCCCACCCCCCACCCAAAAGTTGCCAGTCCTGTTGAATAAATACAACTGATATCCCAGCAGCAAGAAGACACTGAACGTTCCAGAGCAGAGGGGAGCATGCTGGTAGCTGGTGAACTGCACTAGCCTGCAGGTGTGTTTTTTTTTTCCGCCTGCAGAGAAGTAGGTGCCAATATTTTTAAAATCAAGAGATTTCACATAAATATCTATCTGCCTTTTCTTGCAACATCGAAAGAGCTGGCAATATTTGGTCTGCTGTCCTGTGAGGGGGCCTCCTTTGTCCATTTCTGCACAGACCACACCATTCCCTATTGCCTCTCCTGGTCTACTTTACCCATATCTGTTATCTTCTCGGAACCTGTGGACATTTAGGTTTGCAACACCCACTAGCCCCCAAAACACTCTTCCACACTTCTTTTCTAAGCACCAACATCTGGGGGTGGGAGTGGTGATAGCTTCATAACCAGGCAGCCTGACCCCTGCCTCTCTCTTATCTCTCCTGCCATCTTGCCAGAGGAATGGGGCACGGGAATAAGCTCTTTAGATGCATTATTTCATTAAATCCTCACGACAAGCTGATGAGGTAGATATTATTTCCCCATTTCACAGATGAGAAAACTGAGGTTCAGAGAAGTTAAGGTCATCCAGCTAATCAGGAGTGGCGCCAGGATTCAAACCCTGGCTGGTCTAATAATGCCAAAACACAAATTCTATGGTGGTTCTCACCTTTGCAGAGACAACTTTCTGGACCTCACCCTAAATGTTCCAATCCAAAGCTCTCAGGGGAGGAGCTAAGGAATCAGTCATCTTAAAGAGCTCTCTCATAGGATTCTGAGTCTGGGTCAGGTTTGCACCTCAATGCTCTTAACCACTGTGTTGGAGGTGGGTCTGTCCTGCTCCAAGCATCATGAAATGATGATCTCATTCCTCCTCAAGTCCTAGTTTCATCCCAGATTCGCTGTATGGTTCAAAGCCAGCCGCTCTGCACCTGGGTTGCCCCACGTATAGGAGAAAATTGCTCCCGCCTCCTTCCTGCCTTCCAGGAATGGGAGTGAATAATGACTGGGAACAGGGGTGGTGGTGGCCCAGAGATGCTGGTGGCTGTTGTTCTCTGTGCACCAGCACCAGTCTCCTCACTCCCCATCCAGTGGGCTGCAGCTCTGTCCGCCACCTCCTCTCACCCTCTGATCTGCACTAGCTGAACCTCATTCCTGAGGCCCTGGGTTTTTGCCAGCTGCTCTGGGTCCCCCACTCCTCTAGCAGCCAAGTGCCTCTGTTCCCTCCCCTCAGACTCCTCCTGCCATCTGAGTCCCCGCTGGAGCTGAAAATAGCTGACATCAGTGATGGTGGAGGGGAGCAACCATGAATCAAAGAACTATGGAGTGGGGAGGCCTGTGGAGATCAGGTCACCCCATCCAATCAGGACATAATATAAGCTACCTGAGCTCAAGAGAGGCAGACTCACTGTCCAAGACCTGATCCCAGAAACGAGGAGTTCAGGGAGTAGGTGCCTCACTAGAGAAAGCTCAGTGGTGGAGACCGGCTGGAGCAACGGACATGCTGGGTGTAGTTGTGTAATCTCAGTTCTGTCCCCTGACCCCGACAAGCCTCAGCCACCTCATCACCTGAAAACATGAGCCTGAGGGGAGTACTGTCCCTGTAGGGGAAGCTCCATGGATTAGAGATCAGGTCTGGCTTGCTCAAAGCTGCATCCTTAGCTTGTGATATCTTGTTGTTGCTGTTAGGTGCTGTGGAGTCAATTCTGACTCATAATGACCCTATACGACAGGGTATAACTACCCCATAGTTTTCCTAGGCCATAATTTTTCTGGGAGCAGATCACCAGGTCTTTTCTCCTGCTGAGCCGCTCGCTGGTGGATTCGAATTGCCAACTTTTTGGTTAGCAGCTGAGCACTTAACCATTGCACCACCAGGGCTCTTTTGTGGAATCTTAGGCATTCAATAAACATTGGGGAATTGATTACTGTTGAATAAATAAGATCATGCACGTAAAGCCCTTAGCACAGCAGCTGACCTATAGCAAATGCTCAATAAATATTAGCTATACTATGTTTTTTTTTTTTTTTTATATTATGTTAGCAGACAATGTGGGAAGGCAATATGGAATATATGGATCATGCAATTCTCAGGGAACACCAGAACAGGTTCAGTCTGAAAACCCAGAACCTGAGACCCCTGGGGGTCCCCAGGTACCTGCTTAGGGACATAGAAAGCATCATCTGGTTGGGTCCAGTGTCTCCCTTTGCTATGTCCACCCCATCCTGCCTCTCTGGTTCCCTGGGTTGGCTTTCCCACCAGAAATTTAAAAAGGAAAAGAGAAGGAAGTCACAGTTCTTTGCTGAACTATCTAACAAGACCTAATTAATCGATAAGCCAAGCTACCGCTTTCCTGCCAACCATCCACCCAAAGAGTACTTTATCTGTGAATTTATTGCCGTACTTTTGACACCACTACAGCTAATCCCTGCCACCCACAGAGGCTGGGTGCCAAGGGGAGCTGCGAGCCACTAGTCAGGGACTGCCCTGCCACCTTACCATGGAAACAGGGGCTCAAGGCAGCCCCAGCCGCATGTTACAGGTGGGAGACAGAGGCCCAGTGAGGGAAAGAAGAGGTGCAGGTCACCCAGGTCACTTGGATGAGGCTGAGGAACTGCGGCTCTTCCTTGCCCCCTCTGGGCCTGTGTCCCTTCATGAGTATGCTCTGCCCCACTTCTGTGTCTGTGTCTCAGTCCCTCCTATGACAGAGATGATCGTCGCCTTGCTGGGACTGAAGGGGCACCACGAGGCCCTGAGGAGGCCCTGGGTGGTGCAAATGGTCAAGAACTTGACTACTAGCCAAAAGGTTGGTGGTTCGAACCCACCCAGAGGAGCCTCAGAAGACAGGCCTGGCAATTTGCTTCTGGAGGTCACAGCCTTAAAAACCCAAATAGGCAGTTCTATTCTGACACACGGGGTCACCATGAATCTGAATCTACTTGAAAGCAACTAACAACATCAAGCCCCTGACTATCAGCACCCCAGCCAGGACCTAGCAGCTGGCCCAAACATCAGAACCCCAGCTCAGAAAGGGGCCCTTGACCAGAGTCATAAAGGTGAGGACAGCCCAACAGATCAGAAAATGGGCTGCAACCCCTAGAAGGCCTGAAGATCTGGCTCCCACCCTGGGCTGCTAAGCGCAGCAGGACTTCAAGGAGGCCTTGTACTAACTGGACAGCCATATCCCAACAGCAGAGGTCACTGAGATGACCACACTGTCTAGGCACATGGGTTAGAGAAAAGGTACAGAAGCACAATCCCTGACCCCTGACTCACACCATAGTGGCCATATATCTGGTAGTTTCCAGAACATTCCAGAGCTTAAATATTGGGGAATCCCGATTGGGGGAGGGTTAGAAAACACGGGAGTTGGAACCCCAGCCTCCTGCATGTGCACCTGTCACACCCCATCTGCCAGCCCTGAAATATGCCTGCCTTGCACCTGACTCCTACTTCACGATCCACTTGCCTTTGCCTTTGTCCAGCTGGAATCCATACATGTCATCAAAATAAAATAAAACGCAAGCACAAGCTGAAAACGAAAGTACCCTACTGCCCCTGCCCAGCCCCCTCCCCAGGCGCAGTCGCTGTGAACAGTTAGTGAACACGCTTTTGGCCTTTTTCCCACCCCGTGATGTTTTTCCTGTAAAGCGTCTTCCTGATGCGTATACTACACAGAACGTACATGCATAGTCATGTTGTATATTTTATAAAAATAGGTTTATGCTGTACACACTATACGGCAAATTGCTTTTCTCACTCACCAGTAATTATAAACTTGAGCAGCATTTAGAGCCTGCTGTGGAGAGACGCCCAGGGTATGTCGTCTCAGCTGGGCTCTGAGTGCAGCCCCCGCCCGCGCCTGCCTGGGCCGTGCTACTGGCCCTGATTATGGTCCAACCTCCCTGGGTTTCAAATCTGTCCTCCCTCAGCCTGCCATAGAGCCTCCGATTCCATTATTGTATTCAACAAACACCTTTTTTTTTTTTGTTACACGAATTATATACCAGGTGCCGTTCTGAGTGCTTCACAAACTTTAACTCATTTAACTCATTAACCCTCACTACAATCCAATGATAACGATCGCAATCAACCCTATTTTACAGATGGGGAAACTGAGGCACGAAGTGGCACTTGTCCAAGGCTCACAGTCAGTGGATGGCAGAGCCAGGAATCAAACCTAGGCCTTCTGGCTCCAGAGCCCCTACTCCCAACCATTAAACCAGTAGGTCTCAACCTTGAGTGTGCATCAGAATGTCCTGGAGGGCTTGAGAAAACTCTGACTGCTGGGCCCACAGCCTGGAGTTTATGATGCAGTTTATGGGCCTGAGAATCTGCACTTCTAGCAAGCTCCCAGGTGATGCTGATGATGTCTTATAGGACCACACTTGGGAAACCCCCGCATCACATTACACTGCCCCATATGACTCTCTCTCTGGGGTTACCTAGTGATGGGTGCCTCCCTAAGCCTCTCTCCTGAGTACAGACCAGGGTGTTATGTAGATAGCTTAGGATAAAGCCTTGGCTCCAACAGACCACAACATCGTCCGTCAAATGAACAAATGATCCAAGCCAGTGTGGAACCGTTTAACCATCCACGATCTAAATGGTTTCTGGGAACCAAAGGCTGCTTTTACCTCCTGTGACAGTCTTTGGCCTCCCCAAAAAGTGTCTTCCGAACATATTTTTCCCCAAAGCTGTACAGTAAAGGATTAACTCAGCAATTCTGGGTCGTCCACAACCTGCACATTCCAAAGACAGGTTTGGTTCTCACCTGGCTCCTTGGAAATGTCTCTAAACCCTTGGAATATCCTGCCTGATAAGAGTCTCTTTGTTTACCCGGGGCCTTGGGCCATGCCAGAAAGTCTATGCTAACAACGTGATTTATGGTGGGGTGGAGGGGGGCCTTGGGCCATGCAGTACCAGTGTGATCTCTGGAGGGGCTGGAGACTAAGGTCAGCCACATGGTGGTCAGCCATGTTTATGTGACTGGTCTACAATAAAAACCCTGGATGCCAAGGTTTGGTTGGCAGTACTCCATACCACACATCCTTGCTGGGAGAAGTAAGCTCTGTCCATGACTCCACTTGGTGAGGACAACTAGAAGCTTGCTCCTGGTCTCTCCTGGACTCTTCTCTATGTGCCTTTTTCCGTTGCTGATTTTATCTGTATCCTTTCATTGTAATAAACCATAACCATGAGTAGAACAGCTTTGCTGAGTTCTGTGTGAGTCCTTCTAGTGAATCACTGAACTTGGAGATCTCTGAACACAAGAGCTCATTTGCTGGGTAAATGGACAATTACAAAACTCCTGTGTGCATCAGCATTAGGCTTTAACCCAAGCTCTGCCCACATCGCCGGCCGGGCTTATCCCCTGCAAGCCTCCCAGCTTCCCTATAGCTAGAGGCAGCCCAGACTCCACCCAGGACACTGACGGTCCACACATTCCCCTCCCTCCATGCAATTCTTCTGTGCAGCCCCAACCAACATAGGCAGCCCCTTGCCCATCAGGTAACAACCTGGGCTCTGCCTCCATGCACCCCCTTCACTGCTCCCCAGGTCTTACCTGCCAATGACCTCGATGTTGGAGATGGCGTAGAAGTATTTGTAGAGGTTCTCCCGCTGCACGTAGGTGCCGCCCAGCGCTGGGCGCAACAGCCGCATGCGCAGGTCCGTGAAGGTGAAGAAGTCCTTGAGGCCTTTGGCACTCTCCAGCCGTGTGTAGAGGTTGTCCATGTTGCGCAGGTCGGGGCCAGCAAAGATGGCGAAGCGGTCCCGCACCTCGAAGCGGACATGCTTCTCCTTCTTGGAGCCCGCCCAGCGCGAGTACTCCTCGGTGCACAGCACCCGGTGGGCGCTGGAGGACGACAGGTCCCGGGCCCGGCGGGCGGGCATATGGAAGGCCTCCATGCAGTCCTCGGCGTAGAACTGGTAGGGCTGCCACGTGCGCCCGTTGTCCAGGGACTTCTCCAGGACCATGACGGTGGGCCGGCCGTACTCGAAGGTCACCACCACGTCATCTGTCAGCTCCACACTCTTATTCCAGGAAAGGGTGATGTTGGCTTCCAGCGGGCTGGGGTAGCGGCTCCACGTGACGCTCTGCCAGTATGTGGCCAGCCCCTCATCCTCTTTGTCGAACATGAGAAGGGGTGGGTGGGCCAGGTCTGGGTTGGAGGCATCGCACTCGTTGCTGCAAAGGTATGGGTTCTCCTGCAGCGGGCAGAGGAGAAAGGAAGGTTGGGCCTTGGCTGCTCAGGAGGGCTGGGAGGCCTCCCTCTACTGCCTGCTGCCCACGTGCCCAGGCACTGGCCCAAGGGGTACAGAGTCTGTGTCCTAATGTCCCGGCATCAGGAAGTCTCCCAGGTGGGTAATTTGTCCCCATTTCTACCACTTTTCCTCAGAGCACAAAACCATGCTTTACTCTACGGCTTCCCAAGAAAGCATGTTCATCCCTCCTCTTGGTCCATGGGTGGTGCAGAGTTAATGCACTTTGCTGCTAACCAGAAGGGTGGACGTTCCAGTCCACCCAAAGGCACCTCGAAGCAAAGGCCTGGCGATTTACTTCCGAAAAATCAGCCACTGAAAACCCCACGTAACACAGCTCTACTCTGACACTCATGGGGTTACCATGAATTGAAGTTAACTTGATGGAAACTGGCTTGGTTTAAATACAATCAAGAAGGGAGGGTGTTACTTCAAAGTCCCCTGTGGCTCCCCACTGCGGGCAGGATGAAGTCCTAACTCTTCAACAGCTGGCCCTGGCCTGCCCTCCCACCACATCTGTGGCCACCTGGGCTGGGTACACCTGAACCACACTTGTCCTCCAAGCACTGCTTGTCCTGCCTCGGAGCCTTTGCAGAAGTCCTTCGCTTTCCTTGACTGGCCCTTGACTCTCTGCCTTGAAAGTTCCCACTCACATTCTTGACTCTTTAAACTCTCCTACACAGATGCCTCCCCAAGCCCTTTGAAAACTACCATTCGCAGCAGCAACAGTAGCGCTGGTGGTAGAAGTCAGTCAAGACTGCCATTTGTCCAACTGCTGCCCGATGCTAGGCATTGCGCTAAGGACTTCATGATCTCAGTTCTCTCATATTTATGATCTCCCCTCCAATCAGAAAGCAGGTGCATCATCTCCACATTCAAGATGAAGAAACCCAGGCCCAGGAAGGTGGAATCCCTTGCACAAGTCCCCAGCCCGGAAGAGAAGAGCCAAACCTAGCTGGTCTGATGCATCCTGACTGATTGTCACATCTTTGTCTGGCTCGCAGCATGTGCTCATCTCAGTTGTAGCCCTGGGCACATGGGAAAGATGCTGAGTGTTAGCAGGTTGCCTCCCTCCCAAGGGGTATGTCTTCGTGGCAAGTCATTTCTGGGTTCTTGGCATGTGCCAGGCAGGTCCCTCGTAGGGGACACTGGCAGAGGACTGCAGGGACCACCCCCTTACCTGCTTACTGTCCTTCCACCCTTCCTCTGACACAGATATGTCTGACATGGGCCTACTCTCCCCTCCCCCATGAAGGCCACTAGAAGGCTGCTCAGCCCGCTTCCCCCCACCCCTCCCAGTGGGTACCAGGTGAGGTTTTCCCTCCACGGCGGCTCAAACCCATTTCCTTGTGTCTGGTCCAATGTGCGAACTCACATGGGAGGCCTGAAAATGTCACTAATAGCCACACTGTGCCCTAGACCACTTGCAGCCCTTTTTGATGAATATTTCAGGTCTCTGGTTTGTTCAGAGACAAAACGGTTTGGATCTGAGTGAAAACCTCTCACTCTGAAATAAGCCATTCGGCTCCCAGAGGGGAAGTGGGCTCATCGCCTTCTGAAGGGCTAGATGACAGTCCGCTACCCCTCCCTCCACCATGTGTCGCTCCAGCCGGGCCTCAGGCCACTGGCTTTGATCTGCTACAGCAGAGGACAAGCTCCCAAGCTGCCATGGCTCCTCCATGGGCAAGGCTGGCCCTGGGGCCTACTGGGGCATGTTCTGCAAAGCCCTCCTTGGTCAAAACAGTTCTGTCCTCAGCTCTCCATGACACCACTATCCACCACACCTGGCCTGGCTCTCGGTGATTCAGGGGACCCACAAACCTCTGGGTGGAAGAGGCACCATCAAGACCAATGCCTCATTGTACAGATGTGGAAACTGAGGCCCAAGGCCTCCTTGAGAGCAGGTGGTATTTCTGAGGAAGAGCCTGATCTGTCCTGGACAGGTGTAGTGGGGTCCCGCAAAGCTGGTGTGCTCACAGGTACCACGGCCAGGAAGGTGCCTGCTCTGAGCTTCCTCATACCCTGGCTGGGCGACCTGGGCAGGTCACCCTAAATGAGGTGGGGGCTGAGATGCCCCAAGGGGATAACTCAATGGCCAACAGGGGCAAGACCTGGTGATGAGAGGGTAGCAGCAGAGTGGTGGGGCCTGAGGAGGCAGGCCTGACTTGTGAGGGTGAGCCTACTCCCTAGACATCATCACAGCCCTTAGCAGAGGCTGCTCTGAGCTCAGAGCTGGAATGGGCTCTGCTTGTGTCCTTAGGGGCCGAGCAGTGGTGGACAACTGCCCTAAGAGCTCATACCTGAATGGTGGGAGGTGGGAAGGGGTGGGAAGACACAGTCTGCAACCAGGCATGGGGCTTTCTCTCTTCCCCCAGCCCAGCAACTGCCCTCTTCCCAGCGCCCCAGTTCTGCCTTCTCTTACTGCCCTTAGAGCCCCATCACAGGGTAGGAGGAATGGCTCAGAAGGGTGAGACTGAATTGTGAATTTTTGGCAATTTCCCCAGAGGTTCTCTCTAGAGCCCTTCTCCTTGTCTGGTTTCTTGGTACGCTGACACCAGGTGGCTTCACACTGCCCTGTCCACATGGAAAGCACTTTATTAACCCAGTCATTGAAGGCTGTCCCTTTTGTCAGGCTGCCTCATTCACCCTTGTCTCTGAGCTTTTGATCCTGCAGTCACTCTCCTTCCTCCCAATTTTCAGAACTCTCCTACCACACACCTCCTCCAGAAAGCCTACCCTGCCTGGCTCAGTCTTTGAACGCAGTTACCTCATTGTCCATCATAGGGTTGTTAGTGTGCTTATCTGGGACAGTGTAGTGAAGTCTCTGTATGGGGCCTAGACCTCAGTAACTGCTTACTAAGTTACAGTTGTTATTACTATCATATATTAATTATAATAATAATTATGTTAATATCAATATATCTCATATTAAGTGTTGATATTATTCCCTGCAGACCTCCAACTGCTCTTAGCTGCCCACATCTCGTCTTTTCCTTGGTCCTTCTTTGTTCCTCTACCTTACCTTCCCCCACCTGCCTGGGCCTCCTGGTCCCCAGTGGGTATCCAGAACGCCAGGGTCCTCATAGGATCCCTCCCAGCTCCCAGCTCTGACCCTCCTGTCTGTCATCGGGAAGACTGACACGGCTCTGGCAGGGGATGGGAGCCCCAACCTGGCTGCCAATGCCTGGCTGCCCTAACCTGCTCGGCCTCCGCCCCCCGGGCCTGGGAAGCAGATGGTCAGAAGCTAATGAATCAGCCTGTGTACTTACCAGCCCCGCGCCTGCTGCCGAGCGGGCTTAATCAACAGCGAGTACAATAAATAAATCCCAAGCCGACGCCAACACAATTCTCTCTCTCTCTCTCTCTTTCTCTCCTTCCCCTCTCTTATTTCTCCTTCCCTCCCACCTCAGGATCTTGGAATTCATTTAACCATTTAGATGTTGCGGGAATATCGTGTCTCCTTGCTAACATCAACGCTGAACTGACGGTCCTTTCCAAACACACCATTTGCTGGCACTCTCACTTTCCTTCTGTTCCTTACTAGAGAGAATTCCGAGCATCCAGCCTGGGTTTAGGAGCTGGGTTTACTCCCAATATCCCACGACCCTGAGCATTGCATCTGACATCTGATAATGGGTGTGTGAGGGATGGGGCTTGTCCCCCCAAGGGCGGGCAGGTGCTGTTCTGCACATTCCCACTCACCTCCATGGGATCAGATTAACTAATAATGAAAAAGGACAGTCAAAACAAAGTGACCTAAGACAGGGGAGAAAAGGCCACAATGTCTGAGACATAACCCTAACCTTTTAGGATGACACCAAACCCGACCTTTGACATTATCAAAAGCAGGAATTGTTTCTTAAAACATTCTATGGATTTTTTTTTTTTAATCATACCCCTGATAAACGCCATGGACCTTTCTCCAGAAAAATGCTGTAGCGCACCGTATTTTCCATACAAATTCAAGGAGTTCATGGTGCTTCATCCTAGAGACTACAATCCCCATCCTTTAGGAATTTCTAGAGGTTAGGAATTCCCATCCTGGAGGCTAGACCAGCTTGGAGTAATGGAGTAGTTAGGGGAAAAAGCTTCGGAGTCCAGATGCCCTGGGGTTCAATCTCAGCTCCACCCCTTGAGGCTGTGTGATCCTGAGAAAGTTGCTGAACTTCTCTGAGCCTCTGATTTCTCATCCAGTATTATGTGAGATGATACATATGAAATGTCCCCAGATAGTAGCAATTCTTATTAAATAGTAGAAGTTCCTGGGTGGTGCAAATGTCTGTGCTCAGCTACTAACCAAAAGGTTGGTGGTTCAACCCCACCCGCAGGCACCTCAAAAGAAAGGCCTGGTCATCAGCTTCTGAGAGGTCACAACCATGAAAACCCTACGGGGCAGTTCTACTCTGCACACCTGGAGTCGCCGTGAGTTGGAATAACTCAGCAGCAACCGACTTGGTTTATTATTCTTATTAAACAGCAGTTTCATACCCTTTGGCTTTTGGCCTCTCCCAGCAGCCTTCCGGCGGGGGGAGATGTGAGGCTGAGACCCCCAGGCTCATTACTGGTGAAGCGGAGAGGTTTTTCCTGTGGACCGCTTTGAGGACTGCCGGCTTGGAAGAGTGTACTGATGACAGCACCCCTGAGTGCCCACCACCCACCAGGCCTGGCCCAGGCACTTCACAGCCATCCGCTGTGTCCCCTGCACGCCCCAGGGAGGGAGGTCATCGCCATTTCACAGGTGAGACGCTGAATGCATGCTGGCTCTATCTCATTCTCCTGGACCCTGTGGGACCTGACCTTGCGACGTCTTAGGGAAAATGGAGCCCATTGTATCTGCTATACCCTATCTCTACGGACACATAGAGGCAAATCACCTCAAAGGTTAGGCAGTATATTTAGAAGGGAGGGTGGGGGTGCAGGGTGAGGAGAAGGAAGCCAGGTGGGACTGACAGCACCAGAGAACCAGGACAGGATGCGTCCCCTACGTGGACCCTAAGCAGGAGATGCCTGGCATGGAATATTCTATGGAGAAACCATTTTATGCCACGCTTTTCAAACCTCGTTATGCTCTCTTAAATGGTTTCGCTTTTATGTGATTTTCTGTGCAGAGGGTGCAGTTGGAGTCAGAGGCCAGGTTGTAAACACTGTAGACAAGCTGCGGGCAAAAAATATAATTGAACGGGAAAGCAAACTATTAGCAGGCACAGAGTTAACTGTGCCTGTGGGAAGCCTGCCTGTGTGGACTTCCAAGCCCCTAAATAAGGAGCCTGTGGAGGGGCAGTAACTGGGACTGTAACAAAGTGCCAGGGAGAAGAATAAGCAACTTTAGGAGGGCTGGCTTTGTACCCCAAACCTGCGGTGAGACGAAGTATCACAGCTGTACGTCGATGTAGACAGGTTTGGATAATCTGCACAGCAGCATGCCAGGGCATGGTGGGAGGGCTGAGCCTTGCAGCTGGGTGACCAGGTACAGAGCCTCTCTCTGCCACTTGTCAGCTTGGGAGGGTCAGTCAACTTCTCTGAGCCTCAGTTTCTCCCCTGGAAGGCAGGGTTCGTGAGGGTAGTGGCCTTGTCTGCCTCTGCGCCCACTGGAGCCCCAGAACCTGGCACTCATCAGGAACTCAGTATCTTTGTTGCATAAATGAGATGACATCCAATGAGGTTGATAACGCTGACTTCACAGGGTAGTTTTAAGAATCACATTAGGTACCACATGGGAAACACCTGCTTGTCAGAACCACGTCATGACTGTCCCCCAGCCCCGCAGCTCCAGCAAATACTAAAGAACACCAAACCAGTTGCCATGGAGCCAACTCTGACTCATGGTGACCCCATATATGTCAGAGCAGAGCTGTGCTCCTTTGGGTTTTCAGTGGCTGATTTTTTGGAAGTAGATTACCAGCCCTTTCTTCTAAGGTGCCTCTGGGTGGATTCAAACCACCAACCTTTTCGTTAGCAGCTGAGCACATTAACCGTTTGCACCACCCAGGGACTGAGCAAACATTAAACCCCACCATTTATGGAGCAAGCCCTCCCTCATGCCTGGCCCTCTGCTGATATTGGATCCACATCGCCACCCTGGAGGATGGGACCCTGCTTGACAAATGACAAGAACGAGGCTCAGAAAGGCCAGGCAACTTCTCAAGACCACACAGGCCCAAGGTGGGACAGGAATCCAAGGAGTTGGTCTCTGAGCTGAGGAGCCTCGACAAGCCCACCCTTCACCCAAAAGGGAAAGGACATGGCTACCCCCAATCTCGAGCCACTCTCCCGCAGACTCCGGTTCCACCCGGGAAGCAGACAGCCCATCGCTCTGCACCCAGGCGTGTGGGCAGACCCGAGGAACAGTTTAGCAGCTGACAGATTTTTTTTTGAACCTGTCTGCCGAGTTGCCAATTGAAGTCATCTCATCCTCAGCCCTGTCACCTCAACTGGGGCTGGAGGCAGCTGCCTCGTCCAAAGTGGGTGGCAGGAGGCTGCCAAGGAGAGGCCCCGGAGTAGGGTGCTGCGGGGGAGAAACCTGGAGCATCAGTATCATCTGAGAGTTCCAGGGGGTGCCGAGGGGATGGGCGCTGGCAACACAGCTCCTGTTCTTGCCAACTGGATTTAGAGAGGTGAAAGGGTGGGGGGCGGGGAGCAGAAAGGCAGCCAAGCTTGCTCTCTCCTCCTACCCTGGCCACCGCTTCTGGAAGCTCGTTTGGGGGAAACGCTTCCAGACTGGGCAGGGGTGTAAATCAATTATAAGTACTTGATCCAGGGGAGGTAGCACAAATGGTTTGCACTCAACTACCAATCTAAAAGTTGGTAGTTTGAATCCACCCAGCGGCACCATGGAAGAAAGGCCTGGTGAACTGCTTCGTTCAAGAAAACTCTATGGAGCAGTTCTACTCTGTAACACCTGGGGTTGCCATGAGTCTGAACTGACTTGAGGACAACAGGTTTTTGGTTTGGGACCCATGGCATCATGCAGGTGGGACTCAGGGCAGTGCCCCAACCCTATGGGCAGCCTCAGGTGAGGCCTTACCCTGAGTCTCAGTTTCCCCATTCATGAAGTGACCTAATAGAAATGGGTTGTCCCGCTCCTGTCTGACATTGACAGCCCCCCAAATCTAACTTCTGAGTGCTCCTTTGGCCCCCATGCCTCTCAGAGGAAGGGCACAGAACACACCCTCCCACTCCAGGGAGAAAAGCCGGGGTGCCGAGGGAATTCTCCCTAACAAATTATTTCCTATTTATTGGTAAGAAAAGTTGCAGCTGGGATAAATTATTAACAAAGTGGAAACGGAGACTCTGTTCAGAGCTGATTCTAATTCTAGCTGCTCTGATCATCTCTAACGCTCTCCTCTCCCGCCCCCCTCAGCTAGCCACCTGTCATTCTCTTGTGGTTTCATTGATCCTTCTCCCTCTGGCTCTCTCCGCCTCTAACTCCCTTTTCCTCCCCACCTTGCAGGCTTCTTTCCCCTTCCTTTTTTCGGTTTCTTTTCCACCAGAAGCCCTGGACACCATCAAGGTCACCGGTGGCTGGCTAGGAGGGTGCGGAGGCATCTCCTCCCAGGTCGTGAATCAGCGGAAACCGCCCTGCCCCGCCCTGCCCAGGGCTCGGGGCAGGAGCTGCATCTGGCCTGGGAGGCTTTTTTATTGTTTTATTTCTCTTTGGAGCAATTTTCCTCCCAGCCCCAAGCAATTACTCAAGCAGAGGAAAGCTAGCGAGCCTGGGTGAGGCTTCTACCTTGGAACTCACTCAACTTGGGAATGAGACCCCAGAAGCCAGGGCAATGGTTCCCCACCCCCAGAACCTGACCCTGAATGGGCCAGAGGGCTCACTTCCTGGACCCAGAGTGTCAGGCCAGCCAGGCTGCTCAGGCTGCTCCTGGACCTGCCCTTAAACAACAACAAAGTTGCAATCAAGTAGATTTCAACTCATGGTGACCCTCATGTATTACAAAGTAGAACTGCTAGGTAGGGAGTTCTTGGATGAAATCTTTGCAGAAGCTGAGTGCCAGGATTTTCTTCCTCAGTGCCACTGGGTGGGTTTGACCCACCAGCCTTTAGGCTAATAAACCAAACCAAACCCGTTACCGTCGAGTCGATTTCCGACTCATAGCGACCCTAGAGGACAGAGTAGAGCTGCCCCACAGGGTTTCCAAGGCTGTAATCTTCACAGAAGCTGACTGACACATCTTTCTCCCGGCTGGTGGGTTTGAACCATTGACATTTTGGTTAGCAGCCAAGCACTTTAACCACAGCACTACCAGGCTCCTTTAGGCTAGTAGTCAAGCCCTGTTTGCCCCACCCAGGGACCTTGGCCCTTCTCTTGTCCTTGACTAAGTGTAATTCAA